>NW_028227272.1:4987500-6187500 GCF_978045245.1 Mus caroli
TTAGTCATTCACAGATGCCAAAGCTCTATCCCAAAGTAGCTACTGAAAAGAAAAAGAAAGCTTTCCTTGTGCTGCTATGATGGCACAATTGCCAAGACAGGCTAAGGGTAAAAGGTAAAACGAAGGGCTAGGATGCTGTCTATCATTTTTATTTCTGATGGACATTGAGAGTAAGAAAGAGAGGGAGTGGGGGAGGAGAGAAAGGAAAGAGGGAAGGGAAGTGCCAGCAAGACTGGAGGATATGTAACACAGCTGCTCTGCAAGTGTTCTAGTTTGCTTTCTGTTGCTGTGATAAATACTGTGGCCAAAAGCAACTTAGGAGGGGGTTTATTTTAGATAACAGGTAGAATGCATCTCCAGAAAAGCCGGGGTGGGGACTCAAAGCAAGGACCTGAAGGCAAGAGCTGAGGCAGAACCCATAGAGGAAGGAATTCTGCTTACTTGCTTGCTCTCTCTGACTCAACCTCATCTGGCATTCCTATACAAGCCAGGACCACCTGCCTAAGGGTGGCACAGCCCATAGTGGGCAGAGCCCTCCCCATAATCAGCAATGGAGAAAATGCCCACAGGTATGCCCCCAGGCTAGGCTTATCAAAGTAACTCTCACTGAGGTTTCTTGGCCCTACTCTTCTTCCCTGGTGTGTCAAGTTGACAACCAAGATTGGTCGTCACAGAAGGGAAACCCAAAGAACTGATGTGTGACTGCAGGAAAACCCAGTGAGCAGGGATGGACAGCTGGAGAAGCTGCACTGTGTATGCCACTGCACCTGAGGACATTTGAGTCACACAACTGGATTAACATAGGCAAAATGTGTGCGAGTGCTCGGATACTCACGCACACACATACCAGGCTAGGTTGCTGGAGTGAAGCCTTTGGTTTGATCCACAACCTCATAAACTGGACATGGTAGGTAGCACGTGCTAGCAACATTATCACTGAGGAGGCAGAGTCAGGGGGATCTACCATGGGTCAGGATTCCAAGGCCATCTTTGGTTCTGTACTAAGTAAGAGGCCACCCTGAGCTACAAGAGACTATCCCAAAAAATGAGTGTGTATGTATTGTGTTCTTTTTGCATGATTCATTGTGTTTGTATGTCTATATGTGTATAGTTTTATTGAAGATTGAGAACTGAAGTTACAAATTCCATAATTTATTAACATATATGTTTCTCTCTTTAAATTAGCTCATCATGTGTCTCCCGTTCCCAACTTAATAGCTGGTGTCTGAAGAAGAGCATTGTAGACATTTATCAAATAACTTGATGACTCAATAAATAAACAGATTCTTTTGCTACAATATTATATTCATGAATTGCATTCTTCATGGTCTCTTCCATTTCTTTTTCCAATCTAGGTTTTCTGTTACAATCTAAATATCACAAGAGCACATCATAGTCCCTATTGTGCATGGAGGCAAATAGACTTTTGTGATCCCTTGGAGACTGTATTAGATGGGGTTCTCTAGAGGACCAGAACACATAGAATGGACTTAAAGTACAAGGGGGATCTATTACATTGGCTTACATAATAGGGGCTGGGCAATCTAACAAAGGCTGTCTACGTACTGGAGAAGCTTACAGCCTGGTAACTGCTCAGTACATGAGGCTGGATGGCTCAGCAGCCCAATCAGATGCTAAAGGCCTGAAGAATTCCTGGAGACCTGCTGGTCTTCAGTCCACATTGGAAGGCTGAAGAAGCTGGAGTTCATCAGCAAGGATGACAATAGCAGCAGCAGCAGAATACATGGACTCACCAATAAAAAGGGAAGGTAGGCAGGCAAACACCATTGGTTTTTCAAACTGGGATCTTTTTATATCTGAGCCAAAGAAGGTATAGCACTGCCTGAGAGAGGGTCTTCTTCCCTCAGTCTTCTCTGGGGACTCCCCCCACAGGTATGCCCAGAAGTCTGGCTATTAATTGACATCAGATTCAATCTAGTTCTCAATCAAAATTAAACATCACTGGAAGACTCCATTCAAGCCCCTTCACCCATCTGAACCACCATTCCAGGGCAGATATGCTAGACTCAGGACTAAGTCACCCCTTCTAGAAGGAGCTGTGGAATGGCAGGATTGGAGGAGATGCAGATGCAAATCTGGTAAGAAGCCAGGGACCCTGGACAGATGTTCCACCAAGTGTGACCAGGTTGAGATAGAAGATGCTCTAAAGACATGGTCAGCAGGTCTTGTGTGGCCTCTGTGGCCATCACCTCTGTCTCACCAGCAGCTGCAAGTCATATTTGGGGTTGTAGAGTGGGAGAGCTAAAGATGAATGGTGAACTTTACAAATAGGGCTAAGACTACAGCCTTCAGATACAACCCCATATAGGGTTACAAACATCTAGTAAAGAGAAGATGGGAATGGCCAGGCACATCTCCAGAGAATCTGGATGTGCGCGCACACATCCATCATCCCAACAGCCAGAAGGATGGGGGGATAATTAAGCATCTAAGACCACTCTGCCATAGCAGGTTCAAATCCAACCTGTGCTATGTGAGACCCTGTCTCAAATATAAAAGAAAGGGAGAAATGGGAGGAGAAGGCAGAAAAGTGAATAGGGAGAGGAAAAGAAAGAAGGAAAAGAAGAAGGAAAAAGAAGAAGGAGATGGAGGACCAGGAGGTGAGAGATGGTTTAGCTGTCAGTGAGTTTCAGGCAAGGAAGAGGTTCAAGATACCCTGGAAATGACCTTTCAAAACAGTTCTTCCCTCTGTTATAAGACAGAGTCACAGTCTTTCATCCCGCATCTTAATTGTATTTGACATTTCAGGAAGTAATTAATGGTGTTGGCTCTGGTAATGTTTTAAAATATAAATTTAAAATGTAGCAAACAAGTGAGAAACGGCAGTCTGTTTTAGTGAAAATTTCCCTTCGATCATGGCTCAGAAAGAGCCCTGTGTGGGTCACAGTATCCTTTTCCTCCTTGTGCGGGAAGATGCTCTAACACAGGGAATGGGAGTCTGCAGGACTTTAGGAAGCAGACTTGGTCTGCAGTGGAATGGACCACTGTGGAGTCTGCTTTGTTGCTTTCTTCTGAGCATACCCATGCCCTGGGTAGAAGCAAATCAATTCTTGTCTGCTTGTTTGGTATAGAACTCAAGAAGATGGGTATTTTGATACACACCTGTAATCACAGACCTTGTGGTCATAAACCTGGACCATATAGCAAGCCCCATCTCAAAAGAGAAATTCCAAGGACTGGAGACATATCCTCATAAGTAGAGAGAGCTTGCCTGGCACACACAAAGCCCAGCTTCAGTCTTCCACATTACACAAGCAGGCCATGGTAGACTGTACCTGTAACCCCGGTCCTACAGAAGTGGCTGCAGCAGGGTCAGAAGTTCAGGGTCATCTTCATCTATGTGGAGAGGTCGAGACTAGCTTGGGCTACCAAGACCCTGTCTCAAAAAAAAAAAAAAAAAGAAAAAAGAAAAGAAATCTAAGAAAGCTATGGTATCCCTTGGTGATCCAACTGCAAGGTGACAGGGAGTATGCTAGGGTTTTAGCCGCATGAGCCAGGCAAGAGATGTATCCTCAAGTGCCATTTCTAGTCCCTCTCTTTACTATTTATTTTGAGACAGGGTCTTGCTAAGTTGCCCAGACTTGTCACAAATTCACTCTAAGCCCCAGACCTTGGACAGAGCAAGGAACTTCTTACTTATTTACTGTCTCAAATACATCAGAAGAAATAGGGAGAGGAGGAGCAGGAAGAGGCGGTGAGAGGCTTGCTTAAACCACCAGGCAATGTTTCTATTTTATTTTTACATAGTTCACAATAATTATACACATTTATGGGTTGTAGTGTGAATGTGCCGGGTTGATGTATACAGTGTGAATGATCAAACTGGAGTAACTCTGTATTTACTGAAAGTTTCCGACTCCTGTTTTCTGGTTGCTTATATAATCTATATGACAAACCTCAGCTATCCTGGCCCCTCTGTGCTGTAGAACATTATCATCTCAGGTCGTTGTAAATCCCACGTCTGCTCTTCTGAAACCAGTTTAGAAAATGTCCATCCTTAGTCTGAGATTCACATAGGACTGGGTTCACTCCTGTAAGCCAACGTGAAAAGTGTTCAGTATGGAAGAATTCCCCAGGGGTGCAGCATTGGAGATGGAGAATTCCCCAGGGTGCAGCATTGGAGATGGAGAATTCCCCAGGGTGCAGCATTGGAGATGGAGAATTCCCCAGGGGTGCAGCATTGGAGATGGAGAATTCCCCAGGGGTGCAGCATTGGAGATGGAGAATTCCCCAGGGTGCAGCATTGGAGATGGAGTTTCCTTCTGCAGAATGTTCTTAAGCTGGCTCTGAGTGGGGAGGGGAGTGTGGTGGTTAATATTGGTTGCCAGTGTAACAGGATCTAGAATGCCCCTGGAGACAAACCTCTGTGCACATCTGTGAAGGTTTGCCTATTTGGCTAATTGGAGTGAGACGTCTCCCCGTCTCCCCCTAAACACTGGCAGCATAGCTCCCTGGCACAGGATCTTAGTGAGCTGAACACCAGCATTTACTGCTGTCTGCTTCCTGACTGTGGGTGCAACTACCTCACAGTCCTGCTGCCGTCCCTGCTGTGATGGCCAGGATCCCGCCAACTGTAAGCCTTAGAAACTCACTCTCTTTTCAACGGCTTCTTGCCGTGTGTTTGGTCACAGCATTTAGACAGTAAGGAGAGGACAGGGTTTGAAGTGCACTCTGTGCATGTAAGATGGTCTCTCAGAAGCACAGAAGCACCAGAGTCTTGGATGGGAGGCAAGGGAGGTGGGGAAATTGAGCCTGGAGTTTGTAGATGCTGTAAGGTCCTAGGAAACCTCACTCTGGAGTCACTGTCGGTTTCAACTCCTCGGTTCTTGCAGCTCTTCCCTGAATCCTCCCTCTGCACCAGAGAATCCCAAGCTTTGTCTTCCGAGGGCAGATTGGAATGCCAGAATGTATGGAGATTAATCACAGAATAATACAAACTACTGCTTATCATTGCTCGTATAGTTGACATAATTCCCCTACAGGCAACATGGAAAGGTTGTACTGCAGCAACTCCCAGCCAGGAGAAAAAGTGGTGTTGCTGATAACACAAAAGACAGAAGAATGGTGAACACAGTCCTTTGAAAACTTTTAATTAATTTTCACCCTTGCAGCATAATTGGTGTCAGCTCAAACTTCAGCGTTTCCGGATCCCTTAGCCCTGTTGCAAAGAAATTTCGGACCAGCATGGGCCCTGGTCAGTGGTGAGGTGGGGGGGGGGGGGGACAATAGAGTGGGTATTATTGCATCATTAAACATACAGCTTAGGTTGTGTCACTTATCCATTAAAAATTCTTCCAGAGTTCCCCATTACCTGCACTACAGAACTCGGAGACTGGGACCTTTTGGTGTCATTAGACTCATGCAAGGGCTGCCTTGCCTCGTGTATTAGTTCACTGTCTTGGTGTGAACAATTATCTGAGGGAAGGAAAGGAGGATTTCTTTTGATTCACAGTTAGATACAAGTCCATTACAGTAGGGAAGGCTTGCGAGGACACTGATCTTCAGTCTATAAAACTATAAAACCTCCAGGCCTGCCCTCAGTAAAGCTCTCCTTCCACAGAGGCTACAACTCCTAGAGGTTGCACAAGCTTCCAGAACACCACCACCGTCAGGGACCAGATGTTCTACACTTTGGCCCATGGCCATCTCACATTCAAGCCACACCTTACCATCTTGTCTAATGTCTCTCCTCCACCCTGCAGCAGATGTAATGGATTTTCAGCCATTTCTTTGATGCACTAGCCTCCCTAAAACTATGCGTTTAGAAGGTTGCCGGTCCTTCCTTCCCTTCCTGACCCTTCACCTCCAACCTCCACCCACTCAGATGACATCACTCTTTATATTTTTTATTAGATATTTTTTATTTACATTTCAAATGTTATCCCCTTTCCCATTTCCCCTCCAAAAATCCCCAATCCCCTCCCCCTCCCCCTGCTCCCCAAACCCCACTCCCATTCCTGGCCATGGCATTCCCCCTATACTGGGGCATAGAACCTTCACAGGACCTAGGGCCTCTCCTCCCATTGATGACCAACAAGGCCATCCTCTGCTACATATGCAGCTGGAGTCACAAGTCCCACCATGTGTTTTCTTTGATTGGTGGTTTAGTCCCAGGGAGCTCTGGGGGCACTGGTTGGTTCACATTGAAGTTCCTCCTAGACATCACTCTTTAAATATAATTATCCAGCTGCCAGCTCCTCCCCAAAGCCTTCCCTCACTCGTTATAGACAAGGCTCCTACCTTGGGCTCTCCAAGCTTTGTCACTTCTATACCTTACTATTGCATAAAGGTCTCCTTTACCTCTGGTGCAAAGGCATCTTATTGATCACTGTAGCCCAGCATCTACAGCATCCACGATAGAGTATGTGCCTTAGAATATACTGCATAGATATGAATCTGACACCTTGTTGATGTCAATTGTATAAGAGCCTATAGTATAAACCTTTATTTTAAATCCTTTATCTTTCTTAGTGAATCACCCTAATTCTTCAGTCAAAGTGAAATATGTAACCCAATATGCCTAGACTACCAGGAAGTTTCAAGCTAAAATCTCATGTTGCCAAAATTTTGTATAAGTACTAGCCTGGGGGTGGTTATGCTCGTTAGTGAGTTTCTTTTTGCCTCGATTTATTTGTTGTCGATGTTTTCTAGTTCCAGTTTCCCGATCTTCTCTGCTTACATTATCTGCCCTCACTGTTCAAGCTACTTTAAATACAAGGACATGCATGTTTCACCTTGCAGTTCACAGGGAACACAGCACTCAGGTAAATCGAAAGTATGAACAGCAGACAAGGCCTGAACAAATATCTATCTGCTGAGTGTCAACTCTGAGCCTGGCGTTACAGTGAGACAAGATGGAAGCAGCCTCAAGCTGCTGTTACTCCAGTGCTGTGGGTTTCACACCATGAAACCATCAAAATAAACTCCTTCTCCATTAAGTGGCATTTTCTGAGTCTCATGACACAGGAATAAGAAAAGCAATGAAGATGGGATAGCATTCAAGAGGGGTCTTCATGGATATGTACAAGTTCACATAAAAAAAAATAAATTTAAAAAAAACATGCTGAACTCCAAAGATGCTGAGTGATGTATATCAAAAGGACAGGTGTGAATAGTAGGTCTGTGGATGACTGACATTTTGAGACAAGGACCAATCCCAAGATGCACCAGGGCGGATTTCCCCCACCAGGCCACTGTCCGCTTCCTCTTACATAAGGGGACCTCTTTCCAACTCTCAGAAGTTCCGTGGCAGCTGGTTCAGTGCCAACTGACTGAGAAAACACATCACAGCAAAAGTTATGGGAAGTTCAACGATGCGTTTAAATTAATTTGTACTTTTTTTCAACCCAATCTAGTCTACAGACATTTGAAAAATAGCTTCCCCTGGAAACATCCACTGTTCTCCGAGATGTGAATAAAATATGAGTGTGTCTCTCCTGCGCCATTACTTTGATCCCCAGCATCTTAGGGTGTTTGGTTTGGTTTGGTTTGGTTTGGTTTGGTTTGGTTTGGTTTGGTTTGGTTTGGTTTGGTTTGGTTTGGTTTGGCTTTTTTCCCTCTCACTCTAGCATCTTCTGTGATCCTCAGCATGGAAATGTAGCCTTGGCAACACGTATCCCTGATGGGCTCCGAGAGCCCCTCTCTCTTAAGTCCATGTTCCCTCATCCTCCTTTGTTCCTCGTTTCACCTTTTCCTTTCTCCATGTCCTCCACTGATAACCCACTAGGGTCCAGTTTCATCTCGGCACGTTCATCTAGTCTGACGGTGCTCAGGTTTCGCTGCATATGGGATCACCCAGCGTGTCAGCTGAAGCACGGGCTCCTTAGAACGTCTCATTCTGCAGGTCTTTCTAATGTGGGGCCTGAGAACTTGCATCTGTGATGAGTTCCCCTGTCATTCTGAAACTTCTCCACAGACCAAATTTTGATACTGACCACCCTGCATTATTCTGCTCAATCCTGTTTTATGTCACTTTGCCAATGCCTTTGTGGGATTCCGGTATAGTTTCGCCCTCCTTAGAATTTGCCTTGTTTTGTTTTAGATTTTGGTTTTAGTGATACGGTCCAAGCTGACATCAAACTCACTATGTAGCCAAGGATGACCAAGTGCTAGACATCACTCACAGCAGCCCACAGTCACACCCTCCCCTCTCCTGTTCCACTGGATCTGGGAGAATTTGTATAGGCCACTGGAACTGACCTGCAAAGGGCTCTAGACCCAGGCTAGCATGAACACACTCTGATGTTTAAACATGTAAACTCTACGTGTTTAACATCTGGAGACACAGTCCTCAGAACGTGCCCCTGTCCGAGGCAGTGCATGGCTGTGCTTCACTGGGTCTTTGTGCCTCTTGTTTTCCTGTGTGTATCCCCATGTCTCGTTCTCCCTCTCTCCTCTCCTCGCAAACACTCCATGTGCTCCCAGTTCCCAAGGGATCCTCACTTGTAAATATTTGGAGAGGCTCAGACTGTTGTTCGAGCAAGGCTGGGAAGGATGGTGACTCTGCTCTGATATCCACGGAGGCCTAATATCCCGCCCCAGCTGTTAGATGTCAGATATCTAGGAAACAACAAATAAAAATCACCAGAGAACCAGCAATGAGTGTAGATCACCCCCACCCCCATTACACATTAAACCCAGGCTGTTGGCCCCTGGGAGTAGAAATCTGTATGGATGGTGCTGAAGAGCTTCCCTGTCACCACTGAAGAGGACCCTGTCACCACTGAAGAGCTTCCCAAAGCAGCACCCACCACAGTCTGGGCTCCTCGCAGTCAGGAAATAGTCTCTCCCTGCATGAGAAGGCTCAGGGCCCCTCATTGTGCCTGAGTTTTGCCTCTAATGAGGAAGTCATTGGCAACACTAAACCCAGGCAGGCAGGACATTTATCCATCTCTGACCTCTGACCCTGGGAGGTTCCCCCTCCCCTGCGGCAGGGCCCAGTGAGCCCAGGACCATCTGCTTCTTGTGTTGTGTCCCCTAGCAAAATGGCCACCATTCTTCAGCACATCTACTGTGCCAGCTTGCAAGAGTCCCTCTGGATCCCGCTTGCTGGATCCTGCTTGCTGACTGCTGACATTCCCTTACAGTAGGAAGTGCATGAGAAGGGTCAGTGGATTTTTCCAGAGACTCTAACCACTCCTCCAAGTGTGTAATTCTGCCCTACTTGTCTAGAGCAAAACCATCGTCTGTGCTGGGTGAAGACTTTCCAGTGAAGCTGTTTGGAGTTACCCCTGCTCCTGTCAAGAGCTCCTCACCCATGCTTTGTAAATAAGCCAGTGAACGAGCATTCCATAAATGAACTAGTGAGTGAATAAGTGAGTTCTCACAGTCACACTGAGCATCCTCATCCTCACTCAGGCCAGGAGAGTGACTGGCTTCTCCTGTGGTGCACCCACACCAAGGCGGGCTCCCCTGGCTCCTTCCTCTCCCCCTTCTCCTTTGATCCATAGGAACCTCTTCCTGGCTGCAGAGCACACCTGATCCCAGCACACGGGGCCCCGCTCTCTGATTCCTCCGCGGATCTCCTGCACCCACTCCTCCCTGCCATTCACTCTCTACAGGGCAGACCAAGGGACCTTACAACCACCATGCTCCCCTGCTAAGAACAAAAAGGGGTGGCCACAGCTGGGCTCCTTCTTAGAGCATTCATTCCACAAAGCTGGAGAGATGGCTCAGCAGTTATGAGGACTGGCTGCTCTTCCAGATGATGTGGGTTTGATTCCCAGCTCCCATATGGAGGCTCACAACCGCTTGTAACTACAGTTCCCATCCCCAGAGATCCAAGATTCCCTTTTCCGGCCTCTGCAGACACCAGGTATGCATGTGCTGAACAGACATACCTGCAGGCAAAAATACTCATACACATAGAATAAAATAACAACAACGACAACAACAACAATAATAATGCAATAATAATAGTTAAACAATAATAATAGTAATGTTTTTGTCTCAATTTTGTTTTAAATTGTCCCTAGAGGCATTGTAGATGTGCCTGCTGTGTTACATGTGCATCAGTAGGTGGCAGAAAAGAGACAGGCTATGTCTTCATTCGCTGTTCTGACGTATGAACATCTGAATGATTAGTAGCCTAACACTCCCTGAAAAAAAGCGAGCCTGAGACAAGAAGTCTGGCACACGAGAGTCCACACAGGGAGGTAGCCTGAGATGACCACCAGACCAGCCCTGTGCAAGCCAGGGTGGGCTCCCAGGGCAGGGACCGAGCTGGAGAATAGAAGAACCTCACTGGATACAGCAGGCCCCAGGTGAGAGTGAGCCCGAGACAGATAATGGGATCACACAGGCAGGTCTGAGTGAGAAGTGAGCCTGAAAGGACCTCCAGACTGGCGCCATGGGACCCCAACTGGGAGCTAGCCTGAGATGACCACAAGTCAGGCACCCCGCAGGCCCAAGGAAGCAGACCACGCCTGAGATGACCACACCCAGTACCATAATTCACAAGTGGGCAAAGCACTCCTAAGATACTTCAGACACTCAGATCCCAGACACCATCAAGAGGAACAAGTAAGTGGGCAAGAAATGGAAGAGAAATGTAGGGTTATGGATCCTGAGTCCGGTCCACCACAGGGCACAACAGCTCAGCGAGGCAGGATGCAGGAAGTTGACCTCGCTTACCCCGCACATTAGCCAGGCAGGTGCTGGGCCATAGTGAAGCCCCGGGACACCGTTCTGGGGCTAGAGAAGCACACTCTGAGGCGAGGGACAGCCAGAGCTGGCTTGGGAGTCCCCAAGCCCAGGGAGCTGGGGCCATCTGGTTCTCAGGCTCTTGGACACCCAGGAGCCACTAGAAGCTGCAGAAGACCTGAGTCAGAACAGAATCTGGGCTGATGGGCTGATCTGGCCCGGGGCCAGCGGGGAAATGGGAAAGCTCCAGCTGGTCCCATGGGGAGAGTCCTTGGCTTGATGGCAGACTTGGCCTGAGCTTGGCTTGGTAGTCATGGCTGGAAGCACAGAGAGGCCTTCTAAGGGAGACTAGACTGCGGCTCTATAGGTGAAGACCTTCTCCATTGCTCCCCACGGCAAAAAGAGGCAGTCCGTGGTTTTAAGGCATTTATTGTCGTGGTGGAAAGTGGATGAGTAAAACCATGCCCCACTTCTCAAGGCCGGCCTGAGATTAAATACCTTTTGCAGGGAGGAGTGTCTGGGAAAGAAAGCTTATTGGCTAAGCCCTCCATGCCTTTAGATTCCGCAATAAAATGGAGATCTGTCTCGAGCCTATGGTCATGTCCTCTACATGTGGAGGGGTTTGGGGCATTTCCCTCACATGACTGATGGCCACAAATCTATGGGGAGCTGCAGCTAGTGACAGGGACCTAGTGCTTGAGAGCAGGCAAAGTTCCCACTGTCCCTTCAGGGTCTCCAGGGCCTCTAGCCTTAGCTCAACCAGGGACCACAGAGAAAGGTAAACAGAAGGATGTATGTACAATGAGGAGAGGCAGAACAGGAGACTGGAGGGTAGAGTGGGACAGTGTGAAGTGAAGAGCCAGAGATGCCACCTAAGACCATGGTGGCATCCTGGCCTGTGCTGCCACTGGAGGCCACATCTGGGTCCATGGCCTTACAACAGCAGGGGTCTGTTACCACCAAAGGCCAAGCAGACACCTCTGGTCTGGTCTGGTCTGCCACCAGAGAGCTTATTAATGTCTGAGGGCTTTGCAGAACTGTCCCCACCCCTCACCTGGACATTGTGGAAGAGCTAGCACTCAGGACAGCAGGCCCTGCACCTCACTGGGCAGCACAGTCCAGCTGAACCTGATGGTGGGTGCACAGGTGAACCAGCCCTGAGCGTATGAGCTGGCCCTGCAACTTGTCTGCCATGTAGCATCATGAGTGAGGGAAGAGTCATCCTCCCCCTCTCCTTGTCCCTTACCACCTGTGGCAGGCAGGAGAGCTGGCCTTATTCTCAGGAGAGTGGGCTCTGAACCTTGCCTAGGCATCACAATAGAGCATGCCTTCTGGGAGGTGGTGCTGATGAGAGAGAGATGCCCCTTCCCCTCCATCATCCCTTACCACCTATTGCAGGCAGAAGATCTGGGGTCATGAGATTGAGAGAATTGTCCCTGTCCCTCAGCAGCTGCAGTACTCAGGAGAGCAGGGCCTCATCTCACCTGGGCAGCAGGGTAGAGCTGGCCCTGGTTGCTGGAGTTGCAGATGAACCAGCTCCCAAAGCAGGAGACCAGAGGCGCTGGCAAGCTCATGTACCTCTTGGGCCCAGATCCATTGGTCCACCCAGTGGATGGGGCCTTTTGATAAACTGCTGGAGTGCATGAAGGGGAAGGTTCCACAGATCCAAAACCACGGGATCTTCATGACACAGGGCAACAAGAGGATATCCAAGAGGAGTCCAGTGGGGATCCAGTACCAATAGAGTAGCAGAAGCCAGAGCCCTCACACCAGACCAAGGAGTCATTGCGATGAACACTGCAAGCAGAGAAGTGTGGACAAAAGGGTATACTGTGGGACACACTGTGACACAGTACAGCTCCACCATGAGATCTGTCTTTCTCTGTTGGTGGGGAGGTTGCAAGGATGGAGGGTGGGCATGAGGGGGGCAGGGGATGAGTGGGGGGTGGGGTGCATGATTGAAGTCACAAAGAACCAATAAAAAGTTGAAATTTTTGTTTTACAACGTTTATTCCACTGGGTACCATTGAGGCCCCAGTATTGAGAGTTTGGTGCCTTTCTGTGAAGATGTTAGATGACAGCAGTGGAGAGAAGCTGAGGACAGACCCAGGACCTGCCTGCCACAAACATCCACAGGCTCTCAGATCCGACGGAATGAGAATAGGACAGAATCGAGCAGAATGGAATATCAGCAGAATCCTGCCCCCATTGAATGCCCTCTCCTATGGCCAGGAGATAGCCTGTGCCCCTTCTCTCTCACCCACCACGTCTCTCTGTCCACTCCCCCTTCATTGCCTCAAACAAGCCACCTTGTCCCCACAGCAGGACCTTTTCTCTTGCAGCCACCTGCCTGGTCTGCTGCCTCCTTATGCAGTCACCTGCTGGAATATATGTCTCTCCCAGCAGGCAACCTCATCGCTGCCTTTCATCGTTCTGACTTTATGCACAGCCTGACTACTGTGTGTTCCTGGACCATGCTCATTGTCTGTTTTCCTGTGACAGGGTACGGGCCCTTCCCACCACCTGACTCTTCCCATTGCCTTTCCAGTTCCGTCGCTGCCGGGAGATCAAAGTGGGAACGGGAAGCAGCTAGCTGCATCATAACCAGTCAAGAACAGAAAGCAATGAATTCATGCAGGTTTGAGCTCAGCTCAATTTCTCTACTCAAATACAGCCCAATTTGGAGCTGGGTCTTCCCCATTAACAAAGGAGTCACGGGAACCTGATCCAGACAACCCCTCGCTAAGACACTCTTCCCAGGTAATTCCACCTTGGGTCAAGTTAACAAACCCACCACTCACCAACGTGTCCCCAGGCTTCACGCCATACTAGATGACTATAACCAATGAACAAATGAATGAATTTCTCCTCTTCGATGCTGTTGGCTCCTTGGCTGCACACTGCTTGGGTTATTATTATTCCTTTCTGTTCACTCAGGAGGTTCCTCTGCCTCAAATGTCCAGGGAGATAGTATCTTCAGCCTCTGCTCTCAACCTCCAGTTGGGACACCAGTCATAAGGACTGAATGGTCTCTAGAAGGTCTGCTTTGTCTGGGAAAACTCAGAGGTTTTAACAACTTTCCTTAGCCCCTTTATTTGTTCCTCCAGCACATTTCTATTATGTGACCAGCAGATGGCAGCAAAGACCGACCTTCTGATAACCATCGCCACAAAATGTTTCCTGCTTCTGGACTGCTGCCAGTCTCTAACACAGTTTGTTGGCTGGTGGGGCCTGCCTAGATGCTGTGTTTACACTACTCCTGAATAAACAGACGATGTCCCAAGTCCTAGGTCCAGGGACAGAGAAGTGGGTGGTGCAGGTGCTGGCAGGAAAGCATTGACTTGTTTTCCCAGTTGAGTTTGATTCCCCCTTGCAACCCTTCCCTTTTGTGCGTCAGGGACAGTTATCATAGGCTGCCTGTGCCTCGGTTTCCTCATCTATATACTGATGGATCTATCCCCATAGGACTACATGTTTCCCATGGCTCTCTCCTCAGCATGTCAGCTCAGCAATCACGGCTCATCCTACAGTCGTTAACCCTCATTCTTTTCAGTGTTTGTTGACTGACTGACTGACTGACTGACTGACTGGTGTATAGAATGTATAGTAAATGCTCACTGAGCATCAGCTGTGAAGACAATGTCATGATGGAGATGATGATGATATCAAATGATGGCATGGTAACCATGGTGTCATGGTGAACATGATGTAAGGATGAAGATGTCATGCTGAGGATTATAATGCTCTGATAAAGTGGATGTCATTCTGAGAGTGACAGTGATGTCAGGGAGATGGCAGTGTCATCAGGGTTGTTTGAATGAGAATGACCACCGTAGACTCGCAGGTTTGAATATTTGATCCTCAGCGGACGGGACTGTTTGGGAAGGTTTAGGAGGTGTTGGAGGAGGCACACCTCATTAGGGATGGACTTTGAGGTTTCAAAAACCCATCCACTTCCTGTTAGCTCTCTGCCTCCTACTATTGGGTAAATATGTAAGCACTCAGCTACTGCCCCCAGTGCTATGATTGCCTGCCTGCCTGCTGCCTGCTGCCTGTCTGTCTGCCTGCTGCCTGTCTGTCTGCCTGCCTACCTGTCTGTCTGCCTGCCTGCCTGCCTGCCTGCCATGATGGTCACAAACTTTAACTCTCTGAGCCTGAGTCCCAACTTTAAAATGGTCATAGCATTTGGTCACAGCAATAGAAAAGTAACTAAGACAGTCCTTAGAATATTGGTGTCACAGAAAGGCTATGATGTCATTGGTGAATATAGTGGTGTCATTTGATAACAATGTCCTGCAAGGATGGTGACATTGTGAGGGTATGATGTCATGATGCTGAGAACAGTGCTGTCATCTAATAACATGCACCAATGGCCATGAAACCCACTGACGCACTGGCAGCTCCTGCAGTTCCTTCAGCACAAGGATCCCCACCTCCCATCCTGGGCTGCAGTCCCCAGTGACTCCTGCTGAGTACTGCCAAGCTCCACACAGAGACAGCCCCCTCCTCTAGGCCAGGCGAGGGCTGACATCTGGCCTTCAAGCTGGGCACAGACACAGAGGTGAACATCTGAGGAGGAAACTGTGGTTTCGAGGGATGTTCGTACTGGTTGTGCCTGCCGCCTGCCCCTCTTCCTCTGGGGGTCTCCTGATACCCCTGGAGAAGAACAGAGGACCAACACTGCCCAGCTGAGTGGTCCAGGGGGTCTCTAGCCTCTGGGATACATCTGTTAACATTTCCAAAGTGAGCCCCTAGCCCAGAAACTCTTTGTACCAGAAAACCTTTCCTATGGAGAATTAGGCAGTACTCTTCCCAAATCCTCCACTTCCCTCCTCCACCCCAACTCCCCTCTCTCACTTCCCTCTCCTCCACCTCTACCGCCAACCCTCCCACATGCTCTTCTTCACCTCCACTCTCCTCCTCCACCCTCTGTTCCCCCCTCCATCCCTTCCTTCCCAACCCCCTCCACTTCCTTCTTTAACCCCTTCCTCCACCTCTCCCTCCACTCTACTCTCACCGACCCCCTCTATTCACACACACTGGCTGGAGTGACTCACTCAGGAAACCTTCCCTCTTTGGTGCTGGGACCCCAGAGCTCTGACTTCTCCCTGGTGCTACCCACTGTGTCCTCCTGTCTGTGTCCAGATTGTGTGAAGCGTAAGGTAGCATCTGAGGTAGAAGGACCCCACACAACCCTGGGATGCTGTGCTGGCAGACAGGGTGACTCAGGGTGACTCTTTTTTTTTTTTTTTTTTTTTTTTTTGGTTTTTCGAGACAGGGTTTCTCTGTGTAGCCCTGGCTGTCCTGGAACTCACTCTGTAGACCAGGCTGGCCTCGAACTCAGAAATCCTCCTGCCTCTGCCTCCCAAGTGCTGGGATTAAAGGCGTGTGCCACCACCGTGACAGGGTGACTCTTGAAGAGCCAAGCATGCCCGCATCTCTGTGCACCTTTGCACACGTTATCCCACCTCTCTGATCCACCCAGCATCTTCTAACAAAGAAGAGAAGCTGATCCAAAGGGCAGGGCCACGGACAAAATGAAGCCAGCGGAGGCGCAGAGTGAGGCAGAGCTGCAAAACTACCGGATGACTAGGATTGGTGTTTATTTCAGGTGATTAGGGCTCCACACTCCCTCTCCTCTTCCGGTCTACCAGAGGCACACACATGCGCACATCACAGCAGACTGGGCAGCCCAGATAGCACAAAGACAGCAGCCAGGGGGCGCTCATCCTCAGCGAGCCACCACTGGCCTTCTGGCTTCTGTCAGTGGTATTTGAGTAAGAAAAGGTTGCCATCCACTGAGCTGGGTCCAAAAGGCCCTGCGCCTCCTGGGTTGGCCAAACTCAGATGGCTTGGTCCTGTCTCTGGCTCTGGCTCAGGCTGAGCGCACGCGCCGCTGCCAGGAAGACCACCCCAGTGAGCAGCTCAGCTACAAAGCTAATCCAGCCAAGGGCCAGGGACCAGCCAAAGCGTATATCCACCTGATCCAGCAGGGCTCTCTCCTCCAGGAGGCATACTGCCTCTCTGAAGGCAGCTGCCGAGTACGCAATGTAGATGCTGATTCCAGTGAGGGTCACCATGGCTGCAGGGAAAGACAGGGACAGTCATTCAAGACCTCCTAGCCTGCCCCTCCCTCCTCCTCCTCCTCCTCCTCCTCCACCACCACCACCACCACCACCACCGCCACCACCACCACCCAGTTCCCTCCTGAACCCCCCTTCTCTCCTCCACCCCCTCAGCTTCCTTCCTCACTCTTCTTTCAACTCCCCTTCCTCTCACCTCCTCCCTCCTCCCTGTCTCCTTCCTTCTCCTTTGTGCCTGAGAAGTCCTGGAAAAAAACCTATGTCTGCAAAGGCGGGTTGATTAAGACTTCGATGATGTTGCGACTTGTCCGCCCCTGTCAAAGGGCTTAGCGGGCTGTCAGCAAGCCAGCCCTAGAGCAGCCTTCTCCGCATCTTACTTAAACTCACCTACCCAAATGTACCCACCGATGGACCACTTATGGCTTTCTTTATTCGTTGCCATAAAACATTCCATGAATTTCTACTTCATTGGAACATGATATTTGTGGAGACCGAAGACCTGAATCTCTGTTCCCAGACCATGGTCACTAATATTCAGCTCCAGGAAAAAAAACAAAAAACTTCTATTCTTTTAACATAAGAGCTGGATTTTCTTCACATACACCTCTTTCTCCTTCTCTTTCTCCTCCCTCATTTCCCTCCCCCTACCTTCCTCTCCCTCCTCTATCTCTCTCCTCTTCCCCTCTCCCTCTGTTATGCAGGACTGTCCTCCCAGCCAAACTGCTGCCAACATCAGGAGTTCTGCTGGCCTGGAGGGGGCAGGGAGGGTCTTAGCACCCTCACCTGAGTATCTAGCCACCACCATTAGAAGCATTTCTACCCTGATTTTTTGTGGGCGTCGGGGAAGGGTTGGAGGAGATCTGGAGGGGAGGAAAGGGGTGGGCTTCATCTATACAGCCACAGGGAGTCATCACGCATGCTGGGTGGGTACAGACCTTTTGGGGTGGCTGCTTTAAGGTCATCTATGCCCTGCCTGTAACCCCTCACCCACTGCTCTGTCTGTAAGCCTCATAAACTCACAGGTTCCCCCAGTGAACTTCCATTGAATCAGTGAACTTCCTCATTGGGACCCAAGAAGGGGGAAAGATGTGGTTTACACCTTTTCTAGGGAGAAATTTTAGCAACATCCTCCTGTTTCCTCCCCTTCCTCCTTCCCATTCTATACACACACACACACACACACACACACACACAATCATGCCTGGATTGTTCCATGGTTTGGGGGGATCTTAGCCTTTGGGGGTTCTCTTGCTTACATACCAAATGTTCTTACATGCTGAGCCATTTCCTAGGCCTCTGTCTTTCTTTCTCTTGTTGTAATTCAGGGAGCCAGAGGGCACCCATCTGGGCTGTGGGTCCCACTTTCCCAAGGCCTGTAGCCAGGCATGTAAACAGAACTGCCTCGGCCAGTGTCTGTCGGCCCGGCCTTTGTTTGGATGTGGTTGGGTAAGTTTGGTTTGGTTAGGTTTGGTTTAAGGATGGGTTTGGGTTTTTGGAGGGTGTGGTTTGGATTTGGGTTTGAGAGGTGTGGCTTGATTTGGTATTGTTTTCTGTTTGTAAAAGTTACACTGTAGAGCCGGGCGTGGTGGCGCACGCCTTTAATCCCAGCACTCGGGAGGCAGAGGCAGGCGGATTTCTGAGTTCGAGGCCAGCCTGGTCTACAAAGTGAGTGCCAGGACAGCCAGGGCTACACAGAGAAACCCCCTGTCTCAAGAAAAATAAAAAAATAAAAAAGCTACACTGTACGTTATTATCTGGATTTCAGCTTGAAATCAACACTCAGCCTAATGGGTATGTACTGCCATGCCCTGAAGTGTGTCACTTTCTCGCAGTAAACCTTGCACATTTTCAGAGTATGATGCACATGGCTACAATGTGTGTGCATGGAGTAGCTTAAGACGTTGTTGACTACATGGGTCAACTCACACAACTTCTTTTTATGGTGAAACACATAAAAATCTACCCCTTGGCCACATTCAAGTGCAGGGTGTATGGATACACCATCTATGGGTACTGACTCTAATCACGAGGATGGACAATAGGTCCCTGAACTTATGCCTGCTAAATGAAGCTGAGTGCCACACAGCTGACGTGTCCCCAGACCCATCCGCTGCTCCTACTTATGGTTCTGTTCTGTCTCACCATGAGCTCTGCTTACTGAGAACCTACAGCCCAGTGAAGCCATGCATGTGCACTGTGTCCTTCTGTGCCTGGTCAGTCTGATTTCCCACATCAGAAGGGAGCAAAGGCAGCAGTTGTCAGCCCACAGCTCTAAACCGGAAGCCAAGGCCATCCCTGGGAGACCAAGACAGAGGTGGCAGCTTTGCAGCAAGATGCTGGGGATGACTCCTAAGGCTGTGCCCTACCCCGTCCTTCTTCTTTTCCTGGAACCAGAGATCTGGGGAGCTTAAGGCCGAAAACCACTGCCTTTCCCAGCTGCTGTCACAATGGGAGGAAGCCCTTAGAGAAGCTGAGACCTGCCCCTAAAGAGGGTTACAGCAAGGGACTCACCATCAGTACAACTGTAGAGCCTAGGCCCCGGGCAGGTGTACACCTACCTCCAAAGAGAAAGAGGGTCCCGGTGAGCAGCAGGAGGAGGTGAGCTCTGAGGAGGAAGCTCAGGAACCCGGTCATCCCCCCAAATACCATCACGATCAGACTGAGTGGCAATAAGATCACGAATGTCCCATGCATAGCTAAGGAGAAGAGGGTAACAGGCACAGGGGGTTACTAATATGTAGCATCCAATCATTTACATATGTTCACCACGTACCCACAACAGTAGGTCTACACAACTACTTCTAGTGGTAGTTAAGAACCGTGGAGACTCCTGAATGCACGGTCTGAACTGTGAGCATCTTTGCACTTACTCTCTGCAACCCCTAGAGGGCAGTGTTGTATTATTTACTTATTCTCTCAGTGCGACTCAAGAGCCAGCTAATGAATATGCAAATAACCAAGTAAGTCTAAGAGATAAACACCCCCAAGTCTCCCGGGGAAAATCTAGTTCCCTTCTAGCTGAAGACAGTGACAAGTGGTGAGCAGAGGCGGTGGCGAAAGGACAGCTTATAAAATCCCTATACCTGGGGCTGGAGAGATGGCTCCGTGGTTTAGAGTACATGTTGCTCTTGCATTCCCAGCTGTGAGAAATTAACTAATTTCTTAAAACATACAAGGCCAGGGGTGGTGGCACGCTCCTTTAATCCAACCCCTCGGGAGGCAGAGGCATGCCGATCTCTGTGAGTTCAAGACCAGTCTGGTCTACAAAATGAGTTCCAGGACAGCCAGGGCTGTTAAACAGAGAAACCGTGTCTTGAAAAACAAAAACAAAACCCTATACTCATGTTCTGCCTCTGCCTGTTCCTGTCCCAAATTACAGACACATCACAAATTCAAGGCACATGACTCATTTTATCCTGGGAGGGGGGCATGGATCTAATCTCATCCTACACCCCAAACCCTTGGTGATCTTAACAATAAAACATTAATGCAATACAGGGGCTAGTGAGATGGCTCCATAGGCAAAACCACTGGCCATGTTTGCCTGAAGACAGGAGGAGAAAGCTAACGCTACAAAGTTGTCCTCAGGTCTCTCTGTGGGCTGTGCTACACCTGTTCACACACCACACACGATAATGAACAAGATCTTAAACCTGTCATACAGGCAGTGTCTGACTGTGATCTGGGGTCTATCTGTAAAAACAGTAGAATGGGTGGAAATTGCCCTTTCAATTTTGACCTTTTCTGTGGGTGCTAGAGATTTGAACTTGGATTCTCACCCTTGAGCCACAAGCGCTTTACTCTTTAGACCATCTCCTCGGCCCCTCCCCCCAGGACATATTAAATTCAGCAGATGACTAGATGCTGTCTGCTAGGAGCCCCGCTCCACACTCCAGAGACAAAGATGAATAGCTCACGGACAGTACACCCTGTGGATGAGCTGATAGACTGCACACAGGGATTAGCATCAAGATCACAGTGCTACACAATCCTCAAAAGCCATTAAATAAATCAACAGCCTCAACCACCAGGCACACTGGCACTCGTGTGTCCCTCAGTGTCTCAGGATCGACTGAGCACCGGCTGCTCACATTCCCATCCCCAGGGCTCCAGTGTCTGTTCTAACATAACAAGCTGGGGGTAGCTTTGCAACCTCGGTTTTCTCATCTGTCAAATGGAGAACCAACAAATAGCCCATCCTCTGAGCCTGTGAGTTGGGGGCTCAGTACATGAAAGGAAAACACCAATCAGGGTGGGGCTGAAGAGATGGGTCTGTCCATTAAGCACCTGTTGTACAAACATCAGGACCTGAGTTTGAAAGCTTAAAGAAAGTGGGGTGCAACAGCAGCATCTGTAACCCCAGTACTAGGAATGTGGAAACGTGCATCGTCTTTTGTTTGTTTTGATTCTCAAGACAGGGTTTCTCTGTGTAGCCCAGGCTGTCCTGGAACTCACTCTGCAGACCAGGCTGGCCTCGAACTCAGACATTTCACTGCCTCTGACTCCTGAACACTGAGATTAAAGGCTCAGTATGAAAGCTCAGAGTGTGGCTCTGGGGATGTGGTTCCGTACACTGCTTGCCTACCATTCAGGACTGTGTTCCAAACCCAACACCAAGGGAAACTAGGCATGATTCTCAAAACCTTTTAAGGGGTGTGTGTAGCACCCTGAAGAGGTGACTCAGTGTAGCACCCTGAAGAGGTGACTCAGCAGTTAGGAGCATCAGAAGCTCGTCCAAGGATTTGAGTCTAAGCACCCAAGTGGCAGCTAACAACTATCTGTGATGCCAGCTCTAAGGGGGCCCAATTCTTCCCTGGCCCTCACGAGCACTGCCCACAGGGGGTGCATTGACATAACACACATACACATATAGTAGTAATAACAACAACAACAATAATAATAATAACATCTCAAAAACAAGCAATTTAAACCAGGCATTGTCGTGCATGCCTATAATCGCAGTAGTTGAGAGGTAAAGCAGAAGGATCAAAAATTTAAGGTCACTCTCAGCGACACCGTGCATGCGTGGCCAGACTGGGCAACTCGAGACCCAGCCAAACCATAAGCCACCACCAAGGATTTATTTGCTAAGCTTTAGAGTCAAGGTGTTTGAAATCCTGGTCCTCATCCCCACGGCAGGGGGTGGCCCTGCCTCTCAGCAGCCACTTTGGGACAGCAGGCAGCAACATTGGCTTAGGCAGCGCCACTCCAGGTTCTCCCTCTGCCTCTGTCTCTTCTCTGTGTGTTTCCTCTTGTAAGGACACTCGTTCATCATGGGCCTTATAGCCTATTACACTAACCCAAGAGAGCCTCAACTCAAGATCCTCAACTCCATTCACAGTGTTGCTCTTCCCAAGTAAAGCCAGTCATTCACTGATTCTGGAGCTGAGGGTGTGGGCATCTCTCTTTTAAAATGTATTCATTTAATGTAGGAGTGGCATACCGTGGCATGCATGTGGATATCAGAGGACAGCTTTGTGGGGTCAGGTCTCTCCTTCCACCTCTACATGTGGTTTGCATATGAACTGTTCCCCGTAGGCCCGTGTGTTTGAACACTTTGTCCCCAGCTGGAGGCAATGTTTGTTAAGGTTGTGGAACCTTTGGGAAGAGGGGCTCTGCCAGAAAATGTACATCACAGAGGTCCAGTGGGCTTTGAGGCTTTATAGCCTGACCCCATCTTCCATTCAGTTTTTGCTTCCTTGGTGTGGATGTAATGGGATCAGCCTGCCTCTTGCTCCTGCAATCTGCCTTGCCTTCCATACTGGGATTGAGTTCTATCCCTCTGGAACTATGAGCCAAATAAGCCCTTTCCAATAAGTTGTCCTTGTCATAGGTCTTCTATTATGACAACAGGACAAAAATCTAATGAACCTGGGTCTTAGGAATAGAACTCAGGTCACAAGGTGTATGAGGCAAGTGCTCCTGCCTACTGAGTCATTTCTTAGATCCAGGTATGTTTATTTGTTAGTAGTATCATTTACCACACTACCATACACCTTAGGTGATACACAGTAGGAGTATCATATATGCCAAAAGTAGATGCTCAATAGATGGTTGCTATGGTGACCATGGTATCATTACATTGTAGATAGCTCTATGGCGTCATTATAGATCTGAGTGTTATACTGGCTATGGTTAGGATAAGTGTCTCAGAAGCTCATCATCTGGAGGTGATGAGAACAGCAGGAGCTGGGCCTGAAGTGAGGTCTGAGTGGATGGAAATGTACCTTCCAAGGACACGGTGAGAGCCTGCTCTCGTCTCATTCCTACATCCCGGCTGTGAAGGGAGCAGTTTTGCTCAGCCAAGTGTCCCCACCACATTGTGTCACCACAGCCGCAAAGTGATGGGCCCAACTGAGAACAGCACAATGTGACCTTCAGATCCATGAACAAAAATAAACTTTCTGTGCTCATGAGTCGAACAAGCCAGGTGTCCTAATAAGGGAACCCTGACTAATCGGACTGAGGGATGGCAGCAAACAGCAGTGCACAGCCTGTAACACTCTGTAACTAGCACAGCCATTCCCCCACGCAGCTTAATGTTCTAGGCATATTAATCCTTTCATCTTACAGGTTCCATAATTTTCCTTAACATCGTGCATACACATAAATGTCTACTCATCCTCCATCTGACCCGCACCCCCTCCACCCCCCGAGGCTTTTCACCACCACTTCAAACAAACACGGTAAACCTCGTCCTAAAAATGTCACAGAGAACCAGGCAGTGGTGGTGCACACAGCATTTGGGAGGCAGAGGCAGGTGGATTTCTGAGTTCAAGGCCAGCCTGGTCTACAGAGTGAGTTCTGGGACAGCCAGGGCTACACAGAGAAACCCTGTCTAGAAAAACAAACAAACAAAAATGTCACAGAGATCGTACAAGTGGAATCAATGTTTTAAGATTTTTAAGCATGGGTTGGCTTTCCATAGGTGCCCCAGAAAGGCTGCCTTCATACCCAAACCTTCACACTCCCAAGGAGTTGAGGCCCTGCATTAGTCAGCTGTGGCAAAACATCTGAGTGAGAGAAAACTAAAAAGAAGAAAGGTTGCTTTGGGCTGAGTTCCCAAGGCTTCTGTCTATGCTCACCGCGTTTCCTGGCTCTCAGGCTGGAGACAGCAGAAACGCCATAGCAAACAAGAGCTACCCATCTCTAGGGAGTGAGGAGGAGATGAGGTGCCGGGGGAGGCCAGGAACACTCTCAGCCACTTCCTCAACCTGCTCGTACTACAGCTCATAACTCAGACACATCCACAGATTCGCCACGGACACAGCTAGTGCCACTCAGTGGCCTCTCTGCCCTGGACACTCGGTGACCTCTCCACAGACCAAGACTGTGAGGGGAGATTCCATATCCAAAGCAGAGCAGACTGCCGGGCTCTGGCCTCACTTGCTCTCTGCACCCCACCTTGCCTGCAGTACCGCTCTGAGGAAATCACACATTATTTCCCTGCTATGCCCAGAGCTTTGTGGCGTTGTGTGTTTTATGTCCCCTCTGGTTCCACCCCCGCTCTTCCATTCTCATTTCGCACCCAGCTTCATTTTAATTTTCCACACGACTGCAGCGCCCGTGCATCCTGAATGCCAGGAAACCCAGTCTGGCGATTTCCCCGCCCACAACCTCATCTTTTCAGAGATAGCCAGGCCAGGTCCCCAGCCTCAGTCAGCCTCTGCCGCCAGCCTGTTTTGCTAGGGAAAGCACTTGACCCTCTGGGTCCTCATCTGACCAGCTTGATCACGGCCACCTACTCAGAAGAGACATGGGTGAAGATGAATCTGGAAAGAAGGGGTATGCCTCTGAAAAGCACATTCTAGCCCACCCTCCAGAACCGTAAGGCTTCTGGCTGTCTCTGGAACATTCTGACCCAATCCTATCTCCTGCCTTGGCTTATTCATCCTCCTCAAAGTTTCTTGCCTGAGGCAAAACAGCCTGAAACTCTGACCCAGTGTGTGTGTGTGTGTGTTTACATGTTCCTGCATGTTCAAGTCTGAGTGAACCTGTGTGAGGCCAGAGGTCAACCCCAAGAGTCATTTCTAAGAGCATCATTCAGTTTGGGTTTCAAGACAAGAGTCTCCGGCTGGCCTGGAATTCACAACTCAGCTGTCTAGACAAAGAACCTGTCTCTTGGCCATCCACCTACAAGTTCTGGGGTGACAAGCATGTGCCATCACTGATGGGTTTCTTTTCCAGGGGGCTTATGAATTTTGGTTTGGTTTTGGTTGTTGTTTGGACTGGGTTTTGTAGGTTCTGGGTATTGAGCTTGGGTCCCATGCTTTCATGGCAGGCCAGCTCTCCAAGCCTACAAGTCTTATACATGCATTGTACTAAAATGTGGCTCAACACAGCACCATTCCAAAAGTAAACTGCCAGGGTTCAAGTCCCAAACCTGCCAGCTATTACACAAATGTAACTCACCTACACCCTGTATCCCATGTTTTCTCACCTACA
Source organism: Mus caroli (assembly GCF_978045245.1). NCBI lineage: Eukaryota > Metazoa > Chordata > Mammalia > Rodentia > Muridae > Mus > Mus caroli. The sequence continues at coordinate 5,012,691 of NW_028227272.1, forward strand.
ACACTGAGTATGATAATAATAAGTATGATATTGATATTAGGCTATCTGTGGTGGAGATTAAATCAGTTGATATGTCTGAAGAGATAAGACCAGTGTTTGGCTGACAGAAGCCAATATCTGATGAGATTCAATGCCAGACAGACAGCCCAATGCTAGTGTAAAATAAATACACACTAAATGAATCAGTGGATCAGGATGGGGAAATGGCTCAGGGGTAAAATGCTTGCTTTGCAACCGTGAGGGCCTGAATTCAAAACCCCAGCATCTGCACTAACACCAGGTGTGGCAGCACCCACTTGTAACCCCATAGGTCGGGCAGGTGGGTGGGGGACATCTGGTCATCCTGTCAGCTGTCTACCTGAAACAAGAAGCTCCAGGTAAAGTGAGAGACCCTGTCTCAAAAAAATTTTTTAAAGGTGTAAAGTTATAGAGGAAGAAACCCAACATCCACCTTTGGCCTCCACAAATATACAACTAACATGTACATATGTGTGTGCGCACGCACACACACACACACATTCTTTTTTAAAAGAAACTTTAGTATTATTTTGTGCATGTGTGCATGTTTTAGAGAGATCATGTCTCTGCCATATCTGATCATGTGTGTCATAACATGCATGTAGGGCTCAGAGGACCCCTTTGTGGAGTCAATTCTCTCTTACCATGTTTCCATGGGTTCCGGGAACAAAACCCAAATCTATGGTCTTGCACAGCAAGCATCCACCGAGCCATCCTACCAGCTTCCAGAAATCTCTAAAATAAGCATATCTCCAATTACTAGTTCCATTTTTTCCATTTTACATTAAACATTAAGGCATTAATTGAGCTCCTACTGTATTCAGATCCTATCCCTGGATCTTTGCGTATAGGATCTCATTTCCTCCCAGAAGAACCCACTTAAAGGCACGGCTGATGGCTGAGAGTGCATACAAGTGGGTAAGTTGCAGTCAAGAGTCCCCACTTTCTATCCCTTGTCTTTAAGGGCCTGATGCCATTTCTGCACCTATATTAAGACTGACCACAAGGCCTGGTGTAGTGACGCACACCAATCTTGTCTGGAAAGGGGAAAAAAATAAAAATAAATAAATAAATAAATAAATAAATAAATGGTGTCAGCCTGGCCAATCACCATACAACATCTTTTTAGCTTCACGCAATTGGCTCAACACACAGGCACATGACTCGATCTGGCCCAATAGGATACCTGACTGGAAATTTTAGCAGTGCAGAAGCCCCTCCCTACTTGGCTGCAGGACTCAGATCCAAACAGACCCCCTTCCAAAGTGAAGCTCACAAAAGGAGGAAAAGAAAGAGAGCCCCAGGGATCCCAACACACCGGACCACCTCAAAAAACACGGGCCAGCCATTCCTTTTAAGTTGGCATAATCGGTATTTCTGTCGTTTGCTACAGAAAGATTCCTGACTGATACCCTAAGCCTGCTCACTGTCCATCGGACTCATTTAGAGAGCTAAGTGATAAACTCCTTGCCCCCAAAAGCATTTCCCTGGAGCAAATCTGAAAGCCAAATAAGTATTCAAGCCTGGTTATCAAGACTCTGCTACTAAGGAACATGCCCCCTGGATGCCGAACTAATTGGTTTTCATTCAGGAAGAGTCTTAATGTAGAATTATCTAGGCCTGGTCGGCCTGTGAGCATGTCTACGGGGTGAGGGTGTCTTGGTTGTCGATTGAGGTGGGCAGATCCACCCTGCATGTAGAAGGCATTATTTCATGCATGGGGCCCTGGACAACATGAAGTAGAGAAAATACAAACAAAGAAGCAAGCATCCACCCATCCCTCTATGTTGTTGGCCATGGCCGCAGTTATGTTCCTGCCCTGGCTCCCTCATAGCAGTAGACTATACACTGGAATTGTTGCCTATGTCGCTTTCGTCAGGGAGCTTTGTCACAGTAACAGAGCTCATTCTAGAGCAGATGGCTTTCTCTGGCCCCTGACTGGAAGAGGTAAGGAGTTGGGCCATCTGTTCTGAACTTCGCAAGTCTGCTCACATTCCTCCTCCCAGATGGCCAAATGGAATCAAGAGGCAGCGGTGATGGGGTTTGCCCCACCACTCTGCCTGCAGGGGTCAGAATGTGCTCAAGTGGTCCCTGGGCAGACGTGGGTTTTCTGCCCATCCATGCCCACCAGGATGAGCTTAGGGAGTTGACTCAGAACTCTGTTGTCGACCTGTCTCTCTGGCCAATGTAATGGATCTTTAAATGACTGGAACATCTTTATATCATAAAGAGCTTGGACCAAACACAAAATTCATTTATGGGGAAAAACCAATTCTGAGAAAAAGCTCTCTCTGGGGGTGATTTCAATGAGTGTACAGTCCGAAGGGGCAGCTTGCCCTCATTCCTGGCTAATACAATGGAGACAACAGCAGCCCCAGCTCCTGGCTGTATATGTAACCAAGCACCCACCACCCCAGACTTATTAAAGGCAACTCCCAAATTCCACCCTCACCACAGGCTTAGAAGGAGGCCATCAGGCAGTTCAGTGAGTAAAGGGCTTTCCGTGCCTGTCTTGTGGCCTGAGTGCATCCCCAGATGAAGGTTGGGAGGACCAGCTCATGAAGTGGTCCTTTGATCTACACAGACTCTACACACAATAACAGTAAACATTGTTTTAAAAGCTCTCTGTGCAATAGGGAGATTTTCTAAAAGATTAGAAAGAAGATGGTTCCTACCCTCAATGTGAGGGAGCTGAGGCCCAGACACGTAGAGGCAATACCCAAGGTCACACAAAAATCTGCTGCTTAGACTACATCCCAGGGGAAGAGCTGGCTGAGTGCAGCCAAGAATCTGCCTGCTTCCCAGCCTCAGGGGACAAGCAGGGCACTTGCAGTAGCAAGCTGAGAGGAAAGCCAGCCCAGGGCCAACTCTGTCTATGTGGATCCAATAGGATTTAAGCAGGACGAGGTGGCTCAATGATGGCACCAGCCTTGACAAAGGGTCACCAGTGTATCACAGGTTAAAAGGAGACTGGAGAGGGTTTAGTGAGAACAGTGAGTGATCGCTGAGAGCCAGCCCTGAGTCTGCCAAGCCCTTCTTTGAGGCACCACACACAACAGCTAAAGAGCGAAGTGGGGGTCTTAACTGCTCATTTTGATCGTGTGATGTCTTGTGTTATCATTCTTTTATCTACCCCCCAGTGCTGGGGGTAGGACCCAGGGCTTTGTGCATCCTAGGCAAGTCACTGAACTCTATCTCCAGAACTATTCACTTAGTTTAAGTTGCCCAGGCCGACACTGAACTCACATTGGAGTTCAGCAGTCTTTAAACTTTTGGTCTTCCTGACTCAGCCTCCCAAGTGTTTTGTGTATTTTCATCCCTGTGTTGGGGTCCTGACAGCACCCTGAATGGGTTTGACACCTCATTTTCATCAGTGTGGAAATGAGACTTAGAAAGGCCAAGAAACCTACTCCAGGATCAAGAGGTCCAGAGAAGGCACTGAGTTAGGGATAGACCCTTCTCTCCCATACTTCAAACACAAATTCTAGATGATTCTTGAAGCACTACTCAAACAATAGCCAAAGCACCTCTCAGCGCAGTTGGAGCACACAGCAGTACAGACTGCCCACACCCCACCTCAGCTCCCACATGGGGGTGACCACAGGGGAGCCTCTGGCAGTGGAAACTTACACAGAGTTGTGCTGGAGCTGACAAGGGCCAGGTAAGATTTGGGGAATTTTATGAGCAGGAAATATTATGCTGACAATGTAAAACTGATCAAAGTGGAAATGTAACACAGAAAGGGCTAATATTATAAATAAAGGGCTCTAAATTTTTTCAAGAGAGCTATTTGTTAAATATTTCCCAGAATGCTACTGGACTTGAGAGAAACACTTTGGTTCCAAGTCATCTATTTGTATATCCATCCATTCACTTCTCCACCCATCTAGTCATTCCCTGCTCTATCCATCCAGTCATCCACTCATCCATCTATCCAGTCATTCACTCCTCCATCCATCCATCCATCCACCCATCCATTCATCCATCCATCTAGTCATTCACTCCTTCATCCATCCAGTCATCCACTCATCCTCTCACTCCCCCATTCATCTAGTCATTCACTCATTCATCCATCCAGTCATCCATTCATCCATTCACTCCTCTGCCCATCTAGTCATTCACTCTTCCATCCATCCATTCATCCACTCATCCTCTCACTCCTCCATCCATCTAGTCATTCACTCATTCATCCATCCAGTCATCCATTCATCCATTCACTCCTCTGCCTATCTAGTCATTCACTCTTCCATCCATCCAGTCATCCACTCATCCTCTCACTCCCCCATTCATCTAGTCATTCACTCATTCATCCATCCAGTCATCCATTCATCCATTCACTCCTCTGCCCATCTAGTCATTCACTCTTCCATCCATCCATTCATCCACTCATCCTCTCACTCCTCCATCCATCTGGTCATTCACTCATTCATCCACTCACTCATCCATCTATCCAGTCATTCACTCTTCCATCCATCCATTCATCCACTAACTCATCCATCAATCTAATCATTCATTAATCTATCCATCTATCCATTCATTGACTGTTCCATTCATTCATATCTATATAATTTTGATTGTGATCTGCTGTCTGCCAATTTCTGTGCTAAGTACTGAGATTTCAACAATGGGCAGGATAGAGAAAAATCTCTGCCTTCATGGAATTTACAGTCTAATGAAAAGGTGAGATTCTACACTTCAAAAAGCCAAATGACCTGTTCAGAATCAGAACAGAATTAGCAAAGCTAAGCTAGTAGGTGGGAGCAGAGGGACATGAGGAAGATGTCAGGAATTGGCATGTGCAAAGTCCTAAGCAAGAGGGAACCTGAGATGCAGAGGGAAGAGCTAGGGAAGAAACAGAGAGGAGGGCTAAGGGTAACTTCCTAAGCCACAGGCTGTCTGTCCAATACTACCCACACCCAACGTCTATGGATGTCCATTCTCGTTTCATATCCCCTCTCAAGACCCTTCTTGGACTCAGTTGCCAAGTGAAAGTCAAACACAGAGACAATGCTCCAGGCCTGGTGCTAAATATAATTCCAGCTACTCAGGTGGCTGAGGCAGGAGAATTGCAAGTCCAGGCCTGACAGAGTTGCAGTGTGTGTTCAAGGTCAGGCTAGAAAACTTAGTTCAAAAAAAAAAAAAACTGAAATGAAGAAGAGAGAGACAGGGATTGATTGAGTTCAGTGGTAGAACGTTTGCCTGTATGAACGTGTGTTTAATACCCAGTGCTGACACAGTAGTGGAGAGAAGAGGGAGATACCAACTTTGAGCAGGGTGGATGTGAGAATCAGAGACAGTGATGGAAAGCTCTTAGCTGGTGTCTGGGCCGCCCTAAATTCCAATAAACAAAATTAACCCCCTTTTCCCCGTTCTGCCACAGGTGTCATTCAAGCCCCTTTTCCTTTTATATTGAGCTTCAATTCTCTAAGTAGCAGACCCTGTGGGAGGTGCTGGGAAAACCAGGCACCAACAAGTCACATGTGACCACCCTTCAGGCAACAGGATGCTCGCCTCTTCCAAAGTACCTGCCTTAAATCACCCCACACTCTTTTTACTGACAAACTGGCCCTCAGACTACTGGACAAGACCTTTCATTTAGCGTCACCATCCAAAGGTGTTTGGACACTGGCTTGGACTCCCCCACCTTCTTTCATGAGGACTACCACTCAAATGTAATTGCTTGTGTAGTGAGGACCTCTTTCCACAGCAAGTCCAGAAAGGCCTAGAGGGCACTGCCTGGATTTGAGGTCTAGCTCAGTCACCAATGGTGCACAGGGCTGTCTGTTGGTTGGATGAATTCTACATACCTTCAAGTTAAAATAAGAGTGGCCCCGCCCCCAGGCATAGCCCCACCCTCTCAGGCCCTGTGGTCAAAGGCCTCCCACCCACAGCCTCCATGACCACTGAAGTTCAGGTTTGGAGAAGAGCATCAAAACTGAGGGACTGTTCCCTCCATCCATTGTCCCCAGACTTACTGAGAAGCTGTCTGCTGGAGTCGCTGACCGTCACATTCTCCTGCCAGAAAGGGTTCATCAATGGCGTGCAGGAGCTCTGGACTGATGGGAGGAAGGAGTTTCACCTGCAGAACCCTGAAACTCCCCCCCCACCCCCCGCCCCAAAGCTGCCCTAGATGTCTCCGGCCCAAGAAATCAAGAGGGTGTTAATGCACTTGTAAGCTGGGCACTTCGTACTTTTGCAGGCCAGCCTCTCTGTCGATCCTCCCAGCACCCCTAAGTGCTTGGCACTGTGAGCTTGGAGGTTGAGACAGGAGTATGAGGCAAGCAACAGGTCCCAGGTACTGCACCCAGGTGAGAACACCGACCCTGGAAGGACCCTTACCTCGGCAAGTCCTCCAGAGTCCCGAGTGGGAGCTAAGAGGCTCTTGCTGGCTGCGGTTGGCCGGTCCCTGGTCCCGCACCCTCTGGCTGCTCCTTTCCAGCCTCTCGGTGTCGATGATGTACCAGAAGTCGGTGCCGATGGCGGCTGCCAGCAGCACGAAGCTCAGAGCCCCGCTCAGCGCCGCCGCTCCCGCCAGAGCGCCCAGGCGCACCCGCATCTCCCAGCGTTGGGCCCCGGGGCGCAGGCTCCTGCCCACGCTCCCGGTCTGTTCGCTGCACTCCAGATTCTCCAGCGTGGATCTGGAATCCGGCTCAAACTCTGGCTCCACCGCCCTCACTTAAGCGATCCCACCCGCACGTGCTCCGGCCCAGATCAGTGACCTCAGGGATCCCTGTCCCCGCAGACCTCCACCCTAGTGCCTCCCGACCCTCCTCGGTCCGACTAGCACAGGTGCCACCTGCTCTCGCAGCTCCAACTTGCGCCCCGTTCCAGCGTCTCTTTCTTTCTGGCTGTGCACTCTTCTCCCCAGCCCCCGACTACTGCCTCCACTCCCCTGCCTCACCCTCCATGAACCCCTCCAGCCGCTCCCCGCCTCTGTCGACCTCAGTCCTCCTTGTTCTCCCCACACCTCTACCTCGGCGCCCCCAGTTCAGCCGGCGTCTATCTTCGCTTCCCACCGCTCCGGATCGGGGCGAGCGTCCTGAAACCTCAAGAAGACTGGGCTCACAAGACGAGAAGGCTGGACTGAGGGAGGTGCCAAGGGGGCGGTGCTGAAGAGAAGGCGGACTTCAGATACTAGGGAGTCAGAGGAGGGTGACTTTCTCTAATCTGGGGTTGCAGAGTCTCCTGCAAAGCCTCCTCCTGAGGCGCTTTTGATTCCAAAATGCACCTTCAAGTAATTTTCCTCTGCTGACTACAAAAGAAAAGGTCGGGATTTTTTTTTTCACAAAAATTATTTTAGTCAACAGGGAACATTAGGTTCTGTGACTCTATTTTCTTTGTCAACAAAATCTTCATCATCACAACCAGCACTTCACTAACACCACAGCCCTACCCGCCACCCCATCATCTACGTCACCACTACTACCAGCACCATCAGCCTCACCATTTCTACCATTGCCCTCACCCCACCATCAGCACCACCGCCGTCATCCCACCCTCACCCTGTCACCATTACCACACCAACAATAACAACCTCATCACCACTGTTACCACAAACACAGTTACCATTTTCTTTACCATCGCCATTACCAGCGTTGTCAATACTGCCATCCCCTTCCTCAGCACAAAACCTCTCATTGCTTTTGAAACACTTCCAAAGCCGGCCCGTCTGGCACGAGGGTCCATGCTAAGAAGAAAGGGCATTAGCAGTCCAATCGCAGCCCAGACTTCCCATTCCTAAAGCAAGACACCCCAAGGAAACTCTCCTGTGTGTATGGCTATGGGAGTGAGGGAAGCAGGTTTGAAGAGTCAGAGATGGCCTGCCTTGCAGTCTGCAGTTCTCAATGGCCCCTCATTGCTACCTTCTTCGCTGAGAACTCAAACCCTTGATGCTGCTGTGACACCGTTTTAAAGAACTGTAACGCTGAAGTCAGTGAATAGGGGTGAGTAACCAGATGGCTTCGCTGAGAACTCAAACCCTTGATGCTGCTGTGACACCGTTTTAAAGAACTGTAACGCTGAAGTCAGTGAATAGGGGTGAGTAACCAGATGGGAGGCCTCAGTTAGTCTTTGGGGAAGCAGCATTGACCCTGAGACGTGGACAAGCCAGCAGCTTACCCTACCTGCAGGAGTGTGAAAGTTTGCTACATACAGAGAAGTTTCAAGAATCTGGTGAGGGAAGGGGGCTTAGAAGAAAGAGACAAGATGGTAGAAAGCAACAGTGTACAGGTCTGCAGACTCATGAGTGGGACTTGGGATTTCAGAGCTCATTGGACTGACAGTTTAAATCTTTGGAAAGTCTAAGTAGGAGACTGAAATATTCTAACCTCATGGTGAGGGGGCCAAAACCCCCAATATCTGTGATATTGCCATGTACCACCAAATGGCAAGAAGCAAGAATAATTGAGGTGAGGGAGCTGGAGAGATAGCTCAGCAGGTAAGAGCCCTTGAGACACACGATATTAATTCAAAACCCCAGAATGCACATAAAAACGTAGACAGGGTCATATGCACTGTAACCCCAGCTCTGTGTGAAAAGGACAAATACAGGAGGATTGCCAGGGCTTGCTGACTGCAAGCCTAGATCCAAATTCAGTGAAAAAGCCCGTCTGAAAACAATAAAGCAATGTAGACCTGATATAACCCCACCTCCAGTCTCCATGGTATGTATGAGAAAGTACACACACATATACATACAACAACACAAAACAATTTTAAGAGGTGTTAGCTGGAGAGATATACTAGAAAAAACGAGGGATCCTGGTAACTGGAGCTAAGCTAGTTGAATGTCGAGGTTAGACTTGATAAGGACAGCAGAAAATTAACATAGAGATTTGTGCTGTCCTTGTTTTCCATCTTAGCTCCAACCTCACCCCCATCTTCATCCTCAGCAGTATCAGCACGCATGTTACCCAGGAAACCCTAATTAGACCCTGGATTTCACTTGCTCTTGGCTTTCTAAAGTCACTAATTGTGGAAGTCACACAGCCAGACAATGGTCTCCCACTAGCTTTGCTGTAATGACACCTTTGACTAAAGCCACCTAATGAGTTAAACACTATTCCTCCACAAATGTCATCTCTCCTGTCCTTGGAGGCAAACTCCTTTCCCCTGCCCTCCCCGATCCTCCCCCTTTCTATCTTTCCCTGTTGCCTGAATAAAAGACAGCCTTTGTATCCCAAGCTATCACAATTAATCGAGCTGTGCTTGGGAGGCCATCGGTCGTGGGATCTTCAAATCAGTTACTTTTGTGTGGATACAGAACCCAGAACACAACTTGTAGATAACAGCAGTCCACAAATCAGAAAAGTAGACCCCCTCTGAAATTTGTCAGCACCTCGTAATTCGTAATTTGTAATTTGACCATGGCCTGCTTTTTGGAAATGCCTCCACTCCATACATAAGCCTCATGCTGGGACCCCCTAAGGAAGATAGATGGTCTTAGTTGGTGCTAATGATAACCTCCATCTTCTAATATCCATACAAATCTTTATTCTTGCAGCAGTAGCTTGGCCTTTCCAGTGGAGAGCAATGAGCTTGGATTCATAGTTTCATAGTTGCAAGCTCACAGAGCTATCAACTGTCAAATGGCATCTCCTTGTTCTGCTGCATCATCTTCATCCACCATCTTGCACAAGATCCCTCTTTCCCCTGTCACCCTGATGGTATCTGTGCATGTGTACATGTGTGTGCACATGTGTGTATGTGTAAATATGCTCGCCTGTGCAGACACATTTGGAAGCCAGAGGTCAACTTTGAGTGTCTTCTTTGAGTGAACGTGTCCAACAAGTTCTCCCTGGTTTTTTGAGATAAGGTCTCTCAGTGAATCTGAACATCACGCCTGAGGCTATGCGGCCTGACCTGAGTCCCAGAGATCCACCTGCCTCTGTCCCTCACCTGGCACTGCAGCTACAGATGAGCTTGGCCATGCTCAACCCTTACATGGATAGAAAAGGAATTCACACTTAGGTCCTGAGCCTACTCAACAAGCACTGTACACACTGACCCATTTTCTCACCAGCAGCTTTGCTTTGAAACTCTACTACACTTTACCATCATTTTCATTTGAAACATCACCAAAAGGATTCACACCAACAACCTATAGACAAAGGTAAAATTCAAATACACTCCAGAAAGCCTAATTATATGCTTCTCCCTCTCCCTCTCCCTCTCCCTCTCCCTCTCCCTCTCCCTCTCCCTCTCCCTCTCCCTCTCCCTCTCCCCCTCCCTCTCCCTCTCCCTCTCCCCCTCCCTCCTCCTCTCCCCTCCCCCTCCTCCTCTCCATCCCCCTCCCCCTCCTCTTCTCCCTTTCCCTCCCTCCCCATCCCCCTCTCCCTTTCCCTCTCTTCTCCTCTCTCCCTTCCCTCCCTCCTTCTCTCTCTCTCTGTCTCTCTCTCCCCTCCCCCTCCCTCCCCCTTCTTCTCCCCCTTTCTTTTTTTTTCAATTTTTATTAGCTATTTTCTTCATTTACATTTCAAATGCTATCCCGAAAGTCTCCTATACCCGCCCCCCCCCGCCCTGTTCCCCTACCCACCCACTCCCAATTCTTGGCCCTGGCTTTCCCCTGTACTGAGGCATATAAAGTTTGCAAGACTAAGGGGCCTCTCTTCTCAATGATGGCTGACTAGGCCATCTTCTGCTACATATGCAGCTAGAGACACAGTTCTGGGGGTACTGGTTATTTCATATTGTTGTTCCTCTAATAGGGTTGCAGACCCCTTCAGCTCCTTGGGTACTTGCTAGAGCTTCTCCACTGGGGGCCCTGTGTTCCATCCAATAGATGACTGTGAGCATCCATTTCTGTATTTGCCAGGCACCTAGCCTCACATGAGACAGCTATATCAGGGTCCCTTCAGCAAACTCTTGCTGGCATATGCAATAGTGTCTGGGTTTGGTGGCTGATTATGGGATGGATCCCCTGGTCGAGTAGTCTCTGAATAGTCCATCCTTTTGTCTTAGCTCCTAACTTTGTCTCTGCAACTCCTTCCATGGATATTTTGTTCCCTATTCTAAGGAGGAATGAAGTATCCACACGTTGGTCTTCCTTCTTCTTGATTTTCTTGTGTTTTGCAAATTGTATCTTGGGTATTCTAAGTTTCTGGGCTAATATCCACTTACCAGTGAGTGCATATCAAGTGACTTCTTTTGTAATTGGGTTACCTCACTAAGGATGATATCCTCCAGATACATCCATTTGCCCAAGAATTTCATAAATTCATTGTTTTAAATAGCTGAGTAGTACTCCATTGTGTAAATGTACCACATTTTCTGTATCCATTCCTCTGTTGAGGGACATCTGGGTTCTTTCCAGCTTCTGGCTATTATAAATAAGGCTGCTATGAACATAGTGGAGCATGTGTCCTTATTACCAGTTGGAACTTCTTCTGGGTATATGCCCAGGAGAGGTATTGCTGGATCTTAAAAGGCCACCAACATATTGGGAAAGGATTTTTACCAATCCTAAATCTGATAGGGGACTAATATCCAATATATACAAAAAGCTCAAGAGGCTGGACTCCAGAAATTCAAATAACCCCATTAAAAATGGGGTACAGAGCTAAACAAAGAATTCTCAACAGAGGAATACCAAATGGCTGAGAAGCACCTGAAAAAATGTTCAACATCCTTAATCATCAGGGAAATGCAAATCAAAACAACCCTGAGAGTCCACCTCACACCAGTCAAAATGGCTAAGATCAAAAATTCAGGTGACAGCAGATGCTGGCAAGGATGTGGAGAAAGAGGAACACTCCTCCACTGCTGGTGGGATTGCAAGCTTGTACAACCACTTCTTCCCCCTTTCACTTAAGGTCATACTTCACTCTCCAGTTTACTCCCACTTGTGGCACCAGAGACATTCCTTCTCACAGTCCAGCAGGAAGGACTCTCATTCTCAGTGCTGCCAACCAAACTTTCAGAAATAGGAGACTCACTGGCCAATTTTTGGTTCATCTTTTCTAGTTACATGAATCATCCCTGTGACTCTGAAGATGATAGTGTGCAGATTGGCCACGCTTGAGCCACCTGTGCAGAGTGCCACCATAACTGTGTGAATTGAGGAATCATGGCTGCAGGAACAGGCAATAAGAACATGAGACACACAATTAAATTAGAACATCAGATTCATGGCTCTCCAAAGCCAGACAAGGCAGTGCAAACATATAATTCCAGCACTTGGGAGACTGACACAGAGGATCAGGGGTTCAAAGCCAACCTCCAACATATAGAGAGATCAAGGCTAGCCTAGGTTATATGAAACACCCTCATCACTCACAAAAGAATATATATATATATATATATATATGTATATATATATATATGATATACTTTTTTAAATTGTATGATATTTGTCTGAAGTTCAAATTTAACTGGGTATCTGCATTTTATATGGTGAACCCTGTTGGGTCCAGGAGGGAAACCAGGACAGACATATATACCAGTGTGCTTCCACATTCCCATTCCCAGTTCAGTGTCCAGGTGCCAGATCTTGGGCCGGCTGTAAATAAAACAGATCTCTTAGACAATGTTCAATGACACAGCTTGTGCATATATTTTATTTGGGGTGAACAAGGGCTATATAAACCTTGGGGAGTGGGAACAGGTTTTTGAGGTGAATGTCCACTGGCTGAGGCCGAAGGTACTGGAAAGGCCTCATTTGCATGGAGAAGCATTCCAGGTGCTTCAGGCAGGTTCTTATTTGGAGAAGGGAAGTTGGATCTGTAACTTTGCCAAAGACTATGTGACATTCCATAGGGGGGTCAGATAAGGTCAGGCAGAGAATTGAAAGCCCCACTGGAAAATGGAGTCATCCATTTTTTTACTGAGCACAGGGAGCTGTCTGGTCAAGGTAGACTATGACCTTAATAGCAGGGTTTCCCAAGAGAGCAGAACCAACCCTGGGGACAATCACAGTAAAGCCACGAGATATCCTTCTCTCTAGCATGAGCATGTTCCCTAGGGGACTTCTCACTAGTAGAAAACATCCTTAGGGGTCTCTATGTAGAGATAACATTGTAGGTTTTGAAAAATCCATTTACCCCTAAGAATTTTAACATAATCTAGCTCAACTATGCCCAGCCACTCTGAAAAGAACAGTCAGTGATGTTTCTTAATAACACTAAATAAGTGTTTGGGGGAAGATCATGTTAAACACCGTATAGCATCATGACTCAGCTAGTCAACCACAGAGCCCTGACAACCATGTTGAGTCCTGATGTAGGACCCAAGCACCAGGGCACTGAAGGTGAAAGTGGTACCAGGTACCCTGCTAGCAGGGACACAGAGACAGCCCCAGAGCAGCACCAGCATGGATTCCAGAGGCTAGGCCTGCGTCTTAAAGCAGCATCCAGCAGGCTGTGTGAGCCTTGATTTCCTCACTGACCCCAGGACCACACAGAGATGAGATGAACTGCTGTGGACGAGAGTCCTGTGTGGAGCTTCAGGCCAAGTCATTATGGACTGTGGAATGTACCACTAACAGTGGAGAGGGGAGAAGAGGAGAGAGGGGAGGCTGTGAGGGTACAGTGGCAATGGTCAGTCGTCTATCAACTTGGTTAGATCTGGAATCTGCTATAAAGCACACCTCTGAGTGGGTCTGTGAGGTTTTTACAGGAAGGATTAGCTGGGGGGAGGGGACTTCTGGGGGAAGTGGGTAGCGCCTTCCAGCTGTTCCAGCAGAGGAAGAGAGATCTGAGCAAAACCTTTGTGCTGCTTGCTTGCCTGGCTTGGCTTCCTGCTGAAGAGAGCATCTGTCCTCTTGTTGCTCCTGCCACAACTTCTGTCACCACCCTTCACTGACCTCAGAACCCAGCTTCTTCAGCCTTCTGGGTTTTTTTTTTTTCTTGAATATTTTCTTTACTTACATTCCAAATGTTATCCCCTTTCCTGGTTTGCCCCCCCCCCAAGAAGCCTCCTATCCCATCCCCCTCCCCTGCTTCTATGAGGGTGTTCCCCCACCCATCCACCCACTCCCTTCTTCAGCCTTCTAACATAGGCTGAAGATCAAGTGCTCTCAAGGGATCTCACAGTCCCTCAGTGCCAGGCTGAGACTGTAGAGACATGCAGCTTTGTGGGCTGAGCTGCTACTGGGCTCTTAGCCTCTCTGGTGTATAGATGGAATCTTTGCTTTAACCAGCTGATAGCATGCGAGATAATTTGATAAACCTCCATGGATAATATATATTCACTCTATCAGTTCATCTCTCGAAAGAATCCAAATGCCATGGTGGAATTTGTCTTTCACCGCAGAGCCTGAAGCATCCATGAGAAGTCAGATATGTTTGAATCAGCGGGACTTAGGCTGGCTCTCATCTTTTGCTTACCAGCATGTGAACTTGGGTGGGCCACTCTTCCTATAGTCTTGGTTTAACTGTCAGTAATGTTCTGGTTGGCAATGTCCTTCCAACTACAGGGCCATCTTCCTAGTGTCCAGTCTTTGTGTGAGGATACTAGTCCCTGGCCACCCTGATCTTTATGACCTCCTCTGAACTCATTAGAATTAAAAGCGTTGTTTCTGAGGACTCAGGCCAGCTGCAGCTATCACCATCCCCTTTCTTCCTCTCTGGATCTAAGGAGTTGTGAGGCAGAAATGGCTGTGCCTTAATCCCATCCTATGAGTCTACAGCTTGATGGCTCCCTCATCTAAATGAGAAGGTCCCTCCGGGTTCCTCCATCTGGAAAGCCCATCTGTTATTGAGGAGATGAACGTAGATATACATCTGTAGTCACAGCCAAACTTAAACATGATGGACAAGGTTAGCCCACCCAGTGATGTCTCCCAGCACCACCTGGGGCTACCAGCACACCTGGGCAACTCCAAATGTTGGCTTGTTCCTCCTGCCTTGTGTAGTCTTTAAGTTCCCTGGACATAGGAAATTCTTTCTCTCCTATGAGTCTTTAAACTGCTGGTTCCTTAGACTGCAGTGTTCTGGAAATGGCCACCTGTTCTATTACCTGGTGGAGCAGAACATTCTGGAGGTGGCATAATGGGGGTGGGGATCTGGCAGCAAGCCAGAAAGCAAGAAGCTGAAGCTCCATGTTCATTATGACCAGGTATGATAGCACATGCCTGCAATCTCAGCATTCAAGATGTAGAAGCAAGAGTTTTAGGAGCTCAAGGATGCTATATCCACTCCAGTAGTGACTCGAGTGACAGGCCTAAAAGCTTGGATGCAGTCCCGAGGTGAAAAGTTCACAGAAACTTAGTCTTCTGGAACCGTGGCGTCCTGGATAACAAATGCTCCAAACTTGTCCTTGCGAATGGATCCGTGTGCTTTCTTTCAGTATTGTTTTGTTATAGGTGCCTCCAAGCAATGACTTGCCAAGTACCTAAGCAAAATTGAACTTTGCTTCCTGGCCTTCACCAATGCCCTAGGTAGTCCTTGAGCCGACCCTGGGCTTGGAATTCAGTAAGAATGTTGCCTATTCAGTAACATTCAGAATTGCCTCTAATATTGTAAGAGAGATAGTGAAAGAAATCAGGCATTACTATCTACTACATAATGTTATAAATCTCAGGGCAAGCTTAGCAAAGTAAGTCTAGAATTCTTATTATAGTTATGTATGGCAGACTACATTACTTATTAGTAGAAAGTCCCCATACACAATCACTCCCATATGCAGGAATTTACTATGGTTTAGGAAGTAGATCAGGCTGTGGTTTTAGAGTATTGCATTATTTATGAGAAGGTTAGCTAGGGCAGAACTCCCTAATTACAACCATGACTTGGGTATGAAAGCCCTTGCCCCGGGAGTGTAAAGACTTCACACCTGGCTTCTAAGAATATAGCTGACCTTAGATAGAGCTGACTTTGTCTCAGGTGTTTTATTGCCCAGTTCCTGCCAGTCTTTAGGTTTGCATTCCTCTGTTTTGTGTAAGAGCCATTAAGCATCTGGTGACTTCATTATACCTTGACTGATGTGTCACCTAACTTCCCTATTTTCTTCTGTATTAAAACTCTGATGCGAGTCTGCGCAGGTCAGCTCTCAGACTGCGAAGGGTGAGTGAGCGGACTGCAGAAGCGACACAGCTACTGGGATAGACCCTGTTTCTGGCTCCAGACATCCGGGCACCTTCCCCACCAGAGAAGAGGTGTCTGCCCTGGAGGGCTCTGCCTGCTGGAGCAGGAAAGGGAGCCATCTTGGGTCCTGGATCCCTCAGAGACCAGTCTGTGCAGGTGAGAGTGGGGACTGAAGAAGTGACACAGCTTCTGGGACAGGCAGAAGCAACACAGCTTCTAAGACAGACCCAGTTTCAGGCTCTAGACATCCAGGCACCTTTCCCACCAGAGGAGAGGAGAGGTGTCCACCTGGGAGTGCTCTGCCTGCAGGAGCAGGTGAGGGAGCCATCTTGAGTCCCAGATCCCTCAGAGACCAGTCTGTACAGTTGTGCAGGTGAGCACCGACTGCAGAGGCAACACATCTTCTGGGACTTGCCCTGTATCAAGCCTTCATCTTCAGCCAGGAGGCAGGTCTGAACACCAGACCTCTGTGCACCTTCCCTGCATGAGGAGAGCTTGCCTTCAGAGACTACTCTGACCACTGAGACTCAGGAGAGAGCTGGACTCCCAGGACTGCTGACAGAGG
The DNA here is from genome assembly GCF_978045245.1 of Mus caroli. Lineage (NCBI taxonomy): Eukaryota > Metazoa > Chordata > Mammalia > Rodentia > Muridae > Mus > Mus caroli. Next base: position 5,029,293 of record NW_028227272.1, read on the forward strand.
CTAACAGAATCAAAGGAGGAACAAGCTCCAACCAGAGACAACTATAACAACTAACTCCAGAGACTACCAGATGGCAAAAGGCAAATGTAAGAAACTTACTAACAGAAACCAAGACCACTCACCATATAAGAACCCAGCACTCCCACCTCAGCCAGTCCTGGATACCCCAACACACCCAAAAAGCAAGACTTGGATTTAAAGTCATATCTCATGATGCTGGTAGAGAACATTAAGATGGACATTAATAACTCACTTAAAGAGTTACAGGAGGACATTGCTAAAGAGGTAGAAGTCCTTAAAGAGGAAACACAAAAATCCCTTAAAGAACTACAGAAAAACACAACCAAACAGGTGATGGAATTGAACAAAACCATCCAAGACCTAAAAAGAGAAGTAGAAACAATAAAGAAAACCCAAAGTGAGACAACTCTGGAAATAGAAACCCTAGGAAAGAAATCAGGAACCATGGATGCGACCATCAGCAACAGAATACAAGAGATGGAAGAGAGAATCTCAGGTGCAGAAGATTCCAAAGAGAACATGGGCACAACAATCAAAGAAAATGCAAAATGGAAAAAAATCCTAACTCAAAACATCCAGAAAATCCAGGACACAATGAGAAGACCAAACCTATGGATATTAGGAGTAGATGAGAATGAAGATTTTCAACTTAAAGGGCCAGCAAATATCTCCAACAAAATAATAGGAGAAAACTTCCCAAACCTAAAGAAAGAGATGCCCATGAACATACAAGAAGCCTACAGAACTCCAAATAGACTAGACAAAAAAAGAAATTCCTCCCAACACATAATAATCAGAACAACAAATGCACTTAATAAAGATAGAATACTAAAAGCAATAAGGGAAAAAAGTCAAGTAACATATAAAGGCAAGCCTATTAGAATTACACCAGACTTCTCACCAGAGACTATGAAAGCCAGAAGATCCTCGACAGATGTTATGCAGACCCTAAGAGAACAGAAATGCCAGCCCAGGCTACTATACCCAGCAAAACTGTCAATTACCATAGATGGAGAAATCAAAGTATTCCATGATAAAACCAAATTCACACAATATCTTTCCACGAATCCAGCCCGTCAAAGTATAATAAAAAAGCAAGAAAGTAATCCTTCAACAAACCTAAAAGAAGACAGCCACAAGAACAGAATCCCAACTTTAACAACAGAAATGACAGGAAGCAACAATTACTTTTCTTTAATTTTTCTTAACATCAATAGACTCAATTCTCCAATAAAAAGACATAGACTAATAGACCGGCTACACTAACAGGACCCAACATTTTGCTGCTTATAGGAAACCCACCTCAGGGAGAAAGACAGACACTACCTCAGAGTGAAAGGCTGGAAAAAAATTTCCAAGCAAATGGTCCTAAGAAACAAGTTGGAGTAGCCGTTCTAATATCGAATAAAATTGACTTCCAACCCAAAGTTATCAAAAAAGACAAGGAGGGCACTTCATACTCATCAAAGGTAAAATCTTCCAAGAGGAACTCTCAATTCTGAATATCTATGCTTCGAATACAAGGGCAGCCACATTCATAAAAGAAACTTTAGTAAAGCTCAAAGCACACATTGCACCTCACACAATAATAGTGGGAGACTTCAACACCCCACTCTCACAAATGGACAGATTCTGGAAACAGAAACTAAACAGACACCTGGACACTATTAGAAGTTATGAAAAATTGCATTTAATAGATATCTACAAAACATTTTATCCTAAAACAAAAGGATATAACTTCTTCACAGTGCCACATGGTTACCTCCTCCAAAATTGACCATATAATCGGTCACAAAACAGGCCTCCACAGATACAAAAATATTGAAATTATTCCATGCATCCTATCTGACCACCATGAACTAAGACTGATCTTCAATAACAACATAAATAATAGAAAGCCAACATTCACAGGGAAACTGAACAACACTCTACTCAATGATTCCTTGGTCAAGGATGAAATAAAGGAAGAAATTAAAGACTATTTAGAGTTTAATGAAAATGAAGCCACAACATACCCAAACGTATGGGACACAATGAAGGCAGTCCTAAGAGGAAAACCCACTTTCCCTGAGTACCTCCAAAAAGAAACTAGAGAGAGAGCACACACTAGCAGCCTGACAGCACACCTAGAAGCTCTAGAACTAAAAGAAGCAAATTCAACCAAGAGGAGTAGATGGCAGGAAATAATCAAACTCAGGGCTGAAATCAACCAAGTGGAAACAAAAAGAACTATTCAAAGAGTCAACCAAACCAGGAGCTGGTTCTTTGAGAAAATCAACAAGATAGATAAACCCTTAGCCAGACTAACTAGCGGGCACAGGGACAGTATCCTAATGAACAAAATCAGAAATGAAAAGGGAGACATAACAACAGAACCTGAGGAAATCCAAAACACCATCAGATTCTTCTACAAAAAAGCTATCCTAAACAAAACTAGAAAACCTTAATGAAATGGAAAACTTCCTAGACAGATACCAGGTACCAAAGTTAAACCAGGATCAGATTAAAAATCTAAACAGTCCCATTTACCCCTAAAGAAATAAAAGCAGTCATCAATAGTCTCCCAACAACAACAACAACAAAAAAAAGCCCAGGACCAGGTGGGTTTAGTACAGAGTTCTAAGAAGACCTTCAAAGAAGACCTAATTCCAACTCTCCTCAAAATATTCCACAAAATAGAAACAGAAGTTACTCTACCCAATTCATTCTATGAAGCCACAATTACTCTGATACCTAAACCACACAAAGATACAATAAATAAAGAGAACTTCAGACCAATTTCCCTTATGAATATCAATGCAAAAATACTCAATAGAATCCTCACAAACCGAATCCAAGAACACATCAAAATGATCATCCATCATGACCAAGTAGGCTTCATCCAAGGGATGCAGGGATGGTTTAATATACGGAAATCCACCAACGTAATCCACTATATAAACAAACTCAAAGACAAAAACCACATGATCATCTTGTTAGATGCTGAGAAAGCATTTGACAAAATCCAACACCCTTTCATGATAAAAGTCTTGGAAAGATCAAGAATTCGAGGCCCGTACCTAAACATAATAAAAGCAATAGACAGCAAACGAGTAGCCAACATCAAACGAAATGGAGAGAAACTCGAAGCAATCCCACTAAAATCAGGGACTAGACAAGGCTGCCCACTTTCTCCCTACCTATTCAATGTAGTACTTGAAGTCCTAGCCAGAGCAATTCGACAACAAAAGGAGATCAAGGGGATACAAATTGGGAAGGAAGAAGTCAAAATATCACTATTTGGAGATGATATGATAGTATAATATAAGTTACCCCAAAAATTCCACCAGAGAACTCCTAAACTTGATAAACAGCTTCAGTGCAGTAGCTGGATATAAAATTAACTCAAACAAATCAATGGCCTTTCTCTACACAAAGGATAAACAGGCTGAGAAAGAAATTAGGAAAACAACACCCTTCACAACACCCTTCACCTTGGTGTGACTCTAACTAAGGAAGTGAAAGATCTGTATGACATGAACTTCAAGTCTCTGAATAAAAGAAATTGAAGAAGATCTCAGAAGATGGAAAGATCTCCCATGCTAATGGATTGACAGGATTAATATAGTAAAAATGGCTATCCTGCTGAAAGCAATCTACAGATTCAATGCAATCCCCATCAAAATTCCAACTCAATTCTTCACTGATTTAGAAAGGGCAATTTGCAAATTCATCTGGAATAACAAAAACCTAGGATAGCAAAAACTATTCTCAACAATAAAAGAACCTCTGGTGGAATCACCATGCCTGACATTAAGCTGTACTACTTAAGAGAAATTGTGATTAAAAAAAAACTTCATGGTACTGGTACAGCGACAGACATGTAGATCAATGGACTAGAATTGAAGACCCAGAAATGAACCCACACACCTATGGTCACTTGATCTTTGACAAGGGAGCTAAAACCATCAAGTGGAAAAAAATAGCATTTTCAACAAATGATTCTGGCACAACTGGCAGTTATCATGTAGAAGAATGTGAATTGATCCATTCTTATCTCCTTGTACAAAGCTCAAGTCTAAGTGGACCTAAGACCTCCACATAAAACCAGAAACACTGAAATTTATACAGGAGAAAGTGGGGGAAAGCCTCAAAGGTATGGGCACAGGGGAAAAATTCCTAAACAGAACAGCAATGGTTTGTGCTGTAATATCAAGAATTAACAAATGGGACCTCATAAAATTGCAAAGTTTCTGTAAGGCAAAAGACACTGTCAATAAGACAAAAAGACCACCAACAGATTGGGAAAGGATTTTTACCAATTCTAAATCTGATAGGGGACTAATATCCAATATATACAAAGAGCTCAAGAAGCTGGACTCCAGAAATTCAAATAACCCCACTAAAAATGGGGTACAGAGCTAAACAAAGAATTCTCAACTGAGGAATACCAAATGGCTGAGAAGCACCTGAAAAAATGTTCAACATCCTTAATCATCAGGGAAATGCAAATCAAAACAACCCTGAGATTCCACCTCACACCAGTCAGAATGACTAAGATCAAAAATTCAGGTGACAGCAGATGCTGGTGAGGATGTGGAGAAAGAGGAACACTCCTCCATTGCTGGTGGGATTGCAAGCTTATACAACCACTCTGGAAGTCAGTCTGCGGTTCCTCAGAAAATTGGACATAATACTACCGGAGGATCCAGCAATACCTCTGGGTATATACCCAGAAAATGTTCCAACTGGTAATAAGAACACATGTTCCACTATGTTCATAGCAGCCTTATTTATAATAACCAGAAGCTGGAAAGAACCCAGATGTCCCTCAACAAAGGAATGGATACAGAAAATGTGGTACATTTACACAATGGAATACTACTCTGCTATTAAAAACAATTAATTTATGAAATTCTTGGGCAAATGGATGTATCTGGAGGATATCATCCTTATTGAGATAACCCAATCACAAAAGAAGTCATAGATATTCACTCACTGGTAAGTGGATATTAGCCCAGAAACTTAGAATACCCAAGATACAATTTGCAAAACACAAGAAAATCAAGAAGAAGGAAGACCAATGTGTGGATACTTCATTCCTCCTTAGAATAGGGAACAAAATATCCATGGAAGGAGTTACAGAGACAAAGTTTGGAGCTAAGACAAAAGGAAGGACTATTCAGAGACTACCCCACCCAGGGATCCATCCCATAGTCAGCCACCAAACCCAGACACTATTGCATATGCCAGCAAGAGTTTGCTGAAGGGACCCTGATATAGCTGTCTTATGTGAGGCTCTGCCAGTGCCTGGCAAATACAGAAGTGGATGCTCACAATCATCTATAGGATGGAACACAGGGCCCCCAATGGAGAAGCTCTAGCAAGTACCCAAGGAGCCGAAGGTGTCTGCAACCCTATTAGAGGAACAACAATATGAGCTAACCATTACCCCCAGAGCTCATGTCTCTAGTTGCATATGTAGCAGAAGATGGCCTAGTTGGCCATCATTGAGAAGAGAAGCCCCTTGGTCTTGCAAACTTTATATGCCCCAGCACAGGGGAACATAGGGCCAAGAAGTGGGAGTTGGTGGGTAGGAGAGCAGGGCAGGGGAAAGTTATAGGGAACTTTCGGGATAGCATTTGAAATGTAAATTAAGAAAATATCTAATTAAAAAAAACTCTGATGCTCACTTTGAGAAAATTACATTCAGATACACCCTCTCTGTGTCGGTGTCTGTTTGTCATCTGCACCAACTCCTTGCTCACCTGTAACTGGAACCCTGAGTTTTCCTGCAGATTGAGGACCTGACTGAGGTCTGCAACACAAGGATATCCTCAGCAATACAGCAAGTCAGAGACCACATAAAGCTCTGTCTTAAGCAAAAAGCTGGAGATAGTTATAGTTCAGTTGGTCAAGTGCTTGCCTTGCAAGCAAAAAGACCTGAATTCAATCCTTGGAAATTACAAAGGAAAAAATCAACCATGGATTCGTATGCTTGTAATCCCACTATCAGGGAGGCAGAGGTGAGCAGATCCCTGGGGTTCCCTGGCCTATTCTATCAGCTCCAGGCCAATGAGAGACCCTGTCAATAGAAAAAAAAAGAGTGCCTGAGAAGCTACACCCAAGGCTATCCTCTATCCTCTATCCATCATACATAAGTGCACATATGTACACATACACCTACTCACACATGCATCTGCACACACACACACAAAGGTACCTTGCCCTGAGTTTGCAGGTGAGAGTGTCTTACAGGCATCAGAGACCAGGGACAGGCAGACAGGCACATGCAAAGGCAGTTGCTAGTTCTGAGTGGTCTGCTTTTCCGACATGTGGGCTGCTTCATATGCAAGGTTCTGACTCCATAAGTATAAAGAAAAGTACAGCCTGTTATCCAACTGTGCTGGAGGCTGAGACAAGAGGGTGGTAAGTTCAAGGCCAGCCTGAGCAAATTAGCAAGATGCTATCTCAATTTTTTTTATAAGTGGACAAATTTGGGGAGTAAATGTTAATCTATCTTGTTCAGAATCCCAGGTCAATCACTAACACTGCAAAAATAAAAGATACAATAAATAAAAAGGGAAAAAGAAAGGCAAAAGTCATTAATTAAAAAGCTTGTCAGATCTCTGAGTTTGAAACCAGCCTGGTCTAGAGTTCCAGGACAGCCAGAGATACATAGAGAAACCCATCATTAAAAGTAGACTTTGAAAAAATTAAAGTTACATACCCCATCTCTAAACTGTCCAGTCCCAAATTACATTAGAGCATTAAAAAAAAATAAGCCTCTTATCTTAAGGGTGCCTGGTATTTACAACTGCACACACTGTGAATTGATCAGACAGGTATGGTATTAATCTTATCCAGCTCATGTCATTGGCTTTTAGGTATGTCCACAACACACTATAGACATGTGATAAGGATTTGTTGACTTTGTAAATGAATAAATAAACTCTGCCCCAACAAAGTCCCTTATACAAGCACAATACCTACTTTGTAAGGCAAACTTATCGGAAACCAACTGAGGGTTCTAAGGAGTTATAGCCAGGATATCTGCACAGTTACTAAGTCTACTACACTCTAATAGACTGAGGACATGCTGCTCTGCCAGTCAGCTGGACTCCAAAGTTCTGGCCCACACATAACCGTTTCAGCTTGAGCCTGCTCTGTCCATTAGACGCCTCCAGAGGAGACACTTTTCACAGCTTGTATGATGTAATCAGCTTGGAATAAAAAGGGATCACAGACCTACATCCCATTTTCCCATAACTTGCCTGTCATAACGCTAGGAGATGAAGGTGGAGCTACTTTGTCTCCTTTCCTGTGCTTTCCCAATTTGGTCATCCAGAGAGAAGATGCTAGCAGGCGACTCGTGGTAGATGGGATAGAGCTTAAACTAGGAGCTAAGACTAGAGCCAGAATTAGATGCCTCTTTCAGCCTCAGTTTCCCCTATCTGTAAGAAGAGATATGAAAAGTCCTTTTCTGGAAATTTATGCCAGCAATGTGTGTGTGCACGTGAGATGGTCAACCTCAGAAATTAGCTCACCTTGTTTGAGACAGGTTCTCTTGCTGTCCATCATTACAGAGGCCACACTAGCTGGCCCTGGAGCTTCAGAGATTCTTATCTCTGCCTCCCATCACCCCTGGTAACACTGGAATTACAGACAGTCTTACTGTAACAGGCTTTCCATGGGTTCTGGGGAATTTGAACCCTGGTGCTTTTTGTTTGTGCATTAAGAAACCTATCTATTAAGCATTTCCCCAGCACCACGACAGTTAATCAAGGTGTTGGAGTGTTACAATGTGGCTGGCGCCTCCAGGAAACCTCCCTTTTGAATCCTTATGTTAATCTTAGGAAAGAAGGCTACTAATGCGAATGCATACAGATGGAACACTGTGGCTCAGAGAGACTGACAAGTGGATGAACATCACACAGCTTGCACAGGAGATAAGTAGGGAAGACTTTAAGTATACTAGAGAATTCCCTTACTTCAGATGTTACCTTCATCACGAATTAGCTGGATGGCACTAGGCAACCATTTCATTCTCTGAGCATCATGCTTCTTCAGTAAATGGACATATGAAACTTTAACGTATAAGCAACCTAAAATCCCATCACTTGAGAGATGGATAAGGAAACTGTGATATGCCCGTGCAATAGAATGTCACACAACTAGGAAACGTGCTGCCACACAGACAGCATGGGTGAATAACAACACTATCATTCCAAGTGCAAGAAGACAATGTCAAAAGACATCATAGGCCTGGAGAGATGACTCAGTGGTAATAGTCATTGCTGCTCTTACAGAGGGCCCAGGTTTACTTCCCAGCACCCACATGGTCTCTCACAACTATCTGTATCTCCAGTTCCAGGGTATCTGACTTCCACATGTGCATGGTGCCCAGACATACATGCAGGCAAAACACCCACACACATAATCAAAATAAACGACTCATTTTTAAAAGACTTGGAATAGACAGACTAATCAACAGCTGCATAAGGACGGAGACTTGAAGGTGATCTGGGACATGATTTAAATGCTTTCTATGCAAATTACAATGACTTATGGGGATACTAAGTCGTTGAATTGTTTGAATACCTGCACATTCAAAAGCCAGTGTCTGCCTTACCTGGGCCTGCCATGAGGGAAGGTGGGGAGGTGCTCAGGAGTAACAGAGATGCTGAAGATAAGGAGACAGTAGTGGTGAAAGCAGTCATGGCCAAGATGAGTACAGCACAAATGCCAGGTTGCTGATGTTGACTCCATGGCTAGAGTACTTACTCAACATGCACAAAGCCTAACTTCCACCCCCCAAATCACATAAACCAGGTGTGGTGACTCACAGCTGATCCCAGTGCTCAGAGGTGGAGGCAGGAGGACCAGGAGCTCAAGGTCATCCACAGCTGTTGAGCTGGATGACAATCAGGGCTACAGGAGACACTGTTTAAAGAAAGAAACCGTGGGAAAAAAGAAAAGGGAGAAGGGATGGAGGAGGGGAAGGAAGGGGGGGAGAACAGAAGAGGAGAGAGGATGGAAGAAAGGATGCAAAAGAAAATGCCTGTTGTATCTCAGATACCCATTGCAGCATCAGTTGTTTTTGGTCAGCACAGAGTCCAGGAAGTAGCTATGGTTGCTGTTAGAGAGACTGTAGTCTCCACACTCAACACTGGCCTCAGGGTGCAGGCAGTTGCTGTACATGGGACCTGCTCTCCTCCATAGTCTTGGTTTCCAACAAGTCAGGAGCCTTGTAGAACCTCAGTTACTCCATCAGTATGAAGGTGATCCTGACCTGAGGATTACAAGGCCATGACCCTGGAAGACTAGTAAAGAGCTGACTAAGTTCCAGGTGGCCCATGGGAACAGATAGTGAATGATTAAATCCAGTTATGAGCTTGGAGTATGACCTCGAAAGCTCACACAGCTACGAAAATATGAGCTGACATTCATATCCAGGCCTGGGTCAGAGCCCAAAGCCATTGCAGGTGCCCAGGTATTAATCTGAGTGATTAGGTCTGACATCCGGCTCCTGCTAGAACCTTGGACAGCAGCCAGCCAGCACCATCTCCTCCTGGAATAATTCTAGAGGAGACCAATGTCTCTACAAATATCTAATGCCAGAAGTGCCACATCAGTACCCAGCGCTGCCTCCGATCAGCTCCCCAAGGCCCTCTTAGGCCAGGGCAAAGGAGGCCATGCCAAAAATTCATTGATCAAGATTCTGCATGCTGCTGGCATGGCGGGTGGACAACCAGAATCAGAACCCAGCTGGGTCCTGTTGCCCTGACACAGCAGCCTCCAGGGACACTGTATGCCTTCTCCAGACAGACTCTGCAAGGACAGATGACAAGAAGTGGATTTGTCACTTCTTCCTATGGAAGAGCTATAAGAAGTTGGAGAAAAGGCCAGAGAAAGATAGGCCAGCATCTTCTCCTCACTGACCTCCAGATTCTGCCCACTACTCCGCATCTCTCTTGCCCCTGGTTCAGTATACCCAAGCATTATGTCATGTCTGACTTCTGGTCTGCCCCATCCAGCACTGCAGTTCATCCTTACTGTGAAATTCCCTCGTTACATCAGTCTGATTCTCTTGCCTTACTCTAACATTTCTGTGACCACATTCAGCCCCCTATAGCATCCAATAAGCCTCTCCAAATCGAAAGCCTTCACTTAGCTTTACCTCCAAAGTCCTCTTTACCTTATCAGATAATGCCTTCACAATTTTTAGAGTTACGCCATAGACATCTTTCGTGTGTCATGGTCCTGTCCCCCCTGAACCCTAACTGTATATATATATGGACTCACAGTGACTCATGTATCAGAGATGAAGGATGCTTCCAGCAGTGCTAGGGTGTGGAATGCAGTGTATCCTGACAGGTCCTGTGTTGGAAGTTTGCTCCCCAGTGTGGTAATGTTCAGGTGGTGGACTACTAAGGGGCTGGGAGTCTCAGGTCCCCAGGAGTCCTCAGAGGAATTGGTGTGCCTTTGATGCTTCTGTTTTTGTGGCAATGAAAATGAAACCCAGAATCTCATAAAAGCTAGGCAGTGTTTCAGCATTGTGATTGAGGATTAAGTCGCAAGCCTAGCATTCTGAGAGGAATCTTCATAGCAGGAGCAAGCTCAGAAATGCTCCCCACTCTAGATTCCTGTTGGAAACAGGGCTGCTTCCTTTCCAAGGACTCCAGCCACCACCACCCACCATGACAGTGTAACCAAGGTCCCTCTCCAGGGCCAATCTCATGTGGACTCCAGACCTCCTAGGTCAATAAATGGCTTTACTTTGTAAATTTAGTCAGCCTCCAGTGAAATGAGTGATCAGGTAAAGTCATAAAAACAGCAGGGATTTCCTGGGCAGAACTTCATGCACCTGCCAATCCCAGGCTACTCGGGGAGTGGAAAGGTCCAAAGGTAGCTTGAGCTTCAGGCCAGATCCCACCTCAGAAGCAGGGCAGATTCTAACCCACACTCATCTGATCATCAGCTCCATAGGCTGGTTCCCACGTGTGTGTCGATGATCGGGAATCATCTAAGAGGCACACCTCTGAACACACTTGGAAGGGTTTTTCCTGCTTAGGATAACTGAAATAGGCAGACCCACCTGAATACGAGGGACACCTTCCACTGGCAGCCCATATATAAGAAGATCAAAGAGAAGAAATTTGGCTTTTTGCCTATCTGCCTTCATATCATGCAAACAAATTCTTCTACTTCTGGGGGTCTCCAGAAATCCTCCAGACCTTCAGTACCAGGCCAGGGTTGTTGGAACATGCATCCTCTCGCGATTACTGGGTTCTCAGCCTCTCCTATGTGCAGATGGCATTAATGGACTACTCAGTTAATAATGTGTAAATCAATCAAATAAACACCCTTGGGAAAATACATTCATCTGTGGGTTCTGTTCCTCTACAGAACACTTAGCACTATGCTAAGACAGAGAAATCAAAAGGCAGGCCATCAAAGGAAGGCTTTGAGGAAAGACAAACTGTGCAAGGCAGAGCAGGCATGCAGGGGCTCAGCTATAGGATATCTGCCTCCTCTTTGTACCAGTTCCCTGCAGAGGTATATCTATGAATGCAAAGCCAGGAAAGGACCCGCAGCCCATCAGTATACCCAGAGCGCTCCAGACCACAGGAGCTCAGTCATGTGCATGTCTAAGGACACTGTGAACCCCAGTCTCCCCACTGACAAATGGGTACAATGGCTGACCACTGGTGTCAGTGAGCTGGCCTCTCCCTAGTCTACCTCCCTGCTTTTCCAAGGCCCTGGGATTTCTGCTGTCTTGGTTTTTATTAGGCTATTTATTAGGCTCCCATTACAATGCCTCAGAGCCATAGAAAACTGAGGAACAGTGCCAGATTTCCCATATACCCCTGTGCCACCAAACATAGCCTCTCCCATTAATCACGTCTCCTATCAGAGGGATTCACTGGTTATCCTAGTCTTGGCCCGTGTCCATTCCCCAGAGCCTGAAGTTTTGTTCAGAAACACTTTTAGAATTTCTACAGCAAGCAAGGGTAATAAAGCGTCTAGACACCGGCCAGACGAGCCTGCTTCATCCATCCTCAGACTCCCGGTCTCCACAGAATCCCTAGAAGATTAGCAGAGAGACTCCTGGGACACTGGGCTGGGAACAAGCAGAAAGGTAAATTTAAAAAAAACAAAAAACAGGATGCTGTTCTTTAAGCTTGGGGGAGATGATAAAAGCCAGTGTCCCCCGACCAGATGAACCCCATGAACCTGTCAGGACTGTGTCTTCCTAATGTCTTCAGACACTGGGACTTGAGAACTGGAGGCTGTTGTGGCTGAGCAGACAGTGGAAGGATTAGTCAAATGATAAAGTACTCAGTAATGAGCTGAGCGCTGCCTGCCAGGCTGTCCCCCGTTCTTCAGCCATGCTGCCGCCTTAACCCTGTGAAGACTGCGTAGCATTGTAGTCTGTAGGGTGGGGGTACATCGTGTGCAAGCCAGAGAACAGCCTAGGGTGCCAATCTGCCCATGCTGTCTACCTGGGTGGTAGTGGTGGTGGTGGTGGTGGTGGTGGTGGTGGTGTTTGGTGATGGGTCTCTTACTGACCAGGAAATGACCAGTTCAGTTAGGCTGGCTGGCAAGTGAGCCCCAAGGATCTTCCTGTCCCAGCCACCCCAGCACTGGGGTAAATGCTTGGCTTTAAACAAAATGATGGGGAGCTGGGGAAATGGCTCAGTGCTTTAAGCACTTGCTGCTCTTGCAGAGGACCCCAGTTTTGTTCCCAGAATCCACACCGTGTCTCACAACTGTCTTTAACTCCAGTTCCAGATGATCTGATGGACTCTTCTGGCCTCCACAAGCAGGCACATGCACATGGTGAACAGACAAAACACACATACTCATAAAATAAAAATAAATCTTTGACTTTCTCATTTATTTAATTTGATTAATAATTTCATTTATTTGTGTGTGTGTGTGTGTGTGTGTGTGTGTGTGTGTGTGTGTATGTATGCCACATATGGATATGGATACAAGCACATACACATACACATATGCACATATGGATACATGTAGAGGTCAGATGATGGCTTGCAAGCACTAGTTCTCTCCTCCCCTGATGTAGGTCACTGAAATCGAACTCAGGTCATTTCAGCTTGGCAGCAAGTGCCTTTACCCACTAAGCCATCTTGCTGGCCCACACCTAGGTTTTTCCATGGGTTCTGAGAACTGAACTCACATCCTCATGCTGGCACCCCAAGCGCTTTTACTCACTGCCTTCTCTCCTGCCCTGTCCTCATCTTACAGACAAAAAGACTGAGGCCTGGAACCAGTACAAAACAGCCTACTGCCGCCCTTGGAGTTTTACTGAGCTCGAAACCGCAGACTGAGTCTCACTGAGATGGGAAAAGGGAGTCTGTGCTTCCAATCCTAATGCCCTCTTCCACCTGGTGAGTTCTGGGTCCAGCCTGGCCATGGGTGACACAGAAAGCATGGCAACTAACACCTGTTGCGGTCTTTGAGTTACGTTTATGTTGCTGTAACAGACTGCCTGACACAAACAACTTAAAAAGGGAGGAAAGGTTTGCCTTAGCTCAGAATTTCAGACCTGTCGGTTCACGATGAGGAGAAAGACAGCATGGAACAGTTTATATTATAGCAGACAGGAAACAGAGAAAGCATGGGCAAGATGTGGGTCCCAAGGACATGGCCCTAATAATCTACTTCCTCTGACTAGGCCTTACCTACCTCTGGCTCCCTCCCAATAATGCCATCATATTACAAAAATAGCAAGAGCCCATTGATTAGGTCAGAGCCTTCTTCATCCTCCTTCTCATCCTCCTCTTTTTCTTCCTCTTCATCGCCTTCCTCCTCCTCCTCCTCCTCTTTCCTTCCTTCTTTTTTTCCTTTCTTCCTTTTTAATAAGAAAAGCAGTCGCATGCAGCTCCTCACCTGGTGTGTCTGGAGTCTTTCAAGCCTGACTTCCCTCCATCCTGCTACAAATTAACCTTGGAGGCTAATTTGGAGATTCCAGCAAAACAAGTACAGCTTCTCATCTGCCCTTGAGAAAGACTAGTGCTCCTCTGTCAAGGACAGCCAACCTCTTGACAGATCATACGGCGAGGTGAGGGTGAGAGGGGACACCTGCCCAGACAGCCAGATCAAGTCTGGTGATCTGTGGAGTGGCATATGTCTCCACCAGATGGACCTCACACCCATACCCCTGTGTACTAATCCTCTGTGGAATAGTCATGGACACCTCCAGAGGTGCCTCACAAATACACTAGGTAGTTTATAACCCAATTAATTGACCAGAGTTTAGCCTTCATGAGTCTGAGCTATATACTTCTGGTATTCATTGCTTCCTGGACCAGGAATTGGGCCAACCACCTTTATGCACAGGCACTGTTGCTATGAATTCATTCCACAAATTACAAAGGGGGATTGGCTAAGCTACTCAAGAAAGTGGTGCTTGGCACATATGATGCACCATGTATATAATAATTGATATTGTTTATAAAGCACCATGTGCCAGACTGAATACTAGTCCATGGGCAGGGAGCAGGGGACCATGAGCAACAGACACAAATGCCTTTCCTGCACTCATGTGTGGACAGTTTCCTAAGGTGGGATGCTGCTGTGGTTTGAATGTGTCCCCCAAAGATTCCCATGACTGAACACTTGATGCCTAGCCAGTGGCAATCTTTGAAGGCTAAGGACCTTTAGATAGTGGAGTCTTGCTGGAGGAATTGAATTCTAGCCGTGAATGGTGGGTTTTGTAGACTAGCCCCACTTCCTCCTTGCTGCTTGCCTCCTCCTAGTAGATACAATGTAACCAAGTGACTCCTGCCAGGATGAACTCTTTCCTTCAGCAACTGTAAGCCCAAATAAACTCTCTGTTTTAAGTTGCTTATGTGATAGATTTTTAATAACTGCAGAGAGAAGGTACGGAAGCATATGTACTCTCAGGCTAAGCTGGGATTGGTGAATCTCAAAGGATGGGGGGGGGGGACACCTGACCACACCTTGAGACAAGCACTGCCTCTCCATCTATCCTGGAATCTTTGTGATTACCCCCAAGGAGCAGGTGTCATTTAGAGGCCAGAACAAACACTTTCATTGTGACAAAATGTCTGGTAAAAGCAACTTCAGAGCAGAAGGGTTTGTTTGTACTCAGAGGGCAAAGGTACAGCTTGTGATGGCAAGGAAGGCTCGTCAGCAAGAGCACGAGGCAGCCAGTCACATCCACAGTGAGAAAGCAAAGCGAGTCCAACGCTCAGCTCACTGGCTCCTTTTCATTCAAACCAGGACCCCGGCCAGAGGATAGCACTGCCCACATTCTTCCCACCTAGGTCAGTCCTTCCTGGACATGCCCTCGCAGACTCTCCCAGAAGCCTGTGTCCATGGTGATTCTAAATACCATCAAGGTGAGGACCAAAACGAACCATCAAGTGTGTAACACCAGAACTTGTCCTTTCACAGTGTGTGTGTGCCTGGGGTCTGAATCAAAACAGACCACTCCGGGCTAGAATTCAATGTCTCTCTCTCTCCTTGACACTCATTTTCACAGATAGCTCCATGGGAGAAAAGAATGGTTTTTCACATCAGTAACAGCATATAGAGTTCTGTCTAAAATCACTTTAACAAGGTATGATTTAAACAAAAACATTATATAAGTAACTAGGCTCTGGGTTTGAGGAGAGAGATACATAAGGAGTATCTGGGAACAGATTGTATAAATTTTGTGTGGCTGTACTGTGCATAATGATAGCCATTAGCCATTGGAGGCTATCTATCAGTCTGACTGTCTATCTATCTATCTATCTATCTATCTATCTATCTATCTATCTATTCATTGGGGGTTTTGAAACAGACTCTGGATATGTAACCCAGGCTAACTTTGAACCTATGATACTCCTACCCCAGCCTCCCAAACCCTAGGATTCCATAGTGCCCCCACTGTAATGGTTAATACTGACTGTCAACTTGACAGAATCTAGAATCATCTAGGAGACATGCTTCTGGGCGTGCCGGTGTCAGATTATCTAGACTGGATTCATTAAAGGGAGGAGATCCACACTAAAAGTGGGCAACACCA
This sequence comes from Mus caroli, assembly GCF_978045245.1. NCBI lineage: Eukaryota > Metazoa > Chordata > Mammalia > Rodentia > Muridae > Mus > Mus caroli. The sequence goes on from NW_028227272.1 coordinate 5,045,356, forward strand.
CTCCCTAGGCTTGGGTTCAAGCCCCCCCCCCACACACACACACCTTCCTGACACTGGATGCAATGTGACTGGATGGACATCCTCATCACCATAAAACGTGCTGTTTGTTGTATTAGTGAGACAAGATAACCCTTTCTCCCTGGAGTTGTTTCTTGTCGGACATTTTGTCACAGTCACGAGGAAAGTAACTAATATGGGCTATCATATTGATGTAAAATTAACTGTGATTTTGAGAATTTAACTGTAGTTCCCACTGCAAACGGAATACATTCAATGAATGTTCGTTCCTAAGGGAATAAATCAATTTCTAGATCTCTATTGTACATGGAAAACCTTGCTTTAAAACAAATAGGTCCTGCTCGGCCTGATGGCATACCAGGGCTTGTAATTCCAGAAACTGAGGCAGGAGACAAGTTCAAAGCGAGCAGAAGAACTTAGTGAAGTCCTCTCAGAATAAATAAATAAAGAACTGGAGAGGCAGCTCTGTGGTGTGGTGCTTACCTAGCATGTGCAGGACCCCAGAGTCAACTACAACACAGTGGGGTTGGGATCTATGTATCTACAAAAGTGTTGATACCAGCAAACGGTGCATCGTCATGACCACATACCAGGCCCTGTGAGCATTAGAGGCAGGGTCTTCAATAATACACCACACTCAAAGCCCTAATCACACAAATAAAATATATATCTTATATATAAAGGAATTGCCAATTTTTAAAGATGTGTTTACTTTTAGTTTATGGGTATGGGTGTTTTACCTGCTTTTGCATCTGTGCACTACATGTGTGCAGTGCCCGTGTGCAGTGCCCGTGTGCAGTGGCCAGAGAAGGGTGCCAGATCCCCTGGAACTGGAGTTACAGAAGCTGTTAGCATCCATGTGCTCCTAAATGTTCCAGCCCCTCCTCCCTTCCTCCTTCCCTCCCTTCTGGCCACGGTCATGTGAGCAGCTTTGTCACTGCATACTCCTTACTATGATTTTCTGTTTTGCCAGAAACCCTATTCACTTAGCAATGGGCTAAACAAAACCTCTAAAACCATGAGCTGAAATAAACTTTTCTTCCTCTTTCATCATTTTTCTGTAGTATTTTGTCTCCGCAGTGGAAAGGTGAGTAATAGAAGCACATGTGCACCACAGAAACTAGAATTGAGCAAGCCTGACCAAGCTCCGGAGAGACCTTCAGAGAGTTGATCATTCACAAACCTAGCATGGCCCAGGGACTCTGACTTGCCAACCCTGTGCAACTCCTCCAGAGTCTGCTTAAGAATACCAGGGGAAGCCGGGCGTGGTGGCGCACGCCTTTAATCCCAGCACTCGGGAGGCAGAGGCAGGTGGATTTCTGAGTTCGAGGCCAGCCTGGTCTACAAAGTGAGTGCCAGGACAGCCAGAGCTACAGAGAAACCCTGTCTCGAAAAAACCAAAGGGAAAAAAAAAAAAAGAATACCAGGGGAAGAAAGGAAGATACATTGTTTGGGCAAATAACCTTTGGTATCTAAAGGTCCCTGTTTCCATCCTCGGTTTCTACACCAAAATGTTAGGCATGGGCTGAGTGGGGATGGGGCTTTGGGATAGATAGCAGGTTTGAGAGAAAAACACATAGCTGGATTTAGATAAAACGTCTTTGATGACACCAGCCAGCTAGTGTACCCGACCAGCCGGTACAAAGTCAAACAATCCTCTGGGGGAGAGTGAGGCTGATTATAGGAAAGACAGAAAAAGTATGCAAGAGACAGGTATTGCAGGGCAGTACCACGCCAGCCCCAAGTGTTTCTCATTGTCTTCTTAGACTTCCATACCCTGGGGAGCAAAGCTGCAAGCTAACAGAAACAGTGTTGCTAAAATGTATACAAGATATTTGTCCCCATCCCAGAAAGCCTCCCTGTTCCTTCCACCAAGGTCAATAGACCCTCCAGCCCCTAGCCTTGAGCCTCAGGTGCACCTCCTCTTATCCTTCCATGCCTCAGCAGGCTGGGAAATGGCCAACAAGCCCTGACCTGCCTTGACTCTGCCTGCCATGCAGACTTCCTACACTCCTCTTTTCTCTACTTCAGAGAAGCAGCAAAATGGCTCACAACAACCCAGACAAAGAAAACTCCTGATCTTAAGGTTGCCTAATGGGGAAAGGGCTCCAAGTTAACATATGGCCTGTGCAAATGCTTTAAGTTAGGGTGACACCCAATAGAGGAATAGGGTGAACCAGTGTGACGACAATTCACATAACCTCAGACCCCATCAGCAGAGAGCTGGGCTTGCCTTCCCACCCTGCTCCTATAGCAGCAAAGATTGGACTTGGGCATGACCACCCCGTTACACTTGGTACCCAAAGGGTTCCGGTTCTAAGACAGCACACACCCAGGCACTAAGCTGTTGCTTCACTTTGTTCCTAAAGAGTCCCAGACAGTCGGGTGCTGTTTGTCTCCTGTATGGATAGGAAACTGAGTCTCTGAGACACTAATAACTGGCTCTACCCCAAAATGCCTAGCTTGTATTTTTAGGGAAGAGTCCCCAACTCCAAAACCCAAGACATTGTGTTTCCACCACGCTGTCTCCGCATTCCAGGTGCCTGAGGTCCCCTGTAACCTTACCCCTTTACAGTCCAGGCTCTGCTGAAGTGGTGTGATCACTAGCAATCACAGCCAGTGGATTCTGGGTGGCTGAAACCAGCCCTGAGTTGGAGATCTCAGACACCGATGAGTGAGAGCAGACTAGAACAGAGTCGCTAGGGGGCATAAAGTGTATATAAACCTTTAGAGGGTGGGTGCACATCATTGGCTGAGGCCAGGGTGCTAGGATTGCCTCACTTGCATGAGGAGGAATTCCAGGTACTGCTGGACATGACTTTATTAGGGGAAAGGAAGTTTATCCTGACTACCAACTGGCTAGGTGACCGCCAACGGTGGGGCAAAGGTGGAGGCACAGGGCTAAGTGCGCTAGGACACGCAGGGCGGGGCAGGAGGTGAGCAATCCTACTCCTGCAGATCTTCAAGGTTCGAACATGCCTCAACCTCACTCTTGCTGCAGGCCTGCCCCCCACAGGTCTCTGACTCCCCAAACTCATACTACCCATCATTCCATGCTCTGTGTAGCCCCTTTATCTGTGAGGAGAGTCAGTGCTGTGATTCCTGGTTGCCTGGGTCCTGCTCCCCGCCCAGACCCCTGCTCCCCCTGCGCAAAGCCTCCAGTACCCTCTAAGCTCCTCCTGTGCTTTCCCTCGAAGCTCAGCATTGCTGCCTGGAACACATTCTTCCCAACTGAGGAAGAAGAAATCGAAAATTTTGTTTTTGCACAAGCCACCTTTTCACCCATGGCTAAAATCCTCCCACAGAGCAGTAATATCCAAAGATATTTGGAAAGCAAGCTGGGAACTTGACCTCCCGGAGACTGTAGTAACTGAATTTGCACCATGAGCCAGAAGTGGCCTGGCTGGGGACAGTGGGAATGAGAGGGCATGAGACAGGCATCTGGGGATTGGAGTTGCCCAACCCCCCTTCCCCACCAACAAGCAAGTGAGCCTCTGCTTCCTGATCTTCAAAAAGCTTCCCTTGGGGAAGCTGGGGAAAGTAGAGCTGACACCCCTTAGAACACAGCAGAGGCTGAGCCTATGTGTCCAGTGGATGTGAGAGCCATTCCCTAAGCAGAGCACTGGGAGCTAACCCGAGAAGATGTGACCCTCCCTGCAAGTCTGCCACCCCGCCTCAATTAGATTTGGCTTGCAAAATGTTCCCAAGATGAAAGGAGCTGCCAGGGAGCCAGATAATCAAAGCTTCTTTGTGACCTGAAGTTCCTAGCCTATCACTGGCTGGCAAAGAGAAAATGAGAGGTAGAGAGAGAAGAGGAAATTACAAAAGACCACAAAACAGGATGAGCCTGGGCAAAAGCATCCCCGCCCACTCTCTGACTAGTATAGATAGGGGAGGTGTGGGGGAGAAGTATAAGGTGAAGGCCTGGTGTTAGCCTGTCCATCTCTCCTACATAGGGAAGCTGGCACTCAGCAAGAGTAAGGCTCACTCCAGATCTGCCCAAGGCTCACACCTTGCCTTTCTTCTACTGCTCAGGATCATCCTGACCATATTTTATCCCTTTCTTCAGGGTCTTTCCTGGCCATATTTTATTCTTTTCTCTGTCCTGAACTCTGCTTTATTTTATTCTTTTCTCTGTCCTGAACTCTGCTTCCTATCTACCAAGTCAGTCAGCATTTTACACACACACACACACACACACACACACACACACACACACACACACCTCAACCTGTCCCTGGATGTTCCTTACACAATGCCGCTATAGAATCAAGGGTTGTTGGGTAACTAACTGATGGGGCTGCAGTTTTCTCAAGGATCTGTCCCCTGAGAGACTCCATGCTCCAGTAGATGGCCTAAACCCATGTATACACAGCCAGCTCTAAGTGAATTCAGTAGCTTGGGAGGCTTGGGGAAGGGAGGGGGAGAGAGACAGAGCAAGCAAGCATGTGAAGTTGAGAGGGAAGTGTGGAGAAACAGGGAGGAATCAGATGGGAGAGAATGAGAGACAGATTTGATCAAAGTGCATTTCATGCACATATGAAATTCTCAATAAAAAATAAAAAGAGAAAGAGATGAGAAAGCATCTCCAAGGAGATCCCTTGCCACCATCATACAGGGGCCACAGATGCTTGGTGGTCCACTGTGCTACCGGATAACTGGATATCAGGCTCATACTGCACATAGAATCTCAAGGGACCAGTTAAAGGTGGGCATGTGGCTCAGGTGATGGCATCGTGGTTTAGGAAGCTGGTGCGCCAAGCTGAAAAGGCTTTTACTGAGGTGATGGCTCGTCAGCTACAGTGTCCTAATTGGAAGCATTAGGGCCATAGTTTGGAGCCCCAGGATCCACATCAGTGCTGGTGGGCATGGAGACCTGCCTCTAAGTCCAAAGAAGACAGGATCCCTGAGCAAGCTGGGTAAGGAGACCAAATGTGCCCAAATTCTCTAGGATTGACTGGGAGACGTTGCCCAGGGCACAAAGTAGAAGGATGACTGAGAATTATCAGCATCAACCTCAGGCCTCTACATACTCACATACATGTGACCACACACATGTGAAGCATGCATATTCACATATACACAGCACATATGGAAACAAAAAAAAAAATCAATGAATATTTTTGTCCTGTGACATAAGTAAGGGAGTCTGGCCCTCCCTGAAACAGGCCTTGCAAGTATAAGAGCCCTAAATGGAGAGAGTTGCAGGCAGGACAAGGTCCAGAGGCAGGAGGATGACTGTTAGCTTGTGTAAGTTATATTCTAACTAGTCCATTCTGTGGGATTTTCTATATGTCCCACTCCCAGCAATGTTCTGGGTACTTCGCAAGCACCAGCACAAGCTACAAAGAGCATAAAGCCTCTTTGCCTAGTCTGACAATGTTAACCAGCCTTGGACCCACTACTCTCTCAAAAGTTTCAAATGGGACAACTTTGCACTCCCTTCAAGGAATGAGCTGGACAGTGTTTAGAATGTGGCTGGGTCCGTGTCACTGCATCGCTCACAGGTAGGGTGTTATAGTGATTTGAACACATTATGTGTAGTACTTTGAGCTCTTCAAGAGGTCAACACAGCCTGAGAAAGTGGGAAGTGGGGATAAGAACTCACATGAGTCTGCCCGTTACCCATCCCATTTGCTTCAAGTAAGTAACTGCATTATGGCTACCCTCAGAAACATCATGCTGCAGTGAAAAGGAATGCCATTCAGTGAGCACAGCATAGAATGATTTCATAAAGACAAACCAAAACCTCCAACCATCCAAAAATGTGTGTGGAGTGATTCTTGTTAAACTTTAAAACAAGCAAGGCTGCACTATGCTGTGAGGCACGAGCATAGACATGAATAGCGATCAGGTTTTGTTTGGTTTTTCTTTTTTGTTTTTGTTTTTTGTTTGTTGGTTTGGTTTGGTTTGGTTTGGTTTGGTTTGGTTTGGTTTGGTTTGGTTTGGTTTGGTTTGGTTTTTTGAGACAGGGTTTCTCTGTGTAGCCCTGGCTGTCCTGGAACTCTGTAGAATAGGCTGGCCTTGAACTCAGAAATCTGCCTGCCTCTGTCTCCCAAGTGCCGGGATTAAAGGCGTGTGCCACCACTGCCTAGTCATGCATAGCGATAGTATTAAAAACCTGTCAGCAACTGAGGACCTGGGATGGGTTTCTAGAAAGGACATAGGAATAAGCAGAGGGCTCTTGGATGGATTGTCAGTTACGGGGGTGTTTATTTTGCAACTACCATACTTGTGTGCTGTCTATAACATTTTACTATTATTGGGTTATATTTTTCAAAAGATAGGATCTTATTGTATAGTCCAGGCTGGCCTAACATTTGCTATGTAGTCTAGGCTGGCCTGGAACTCACAGGTCACTGTGATCTTTAGTGGGAGAAATGTGTTCAGAGTGCCACTGTGCAACTGCAAATCAAAACATCCACAAAATAGCACTACCTACCTTTAGAATGGCCAGACCCCAGAACCCTGGTGACATCATGTGCTAGCAAGGATGAGAGACGGCGGGAATGGCCGATCATTGCTGCTGGGAATGAGAAATGGCACAGCTACTTTGGAAGATGAGTTGATTGTTTACAAGATTGAAAGTACTCTTCCCATGTGACCCCAATTGTGCCCCCTTAGTTTTTACTCAAATGAACATTTATTCCTACACAAAAGCCAGCACAGTAACATTTATAGCAGCTTTTTTCACAATCACCAAAACCTTAGAGAAAGCAAAATGTCCTTCAGGGGAGAATTAGGAGAATAGTGGCTTTCCAAATAATGGGGAAATACTCAGCACTGAAAGGGGTTGGTCTACGAAGCTGTGAAAAGAAATGGAAGAAACTCAAATACACTTGGCTAAGCAAAAGAAGTCATCCTTCAGAGCTTGCCCAGTGCACAGTTTCCACTATAGGGTGTCATACATGGGCTACGAGGAGGTAGAGAGAACTCGGCCAAGCCAGGAGGATATTCAGAGCAGTGACACTATTCTGTGTGACACTATAATGGTAGACAGATGTCATCACACATGGCCCAAACCCTAAGATACACATCACCAAGAGAGAATCCTTATGTAAACCATGGGTTTGCGAGACAACAGTGTGTCAGGAAGCTTCACTGTAACAAGACTGGTGTGAGCATCACTGCTGGGATAGGTGTAAGCTCTGCAGTAAGGGGAAATGCCTTTCTTCTCTGCTTTTTTCAGTGAACATAAAACTACCCGTAAGGTGAAGTTTTTCGGACTGAGGCAATGATCTAGTGTAGCGCTATTGCCATAAAGCATAGAGACCTGAGCTGCATCTCCAGAATCAACATGCCTAGGGGTTTGTCTCCACACTGATTCTAGATCCTGTCCAGTTGACAGTCAGTCGGTATGAGCCATCATAAACAACGACTGTTAGATGAGCTAGAGCACTCCCCAGTCCACCACATTGCTCCTCCCTGTCTCTGCATCCACTGCTGATGTCCCTCTGTTCTGGTGACCCCAAAGACTATGCAGAGATCTGACAGGAGATGGGGAAGGTAGATGGAGATGCCTGAAAATGATCAAAGCTACTCACAATGTTCCCAGCATTTGTGAGTTCCCCTTGGGACCTGGGATAACTCAGGAAAGAACACAGAGCTGCTGGTGACAAATGGAAGTGGATATTATCCTCCCGAAGCCAGGCTCTGGAAGGAACAGGATGGCTTCTCCTCGTTTCTCAGGGGAACATGTTGATCCAGATGTCAATAAGTAGCCAAAACCTCTCCTTCCCACTAAGCTGGTCATGATGCCTTCTCAGAAGCCCTCTCTGTCTGAAGGTCTCCAAGGCAGCAGTGCCCCTGGTGGTAGGTGATGGTATTGCCAAGGTCTGTTTCATTCTGCAAACCCTGGTAATTGAGTGTGCAGTACCAACCAGAGGAATGACACATGCACGTCCATATGGAGACCACAGGCTGATATCAGGTGTTCTCTTCAACCACTCTTCAATGTATCTATAAAGAAAATATAAGTAAATATATGCATAAGTAAAGATATATTATGTATATGTGTATGTGTGCATGTGGAATAGGCACATGAGTGGAGGTGCATGTAGAGGCCAGGAGGGTGCTAGGTCCTCTGGAGTTAGAGTTACAGGCAGTTGTAAGCAAACAAATACGGTTGCCGAACTCTGGCCTCTGGAATTGCAGCAAGTGCTCCTCACTGCTGGGCCATCTCTCCAGCTCCTTCACCTTATTTTTGAGACCTAAACCTGGAACTTACCCATTCAGCTATACTGACTAGCCAGTGAACTCCCCAGTAGTGGGTTCACAGGCACAACAGCATGCCTGTCTCTTTATGTTGGTGCTAGTGGTGGAACTCGGGTCTTTGTGTAAACACTTCACCACTGAGCATCTCCCCAGCCCCTGTCATCATTTCACAGACACTCGCTGTCTCTGCTCATTCTAGCTATTCGTTGAGCCTTCCCTTCCATTTTCAGAAGTCACCTATTCAGCATCATATCCCCCAGAGTTCATCTGCTCCATCCAACTGAGCAAAGGCTTGTACAGCACAGCCGTCAGCACTGGAAAGTGTGACACTGGCCACATTACCAGCACAAAGCAGCCATCCCTTCTCCCTTCATCTCCCCAAGGAGACCCAGCCTCCAATAAGCTGTCACCACTCTTTTTCTGCCCCTTGTCCCCTCTATAACCACAAGCCTGCTTATTAGCTGCACAGAGTTTTGACTCTTCTGTACACTCCCTGCAAATGGTACTTTACACTATGTGACCTATTGGGCCTCTTTTGCTCAGAATATCATTTTTAAGGTTATGGTGATGTGAATCGAGGTTCCGTTCCTCCATACGCAAACACATACTATTTGATCTTGCTTTGCTTTCTATTGCTGTGACAAAATACTGACCAAAACTGTGAGCGTCCGACTCGCCAGCAAGAAAAACGCCACAACACGATCCTTCTGCAACACGTTTATTGGGAGAGCATGACTGCAAATGTGAAAGACCCTGAGCCCCAGAACTGGCGCTGCTTATATAGGCCTAGGAGAGGCATGTCCACACCCGATTGGTTATGCACTCAGTACCTCATTTACATGACCCGGGCCAGGCAGTGACTCAGCAAAAACTCCACTGCACATGCGCACATTGATTGTTTACCCAAACTTATGGGTGGTGGCCAGCAGTAGCCAGCGCCACCTTGTAATGGCATATGTAGCTTCCAACATCTCCCCCTTTTTGTTTTAATAAAATGATGCTGGACTAGGCCTGTGCAATTATGTCCATCCGCCGTGGCTCCTGTTTTAGGTCGTTCCTCTAATGTCACAGCCTTACCCGTCATAGGGTAACCCTATCGGCACCAGGCCCCGTGTCTTAGGTTGGTCTGTGCATGAGGAAAGTTGCCCGTCTTTGGATACCGAGATGCTGTGTGACAGTAATTGCTAAATGACCTAGGGCGAACTCTACAAAAGAGGCCAGCTAAGTTTTAAGGGAATGAATTAGCAAGGAAATCATGATCACCCTACCACGTGCAATGAGGAAACCTCAGCGATGTGCAAGGGCTGATCAATGATTGTTGAATCTCTCTCATCCCAGTACAATGGATCCATAAATCCATGGGGTGCAAGAGCAGAGAACTCAGATGCCGACTAATTCTTGAGCATAGTTAACCAAACTTCAGGGGAGGCACCGTTTTCAATGGCTAAAAGTGCCTGAGTTATAATCACCTTGTCACCTTTTTGTTGGGTTCTGAATTTGCAAACCAACCAAAGCATGAACACCAGTCCACAGCATATAGCAGCACCAAACAAAATCACTCCCACCCATTCCTTAAAGTAAGAAAATGCAGAGGTAAGCCAAGAGGTGAAGTCTCCAAGGGTCACTGGTTCCACTCTGGTTCCGTTAAGGTTCAGGATCTGTATCTGCAGCTTCGTCTGCAACCTTTCCAGCTCCTGCGACCAGTTCTCCTTCAGATAATTCGATAAATCTGTACTTTTAATAAAAGAATCATTAATATACCTAATGGGAGTAATGTACACATGCGGAGTTGATGCCACACAACTCATTTGTATGACATCCATCATCTGTTCCATGTTATGTTGTAAAATATCCACTCTTTGATTCACCAACATTAACCTTGAGGCGATATGAGAATCCACTCTTTGCAGGGTAAGCAATGCCTCAGACGTTTTTTTCTGCTATCTGACTTATGGTGTCAGCAGTATCTGCCTCAACAGGCACAGGGACAAAGGTTGGTAGATGTACCACTAAGGCTAAGAAATTGGTTCCATTCCAGCATTGCGTCAAAAAACAAGTGACATTTGTACAATCTAACCATTCTGTATTATTTTGAAATTCAGCCAATATAAAGAAAAATGGAGGATTAACACAAACTTCTACTGGAGAAGTAGTCATATTTCTGATAACTCTATTAGATGTCACATTATCTAAATGAGCAGAGGTATTGGAAAGTGTGGCAGAAACATTCAATATCTCATGAAAGGTTCCAGTCAGCAATGCGAAGGCTGACAAACTGGTACTAGCACTTGCCTCATTACTTAAAATCCATTGGTAATATGGCCAAATATTTTCTTTTCCTGTAGCATCTCCTTTATCATTCATTACAGCAAAATCTAATGGAGGTGACAAAACAAAACCCTTTGCTATTTCTTTCTGAGGAAAAATTTTTGATTGACAAGGTGAAAAAACTATAGGAAATGCGAGGTCCAGATGACACCAAGGCATGCTGCGTATAGCAGTAGCATTGCCAACAGGCCATCGTGATCTTTTGGGAATAGTCACATTTCCCTTTATCATAATAGTGGTGATGTTTATAGGTGAAGTTACATTATTTCCAACATCATTTGAGCCTGATTGTGCTCCTTGAACAACTTGCATTAAAGCATTAAATAACACTCCAGAGCTCACTTTATTTTGGCTAATGGGATCTGCCCAATTAGAGATAATCTTTTTCTTTAAAAACATACAGGGTGTAAAAGGTTTATCCACATTATGCACAAAGCATAGTGTATAATTTAAATGAAAACTAGTACTATTATATACCCGTGGCTCTTGAGGAGTTTGTCGTGCACAAGGCGTATCCAAAAAATATTCAGTTGCAAAAAACAAAGGCAAGGTAGAGGAATTGGAATGTACAGGTAAAGGTACTGGCCATGATCTTACTATGGCCCACAAAGGTATACTTATCCCTGTCTCAATCATCAGGAGTAAGAATAACAGGATCACTTGGGATTCATCTCGATCTTTCACGGTCCTTGTCAGTCGCTTCAGAACCCAAAGTGGATTATCTTCACCCTGCGGAAAAATACAAATAGCTCCCCGGGATCTGATTAATATGGGATCCGGATCATACCATTTATTATCAAGGACATTTTTCCATTTGACCATTTCATTGGGCGGTTGAGGCCATTGTCCGTGCCTTTCAGCTAGTGATCTCCCAGCATCATCCAATTTTTAAAAATTAAAAGTAAATATTGTGAGGGATAGAGCCATCTTTTGGCGTCATAGCCTCTATCCCCCCTTTTTGTTTTTGCAAATATTGTTTCAAAGTACGATGGGCTCTTTCAATGATGCCTTGGCCCTGTGGATTATAGGGCAACCCAGTAATATGTTTCACTTGCATTTGTTTGCAAAATTGACTAAATTTTGAAGAGGTTTATGCAGGACCATTATCTGTCTTTAGCAGCAGGGGCTTGCCCCATGCAGCCCAAGCCTCTAAGCAGTGGGATATGACATGGACTGCCTTTTCCCCTGTCAATGGAGAGGCATGTAGGACACCAGAACTGGTATCGATGGACACATGTACATATTGTAATTTACCAAAAGCTGGAATATGCGTGACGTCCATCTGCCAAACATCTAGGGGTCGCAATCCGCGAGGATTAACGCCCACTGAAGGTGTATTAATAAATTCTACACATTTACCACACTGTAGGACAATATCTCGAGCTTCTGTTCGTGTGAGCTTAAACTTCTGTCACAATGCAGAAGCAGGGACATGATAAAGTTGATGAAAATTCTTAGCACCTTCTATAGAACTTTGTGATAGGAATACCATATCTCTGGTGGCTGAATCAGCAATTGCATTTCCCTTAACCATAGGTCCAGGTAATCAACTCAGAATGAAAAGCCAGTAGCTATCAACAAGGCGGAGGTGCCACTGCTAACCCTGTGGCCACAGCACCCTCATCGCAGCTCTCAAGTGAGATTGAACGCCTCATGAGTCAGGGCTATTCCTACCAGGACATTCAGAAAGCTTTGGTCATTGCCCACAACTACATTGAGATGGCTAAAAACATCCTCTGGGAATTTGTTTCTATTTCTTCTCCTGCCCACGTAGCCACCTAGCACATCTCTCCCTGCCATGGCTTCAGAGGACCCATGAGCCAGGCTCTTACTCAAGGACCACCTAGGAAAGCAGTGGCTTCTTTTGGGACGTCACAGTAAGGTCCTGCCTTTCCTGTGGGGATTGACACATATGGTTCCAAGATTTCAAAGCAGTGGAATGAAAATGGAGCAGCTAATGTGTTTCATTATTGTATTGGTCTTAAGAGTGTTTTTGTAGTCCTGCAGTCTCCAGTAGGAGAGAGTGGGTTTTTATTAAATGGTAACCTGTGGTCTCCCCCCACCTGCTTGAACCTGCTTGCTCAAGGGTGGAGCTTCCTGCTCATTCGTCCTGCCACGCCTACTGCTGGACCCTGTCGCTTTGTTGCCTGGAGGCACACACGTGTTCGTCCTGCTACTGGACCCAGAGATTGTTTGGCGGGAAATCGGGTTCCCTCCCCCTTCCTTTATAACTGAGTGTCTGAAAATAGTAAAATTGAGCTTTGATCAGAATCTTGTCTTAGCTTCATTCTTTTCTCTCGCCGCCTAGCCCCTCTTCTCTTCCAGGTTTCCAAAATGCCTTTCCAGGCTAGAACCCAGGCTGTGATCTGCTGGCCGGACACAACATTTGGCGAACCAACGCGGGACTGAGAAACGGCAAAGGATTTTTGGAAGAGACACTGCTGGTTTGGAGCTCCATGGAATAATTAAAGGATAAAGGAAATTCATACTGGAGAAGGTATGGGCTAAGCTGAGACAGCGTTAAGCCCGAGCGCTGGTTCACTTAGGTTCAGCAGTGAAGCTTAAGAGGAGCTAGGCACAGGCGGTAGGCCGTGGCTGGAAAAAGCTACATTGTTAGGTGTGAGAAAGGAAAGGGTTTATTAAAAGGAAATTAATACAGGCGGATTGCCGCAGTTATAAAAACTGCATCATGAGGGAGGAAATTGTCCCAAATAGCAGGAGTACTCTGCCCCATTTTGTGTCTTGTTTAATGTCTGGTGCACCAATCTGTTCTTGTGTTCAATTCATGTATGTTCGTGTCCAGTCTGTATGAATGAATGTTCTATGTTTTATGTTGGATAATAAAGATGGTATAAAAAACTTTATCTGCAAAGCCAAGAGCTGCCACGTGTTTCAGCCAAAAACCAGACACATGGCAGGAAGGACCCTGATGGAAAAAATGTTCGTTTTAAGAAAAAGCAGCGAGTGCACAGCCTCTTAGTTTCAAATCTGATAAATGGTTCATAATTAATGTGTTTGACAATGGTAAAGTGCTTTTTTATTCTATGATTGTAGCTACAAAGATTAATATTCTGATTGGTCTAAAATTAACTGTTTCATTTGGTTCTTTTTTTATTGAAAATGTGCTCTGCATGTTTTCGCATTCAGCTCATAAGTTGTTGGTTAAGATTAATAATTGTTACATTGCTACAGATGTTTAATGTTAAATTTTATGACTCAAGTTTAGAGTCCTTCCGACACGTGGCCTAAGGCAGCCCTAGAGGCTGGGTCTCTAAGATATTTCTAGTTTAGATAATGATTAATGTGGTTCCTATCCTAAATAGTAAAATTTAAGATAAGATTTAAAGCAATGCCTCTTTATTAAAGCGTTAAAGCTTGCTTTAATAGGTATTCATAGGTATTAATCGACAGCCAAACTTCGTAATATGATAGTAATGCTTCTAATATTGATTTTAAAGGTGATAAATTGTTTTAAACGTAGGTTTTGCTTTCCCAAGGTTGTAGGTATTATCTTAACCTTACACAAAAAACTTAAAAATTATGGTTAAAACTGCCATTGTTCCATTGACTGCAGCTTGCAGTTTGATTACAAATTTAAGATTGATGCTCAGATTAAAAAGTATTTTACCTTTGAGTCAATACAGGGCTCTGGGCAGCCCCAGAGCGGCTTGTGGCCCTTTCTTTTGTTTTGCAAACAATGCCTAAAAAAGTTTTCCGCTGTGTTCAAGAAAATTTCTTTTTAACAGTGTTACAGATCTATTCAGATGTTTAAAATAATGCTTAAATTCAAAGATTTTTGCTTCTAGTAAACTGGTAATCACTAGAAAATTTTGCCTCTAGGTATGGCTAATATAGCTTTATATTATGTAAGAAAAATGTTTAGTGCTTCTGCTTCTTTACAAGAAGCCAAAAGTTTTAATCTTTCAGTATATATTGTTTCCTAAGTGGAAAGTATTTTATTAACTAATGCTTCTCAAGGGAAGTTTACCTTAAATCCTTGCTCTCACCCAAAAGATTCAGAGACAGTATCCTTTTATTACTTAGTGTTTTATAGTTTACTACAAAAGGTTTTACAAAAAATAAAAAAAGCTTTTATAATTGTTGTTAATTGGTAATTAAAAATTAGTTGTGCCCAAGACAATTCTTTGGCCAGAAAAAACATTATTGTAAAGTCATTTTTCTCATCCTCCCAGCCGATCGTTGGCCCACGTGGGCCCAACTAGCTGCTGTGGGGCAAAGTCTTAAGACACACAGTTGCCCCTGTTCCCAACACAAATAATCTGGTTGTGTGCTGTAGATGGTGTTTTAAAATGCTGAACAATCAAACCTTAATTTATATATTAATAGTCAATGCTATATCTCTGAGCTCATAATTACTTAAAATTGTTCGTCCCTCAGATACTATTTATTCTCAAATTTACAATTGCTTATACATATTTCTAGTTAATAAATAAATAAATTATGCACGTGTGACTCTTAATAACTTTTCAAGCTTTCTAGTTACAACCGTTCCTTAAAAAAAAAAATGATTGAAAGTGCAATTAGTCACTGCCCCTTTACAGCCAAATATTTAAATGTTTTGTCCAACAAGTTATTAATTCAAAAGGTTAGATATTGTAAAATTTTAAACTTTAACCTCTTAAAAGACAAAAGAGAGAAATTGTATCCCCATATATACTATTTAGTGCATTTCCATGCACACTATTTAAAACATACCTTTATTTTCAAAATTTGAGATTAAAATGTCAAATTTAATAAATGCTTTTTAGTATCTTAAAAGGGTCTACTTATTGGCTTATAGATTGATCCTAAAACAGCTACCTTATTAAGAAAGGGAAAGACAGGTTCTCTCCACAGAACGCTGCAAAAGCATATTAGTAATTCGTGTGCTGAGTCAACAGGTAAGTTAACTCAGTGTCCTAATTAAAAGGACTAAAAGATTAAATTCATGTTTTAGATCCATCCTTGCTTGTCATTTTTCCAATTTAGACTAGCTTCTAGCCTTTTAACTTTATGGCAATAGTACATCAGAGACTGTATATTCAGACTTAGTAAAATTAGTCATTTAATAGTCATAATGATTTTTCACTTTTCTTCAGTGTGACCAGCCATTCTAACTCAATCTTAGACTGGTCTAATATTCAGTCCAATTATTAGAGATTCCTATATTCTAAATTACCTAGCAAAGTTAATTCAGAGCATTTCCCCCAAGGTCACCAGAGGCTCATCTTGCCTTATTTGTCCTAAACTTTTTGCAAACTGATATTAAAGGTCAGTCTGCAGCGGATGGCCACTGACATCCAGTTACTTCTAATTCTTATTGATTAATAAATTGGAAAAACCCCCTAACTACGAATAAAAAGATCCGGTTCTAATCTGGGGAAGGGGCTCGGTTTGTGTTTTTTCAAAAGATAAAGATGGAGCACGGTGGCTACCAGAGAAATTAATTCGTCAGGTAAACACAGATTCTGTCTCTTCTCATAAGTATCATTCTAAAGACCAAATTTCCTCTTGTGCTTAGAATTCAGCTGGGAGTGGAAGCTCCCAGAAACGCTGTTTTCCTCTGAGCCAAATCCCCTACAGGAGGCCAGAGACTAGCTTTAGCTTTACAATTTGCAACTGAATAAAGTACCTTGACTTCTCCAAAAAGAAAATTTGCATTGCTACTCTCTCATTGTCTAGATCTCTTTCTTTTTTCAAGTAGGTCAATCTACATTCGCTGGCCAGACCTGCAAGTGTGCCTTCTCCTCCCCTAAAAACAAACAGGTGGTACTGCTAATCTCCCTTCCAAGGACATTTCAGCACGTGGCTTTCAGTCTGAGATAGGATTTAGATTTACCAAAAGAGCTAGGGAAGTAGAAATTTCAAATATTTACAGAGATTAGTTCTTATTTTAATAGACGAGCTTAGTCCCATAGCTGGCCTCTGGCTTTTCACCCTTGCTGTTATTGCAAGGTGTCCTTAGTTCCTCAGGCTATTGGGAATAACAGGGATGAAGAGAAAAGACTTCCAGCTCCTATTTTAACCAAAATTAGTGGTGTTAATACTGACATAATTCTTGTCTAGGCCTTGCTAAATCTGAGGTTGACAAGTCTCATAGAGACCACGCATCGCTCAGAACTGCGCGTACTGATTCATAATCATATGAATACAGTATGGGTACCGCTTGGCGCAGGAGATTACTGCGGAGGGAAGGTCCAGCTTGACCGTTTCTGAGTTCCCTGTGCGACACACCTGATTTGAAAGAGGTTGGTATCCGATTCCAGCTAAAAACCAAAAATACCTAAGGCTCTGCCTCCCCTCCCCAAAAGATACCAAGAGCCACAGATGTGAGTTGTTATAACGCTCACGGGAGGAATCGGGTCAATGTCCACCCAAGTCAAGGTTAAAGGCCCACTCATCTACGGATGAGAAAATCATTTGATCACCTCAATTAAGTGTTGCCTATTTTAACTTAATTAATAGGGGGGAGAGAGGTTGGAGACCTTACTGTCGAAAGGGCAAGCCCTTCACTGCCTCCCACCCAAATAAAAAAGCCAACTGGCCTTGTACTAAAGAGCTGGTCTTACCCCTTCTCCCTGTTTCCCTGCCTGTCATCCAAAATTGCAGAGGAATATCAACTCAGTGTTATTCTAAATTTGTTTAGTCAAACTTAGCCAGGGTTCCAACGCCCTATTTAAAATGCAATCAGGAAGTTACCTATTCAGCACTAATTAGCATTATAAAGTCAGAGCCTATTCTGTTAGTGGTTTACTAAGATAATAAGGACAGTCTTAGCCAGATACAGTTTACCATTAGAAAAGCTAGGGAATCCCACAGAAACAGGTTTTTTCTTTAGCCCTAAGAACTCAGGCAGAACTATTGCGCATAGATAATTTTTCTGCCTCAGGCCAGCCTTTTCTTTTTTTATTTTTTTGTTAACTAATGGGAGGATATGTGATCTCCCCCCACCTGCTTGAACCTGCTTGCTCAAGGGTGGAGCTTCCTGCTCATTCGTCCTGCCACGCCTACTGCTGGACCCTGTTGCTTTGTTGCCTGGAGGCACACACGTGTTCGTCCTGCTACTGGACCCAGAGATTGTTTGGCGGGAAATCGGGTTCCCTCCCCCTTCCTTTATAACTGAGTGTCTGAAAATAGTAAAATTGAGCTTTGATCAGAATCTTGTCTTAGCTTCATTCTTTTCTCTCGCCGCCTAGCCCCTCTTCTCTTCCAGGTTTCCAAAATGCCTTTCCAGGCTAGAACCCAGGCTGTGATCTGCTGGCCGGACACAACAGTAACCTACCCCAGAAACAGCACAGGAAGCAGTAGAAGTGCTGTGCTGTGGCCCTAATTAAGGACTTAAGGCTTTCCTGTTAAGGGTGTGTGTCTCGGTGTCTGTGTGTCCTGTCATTATAAGATTATCCTGCTGTGTGTGAATCCAGGCAGGGAGTTAGCACAAGAGCTTCAGGAAGGAATCGCTGAAGACTCCCATCTACTGTGGTATTGCACGTAGCCCTGCTGGATACTGCAACCTCAATCCTCCCCTTTGGCTTGGATTATCATGTACTTAACTATATTTTATATTGTTAGAATACCCGATGTCCTTTCCCTTGGATACTCCTTACTTCACCTCCTCCTCATTGGTGTTCTGTAGGCTTGCTGTGACCAGTCTTACTGAAACCAAGCAGCTTATAGGATGGTATTTCTAATGTGTGATGGTGTTGGTTTGTTTGGTAGACTAAGTGGGAAGGAAAGTACTGTTCTGTGGTTAATTGATGCTAGCACCTAACACTGGTCACTCCAAAGTGCTGTTTCTATAGGAATGTTGAATTTGTTTTTGTTTTTGTTTTTTAAAGAAGTTTTCATTCTCCTAGTTACCTAATGACCGGTTTGAGATAGAGGCCTTCATATACATTCTGTGTCCTCCCCAGGACAGAGCCTGTGGGAGTCGGTTGCCTTGATGCCAGGTGTATGTTTCTGATGTAGGTCATGAGTGTTTCTGTCTAACAGGAACAGAACATTTGTTTCCAGGGTGGCTTTCCAGCC
Source organism: Mus caroli (assembly GCF_978045245.1). Taxonomy (NCBI): domain Eukaryota; kingdom Metazoa; phylum Chordata; class Mammalia; order Rodentia; family Muridae; genus Mus; species Mus caroli. The sequence goes on from NW_028227272.1 coordinate 5,063,941, forward strand.
CAAAACCATAGAGCTTTTAGGAAGCATCAGTCATATATACTATTTAGATTTACAAAATAAACAGCTAGGACTTATCTGTTTAGTCTTTCTTGCCAGTGGCTAACTTCAGTTTAGGAATTTCTCCCTTGAATAGGAGCCAGGTAATGATGTATGTGCTCTAATATGTTGAATATAAAAGGGGTGTTCATGCATCAAAATACAATCTTGTATTTTCATCAAAATTTCAGATACTGGACTAGACTGCTTACAATTTCCGTCAGTCTCTAATGCTAATACAGCATTAACCACATAAACAGAATCAGAGATAATACTTATGGGCATAAGGAATCTTTTAAAAACTTCTAAAACCACCAAACATTCTACCAATTGAGGGGCTCCTGGTATAAATTGCAACCGTACAGCCTTTTCATTAATCACATAACTTCCAATTCCTGTTTTGGATCCATCTGTATAAATATCAATGGCTCCCTTTATAGGGGTATTAGCCGCCACCTTTGGAAATATCACTGGATGCAATAGCATAAAATGTAATAAAGGATGTTTAGGATAATGATTATCAATTAAACCAGAATAAGTACATCTAAGAATGGCCCATTCATCTATAGTAGCACACAATATTTGCATTTGTGCGGCAGTATATGGAATTATTATGCTATCAGGCATTTTTCCAAAGTGAGTAATTGAACTTTTTATACCTTTATGGGCCATATTTGCCACCATGGTGGGATAATGCTCTATAGTCTTATTAGGGGATATATATGGTTGTATCCATACTAAAGGGCCATCTTGCCATAACACAGCAGTTGGCAAATTTATGGTTCGTAATATGCATATGCACAAAGGTTCTTGTTCATTTATACGATTTAACTGTGCCTTTTGGACACTGCTTTTGCATATGACCTGTTTGTCCACAATTATAGCAGGTTATTCCTTTTGTTTGCGCCATCAAAACTGCAGCAGCCAGCCTTGCATTTGAAAGGGGTCCTCCTATTTCTCTACAGGCTCTCATCCACGCCTGTAGTCTTTCCCTTTCCAAGGTGTGATAGCATTTCTGCATTCTTTAGTACATTGCTCATAAACTAATTGTTCAATTAATGGCATTGTGGCCTCAGAATCACCAAATATGCGTCCTGCTGCTTCCATCATGCGAGCCACAAATTCAGAGAACGTCTCATTAACTCCCTGAATAATTTTTGTCAATTTACCAGATACCTCTCCTCAATTAGGCAATCCTTTCCAAGCTTTCACTGCTGTCTGTTTGACCTTTTATAAACTTTGAATTTAAATTTTATTTAGAACAACATCTGGCTAGGTCTATAACAAGGCTCTTTCAGCTAAAGAAAAAAAAAAAAAAGGGAGGGAGAGCTGAAGTCCCAGGTTTCCTTAGTCACGGTTTGCAAAACAAAAGAAGTGCCACACAAGCCGTGCTGAGGCTGCTCCCCTCTGAGCTCAGCCTCAACCCAAATGCAAACTTTTCTCAATCTGAACACTCTGTCAGAGTCCTGGCCCAAAGATTATCCTTATTTTGAAGTATCCTTAAAGACCTGTTTTCTTGGGTTCATTCATGTTGTTTAGAATGACTCCAACCCTGAGTTCCCAATTTTAAGCTAACTTTCTGTTACAAGCAAAAGGCTGCCTGCCCCTTTAAGAGCTCCATTTGCAATCAGCCCTCAGCAGGGCTTTTTTCAGCTGTACTTGACTCTCAGCCACAGTGCAGCTAACTTATCAGTTTCTGCTGTGCTGACTGAGACTGCTTTTTAAACAAGTTAAAGAATGGACAGCCAGCAGATAAAGTTTTAACCAATTATATTTTTCAACATGAAACACAGAACAACAATCATTCAAACAACCAAACAAAAACAAACATGAATTGACAGACATATGGACAATTTGGTGCACCAAAAACAGACAATAGACAGACAGGGAATAGAACTTGGTGTCTCAAAGGGACACAGATATCCTAACCAGAGCTAAGAATATCTCCATAGAAGCCAGAGAGGAAGCAGGACGTCTCCCATTTTCCTTCTGTCCCTAGGAGAGCTCTGAAATAGCTTATTTTCATTTTTTTCCTTCTTCTGGGAATTCTGCACAGTGGCTGCTTCTAATAGTTACTCCTCTTTCCCTGAGAGCTATCTTTAAGCCTTTGATGAAGGCTGCCTCTTTAGTCAAAGTCCTCGAGAGGATGGTAAATTGACTTAATTTTTCATTCTTTACATTATCTTATGAATCTTTATATTTTGGTTTCTTTTCCTTTTCTCTCTTTATATCTCTTCCTCTACTTATTTTTCTGCGCATGCCTTCTTTTTCATTCCTCTCTGTTTCTGACATGCTTTCCTGGTGCTCCTGCAAAAGTCGCTGCCCTTCCTTAACAGCTAGTTCACATTTCTTGTCCTGAATACAAGCCTTAATCAACTTCCATAACGTCTTGTTCCTGCTTTCACTTTCCCTTCGGCTTCCTCTCTTGCTATATCTCTCCCTAATTTTTCCCAACTAGGCAGCGTCAGCGACCCAGTGGGGGCAAACCAAGGAGCGAGTCTGTCTATCTCTTTTAAGAACCCACTCACTGTACTTTCAGAAATCTTTAAACCTCGTTCTTTAAGCAAGGCTACTAATGGCGTAAACTGGCCAGTACCCATGATCATCCTGGACTAAAGTGTTCCTGAGACACTCACTTATCTTAGTCCCAAGATTGACTCACAAGTTTATCTTATGTACCTGCCAAGCTATTCCCAGCAGATACACTCATGTCCAGGGCGATGACAATTAAGGCAATGGCATCAAGGCAAGAAAGAGAGCAAGCAACACAACCCTAGCAACAACCACAGGATCTATTCCGTAGGAAAGCATACCTCTCAGAGACTTACATTAATTTCTTTTTACTTACCAGTACCACCATTCCCCAGCTGAAGAGTTCTGAATCCACGCAGTTGAATCCTTCTCAACAGCCGTTATTACGGGAACACTTCATTAACCGCTCTTCCCCGTGATGCAGTTCTGAATCCTCCCTGTAACAGGGGGTCTTCACTCATGCCTGAAGATGTTTCTTTTTCCCGGGTTTCGGCCCCACTTGTGAGCGTCCGACTCACCAGCAAGAAAAATGCCACAACAGGATCCTTCTGCAACACGTTTATTGGGAGAGCATGACTGCGAATGCGAAAGACCCCGAGCCCCAGAACTCGTGCTGCTTATATAGGCCTAGGAGAGGCATGTCCACACCCGATTGGTTATGCATTCAGTACCTCGTTTCCATGCCCCAGGCCAGGCAGTGACTCTGCAAAAACTCTATTGCACATGCGCACATTGGTTGTTTACCCAAACTTATGGGTGGTGGCCAGCAGTAGCCAGCGCCACCTTGTAATGGCATATGTGGCTTCCCACACAAAACCAACTCAGATGAGGAAAGTGTTTATTTCTGAGAAGGACTTCTCAGAAAGACCACTGTGGGATAACAGAGCTAATACCAATCACCTGATAACAATTTCCTGAAAGCTGGTTTTTACTTCACATCTGCCCTTTTGTCTACGCCTTCCCTCTGCTACAGAAAATCTGTCCAGATGGTGGGAGCATGGGGCAGTCCAGTGCCTGAGTGTGTATCTTAACTCTTGCCTTGCCTAGCCTGGAAGAATAAAAGTGCCTGGAGCAGACAAAGGACCTAGTGCTCCAAGACTAGGCCCAGTGCCTGGTCCTGTCAGAGCTGGAGTCCTCAACCCAGCTCTGCTGCTTGCTAGTGGGGACTGAGCAAGATACCACACTCTGTGCTTCAGAAGTTTGTGAAGACAGAATAACTTGGTGGCATTGAGATGGCTCAGGGGTAAAAACGCTTACTGCCAAACCAGGTGATCTAACTTCTGTCCCCAGAAGTCATGAAAAACCTGGATGTGGTGACTCTCATCTGGGATCCCAGAACACCCACAGGGAAATGGGAAGCTGAGGCAGGAGAGCTGGCTAGAAGTTCCCTAGGCCAGCTAATCCTTGAGTGAGCAGTACAGTGACAGAAACACAGTCCCTGCCTCAACACGGTGGAAAAGAGAGCTTCAAATGTTGTCCTCTGGCCTCCACACACATGCAGTGGCATGCATGCACCCCACGCCCACAAAACACAAATGCACATGCATGCACACACGCACACATGTGAGGAAATTAGGAAGAAAGGGAGAGCCTTTGAAGAGATGGCTCAGGAGTTAAGATCATAGATCTTGTGGGCTTCTTACTTTTTAAGTTGGAGTTGGAGGATATCTTTGAGAGATGAATGCTTGCAACAGACTTTCCAGTAAATGCCCCCCTAAAACCATGGGATATGAATAAGAGTGCTGTCCCTAGATCTTTCTGTGATGATGGAAATGCCCTAGAATTGAGCTGTACCATGTGGCAGCCATCAGCCACCAACCCACATGTGGCCCCTGAGTCAACAGGAGACCAGTTCATTGACAATAGAACTGAGTTCTTTGTTTTACTACATTTTGATCCTTCAAGTTGAGATGCACAGGCCACCTATGGCTTGCATCTGAATTGTACCTCTCTGAGGATGTCACTTCCTCCTCATAGATGGCGCCTGTAAATCAGGAGCTAGTATGTTCACACAATGGGAAGGAGAGGTATCCTGTATGAGATGCAGCCAGGGAAGTGGGCCTTTGGGGAAGGTAATAAGGTGTGTTGTGCTTCCAGATATTAGTCTACAAATGTTAGCATGGGTTTACATGCCTGATTGGTTTATCCCGAGTATTAAATGAATTTGTAGACATGAAGCTCATTGAACTGAATGGTGCCTGGTACCTGGTAAACATTACACAGGATGTCTTTTGTCAGCTCAATTGAAACTCTACTCTTGATGAGTGTGGTGGCACACACCTTTAGTCCCAGCACTTGGGAGGCATAGACAGGCAGAGCTACAAGAGTTCGAGGCCAGCCTGTGGGTTAAGAGGGGTCCCACATCCACTCAGGGCTTGGGCCACTTGGTGAGGTAGGACACAGGAGTTTTGACTGCACTTACCCTACATCTGCACTGGGTAGGCATTGGGATATGGGAAGCTGCTCCGGGGGTGGGGAGTGCAGTCTGAGGTCTCTGGGGACTGCTGGAGCTGGCTCAGGATCCCCAGGCCTGCAAAGAGGCCAGTCTGTCTGGTTCTCAGACTCTTGGTCACCCAAATACCCTCTGTCTTAGAGCAGCAGAAGAGCTGAGAACAGAGTGGAGGCCTGTGGGCTGGATCTAACCCGGGGCCAAAGGGAGCTCCAGTTCTGTAGGCGGCTTGGCTTGGTGGAGGCCATGTCTGAGAGCACTAAGAGGCCTTCTGTGGGAGACTAGACTTGTCTCTTTAGACGAACCCCTGTTCCATTGCTCCCCACAGTGGATCCCGATGAAAAGGGACAGTCCATGGTTTTAAAGCATTTATTGTCACAGCAGAGAGCTGATGAGTAAAACTATACCTACCCCCTCTCCTCTTTCTCAGGGCAGACCTGAGGTTAAATACTTTTTGCAGAGAGGAGTGTCTGGGAAGGGGAGTTTATTGGCTAAGCCTTTCAGGCCTTTAGATGCCTCATTAAAATGGAGATCTGTCTTAAGGCTATATGATCTGTGGTCATGTCCTCTACCTGTAGAGGGGCTTGGGGCATTGCCCTTATGTGACTGATAGCCAAGAATTATGGAGAGCTGCATAACAGGGCGAAACACCTACTGTTCCTTGCAGGGTGATCTCCTGAGGGGTCACCTGCAGGGTCACCGGGGTTTCAAATCTAGCTCAATCAGAAACCAAGCTGCCTTTCACAGTCCCACTCCAGCCTACTCTTCAAAGGAAGTTCCAGAACAGTTGGACATTTATTGTCACCTTGTTTAAAGGCCTGGGGATGAGAGCACAGCTGTTAAGAGTTGAGATTTAGCAAAGTCCTCAGGAACCTCGCAGCTGCCTCAGGTGGGGACTTTAAGGCACATGAGAACAGACACAAAAAAATGTGGAAGGAATTATTTAAAAATGAAGTCTTAAAACCAAACATGGTGGCACACACCCATCCTCTACTTGGGAGGTAGAGACAGGAGGACAGGAATTCAAGGTCATCCTCGGCTACATAGCAAGTTCAAAGTCAACCTAAGCTATGTGAGGGCTTGGTTTAAAAATAAATAAAAGAAAACAAAACAAAACTTTCCAGGGCCTGTTGGCACACTTTTAATCCCAGCAACTGGGAGGCAGAAGCAGGTGTACACAGTGAGGACAGTGAGGACTACGTGTGGCAGGAGAACCACAAGGACAGAGGGAGGGAGGGAGGGAGGGAACCAAAAAAATAAGTCAGTTCCTCCCTTCTAGCCTCCACCCTCTCCCCAGCTCTCATTAGTGAGGAGGGAACCAGAGCCTCATGGATGCTAGGCAAGTGCTCTTCATTAAGCTTTAATCTCAGCCATCCTCATCTCCTCTTAAGGGAAAATTCCCAAGAACTATCCCATGACACATTCTCTCACTTCCCGTTATTCCCATTAGCTATAGGCCATGTTAGTTGCAAGGGAAGCATAGTTTTTAAGTCTGGGGAGCTCTTATACAGTTATGGAAGGAGAGGGAAATGGATGCTGCCCATGCTTATGAAGGACATGTCAGGAAGTGAAGCTGGAACAGTTAACAGGGCTGGGAGCAGGGGGTTAAACATGACTCTGAAAATGACAGGAAGCTGGAAAGGTATTAAATACCTCAAGATCACACTGACAAGCTGTCCAGACCACTAAATTTTCTCTGCTCAGCTACTTAAACCAATGGGCAGTCCAGAGATAACCATCAACACCTGGCCTACCCAGGGAGAATCGGAATTATCTCTGCTAAATACTTTGCCCAGCTCTCTCCTTCCTTGCTTCCTTCAGCCCCTGCTCCTCCTGACATACAACCAGGCCTTCCGAGGCCACCTGACCATTCTCCATTCCCCAACTCTCTATCCAGCACTCTGTACTTTTAAAATATATTTGCTTGTTCTCTGGCCCTTCCTCCAGCAGAACAGAAGTATCATGAGAGCAGAGACTTGTCTGTTGTAACCTCTTCCCTCGTGTCCCACACCTAGGAGACATTCTGATAGCCTTCTTGTCTTTGATAGATATTTGCTTAGAATAAATTTTTCCCATGATCACAATAGTGTGCTTCTATCCTGGCAGAATATACACGTGTGCTCATCTACATGTGCTGCCATGCCTGCCTGACTCTCTACATCCATGTGTCTCGGTGTGTGGAGGTGTCTGCTCAGGATTGTATAGCCATCAGGAAAATAGCAACAGAAAGCAGTGGCTTCTGCAAAGTTGGTCGAGGCAGCTTGGGATAGCCCAGAAACTTGATGCTTTACTTACAAGGAAGATGTGGCCTTGATGGTCACTTCATTCTGCCCTGCTTCTAGGGAAAAGAGATGAGAATTCACCCGGAGCCTGGAGTGTCCATGGGCTCTCCCTGCCCCATCTTCTTCTGCAATTGGCCACATTTCTTCTTTGAGCCCTGACATTCAGATAATCCAGGGGGTGAGCAGAAAGCAAATAGAGGACATGAGATTCACATTTGCCTCAGCTACAGTTTAGATCAAAGTGTACCCAGAAGTGAGCATGTATTCAAACCCTGGCCCCTGTGTAAGTGTTGATCAGAGGTGGGGATTTCAGTGTGAGCCTGTGTAGGCCCTGTGTGGGATCCTAGGGACCAGATGCCTTCATGGGTAGATTCATCCACTGCTAGATTTATAATCCAGTGGGTGGAACATTCTGGAGGTGGAGCCTCGCTGGAGACAATACGTCATTGAGCCTTTGGGTCTAGCTCTTGGCCTCCCATTACCTGTGCTCTAGCTCCCACAGTTCCAAAGCAATGGAGCTAGCAATGCTGGACCTCTGAAAGCATGAGACAAAAGAAGTCATTATTTCCTTAAGTGGTTTTTCTTGAGTATTTATCACAGCCACAAAAATAAGTGACTAAATACAGCTCCAACCTTAAGCACTTACCATTCTCAGCATTCTGAACAGGATAAGGTTTACCTAAGGTGTAATACTTGTGTCCTATTTCATTTTATGCTAGATTCCAACTTAGAAAGATCTGGGATCACTGTTACTGGAGACTTGATGACTAGATCCGTTAGTACCTGCCAATTGCTTGTAAGGATGCTAAACGCAGGGTATACATAACAGTGGGAAGAAACAAGGGGCATGCTGGCTAACACACTCCGGATCCCTCACCCTCCAATTTTAATCCTCACCACTTAGTGGCTGAGTGATCCTCCAGCCTGCCTGCCTTGACGGAATAAGGATATTCTAAACATAACACACTTTTGCCCCTCCCTTTGGCTATGAGATTATTGAAACAGTCAACCTCCAAATTTTGATTTTCCCCAACAGTCCCAAGCTAGGAGGAGATAAAGGTTAATGCCAAGGACCAAACAGATGAGTCACTGTCTTCCAGGAAGAGAATTACAACTTTTCAAAACTCCTTGCAGGATAGATTGAAGCCAAAAAAACAACAAAAAAAAAAAAAACAAAAAAACAAAAAAAAAAACACAAAACAAAACAAAACAAAAAAAAAAACAAAACAAAACAAAACAACAAAAAAAAAAAAAAAACGGAGCAATGATGGGCAGTACCACACCCAAACCAGGACTGCTTAGCTATGCATAACTATAGCGCTCTACTTAAACATAAATATCCTATCAGTGCCCGGAACATGTACTTGGGTGGGTCATTGTATGTTTTTGTCTTCTGCTTTTGCCTATTAACTGTTTCCTGGGCATACTTAGGAACAATGGTTAAATACAGCTTATTAGGACTCTGATCTTTAATGACTCTGCTAACACTTAAAGCAAATTATTTAACTTTTTTTTCTTAAGCTGAGCTCTCCACACCGCTGAGATTCTTAGCCATATTTAAATTCTTTACAGGAGGGATTCCAAACACCGAAGTGCAGAGGCGTCCCCACTCTGGACGGCCATATGAGCAATCCAACCAGGTGATAGATAAGCCTCCAGTGGCCGCCACAGGGCTGAGCGAGAGCATCAGGTGTTAGCTAGCGGCTGCCGCCGCGTGCGCATGCGCAACCCGAGCGGGCGCTTGGACCACGCCTGCGCAGGCTGTCCGTCATGGCGGCTTCCTGAGCCCCATGGCTAGGGTTCCGCGTGGGACTTCAGACCAGTGTCATGGCGGGTAAGCGCCCGGGAGAAGGGGCAGGACCGGGAAGAACCCAGGGAGCATCTTGGCTTTGAGAGCCAAGCTTACATGACCTTGAAGTCTGAACTCTCAGTTTCCCCTTCTGTATGGGACGTCCAGGTTTCCGTGCTGGGTGAGGCAGTCCCACTTTGTCTCGGTTTAGGAAGGGAAGGAGAGGCCCAGTCAGTGACGGGCTTCTTCAGAGTGCAATGGCTAGCCCACAAATCAGAGTGACTGGCCGCAAAGGGAGGAGGTCCCTGAGGCCGCTGACGCCGCCCTGCGCGCGTGGCCAGCCCTTTCGTGCACCTCTGAGCCCTGCGCCCTCCAGCTTCCTGGCGTTCCCTTTCCCAGCTCCTAAGTTTTGATTGTCCAGTGGGTGTGCATCCACCTGCCAGGGAGGAGGGGAGTTCTGTCCACCCCGGTAGACTGGTTTGGGGAATAACAGTGGCTGTAACCCTTGAAGAATTCGTGGGAATCCAACTCCGCCAGCTCCCCTAGCGGAATGAATTTGCAGCGTGAAACCTGCGACTGCTTTTCCAGCAGTACCTAGGAGGAACTGGACACCTCTCCATACCATACATTTTCTAAGTAGAGAAAGTGTCTCAAGGTCTTTAGCCATCTCCCCAGGACACTTTTCTATAAACTGTAGCTACTTACAGGTTACTGATGATCCCTGAAAGGGACGGTTGTCACGTTTAATCCTCACAGAGGCCTCAGTGCCTCCCTATTTCCAGAATGCTGATTCCCAGGCGAAACCCTTAAAGGAGACTCATGACCTGGGACTTCTCTCTCAGGCCACATTTCCTGGGAAACCGGCTTCATTCATATTTTTAAGTAGACGAAATCGACCAGAGGTTAGTAGAGAATTTGTTTTCCACCTATATGTTAGACAATTTGGCCCTCATATAATTCCCACTTACAGAATGAGCAATGAATATGCATTCTCTGAGGTGTAAATATGTGCAGCATAACAACACATTCTATCCTCTTATTCATGGTCAGTGTTCCCAAAGATGGCAGAGAGGATTTTTTGGACCAAAACCAAAGCCAAGTCTTGTCTTCCATTCAGAACTAGGGGAGCCAGTCTACCTCGAAAGAGTAGGTGGTTAGGGCTAGGCTGTGTTTCCTCTGCCTGAAATCATGTCTGATTTTTGTTGCCAGTGGTTTTGCTGAAGGCGGAGTACTTCTTTGATTTCATTCCCATGAAATCCCGCATTGGTTTCATTCCCAGCCTCAGTTCACACCTGCTTACCCGCTTACGTTTTTGCTGGCTTATTATGCTGTGGAGGGAAACAAAGCAAGCTTGGAGAAGAACTTTCTGGGTTGGCGCCATTGCCGTTCCCTGGCACTCATCCATATACAAAGCTCCAGCTGTGGGTAGTTAGAGCATGAAGACATCTGAATTATGATAATAAAATTAAACCGTTTCCATCTTCCAGTTTGAAAACAAATGGAGGTTCCTAAGAGTTTGACACACAGTAAGCACACCAACCACGTAGGAATTGTCCCTGTAGGCACTGGAGAAGGGCAGGTTTGGGCCAAACACTTGAAACCAACCTCGTGGCAAAGAAGTCGCCGCTATTTCACACCTGTTGTAATTGAAAGACTCTGCTCAGAGCTTTACCCACACCTCACCCTACTCCCACACTCCTGCAAGGTGGGAATATGGCTGATAGAACAGGTCCAGAGAGGAAAGTGATTTTCCCCCAAGGTCTGTAACTGGGAGGCGGGGGACCAGAGTTTATACCTAGTTGTCTAGCTTCGAGGCCCGTCAGACTTCCGCTGGTGCTCTGTGGTGAGGTAGAACAGTTTGTTGGAAGGAAATCCTTCCTGTTTGCAACCATTGTGACTTGGATATGGCTTTCTAATTGTAGTATATAGTTATATAGGAAAGTATTCCTCAGAGACAGGTAATGAAAGAATTCAGTAGTAAAATGTCATGCTAGCCAGGCGTGGTGGCACACGCCTTTAATCCCAGCACTCGGGAGGCAGAGGCAGGCGGATTTCTGAGTTCGAGGCCAGCCTGGTCTACAAAGTGAGTTCCAGGACAGCCAGGGCTATACAGAGAAACCCTGTCTCAAAAAAAAAAAAAAAACAAAAAATGTCATGTTGTCTTCAGTTCACTCTTAAGAGAGTTCAAGGGAGAAAATCCTAGATAGATAGATAGATAGATAGATAGTAGGTAATAGGCTTTACTGGATAAGATAGATAATATGTATTAATAGATGATTGCTAGATAATACATTATTAAATATATGGTCTCTTATTAGGTAGATGGTCTCTTAGATAGATGGATATATATTATTTGATAGTCTCTATTGTTAGGTAGGTGGTCTCTATTAGAAATATAGTCTGTTATTAGACAAATGATCTATTATATATAGGGACTCTATTGGGGGGGTTGTTTGTTTGTTTGTTTTGATTTTGAGACAGGATTTCTCTGTGTAGCCATGGCCGTCCTGGAACTCACTCTGTAGGCCATGCTGACGTCAGACCCACAGAGCTCTGCCTCAGCCTGAGTGCTGGAATTAAAAGCATGCACTGCACCGCCACCCAGCTGCGTGCCTGTTATTACACAGGCAGTCTCTACTGTTAGATTGATGGTCTCTACTATTGAGTAGATAGTCTTTTGTTAGGTAGATGTTCTAGTATTCATAGATAGATGTTCCCTATTATTAGGTAGATGTTATATATTCTTAGATGGATTGTGTAACTACACATAACAAAGTGCTAGTTTTCCATCAGTCCAAGTGGTGGATATGCCATTGTTTACTGTGCGCTTTCCCCGGCTTTCTTGGCTGCTTGAAAAGTGCAGGTAGCACAGACCTGTTACCCCACTAAGACCACAAACTCAAGCTTGTCTGAAATACAGAATAAGTCAAGGCCAGTCTGTCTCAAAATAAAAACATGGCTGAGATATAGCTTAGTGATGGAGAGCTTGCCAAGCCGGTGCAAGGCCTTGGACGGATCCTCAGCCACAGAAGAGACATGGGGGGCAGGGCAGTATAAAGGGTGTCATCCAGGAAGATGGTCCAGGCTTTCCCTTGGCCACCTGGACTTGTTCTTCTGTCTTAGGTGCATCCCAGGAATAGCATGGGCCCAGCCATGGACGAGGTCACCTTCAAAAGCGACACTGTGCTGTCAGATGTCCACCTGTACACCCCCAACCAGAGGCACCTCATGGTGCGGCTGAATGGCATGGGGCAGCCAGGTAAGATCCGGGTCTGAGTGGAGCAACTGGCTGCCTGCTGGGGCCCTTTATCTTCTTTTCTTTTATTTTATTTTTTTTTTTTTTTACATACTTCTTTAGGGGGAAAGCTCTTCTTTTTTTAATCAAAACTTTATTGCAAAAACTGACAAAGAAAACAAAATTCACCTACAAGATTTAATGAGACTCAGCCAACTTCTATATGTCTCAGCCAACTTCTATATGTCTCAGCCAACTTCTATACACTTAGCCATTTTGTATACCTCTATACAGAATAGCCATTCTGACACTGGGGAGCCTCACATTGGATTTTATGATTTCACTCTTAAATGTTCTCTCTCTCTCTCTCTCTCACCACTTACCATCCACCCAAAAAACCAAAACCAAACAAACAAAAATCCATGATACAGTTAGAACTAGAAGCCACAAACGTTCTATGTTCTTTAGTGACTCGGGTGTTACTTCATTCATGGTGTCACTTAAGTCTTCCTTCACTGTGCACATGCTGTGCTTTCCTGCTGTACCACATCTGACCTACCACCGACATGCAGAAGTGAGCAAGCCCACATTGTCATGCAGGAATGATGTTGGAGCTCTGTGTGACTGTAGGCCCCAGGTGCATAGATGAACAGGTACATAGATGGTGGTACTGCCTTGACCCTGTGCCTGGCTGGCTTTGTTCCTTCTTCCTCGGCTTCCTGTCTTTCCTTCTGCACAGGCTCCCTGATTCCTCTTCCTGCATCTTGCAGCCAAGCATAGCTTTTGAAAATGCAAACCCAACCAAAGCACTGCCCTGACATGGATTCCCCACCAGTCCCCCATGGTTCTAGGGAACATGTGGCCTTCGACTGGGCTTCTAGCCAGTGTGCCCAGCCTGTCGCCCTCCCCTCCGTGATCTCTGTGCCGCTTCAGTAACTGTCCCAGTTGGATGACGCATTATACCACGCATTGACAAATTACAGCCTGTGTGGCCAAACCTGGTCCTGCTTTGTTTTTAAAAATAATGTATTGAAAGACGAACAGAGCTGCTTGTTACTGTGTTTTTATGGCTGTAGACAGCTGGGTCGTTGCAGCAGAGATCCTGTGGCTCAAAGGGCTTATGATACTCGTTTCTTAACCTGCTAAAGGAAAGATTTGCTGGCCTTATATGGTTGCCACTATGTATCACACAAAATACAGTTTTATTATGTCGGGGCAGGGAGCTCACAGTCTATAATCACCTTGTTTACTTTGATGTTTTGCCACTACAATCCCTAGATTGTATAAGCTCCCTAAGATGCTGCATTCTGGTTGGTGTCTCCAGCCCAGCCGATGATCAGTGCATGTTTGTTGAGTGGATGGATAGATGAATGGACTGGTGGGTGGTGGATAGGTCAGATGAATGAATAGATGGTGGGTTGGTGGATGGATAAATGGACAGGTGAGTGGAAGAAATAAATGATGGTCAGGGTGGGTAGATGAACAGGTACTTAGATGGTGGTAAGTAGCTGGATGGCAGGAGTAAGATGGATGAATGGATGGGTACATAGAGTAATAGATGATGGATAGTTGGGAAAGTGAATAGATGATAGATAATAGACTGGATAAATAGATGGATGGGTGGATGACTGAGTAGGTGGATAAGTAAGATGCATGGATGGATGAGTAGGTAGGTGGTTGGGTGAATGCTCAGAACTTGATGTGGGATGTGGTACTATAGAAGCCTGAAGCAGAGCTAACTGACTGAGTACTAAAAGCTAGAAAGGCATCCCAAGAAGAGGAAATGGCTGCACAAGGCAGTAAGGGCTCGCCTCAGGTCTTCCCATGTCCCCTGCTCCTCGATGATGTCTGCAGTGTGAGAAGTTGGTAGCAGTGAACTGGACCTAATATCAAGTCAGTTAGAGAGGACTGGGGACTCTGAGCCACTGCAGTTCACTGGCCTTGGCCTTGGCCTTGGCCTTGGCTGGCTGCAGGTGGATTATTCCTTATTCCTGGGATGCAAGTATGGAAACAGGCCCAGAGTAGACAGATGCCTGACCCAGCCTAGGGTTATCCATTCTGAACTCCTAGCTCTTTTTGTTTCTGACATACCTCCCCTGGAACGTGCACTCATACTGATATCTGTCTCAGTGACTTTCGGGCTACCTGGTGGTGAGGGATAGGCCAAGAGTGAGTGAGTGAGTGAGTGAGTGTGTGTGTGTGTGTGTGTGTGTGTGTGTGTGTGTGTGTTTGGGATTGTTTTGACCTAGCATCCTTAAGAAGCACCTGAAGCTGCCTTGGCCACTTAGCAAGCTCTCTCACCCTCTGCGCCTCAGTGTTCACGCACCTCTGAGATGGCCGCCGCTGTGCTCTCTTCACAGTTACACTGCAGCTAATCGACTCAGGCCAGGTGCCTGCACAGGTGCTCACTCAGCAGAGGCTGCTCCATGGGAAGCTGGTGGCTGGTGGCTTCTGCTGCCCAGATGGTCACTGTTAAGTGCAGCAAGTCTCTGCTGCTTAGCCCATTCACCCCTATATGGCCTTTAGAAATATCTCTAGTTGAGCTGGGCATGTGACTCAGTTAGTAGGGTGTTTGCTTAGCGCACACAGCCCTGAGTCTTAACACCAGCAACACATAAAAGTGGGTGTCATGGTGCTTGTGTACAACCCAAACACTGGGTTGTAAAATTAAGATCAGCATTGGAAGGTCACTGTCATCTACATAGTGAGTTTGGGGCTAGCTTAGGCTACACGGACCCTGCCTCCAAAGAAAAACTAACTATCTCCTGTCGGCAGTCAGACTTGTCAAAGCAGAGGAAAGGAACAACGACCTTGGTGTTGCTCACTCTGTGTCTCTCGCTTACAGTCTTCCTGTCCCAGTTCAAGCTCTTGTGGAGTCGGGACTCTTGGACAGACTCGGGGGCTGAGGACAGTGGTCCCAGAGACGTCTCCACAGAGGAGATGCCTCCTACTGGGTCAGGAAGTGGCCACAGTCATGAGGATTTGTCCCTCCAGGCTGGGGATGACAACACCATCCAGGAAGGGTTGAGTGTTCCCCTGGACGAGGATGGGGACCTGGATGTGGTCCGAAGGCCACGGGCTGCTTCTGATCCCAACCCGGCAGAGCCCGCAAGAGACAAGGTACACCCCACGATTCTAGCACAGGAGGAAGATGACCTCGTGGGAGACCAGGCGCATGAGAGCTGCCCCCACAGCATCATCAAAATAGGTAAATAAAGGCTGTGCTCTCTGGCCCCTGAGGGAGCCACACTGGCTGTTGGGGCACAGTAGAGCTGTGGGCATCAGTTCTTAGTTCAGATTGGTTCTAGTGAGCTGAGCCCAGGCAGTGCCACGGCCAGCAGAGTCTATTCAAATCCTGTAGATCAACTAACTTGCTGAAGACTTCGCAGAGGCTCCCATTGCCCTCTGGATGGACTACAGATGACTCAGCTTAAGAAGCGGGGAGGTAGGGGGGACACAGTTCTCACTCACCTCTCATCAGCACTGACCAGGACCCCAGACCCTTCTGTGCTTTCCTCACTCTGGTTCTCTGTTGGGCTGCACAGTCACCTCTGGTGCCTGCTACCAACCTCTACTTTCTAGCATGCTCCCAACTGCCCAGCTCCTGACTCAGGTACTACTTCCTGCAGAAAGCCCTGCTCCTGCCTCCAGCTCCCCGGTTCTCTAACCTGGTGTGTGGCTCAGGACGGAGTTTGTGAGGTGCTTAGCTGGGTTCAAGGAGAAAGGAAGCCGTGGGAAATTGAGTAGCAGAGCGTGAATGGAGGGAGGTATCAGTTCACAGCAACCTGGAGTGGGCCAATCAAATGGGTCGGAAGCTGGGGCAGTGGGCAATGAAAGGAGAGGTGAGAAGGCCCAAAAAGGGGTTTTGACAGACACTCGGAGACAACACTGTGAGGCCTGCTGTCTGGGCTCAACAGGCAGAGCAAGGGTCTTGTGACCTCAAGTGTTGTGTGACACTCATTTCTGAGAAGACATAAACAAGCCCCTCATCCCAGAATAGGGAGCAGATGACAGACCCACGTAAGGACACCGCCAAAGCCTAACTTAGTGAGCCAATGGGCTTTATCTGGGGACGAAGGGTTTTATCTGGCTTATGTCTGATCACAGTCCACTACTGAGGCAAACGAGGGTAGGAACCCTGGAGGAACACCACTTCCTGGCCTGCCCCAGCCACCGTGAGCCACACGACCCATGGGCTGGTGGTCGTGGACTGTATGAGAAAGGAATGAGCCAGTAAGCATCACTCCCCTCAGTCTCTGCTTTAGGCCCTGCCTCCAGCTTCCTGTCCTAGATACCTCCTTGTCTTCCCCTTGATGGACTGAGATGTACAAGCATAAACCAAATAAGTTCCGTTTAGCCAGTGTTTTATCACAGCAATGGCAAAGAAACTAGGGTGTTCCCTCCCCTCCAGGACCAGAGTGTAGAGTAAGTGTTCCATAGTGACTGGCCTCCAGCTAGTGTGTGCTAGGAATACTGTCTTAGAAGCTAACAGCAAATTCCCATGGGAAAGCTGCCCCTTCTCCTGCTTTCCTGTGGCCTTGGGTCTTCAAACATGACTGTTCTTCCCTCTCAGCCAGGGGCTCAGGATAGCATTAAGTTTCTGAAGTGGTGGCTCTTGGCGGTGTCACCATCACCACAGCACAGTCTTCCGCCACAGTTGCATGGGTTGGGCTCACTGCTCCTCTGCCAGGACATCTACCCTCAGAGTGCACACAGCCTTAAGCAGGCTCCCAGTCACTCACCCTAGAGCACCACACCTCTACACAGAGTCAAGGATACAGCTCTCGCTGGGTGCTAATGATAGGTTAGCAGACTCAAAGGGGTTGATTTAAAAATTCCTCTTCTGTTTCAACCTGACATTAGGAAAGCATTTTGACACATTTTGACTTAATAAGTTTTCTCTTGAGCTGGTCATTTTCATGGCCCAGCTCCACTGACTACAAATGTGTGAGTGTTGGGGACATCGATGAGATTAGCAGTTTCTAGCCATCCGCTGAGCCCGATCCCTGTCAGCATGGTCTGACTGTACCAGAGCGCAAGGACAGAAGTTATCTGTGTGTGTATGCAAAGGAACTGGGGCTCAGAGCTGCTAAGGGTCAAGTCACCCAGGGACAGTGAAAACTCTGATACTCGTGAGTGGCAGTCTGACCAAAGAGCCACGTTCTGTCCCTCAAGGGGAGCAGACTTCCCATACTCTCCAGATTCTCTCTGCATCTGTGAAATGGGGTGACCCAATCCAACTCAGTCTCAGGGTGTGCACCCCAGGCTGGCTCATGTGAACATGCACACATGTTCAGTGAGGCAGTGTGTCCCTGAGAGGTTGGTGGGCGAACTTTGTTCTGATTCCCAGCTGGTGGCGCATACTGAGCCCCAGCATGCCTCTTCTGAGTCCATATTTTGTTGTGTTACCCCTTGTCTTTAGGGCTCATGTGCCAACCTAGCTCCCAGAGGCAGAGAGGGAAGGCATCCAATTTGCTGACCTGGAAACTCGGTCCCTTTTTGCTGGGCCCTGGGAATCACTCAGACATCAGGACTGGCCATCATCCCCATAGCAGAGGCCTGTATAGGTCAGGTCGCACCTCTTCTTCTGAAAGGCATGGGAGTGGTTTAGTCCTTCAGACCAACAGCCAAGACAGAGACGGCTACTGTTTGGGCTTTAATCTTGTTTCATTTGGTTTAGTTTGTGCATGTGTGTGTATTGGTGTGTGTACACATGCACACATGGGGAGGTCAGGGGTCAACTTTGTGAAGCTAATTCCCTCCTTCCACCTTTGTGTGGATTCCAGGGACTGGACTCATGCCCTTGCCTGAGGTGCAGTCTCTCCAGCCCTTGCTTTGTTTGTCTTTTGGAAGGCTCTTGCTCTCCAGGCCACGCTGGCCTCACGCCTGCAGGTTTATAGATGTGAACCTGCTTGCTCCTCGGGTTTTGTTATAAGACTGTTTTAGTTTGTGTGAGTTTGGCAGGCCCTGGAAACATCTCTGCTGTGTTTGTTCATTTGTTTGTTTGAACCTCACACAGCTGTTTGCAAACATTTAGTACATAGTCCCTTGGCCAATTTGGGCTATGGTATGAGACCCCATTTCAAAAAAAAAAAAAAAAGAAAAAGAAAGGAAAGGAAAAGACTGCTATTGAGTTGTAACGTCACCGCAGAGATGATATTTTTGCAGCGTTTCTTTTTCTCCTTCATCTTGTGTTTCCACTCCTTCCCACCATCAAAATCTTGTTCTAAGATAGTTTGGACTTGAGAGTGTATACCAATCACCTGTCTCATGAACATTTTATTTAAAGAGATGTAAATGAAACTTACTCGTTAGCTTCTGGTGCGGTTGTTAGCACAAGAACATACTTTGGAAGGAGCTGTATTTATTATTAGTATGTACATCTGTTTCAGTTTTAGAATAGAAGTTCGGGTTGTGTGATACAGGTGTGTACTTTAGCTGGGTTCAGACCTGATGTGCCTTGGTCCACGGGACACATAGCAGTCATCCAGTGACCTAAAGGCCTCTTACCTGCTCGCACCTGCTCCACCTGCTCCCACCTGCTCCACCTGTTCCCACCTACTCCCACCTGCTCCACCTGCTCCACCTGCTCCCACCTGCTCCCACTGCTCCCACCTGCTCCCACTGCTCCCACCTGCTCCCACTGCTCCCATCTGCTCCTACCTGCTCCACCTGCTCCACCTGCTCCCACCTGCTCCCACTGCTCCCATCTGCTCCTACCTGCTCCACCTGCTCCACCTGCTCCCACCTGCTCCCACCTCCTCCTGCTCCCACCTGCTCCTCCTGCTCCCACCTGCTCTCACCTACTCCCACCTGCTCCACCTGCTCCCACCTGCTCCCACCAGCTCCACCTGCTCCCACCTGATCCACCTGCTCCACCTGCTCCACCTGCTCCACCTGCTCCTACCTGCTCCCACTGCCTCTGCCTGCTCCCACCTGTCAGTGCAACCCGTGCTTCTGCTTCTCTTTTGGTTGTTTAACTCTGCCACCTGTCTAGCCAGAAGGGCAGACACCCCCACATACATACATTACCCCCACCTCTGTTTTCTGTCCACTTCCGTTTCACAATGGACACTTCTTTCTTGGTTTCTATCCTTTCCAGAGCACACCATGGCCACGCCCCTGGAGGATGTAGGCAAGCAGGTGGGTAGGCCCTGTCCACTTCGTGTGGCCCCCTCGAGGGTCTCTCCTGAGCCTTGACTCAACCTTTGCTTCTTTGTCCTCTCATACAGGTGTGGCGGGGTGCCCTACTCCTGGCAGACTATATCCTGTTCCAAAGAGACCTCTTCCAGGGATGCACCGTGCTGGAGCTTGGGGCAGGCACAGGGCTCGCCAGCATCGTGGCAGCCACGATGGCACACACCGTTTATTGTACAGGTAACAACTCTTTACCTGTACAATAGGGAATAGTGGGCCCCTGATTTGTACCATCTGTAAAAATGAACAAGGTCACCAGGTTCTCTCTGCCCCCCACCTCCCATTTTTTGTCTAAATGACTATCAACACCCAGTCACCACAGTGTCACCCTGTGGTCAGGAGATCATGGGCATGCAGTGTCTGGTGTCCTTTTTCTGCTCACCCTCCCAGAGCAAATGACTCAGGGAGTCCCTAGGTTGTGCTCTTCGTAGGCCTCACACATTGACTTAACATTTGTGTCTAATGACAGAAACAAGCTTGTTCTTAGGGAAAAGTGAGAAGCAGAAGATGAAATGTACTCATAATTTCCCGAGTGATTCAACAGTATGCAATGTCGTAGGCACCCACTGTGGGCTAGATACAGTTCCAGAGAGTTAGCAAGTAAGTCCCTGCCCCAGGGACTCAAAAGAAATGTGCTTGTAACCGTTCATGTATGAATGTGTGCATATGTCTGCATGTGTGCTATAGTTTCCAGTCTTTGTAATTATCATCTTTTTCCTCTTACATGTTCTCCTTTCTCCCCCCCAAATTTTGTTTTGTTTTGTTTTGTTTTGTTTTGTTTTTCGAGACAGGGTTTCTGTGTAGCCCTGGCTGTCCTAGAACTCACTCTGTAGACCAGGCTGGCCTCGAACTCAGAAATTCACTTGCCTCTGCCTCCCAAGTACTGGGATTAAAGGTGTGCGCCATCACTGCCCAGCCTCCCCCAAGATTTATTTATTTATTATATATACAATGTTCTCCCTGCATGTATGCCTGAACGCCAGGAAGAGGGCACCGGATCTCATTATAGATGGTTATGAGGGTTGCTGGGAATTGAATTCAGGACCTCTGGAAAAGCAGCCAGTGCTCTTAACCACTGAGCCATCTCTCTAGCCCCTATATTCTACTTTTTTAAAAAAGAGATTTTTTTTTTTGAAATTTTGAGACAGTCTCACCATATTTCTCAGCTGACCTGGTACTTACTGTGTAAACCAGGATAGTCTTGAACTCAGAGATACATTGCCTCTGCCTCCCAAAGTGTGGAATTAGAGGGGTGTTCCACCATGCCCCACTTATTTTTATTTTATATTGTATAATGTGTGTGTGTGTGTGTGTGTGTTAGGAGTATGTACATATGAGTACAGATGTCCTAGAGGGCATAAGATCCCCTGGAGCTGGAATTACAATTGGTTGAGAGCCATCTGATGGGGGTACTTGGATGTTCTGCCAAAACAGTGTGACATCTTAACCATGAAGCCATCTTCCCATCACGCTTTAATGCATACTCTTAAGGAATAACTGAAATCTCTATTAAATAGTTGTATAAATATAAATAGTGCATATACACATGCACATACATGTACACACATGCACACAAACACACTCAACCAAAATCTTGAAAAGTATTGAAAAAACATGGTCCTGTGCCCTTAAACATTATTCTAAATGACTCTTAGTAAGGAGATCATCGTTGCCATCTGTTTAGCCCTTTGCCAAGCACTCTGTCCATGCTGTTCTTTCCCCGTTTGTCATCTGCAGCAGTGAACACCTGTGTGCCTCATCTGACGATCCTTAGGGTGATGAGTGGTCCTGGGTAGAAACTGAGCACTGTCTTAATATTTGCATTTGAACTTACATCACACTCACAGAGAAGTTCCTAAGATCATTCAGAATGTGTCACAGGCCCGTCATCTGGCTTCCAGAGATGCCACCACCTTAAATGAGCGGAGCTCAGTAGTCTGGCCATTGGTGGTAGCTCGCCATGAAACATGCTGGAGACAGGTGTCTTAACCCCTATGTCACAGTGCACCCTTCTGTCATTCTAGATGTCGGCACAGACCTCCTGGCCATGTGCCAACGAAACGTTGCCCTCAACAGCCACCTGACTGCCACTGGAGGTGAGGGCCAGCTGCAGAGGGGTGGGGTCAGGTGGGAGTCACCCAGCGGGCCCAGTGTTGGTGGTGGCTTCTCTTTGCATCAGATGAAGGAGAGATGCCAGGTGTTCCCTTGGTGTAGCACAGTTTCTGAGCATAGATGGCCTGCCCTGACACCGTGAAGCCTTCCTGACATCCCTGGGCTGACCGGCAAGTTCTTTCCCTCATGCATTTGGCTCATCCTCTTAGTACTGCCATAAGCATGCAGTCTTAAGTCATCCACCAAGCTGCCGTCCCCTGTTAGGGTGACCAGTCCTGTGTCTTATTTATAGAGTCACTGTCATTGGTCACTGTGAACAAGTAGGAAGAGAAGGGGGTATGGGAGAGAGTGCAGACAGAGGAACTGAGGAGGTAGATAGGCGCCTGTTTAGATCGTGAGGGTGGGTGGCGGAGTCAGGGTGTTTCTGTGGCCATTTGTATGCAGTCTGGGAGTTCTGTCTCTGCTTTTGCAGGTGGCGTGGTTAAGGTCAAGGAGCTGGACTGGCTGAAGGACAACCTCTGCACAGGTGTG
The DNA here is from genome assembly GCF_978045245.1 of Mus caroli. Taxonomy (NCBI): domain Eukaryota; kingdom Metazoa; phylum Chordata; class Mammalia; order Rodentia; family Muridae; genus Mus; species Mus caroli. The sequence goes on from NW_028227272.1 coordinate 5,086,104, forward strand.
TGTTTCGTGTGTCCCCTTGCTTTAGTGACTCCTCTGTGGCACCTAGAGTTCTCAGCTCTTTGACCTCATTGAGCCAGAGCCCTGGCTATTCTATGCTGGGCCCATGATCACCTGCTGCGCACACCTCCAGGGCCACCATGGCGGAATCAGTTCCGAATGGTATGGAGAGACCAGCACTCAGAGCGGCCAGGGTGTGACCCCAGGTCTGTGACCGGGGCCTAAACCGCTTCCCAGAAAGCATCGTGAACGCCTGCAAGACCAGACGATGTCAGACCCGATGCTTGCTATTTATACAGCAGCTTCTTTCCTTTTATCTGTCAGTAAGGAAACTCGAAGTACCTGTCACCTGACAAGCACACTGTGCTGTGACCCTTTGACCCTTGGCCTTCCCAGACTTCTTCTGAGAGAGGTTTTAGTAACCTTTCTGTAAACACAAAAACTGAAATCCAGAGTGATGTAACCAGTTTCCTGGTGTCACATAGTGAATTGATTGGGATGATGATTGACAGATAATGTTCTCACAAGGCCTAGGGCAAGTGAGGATGGAACCAACCTGCCCCTCACTGGTGGCAAAGGTCCCCCTTAACTGTGTGTCTGTCCCTAGGTACAAGTCGACTTGTTTCCAGCCCCATATCTATCTATCTCTCCCTCTCTGTCTCTCCCTCCCTTCCTCATTTTTCTTTCTTTTGTGCAACAAAGCCTCATTAGGTGGCCACAACTGGCCCAGCACTCACAGAGATCTGCCTGCTGAGTGCTAGAATTACCAGGGTGTACCAGCACTCTCAGCTCAGCACACACAGCTCAGCCTTGTCTCTTGTTCCGAAGCTTCCTTCAGAACGTTTGCAGTAAGAGCTGGTGGCCAGCACAGGAAGGAGTGGGCCACTCAGTCTTCTCTTCTTTGTAGATCCCAAAGTTCCCTTCAGCTGGTCAGAAGAAGAAATCGCTGACCTGTATGACCACACCACTGTGCTGCTTGCAGCCGAAGGTGAGACCATCCTGTCATCCTGTGTCCTTGCCATCACCTGTGTGTGTCACAGTATCCCCTGGGGTAGAGGGCACAGGGAAAGCGGGAATGTTAAATGCTCCAGGTTGCCTCCTCGGCAGTGGAGATGAACACCTGTTTGCCGCCCAGAAGGCTGGATGTAGTTAACAGCCCAGTGATCTGTGCTATCTGCAGGTCAGGCCAGACTTTCCCTCCCTAGACTTTATCTTCAATTTTGTTTCTTAGTCAATAGGGAGATGTCATATATACTAGGTAGCCTTGTGACCTCTGGAATGACCTAGACCACAACCTACCCTCCATTAAGCCCTTAAGGTATAGAACCCATTTTTATGGAAACGGTCACATGTACTTTGCAGAGGAGTTTTGATGCAGTCACACCCTAAGCTTTATTGAGATAATTGTCACCAGGAGACCTTTTTCCAAAGTTTTACTGTGCTTAAATATGTCTAAAATAGGGGCTGGAGAGATGGCACAGCAGTTAAGAGCACTTACTGCTCTTCCAAAAATCCTGAGTTCAATTCCCAGCAGCCACATGGCAGCTCACAACCGTCTGTAATAAAATCCTATGCCCTCTTCTGGTGTGTCTGAAGAGCACACAAGTGTACTCACATACATAAAATAGATAAATAAATCTTTTTTCTTAAAAAAAAAAGTCTAAAATAACCTGCCCGGTGACAACCTGTCCATCTGAACCAACAGCAGCTAATTAAGTCCTGTTGAACTGGATGTCGTTGCTCACGTGGATCGGGACTCTGCCAGCCCTGGCCCCTGGCCTACTCTGAGTCACCTCTTCAGGGAGATACCAGATTAGCACCTGCCCTGCAGTGGGAGGTACCAGCAGCCCAGAGAACGGCTCCTTCAACTTTCACTAAGGAGGATGAGTTTGTTGGGAGTTACTTACAGACAGACAGTGGCCATCTGTGTGTCCCCAATGTCACTATGCCCAATTTACCAAGCTCCTATTTTGTATGCCTATTAGTCCACAGCAGAATTGATGAAGACCCATGTCCAAGCAGTGGAGGTGACTACAGGCTCAGATACACGCACACACATACACACACACACACACACACACACATTCTAGGAAGGTCAGAATCTTCATGCATGCTCCATCCTCGCCCTTCTGAGTGTCTCGGTAAACTGTCCAACCGTGAAGAGGCTGGCTTTGATTTTCTGTGGTTTGCTGTGTAGAACAGCTAACAGTAACTTTCTGTGAGAGACCCTCACCAGAACAAGCCTCACTTCACTCTTAGACACATCCTGGAAGCACCGTCCAGAGCATTCCTCCTCAGTGGCTACTGTTTGTGATGCTAAGGAGCCACTCCGTAGTGATTCCATGGGTCCCTTTGAATAGATCTCTGCCAAAGGTGCACTTTCTTCCTAACCCTCTTCTTTCCCTAGTGTTCTACGATGATGACTTAACCAACGCTCTGTTTAACACACTCTCCCGACTGGTCCACAGACTGAAAAATGCCTGCACCGCCATCTTCTCAGTGGAAAAAAGGTGAGCTGTGCTGCCCTGCAGCTGCATCCCTCCCTCGATGCAGTCATCACTGTGCCTCTCACACACCTACTGTGTGCTGGGCTGTGGCTCTCCCAATCTCCCTCCCCTTACTTAGTCTCTTTAGGCTCTATTGTCGGGCTTGGCCAGCCTGGCCCCATTTTCAGATGGAGCAGGGAGGTTATGAGACATCAGGGTAATGGCCCCAGAGCCACAGTGAGACAGGGAGAGGACCTGTCCAAGACCAGGCCACAGCCGTCTCCCACGTGCTAAGGCCATTGTCATTAAGGCCTGCCGTTGGCATCACTTTTACTCTGGTTTTCTGTAGTCCCAAGTCTTCAACAAAACTTAAAAATGAAAGTTGAGCAGGGCAGTGGTGGTGCACGCCTTTAATCCCAGCACTTGGGAGGATTTCTGAGTTGGAGGCCAGTCTGGTCTACAGAGTGAGTTCTAAGATAGCCAGGGCTACACAGAGAAACCCTGTCTTGAAAAACCAAAAAAAAAGAAAAGAAAAGAAAAGTTGAAATGGTTAGTAATAAAAATAGAAAGGCAGGGTTCTCTTGTAAAGACACATCTTTCCACACACTGCCCTCCTGCCGTGTGCTAGCCCTACACAGTACCCCTCACACTGCCCTCCTGCCGTGTGCTAGCCCTGCACAGTACCCCTCACACTGCCCTCCTGCCATGTGCTAGCCCTGCACAGTACCCCTCACACTGCCCTCCTGCCATGTGCTAGCCCTGCACAGTACCCCTCACACTGCACTCCTGCCATGTGCTAGCCCTGCACAGTACCCCTCACACTGCCCTCTTGCCATGTGCTAGCCCTGCACAGTACCCCTCACACTGCCCTCCTGCCATGTGCTAGCCCTGCACAGTACCCCTCACACTGCCCTCCTGCCATGTGCTAGCCCTGCACAGTACCCCTCACACTGCCCTCCTGCCGTGTGCGAGGACCCGCACAGCATCTCTTGGCTACGGCCTTGCTGCTTCCACACCAGGTTTTCGGTCAAAGCCAAACATTCTTGGGCTCTCCTCACAGCCTGTTTACCGGGCCGGGCTTCTCCCTCAGACACAGTGACCGGGAGAAGGAAAGGCCCTCAGCTTGATCCCCACTCAACAGCTTGTAAACAACAGGCTTGGGGCAGACGGGAAAAACTGAACTACAACTGGTGTTTAAAGGGTTGTGGTTTGGCCATAGTGGCCCCCAGCGCTTGGGAGAGAGCACCCGGAGGATCCGGAACGCCAGGCCAGCCTTGGTTACACAGTGAATTCCAGGCCAATCAAGTTACTGTAAGACCCTGTCTCTGAAAAACAAGAACCAAACTAAAAGTTGTTAATTTAATTTTGAGGAAAGAATTGTTACCTTTTTCCAGCCATGGCAGACATATTTGCTGGAGAGATGCTGGAGCATCTGGCACTTGCGTGTTCGTGAGCGAGATGGGAGGGACTTTGGGGAAATGGGGACAGAGTGGCCCATAACCAGCAATGGCTGAAGCTGGCCGTGGCAGCTGGTTACGCAGTTCTCACTTATTTGGATATGTGAGATTTTTCACAATAGAAGATTTGAGAGAAGAAGAAGAGGTGATGGAGCTGGTCCAGCAGGTGAGGCACTCGTTAGCTGGGATGAGCATCCCAGCACCCATGAAAACGCCACACAGGCGGGGTGGCCTCCAGATCACAAGCCTGGCTGCAAGTACAAGACAGCCCTTGTCAACAGAGAAGGTAGAAGAAAATATCAACCTCCAGGCTCCACACTTACACACACACACATACCCTATCAACACATGAACACACACAAATACAGAAACACACATGTATGTAACACATGTGAAGAAAAAAGAAAAGGATAGACAAGTGAAGAGGTTCAATTCAAGGTAAATCATTTTACAGATTCTGGTGTCCAAAGGTACAAATGGCAGTGCCGGAGAACTCTGTGCGCTCCTTCCCCTCTCCCCTCCCCCTTCCCCCTCCCCTTCTTTCTTCTGCTCTCTCTTTCTCTCTCTCTCTCTCTCTCTCTCTCTCTCTCTCTCTCTCTCTCTCTCATCTCTGCCTTTGCTCCCAGCATGTTCTGTGCCTCCCTTTGCCACAACATCATAGTTCCCAATCCCATAGATAGTACCCAGTCCTCAGCACCCAGCCAGCAGATCTGCCCAGAATCCGTATGCAGGAACTGGTATCCAGAGTGCCATCTTTGCAGCTGAGGTCAGCTTCATATAACCACATTTGAAGTGGAGCCAGTAGCCATTCTGGGAACCCAGGTGTCCGGGGAGGGTCAGGAAAGAATTTGCTCAAAGGCTGGGTGCAGAGTAGCCACTTAAAGGCCAACCTCGAGACGTGCACTGAGCAGGAGGCAAGCTGTGAGATGAAGCAGACTTTTCTGGTCATGATGCATGTGTTGCTGCTGGTCAATCCACAGGTTCAACTTCACACTGAGACACTTGGACGTCACGTGTGAAGCCTACGATCACTTCCGTGCCTCCCTGGACTCATTGGAGAAGCTGGCCGATGGCCAGCTGCGCTTCATGGTGGAGCCTGTGGAGGCCTCCTTCCCGCAGCTGCTCGTCTATGAACGCATCCGGCAGCTGGTAGATGCAGCCCCGTGAGGGTGGTGGGAAGCAAGGCAGTGGACCTGTCACACACCTACTGTGTGCTGGGCTGTGGCTCTCCGCTCATCTCCCTCCCCTCACTTAGTCTCTTTAGGCTCTATTGTCAGGCTCAGCCAGCCTACCGTCCATCCATGGTCTGCCCAGGAGACAGAGATGCTGCAGACGCTGTGATCTCTGAGCCGGCTTAACCTGGTCTCAGCAGTCACATGACCACAGCAGCTCTGTGGCTAAGTCTCAGGTTCTCTATGGGCAGTTAAGACACCAGAGGAAACTGGGATGGGAAGAGAGGTGCCAGTTACTCTCCTCCTTACTGAAGTGACATCACAGTTTTGAGGACAGCCCCTCACAGCAGGGAACTGCAGGAGCTAGAACCTTGCATCTGCAGTCAAAGCAGAGAGGGATGGTGCTGCTCAGCTTGCTTTTTTCTCCTTTGTATTAAATCAGTGGCCAGCCCTCAGGACAGCGCCACCCACGTACAGGATGAGCCTTCCCACCTTAATTTACCAACTCCGCCACAGACACGCACAAAGGTTGTCTCTCAGTGATTCTAGATCCTGTCAGTTTGGCGGTTTTAACCATGGTGCTAATGGGCATGTTTGCTCTAAGGAGGCTGACCCTCTGGCCAAGCACAAAGGCTCGTACTAGTAGGCTCTTGGCAATCCAGCAGCAGTTGTCGCCAACATATGTCAGTGCTACACACCTTCTGTCCATTGTCTTAGCACACCCAGCCAGGAACTGGCAAATCTGGGACAGACAACATCTTAAGAGCCAAGGCACCTGCTATTCCAGCTTCTGAACCCAGCACTTAGAGGAAATTTGAAAACCCAAAATTACCTTGAAAATTACCAGGAGCTGAATTCACAGAAGTCCATCTGGCATCTTCTGTTCTCTTTGCCTTTTGGCTATGGAGATGAGGCCTCGTTCTCAGGAGAGGGGAAGACAGTCTCAGGAAGGCCAGCCTTCTCACGCTTCTTCCTGTGTTCCTTCTTAGGAAGTGGGGCACTGCAGACTGCATGAGGCCCCCAAATAGCAAAACTGGCCACCTGCTACCATTTCTTTAGTCCCTGTGACAATGTAACAAACCAATATCCTATGGCTAGTTCCAGACTTGGTCTACCCAGCCACTGTGCCACCATATAATGGCCAGATTCTCAAAGACAGGAAGGACTCGCTCTGGCCCTGGCCCTGCCCTGGTGTCATGTAGCTCTGCTTTGTGAAACCTCAGAAGTTTTTATCTCTGTGTGTTACAGGAGCTCTGGAAGATCGTTGTGGAACCAGCAGCATGAGTCGCCCCTGTGACCTCTTGACTAGTATTTTAATGTATTTCGAATAAAGACAAACCCTCAGCCATCTTGCCTTTGAGACGCTGTCATTTTAAATACAGTGAATGGCCCTTGCACGACCCTAGCTGGTTTCCTGGGGCCCATCACTGCCTACAACAGTAACCCAGATGTATAATTGCTCAAGAGTGTGGTGCTTAGCACTTGTCACACAGCTCCTGAGTGCTCCCGAGCCACTTGGTCAAAATGAGCAAATGCCGCCTCTCTGCACTGGTTATGTCCACGGTGTGCTTCCCTGGCAGGGCCATGGCTCTGCCTTCACTTTCATACTCCCTCTGCTCAGAGGACTGGCTATCACCCAGCATGTGTGTGCTCCTGGGTTCCACTGAAAACTACATAGAGGTGGGCTGAGATCCAGTGCCGTTGGCAGGGTGCTTGTCTAGCAGATACACGGCATGACAATTTTCCCCTAGCACCATGTAAAATGTATGTGACCGTACATAGCTGTGATGTCAGGGTTACAGGGATTCCACGAGAAAAAACTGCTTGGCCACAGTCGTCTGGGTGTACTGGTGCATCCTGGAATTCCAGAGCTCAGGAGGCACATGCAGTGGGAACTCTGAATTTGAGGCCAGCCTGGTAGAGACCCAGTTCCAGGACACCTACACAGAGAAACCCTGACGTGGATAATTAACCAGCTGGTAACTACACAAGTGCTCTGAACCCAAGTGCAATCCTGAGCATAAAATCCACACCCTATGTTGACACCACACACAGTTAGCGAGAACAGCCAGACATGGAAGTACAGAAACCAAAATACAAGCTTAATACTGTCCCAGAACTGTGGACTTTGGTGGATGAGGTCTTTGTTCTCATTTTGATAGATACTGGTGTCTGCATGCTGAATCCCAAGGACTGAATGGTACTTCTATCATGGGATCGATCGAGTGTGCCATGATCAAGGCACTCAGGGGTTGAGGCAGGAGAATGAAAGTTGAAGGTTGGGATGGTAACATGGCTGCTTCTAGCAGAGCTTGAGGACCTGACTTCAGATCCCCAACACTGACATAAAATCTAGGCACAGCCCTGCAGAGGGGAGCAGGGCCAGGCAACGACAGGCAGATCCAACCAAGCCAAACCAGTGAGCTCCAGGTTCTGGGAGAGCCCTTATCTCAAAATAAGGTGAGGAGCAATTGAGGAAGATGCCTGATATCAATCACCCTCTGCCCCTAACGTATTAAATAGACACTGGGGGGAGACAGACAGAAGCTCATTGGCTGGCCAGTCTGGCCAACTCAATGAGCTTCAGGTTCAGTGAGACTAAAAAGGTAAAGACCAAAAGAGGAAAGACACCCAGCATCAACCTCTGGCCTCCACACACATTCACATAGATGCACACACATCTGTGTGCAGGTGTATATATATATCCATGCTAACGAGTACATATACCATAACACACACAGACTGTCTCTCCCTCTAAAATACAGTACTCTTCAAGACGACCTTTAGAAAGATCCAGGCATGGGGGCACACACTTTTAATCCTAGTACTTGGGAGACAGAGGCAAGTGGATCTATGTGAATTTGAGACCAGCCTTCAGAGAAGAGAAACCCCATCTCAAAAAACAAAGCAAAACAAAGGACCAGAGAGGAGGACCAGTGAGGGGCAGTTCCCTAGCCCCTACGTATGATTGGCTCCAAGCACTAGAGTGGCCTCAGCTTTGTCACCTAGCTCCTGAGGGCGGCTGCTTTTATGTCTAGGCCACTGTCCTAAGAACTTCCTCCTGACGCAGCCCAGAATTCATCTTGGCTGTAATCCACAGCGCTATCAGAGCTTCCTGTCCCAGTTCAGACTCTGTGTTTTACAGCCTCCAGAGAGCCTCTGCCAGAAGCGATGAGATTTCAGAATCTTCAGACCATTGAGATACATGCTAGGTAATTAACCCAGGTCATTGGACTCAATTCTTCTCTTGACACAGTCTAACATTTACTGAGAAATTTATGGCCCAAGGAGATGATGCAGCTGCTCAACCATAGCCTGAACAGAAAAGGTTGTTCAAATCAACAAAGCATGGTGCTGTAACCCCCACCCCCAGCTTCTCAGATGAGAATCAGCAGGGGTCCAGATGCTGCCATTTCTAACCTGGTTCCTAGACAGGGCCTCACTCGGCAATTAACTCTGCCCATGAAGTGGTCCGTGATGCTGGTCCAGAGCACGTGGGCAACACCAAGGCTGCAGTGTGTCATTGCTGGTTACAGACACACTCGGGGCTTGGGATTTGAGTCAGTTGCCTATCGTGCAGAAAGGCTTGAATTTAGTCTCCAGCACTGCATGAAACTGAGCACCTGCCTTTAATCCCAGCACTGGGAAAGGGGGAGGGGAGACAATCAACTCTGACTACAGAGTAAACCTGAGGCCAGCCCCAGCTACATGAGAACCTGTCTCGACAACAGTGAAGGCTCGGTACTGTATAAACATGAGGACCTGAGTTTGGTCCCCAGGCATGGTGGCACGCACTTGTAAGCCCAAGTCTGAGGAAGCAGAGACACAAGGATCTTTGGGGCTAGTGGGCCAGACACCCTAGCCTACTTGTTGAGTTTCAGGCCAATGAGAGACCTTGTTTCAAAAAAAAACAAGGTTGGAAAGATGGTTCAGAGGCCAAGATCACTGACGGCTCTTGCAGAGGACCTGGGTTGCATTCCCAACATTTCACAACCTTCCACAACTCAAGCACTTGTAGTATAAAAATAAAATATTAAATATTAAAATAAGCTATGGGCCAGTGAGATGACGTAACAGGTAAAGGTGCCTGAGTTTGCTGAGTTTAATCCCCAAGGAACCACAAGGTAGAAGGAGAGACCCAACTCCTGGAGGATGTCCTCTTGACTTCCACATATATGCCATGCATGGCACATTTGTGCCCACATACATAAATAGATACATGGGGAGGGAGGATGGGGGAGAGAGAATAAACTGGTAAAATTTAAAGAAGAAAACCATGCTAGGTGCTGACCTGTGGAACAAACTCAAGGTTGACCTCTGGCCTCAATATGAACACATATCCCCAAAAACATGTGTGTGTGTGTGTGTGTGTGAGTGAGTGTATCATGAAGTGCATATCTGTACCTACCATCCCAGCATCTGAGAGGTGAAAACAGGAAGACTAGAAGACCAAGGCCAGTCTCTGCCACAGAGCAAGTTCAAGGTCAGCCTACAATAGACCCTATCTTAGTGATAATACATACCAACTCAGGAATTCAGGTCCTAGTCCTAGATCTACTGCATACCACCCAGGCGGCCTCTGGCAAGTGCACAGGCCTCTTAGCATCAAATTCGTTTGTATAAAAGTAAGACTCCTTTCTCCATGGCACCATGAGGGTCTTCATTGGGTGATTTAAGGTTCACCTTGGGGCTATTGACATGTTGTTTTGCTACACTGTTAGGATGTTGGGGAATTAGGTGGTACTAAGTGCTTTCTGTTGACTTATTTTCAACGTAACAGCAGGTCTGAGGAGACTTCCCAGTTAACTGAAGAGCGGCTACCCATGCATCATGTCAGGGAGCGTAAAGAGGTGAGGTGCAACGTGACCTTAGACCAAGACCTTGACAACAATGTTTTTATACATCGTTGATTAGAATGTGTGAGTTTTACAACACCATAAAAACTAGAGCCACAAGATGTTTTTCTGCACCGGGTGATAGTTCCCATGGAAACTCTGTAGGACATTTGCTGGGTTTATGTCTCGCAGTGCTTGTGCCTCAGCATTTTGCCCCATCCCCATTACCTATCAAAATCCCTGGGTTCTCATATCCTTTGGTGAATGTTTTGCTGTCTCGTCCTTCATTGATAAGGAAGACTTTGAGGTGTGTTATCTCTCATTTTTTAAGACAAAGCCTCATGTAGCTTAAGCTGGCCTCAAACTCATTAGATAGCTGAAGATGACCTTAAAGTTATAATTCCTCTGCCTCCACCTCCTGAGTGCTAGGATCATACCCACCAGCACATCTAGTTTATGTGGTGCTAGGGATGGAAGTCGGGGCTTCTTGGGTTCTAGGTGGGCCTTCAAGCAACAGAACTGTAGTCCTACCCCTCATCTTTGTTCTTGATCCCACTTCTGAGATCATCAGGGAAAGAGACTCCTAGAGATGAGATTCCTCCTTTGTGGTCCAAGGCTGGAGAACATCCAGTATCCCCGCCTGTAACACTTCTTACCACAAGGTGGCATCCTAACTTCATGAATCACCAGTGGGGTGCATGTGTAAGGCATCTGGAGGTTTTGACCTTGACAACCACTCCAAAGTGTGTCCCCAAGGACTCTTGAGATTCCTTCAGGGACATGATCACACCATACAGTTGTTGGACAGTAGCTCTGTGTATCTTAGCACTCAGCCACTCCTGTACCCAAATTCAAATCCCACCCTCAAGACTTAAGCATTTACCGACTCTTGATCTCAGTTATCTGAGTGTTATAACTCTTTATCCATTTTATTTCTGGCAGTGTTGGGGATGGCACCCAGGGCTTTATACAGGCTAAACAACACACTACCTCTAAGCTACATCCCCAGATTCTATATCCATTTAAGATACTCATAAGCCAAGGCCCATAGGCTTTCATGGGCTAACCAAGGTCATGGGGCTCAGAAATAGCAAGTATGTAGTTTAAACCTTAGTCTATCATCTTGAAAGCAAAAGTCCAGTGTTTTCTTCATTCTGGCTGCCTGGGAAGGAAGCAGGAGGTCAGGGGCCAAGTGGAGATCTGGCTATTCCAGTCCTAGGATGAATAGAAGGGCTAGTCCTGCCAAGAATAAGATGTGGTCCCAGCCTTTTTCTTACTTTTTTGGAATTCAGGAAACAACTAAGTTTGAAAGGTGGGAGCCTTTGTGTGGTGGTCCCCACTCTGGTGGATCATCCACCACACAGTCCATGGTCCACAAGGGCAGTGGAAGCAGAGACAACAGGGGAGATTAGGATTTGGAAGTTCTGTGAGTGTGTACAGCGAATGACCACAGCGGGGCCAGCTATCAGGAGGCAGATCAACTTTACTTAGGATGATTCAAAGCTTATAAAGTTTTGTGGGACTGAAAATAGGAACATCCAGGATAGGCAAAAGTCATGGGTGGGGACTTAGAATACCAAAATGCCTCATTAGCATGGGGAAGCATTTTGGGTATCTCAGGTGCTGGCTGAGCAGGTTCTTATCAGGAGAACAGAAATTGATCCTGTGATCTAATTTAGGCTATGTAACATTCCTCAGATAGAGGTGTATGTGGGGGCTTAGAATTTCCCAGACATGGTCAGAGAAGAAGGCCCACTAATGAAGGGAGCACCCTGTTATGCTCCGAGACCCAAAAGGCCATCCGATCAATGGTAGACTTCAACCTTAATTAGCAGAGTTTCCCCACACCTCTGTTTAGAGCTGCAGTGTCTCAAGCCAAGTCCCACAAGCAGATGGTAAAATCTCCAGCTTCAGAGGTAACCTGGAAATGGCTCTGCAGTTGGTGGCCTGATGCTAGGGCAAAAGACAGAGCAAGCACTCTCCCATGTCCTTTTCCTCTGGGGTTTCCTGAGAAGTGAAGCTCGGTAACTAGAGCCTAGCTCCTGGCATCCAAACTCCAGTCCACCCTGCCTTCTCTCAGTGCCCTGGCCTTGTCAAGGTTGCATTTGGTAATGCGACCACAGTATCTAGCATGTGAGCTGCAGCAGAAGGACTTAAGACATGGTAGCTTACACCACCACCACCACCATCCTTATCACCACCACGACCATCACTACTGTCACCATCATAGCCAGCATCATGACCATCATTGGTATTACCATAACAACGATCACCACCACCACCATTGCGTTGGTTTGAATGAGAACAGACCAATAGGGGGCTCTTATATTTGCATGCTTGGTCCCCAGCTGGTGGACTGATTAGGAAGGATTAGGAGGCTTGGTCTTATTGGAGGAAATGTGTCACTAGGGACAAGCTGTGAGGTTTGAAAATCCCACGCCAGCACCCCCTTGCCCTTCCTCTCCCTCTCTCCCTTTCTCTCTTCCCCTCACCTCCTCTCTCTACCTTGTGCTTGTGATGAGAGCTCTAAGCTACTTCCTGCCTGCCTGCCCACTGACATGCTCCCCATCATGATGGCCATGGACTCTGGTTCCTTGACTCCTCCAATTAAGTGCTTTATTTTATAAGTTGCCTTGGCCATGGTGTTTTGTCAGACAATAGAAAAGTACCCAAGACAACCCTCATCATAACCACTGCCTCTTTCTATTAACTGCCTACTTCTAGGTGATGAAAGCTCCCCAGGTAGGTGCCTCCTAGACGTTAATGACGGTAAAGCCATCTTACTTATCTAACTGCTTCACCTGAGCGTTACTTGATTGATGAGGTGGGTTATTTTGGGGAGGAAAAAAAAACCTGCCAAGTTCTTAAGAGCATTATCACTGAAAGGTTTCTATGACAACACACACCTAGATGTTCCAGGGGAAGGGCAACCACCCAGGGAGGAGTTAAGAGAATCACGAGATGGGAATCCTCCCACTCCTCTGTTTCTGGCTGTGCTCACCCAGCCCCAGCTGTATCACTTCTGGGTTAGATGCTTCATTCTCTAAAACCTTAGACAGCCCTATGGAACAGTGCTATGATTCTGACCTCCATCCTACAGATGAAAAAACTGAGGCTCAGAGAGGTTAAAGCTTTGTCAAGATGAGTCAGCTTGTCATATAGTGGCGAGTTGGACCTTTGAAATTCTACTTGCTAAACTAGAGGTGTGTGGCTGGAGCAGGTTTCTCAGGATCGTGCTGGGCTGCTACGGGACTCCCTGTGCACTGACCTATGCTCACCATTGTCACCCATGGGAAGTGAAATGGCTCCCTTCCCCTAGCATCATAGTAGTGACATCCAGGGTGTCCCCAGGGCAGTAGCACTTGTGCTGCTCAAAATTCATCCTGGGACTGGCAGGATCGCTCAGTGGGCAGAGGTGTTTGCTGCCAAGCCTGATGACCTGAGTTCAGACCCCCCAACACCTGTGCAGAAAGCCCACCGTGATGTTACATGCCTATACTATAACCCAGTGCTTAGGGAATGGAGACAGATCCCATGGGCCTGGCGGTCAACCAGAATGGCCAGAACAAGAAGCTCCAGGTTCAGTGCAAAGCCCTGTGTCTTAGTCAGTTTTCCACTGCTGTGAGGAGACACCATGGCCAAGGCTACTTATAAATGAAAGCTTGCTTAGTGTATTAGAGGATTAGTCCCTGGCCATCACAATGGGGAGCTTGGCAGCAGGGAGCCACACATGGTGCTGTTAAGGTAGCTGAGAGCGTCATCCTGAACTGCAGGTAGCAGCCGGGGTGGGGTGGGGTGGGGTGAGGTGGGGGGTGGGGGTAGGCTGGGGGGGGGGACCGGTTTTAAAAACTAAGGTAAAGAGTGATTAAGAAAGACATCTGGCATCAGTCTTTGAGCTACACACATGTATATCCTCACACACATGTATATCCTCACACATATCCTCACACACACACACACGAATATCCTCTCACACATGTATACACACACACACATAGACAGATATCATCCTCACACACAGGTATGTCCTCACACACATGTATATCCTCACACACACGTATATCCTCACACACACAGATATTCTCATGCACACACACATATCCTCACACACATGTATAATCTCCTCTCACACACACATATCCTTACCACATATGTTAAAGTAGTTTTGAAAGTGGTAGTTGTTTTTCTTTTAATCCTGGCTAGCTCCCAAATAAATGAGACAGAGACTAAAGATTTATTTGATAAGCTTTACAGCATTAATATCTGAGCAGTTATTAATCTATTCTAATCCTCTAAGCTAATCTGGCTACCTCCCAACCAATATCCCCAAGATGCATGCATTTTCCTATTGGTCTGGCTCTCTCTGCTCCAGGTGTTTCCCCATGGTGTCTCCAGGCCCTCTCCACAAGGAGAATCTTCTCTTTCTCTCCTCTCCTTGCTGGCAGAAGTCCAGCCCTATTCTCTCCTCTACTGTGCTATCGACTGATCAGTTTTATTGACAAATAAGGGAATAAATGAGGAGCTATGTTTACACAAACTTGAGATAGGAGATCCTTAGAATAAGCATTCCAATGCCATGTCTGGATTGTAGCAAGACCCAGGGAGCAGAGAAATTAGCATTTACATAATACAAGGATAATCCTTACGTAGTGCACAAACACATTATGCCTACACATGTATATTCTTACACACATCCATAACCTCACACACACATTCACACACAGGAACATGTACACACATACACATCCATAACCTCACACACACACATGCACACACAGGAACATGTATACACACACATCCATAACCTCACACACACATGCACACACAGGAACATGTATACACACACATGCACACACAGGAACATGTATACACACACATCCATAACCTCACACACACATGCACACATGGAAACATGTACACACACACATGCACACACAGGAACATGTATACACACACATGCACACACAGGAACATGTACACACACACACATCCATAACCTCACACATACCTATGCACACACAGGAACATGTATACACACACATGCACACACAGGAACATGTATACACACACATCCATAACCTCACACACTCATGCACACATGGAAACATGTACACACACACATCCATAACCTCACACACACATGCACACACAGGAACATGTATACACACACATGCACACACAGGAACATGTACATACGCCGCACACATATCCATACTGCAGTGGTATGGAAGAGGCTGCCCCCCACAGGCCCAGATATATGAACACATGGTCCCCAGTGGTGATGCGGTTTGGGAGGTTTAGGGGGTGTGACTTGGATGGAGGAATTATGTCACTGGGGCTTTAAGAATCGAATGTCCGCTTACTTCCAGTCTGTCCTCTCTGCCTCTTGCTCACAGCTGAGGATGTGCTCTCTCAGCTTCCTGCTCCAGCTGCAATGCCAGCCGCCGCCTCCTCAGCCTGATGGACTAATATCCCTCTGAAACCCTAAGCTGAAATAAACCCTTTCCTCTAGAAGTTGCCTTGGGCTGGCATTTTGTTACAGCAGTAGAAAGTAAGACACGGGCTGGTGAGATGGCTCAGTGGGTAAGAGCACCCGACTGCTCTTCCGAAGGTCCGGAGTTCAAATCCCAGCAACCACATGGTGACTCACAACCATCCGTAACGAGATCCAATGCCCTCTTCTGGAGTGTCTGAAGACAGCTACAGTGTACTTACATATAATCAATAAATAAATCTTTTTTTTTTTTTTGGTTTTTCGAGACAGGGTTTCTCTGTGTAGCCCTGGCTGTCCTGGAACTCACTTTGTAGACCAGGCTGGCCTCGAACTCAGAAATCCGCCTGCCTCTGCCTCCCGAGTGCTGGGATTAAAGGCGTGCGCCACCACGCCCGGCGGGAATAAATAAATCTTTAAAAAAAAAAAAAAAGTAAGACACACACACACACCAAAACAAACAAATCCTAAGAGAGAGAGAAAGTCCCTAACTCTCAGCATTCCTTATGTCTTGGCATGTCCACCTGTCCTCTGTCCCTGAGACTCGGTCTGAGGCCTCTCTTTGTCCATGGAACTGGCTCGGTCTGAAGGATCAGGGGAACTGCTGAGGAGTGGTTGGCCAGTGAGTAGATCTTGATTAATGGCCCATAGCTGACATCCTCCAGCTCCCTTCCCCCTTGGTGGGCTGACTGGGATGACTATTCTGCCCTGGCCCCAGCATCCCCAAGAGAATGGAATCCCAGTTCCCCTCCACAGTCGTTAGCTAGGGAATCAAATAAACCCCTCAAGTGCTTATCTCAAGATCATTGGTGTTTGAGGAACACAAATTATAGTTCTGATGACCATAGTAAGACTCACAATATCATAGGCTAACCTCATTCAGAGCTTCCTGCCTGTCAGCCACTCCACTCCATGCTACAAATTCTAAGGTGTTTCTCCCACATAACACAACATTAAACCATTAAACATTCAACACACTCATGCATTAAAACCACCATCCCCTAGCCCGGCATGGTGGCGCACGCCTTTAATCCCAGCACTTGGGAGGCAGAGGCAGGCGGATTTCTGAGTTCGAGGCCAGCCTGGTCTACAAAGTGAGTTCCAGGACAGCTAGGGCTATACAGAGAAACCCTGTCTCGAAAAACCAAAACAAACAAACAAACAAACAAACAAACCACCATCCCCACATTGTAGATGAAAACTTACTGATGCTCAGAGATCTTAGGTGACCCATGTAAATTCACACAAGTATTTTTATATACACCAGCGAGTATATTTTTATTGTATGTGCATTGTTGTTTTGCCTGTATGCCTGTGTGAGGGTGTAAGATGCCCTGGAATTGGAGTTGCAGACAGGTGTGAGCTGCCATGTGGGTGCTGGGAGTTGAACCCAGGTCCTCTGGAAGAGCAGCCACTACTCTTAGCCATTGAGTCATCTCTCCAGCTCCCTCACACAAGTATTTTTTAATATTTACTTTTAATTTTATATACTTGTCTATGTATGGATATGTGCATATGGATTTGGGTAACTGCAGGGACCAGAAGAGGACACTGGATCTTCTGTAACTGGAACTAAAGGCAGTTATGAACTGTCAGATGTGGATACTGAAAACTGAACTCTAGTCCTCGCCAAGGGCTTGACCACTGAGCCATCTCACCAGCCCCTATGGAAGTCTTAATAGTTGCAGTTAGAATTATGAGCTCAGCCAGGCGATGGTGGCGCATGCCTTTAATCCCAGCACTTGGGAGACAGAGGCAGGTGGATTTCTGAGTTCGAGGCCAGTCTGGTCTACAAAGTGAGTTCCAGGACAGCCAGGGCTACACAGAGAAACCGTGTCTCGGAAAAAAAAAAAAAAAGAATTATGAGCTCATATAACTACACATAACTACATATAACTACACAGTTTGAGAGCATATCCTTTGTGTCACACTCTTTCCTGGGGTGGGAGGTTGTTTGTGTTTTGTCTTTCCTTGACTGCTAAGAGGGAAAATGGAGAAGAGGAGAAGAAAGGATATTTGGATTTTCTGAGCCAGTGCAGTAAAAGGTCCAACTTAGTTTGAGTTTTAGCTACTGTGAAATTTCAGCAATGGAGGCTCTGGACAGCTCCCCCGGGCAGCGGCTCCCCTGGGAGGGGGAGATGAGACTGCAAGCCTATTAGGAAGCAGAAATAGACCATTCAGCATAGGACAAGCGGCATCGGAAACAAAGCCCTACAGGCGCTCACGGGGCACATCAGGCTGGCAGTTCTCTCCAGCAGTGAACATGGCAGTGCCTCTCTTCTGAGTCTTGGTTCTGCTAATGGCTGACTGAAGGTCTTCAAGTGTCCACACAAACGCCCTGCAGCTCAGCCTCTTGCTCAGACTTCCAGCAGTGAAAGTGGGAATGGAAATCACGTCTCATCCAACCCCGAGCCTCCCTGGAGATGTAAAGATGGCACCAGATTTACAATGGGGTTTAAAGGACAATTGCCTCCTCACAACCTCCACCAGCAGGGCCATGAAGCAAGCCCAACTTTTCAAGAAAATTGCTGATGCTGGAGTTCTGGAGAACAGCCACCCTCACGCCACAACTCTTGAGCATGGAGATTGAAAAACCAGGCAATCTGACTGAGCTGACTGACTACCCTGACGTTAGGAAAAACAGTTCACCCAAAGAGCAATTTCTGGGCCAGGCCCTCCCCCACTCCTTGTTCTCAACTACAAAAACCTATTCTCAGACCCTGTGCCATGTGTTCTTCTATACCCCCATATTCCAAGCTACAGAGTTTGGGATACCAACCTCTCACACCTATGAAACGTTGCTGTAAGTGTTCTAAAGGTAAACCGAATATTTTCTTTTCCTCCACTGACTTATTACTTACAAGGTTACCTTGTGATAAACCCATCTTAAGTTGAAAATGTCAATAAGTCCAAATTAACACACCTCAATCCTACCCATCTTGAGAGCTAAACCTGGCCTGCCTTAAACATGCTCAGACTTACATCAGACCACAGTTGGGTAGTCATCTAACACAAAGCTCGTTTCATAATCAAGAGCTGCCTATTTCATATCATCTGTTCAATATGGCACTGAATGTGAAAAATGTGGCTTTGTTGAGAGTGATTCCGACCTGCAGGAGGTCAAAGACACTAAAGTTATTGGCTGTGACTCGAGGATGCCACAGCTTCAGGGCCATCAATTTCTGTCCGGTTGCTACTCAGCATCACAAGACCATTACACCCTGTGAACTCAAAAAATATATCAAAATTCAAAACCCGAGGTACAGTTCCTATTGGATGCACATTGCCTTGACCTCATCATAAAGTAAAAAACTATAAACTAAATTGTGGCTGAAAGACTCCAAACTCCCAAAGGGAGGCACTTACTCAAGCCTCGGGTCAGCCGCGCACCCAAGAAGACACTGAGACCGGTACTTAAGATGTATAGATAGTAAGATTTAATACAGCAACGACAAGAAAGCAGACAAAACAAACAAAAAGCACATATATACCAGATATCTGGGGCCGGACCTCATGCAGCAGGTGCAGAGGAGATCCGGCAATTAGCCCAAACTTTTCACAAGCTTTTATAGGTAGGAGGTAAGGGGGGAGCAGGGCAGGGAAAAATACAGGTTTTACGTCACTAAGTGATTCAACCAAGGGTTTTTCCAAAGTGCTTTTGCAACCGCGTCCCACACTTTGGCCATGTACTTGATTCATTAGAACTGAGGTTTTTACTCACACCCTTTATCTCAAAAATGTCCCTGGCACAGTCCTCAGTTGGGAGGGGTTGGACTGGGTTCGTTCCAGGAGACCCTTATCTCAGAAATGTCCCTGGAACAGTTTTCATTTGAGAGGGGGTCTGACTCTGGTGTGAGAGTTCAGAATGTACTCTGGGGTGAGAAGTTCTGGTGGTCAGTAATTTTCTTCTTTCATTCCCCCCTTCTTTTAGTAAATAATTCTAATCTTAGAATTTCAGATACTGCATAATGCACCAAATGAAAGACTCTATTTTAACATGGGAACAAAAACAGAACAAGAAGCATTAGTAAACAGAACTAGGCAGGGGCCCTTTTAGCGAGGCTTGAGGGTCTGGGCACGATGTAGGTGCACGTAGATCAGATCTCTGGCTGGAACTGGTGAGATGTCCTTGGGATACCCAGCTCGTTCACTGTCTCAGCTGTTGGGATCCCTGGAGCAATGTTGTCCATGTACTCAGTCCAATTTTTCCCAGTTGTGACCAGACCACCTGCAAGCCTTTTAACTTAGCATACAGAGCATTATTATAACAGCATAGGTTTAAACACATCATTTAAGACTATGATGGGCATAGGAGTTTCATAAAGGATTTTAAACAGAGTAAAACTGAATACGTTTGAATAGGGCATAGGGAAGGAACACCAAGTCCATGCCAGTCTCTACGATTAATTTAGTCAAGGTCTGTCATAGAGTTTTAAACTAATTTTTATCTATCCTGAGCTCTGAGGTCTATACACACAATGTAATTTTTATTTGACCTCTAAATGCTTGGCCACACCCTGACTTACCTGGGCAACAAAGCAGGGCTATTATCTGACACTATTGCTTTTGGCACTCTGAACCTTGGAAAAATTTTCTTACCTTCAATCATGAGGCTACTGCTGTCCGTGTACCAGCTCAAACTCTCAGGCCAAGGCTGATCTGATCTTTACTTGCCGAGGTAAGTAGCCCCCTCTGTTGGTAGATGGCCCCATGGATATGAGCTGCTTTTCATCAACTACTGCTGCTCCTGTGACAATGCTGCTGCCATCTGTGTACCAGGCAGGCACACCTGGCCAAGGCTGATCAGTCAGATCTCTCCTTGTTCCAGTTTCCTCAGCCAGGACATCAGCACATTGATGTACAGGAGTGGAGTCATCCGCCAAGGAGCAGTAAACTCTGGTAGTGGGTATAGTCACATGCTGACCCAGAGTAAGCTTGTCAGCGTCTTTAACAAGCAGGGCTGCCTTTATGCTGTCAAAGGCTTTTTGGTGTTCCTCAGTCCAAGTGAATGGGACTTTTTCTTTCTGCAAAAGCCCGCCGTCCCCAGAAACTCACGTACTTGGCGCGGGGTGGTGGGGGTTGGGATCAGCATCACAGTCTTTTTTCTGGCCTCGGTGAGCCACCGCTTTTCGTCGTCTCGGCACCTCGGTCTCTGCCTTTAGCCAACCGCAGGGCTTGGGTTAGTGCCAGGAGTTCATGTTTTCCAGAGCATTAGTCAGCCATCGGTCAGGGGGCTGAACCACACTTTTAGGGCATGTGCCAAGTTTTGTCTCAGAGTCAGTTTATCTGCGTCCTTGACTAGAAACCACTTATGTGCAGACAAGCAGGTCATCTTACAGTCACCAGGTCTAATTTTCACAAGTATGCCACCGGTCTTTTTCAGGGTCCCAATTCTCTGAGTAAGAACCTCTTTGGCAATACTTTTATTCTCAGTCACATCTAGGAGTCCCAAAGTTAGGGACAACATTAGGGCAGTCTCAATAGCATCTAAGGCCATCCAAGGTTGTTCTTTATTTCTTATACGAAGGGCTGTTTATCTTTTTAATTCAGCAAAACCTGGAATCCACAGTCTGCAAAGGCCTGCAGTGTCCAGGAACCTTTTAAACTTGCTTTGCATTGGTCAGTGAAGGAATATGAAACACAGTCTCTTTTTAGCTGCTTTTAACAGGTAGACCACCGGTCTCTTTTAAGGACTCAGCTTCTGTGTTAGCACCCCTTCTGCTTTTTCTTTACTTTCAGCCACAAACAGGTGAAGGGTTTGGTCATGAGGGGGGGCTCCTCTTTTTTTTTTTTTTTTTTTGTTAGGACAGTCTCTCACCCAGTGCTCTTTTTCTTTAACAGATAACAGTAAACACTTTGATCTTCAGCCAAAAGCTTGCTTTTGTTGCCGGGTACTAAGTTTTCTAGCTTCCCTGACTTTTGTGACCAGCATTTCATTTCTCTTATCTTTTTAGAAAATTTTCTGGCTCCCTATTTCTTACAGATCATCTCTAAGTGCTAGTATTATTAGCAAGTATCACTGTGCTAAGTTCTAATCTTTGTCATTTATCTCTCTTTGCTCCTATTTCTTAACTGCAATGGAGATCTCATATAATGTCTCTCTTTCTATCTATATATATCTCTTTCTTGTCTTTGCTTACTTTGAATGTTATCTAATTATTACATCTATATTCTGTCACTTAACTTTTTCCATAGTTCGACTACCCTGGTTTATTTTTCTGTCTTACAGCACATTTCTGAATCTGACTCTGGTCTCTGTACTTGCCAGCCTCATTTTACTGGTTCCTCTTTTAAATATTTCTCATTTCAGACCTAATTTTCTTTATCTCTATTTTTACCTCTTTTCACTGTTAACCTATCTCTTCTGAGTCTGCTGAAGCTTTGCTCTCAGCTCTTTTTTTGCAGACCTCTATCCTTCATCAGAGCCTGGCAGTTAGACCCGCAGGTGTTCCTTACCTTGGATATCTCCCTCACCGGAGCTTAAAACAAACTCACACAGCTCAGGGCAGTGCCTGAGAAGAGAAAACACATGGGGCAGAGAAGGGAGTGCAGCTCTTACATCATCTGGCTGCACCAGACCACTGATATCTCAAAATGAACACAATTTTTTCTGTTAACAGTTAGCAAGAGACAGGATACAGGGGACAGGAGAATGAGCCTTTCTCCCACCCAGGAGGCAGGCAAAGGCTGAGTCTCCGCCGCGCGCCACAGCGAAAATGTGGGAGTGGCAAACAAACGCTGGCAGGCAGAGGAACCAATTTAACTATTTAACTACCTGATAGACTCCCGGTGTTCTCTGCACTGTCTTTGGGGAGGGAGCACGCAGCCGGGCCGGCACAAGGGAGTGCGGGTAGACTCTGGGGGGGGGGGGGGACCAAAAGAGGGACGCTGTAGTCGGCCCCTCCCCAGCTGTGGCAAGCTTCACGGCCACTCCGGGACTGGCAGGCGGGGGCTGGCAGGCCGCTGCACTCACTATCAGCATTTTACAACTCGGGGCACAGACAGCCTCTGCTTCTGCCGTGCCTGCAGAAGCCAGAACCTCAGCACCACTGCTGCTATCAAAGCCCCAACTGCGCCACCAGAGCCGGAAATCTTTAGCCCAGCTCTGCATTTCAGAGCTCTTTTGAGCAGTCTGGGACTCACCAGCACTGAGTTTTTTTCCCTTTTTTTCCTTTTTTAAAACTATTGCTGACAAATTCTGTCCTGACGTCAGTCCAAGTCTACAGTCGACAAAGGGTTAACACACACACACACACACACAGTCTTGTCACGTGACACAAACACAACCAGCCAAACGCCACTTTCTGACGGGGTCGGATTCTACATTGACTCTTTTTCCTGATAGGGGTGGGATTCCACATTCACTCCCGCTCTGGCAGAGAGGACACTCTCTCTCTCTCTCACTCTGCCAGGCAACAGCCAGGTCTTTTTGACTGTTCTGTACCCTGGGCACTCCTTCCAGGGTCTCCCTTGGAACACCTTTTTGGGGTGCAAACTGTGAGGCCATAGACAGTCGTCCTCTCACAGCCACTGCCAGAATAAACCCACAATCTCAGAATACACAAATGCAGCAGTTCCACACCTACACACCCAGCAGATTGTCCCATTTCTAGAATAATAGCAAACACGACAAAAGCAGACACAAGACTGAGACAGAAAGAAAAAAAACCAAAGCACGAGGTGGGACTCCAACCCACGATCTCGCAACCAGAAGCACGAGGTGGGACTCGAACCCACGATCTCGCAACCAGAAGCACGAGGTGGGACTCGAACCCACGATCTCGCACCCTGAAGCACGAGGTGGGACTCGAACCCACGATCTCGCACAGAGGGGTCCACTAAGCGTCCTTAGTCCTCCCCTTGTCTTCCTGGGGCGTCCCCCAGGGCGATCGGACGGTGGGCACCAGATACGTCTATCCTACCCACCCCGTGCTCTCTATTGAGACCTGCTTGGTCTCCAGTCAGATGGCCTCTCCCAGGCCCACAGTCCCGGAGCACGGTCTCTGGTGCTCGTACTGAGCACAGAGCGTCAAGCAAACCCAAAACAGCGATCGCACCAGATACAGATTCAGATGGCCTCTCCCAGGCCCACAGTACGAGACCTTCCTGGCCTCCAGAAACAGAACACAGACACTAGACCAAAGCAGAACAGTAAATCTTACTTCTGGGCGGGTCCAGGACTTCTGGGTAAACGCGCTGTTTCCCGGCCAATGCACCAAATGAAAGACTCCAAACTCCCAAAGGGAGGCACTTACTCAAGCCCCGGGTCAGCCGCGCACCCAAGAAGACACTGAGACCGGTACTTAAGATGTATAGATAGCAAGATTTAATACAGCAACGACAAGAAAGCAGACAAAACAAACAAAAAGCACATATATACCAGATATCTGGGGCCGGACCTCATGCAGCAGGTGCAGAGGAGATCCGGCCATTAGCCCAAACTTTTCACAAGCTTTTATAGGTAGGAGGTAAGGGGGGAGCAGGGCAGGGAAAAATACAGGTTTTACGTCACTAAGTGATTCAACCAAGGGTTTTTCCAAAGTGCTTTTGCAACCGCGTCCCACACTTTGGCCATGTACTTGATTCATTAGAACTGAGGTTTTTACTCACACCCTTTATCTCAAAAATGTCCCTGGCACAGTCCTCAGTTGGGAGGGGTTGGACTGGGTTCGTTCCAGGAGACCCTTATCTCAGAAATGTCCCTGGAACAGTTTTCATTTGAGAGGGGGTCTGACTCTGGTGTGAGAGTTCAGAATGTACTCTGGGGTGAGAAGTTCTGGTGGTCAGTAATTTTCTTCTTTCATGGCAAGTTGCAGACTGACTGCATTGGCAAGAATTTGTGGTAGGTGTGGGGAAGATATCCCCGGGCACAAGACAAAAGGACCTAGGATGTGTTCAGCATCTTCCATGTTCTTGAAATTCTGTACACATTGATGAGTGCATCTCTCACAAGCTTACTGACATTTCAAGACATCCATTGCTGCCATGTGCATTGTCTGCCCAAAAGAAGCAGTAGTTGTGACCCAACTGCAATTATTCCAGTGTGTTCTGTGCTAGCCTGGGATCAGCACAGTTCTTCCCCTTCCTGCTCTCTCTTCCCCTCCTTCTTTTCAAGACAAAAACTTTCAATAGACTGGGCTGACTTTGGGCTGATAGGAATCCTCCTGCTCTAGCCTCCCAAGTTCTGGCATTATAGGCAATGTGTACCACGATACTCTAGTTATAGGAGGTTTGGGAAGAGGGAAGAGAAACTGAACAAGGTGTCATGTAGCTCAGGCTGGCCTCAAACTTGACCCTTGCACTTCCTAAACCCACTTCCTGAGTGGCTGGATTGCAAGTGTGCACCTGGTCCATAGAGTGCTGAGAATCAAACCCAGGACTTCACACAAGCTAGGCAAGGACTCTGCCATCTGAATCTCCCTCAGCCCCCTGCCATGGTGTCTCTCTCAAGCTTGGAACTCTGAAAATCTCAGGCATCACTGATTGCAAGATAAAGTTATGCCGGATCAGCTCCGTGTCAGACGCGCAGCAGCTTCAACTATAAATGCTGTTGGGTCTTACTAGTGAGGGTCCTCTCAGATGAGGAAAGGGAAAGGCAGCCCGGGTCTTCTGGTACCCTAGCACAGAGGCAAGATACCTGGGAAGAAAGAGGAAACCCATGCGAGGCTCTCTTTTCATAGTTATACCTCAGCTAAAATGTCACACTGCTCCAGATGGCCCCTAAGCAGCAAGACTGAAGCCCCGCCCTTCCCTGAATAAGTCCTCTTATCACTTCTTCCTCCTGAGCACTTTAAAAAAAAAAATGGACTTAGTTTTCTCTTCAAGACAGAGTCTTGCCAGGCGTGGTGGCACACGCCTTTAATCCCAGCACTCGGGAGGCAGAGGCAGGCGGATTTCTTGAGTTCGAGGCCAGCCTGGTCTACAAAGTGAGGTCCAGAACAGCCAGGGCTACACAGAGAAACCCTGTCTCGAAAAAACCAAAAAAAAAAAAAAAAAAAAGACAGAGTCTTATTCTGTAGCCCAGACTGGCCTAGACCTTACTACATAGCTCAAACTTGAGGCAATCCTCCTGCCTCCCGAGTGCTAGGATTACAAGAGTGTACCACCATAGCCAGCTGTCTTTGAGTACTTAGGAGAGACTACTTCCCTTAGTTACAAAGTTCTAACTTTTTGTGCACTGTATCCCAACTCCTGATGGAGGCTTCTAGGAGCAGGGCCTCAAACCCCGCCGGCCGGCCGCCGGTGAGCACCTAACACACAATAGCTACTAACTGCATTAAGTGTTTGGTAGACTAATGGGTGGGAGATCACTGGGGCGCTGGAGGGAGGTTATGGGCCTGCTGTTTCTCAGAGGGCTCGCACTTTCCAGCACCATATCAGGTAGCTTACGACTGCCTGTGATTCCAGCTCCAGGGACTCAGACACCTCTTCTTGCCTCTGAGGTTGCACATACATGGCACCCACAGAGAAACATATACATATGCAAATAAATAAAGATAATTATAATAAGTGAATGCTGCAGTTTGAATGAAAACGGCCCCATAGTCTCATATGCTTGAATCCTTACTTGGTCCCAAGTTGGTGGAACTGTTTGGAAAGGATTAGGAGGTGTGGCCTTGTGGGAAGAGGTGTGTGGATGGGCTTTGAGGTTTTAAAATCCATGCCATTCCCAGTTAGCTCTCTCTTTCTCTCTCTCTCTCTCTCTCTCTCTCTCTCTCTCTCTCTCTCTCTCTCTCTCTCTCTCTCTCTCTCTCTCTGCTTTATGATACTGTCTTAAGATGTAAGTTCTCGGCTATTGCTCCAGCATCATGCCTGCTTGTCTATTGTCATGCTCCCTTCCGTGATGGTCATGGATACTAACCCCCTGAAATAGGAAGCTCTTTTCTATAAATTACCTTGGTCATAGTGTCTTATCGACGTACTGGAGAAGTAACTAAGACAGTGAGTTAATTAATGAACTCTAGTCATCTTTCCCAATCAAGGAGACAGTGTAGTAGAACTATGCAAACAAAAGGTACACAGTGTGAAGTCAGACAGGGTGGCCCACCCTTGTAATCCCAACATTCAGGAGGCAGAGGCAGGACCGTGACAAGCTCAAGGCCATCCTAGGCTACATAGTAGCCTCTAGACGAGCTAGGAGTACATAAAGAAACCCTGTCACAAAAAAGTTACAATGTGTCTGTCCTCATTAGGAGCCAGGAGATAGCTCTTGGATAGCTCTGCATTGGATACTTCTTATTGCTACAAGCAACAATATTAACCATTTTAATCATTTTTAAGTATACAGTGGAGCTCTGTAAGCATAACCACAATGTTGTACGCTGAGCCATAACTATTTATTTCTCAACACACACACACACATCCTAGAAAACGGAGAGAGAAGGGAGGGAATAAGGGAGAAGGAGAGAGAGAGAGAGAGAGCAGTGTTGTTGTGGTGGCCACTCCTGTAGACCCAGTTACTACAAGCAGAGGCAGGCTTTTGAGTCCCATAACAACCTGGGCTACATACTAACAGTGTTTAAAAGGGGGAGGGGTAATGGTAGAAGGCTTAGATAGCTTAGTAGTTAAAAGCACTAGCTTCTCTTCCAGGGTCCTGGGTTCAATTCCCAGCACCCACATGGTGGCTCATAACCTACCACCAGGGAATTCAGCACCCTCTTCTAGCTTCCATGGGCACCAGGTACACGCATGGCACACAGACATACATGCAGGCAAACCCAACCACACAAGTTTTTGGTTTTGTTTTTTAATTGGGCTATGGGCGTGGCTTAGTTGGTAGAGGGCTTGCTTTGAATGCATGAAGCCCATGTTCCATAGCCAGCACTACATTAAACCAATGAGGAGGTGCATGCGTGTAGCTCCAGCACTTGGTAGAGGCATGTGAATCAGAAGTCTAGGTTTTTGTTTCCTCGTTGTTGTTTTGTTTGTCAACTTGACAAAAGCTTGAGTTTGCTGGGAAGAGGACCAGTAGGACTATCCCTTCATCCCAGACTGGCCCGCATACAAGTATATGGGGACATTTTTCTTGATTAATGAGGGCTGTAGGAGGGCCCTGCAGGGAGGACCATCTGTGGACACTCAGTGGTCCCGAGTGCTGTAAGAAAGCAGGTTGAGCAAGCCAGGGGCAAGAAGTCTCAAAGGCTTCCTCCACATCCTCTGCTTCAGGTCCTGCCTCCAGGTTCCAGCTTGACTCTTCCCTTCATGGTGGACCATGCTGTAAACTGAAATAACCTTTTCCTCCCGGGGTTGCTTTGGCCATGGTGTTTATCACAGCAATAGAAACCTAACTAAGACCCAGTCAAAGGCTTAATGCTAGAGAGTGTCTGTCTGGTGCTCACAGTGTAATGCCATCCGTTTGTTCACAGTACTGACGGAGGAAAAGAAGAAAAACCATTGCAAGTGCAAATTTCAGTCATGAAGGTTTGGCTCTGCCTTTCTGTGTGTTTGTTTCCCTAACGAGTTTATAGTTGTAGATCCTAAATCAGCTTGCCTCTGCTTTCCCAGCCCTGGAATTGCAAGCATGCACACCACGCCTGGACTTCTTTGGGTGGTGGTTGTTTTGTTCTGGGAGTCATGACCTGATTATGGTAGCCCCAGATGGCCTGAACTCAGTGTAAGCCTGGGGCTAGCTTCTTACACATAAAGATCTGCCTGCCTCTGCACCACAAGTATATGTACCGTAAACCCCTGGCTACGCCTGGGTCTTTTTAACCCGGGTTTTAGGGATTGAACTCAGGCCCTTATGTTTTTGAAGCAGGCACATTACTGACTGAGCCTTCTCCCTGACCCCTTAGCTTTTGGGGTGTGTGTTGTCCAAAGCACAGGCCTGGAAAACAGATGTGTCTTGTAACTGGACTCCAGACAAGTTCTTCTGGGTCTCTGGGCCTCAGTTTCTTCTTCTTTGAGTGAGAGAGGGCCATTATCTCTGATCAGAACCCAGGCTCCCTTTAAACTTCACACTCTCCACACTCTTCACCTGCATCCCCACAGTGGTACCCCATCCCTACCCTCTCACCCCTACTCCCCATCCCCTACCCCACCCCCACAGCTAGAGCGGCCCTCTGTCCTAGAGGACAGTTGCTGAACATAGGAAAGTCCTCCAGAAGGACTCAGTATTCTCTCTGCACTCCCAAGGCAACCACTGTCCCAGCAGTAGGAAACCTGCAGGACTGTGGAAGTAACTGTGCAAACGGCTGCCTCCAGAGGCTGACAGTTTTCTTCACAGGTGGCAGAGTGGAGCTATTTGAGAATCAGCTTGCAAAGCACCTGGCCCTAAACACCTCCTTCCTACTCCTGCTTAGCCAGAGAGAAAGCAGCAGCTTCCCTCTCAAGGGAGCCCCGAGGTAGGGCCCTACAGTGCTGTCCAGACCTGGTTGGGTGAAGAAGGCAGAAGAGATTAATAATTAAAGGCCTTAGCTAGGGATGAAGCAAACTTTTCCAACCAAGAGCACATTGCAGCCGCTCAGCTCTGTCATAGCAGTGCCATCGGCCACACAGAAATGAATCTGGGTGGCCTTCTCCCAGGAAAGCTTTAGTCATGCTCACTGAAGATTCCATTCCTGAATGATCTCACAGGGCTTTCTTCAGGTTTTCTCCAGCCATTTAAAATATATAGCCTAGATTTAGTTCAATTTCATTAAAAAAAAAAAAAAAAAAAGATGAGTCCTGGGCCTTTAATCCCAGCACTAAGCAATTTGATACAAGAGGAATCAGGAGTTCAGGACCAACTTGGGCAACATAAAAGACCCTGTCGAAAATAACTATCTCAGTCAAAAATAGTGGTACATGCCTTTAATCCCAGCACTCAGGAGGCAGAGTCAAGTGGATCTCTGTGAATTAGAGGCCAGCCTGGTCTACAAAGTGAGTCCAGGACAGCCAGGACTGTTATACAAAGAAATCCTGTCTCAAAAACCACACACACATACACATACACACACACACACACACACACACACACACACACACACACACACACACAAAGTATCTCTTGATGCATTTGGCTCATGAGCTAGATTGCCAACCTACACTTAGATATTTGCTTTGGTGTTTTTTTTTATTTAATTTTAACTATTTTTTTTTAATCAGAGGAAGGTATGCATGCGTGTGTGTGTGTATGCATGTGCATATTGTGTGTGTGTGTGTGTGTGTGTGTGTAATTTTATAGCACATGCTCACAATCTCAGCATGCAAGAAGTTGAATCAGCAAAATTTAGCCAGATATGGGGGCACATGCCTTTAAATCTAGGATTTCAGAGGCAGATGCAAGCGGATCTTCGAGTTCAAGACCAACTTGGTCTACAGAGTGAATTCTAGAACAGCCAGAGCTAAATAGAAAGACCCTGCCAAAATAACAACAAAAAGATTGCCAGAAGTTTAAGGGTTATATGGCTAAGAATAATAAATAGCAACATTAAAAACAAAATCAAATTAGAATAATTCATAGTTTCAATATGCAGAGGTATCTATTCCTACCAATGAGATGATTTACCTGTCCTTCCTGTCTAGGTAGCTTCTTGTATCACTTCTGTCTAATATGATAGCTACTCATTTTGTTTGTTTGTCTGGTTTTAGTGAGCAACAGGGGTGATGTTTGAGACAGAGTCTCAATCCCACATTGTAGCCATGCTGGCCTAGAATTTGATAAATAGCTCAGGCTAGCCTCAGACTCTTGGCAATCCTCCTGCCTCAGGCTCCTGAGAGCTGTGATTGTGTCAAGGATGACCTTGAACTCCTGATCTTTCTGTTTCTACTTCATGAATATTGAGATTATAGGTACGCACTATAAGATTGTATTTATCTACCTATCTATCTATTGATCGATCGATCTATCGACAAGGTCCTGTTACCTGGAACTCACTATGCAGAACATTCTGT
This sequence comes from Mus caroli, assembly GCF_978045245.1. Lineage (NCBI taxonomy): Eukaryota > Metazoa > Chordata > Mammalia > Rodentia > Muridae > Mus > Mus caroli. The sequence goes on from NW_028227272.1 coordinate 5,116,416, forward strand.
CTCCAACTCTGCCTCTACCTCCCCAGTGCTGGGATTAAAAGTGTGTGCCACCACACCTGTAAATTTTTTTTAAGGTGGAAATTCCAATTTCTCTCAAGCATGGCTGAGATGAGACTGAGGCAGCAGTACACGAAACTGCACAGTTCTTCGAAAGCCCACAGAAAGCAATAAGGCCAGAGCCATCTTGAGGGCTGAAAAACAGGCGTTCCCATCCTTTTGCTTTAACTTGCTTTTCTTTACAAAGTATTCATTGTCCATTTGCTCTCTTTGGGCAAGCAATAAATGGATTATCAGCAGGCTTAGGTTTTAAAGAAGAAAGTGCTAGATTTACAACACAGCCTCCGGAAAATTCCTTGGGTCAGGTGACAGGGATAACATGGCAAAGCAACTGACAGGATAGCTACTCATTTTGTTTGTTCCCAAGGGACCGAGGATCTAGGCTCTCACCTGCTCAGTCTAGTCATTGTCTCTTTGGGGTTCAGTTAGGGATCGCAGTGGATTGCTTACTTGGAGTTATTTCATTTGTTTGTTTGTTTCAGGCCTATCTTGATACCTTTATTTCTAGGTTTACAATCCATAATAACTATATATGAGGCTGCTTGGATTCCTGGACTCAACAGGGACCTCCAGGCTCTGTAAAAGTTGGCCAGATCATGACACAGTTGCCTGAGAAAATCCTAGAGGTGGTTAAATGTTTGCATCTTTGATTTTATCAATGAGTGATAACACCTTGTGTCCAAATAACATTGGAAAGTTATAAGACCATTAAATATGAGCAAACAAGTGAGCAACACACACTGCATCCCATCAAACTAAAATAAATCCTCCCTCCCTTTAAAAATAAACAAATAAATAAAAATAAAAAATGAAAAAGGAGCCAGGCATGGTGGTGCCTTTAACCTCAGCACTCTGGAGGCAGAGGCAGCCAGATCTCTGTGACCTGGAGGCCGGAGTGGTCTATATTGCGGGTTTCAGGATAGACAGGGCTATGAAGAGAGACCCTGTCTAACAAATAAACAAATAAATAAGTGAAATAAGAAAGAGAAAAGGAGAAAGGGGAGGAGATGGCTGAGCAACTAGGGCCACACATTGCTCTTGCAGGGGCCCTGAGTTCTATTCCCAACACCCCATTCTGCCAGCTCACAACCACCAGTATCCACAGCTCTAGGCAATCCCAGGATTCCAACAGTCTCCTCCAGCATCCATACACATATACATAGACAGAAAGACACATGATTGAAATAAATTTTATTTTTAATGAAAGAAAAGGTGTGGGACTTGGTCACTCACATATTCGTTTTAACTGGTTTCCAGTGCAGCTTCAATTTTCTGAACGCATCTCTATTACATCTAAGATCTTGTTTCTACTCATAAAAGAGATAGAACTGATTCTGCCTTCCTTTACCATTAAGGAAACGGAGGAAGGATTGGGAAAGAGACCTGCCCTGAGCCCTGGTCTGACTCCCAGTTTAGCACTCTTATTGCCCTGCTGTGCACCACTGATGCACCAGAAGGTGGCATGGAGGGCCAGTGCCGACAGGTGCTTTAGTTCTGTTTCAGGGCCCCGGATTCTCAGGTTCCAGAGACCAGATCGAAGCACAGAGGTCGGGGTTGGGGTTCAGCTCCATTCATCAGCAATTCCCAGGATCTTAAAATAGTGATGTGGGGTGGGAGTACACTGAAGATTCGCCTTAGCCTACAAAGTCCCTCCCTCCTGTAAGGAGAGGACTCCTAGCCCCCATCTGATTTGCTGGGGATCCTTCGGCTGCCTCTTCCCCAGTCCATTGCTCCGGCCCTCGCGGCCCTCCTCGGAGACCCCCGGGCGCATCCTATCCACGGAGGTCGGACTCTGCCCCCGCCCCGCCTTCCCCCTCCCCCCGGGGGCGGTGGCCCATGGCGGGTGCTCTCATTGGCTGAAGCGCAAGCAAGGGCTAGAGGCAGTGGTGCTGATTGGCCAGGGCGGCTCGGCGAAGCTTGGGAGCCTGGTGAGTCGCTGGGGGAAGCGGAGCAGACGCCAGGCGCAGCCAGGAGCATCGGAAGGTGATCGCTCAAGTCGGACCCGCGGATCGCAGCCTGTAGATCGCAGCCCGGGCCTGGAGGTAAGTGCGACGCGTCTGGACGCGCATGGCCCGCCCTTCTGAAGGAAGCCAGAGAAGGACATCTTCCTCTAGAATCTGGGCCCTCCATCCAACCAGGACGCGGGCTCCTGCTCCGAAAGGAAAGGGTCTCCCACCTCCCAGGCCCCAGAAAGCAAAACAGCTTCGTGTAACCTTCAGAAATGGGGCCGTCCGTCCTGCCCACTGGCTGGAGGGGGAAATCCCTCCCTCCTCGTTTAGTCCTTGGAATAGAATGCCCCCCCCCCCAACCTCCAAAGTGGAGTCCTGCCTCCGCTAATATCTAGACCCTTTCTCATCTTCCTTTCCTAAAAATCTAAGTTAGATTCTCTTGCTTCTCTCTCTCTCTCTCTCTCTCTCTCTCTCTCTCTCTCTCTCTCTCTCTTTCTCTTTTGTCTCCTTGGAATGTTGAGGACACAGCTCGACTGAAGGGTCCTATCCCTCCCCGACTGTGAAAGTCCTGGAGAGTAAGACCCTCCCTTCAACAAGGCCATCCCAGGCCAAATCACCTGCATGCCCATTCCAGAAACTAGGTGCTGGATTCTGGGGACAAATGACTTCTCTTCTATTCCTATGAAGACTCTTCCCACCTATAGGAGAAGCCATAACCCCCTAAACAAGGCTTTTAGGGCCCCCCTTCCCAGGCCTAGAGCTTCTTTCGGGAGCCTCCAAACTCTAAGAGCACAGATGGCCTTGGCACTGTAGGACCAGCAGGCACCCCCTTCTACCCTCACCTCCAACACAAATGTAAAAGTCTGTTATTCAGTGTTATCCTACAGACGCAGGTCTCTCTCCTCCTGGACAAAGGGCTATCAACATAGAGAAGAGCTGTTGGCCCACTTCCAAGGGTCCCCTGTTTGTTTCTTGGGGCTGCCCCCATCAACTCCCGTGGATATTGCCTGATGGAATTCCCTGGGCATTAGGCCAAGAGAAGGCTGCTGCTGGGCTTGTCCACTGGTCTAGGGACACTGTTGGCTTATCTGTGTGCCTCCCTCACACTAGCTTGAGGAGGTCTGGTGGGGGCAGGTCAGGAGACCGGAAAGAATTGAATCTTGGCCTGTTCTCTGGATCTGGGTTGGGGAGAGAGATATTTCCTGGAGGCCATAGGACAGCTCTGGGAGGGACAATTAACCCTGTCTGCAATCCTACGATGTAAAAGAGCATCTACATTAAGACTGACCATTCATTTGGTACTTGAACCAACTGAGGCACTGGCTCAGAGAGAAAGGAATGGCTCAAGGTCACCCAGCCAGTCACTGACAAAACCAGCATAGCTCCTATAGGGTCACTGGGGCTCCCCAACACTAGCTCCAGTCTTCACATGTACAGTGGGGACATCTGGGCACCATGTCCACTCATCACAGGATGCAGCAACACTGAGAAAGGCAACACAGAAGGAGCAGAATTTGTAGGTCTGTGGACACTCCACAGACTCTGGTGGGATCCATTCCTGGGGGCTTAAGGGTTTCTGTTTTGCAACTTCTGCAGTGAAAAGCTTGCCAAAATCCATATCAACCCAGTAGAATGGGTGTTATCAGTTACAATAAGCTAGAGCCAAGGCTACTGTGAGGACCTCGGCTGCGTGACTGGGTTTGCTCCAGGAAGAGGTGCCTGAGGAAGGTGCACCCTTTCCTTTCTGCCTCTGCTCATTCTCTCTGGCTCCCATTCTCTACAGCAATGGCTTGTCCCTGCTTAGATCCAGCGCCCTTTCCTGGCACACGGGTGATTTTCTGGGACCATTTAGTGATCACCAAGCAGTAGTGACCAGACCCTCACAGATAGGAGAGCTGGGGGACCAACTCTCCCTGCCCCTTCCTCTGTCCAGCTATCAGCTGGAGTGTAGCTGTCACACGTCAGGGGAGAGTCAAGAGCTGAGTTCAAGGTGAAAACGTAGGGTAGTGGCTTCCATCTGCTTCTTGGTGTGTGATCTTGGGAAGATTTCCTTTTCTCTTTTCTTTTCCTTTCCTTCCTGTTCTTTTCTTTCCTTTTTAAAGGCAGTCTCATATAGGACAGGCTAGCCTCCATCTCCCTGCATAATGGAAGATGACCTTGAACTTCTGATCCTTCTGCCTTCACCCCCTGAATGCTGGGACTGTGTGAGTTTACCACATCATCACAGCCAGCTTCCATGCAGGGCTGAGGCCAGGGCAAAGGGCTTGCTCCATGCTAGGCGGGCACTTTACCAGCGGAGCTATATCCCCTGACCTTTGGGGAAGTCCTCCTCTCTCTGTTACTTATCCTCAGAGTAAAATAAGTTGGTCCTCAAAGTATATAGCAGTCTAATAAGTACAAATGGTGCTCACCATTTCAACTACAAAGGCAAATCAAGCCAGGCAGTGGTGGCACACAACCAATCTCAGGTGAGGTGAGGCCAGCCAGGTCTACAGAACAAGTTCCAGGATAGCCAGAGCTACACAAAGAAACCCTGTGTGGGAACCATCCTCTCAAAAAAGAGACAGCTGGAATGGGTAATGTGTCAGCAGTGCCTCTGGATGCACCCAAGAACCTCTGTTGCAGACAGTCCACAGGACAAAGGCAACAGACAAACCCGGGCCATAGGAGAAGTGAGCATTTCAAGGAAACAGAGCAGTGTGTGCAACAGACCTTAAACCCAGTTGGAACCTAGGGCCAGCCATCTATTGACTACTTCTGCCTGGAGCAACATGCACAGTCATTGACTTGTCTGAGTCTCGGCTCCTTCTCTCTAGCCTGGAGGGTGGGCATCCATAGGGGTGGGCATCAGGTAAGGGGTGGGCATTGGTAAGGGGTGAGCATCAGGCCAGGGGTGGGCATCAGGCCAGGGGTGGGCATCAGGCCAGGGGTGGGCATCAGGCCAGGGGTGGGCATCAGGTAAGGGGTGAGCATCAGGCCAGGGGTGGGCATCAGGCCAGGGGTGGGCATCAGGTAAGGGGTGAGCATCAGGCCAGGGGTGGGCATCAGGCCAGGGGTGGGCATCAGGCCAGGGGTGGGCATCGGGTAAGGGGTGTGCATCAGGCCAGGGGTGGGCATCAGGCCAGGGGTGGGCATTGGGTAATGGGTAGCTTGCACTGAGGTTTCTTATTTTTAACCCACTGGCACTTTGAGTTGGGTGATTCTCAGCTGTGAGTTTTATCATCTTCATTGCATTTTACACACTTAGGAAATCTCTCCCGTTAGGACAGGATGGATCTATGGCTATGATGTCTGATGTGTGAGCATGAGTTTGGATCCCTGGCACCCACCTAAGCCAGGCTAGCCATCTGGGGAAAGGAGACAGGTAGATAGATCCCTACTGAGCCAGTCTTGCCAAAAAGATGAGCTCCAGGTTCAGTGAGAGACCCTGTTACAGAGAATAAGGTGAGTAGCAGTAAGACACCTACTGATGACCTCTGGACTCCACACCACACACACACACACACACCATACACCATACACACACACACACATACCACACATACACACACACACCACACATACCACACATAAACTCACACATGCACACACACCATACACACACATACACATGGGCATGCGCACATACACGCACACACACACACACATATACACATATACACACATACCACACATACACACCACACCACATACCACACATACACATAAAACACACACACCACAATACCCACACCACCACACAGCACACACACACACACACTTCACATACACACACACCCTTACATCACACATACACACACACATACACACACCACACACTCATACCCATCCACACACACACATACACTCTCCAGATGACTCAATGTCTGGTAGAGGATAAATTCTTCCTCCTCTCCTTCCTCATTGGGGACAGCTGGCCCAGTGTGGCTTCAGACATGGCTGGTGTTTGAGTTAAGCCCACCCTGTTGCCCCAGCTCCTTGCTGTGGTTTCTCCCTGATGGGAAGGTGGGGAGCACTCTGTTGGTAAGCCTCCAACATCTGTGTCCCTTTAGTCTCTGTCCTTTCAGGAGAACTCTGCCATTTGCAGGGCACCATTAGGATTCCCATTTCGCAGACCATAGAGATGAGAAGTCTGGTCAGAGAGCATCTCCCCTTTCCGCACAGAGGCCTAAGTGCTGCTCAGGGAGAAGGTGCTGGACATTGATTACATCTGTTTCTCTCCATGGGAGGGGGTTTGTACACGCCACAACGTGCATGCTGAGGTCAGAGAACAACTCTTTTAGGGTCCACTCTTCCCTAATTGGTGGGGCCCCAGGATTGAATTCAGGTCTTTAGTCTTGGGAGCAAGTGCCTTTACCTGCTTGCTGAGCCCTGCATGCAATTTTAGAGACCATCTTGTTCGAGAGACTTTCTCAGAAAACATGAGGCTCTCACACAGTTTAAACTCCATGGAGACCCAGCGGCCAGGGATCTGCTCCAGCGATGTCTCCACCTGTGTGCAGATTACTAAGGAGCACCCACGTGTCATCCCAGTGTGGGAGGGGCAGCGTCCTGTATGCTCCAGTGGAAGAAGGAAGTGACTTTTTAGAATAAGGTAGATTTAGGCCCCGAGCCTGGAAAGGTCTCAGAGATGAGTGATTTAGTGAAATACAGTCACTGGGACAATATAGAGAGGATGGTCTCATTTTTAAAACATAATATAAATACACAAGAAAATGGGAAGTTAGGGGCCAGGGAGATGCCTGAGTGGGTGGAGAGACTCCTCACCAACGACCTGAGTTCCATCCTCAGGGCCTACAGAGCCAAGGAGAGAAACAACTCCTAAAAACTTGTCCTCCAGCTTCCATGAGGATACTGTGACGCGCACACACACACACACACACACACAGATAAATGTATTTAACATTTTTAAAGAAGATGAATCACCTTCTCGGCACTTCACACAGCTCATCAGTCTTATAGGAAGAAAAAAATGACAGTTGAAAGGATTAAAAGGAAGTCCTGGGGGGGGGGGGCAGCCCATTCGCTTGTGTTCAGGAGGAGCCCCGCCAGTGGCTCCTGCTGGCACAAAGCGAAGCCCATGCTTTGTGGATCCATACCTAATCCATACCTGATCCATACCTCAAGTTGCCAAAGGCAGAGGTTCAGACTTGTCCCCTGGCAAAAGACAGACCACAAAACCCTCCTAAGTGATAGCTGGGTGGCCCAGGGCCTGCAAGAGAGCTCAGCAGAGCGGATTGATAGCCTCATGCACCACTGTGTCTGACAGGGTTCTCAACTGAAAGTCAGGGGAGGACTCTGGGGGACCGTGCTCCAGGGCCTCCTCCCACGCCTGACTAGCCTCTCTATAACACTAAACACTAAACTCTTAAAGACTGGCTTCCAATCACACATTCCCTCAGTAATTCCAACTCCAAGGGCAGATTGTCCTTCAAAAGCCGCTTCAAAAGCTGTCTTATTTTCTCTTCCTTTTTCTCCTCTCCTCCCATCTCCCTTTCCTTCTTATCTTCTCCCCTTCCTCCCCCTCTTCCTTCCCCTCCCCTCCCCTCACTTCCCCTCCCCTCACTTCCTTTCCCCCAGCCCTTAATATTTTGAGACAAGGCCTTATGTAGCCCAGGCCAGCCTTGCATTGGATATGTAGCTCAGGCTGCTCTCAAACTCATGACAGTCCTCCAGCCTCAGGTTCCATGTGCTCAGTTGTAGACTCTGGCACCTTTATGGAAATTTTCCTTTAACCCTTCTCTACCCTGAGCCAGAAAACCATTTCTCCCTCCACCCACATCCTAGTCTCCCTTAGTTCCTTCACTGTTGCCTGGTTTTCTCCCCTTCATTAATTCCCTAGCAAGCAGGGCTTGTGCCAGTCTTATTTGTGCCCACCTCCCAAATGCACTGCCGGGTTTCTAGCAGTAAGAGACATCACTGCATGAATCTCTGCATTTAGAAAAATTATTTGTGGGGCTGAATAGATGGCTCATCAGTTAAGAGCACTGCATGCTCTTCCAGACAACCTGGCTTCAATTTCCAGTAGCCACATGGCAGGTGGCAGGTCTCTGTAACTCCAGCTTCAGGGGGCTGACATCCTCACACTGACACCAATGCACATAAAATAAAAATCAGTCAGGCATTTAAGGAAAAGGAAAATTATTTGTATTTTATGTGTATGACTGTTTTTGCCTCTGTGTGTGTGTGTGTCTGTGTGTGTATGTGTGTGTGTGTGTGTTATGTGTGTGTGTGTGTGTGTGTGTGTGTGTCTCTGTGTGTGTATGTGTGTGTGTTTTGTGTGCGTGTGTGTGTGTGTCTGTGTGTGTGTGATGTGTGACTTGTCCCTGAGCAGGTCAAAGGAAGGCACCAGATACCCTTGATGAACAGTTCTGAGTAGACATGTGGCTGCCGAGAACCAAACCCAGGCCTTCTGCCAGAACAGCAAGTGTTCTTATCTACTGAGCCATCTCTCCAGGGCTAGAGTCTAGTGGACTCTGTGAATTGTCATTGTGAGAAAACAGACAATGCATTAAACCGAGTGTTTAAAGTACCTTATAGGAGAACGTTCTGTGACATTAAGCGTATCCACAGTGCTGCTCTGCTGTAACATAGCTCTAAGCTATCCTCATCACCCTCTAAGGAAGAAAAAGTGGTCACTCCTCACGCCTTGGATCCCGGTCTCTGCAGATTTGTCTGTCCTGAGTACTTCCTATTGGTGGACCCGTATTCCATGTGACCTGTAGTGTTTAGCTTCTCCATGTCTGTGCATGCAGCAGTACTGCTTCCTGTTTTAGGAATGAACAATATTCCGTCATATAGGTTGATCGTGACTTGCTCCGGCATTTATCAGCCACCCAATAGGTGTGAGAAGGTGATAGAAATCTTGCCTACTGTGAACATGTGTGTGCTGGTCATGGCTTAAGGACCTGCTTTTGAGCCGCAGGTGCAGCTCATTTGGTACAGTGCTTGCCTAGCGTGTACGAAGCTCTGGCTTTACAGTCATCCACAGCTACAAATGAGCTTGAAGCCCACCTAAGGTATGTGCAGACCCTGTCTTTAAAAGGAGGGCAGGTATCTGCTGGGGAGGTGGCTTAGCAGGGAAAGTGCTTTGCCTGCAAGAATGAGGAGTGGAATTTGGATCTGCAGAGCCTTTATAAAAGCCAGGCAGACTCACTGGCCACCACCACCACCAGCACATCACACTAAACATACACACTGGACATGCAGGACAAAGAGAAAGAAAAGCCCACTTTCAGTATATACCCAGGAGCCAACTGACACTCGGGCTGACACCCTGTCAACCTGAGGAGCTTGGGCAACACTATTTACATTCCCACCTGCAGTGCGTGAGGGCTCCAGTGTCCACAAGTCCTCAGTAAATTCCTGTCTTCTTCTCTGTTAACTTAGCCTGCTCAGTGCCATGTTGCTACATTGTTGTTTTGACCTATATTTTGGTAACCGCTGGCTCTCGCTGTGGTGTTGAGTATCTGCTGCTCACGTGCTTGCGACTCCTTAATGTCTCTCCAAGTCCTTTTTCTACTTAAAAAACAATTATGGACTCAGTGTGGTGGGGCACCTGTTTAATCCCAGACCTGGGAAACAGAGGCAGGTGGATCTGAGCCCAAGCCCAGTCTGGACTCAGAGAGAGCTGCAAACCAGCCTGAGCTACTTTGTGAGTAATCTCATTAAACTAAAGTTTCAATTAAAAAAAATTATCACAGCCGGGCGTGGTGGTGCAAGCCTTTAATCCCAGCACTCGAGAGGCAGAGGCAGGCAGATTTCTGAGTTCGAGGCCAGCCTGGTCTACAAAGTGAGTTCCAGGACAGCCAGAGCTATACAGAGAAACCCTGTCTCAAAACAAAACAAAACAAAAAAAAATTATCACATTAATTTATTAAGGGGTCACAAATGTATTGTGTGGTTGTGGAGGTCAGAGAGCAACTTCCTCCGGGTGACTTCTGGGCATCAAACTCTGGTCGTCAGGCTTGATGGCAAAGCCTATACCCGAGTTATCTTGATGCCCCTCATGTCCCCTTTGCCTGCTTTTCTACTGGGTTTGCCTTTCTAAATTGAAGTTGTGATTACTTTCTTTATATTTATGTTAGTTGGTTGGTTGGTTGGTTGGTTGGTTAGCTGATTGGTGTGTGCGTGCATGTATGTACATGCCACATATGAGGTCAGAGGACAACTTTTGGGAATTGGTTCTCTCCTCCATGTGTGTTCTGGCATTGAACTCAGGCTGCTACGCTTAGCATCAAGCCCCTTTACCCACTGAGCTATTTTGCTGACCCATGAAGTTGCGATCTGTGTCACTATTTCCTGGTCCATTTAAACTGTTGCTCAGTTCCTGTATAAATCAGGAACTGTCTGTGACCTTGGAATACAGGTGACTCCAGGACAGTTCCTGCCCACAAGGAAATCACTGTGTAAAGCAGGTTTGCAGCCTCGACGCGGCTGGCTTCATAGGAGGGGGCAGCCATCTGCTTTAAAGCTTCTCTCTGAGATGTCGGTAGCATACCTCCACACAAGTGGTGACAACCACAACCTCTCCATCACTGAGTGAGTGTTCTGTTCCAGGTTGAGAATCCCCTGTTTAGAGGTGCTGTGTGACTGGTCCTTGGAGACATGTTATTGGAATACCCAACAACAGACCAAAGAAAGCTTTGGCCCAGGTCAGTCTTGGTGAACCAATATGTTTCCCAGAATTCTCTACATGGGGTGAGTAGCTCGGAAGCATGGGTGACGCTCACAGAAGCTTGTATGTCTCCTCGGCTTCCTGGAGTCCTGTAAGTCTCCCTGTCCTTGCTCCGGGAGGAGAAACAACTACAAAGAGGCTGAACAAACATAGACAGCCATAATTTCTGTCTTGAGGCATATTGTTGGATGTTGGACAGGTGGGTGGGTAGATAGATGGATGCATGCGTGCATGCATGGATCAGCGGATGAGCAGATGGATGGATGGATTCAACTGCTTTATTTGTTGGACAGATTGATGAATGTGTGAACGGATGGATGGATGGACGGATGGATGGATGGACGGATGACAGGCTGTACTTTGTAATATTTGGACATGTTCCTGAGGCTGTACTGAGGTTGCACTTTTCCTACTGGAATTTGCTACATTCATTTACTTCACACTTTTAACATGGGCATGCCCTAGAGCTTTGTAAAACAGACAAAAAGCTTAATAGAATTGCCAGCTGATAGACCACTCTCAAACCAGCTTCCTTGCCCTCTGCAAATCTTGACCAATCCCTGTCCTACCAATCTGACAATTCCCAGAAGTCCCATTGCCTTCTGCCAGACTCTTCATTAGATACTGACGTCATAGAGGAGCATGCTGACAGCACAGAGTCCTTTGGCTGCACTAAGTCCTTCAAACCTGGGCCCACTGAGCTTTAGAACCTCTTTATTTGCACTGAGGAGATGGCTCAGGGGATAAAAGTACTTGTCATACAAGATGAAGATCTGAGTTCCAATCCCTATAACCCACATAAAAATCAGATGCATCCCAGTGCTTCTTTGAGGAGATGGGAGATGAAATCAGGATAATCCCAGAAGCCAACCAGCCAACTAACCTTGTGAGCATGTGAAACACCACCACCACCACCACAGGGACTGACACCTGAGGTTGTTCTCTGACCACCACCACACACCCCAGCACACACAAGCACTGATGTTCACATGAGAGGCCCTGGGTAGGCCCAGCATTTTCTTCAGTACAGAAGGAAAAAGAAACAGAGAGGGAGAGGGAGAGGGAGAGAGAAGAAAGTCTTTAAGAACTGGAAGACCACATAGTAGGTAAAGTGTTTGCCACAAAACCATGAGGACCTGAGTTTGATCTCCAGCATAAAAAGCCAGGCATGGCGGTGCAGTGGTCACCCTGCACTGGGAAGGTAGAGCCAGAAGGATCCTAGTACTCATTGAATCTTCAGTGTAGCCTGACCATAAGAGACAAGGCGGGGTGTTCCTAAGTAATGCCACTCAAAGTTGACCTTTGTCCTACCCCCACATATGTCACACATGCATTCTCCCATGTGCATGTGCATACAACAGAAAAATAAGTTGTGGGGGAAGGGTGAAAAAATCACGGCTCTTGTGAAATGGAAAAAACCAAATACTTGTCATTGGGTTTAACAAGCAGATGTTGCAAGTTCAAAGGAAAAGCCAAATACAGCACACCGAGAGAAATGATGGTGTGGATCACAAGTGGAGGCAGAAATGGTCCTGATGGGGCAGAACTTGCTTATCTATCGGTTTCCTGAAACTTACAAGGAATTTTAAAAGAAAACAAGCTGGGAAAAGACTGGAATCAGATAACCCAAAGGCTGGGGTTTCTGTAGCAGGGGGCAGTTTCCCAATGATTTCTCCCTGTAAAACCAGGGTTTCCAGAATGGGGAGGCTCTAGGGGGGGACGGAGGCAGGAGAGTTCAGGACAGAGCAGCCACCAGCTAGGTGACCCCTCTGTGAGTTTGGGCTGTACTCAAAGATCCCCTGGGACCACAGTGGGGTTCTGAGCCAGGTAGTGAGGTGATTTCATTAGCTCTTGAAGAAACCTCGCAGCGTGTGGCAGCCTATCTTCTTCCACGGTTGAGTCCAGGTTCCATTCGGGAACCAGCCAATCCTGGCCTCGCACCCACCGAGAGCTTTTAAGACCTTAAAGCTCCTTGGGGGCAAGGTTGGCGGAATGCCAGCCGAAAGAGCAAGGCTCCACCACACAGGCAAGCCTGTTCCCAAGCAGGAACAAAGGCAGCCTCCCCTCTCCTTGTCCACTGCTGTAAATAGCTCTCCGCTGGCTCTGCAGTCTGAGCTCCTTTGTGGGGACAGGCTGGAAATGAACATACTGGGAAGTGTTTGTGCAAATTACTGCCTGAATGCACAGTGTACACCTGGCAGCCTGCCCCGGCCCTGTGTGCACCACCTCCCGGGACCTGCAAGCCAGGCTCAAAGAACAGACACACACAAGAGCGTGGACACTGTGACCTAGGGACAAGCTTGAGGAAGACGTCCAAGCTGAGCTAGTAGTCAGGTTAAAAAGAGAAGAAAATCTTCAAAGGACCCAGACCAAATTTCATTATCCTGGCAGTAACTCACAAAAAACAAAGGGGCAGACATCCTAAGAGCACGCCTGAACTATGCATCCCGCAAGACAGGACTGAGATTTCAAACATGGGAAACAGACTCAGAAAGTAGGCCCCAGAGAGGGCTGTTCGTACAAGCAGCATCCACTGTCTACTGGCCACATGGATGTGTCTGGGAAATCTTGCAGCTCCCTGGTTTCAGGGGACTCGTCTGAAAGTTCAAGCAAGAATGTTTCTAGTCGCTGTGGACTGGGGTGAGGAGGCCCACATACCACAACAAATAGAAAAGTAAAATCAAAACATTTTTTTTTTAAATGGGGCTGGTGAGCTGGCTCAGCACATGAAAGGGTGGAGTGGGATCTCCAGGACCTATCCTGTGGGAGCGGAGAACCGGCTCCTGCAGGTTACCCTCTGCCTGCCACACGTTCGCCACCATGCTGTGTGCAGTCCCAAGTAAACCGAGTACTTTAAAAACTGTAATTAAAAATTCTGCTGTGTGGGATGATGAATGGCCGTAATCTCAGTATTCTAGAAGCGGAGGCAGGAGAATTGTGAGTTTGAAGTCAGCATGGTATATGGTTCTATCCAGCCAGGGCTGTATAATAAGATGGGGTGGGAGGGAGTGGGGTGGGGGGTGTGCTGAGGGTGCAGCTCCATCGGTAGAAAATATACACAGCACACACACATCATTAGCACCACACAAACCAGACATGGTAGTGCATGCATGCCTGTCACCCTGGCACCAAGAACTAGAGGCAGGGAGATAAGAAGTTCAAGGTCATCCTTAGCTACAACTATTTAGCAAGTTTGAGGTTAACCTGAGAGGGGTGAGACCCTATCCAGAGGGAGTGAGCGCCCTGCATTCCAGAGACTGAGGCAGGAGGATCACCTTTAGTCGCAGACCAGTCTGGGTCACAGACTAAGACACTACTTAAAACAAATGAACAGCCAGGCTAGGTGGCCCACCCCTTTATAATATCAGCACTCAGGAGGCAAAGGCAGGCAGATCTTTGTGAGTTCAAGGCCAGCCTGATCTACAGAACAGCAGAACTATATAGTGAGACAATCTCAAACAAACCCTCACATAAACATTCGGAGGGAAGCTTGGCCCCTGCGTGCTGATTTCTGAAACCTTTCAACTATTGTCAATTCAGAGATGAATTGGTTAGCTGATGAGAGGGACATCTTCCCCACGGAGTCGGGAAACTCTTAGCAGCCACCGGGTTCTGATAGTGCTTCTTGGAATGGAGTAGGCTCAACAGTTTGCATTCTTGTTGCTTGCCATGGCACAAAAGGTCACTGTCGTTATCCAGGTCAGCTCCCCACACATGTGTCCTATTTGGATCCTACTTTTCTATTTGTGGTAAATGGTCCCCCTCACCCCAGTTCCCAGTGACTATTTAGACTTGTATGGGAAGGGGTGGGGGGAGGAGAGGTAAGCATACATATCTTGCCTTTTATATTCTCCTTTTCTGGTTGGTGTTTTGCTCCCTGCTCTGTGAATGAACACTTCCTCCAATGAATGGAAAGAGAGAAGGGCTCAGGATCCAAAGGATATTTCGCACTAGGCCAAAGATACTTTATCCTAAATGATTATAGATTACACCTGGGGCTCATCAAGACTGCTAATCTTTAACTTGGGAAAGAATACAATGGACGCATAGCCCTTTTCCCCTGAGCTGACAGTCAAGTCTCTACAGATAGTCAGATAGGAACTGCAGCTGTCCCTCTCTTCTCCAACTTAGGGAGCAAGGACAACTGCAGGAAGCAGTTGCACAAGCCCCTCACATGGGAACTTGTCACTTATCTGCCGGCTCTGGGGGCCACACCCAGGACCTGAAAGGAGTGTCGGGTTGTTGAAAGGAGTGTTGAGATGTTACAGCTATTAATCATTGAACCCTACAGCAACACCCAGGGTGCTGGTCGGTATTTCACAAGCAAGGGAAGTGAGGCACATAGAAAAGAAGAAAATGAAGCCCGAGCTATAGACACCTGAAATTCCCAACTATTTCATTCAAGTTGTACCAAGGGCAAGGCTGTAGTAGTGTTTGGCTACCACGGATGAGGCATTGGGTGGACTGGGGGACACAATAAGCACAGCAGTTCAGAGAAGCATCACCACTGGTTGCTCTTTGGGGAAGGAATTTCCCCTGTCCCCTTTAAGGGAGGTTGACACTTAGTAACCTTAGTTCATCTCCCTGTCCCTAGCAGGAGACCACACATCTCATAGGTTAAGATTCAACACATCTGAGCCCTTTCTATGTCTCTAGCATCGTTCTAGGCTCAGCATCAGAGCCACGGATCACTGGTAGCCGGATGAGTATGAGGTATTGTTTTTTAGTGCTTCTGGGATGTTCGGTGTCCTGATTTGCTCAGACAGGCTTGTTTTCTTTTACCTTGCCTGCCGCCTTCTCCTCTTTTCTTGTTTTGAGACAGAGTCTCGGGTAGCACACAGTGGCCTTAGACTTGCTGCGTAGGCAAGGCTGGCTTTGGATTGCTGTTCCTGCTGCCCCCACTTCCCTAGTGTCAGATAGGATCAGAGGCGTGAGTCACTGCGTTCAGGTACTTGCCTTTTTTTTTTTTTTTTTTTTTTTTTTTCCATTTTTCGAGACAGGGTTTCTCTGTGTAGCCCTGGCTGTCCTGGAACTCACTCTGTAGACCAGGCTGGCCTTGAACTCAGAAATCCGCCTGCCTCTGCCTCCTGAGTGCTGGGATTAAAGGTGTGTGCCACCACTGCCCAGCCTGGTATTTAACCTTCTTATAAACTTTTTACACGAAAATGACCATCAAAGTGTAAGAGGTACAAAGACCCCAGATGCCCTTCACCAAATGTCCTTAGGTCCTTGCCTTCTTATAAATAAGCATTTTACACTGAGATGGCCGTGAAAGGGTAAGAGATACACAGAGACCCCATGTGCCTTCATCAACTGTTTCCCCATGACACCCATCTTACTAACCCATAGATAACACACTAGATGGACTCGGAAATGGATATGGACACAACCGCCCTTCAGTGGGATTTCCTCCCATTTACACAGATCCACTGTGTACATCTAGGTTTTTTGGTTTTGAATTTATTCTTTTGATGATTTTTTCTTCTCTCTCTCTCTCTTTCTTCCTTTCTTGTGTGGTGCTGAAATCAAACTCAAGACACTGTAACAAGCTACTATTCTCTCAGCTCCCACCCCCACCTCCAAGTATTTTTGAGCAGTTATCAATCTCATTGGGAGGCAAGTGAAATCAGCGGGAGCACCGACTCAGGACCACCCGAGTCTGCAGGAGAGGCTATGCAGAGTGAGCGGAGCTATGAGCCAAGGAGTCAAGGATGAAACATCCTAAAATCTGCCTCTGTGGGACAGGGAGGACCCTGCATGGAGGACCACATGGTTTTGAGAGTTTAAGCAATGCAGCTCATTGTTTCTGCAGCCCCATCCTCTTCAGCACTCACTCTGGGGGTTTGTCTTTGCCGAGCGCCACCTAAACCTAGTTTACAGGTTCGAATCCCAGCTTAGCTGCTTCCCAGCAGAGAAACCTCGGTCAGGTTGACAAACCTCTGCACACCTCCTTTGTAAAATGGGTCAACAGTTGTATGGATGCAGGAGTTTTGAGGGGGCTAAAGGGGGGATTTTCGGGAAGGCCTCAGAAACAGGAGCAGTTCCGAAGTTTGGTGATGCTAAGTAAATGCAACTGCTATTTTTAGTACCCATTATTTCTTTTAATTAAACTGGTCTGCTTAATTATGAGCTTCAGCTATAGGTGACGGGTCACAGATCTCTGATGTTTGCTTATTTGCTTCCTTCTCTTAGAGACAGAGTCTGTGTAGCCTGGGCTATCCTTTTCTTTCTTAGAGAAAGAGTCTGTGTAGCATGGGCTATCCTTAAACTCTTGATGCTTTTGTTCTACTTCCCAAGTGCTGGGGCTCCAAGCATTCGACTTCACCATGCCTGGTTCTCTGTCACCGTCTTCTCTCTCTTTCTCTCTCTCTCTCTCTCTCTGTGTGTGTGTGTGTGTGTGTGTATTCATTCCAGGACACACACATATATATGGAGGTTAGAGAACAACTTGTGGGGGCCAGATGTTTTTAGTTCAAACTCGGGCTATCAGGCTTGTCAGTAAAAACCAGACTGAGGTTTTTATCCAGTCCTGCAAGGGTTTGATTCAAAGCCATCAGCTGTTACAATCACTTGATTAGGAGTGGGAAGGGCTTGCACCCAAGGTCCAGTAATAGTATGGCTGTGACAGGCACATTTGCAAAGTGGAGACATCCCTGAGGTAAGTTCTGGTTTCTGTTCTGAGCTAGGTTAAGCCAAGAGTTCCTGAACAAGGAAAGAAATGCAGAAAAAATAAAAACCCAGCAGGCTGCCACATCCTGTTAACTCCATTCCGGTATGGAGCCCCGGGGTCCTGGTGCTTGGAGACATGGAATCTGTCTGACCAGTGCCTGAGTCTGTGTAAGTGCAGTTTTTCCTGGGTCTCCTTGAGTCTGAAATAGCAAGTTCCAGCCTTGTCTTGGGATGTCCTCTGGGAACAAGAGTGACGTGCTGACACCACAAGGCTTTTGGGGAAAGTTGCCGAGTCGACAGGACAGCTCCCCGGTTGAGCTGGTGGTGTGGCAGGGAGGAGAGCTCCTCAGAGGCTTCTGTCTAAAGATGGCATGAGAACCAGATGGCTTCCGGGTGCTTCGATAAGAGCCTGGCTCTAGCTGCGGTTTTAATTTCCTGCAGGAGCCAAATGATCGTGAAGATTGTCTCTGCAGAGCGCCCCTGAGCTCCGGCTTGTGACTCTGCAGAAAAACGACCCGCAAGAACAGAGGCAGGTTCCCTGAGAGTCAGTTTCTCCCTTGACAAAATAGCACAATTCTGTGTCACAAGACACATGACAATGACTGACTGTCACTGGGGCTGGGGACGTGACTCAGTGAGTAGAGCGCTAGTCAAGCCTGACGACCTGAGTTCAGATCCCCAACACCGAAGTAAAAATCCAGGCAAGGCAGCATGCATTGTAACCAGTGCTGAGGAGAAGCAGAAAGACAGACAGATCCAAGAGCTTGCTGGTCAGCTAGTCCAGTCCAAACAGCAACCTGCTGGTTCAGTAAG
This sequence comes from Mus caroli, assembly GCF_978045245.1. Lineage (NCBI taxonomy): Eukaryota > Metazoa > Chordata > Mammalia > Rodentia > Muridae > Mus > Mus caroli. The sequence goes on from NW_028227272.1 coordinate 5,134,581, forward strand.
AGACTCTGCTTCTTAATTAACTAGAATGAGGTGAAGTGACTGAAGAAGCATTCCAGTGTCAGCCTATGTGTGTTGCCTACCCAGACAAGCATGCCTGTATTACACACAGACTACATAAGCAGTAAAGAGTTAGCCATGTCTGAAAATTAGTTTCCATAGGGTGAGCACCGGAGACACCTACCCCAGAGGAGTTGGGGGTGGGGGCTCTGCAGGAGATCTCCCTGTGGTGGAGAGATGCTGAGTCTAGTCTGAACACAGACAGTACTCATGGTTCAGAGAATCACAGGGCAGCTTTGGGTGGGAACTGAAGAGTGGCTTGCCCCTGGGTCACCGGAGCATGGACCTGCCATTCCTTGGAGCAGAGGGTTTGCCCAAGGGAGTTTACTACCAACAAGGAATAGAAGCTCATTGTGTGAAGCAAGCCTTTCACCCCAGCTACTATGGAAGCCAAAGGAGAATCACAAGGTCAAGGCCAGCAGAGACAACTGAGCAAGACTTGGCGTTTGTGTGTGCTTGTGTGTGTGTGTTTGTGTGTGTGTGTGTGTGTGTGTATCTTTGGAGGTGCTTGTGGTGCTTGTATAGAGGAAAGATAACAGCATCAGGTGTCCTCCTCTGCTGCTTTTCCACCTTAGTTTGTGAGACTGAACCCTGAGCTCACCAACTGGCAGGACGATGGGGTCCTCCTGTCTCTGGCTCCCAGCCTGTAATCCCAGCTGAGATCATGCAACTCCTCACACTTGTGTGCTCACACTTGTGTAGCAAGCACTTTACCCATTGTGCCGTCTTCTCAGCCCTTTGTTTTTTGAGACAGGTTCTTACTGCACAGGCCTGGCTGGCCTGGATCACAGTAGGTAGCATTGAGCGGCCTTGAACTGGCAGCGGTACTTAAGGCCTCTGCCAGTTGTGTGTGATTTCAGATATGTGCCACCATGCCTGATATTTAAAATGATTTTAAAAGTCTTGGGAAATTAATAAAATAAAGTAAAACAGGGCTGGGTGTAGCTCAGAAGTAGAGTGGTGCCTGGCACATGCAAGACCCTGGGTTCAGTCTCCAGTAGCAAAGGGTGGATGAATCCAAGAACAGTGCATAGAAGCTCAGAACCTGGGATGTGGGGACCCTCTGAACTACTGAGGAAGCTAATGCTTGAAGCTTCTCTCCAGCAGCCTAGACCAAAAGGGACCAGCCTGGGACCAAGCTCATACAGGAAGCTTCCGGTTCGTTCTTTCTTTCCCAGTTTGCATTTATAAAACTCTGCATGTGGGGTATCAGGAGAGCTAGAACTTGAATCCAGGTCAGAGTTCACAAAATCACATCTGTGACCCCTGAACCCTGTGTCCTCTACCACCCAGCTTTCTCCTGCTGTATGACATTTTAACCACGGCTTAGCACAGCGTGTGGCACACTAAGACTAAGGAGCCTGACTATTCATGAGGAACAGGAAAGGCAGGTCCCTGTACCCAGGAGTTCTCCGGAAGGTTTGGGATCAGCAAGCAGTCTATCTGTGTTGCTAGAGCAGTAGTCAGTTCCTATCTGTGGGTGCTTATGGGAGCTTATGGGGTTATGGAGACATTACAGGGAGAATAAGGGCAGCCAGGTGTCTTAAGGGACAGTCTTTTAAAAAAAAAAAAAAGATTTATTTATTTCATTTATATGAGTACCCTGTAAATGTCTTCAGACACACCAGAAGAAGGCATCAGATCCCATTACAGATAGTTGTGAGCCACCATGTGGTTGCTGGGAATTGAACTCAGGACCTCTGGAAGAGCAGCCAGTGCTCTTAACCCTGAGCCATCTCTCCAGCCCAGGAAGCCTGATCTTGTGTAAACCTGTCTCAGCTGACCAAAAGTGGTCTATGAACCTTGTGGAGGAAGCACCTCAAGTGGAAGTCATCATTTGTTGATTTTAATTTTTCCTGTTGTTAAGTTGCCACGTGTCCCCATTGCAGGAGCCGCTAGGCTGCAGTAACAGAGGCGAGCAAGGGAGATGTGGAGCCCACGTGCCTGAGAAGATTGGTGCACCAATCACAGATAAGCACAAATGGAATATGGTGCTCCAAAGTGGCGGGACCGCTTTGATCAAGTCACACCTTAAGCAAGGTCTCACTCGAGGAGTGATGTTTAGCATGAGGAAGAAGCCACCAGCATCCGGTGGAGGCCAGTCAGTGTCCAGAAGGGCCTATTGGAGAGAAGACATCAGCCTATGGTTAGAGAGCTGTCCTTTCCTCTCTTTGCAACCAGCCCTTTGGCAGACATTTCCTCTCAAATTGCCACAACAAAATAACCTGTAACAAAAAACAAACAAGGAAACAAGGGCTTCTTTGGTGCGAGGGGTGGGGGTGGGTGTCTGAAGGCTCAATCTTGTCACGTGGCCCCACGTAGAGGGAAAAGTATCACAAGAGCGGAGCCTGTGGGTTTGAAAGCTGTTCACCTCCTAGCGGACAGGAAGCAGCGAGGAGGAGCTGGAAGGCATACTCCCTGTGTCAGTAGCTAGTATTGGTCAGGGGGAGGTGATTTGAAGTACACAGGAGGGCACTCACAGGTCTTGTGAAAATGCTACCCTGCTTTATACCTGAGTTTTAAACATGCACAGCCTTTTAATCTCACAAGGGCCCTGGGACAGATCCCTTCAGGTACCAATTGCTGACAAACTGGTTTCCTAGGATTGCTGCAAGACGTGAGCATTAACTGGGTTACTTAAAGCAGCAAGGATAGATTCTCCTACAAAGCCAGGTTGTTAGTAGGACCCCACTCTCTGATGGCCGGACACTTCCCCATTAACTACTACCTGAGGAAGAACTGAGGGAGTGCAGAGCAAAGCGGAACTGACCACAGCAGAAGACAGAAGGGCGCCGTGGAGAGGGTGGCCATAGATGAGATTTTTGAACAGTGGAGAGGGAACAGCAAAACTTTGGGAGTCAGGCTCACTTTGCATAGTGTAGGGACAGCAAGAAGCATGCTGACTGGGAGGAGCCGGAAGGAGAGAAGCAGGTGGCAGGGGTCATGGAGAGCCTCCTGAGCCCATTGGGACAGGGTTGTCTTTCACCCTGGGACAGGGACCATTGCAGGACTAAGGCCAGAGGCAGGCCAACTTTTACACAGGATCACCTTGGCATACAGACCACAGGAAGCTGAAAAAGATCCAAATGGGGCAGGGGTGGCATGGTGGGAAGTCTAAGCTTAGACCTGGAGGGTGAGGGTGAGGGTGGGAATAGAAGCGAGGGAGGAAGACCATTCTGGAGCTGTTCTGAAGGTGGAGCCTAATCCTAGGCGCCCGCGTTCAATAGAGTTGAGCAACAGCCTTGTTGAATAGCTTTTATAGGAGCTGTTTATCCATATGAAACTATGTGGACTTTCTAAATTCAGTAGTGATACAGCTGTCCACTTAAATGTATTGCTGTTAAATGTTAAGATGCAGGGCTGGAGAGATGGGTTAGCAGTTAAGAACACTGGCTACCATTCCAGAGGACAGAGTTCCATTCTTTTTGTTTTGTTTTGGTTTGGTTTGGTTTTTTTGTTGTTGTTGTTTTTCGAGACAGGGTTTCTCTGTGTAGCCCTGGTTGTCCTGGAACTCACTCTGTAGACCAGGCTGGCCTCGAACTCAGAAATCCGCCTGCCTCTGCCTCCCAAGTGCTGGGATTAAAGGCGTGCACCACCACCGCCTGACTTGAGTTCGATTCTTTGCACCCACATGGTGGCTCACAACTGTCTGTCTGTCTGTAACTCCGGGTCTGGCTTGGGTTAGAAATGACTGACACCCTCTGCTGGCTTCCACAGAGACCTGACACACATGAGGTTCATAACATACATGCAGGCAAAACTCTCATATAAATGCAATAATCATCAAAATAAAAAAAATTTAAGTTATCTACTCTATGAAAAAACTTAGGATGATTTCAAGAAGATACCTTCTGTTCCCCATTTTGTTTTGTTTTGTTTTCTTAAACAAGGTTTCTCTGCATAGCCCCGACTGTCCTAGAACTAGCTTTGTAGACCAGGCTGGCATTGAACTCACAGAGATCTACCTGCCTCTACTTCCCAAGTGCTGGGATAAAAGGTACGCACACACCACCACCACCCTGCTTATGTTTCCTCTCCTTGTAGTTTGGATTTCCACTTTTATTCTGTGTGTATGTGGTGGGGGTAGTGCCTCTGCTTATGTGAAGTTCAAAGGACAACTTATGGGAATCAGTTTGCCCCTTCCACCATGTGGGGCTCAGGGATCAAAATCAGGTCCTTGGTCTTAGTGGCAGGCCTTTACACACTGAGCCATCTCTCCAGCCATCTGTTCTCATTCATTCATCCCCACCCCCCTCCTCACCTCTTCCCCCTCTCCCCCACACCCTCCTTACCTCCTCCCCTCCCCCTCCTCCCTCTCTCTCTCCCTCCCTCCCTCCGCCTCCCCCTTCCCCCTCCCTCTCTCTGGTCTACATTCCCAGTCCAAGGAGAAACGCTATAAAGGACGATAGATATGCTAAGGTGGAGTTGGGAAGAGATGTATTTTGTGCCTTGCTGACACATTAGGGAATGCGTCACATGAGGAACACATTAGGAGATGATTTCTTATAGCAAAGGGACCTGAGTCTGGGAGCATTCTCTTAACTTCAACTCCTGGTAACCAAGTCCAGAGCATCCCCATTTCTTCCCTACTGTTTGCGACCGCACAGCTAAGCCTGGAATACCAGGTTAGGGGCCATTTTCCCAGCTACTAAACTCAGCTCTAGTGCAAAGGCAACCAGTGATGAGAGGATATAGCTGTGTTGCAATAAAAGTTTATCTTAAAAGGCCATGTGGCCATGGGTTGCAGACTCCTAATCCAGAATAGGCCAGCGTAACCTGGTCCCAGGAACACCTTCAATCCTGGCCTTCCAGGAATTCTGGGTCTTGTCCTCCGAGCTTCGCTGCTATCCACTGATGTGAGATAATAAAGTTTCACTTTGTGCTGTGAATGTGCTAAACTCCCTGATTGTGCTGACCTACTTTCAGCTTTTAAGTGTTTCCCCCTGGGGACTGGAAGCCATTTTGACCTGGTTCAATGCCAAAACACTAATGTCCTTTTATATCCGTTTGGAAGCTCATCTCTTTTCGCACTGCTCAAAACCAAACTGAATACAGATCAATGTCCAAGCGCCTTTGGGCTCTCTGCTAATACCCTGTCGTGTAACTCAAGAGTGTTTTTTCATAATTAACTATCTAGAAACATTCCATTCTGTTGCTGTCCTCCCATGCTTCCCTCTGACCCTCGACTGTTCCCCTGTTTATTGAGGCAACCAGACATGGTCTTTTACCTACTTGGTAAAATTAACTTGGTGAAATTAACTTGGTATCATTAACAAGCAATCAGAAGGTAGGCTGCGGATGTGGCTGTTGGTGCAGTGCATGCCTAGTGTGCCCAAGGTGTTCGATTCAGTCCACAGTACCACATATACCACAGGCCACAGAGTGGCACATGCCTGTAACCCCAACTCTTAAGAGGTAGAAACAGGAAGGTCAGAAGTTCAAAGTCACCTTAAACTACATAGCAGGCACAGTCTGCGTCATAGACAACACTGTCTCAAAAAAAGTGGAGCAAACTGGAAACAAAGAGGGGAGGGGAGGAAGGAGAAAAGGGTAGAAGAAAGTGGCTCCCACCTTATATCCTAAAACACATAATGTTAGACAGGCTCTGCTCTTCTGCCAACCTTCCTTCGCCCTGGGCTTAATTTATGTCTTTCAGACTTTACATAAAATTCTATGGGCTTCTGTGGCCAGGTATCGGTGACACACCCCTTAATCCCAGCGCTTGGGAGGCAGAGTCTGGTGGATCTCTGAGTTTGAGGCCAGCCTGGTCTGCAGAGTGCGTTCCGAGCCAGCCAGAGTTACACAGTGAGATCCTGTCTCCAAAACAAATAAACAAAGAGACAGAAATGTAAGATTCCTCTTCTCTCTCATTATGTGGCTTCAGAAATCATATTTCCGACTTTTTGCAGTTTCTGCTAGCTGTCAGGAGTACAGGGGTCTTCACACGGGTGTCTTCTCTGGGCAGACCTCAGCGTGAACAGCCTCCATTCCTTCAGTTGTCCACTCTCGTGTATCGTAGATGTGCTCGAGAACTCTCCCTTCACTGGAAACTTCCTGAATTAGCTAATTTCCTGGAGTAGAGATTATTTAAGATCTCGCCCTGGGGAGAAGGCTCAGGAGCTGAGGGTGCTTGCTTTGCAAGCCCAAGGACCTGAGTTCTGATCCCAGCCCTACATAAAACCAAACAGCGAAAATAGGGGAGCAATAGAGTCCCTGGGGCTCACCAGACAGACAGGCTAATGGAGAAATGGCAAGTCTCGTGTTCATCAAGAAATCGAGTCTCAAGGAGATAAGGTGGAAATGGATAAAGGACACGTGATATCTTCCAGTCTCTGCCAGCACAGACAGACACTTGAGAGCCTTCACAATTAAAACAACAACAACAACAACTTACAATTAAAATCAAACGAACAAAACCCAGAACCTCTTTTTAGCCCTTGAAGCCATATTGTTTCCCAAAAGGGTTGGACACAGGTGGTCCTGGGAGAGTTTTGACTCTCAGACATGTGATTCGCAGAGAGCATTAATGCCTGGGTGGTTTCTTAACTGACTCACAGGCTGAACACACACCTTCATTTTTTTTTATTTTTAGTTTTTTTAGTTTTTGTTGTTGTTATTTTTGTTTGTTTGTTAAACATTTAAGAAAGAGGACAGATTCCACAGTCCTCGCAGCTGACGATGCCATGGCCCATGATCCTCAGTAGAGCATCTGTTCCCTCAGAATTGGATCTTGTGCACAGTAAGCTTTCAGGCCACCATTTACAGAGGGCTACGTTCCTTCTGCACACTCATCTCCATCTGTAGACTGGAATAGTTACTCAACAGAGGCTGGTGAGAAGGCTCAGTGGGTCGAAGTATGTGTTGCCAAGTCTCTGGGGGGCCCACATAGAAGAAGGAGAAAACCTACTACCCACAAGTTGACCTCTGCCCTCCAGGAGTACACCCCATACCTGTGCAACAGAAACACACACACACACATACACACACACACAGTGAGTCAGTTATGTGTGGGTCAGCTACTCCTGAACGTGAAGCCTACCCTGGAGTGGTTGGTACACCTGTATCACGCATTGGAGAGAACGGATTTTCACTCTCCCAGCAGGTTTAAGGGTAGTATAAAGTATAAGATAAAACAAAAATTATCACATCAAAATTGGACAAGACAAAGTAACAGAAAGAAAAGAGCCCAAGCGAAGGCACAAGAATCAGAGACTCATTCATTCACACACTCAGGATTCCCATCAAAACACTAAACTGAACCCATGAGACACACACAGAGGACCTGGAGCAGACCCGAGCACGCCCTGTGTACACTGCTTCAGTCTCTGTGGGGTCCTGTGAACAGCAAGGGCTCTTAAACACTGCACCCTCTCTCCAGCCCCTGTTGTATACTTTGTAAGTGAATGCCTAAACAATGTGTTACATATTGGCCAATCAGTTTTCTCTATGCATGTGTGATTGACAGTAACGAAATGTTTGTCATCGATCACCAACAACATGATAGGTCAAGTTTTTGGTGAACTCTGCTTTCCACAGCAGCTCCTCAGATTAGTGTTAATATGCTGGACAGATTCCTAACCACTGAGGCACCATAGCATAAATGCATACCTAATTCAGAGGTGACGAATATGAAAATCTCATGTACTGGCTTTTGTGCTGATTACATGTTGATATGGTGAGGTTTTGGACACAGGCTAAATAGAATATACTTCTTACATTAATTTATCAATTTCTTGACTTTTTATTGTGAACTAATAGAAAAGTTTATGTCATAGATATTACTCTGTGTGTGTGTGTGTTGTTGTTGTTGTAGGGATTGACCTCAGAGCCCCTCCTGCCTGCTAGGCAAACACTCTACCGTGGAGGTACATCTCCGTCTCCTATGTTTCCCTTCAACAGCACTTTCCCAAACATATCATTTAAGAAGTAGAGACGATCCCACAATGGGCACAGCATAAACTGTGTAATCTGAAAGATGTGGGGTAGCCGGGCGTGGTGGCGCACACCTTTAATCCCAGCACTCGGGAGGCAGAGGCAGGCGGATTTCTGAGTTCGAGGCCAGCCTGGTCTACAAAGTGAGTGCCAGGACAGCCAGGGCTACACAGAGAAACCCTGTCTCGAAAAACCAAAAAAAAAAAAAAAAAGATGTGGGAGCTGCTAGGATGGCAGATGTAAAGGATGACTGGGAAACAGGGTAAAAGAGCAGATGAGTGAGCAAACAGAAAACCTAGCGGACTTTACTGGGTTTCCGTGGAACCACAAGTACTTGGTTGTGTCCTTTTATACAGGCTGGAGCATTTTAGGAACAGGAACAGGATCTGCAGTTTAGTTTAAAATGCACTGAAAAGTCAGCCAGGGAAGCCCTCACGGTGACAGTTAATGCCTGAGTGTGGTGGGCACACACGTATTCATTTTAGACTTTGGTCCAACTTTGCTGTGCATCGGATATTCCCAAGCTAAATTCATAGAAAACATTTCAACAACAATTAATTGGCAATTTCATGTAGCTTCTCCTAATATTTATTTGTCCCTTGGCTAAGCAATCCTTCCAAGTTTGCCATCTGTAACATCAATGTTTCTACCTCTCGGGGCCTCCTTTGGCCTATTCTCCCCAGATCTGGGGACCAGCAGTTGCATTTCTCCTTCCTGGGGTTCAGGTTGAATCACCCTGACATGCTGATTACTGTGCTGAACACACCAGTATCTGGCTTGTAATAATTATAGATTTCCTCTGCTATTTGATCCAATTAGTTGTCCCGGCAACGGCGTAATAGCTCAACTGAAGTGCTGTCACTGTGATTTAGAACCAGCGAATCTCAGCCTCCTGTCTGGGTGCCCCTGTTGTTGCCATGGCAACCGATGAGCAGCACATGACCAAATGCTCTGTATCATACCCCTTAACTCCCCCACCACTATACTGTGACCATCCCCTCTTCCTCTTCAGAACCCCAAAGTCAATGACCCTGGTTTGGGCTATAGGACGAAATACTTGATTCCCAAGGTCATCATCATCTCATCCTGAGAAGGGAGGGCAGGCGGACCACAAAGCCAGAGAGATCTCTGGTCCCTGGAGGCCTTGGAGTTACTACATATACTCTTGCATGGCAGGGCTGCATTTGCTCAGCATCAGCACAGATACCAGAGTCCAGGGAAGCCATTTAGGGATCTGAGGCTTTGCCTATCAGCACATTCCTCAGGAATGTCTCAGCCTTCCAAGGAAATGTCTGAGGAGAGGCTCCCTCCTGCAATGAGAAAGAGGGGAAGAAGCCAGTTTCAAGAGGTCCCAGGTGCTTTGTTTCTTCCTTTGGGTTTGAACCAAATTGGGCATAACACATCTTTTTGAAACAGCTGTGTTCTATTACCTCTCTGCCTTTCTTTGCCTGTGCCCATTTTGTTTGTTTTATTTGTTTTTCTCTGGCTACTTCACCTTCTCTCCATCCCTTTCCCACATGCATGACCTGGGTACCAACTCGGTCAGTGCATCATCTCCCCAGGACTGTGTTCCTTCCAGAGGGCCCCCTTTGCCTTGAGTCTGTGTTTTGGGGACTCCCTGGACATTCAGAGCTTCTTATATTCAGAGGATGAGCCCAGCGACATCTCTGGCTCCTACAGAATAACAGAGGAAATGTTTTACGACAGGAGAACTAAGCTGGTTTCAGAACGCTGGCCCAGCGAGCACGTGAGTGCAAGTTTGTGTGTTTGTGTGTGTGTGTGTGTGTGTATGCGTTGCATTCATACCTTTCTCCTGGTATGTATGGAGGCGTCTCTCAATGTGATGTCAGAATATGTAATTGTATGCTTGTAGCCCTATACAGTTGTGCGTGTGACCTGTGTGTGGCTTTGTGTGTGAAGGTCACAAAGATGTACATAAAAATTTTGAAGGATGCTTTATGAAAAGAGCAGGTTGAGCCGCTTTAAAGAGGGAACAAAATAAAGACAGTTGTAAAGACAGTAGATCAGGAGTGCCCTTTCATGGAGAAGATGGAGAAATGCTGAAGGCATTTGTTCTCTGGAAGAGGTGTAAGGGTCACCTTGAAAGGCATTTCCTCAAGCCCCAGAGTATGTTTGTCCCCCCCTGCTCAGGACTGACATTTTCCTGGCATCTCTTTGTGTTTGAAGCCACTGAACAGGGTGCCCAGAGGTACAACCTGCATCACAGTTACTTGCTTCGACAAGACAGAAAATTTCCATTAAGAATCACAGGCACAACCTGATAAGCTGGGGCTGAGAGCAGTGGGGCAGCTTTGGTGCCCAGCTCCTTCCTTGCATGTTTCTTGCTCGATTAGAAGTTCATTTTTAATTTTTCTCTGGGAAGCATCCCGTACTCCCCAAGAGGCAGCCAGAGGAAGTGATTTCAGAAAACAAAATTTCATTTGCAGGGTGAGATGTGGGAATCCTGGCAGCCTGCCTGTTGAGATCCTGCGGCCAGTGTCTGTGAGCTGGCAGCCAAGTCACCCTGGCAGGGAATCCTTTGTGCTTAGTCTGGCCCTGAATACTTGGGAGACTTGGCAAGCAGCTGCCAGACAGCAGGCTGTGTGAAAGCTGACTGTGGTGTGGAAAATGTCCCAGGTACCCTGAGAGAGGGGAGAGCACCCTCTGGGAGTCTCTACTCCAGGGCAGAACAGATCAGATGGCTCCAGGCTCACATGGAGCCCCCACTCAGAGCTTCGTGGCCAGTTTCCTCCTCCCCAGGGCCCATCCATCACTCTTTCTGCACTCCGTTCTGCTTCATAGTTGATCTATCCAGCCTCTGTCACGGCCACTTCTGTCATCTTGTGGAGATATAGCCATCTGTAAACGTCCCTGTCCATTGCTTGCAGAGAAGTGTCGGTTTGTGACGGGGCTTCAGATAACCTAGGTCCTCATTGAGCTGCCACAGGCTAGCCTTGAATTCTTCTTTCCCAATTTAAAGGAGGATTTTATTTTGCCAATGATCTCATTTATTAATTGCTGATCGTCTTTAAAAGATATTTAACAACTTCATACATATATAATGTATTTTGTCATATTTGTCCTCATTTTTATTTTATTTTACCATATCTATCCCTCTTGCTCCCCTGCCATTTCACCAAGGCCCTTACTCCTCCTTGCTGTCTCCTGGGGCGCCTGTGACCCACTGAGTTGGTTTAGGGCACTTGCATGAAAGAGCAAGGAGCTATTTGGAAGAACTTAAGCAACTTACTAGTGGCGATATCACTCGCAAAAATGGCTCCCTCTTTAATCATCATCTTCCAGTAGCTCCTCCAATGGGGTCTCCTGAGCCCCACCCCTGGCCTTGAACCCTTGAGCTTCCTATGTCCATTTCCCAAATAATGACCACAGGTGGTCACTACCCCACACAACTTCTGGGAAACCTTTAACCCCTACCCACACAAGCCTCTCAGATGTCTGCCCTGACTCCTCTCCTCACATTTGCCCTTGACTCCAGTCTTTTTTGCAGAGAATTAAAGAGAAATATTGATCAACTAAGAAAGAGTATGTGTAAAGTAACTGCCTTCAGCTCTTAAATGTCAGTGTCTCCAAAGGCAAAATAGCTAAGGATTGCTTCCAGGTTAAATGAGATAAAAAGCTACAGATTGAAATGCAATGTGTAAACTGGGGTGGAGCTGAACCTGGGGAACCTAAAAGAGCCACAGAGACATTTTGGAGACAAACGGAGAGAAATTTGAGCGTAGACTGTGTATTAGATAATATCTCAGTGATCTAGTTCACTCGCTTTGCTCTGAGTGTCCACAGGAAAGTGTCTGGTTCTTAGAAGGTACAGGCTGGGGATGAAAGGATGAACTATCACAATGGTGGTGACTCGGCTCAGAAGGCAGATTTAATGGCTGGGGGCGGTGGGTCAGGAGGGGAAGGTTGGAGGCAGCTCAATGGATTCTACAGTATTCAGTAAAATGTAATCTATAAGAACCTGAGTTCAGATCCCAACACCCATGTGAAAAACTAGGTGTGCTACTCACAGACCTGTGGCCCCTGTGCTGTGGAGGTTAGAGACTAGAGGATCACTGGGGAGTGCTGGCTTCCAGTCAAGGTCCAGTTTCAGTGGGAGACCCTGGTAGAGCAGGACACCCAAAGCCCTTCCCTGGCCTCTGTGTACATGCTCTAGACATGAAAGGAGAAATAAACAGTGTGTAAAGAGTGTGTGTGGGGAAGTGTTCATCTAACACTTGAGGGTTCGGTGGTCACTTGTGCTCAGTTGTAGTTTTTGTTTAAATTTTTGTTCTCTAGGTGTACTGGAGGTGGGATTCAGGGTCTTGTGTATGCTGCAAAGCTACGTGCCTATCCTTTATATTTATTAATGTTTATTTTGCGACAAGATCTCATCAAGTTACTGAGACTGACTGGCCCTTGAGTCATTCTGTATCCCAGGCTGACCTTGAACGTGTTCCTCTTGCCTCAGCCTCCCCAGTGCCCGAATGATTCCCAGTGTGTCATCACAATAGGCTACCAGTCATCACTGAACCGTGCTCATGACACTCTTAAAGGCATGAAAGTCTGTGTTCTGTCTGTACACAGATTGTCTCCTTTTGCCCTCAGAGCAGCCTGGGGATCAGGGAGCCCCTCAGACCATTTTCTCGTTGAGGAATAAGAGGCAGATCCATGTTTGCTGACTGCTCATTTATAGCACAGTGTCAGAAGCCTTCCATAAGCTGAAAAGCAAGATGAGTCTCTAGGACTTGCTTGTAAAACAGATGTTCAGCCTCTGGGTTGCAGGCCTAGGACTCTGTCTGGAGTTCTATAAGAACTCCATGTATACAGGCCTGCTCAGTAGGCATTTCATAGACGGGCAACCTCACCAATGCCTCCAAGGTTGGACCCTGCAGAGCTGGAATGGGCTCCTGTATTGTATTTGGATTGTGGTATTTCCCTTCCTCAGTATGATCTCTGATTCCTCAGAGGAATCAGAGACTGAAGTATTTGGAATTGTTCTCCTGGTTCTTCAGACTCTTTGGAGAAGAGATGGAGGAGGAGCCACCATTTGGAGCAGGTGGGTAGAGCCCTGTCAGTCAAGTATCTGGAGTGTAAAGAACGTTGCTCTGTGAAGTCAGATATGTGTCTCCTTGTTTCTGGTCTGCCTTTCCTGATGGAAAGGATGCAGAGGCTTTCCTACCTGCTTCCATACCCCCTCTCAGGTCCTTAGAACTTAATATTGTATCTTGTGGCAGTGAGTAGCCAGGAAATATCAGTATCTAACAGTGAATGGATGGATGGATGGCCTAAAGGGAAAGACCAATACAAAAATATTGCAGGTAAACAGTGAAACAGTCCTCGCTGTACTGGGCTGAGGCTAACTCAGTTGTAGAGTGCTTGCCTAGCATTCACAAAGCTCTGGGTTTGAGCCTCGGTACCAACTGCATGTTGTGATGTATGTCTATAATTCTAGGACTCAGGAGGTAGAGGCAAGAGGATCAGAGGTTCAAGGTCATACGTACTGACATAACAACTTCAAGGCCAACTGTCTCAAAACATAAAGGCCATCTCATTTACGTTTGTAGATAACCCAAGTATGCATGGTAGATATTAGCAGCTGTTAATACTGGACAGTGGAGGATGAGCATAGCCCAGGGCTATTCAGACACCCTGTATACCTGAAATCTTTTATAACAAAGCCAGGCATGCTGGCCCATGACTATAATTCTAGCACTTGGGAGGCTGAGACAGGAGGATCACCATGAACTTAGCCTGGGCTTTAGAGTGAATTTCAGTCCAATTTGAGATACAGAGTTAGGTTGTCTCAAAAACAACAGAGAGAGGGTGGGAGGGAGAGAAGTAGAAAGGGGAGATGGAGAGAGAGAGAGAGAGAGAGAGAGAGAGAGAGAGGAAATGCAGATAAATGGTCTCTAACCTGGTAATAAAGGTAAGAAGGCTTCCTAGAGGGGGTATCCTGAGGTTCATAAAGATGCACGAGGGAAGGCGGCTCATTTGGCCTCAAAAGCACGAAGGCCTGAATTCAGATACCTAGCACCCAAGAAAAAACTGCCATGCCCATTACCATAAGACTTGGGGAGCAGAGGCAGGAGGACCCCTGAACCTCACTGGCTGCCAGCCTCGCTGATCAGTGGACTCCTGTGAGCAACCAACCGTCTCCAGACAGTAAGGTTGAGAGTGATGCAGGAAAGTACTCACCATTAACCCCCAACTCCACATGCAGGTGCACACACATGCACACACCCACAGGACAAACTCAGCTGTAACACACACACACATACACACACACAAGAAAAGAGGAAAAAGATGCCTAAGGCTCTGGAAAATGTCAGCAGGGGATGCAGATGAGTTAGTGATACTGGTTGAACAACAGAAGGGCACAGTAGGGTCAGCTCTGGTGAGGCAGACAGCAAGGGAGTTGGGAGCACATTGTGCCCCACCAAGACCTCAGGGTACCTGGGAGCCAGGTGATGTCCAAGCAAGAGAGTGACCTTCCATAGTTTCACTATGGAAGAAAATAAAGGGGTTTGAGGAAAGCCCTGAGGCTGACCTTTGTGACCCTTCCCCCTCCCCCTCGAGGGCAGCTAGGGGTTCAAACCTTTCCCTAGGATTCTCTTTAAGGTCTGCTTTACTTCAACTGGCAAGTTGCTTTTTCCATATAAGTGTCAATCAGAATAAGAAATAAGAAAGGGGAGTTTTTCTCCAAACTACGTTGGGAGCCAGGTACCCCAAAAGCTTCAGTAGCTTTGGAAAGAATGCCACACAGCAAAAATCCTGTCCCAGTTTTACTTAGATACTTAGCTCAGTGTGGACATTTGGTGGAGAAAAGTTGATTCTTTTTAAGAGAGACAAAGTAGCAGTTGCTGGCCTTGAGCACCCATAGCCAGAAGCAGCTCACAGCCCATGGTGAGCCTCCTGTGATGGTGAGCCTCCAACAGAGACTGCTTCCCCTTCCTGGCTCAGCCTTCCATTCCCACTCTCTTCACCAAGCAAACCTGAGCTAAACAACTCAAAGACGTTGTGGGTGGCATTGTGGATGGCCCCGTTAATCCTTTAATGGCTCCTGCCATCTGCTTCCTACTAGCCCATGTGAAAATGTTCCAGGCACCCTCTATGTGGATGGAGGGTGCAATTCCATCCATTGAATTGCATATCTCATGCAGACAAGCCACAGGAGGTGGGTCTAGACATGAAGATTTTCTAAAATAAAGACCCAAGTGCCATCCAGGTGGACTGAAAGTTTGGTGGGTGTCAGATGGCTGTTATAGCCACACCAAAAGCAATGAGCAAGGGCAGGCATAGACACAGAGCTGCAGAATCAAACACACCAGCTATCATCTTGGGGATGGGAATGTAGCTCAGTTGTAAGAGAGCTTGCCTAGAATGGGTAAAGCCCTGGGCTTGATCACCAACATGACATAACCCAAGTGTGGTGGTCCTCATCTGTAGCTCCCAGACGAGGGAAGTGAAAAAAGAAAGACAGATGTTAGGGGTCATCCTTGGATATAGAGTGAGTTCATAGTGAGCTAGCTTGGAGTAAATGTCCAAAATAAAATATTTGAAAACGATTGAGGAACATCTAAACAGTTTTCACGGTGGCTGCCTTCACAGAGCTCGTATGTGTAAGTAGCTTGCCATGAGATAACACAGTGCAAACAGAGAAAATACCAGAGGTCGGAACTTCTGTGTTTTCTCTACTTTAATAATTTTATAATTTTTTGAAACATTTGTAGACATAAATAAAACCAACCTACAGTGTGAGGGAGGGAGGGACCAAGTGGGAACTTAAGGGTTCTTTGGAAAGTCGGTTGTGTTGGATGGTGTTTTCCTGAAGCAGACACAGGTGAAAGGATGTTCTGCTAAAGCAAGCACATGAAAGGACACATGATGAAGGATTCTTTGCTAACAACAAGCATGCATAGTCCACTTTACATTACATAGTTGAATTGCATTTGTCAGGACTCCATAGAAAGAAACTCGACAAAAAACTTCTGGAGTCGTGCTGTGGCTTCCTGCTGCTTCTGCAGACTCAGGCTGATGGGTGAAGTGATGTCAGCTGAGACAGACGCACATGCTAAGGCAAGACCTGTGCTGAGGCAAGGCCTATAGAGGACATGTGATGTTTGGAGAGAGTATAAATAAGACTCGATGGACAGTGATGGAGGCTGAGCTAGGCTTGCTTATAGAGCTAGTGCACAATGCTTATAGATCTCATGTCTTCTCTGATCTTTGCTTTCCTAAGATAAGAACTTCTTCTGGCATCCCTCTGGGTCCCTCTTGCTGACTAGAGCTGAGGCTGAGGCCTGGCTGTCTCTGATAATAGTGCCATTACTGCTGATTTGTGTTTGCTTCCCTGACTCTACCGAACTAGACTGCCATTTGTTTGTTTATTTGTTTGTATGTTTTAAGAGACAGGGTTTCCTTGTATAGTCCTGGCTGTTCTGGAACTTACTCTGCAGACCAGGCCGGCCTTGAACTCAGAAATCCACCTGTCTCTGCCTCCCAAGTGCTGGGACTAAAGGTGTGTGCTACCACTGCCCAGCTTGAGCTAGACTACTGATGTATCTGTGAAGTGTTTTTGAACTGCCACTGCTGACCTGTGAGCTGAACTGCTGCTTTCCAGACAACACAGATGGGAGTTGCTCCAAAGAACCTTTCTAAACAGGTTCTCTTCCCTGTATCCTTTCTTTCCCACTACCTCTGGTGGGTGGTGGGCTAAAAGGGAGGATAGAACATTTAAGAATCATCATCACTGAGCAAGATGGCTCAGTGGGTAAGAGCACTGACTGCTCTTCTGAAGGTCCTGAGTTCAAATCCCAGCAACCACATGGTGGCTCACAACCTTCTGTAATGAGATCTGATGCCCTCTTCTGGTGTCTGAAGTCAGCTACAGTGTACTTATGTATAATAATAAATAAATCTTTGGGCCGGAGCAAGCAGGGCTGACCAGAGCAAGCAGAGGTCCTAAAAATTCAATTCCCAACAACCACATGAAGGCTCACAACCATCTCACATACATAAAAAAAAAAAAATCAATCATCATTAAAAATATGTTTTAGGGGCTGGTGAGCTGGCTCAGTGGTTAAGAGCGCCGACTGCTCTTCCAAAGGTCCTGAGTTCAAATCCCAGCAACCACATGGTGGCTCACAACCATCAATAACGAAATCTGATGCTCTCTTCTGGAGTGTCTGAAGATACACTACAGTGTACTTACATATAGTAAATAAATAAATTTTTAAAAAAAGATAAAAATATGTTTTAAAGAAACTAAAGTTACAGAGGAAGTTTATTTGCATTTAACAACAAAAAGGGGGAACAATCGGTACTTTATAAAGGAGAAAACAACAATACTGTCTTTTTTTTTTTTTTTTTTTTAGATTTATTTATTATATGTAAGTACACTGTAGCTGTCTTCAGACGCACCAGAAGAGGGCATCAGATCTCATTACGGGTGGTTGTGAGCCACCATGTGGTTGCTGGGATTTGAACTTTGGACCTTCGGAAGAGCAGTCAGGTGCTCTTACCCACTGAGCCATCTCACCAGCCCCAATACTGTCATTTTTTAAAAATTGGGCTGGACAGTTGGTTCAGTGGCTAAGAACACTTGCTGTTCTTACAGAGAACCAGAGTTCACTTCCCAGCACCCATATCAGGCAATTCACAAGTGCTTCAGCTCCAGGAGATTTGATGCCCTCTTCTGGCTTCATCTAGTACCTTCATTAATATGTACACACACACACACACACACACACACACACACACACAGAGAGAGAGAGAGAGAGAGAGAGAGAGAGAGAGAGAGAGAAGGCATCAACTGCAGAATAAATCAAAACAGGAAAATGAGTGGGCTCCATGGTAGACTATTTGAAAATACACAGTTTGGAAGGGGAGGAGGAATGCATATGAATCTAAAAGGCTTTGAGAGCTTTGGTACCACATTCAAAGTACATATACTCACGTTGTTGGGCTCAAAAGGGACTGGGAATGACCAAAAGACCTCTATATAAAGAGATAATAACAATAAAACCTTCCGGAATTTAGTGAGATTGTGGATAGGACACACTGGTTCAACTCAACCATCCTCACTGTTCTAGTTTTATTCGCAGTGTTGTGGGAAAACACTATGATGAGGGAAGGGTTACTGGGTTCATGCTTCCATGCCACAGGTTGTCTCTGAGGAAGTCAGGGCAAGAACTCAAATTGGGACTGAAGCGGACACCGTGGAGGAACGAGGTTAGCTGGCTCACACACTGGCTTTTGCCTCATTAGCTCTCTCTACAGCCCAGGAGAACCTGGTGTGGCCCACAGTGGGCTGAGCCCTCCTGCAACAATGACCAATCACAACAGTTTTCTGCAGTCATGCCCAACCAATCCTAGCTGGGCGGCCCTAGCCTGAGGCCTCTCAGATGTTAGCAAAGAAAACTAGGCAGGACACCTACTCCAAGATAAAGGAAACAAAAGGAGGGGGTTCCGGTTAAAGCCAGCAGGAGACTTCTCAGGCAGGGGGAGAAAAGACTAGATATTCACAATGTTGAGTAAAAACAAACCAAACCAAAAGAAACCCTGCCGACCGAGATCACAATGTTCTGCAGAGCTATCCTTTAGAAATAAGAGAGAGAAGGAGGTATTAAGTTAGTTTTTTCTTAGACAAAAGCTGACATGGCCATCAATCCTGTCATACAAGAAATGCTAATCCCTCGGGAGGCAGAGGCAGGCGGATTTCTGAGTTCGAGGCCAGCCTGGTCTACAAAGTGAGCTCCAGGACAGCCAGAGCTATAAAGAGAAACCCTGTCTCGAAAAACCAAAAAAAAAAAAAAAAAAAAAAAAAAAAAGAAATGCTAGAGTGCCGGGCAGTGGTGGCGCATGCCTTTAATCCCAGCACTTGGGAGGCAGAGGCAGGCGAATTTCTGAGTTCGAGGCCAGCCTGGTCTACAGAGTGAGTTCCAGGACAGCCAGGGCTATACAGAGAAACTCTGTCTCAAAAAACAAAAAAAAAAACAAAAAACAAAAAAGAAAAAAGAAATGCTAGAGTGTTTTTCACATTTAAAGAAGTGAAAATCAGTATGAAGAAAACATCGGAAGATGAAAACTCACTGGCAGAGCTTGGGGGGGGGGGGCTGCAGTTAGGTTAGAGCTGGAGAGGTGGTAGAGTTAGGTTAGAGCTGGAGAGGTGGTGCAGTGGTTAGAGCTGGAGAGGTGGTGCAGTGGTTAGGAGCACCTGCTGCTCTAGCAGAGGACCTGGGTTTGGTTTCTAGCACCCACCACGCTTCTGTAATTCTAAAATCCAGGGATCCATTGTTCTTCCTCCCTTAATTTTTTGTGGGGAAGGGCATTTGGTTGCAGCAATAAGAAAAGTAACTAATATAACAAACCAGTAGTGAAGGACCGACTTGGGCACATACACTTCCCAGGAAATGATTCATAAAGAAACAGAAAACTTGCAGTGGTGGCGCACGCCTTTAGTCCCAGCACTCACGAGGCAGAGGTAGGCAGATCTATGAGTTTAAGGTCAGCCTGGTCTACAGAGTGAGTTTCAGGACAGCCAGGGCTACACAGAGAAACCCTGTCTTGAAGGAAAAACAAAACAAAACAAACAAACAGACAGACAGACAGACAGACAGACAGAAAGAAAGAAAGAAAGAAAGAAAGAAAGAAAGAAACAGAAAGAGGAGCTGGAGAGATGGCCCAGTGGGTAAGAGCACCCGACTGCTTTTCCGAAGGTCCTCAGTTCAAATCCCAGCAACCACATGGTGGCTTACAACTATCCATAATGAGATCTGATGTCCTCTTCTGATGTGTCTGAAGACAGATACAGTGTACTTAGATATAATAATAAATAAATCTTTAAAAAAAAAAAAACAACAACAACAAAAAAAAAAAAAACTCCGGCTGGAGAGATGGCTCAGTGGTTAAGAGCACTGACTGCTCTTCCAAAGGTCCTAAGTTCAAATCCCAGCAACCACATGGTGGCTCACAACCATCTGTAATGGAATCCGGTGCCCTCTTCTGGTGTGTCTGAAGACAGCTACAATGTACTTACATATAATAAATAAATCTTTAAAAAGAAAAAAAAAAAAAAACAGAAAGAGAAAACTCAAACATCCCAACAATGCATAATGAGATTAAATCCATAATGAAATGTCTCCTTTCAGAGAAAAGCCTAGGATCAAAGGGCTTCATTCTTGAATTCTACCAAATTAGCCAAGGACACAACAGAAACTAAAGAAGCCATGGCCCACTCTGCCAAAAATCTTCAACAGAATACTGCCAAACTGAGTCCCATAGTAGATGACAAGAGTGTTCACCTGATCAAGTACATAGGAGGCATACAGGGATGCTAGAGTGGTCCAACATACACAACATACTATTCTAAGCAGAACGAGGAAGACAACCCTGTATGCTTTTCCCAGGAGACACAGGGAAACTATTGAAATTCAACATTCCTTAATTTTGAAATCCGAGTAAATTAGGTATTACAAGGAACATAAGGTAGCGCAGCCTGTGTGTAGCCAGCCGAAGCCAACATGCAGAATGGGGGAGAACCAAAGCTTTCTCTGGAAAGTCTGGAACAAGACAAAGGTGGCGACTTTCAGCACTGTCTTAATCAGGGTTTCTATTCCTGCACAAATATCAGGACCAAGAAGCAAGTTGGCAAGTTGGGGAGGAAAGGGTTTATTCAGCTTACACTTTCCACATTGACACCAGGACTGGAGTCAAGCAGGTCAGGAAGCAGGAGCTGATGCAGAAGCCATGGAGGGATATTACTTACTGGCTTGTTTTCCCTGGCTTGCTCAGCCTTCTTTCTTATAGAACCCAAGACTACCAGCCCAGGGCTGGCACCACCTAAAAGGGGCCTTCCCCAGTAATTGAGAAAATGCCCCACAGCTGGATCTCATGGAGGCACCTTCCCAACTGAAGCTCCTTTCTCTGTGATAACTCCAGCCTGTGTCAAGTTGGCACAAAACCAGCCAGTACAAGCACTTTACCTCAACAGACTTCTAAAGATTCTAGGACCCAACAAAAAGAAGCAGTAAGCAGGATCTGGGAAGGAATCAGAACCTACACTAAAAAGGTCAAAAGATCATCAGAACAAGCTATCCTCGCATCTCAGGGAGTGAGAAAAAAAAAAAAAACAATCAGGCAAGAGAAAAAAATAAGACTGCTCAGATTTACAAGTACTGAGTCAAATGGGCATTGCTTGAGGCAGCATGGTATAGAAAACACTAACGATTACCAAAAATATTAGAAACAATAAACCAATTCAGCAAAGTTGTTTTATACTGTACATCAGCATGCCTTTCATCTTTAAAATGCATGCACTACTTTTAAAGTTACATTTTTTATTTTGTGTGCCTATATGTATGTGGGCACACTTGTGAAGGCCACAGGACAACTTTCAGAAGGTGGCTCTCTCCTTCTGCCACGTGAGTCCTTGTAAATGTAATTTTAATTCACCTGATATAATTGTCTCTGAGCTATATATATATGTCTTGCTAACCTAGTCCTGGAAGCTTCTAGCCTTTGTACAGTCTAAGCGTCGAATGATTTTGGCCTCTGAGACTTGCTGCTGAATAAGCTCACCCTTTCTTGTTCTTTCTGAACTCTGGCTGGCTGGTTTAACTCAGCTGATCTGGCCCAAACTCCTCTCCCAGCTGACTTATTCAATCTTGCTCTTCTCTCAGCCTCTGAATTGCTCTGCTTGGCCTCAAACTGACTCCAGCAATCTTTTCTAATCTGGCTCCTTCTCATTCTCTTGCTCGCTGTCTTTGCCTGTGTCTAGCTTGCTCTCTCTTCAGTCTGTGTCTGTAAAACTTTCCCAGTAAAGCTGCCTCCTTCTCCCTCTCTGGGCTGCTCTACTCTCCCTCTCAACTCTACTGCGCTGCTCTCCATGGACTCTACTGTATCCTTGCCGTACTCTCTTCCCTGTACGTCTGCCTCTCCTTAAGTAGCTTCCCTTTCCTCTCTTCTCGTGATAGTTGGACATATCCTATTCTGTCAAATCTTCCTCTGATTCATCACTTTTTCTGCCTCTCAATTAGACATCACTTTCAAACATAGGTGTTTCCTTCTACAAACTACCTTTACTTTCATTCTTTGGGATTAAAGGTATGTAGTAAGGACATTTCTGTATTCCAGCCAGAGGGATTAAAGGTGTGTGCTAAGGGCTGAGCCACACCACAACTAGAAACTGGTTCAAATATTCTCTAACAGGTCCTGGGGATGAAACTCAGATCATGAGGCTTGGTGGAAAGTGCCTTTACTCACTGAGCCACTTGCTGGCCACATTTTTATATAACCCTTTTTATTAGTACATAATAAGTGTAAATAGTGATAGGCTTTATGAAGACATGAAGATATGTGCCTTGCCATATCCGGATGGAGATTGCACTGAACTCACATGTACATGCACATATCTACACATGTATTTATATTTATTTATGTATCTATGTAGAATTCACAAATAAGAGAAAGTAAATGTCATCTTTCTGAGCCTGTCTTATTTAGTGTGATGACCTCCAGTTCCTTCCATTTTACTGCAAATGACATCATTTGGAGCTGAATGAAAACTCCATTGTGCATGTGAGCCAAACTTCCTTTATTCATTTCTCTCTTGACAGGCTGATACTTGGCTATTGTGAATGGTGCTGCAGTCAGCATGGATGTCTAAGTGTTTCTATGACTTAGACTCCCTCTCAGGTAGACACCCAGGAGTCACAGTGTCCTGAGTCTCATGGTAGTTCTATGCCTAGTTCTTTGAGGAACTGACTCCCACAACAACTGACCAATCAAATATTCCCGACAGCAGGCTGTACCAGTCCCCCACCTCCCATCCTTGCATGTTGCTGTTTGATTTCGGCTATTCCTTGTCTGTCAGAGGTGTCATCGGGAGTTGGCTCCCACCTGGGCACTTCCATCACTCAGCTGATCTCTCCTTTTCTGAGGAGAAGCTTGGTTTCCTGCTCTCTCATCTGTCAGTTCTTGGTTTTGTTTCTTGTGCTCTGGGAGAACTTTTGGAAAGTCCTTTTCTGGGCCTGCGTCTTGACGTTTCTCTGTGCATTCCTTACCCAGCTTCAGAGTTGCAGGCATTTAGCAGGAAACAGGTTGGTCTGTATGGGATTCATTTTCATCCGGGATGAGAGGGAGCAATCTGGCTTCATTCTGTGTAAGGGGATGTTCACTCCTCCTAGCTCTGTGTGTGGAAGAGCTGTCTTTTCTCCAGTGCATTCTTTTTGCAATTTTGAAAACTCAGGCAGTTGGGCAGGCTCAGTAGTAGAGCTGGGTTCAATTCTCTGTCCTGTGTTCTGTCCCAGTGCCCCGGGTTGATTTTGTGTGTCAGTAACAGTGTTTGTTACCTAGTTATGTGTTGGAAGCCGACTGTGGCTCACATGAAACGGGGTACACCTGGGAGGCAAGCTGGGGCTGAAAAGAGAGGGGAAACTAGGCAGTCGAAAGAAAAATGGAGCCAAGACAAGGTTCCTGATCAAGGCTCAAATGTTTAATGGCAAATGCGCTTATAAGGGGGAGGGGGGAGGCTCATTCCCATTAATTCATCCTTGGAGCTTGGAACCAGCCGCAGGTGATAGGGTGTAGTTTCCAGAATAGCTCAGCAGCCTCCCAGCAGTAACTTGGAGGGGAACAGCGGCAGTGATCTAGGGAGGAAGGCTCCATCCTAGGTAATCAATCTCCTTAGTGGCAGCAAGGTCAAGGTCTGGCTCAGCCTGCTTCAGTCTGGGGGGGCGGGGGGGAGGTTACAATTTCCTCCCTGTTATTATATTTAAAAAAACTGGACTGGGGCATAAAATTTATTTATGCTCTATAGTCCTGCCTGGGAGTTATGGTAACTGGCAACCCCGCCTGTCTTAGGAAATCTTAGATCTTCCCGAACCATCCAATTCCATCTTGGAGGTACATGCAGCTTGTTTGTGTTATATTTCACACAAAACATGGCTCTGTGGTGTGTTATCAACAGCCATGGCCTTTTGGCATGTACCTCTGTTTTAGATTGGTATGGTTCCAAGATCTGGGCGCCCGCCATTGACTGTCCGGCCCTCATTAGCACACCTTATTCCCAATTCAGACCAAAGCCACAATATGAACTAAAAATGCTTCTTCAATGAAGATTAATAACTGCCACCTGCACTGTTGGAGGTGAGGGTGCACACCTGCTGCAGTCAGGCTGAGGGGCGTTGACTAAACCTGCTTGAAAAACAAAGTTGAGACAGTGAAAAGCAACAGTACTGAAGCTTCTTTGGGGAAGTCCAGGTACTCCATTCAATTGCAAATTAGCAACAATCAAGTTTAGACTTACAGCTCCCTGGTGTGAGGGAGGTGGCCTTGAGAATTGCAGAAAGGCTGCAGCTTCTCTGGGAGTGGAGGCTGTGCTCCAAATTAACTTTGCTAGGTAATTAAGATTTTAGCTATCTTCCCTAGGATTCTCTAATACTGGAATTGTTACTAGACCAGTCCAAGATTGAGTTAGAATAACTGGTCACAATGAGGGAAGGAGAAGAATCACTATAACTCTTTCTTGTGACTAATCTTTCTAAGTCAGATTACACAGTCTCTGATGTTCTATGTCCCATAAGGTTTAAAAAGCTTGAAGCAAGGCAGCTTAGCTTGTCCAAACTGGGAAAATGGCAAGCAAGAGTGGGTCAAAAACATATACACAATTCAGCTTTCTTGTCACTACAGTCAGGGCACTCAGTGAACTCACCTGTCAGCTTGTCACACGAATTAGCCGTCATGCTTCTGCAGCATTCTGTGGAGAGAACCTATGCTTTTCCCTTTCCCAATAAGGTAGCTGTTCAGGATCAAACCATATGCCAATAAGTAGATCCTTTTCATCTCACCTAGACATGATTATGAGGCATTTATTAAGTTATTGACATCCAAATTTCAAAATTCTTAAAATAAAAGTGTGATTTAAATAATGTGCACAGGGATATATTAAATAATGTGCATGGGGATATAGTTTCCCCCTTCCTTTATTTTTTAAGAAGAAGAGTTTTTAAAGTTCCACAATACTCTGTCTTTGAGAATTAATAAATTCTTGACAACATTTCAAATGCTTGACTGTTATAGTCAGTATTAATATAACAAGGACAGTGACTATTTACACTTTCAATTGTTTCTCTTGAAGAGCTGTTGTAACTAGAAAGCTAAAAAGTTATTAATAGTCACATGTGCATAGTTTATTTATTTAATAATCAGAAATAAGAACATTCATTTGCAGCAATTGATTAAGTATAGGTCCTCAAGAATTAACACCATTATGTGGAAACAGGTAGGAACTGAGGACACCAAGAGCAAATTTTTTACAATTTGACATGCACATTCTCCAAAAATACCAAAATATTATCTTAAACCATTACTGTTTTGAATATATAAAGAATGAGATTATATAGCCAATTTTTAAAAGTGCGATGAGCACATTCAACTATTCCTTGTCCCATGGGGTTATAAGGAAGCCCAGTTTTATGTTTGATGCCAAATTTTTTACAAAATGAAGTAAAATTTTTGCTAGAATAGGATGGCCAATTATCTGTCTTAATAAGTTTAGGCAATCCTATAGCATTAAAGGCTTGTAGGCAATGATCAATTACTTTTTTAGAGGCAGAGAAGCAAAAAGAAATCCTGAACAAGTGTCAATACAAACATGTATATATTTTAATTTTCCAAATTCTGCATAATGAGTTACATCCATTTGCCAAATATGATTAGGCATAAGACCTCGTGGATTAACTCCTAAATGTGGCACTGGAGATAATGTAATACATTTAGGACATTGTTTTACAACCATTCTTGCTTGCTCCTTAGGGATCTTATGTCAGAGCCTTAAGGTATGGCTAGAGAGATGAAATTTTTCATGATCACATTTGGCCAAAGCAACAGGATCTGAAATTAAGTCTTCTCCTATTAGAGCTCTGTCGATGCATTCATTGCCTTCAGCTAAAGGTCCAGGAAGACCAGAATGAGATCGTTTGTGGCCAATATAGAATGGGTGTTTTCAGGCAAGAATGATGTTTTGCAATTGTGAAAACAAGGATCCTGCTGGCGTATTAAAGTTAAAAGTACCACAGGTCTCCAATAAGGGTACCAATTGTGCAACATATAAACTATCAGTAAAAATATTAAAAGCCTCATTCACAGACTGAAACACATTCAGTACTGCTGTTAATTCTGCTAATTGAGCTGAGAGGCCAGGAGTCTTTATGATTACCTGTTGATTATTTATAAGAAATCCAGGGGCTGGTGAGATGGCTCAGTGGGTAAGAGCACCTGACTGCTCTTCCGAAGGTCCAGAGTTCAGATCCCAGCAACCACATGGTGGCTCACAACCATCCACAACGAGATCTGGCGCCCTCTTCTGGAGTGTCTGAGGACAGCTACAGTGTACTTACATATAATAAATAAATAAATAAATCTTAAAAAAAAAAAAAAAAGAAATCCAGCTCGCCCTTTAGAGGAGCGATCAGTAAACACCAGAACAGCATTGTGTAAAGGTTGTAAAGAGGTCATATTAGGAAATATCACCTCATATACCTTTAAAATGTTTATCAACCTATCTTGAGGGTAGTGGCTGTCTATAGTTACTTTAAACCCTATTTGAGCAAGCAACTAATCTGTACTGTGCTGTTTCAGCCAAGTGTCTTGACCTACGCTGTAAGGCTGAACAATAATATCTGGCTCTTTGCCAAAATAAGTTAGTGCCTGCTTCCTTCCAAGGATAATCATCTGAGCTACTGCTTCATAATATGGCAAGATATTACGTTTAGGAGAAATCCTCGAATGTATCCACATTAGAAGAGACTTTTGCCATAACAATCCTGTAGGCACATGAATTGTATTAAAAATTAACAGATGTAAAGGCAAAGAGTAATCTATATAAATGACAAATTGCTCTTTTATAGCTTTTTCCACTAGTTGCAAAGCCAACAATCCTTCTGAGGCTAAAGATCTAGAGGAGGTAGGATCAGAACTCCCTTTAAGAATATCAAATAAAGGTTTCAACTCCCCTGTAGTAAACTTTAAATAGGGGTGAAGCCAATTAATATCACCTAACAATTTTTGAAAATCATTCAAAGTCCTTAAGTTGTCTCTGTGAATAACTATCTTCTGGGGAAAAACAGCTTGATTAGTAAGTCTAAAACTCAAATAATTATAAGGATCCTGGGTTTGTATCCTATCAGGAGCTATCTGTAATCCTTATCAGCTAAAGCTTTATGTAAACCTCTGTAATACAAAAGCAAATCCTGGGGGTCTTTTCCAGGCTACCCAGGACAAATTCTTAACTGTCCAAAAACAGTCTTCTTAAAGGAACAGTATTTTTTCTTATGAGTTGCATAAGCAATTGCAAGCTTGAGAATTAATAGCATCTCAGGGATGAACAATTTTAAGCAATTGTAATCTCTGAGATACATTTATTAATAAAGATACAAATTAAAGCTTGATTATTCAACATTTTGAAACACCATCTACAGCACACAATTTAATTATCTGTGTTGAAGCAGGAGAAAACTCAAAAGAATAAGCGTGTGATCCAATTCACATATACTTTTCTCCCATAGAAGGGCTGTTTTTAAACACAGTAATTGGGATGCATGCATGCATGAATTTATAGAAGATACAAAAGCATGCATAAAAACAATTTTTTAACTTATCTTTGGGCTAATGATTGTCAATTTTATTTAAAACAATGGTATGCAATAGATCAAATATTAATATTCTGTAATAATCAAATTAATTGCTGTTTTGAATAAGGAACACATGCTTAGTCGACTTCTTTTTTTTTTTTAGATTTATTTATTTATTATATGTAAGTACACTGTAGCTGTCTTCAGACACTCCGGAAGAGGGAGTCAGATCTTGTTACGGATGGTTGTGAGCCACCATGTGGCTGCTGGGATTTGAACTAAGGACCTTTGGAAGAGCAGTCGGGTGCTCTTACCTGCTGAGCCATCTCACCAGCCCTTAGTTGGGTTCTTAAGACACAATTTTGTTATAGGTTTTCTAAAATATACGAATATATCTTACAATTCTTTATTAGCACCACAGCAGCCTTAATAGGATGTTAAAACTGTGCTTTGAGGTGAACGCTACCTCTGCCTCGCCCACCTCCAGTCCTTTTCCCAGGCTGAAGAGACTGAGGCAGACCAATCTGTTTTAGGCCAGGAAGCCCAAGTGAGGGCGGCAGAGCACCCCGAGTCCTAGCGGGAAAAGTACAGCTACCCCCGGCGGGGACAGGCGGAGGCTCATGAGGGCAATTGTGAGTGTGGCCCTCCCCTGAGTTTACTACAAAGGCACCTACTTTCTGGTGGCCTCCCATGCCACCACCGTTCAGGGAAGGCTTCGTACCCCATGGCCCCTCCCCGCAGCAGCTAGCAGCTGACCGGCTCCACGTGGGCCAACAGTCAGCCAGGAGGAGAAGAAAAATGACTTTACAATAATGTTTTCTCTTGCCAAAGAATTGCTGTGGGCACAGCTAATATTTAATTACTATTGATTATAGTTGATAACAATTATAAAAGCTTTCTTTATTTTCTGCAAAGCCTTTTGTTCTTTGCCAGTTAATTTGTGTCTCACTTAATAGCACCTAACAAAAGCTTAAGTTCTCCTGTGGTGAGTTTAAGGTGAGGTCTTAGCCAATTAACATCTCCTGGAAGCTTTTGAAAATAAAATTTTGAAGAAAATCAATTTTTCATTCTAGATTTTCTGTACCACAATATTATAGTATAACTAAAACCCTAAGTATTAAAAAGATATTGCCTCTGAATCTTTTCTGGAGCAACAGCTACTCCCCAGAACTTAAAAGCTCCTTGTGTGAGAGCAAGGATTTAAAGTAAACTTCACTTGAGAGGCATTAGCTAATAAAATACTTTCCACTTAGGAAACAATATACACTGAAAGATTCAAACTCTTAGCTTCTTGTATTGAAGCAGAGACACTAAGAATTTCTCTTACATGAGGTAAGGCTATATAAGCCAAACCTAGAGGCAAAATTTTCCAGTGATTACAAGCTCACTAGAAGCAAGCTCTTTACAATTTTCTGATTGCAAAGGAAAAAACAAACTCTTAAATCTATAATAACATTACATGAAGTAGGCAAGTCGAACCGCAATGTCCTGATAAATTCTACAGCCTGATTGACCTTTTATAAACTTAGAATTTAAACTTTTTTAGAACATCTGGGTAGATCTGCAAAGGTGCTCTTTTAGCTAAAAGGAATTCTCCCTGAAGGCAAGGAGAGGCAAGTTTTGAGAGCTTCCTTAGGCACCATTTGCAAGACAAAAGAAGTCACACAAGCCTTGCAGAGGCTGCTCTGAGCTTAGTTCCTCTTGCAGTGAGGACAGATTTCAGAATTTTTAAGTTTCTTTTGCAATATTAGACTATAACTACAACCTTGGGAAAGCAAAACCCAATTTCAAAACAATTTATCACCTTAGAATCAACATTAAAACTTCACTATCACGTTGCGAAATTTGACTGCCAATTTATACCTATGAATGCATGACAGTGCAAGTTTCAATGCTTCATAAAAGAGACATTGCTTTAAATCTTATCTTTAATTCTACTTTCTAGGATAAGAATCACATTAAATATTATCTCAACTAGAAGTATCCTTAGAGGCCCAGCCTCTTGGCCTGCCTTATGCCACGTGTTGGAAAGACTCCAAACCTGAGTGACCAGGTTAAAGCCAACTTTCTAGTAACCAGTGTTACACCCATTTGATCACACCCAATAACTTATAAGCTAATACTCTACGATGAAGACACGCAGAGCATATTATACCTCTAAGACCAGTAAAAAACCAAATGAAGCGGCTACACAGGTCTAATAAATTTAGACCAATCAAAGAATTTCAAATTTTCTAGCTATAATTGTAAGACAAAAAGCACCTTGTCATTGGCTAAATGCAATAATCACGATTGTAGAGAATTTTCTTTGGAAGGAACAACTACCAGCCTATTTGCCTTGAACTAAGAGGTTGCAAACTCCTTTTCTCAAAAAACTATTTTTCCAGCAGGAGCCCTCCTGCTGTGCTAGATTCTCAGCCAAAGTGTGAGCCACTTTCTTGCTGAACCAGCAGATAAAGTTTTAGCCATCTTTATTTTCCAACATGAAATACAGAACATTCAGTCATTCAGATGACAAGACAAAACACACATGGATTGACACGAGGTGCACCAGACATTAGACTGACGACACAGAGAGACCAGAGAACTTCTGCTGTAGGAGCCAGAGAGAAAAAGGCAGGGCGTCCCCCGACATTTCTCTCTGCCTCTGGGAGAGTTTCAAAATCCATTTTTATCTATATTATTACAAACCCTGTTTCTGCCACCTGATACAGCTCCCATCTGCTGACATCTGCCTGATTATTTAATTTAAACCCTTTTTCCTCTCACCTAAAGCAGTTTTTTGAAAACTGCAGACAACTACCTGATCAGTTCCTAGTTCCGATAATTCACTGCTGAACTAAGTGAATCCAGCGTTGGGTTAGCACTGATTCCAACCTTAGCCTGTATCTTTCTGCACCTTCAGCAACACTTTACCTGTTGCTTCACCGTGCCCCAATACGATTCTTTTCTTTTTCTTCCCATGGAGCTCTATACCAGGCAGCGTTCCTCCAGTGTTTTCTACCATTCCTCAGATCCCACATTAGGACGCCAAACTGTTGGAAGCCGACTGTGGCTCACATGAAACGGGGTACACCTGGGAGGCAAGCCGGGGTTGAAAAGAGAGGGGAAAATAGGCGGTCGAGAGAAAAATGGAGCCAAGACAAGGTTCCTGATCAAGGCTCAAATGTTTAATGGCAAATGCACTTATGGGGGGCGGGTGGGGGGGGGGAGATCAGGCCCATTCCCGCCAATTCATCCTTGGAGCTTGGAACCAGCTGCAGGTGATGAGGGTGTAGTCTCTGGAATAGCTCTGTGGCCTCCTGGCAGATAGCAGTGTCTTGAAGGGAAACAGCAGCAGTGGCTGAACAATAGAGTGATCTAGGGAGGAAGGCTCCACCCTAGGTAATCTCCTTAGTGGCAGCAAGGTCAAGGTCTGGCTCAGCCTGCTTCAGGCTGGGGGGGGGGGGTGTTACAGTTATGCATCTCTGTAGCATAGCTGAAACCCAGTATTGTAATGCCTCCAGCCACTTCCTATGTGCTCAGGATTGCGTTGCTATCTGGGGTCTCTTGTGCTTTGCTGTACATTCTAGGATTGTTTGGTTTTAGTTCTGTGGGAATATCATTGGAATAGATTAGGGGGTTGTGTTGACTCGGTAGGTCCTTTTTGTTAATATAGCCATTTTCATTGTATCGTTTTTCTGAACTGATGCTTCTCTAACCCAATAGCAAATGATCTGGAAAAACAAATCAAGGAAGCAGTCCCTTTCATGGTAGCTACAAAAACAAAATAAAATGCCTATGAATAAGTTTGCTCAAAAGTCAGATGATCTCTGATGCACACTAAAAAGCACTGATGAGAGAAATGGAAGAGGACACACACGTGGGAAGAGTCCATGTTTGTGAATTAGAGAAAAACAATCTTGTTTAAATGACCGCAGTACCTGAAGTGGTGTATAGACCAAATGCAATCCCTAACAAGATTCAAACAGTGTTCTACAGAAATAGAAGCAAACACAAACCTGAAACTTATATGCACACAACGCACAGAGAGACAGAGAGGCACACATAGACACAGACAGACAGACAGACGGTGGGGGGTGTGGGGGGAGGAGAAACCTTAGATAAAGAGCAAAGTAGGAGTTTTTAATACTACCTGATTTCCAAATACACTGTGGGTGTGACTCAGTGGTACGCCCTGTGCTTAGTATTCACAAAGCTTTGAGTTCAGGGGCTGGAGTCATGACTTAATGATTAAGAGCACACCCTGCTCTTGCAGAGAATCCAAGTTTGGTTCCTAGCACCAGTGTCAGGCAGCTCACAACTGTCTGTAACTGTAGCTCCAGGGGGATCCAACTCCTCTGGCTCCTGGAGGCCCTGCATTAATGTGGCATACAGATGCACATAATTTAAATTAATAATGAGAGAAATAATAGAGCTTTATTTTAAGCCCTAAGTTCAAAACCCCGAATACACACACACACACACAGAGGAGTATGAGTCTGCTTGCTTATTGTTCTTTTATGGAAGGCAAGACATTAGTACTTGAGATATTTTTCTTTACTACAACCTTGGGTCTCCCTTCATTGTACCTAGACAACTAAATCTTTAAAGGGTTAATGAGAACAATAAAGGGGAAAGGTGGGAAATCACACATTACTTTGAGACATGATATCACCATGCAACTCTGGTTGGCCTAGAACCAACTGAGTATACAAAGCTGACCTTGGACCCACAGAGATCTGCCTGCTGCTGCCTCCCAAGTGCTAGGATTAAAAGTGTGCGCCACCATACCTGGCTCGCTCTTTCTTTCTTTCTGATCCATGAAATATTTTGTTTCCTGGAATTGCTTGGTCCTGTGGAGTTATAAATGTCATGCCAGGCAAAGGACGGCCAAAGGAGCTAGTGCAATGGCACACCCTTGAATCCTTGCACTCTGGAAGCAGAAGGGGGAGGATTGCTGTAGACTAAAGGCCAGCTTGGTATACCTAGTGTACTTTGGAACAGCTAGAGCTACATAGCAAGAAACAGTCTCAAAAAAGAAAAAGAAAAAAAAGACTGTCTCAGCCCTTTCCGATGGCTATTCCCAGTTTCCCAGTTGTCAAGTTGACTACACTGGAATGAACTACTGTCCAGAAATGGGGGCACCCTGTGATTCAGATCTTGAGCCTGGAAGACACAGGATTTTGATCCAGATCTTAAGGCATAGTAGCCACAAAAAAAGCTTAGGCCCAGGCAATGTGATACAGCCCTTTTATTCCCAAGAGACAGAGGCCAGGAGATCTCTGAGTCCAAGGCCAGCCTGGGACAGAGCAAGTTTCACATAAAGAACAGCTTAGGCCCAGGCATGCTGGTATATACTTTTTTTTTTTTTTTTTTTTTTTTTTTTTTTGGTTTTTCGAGACAGGGTTTCTCTGTATAGCCCTGGCTGTCCTGGAACTCACTTTGTAGACCAGGCTGGCCTCGAACTCAGAAATCCGCCTGCCTCTGCCTCCCAGGTGCTGGGATTAAAGGCGTGCGCCACCACGCCCGGCTGGTATATACTTTTAATCTGGGCCACACCTTCTGCTGGAGGCCTAGGTAAGGACAGTGGAAGAAGGAAGGCTTTTTCCTCCTCTCTCTGCTTGCACTTACTTGCCTGCACATCTGTTGAGGCCTCCTCCGTCAGCTCCTCTTTCGGGCTTACATAGATGACCAGCTGAAACAACTAGCCTCATGGGACTGAGAAACTACTAGATTCTCTGAGTTCCCATTCACAGCTGCCCATTGTTGGCAGTTGGACTACAGACTGTAAGTCATCGCGATAAATTCTCTTAGTATAGAGAGACATTCCCTTTCAAGTTGCTATAACAAAATGCCATTGACTTGGATGCTTTTTAGACAACAGAAAGTTATTCCTCATGGTGTTGGAGGCTGGTGTTCCGAGGTTTAGACTGAGATACTAGTAGATCTGATGTCTCTAGAACGCCCACTTTCTGATTCATGGATGACCAACTTTTCTCAGTGTCCTTACATGGAGGGAGGGTTGAGGGATTTCTCTGAGGTATCTTGATGAGGGCACTGACCTCATTTCTGTGACAGATTTATCCTTGCGACCTAATGCACTCCCAAGCCTATGCCTCCAAATAAGACCTGCAGGCATAGCCTGCAACAAGTAGATTTCCAGGGTGGGGCATGGGACAGAATATTGATGTGATTAGGTCATTACATTTACACCTAACCTGCCTCCCTCTGCCCTAACTCGCTGTCTATTGCTGAGTGGTCTTGTGTGGAAAGCAAAACCATTTCTCCTCCTAGTAAACAAGGACAGGTGCATTTGGCTTCCAGGATCAGAGTAAAGAGTGTGTGTGCAGCCTTGATGCAAAGGTGTGGCTCTGGTCTCATTTCTGTTGCTGCTATAAAATACTTGTCTGGAGTCGCCCAGCTCAGCTGTGCTCTGTTGCTTAACTCCTGGCTCCTCACTCTGCAGCCCTTGTTTTTTCTTAGGTGCCCACCCTGGCTCATTTCTAGAACACTGTTCCTCTGTCCTTATAGAGGTGACCATGAGATTATAAAAACTCATAAGACAGGCTGAGGAAGAACACTCCGTATAGAAGGAAGGAGTGTCCCTGCTATAGTGAGTGCAAGCAGACCCCTCCAGACCTCTTCTGGAGGAAGGAAGGTGATGGAACTGAAACCTGTGTTGCAAGCCACTCATTACTTCTCTGTGAATGAGGCCCTGCTAACCATCTGCAAAGACCCAGCCTGGGCTGGCTTTATTGGTTTCCATGGAGATCCCTGGCCTTGAGAGACACTTGGCCATTATGTGCCTTTGTGTCCCATTGAGTCTGCAGGAAAAATGCCAGCTGCAAATCAAGAAAGGAATGTCCTGAGACCCTGTCAGTACTTTGTTTTAGGCCTAGTGAGATAGGAGAATGAAAAACCATTCTGAAGCCCAAGAGGGGCTGCAGGGAAGGGGCCTTGCCCTCTAGCTATGATTTTCTGTGCAAAGGGCCTGAACAGTGCAGTGAAGACATGTCAGACGCTATCCTCAAGGTTTTTGTCAAGCACTTAGTGTTTATTCAGTGATTGTGCAAGCAGACATTGCTCCTGAGCCAGGCAGATAACAGGGGCCAATGTCCCGGTTCTCAGGTCACACTCCACCCATCCACAAAGTAGGTATATTTGATATGACCTCCATTTTGTAGAGGAGGAAACTTAACATGCCTGAAGTCACAGCCCAGGAAAATGAAGAATTATGAAGAATTGGAATCAGGGATGAAGTGTGTGTGTGTGTGTGTGTGTGTGTATGTGTGTGTGTGTGTGTGTGAGACACCAGGAGTTTGCATCCATTACTCCACCTATTTTAATTCATTTTTGCTTGTTTGTTTGTTTTTGAGACAGGATCTCATTATGTAATCCTGGCTGTCCTAGAACTCACTGTGAGGATTAGGATGTCCTCAAACTCAGAGAGATCCACCAGTTTCTGCCTCCTGAGTACTAGTAGCCTGGCTACACATCTAGTTTTTGAAACTGTCTCTCTCACAGATTTTGTGGCTCTCAGATTAGGATAGACTGGCTGCCCAGTGTTCCCCAGGGATCCTTCCAGTTCTGGAATTACAGATGTTCTCAGACGTGCTCAAAGAGTGTAACTTTGAATGTATGTACCACGACTTAACATCAGATCCTCTGCCTTACAGTGCAAGCACTTTATAAAGTGACCCATCTCTCCAGCCCCTGGGATGCCATCTTTCGAAAGGTGTAAAGAATTGGGTGATGTGCAAAGAATGGGAATGGATCTGGCTTTGTTCTCTTGTATCTCTGAGATGCTTGATCTTTGGGGTCAGAATCCCTGTGTCAAGGTCCCGCTGTCCTATCTACCCATGGTAGATGGCAGAAATTATGAGCTTGTGCCCAGAGCTCTTCCTATGCCTGGTTGGGGGCAGGGGTGGGGTGGAGGTGGGTATACAAGTGAGATGCTTGGTTTGAGTGATTGGTTTGAGTGGGAGCCTGACACAATCTGGCACCCAAGTCCACCAGTCTCTGACTTGGCATCTTTTTTTTTTTTTTTAAGATTTATTTATTTATTTATATGAGTATACTGTAGCTGTCTTCAGGCACACCAGAAGAGGGCATCAGATCCCATTACAGATGGTTGGGAGCCACCTTGTTGTTGCTGGGATTTCAATTCAGGACCTCTGGAAGAACAGTCAGTGCTCTTAACTGCTGAGCCAGCTATCTCTCTAGCCCCTGGCTTGATATCTCTAGGAACTTAGACAAGCCCATTCTGACCCTGTGAGCCAAGGCAGACCCTACTGACAAATTAAGTTAGATATAAAATACATCAAAGGCTGGGGATGTGGCCCAGTGGGTCAAGTGCCTGGAGCCTCGGGTTGGAGTTACAGCACAAAACCAGGCATGGCGGTGCATGCCTGCAACCCCAGAACTCAGGAGGTGGAAGCAGGAGGCTCAGAAGTGCAAGATCATCCTTAGCTACATGGCACATTGCCTTAAAAGGGGAGGGGGGCTGAGGTAAGAAACAAATGTGAGGGAAAGCCTTTGCTGTCACTGTCCCTGCAGAGTAATTCCCCTGGGAGGGTTATGTTGTTTGGGTGTTGTTCATTTTTATGTGATGTGGGACATTGTGCTTACCAGGCAAGCACCACATGGCTTCGTGACCTCTCCCAGAACAGATTGAAAGGATCTTACTTACAAGAGATGGCTTTGGTTTCTTTCCCTGTCCATTTCAGATGGACACTGAATTCTTCTCACCTTGTTGAGCAAAACATTGAACTCCTAGCTGGTCCTACTCCAGCTCCATTTTCCCATTGCACAGGGCAGATAAGAAGCACAGCAACCAATTAGCATTTTAATTAAGGTGGGCAGGACTGAGGCATTAGCTATCTGAATAGACTCTGGAATTACTGCAGAGCCATGGCAGAAGTTCTCTTGGTTTTCCATGAACTCGACTGTTATTGATTTTAAACCACACCTAAGGAAAAGGTCCCACGGAACTTTAGGCCACCTTTAAAACTGTCTATGCTCAGCTAGTTTCCCAAGTCTACCATTTTGCTTAGTCGGTCGCTTGGGGAAAGGGGAAGAGAGATGGGGATTAGGAGGGCATTGGGGAGCATTCGTTGTTTTGAGACAAGGCCTCATATAGAACAGGCTGTCCCAGAATTCAGTACATATCTGAGAATACCCTTAAACTACTTCTCTCTATGGTCACCTCCGTGCCGGAATAGCCAGCGCCACAGTGCCTGGTTTAATCACCACTGGAAATAGAACCCATGGCCTCGAACATACTAGGTGAGCACTCTGTCAACTGAGCCACCTGACAGTCCTGGATTTCCCTGGGTCACAGGAATGGAACGTCTAACACGGGGCTTTGTCTGAGACATAGCCGGTGTCTGTCCTTTGCTCCTTCCTGTGTTTATCTATCATCCACTGGTGTACACTTGGATTCTGAGAGCCTCTTGGCTATTTTGGACAGTGGTGCAGTGAGCAGATGAATGGTGGGTTTGAGTCCTGTTTTCAGGTTTCTTGTTACATAGTGTCTGAGTGGAATCTGTTACATGGCAATTCTGTAGGACTTCTTGAAGAACTCATAGACTCTTGTTAGTTAGAGTCTCTGTATGTAGCCCAAGCTAGACCTAGTTTCCCTGAGTAGTAGAATTACAGGAGTGTAGTACTGCACTCTGTTTAGGAACTGTTATTCCCACCAATCGAGAATAAGACCACTACCACAATTTTTGAGCCAAATCTGAAAGCAAGCCTTAATTAAATACTGGCCAGTGTTGCGGCCCGCCCGCGGTCCACAACACGAACGGTTCAACTGAAAATGGCAGTTCAGGCTGAAAGAGAGGTAACTAGACGGGGCGGAAGAAAAGAATGAAGCCAGGACAACAAGTTCTGATCGAGGCTCAATTTAATATTTCCAGACACCCAGTTTATAAAGGAAGGGGGAGGGAACCCAATTTCCCGCCATGTAACTCGGGGTCCAGTAGCAGGACGTGTGTGCCTCCAGACGGCAAAGGCAGGTTCCAGCAGTAGGTAGGTGCGGCAGGACGAATGAGCCGGTAGCTCCACCCTTGAGCAGGCAGGTTCCAGGCTGGGGGAAGGGAGGCCACATTTCCCCCCATTAGATAACAAAACAAAAATAAAAAGGGGGTGGCCTGTGGCAGAAAAATTATCTATGTTCAATAGTTCTGCCTGAGTTCCTAGGGCTAAAGAAAAAACTTGTTTCCGTGGGGTTCCCTAACTTTTCTAATGGTAAACTGTATCTGGCTAAGACTGTCTTTAAGGCACTGACTGAATAGCAGCGCTGGGCTGTAGGCTCTGACTTTATAATGCTAATTAGTGCTGAATAGGTAGCTACCTGTTTGCATTGAGTAGGGCTTTGGAACCCTAGCTGAGTTTAACTAAACGATTTAGAATAACACTGAGCTGATAATTATCCACAATTTTGGGTGAAAGGCAGGGGGACAGGGAGAAGGGGTTAAGACTGGCTGGCTCCTAGTACAAGGCCAATTGGCTTTTTTATTTTTTGGGTGGGAGGCAGTGAAGGGCCTGCTCTTACAACAGCAAGGTCTCCAATCTCTCTCCCCCCTATTAATTAAGTTTAAATAGGCAATGCTTAACAGAGGTGATCAAATGATTTTATCATCCGTAGATGAGTGGGCCTTTAACCTTGACTTGGGTGGACATTGACCTGATTCCTCCCGTGAGCATTGTAACAACTCACATCTGTGGCTCTTGGTATCTTTTGGGGAGGGGAGGCAGAGCCTTAAGTATTTTTGGTTTTTAGCTGGAGTCAGATACCAACCTCCTTCAAATCAGGTGTGTCGCACAGGGAACTCAGAAACGGTCAAACTGGACCTTCCCTCCGCAGTAATCTCCTGCGCCAAGCGGTACCCATACCGTATTCATATGATTATGAATCAGTAGCGCAATTCTGAGTTATTGTGAGGTCTCTATATGAGACTTGTCAACCTCAGATTTAGCAAGGCCTAGACAAGAATTATGTCAGTATTAACACCGTTAATTTTGGTTAAAATAGGAGCTGAAAGTCTTTCTTCTTCATCCCTGTTATTCCCAGTAGCCTGAGGAACTAAGGACACCTTGCAGTAACAGCAAGGGTGAAAAGCCAGAGGCCAGCTAAGGGACTAAGCCTATATCTATCAAAATAAGAACTAATCTTTGTAAATATATATGAAATTTTTACTTTCCTAGCTCTCCTGTTAAATCTAAATCTTCTCTTAGACTGAAAAGCCACATGCTGGGATGTCCCTGGAAGGGAGATTAGCAATACCACCTGTTTGCTCGTAGAGGCGGAGAACCGGAGAATGTAGATTGACCTGCTTGAGAGAAGGAAGAATTCTAAACAATGAGAGTGTAGCAATGTAAATTTTCTGTTCGGAGAAGTCAAGGTACTTTATTTAGATGCAAATTGTAAAGCTAAAGTTAATCTCCGGCCTCTTGTAGGGGAATTGGCTCAGAGGAAACAGTGTTTTTTGAGAGCTTCCACTCCCAGCTCAAGAGGAATTTTAGTCTTTAGAATGATACTTACGAGGAGAGACAGAATCTGTGTTTACCTGACGAATTAATCTCTCTGGTAGCCACCGTGCTTCATCTTCATCTCGTGAAAAAACACAAACCGAGCCTCTTCCCCAGATTAGAACTGGATCTGGACCCTTCCATTTATTAGTCAGGGCGTCCTTCCATTTTACCAATGCATAAGAATTAGAAGTAACTGGGTGCCAGTGGCGTTCCGCTGCAGACTGACCTTTAATGTCAGTTTGCAAAAAGTTTAGGACAAATAAGGTAAAGGCAAGATGAGCCTTTGGTGACCTTGGGGGATATGCTCTGAATTAACTTTGCTAGGTAATTTAGAATATAGGAATCTCTAATAATTGAACTGAATATTAGACCAGTCTAAGATTGAGTTAGAATGGCTGGTCACACTGAAGAAGAGTGAAAAATCATTATGACTCTATTAAATGACTAATTTTACTAAGTCTGAATATACAGTCTCTGATGTACTATTGCCATAAAGTTAAAAGGCTAGAAGCTAGTCTAAACTGGAAAAATGACAAGCAAGGATGGAACTAAAACATGAATTTAATCTTTTAGTCCTTTTAATCAGGACACTGAGTTAACTTACCTGTCAGCTCAGCACACGAATTACCAATATGCTTCTGTAGAGTTCTGTGGAGAGAACTTGTTTTTCCCTTTCTTAATAAGGTAGCTGTTTTAGGATCAATCTATAAGCCAATAAGTAGATCCTTTTAAGATACTAAAAAGCATTTATTAAATTTGACATTTTAATCTCAAATTTTGAAAATAAAGGTATGTTTTAAATAGTGTGCATGGAAATGCACTAAATAGTAAATATGGGGATACAATTTCTCTCTTTTGTCTTTTAAGAGGTTAAAGTTTAAAATTTTACAATATCTAACCTTTTGAATTAATAACTTTTTGGACAAAACATTTTAAATATTTGGCTGTAAAGGGGCAGTGACTGATTGCACTTTCAATCATTTTTCTTAAGGAACGGTTGTAACTAGAAAGCTTGAAAAGTTATTAAGAGTCACACGTGCATTATTTATTTATTTATTAACTAAAAATATGTATAAGCAATTATAAATTTGAGAATTAATAGTATCTGAGGGACGAACAATTTTAAGTAATTATGAGCTCAGAGATATAGCATTGACTATCAATACATAAATTAAGGTTTGATTGTTCAGCATTTTAAAACACCATCTACAGCACACAACCAGATTATTTGTGCTGGAATAGGGGCAACTGTGTGTCTTAAGACTCCGCCCCACAGCAGCTAGTTGGGCCCACGTGGCCAACGATCGGCTGGGAGGATGAGAAAAATGACTTTACAATAATGTTTTTTCTGGCCAAAGAATTGTCTTGGGCACAACTAATTTTTAATTACCAATTAACAACAATTATAAAAGCTTTCTTTATTTTTTGTAAAACCTTTTGTAGTAAACTAAAACACTAAATAATAAAAGGATACTGTCTCTGAATCTTTTGGGTGAGAGCAAGGATTTAAGGTAAACTTCCCTTGAGAAGCATTAGTTAATAAAATACTTTCCACTTAGGAAACAATATATACTGAAAGATTAAAACTTTTGGCTTCTTGTAAAGAAGCAGAAGCACTAAACATTTTTCTTACATAATATAAAGCTATATTAGCTATACATAGAGGCAAAATTTTCTAGTGATTACCAGTTTACTAGAAGCAAAAATCTTTGAATTTAAGCATTATTTTAAACATCTGAATAGATCTGTAACACTGTTAAAAAGAAATTTTCTTGAACACAGGGAAAAACTTTTTTAGGCATTGTTTGCAAAACAAAAGAAAAGGCCACAAGCCGTTCTGGGGCTGCCCAGAGCCCTGTATTGACTCAAAGGTAAAATACCTTTTAATCTGAGCATTAATCTTAAATTTGCAATCAAACTGCAAGCTGCAGTCAATGGAACAATGGCAGTTTTAACCATAATTTTTAAGTTTTTTGTGCAAGGTTAGGATAATATCTACAACTTTGGGAAAGCAAAACCTATGTTTAAAACAATTTATCACTGTTAAAATCAATATTAGAAGCATTACTATCATATTACGAAGTTTGGATATCAATTAATACCTATGAATACCTATTAAGGCAAGCTTTAACGCTTTAATAAAGAGGCATTGCTTTATATCTTATCTTAAATTTTACTATTTAGGATAGGAACCACATTTATCATTATCTAAACTAGAAATATCTTAAGAGACTCAGCCTCTGGAGCTTAATCTCAAACTCTAACTCGCTTCAGGGCCTCACCAACTTTTTCCCAGGTTCCACAATCTATCGTTTCTTCTTCTTTGAATCATGGACAACAGCTATCTATCTTATCTAAAAGATTTCTGACTTTGAACCCTTCCTTCTTCCACCTAAGCAGCTTTCTAAAAAAGCTGCGGCACACCGCCTGTCTCCGTATCTAGTTCCGATTAACGAACTGCTGACCCCAAGCAGAAACAGTGTTGGGTCAGCACTGATTCAAACTTGTTCGTATCCTCAGCAACACTTTACAAAACTGAAATTTTTTAGGCTAGCGCTAGCATGTGTACCTGTCCGTTGCTCCGATGCTCCTCCAATACGAAGATTCTTTCCTTTCTTGTGGAGCTCCACACAGCAGTCGTTTCTCTTAGCATCTCTCTGCCATTCTTCAGGTCCCAGTTCTGGCGCCAACTGTTGCGGCCCGCCCGCGGTCCACAACACGAACGGTTCAACTGAAAATGGCAGTTCAGGCTGAAAGAGAGGTAACTAGACGGGGCGGAAGAAAAGAATAAAGCCAGGACAACAAGTTCTGATCGAGGCTCAATTTAATATTTCCAGACATCCAGTTTATAAAGGAAGGGGGAGGGAACCCAATTTCCCGCCATGTAACTCGGGGTCCAGTAGCAGGACGAACACGTGTGTGCCTCCAGACGGCAAAGGCAGGTTCCAGCAGTAGGTAGGCGTGGCAGGACGAATGAGCCGGTAGCTCCACCCTTGAGCAGGCAGGTTCCAGGCTGGGGGAAGGGAGGCCACAGGCCAGGACAAGTGACATTTCACAGAGGCTTCTAAAGATAAACCCATAAGGCTGAGAATGTCCCTCCAGATCCAGCTGGGCAGGCGTACGTCCTGACGGACCTCCTGCCTCCGTGGGATCAGGCACATCCTGTGCACTTGAGTCAGACCAACACGTGGTTTGTCTTCACCCCTAGACGGCAGCCCCCAGCATCTCAGGAAGTAGCTGTCCCTGGGCAAGGGGATGGATTATAGGTTAGAGACGTTTGTGTTTTATGGATCTCTTAGGCATTAAAACTTAAAGCATAACTTTGGCTTTCATGGAACCTATAATTCCGAGCCTACAAGATGACTCAGCCAGTAAAGGCACTTGCACCAAAACCTGAGAATCTAAACTCGGTGGCTGACACCCAGGTGATGGAAGGGAGAACTGACTCCTAGAGTTTGTCCTTTGACCTCTACTTTTCTATATGCACATGCTACACATGGTGGAGGGAGGGGTGACTTTTTTTTTTTTAAAGAACCCAGTAGCCCTTGCTGGCCCCAAACTCTATAGTCCTGCCACAGTGTATTAGTCCGTTTTTTATTGCTATAATAAAGCACCGTGACCAAGGCAGCTGGCAGAGGAAGGGTTTATTTGCGCCTGTAATTCCGGAGGGGTCAGGGTCCGTCACCACCATGGGCTCCTATCTCAGGCTTGGTAGCATGCTGGCCTGGTGGCTGGAGCAGCAAACTGAGAGCTCATATCTAGAAGCACAAGTGTGAAAGAGAGCCACTGGAAATGGTGTAGGTGTTTAACCTGTCAAAGCTGGCCTCTAGTGACGCACGTCTCCCACAAACCCACACCTCGTAAACATCCCTAAACAATGCCACCACCTGGGAGCTGAGTGTTCACAGACATAGGCCTCTGGGGAATGTTCCTGTTTAAAGCATCACACACAGGCTCTGTCCAGTTCTGGAATTACAGATGTGTGCTGTCATACAGGCCCTGAACCCAATCTCCGAACATCCACAGCAACATCAAGGCTGGGGATTATAGACTTATCCTCTGGCCTGCTCTACCCTGTCTCTCGTGTCAATGTCCACAGCAGGCC
Source organism: Mus caroli (assembly GCF_978045245.1). Classification (NCBI taxonomy): domain Eukaryota; kingdom Metazoa; phylum Chordata; class Mammalia; order Rodentia; family Muridae; genus Mus; species Mus caroli. The sequence goes on from NW_028227272.1 coordinate 5,177,823, forward strand.
TACTGTCTGCTCAGTGATAACTCTGGCACCAACCAGATGCACATCCTGCTCCTCTCAGAAATCTGACAGCATGGCTAGTTAGTCTCGTTTCTTGGAGATATCTCTCTGCCCCTCTGTCTCAACCCCCTTTCTTCTACGTTTGGAACCTACTTAACTTTGCAACTCAGATGACACCCCCGGGGCCTAGTGGGGAAGGAAGCACCCCATCTTCCCATAGCACCAGGCAATCAATCATGATTCTATTCTGGAGTTGTTTGGTTGCAGGGCTTTGCGATGTATTATTGGACCTTAACCTTGCTATGTAGCCTAGAGTGGCCTTGAACTCGCTGTCCTCCTGCGTCAGCCTCCAAATCCTGGGGTTGCAGGTGCAGCACCACACCAGGTCTTCCATTTTATGTTATGTGAAGTTCATTGTTGACAGTGATGAGGAAACTTTTTATATGAGTACCTTGCTGGGTTATTTTAAGAAGTTAATGACAGGGTGAACAAGGCACCTAGTATATTGGATTCCCCAACCCTTTCGCTGGTCATAGTCCTCGGCCAAAAACTTATGAGCATGTTTTACCCGTTTTTCTTCCTCCTAAGTGATCCAGTGCCTTGCCTGGAACTGCTGCCTAATTAACTTTGGTTGATTGAATTAGTGGGCAAGAAAGTAAATGAGCATGGACTCTTCTGATTATTTGAAAAATACCTTGAGAATTGGTGACCGACGGAGATTGTTTTGTTAAAAGGTGAGCATCAGCTGCAGGGCACACAATGTCACATGTCACTAGGGCATGTTTCCCAAAGTAACTTGTCAATTGAAAGTGCATAGGTGTGACTCTCACTTTTGTGGGCTAGTCAAACATTAAGGCTCAAGTCCTGAAGACACTTCTAAAACATACTTGATAGACGAAACCTGAATTATGTGACGACGTCTTAGCGTTCTAGGACAAATGGCCTTAAGTGAGAGGTGGTGGCTGCTTTTTCTACATTGTTATTCTACTGCTGAATTAATAGGCCTGCCTTGAGTTGGATATTAGAAACAACTTTTAAAAAACACATTAAATTGTCAAGAGAAGAAAATGGCTTCTATGTTAATTTATGGTCTCAATTTTAAAGCCTACTGTTTTCTCCTAACTTTTCCTCTTATAAAAAAAAAAAAAATAAGATGGAGTCTCTGAATTGCTTCCTTTTTTAGACAGGCTCTCACTGTGTAGCCTCTAGCTGGCCTGGAATTCACTATGGAGAGTAAGCCATAACAAAGCTGTGGTCGGGAGCTGGTGAGATGGCTCAGTGGGTAAGAGCACCCGACTGCTCTTCCGAAGGTCTGGAGTTCAAATCCCAGCAACCACATGGTGGCTCACAACCATCCGTAATGAGATCTGACTCCTTCTTCTGGAGTGTCTGAAGACAGCTACAGTGTACTTACATATAATAAATAAATAAATCTTAAAAAAAAACAAAAACAAAAAAACAAAGCTGTGGTCTGTCCTTCTCTTCCTCCTAAGCACTGGGGTTAAAGTAATGAACTGTCATGTCTAACCTTGAACTACATCTATTATTTTTTTTATTCAAGTCTTCTATCTACTGTGGCTAGGTTAACTGAATAAATTAGTCTCTTACAAGTAAAGAAAGATTTTGAGGTCAGGGAGTCACTCCTGAAAGAGCACCTCCTCAGATCTGAAATGGGGTGAGCCCTGTTTGTTGGACCATGCAGCAGATATCTGGAGCCAGACAGTGTACTCTTTGAGCATTTCAACCAATACTCACATGACAGCCTTTCTGCCCAGGAAGAGTTAAGATTTCCAAATCACAGTGAAGCTAACTCTGGGGTGGATTCTCCCAGAGACAAAAGATAAGATTGCACAGAATTTGCTACTGTGCAGTATCCCTCAAGAACTCTCTGTCCACCAAAACTACTCCAGCTTAAGCTGGCGAGCAAAGCAAGGGTGGTCAGGCTGCAAAGAAACGTCTACACTTGCTTACAAAGGTATTGCTCAGGTGGGAACCCCTTCCTAATGCTCTTCATGTTTCCTTTTGCATAAGGGGACATCAGTGAATGCAGCACTATCTCTCCAATTACAGAAGGGATTTCGGTCTAACACCACACCCAGCTTTTCCTCAAGGTCTCCAGGGATCAGACTCAGGTCCTCCTGCTGCTTTAGCAGTTGAACCCTTTCTCTGGGTTCCCTGTCTAGAGAGTGGATGTGCTCCTCCTGTCAGAAGTGTGGAATGTGTAAAGAAAAAAGAATGTAAATTAAAGTGTATATTCTATTCGGCACAAAATGTGCTTAAGTAAAGAGAGTATTTGTATGCAGCAAGAGAAGTTGTATCCTAAGAGTCTTTTCCACAAAGTGGGCAATGGTGGGTTTAGAATGCAGAGGTGTGGTGCCCATGGGTCTAAGTCTGTGGTTTTGGTCTCTTTCAGGACAGCAGCAAGTGAAGGGGGTTCCTCTTTCAAAAGGAGGGGGTCATGGCCTTCTTGTTGATCACCCGACGGCTGGCCTGCAGTTCCCAGAAAAACCTCCACCTCTTCATACCTGGTAAGTCCCACCAAAGTCCTGGCACTACCTGCTCCTTAAAAGACACTGTGCAAATGAGAGGTCTGTGGTCAGAGTCCTTGAGGATAGAAGGATCTGCCTGCTTCTTCCCTAGCTTCCTCAGTGAGGCTATCGCCATGGCTACCCCAACCCCATCCATAGATGGACACTTCTCATGTAGCATGGGAGTCCATACAACTCAGAGCCACTCTGTGCAGGAGGGATGGCCTCAAGGCCAGAAGGACCCAGAAAAAAGACACAGTGCTATGGTTACTGCCAAGGAGTACTGAAAGCCACAATATCCCATCCCGTGGGATTCAGTTATTTGTGGGTGCGAGGGGGACCACAAATCTGAAAGGAAATGGGAGGAAGGGAAGGAGAGGCAGGAAACCAAGAAGGGTACCTATCAAGGTCGCATTTATTATGCTGAGGTGCCTTCTTTTTAAAGCATACATCTCAGGGCATAGGGGAGGGGTTGAGGGGGAATTTTACAAAGAACAAAGGAGCGGGCATCTGCTGACATGGGGGCCAAAGTCAGGCGCCAGGCATCAGGCACTCTGCATCTTATCTCCGGAACATAGATCCTCCTTGACAGCCTTGGGTGTCAGGCTGGGCTCAGGCTTGACTCATGTCCTTGGATGTCATGGGAATTCAGGAAGAGATAGGGAAGAGGGGACTATAATTCAGCTTTTACAGCCTCAGGTGCCAGGAAGGGAATAGGGAGGAGGGAGTGATAACCAGCTCCTAGCAGGAGGCCATTTGGCCTGTTAGGGAGATCGTGAAGGGCTCGCTTTCTCACGGGATGGTCTCTGACACCACAACAGTGAAGCTGATGGGGTGTGTACCTCAGGGGCAGAGTTCGTTCTTAGTACTCAAAGACGCACAAAGTTTAATCCCCAGCTGGGCTGAGGAGGTAACTCAACAGATAAGGAATTTACTTACTAGAACTGGAATTCATATCGCAACACAAAAGGAGGTGGGCATGGCAGCCTGCTTATGTGTCCAGCCTTTAGGATTTAGAGAGAGGAGATCCCCAAGCCAGGGTAGAGTAGACAAATCAGTCCAGGGCTCATCAAGAGACCCTGCCTCCATAGGACTGAAGAAGACACCTGATGTCAGCTCCTAGTGCCCAATACACACATTTGAACAGTTACACACATGCACAATTACACAAATGGATGAGGTGGTAATGACCCTTAATCCCAAAACTCAGTAATTCAGAAGGATCAGGAATTCAAGGTCATCACCAGCTAGACTGCAAGTCAGAGGCTACCTTGGGTACGTAAAACATTAATAAAAAGGAAAAAGGAAGCTGAAGTTATAAACATGATACCGATGGTCATATAGTTTCATCCAAGGTTAAGGAAGGAGAGTCAAGAGTTCAAGGACAGCCTTGCCAATGTAGTAAACCTTGCCTAAAAGGAAAGAAAGGACAGGGGGTGAGGGAGGGAAAAGGACGGAGTGTGAAAGGGGGAGGTGAAGGGAACAGTGCCTGGAGGGGACACACAGCCTCCAGCTGGTAACTGTCTGACTTGAGCATTCAGGCTCTGAGCTCCAGCTGTGAACTCTGATCCACTCCATCTAATCACGCACAGCATGGGGCTGTCTGGCCGTGCCAACCTGCATCGAGTCATGCATTTGTCACCAAACCATTAATTTTACTTGTTTACTTTTGAGACAAGGTCTCTTGTAGCCCTACTAGCTCTGTAATCCCAGCACCCAGGATGCTGAGGCAGAGGGATCCTTTAAGGTCAGTCTGGAGAGCTACAAAAGGACTTCTAGGACAACATCATAAGATCTTGTCTCAAAAACAAACAAAAAGGGTCTGGGGAGACGGCTCGGTGTTTTGGTTTTTTGAGACAGGGGGAGACGGCTCGGTGTTTTGGTTTTTTGAGACAGGGTTTCTCGGTATAGCTCTAGCTGTCCTGGAACTCACTTTGTAGACCAGGCTGGCCTTGAACTCAGAAATTTGCCTGCCTCTGCCTCCCGAGTGCTGGGATTAAAGGCGTGTGCCACCACGCCCAGCTTGACCTGCACTGTGGAGACTGAGCTCAGGTCATTGGGCTTGAGTGGCAAACACCTTTACTAGCTGAATCAACTCTCTGGTCTTAATAAAAGGGACTTGCCACATAAGCATGACAATCAACGGCCATTTAAAAGCTGGCTGTGTAAAAGCTAGGTGCAGAGGCACACACACACACACACACACACACACACCCGCAACTCCAGCATTGTAAGAGCAGCAGGAGGGTCCCTGAGATTTAGTCTACCCAAAGCATTGAGTTCTGGGTTCACTAAGAGACCCTGTCTCCAAAAATGAGGGGGAGAGAGATGGGCATGCACTTCACACCTTCACACACACACACACACACACACACACACACACACACACGCACGTACACACACACACACACACTGACTGAAAGAATGAGAGGTAGGCAGGGCAGGGCAGGGCGGGGTGGGGTGGGGCCCCACCTGGGCTTTACCTTCCTGTTGTGCAGGTTTACATAAAGAACAATTGTTTTCTAGCTATGATATTTTCATTTATTAGGACAAGAGAGTTGGCTCAGCCAGTAGGAGCATTTGCTGCTTGTGCTGGCTACTTTTATGACAACTTAACACAAGCTACAGTCATCTGAGAGAAGAGAGCCTCCATAAGGTCTGACTGTGAGGCATTTTCTTAATTATCGATTCTTGGCCAAGAGCACAGACCATTGTGGATGGCGCCATCCCTAGGCTGGTGACCCTGGGTTCTATGAGAAAGCAGACTGAACAAGCCATGGAGAGCAAGCCAGTAAGCAGCACCCCTCCATGGCCTGTGCATCAGCTCCTGCCTCCATGGCCTGTGCATCAGCTCCTGCCTCCATGGCCTGTGCATCAGCTCCTGCCTCCATGGCCTGTGCATCAGCTCCTGCCTCCATGGCCTGTGCATCAGCTCCTGCCTCCATGGCCTGTGCATCAGCTCCTGCCTCCATGGCCTGTGCATCAGCTCCTGCCTCCATGGCCTGTGCATCAGCTCCTGCCTCCATGGCCTGTGCATCAGCTCCTGCCTCCATGGCCTGTGCATCAGCTCCTGCCTCCATGGCCTGTGCATCAGCTCCTGCCTCCATGGCCTGTGCATCAGCTCCTGCCTCCATGGCCTGTGCATCAGCTCCTGCCTCCATGGCCTGTGCATCAGCTCCTGCCTCCATGGCCTGTGCATCAGCTCCTGCCTCCATGGCCTGTGCATCAGCTCCTGCCTCCATGGCCTGTGCATCAGCTCCTGCCTCCATGGCCTGTGCATCAGCTCCTGCCTCCATGGCCTGTGCATCAGCTCCTGCCTCCATGGCCTGTGCATCAGCTCCTGCCTCCATGGTCTGTGCATCAGCTCCTGCCTCCATGGCCTGTGCATCAGCTCCTGCCTCCATGGCCTGTGCATCAGCTCCTGCCTCCATGGCCTGTGCATCAGCTCCTGCCTCCAGGTTCCTGCCTTGCTTGAGCTCCTCACTTCCTTCAGTGATGGACTAGGGTGTGTAAGTGTGAGCCAAATAAACCTTTTGGCACATTCAAGTGTGTGTGTATGTACATGCGCATCTGTGCATGTGTTTGTGTTTGTATGTGTTTATAGGTATACCTATATGTGTATGTGTGTGTGTATGTGTGTGTGTATGTGTTCATGTGTGTGTATGTACATGCACATCTATGCATGTGTTTGTGTGTATATGGTATATGTTTATATGTGTGTGTGCATGCATGTGTGTGTGTGTGTGTGTGTGTGTGTTTACAGTGCTGGGGATTGAGCCCAGGTATTTGCACATGCCTCAGCCCCTAACATATTATTTCAGTATCTCTGAGCTCCAGTTTCCTGTTCTGTGAGATGGAGACAATGAGGCAGACAGAAGATGGACAATAGGTAGATAGATGACTGATAGGTTTATTTTTTAAAGATATTTTTATTTATATGCATGTGTATCTGTGTATGTGTGTGCCTGTGTGCAAGTGTCCTCAGAAGTAAAAAGACAACATAAATTCCATGGAGTTGGGATTATAAAGAATTATGAGTGGACCAAACTACTGAAAGCAACTACTGAGTCATCTTTCCAGACCCTAGAAGTTTGATAGATGATAGGCTATAGATAGATAGACTATAAGTAGAACATAGAAGATAGATAGATAGATAGAAGATAAACAGACAAAATGATAGATAGATAGATAGATAGATAGGTGATAGATAGAGGATAGATAAACAAACAAACATAAATGGTCGATAGGTAAATAGATGATACATAGATCAGTAAATGATAGAGAAGTAGATGACTGATAGATGATAGAAAATAGATAGTAGCAGATAGGTAACAGATGGATAGTAAACGCACATATCCATTTATATATATAAGGGTAAGTGCAGCCTCACATATGTCCCATGATCCTCTACTTTGATGCAGCTATAAGAGTGTGGCTCAGTGAGAGACACTAATTATCTGCGAGCATGCCAGGAAGGTTAAGATGGCAACACCACCAAGGGGACTCGTAGGAGTCACTGTCCTGGCATGCTTACAGCTGTCTGTCCCTCTGGGATGAGCCAAGGCAGGCTTGGGCTCGAGGCCATCTTTGTGTGGCTGACCACACGCTGAACAAGGGTGCCAGTGGGACTCGTCTGGGAACTTAGCTCTTCAGTAAATTTATTACTCTGCAAAATGCCAAATGGGATTCCAACCAATGACTTGAGGTCAGAACTTTTTAGCAACCACAAAAGAATCTGTTAAATGAGGACCTCGTTAGTCTATAAATTTACCTTCTCCTGGACAATCCTTTTCCTCCCTCTTCCCCTCCCTCCTCCTCCTTGAAATAGTATGGTAGTTAATGTGGCATGTGTGTAGGTATGTATATATGTTATTCTATATGTGTGTGGAGACCAAAGGTCAATGTCAGGCACTCTCCTCAGTTCCTGCCCTGTTTAGTTTTTGAGTCAGGGTCTCTAAATGGACCTGGAACTCACCTATCAGCTAAACCTACTAGCTAGGGCTGGCCAGCATGCCCTGGGGAGCCTCATGCTTCTACCTTCCCAGCACTGGAACTAGCCACCTTGCCCATTTGTTTTGTCTTTAATGTGGGAGCTAAGGATGGAACTAAGATCCCCAGCTTGCATGGCAAGAACTCAAACACCTGAGCCGTCTCCAAGGCCCCACGATGGTTAATATTGACTGCCAACTTGGCAGGATCTAGAATCACATGGGAGACAAACACTAGACATGTCTGTGAGGGAGTTTCGAGATTAGGCTGAGGTAGGTTTCCAAAAGACCCACTTTGCCTGTGAGCAGGACCTATTCCAAGCACTGGGGTCCCAGACTGAAGGAGGAGAAGGAGAAATCCACTGAACAGCAGCAGCAGCCATCCCTTCTGGCCTGAGGACAGTCCTGCCCCCGAACCTCCCCCACCACTGTAACCCCTCCTCCTGCTCCTCCCTGAGTTGCCTTTTCCAGGAATTCCATCACAACAGTGAAATAGTAGCTGATACAGACAGGGCCTCGTGGTAATTCCCAAACTGGCCTTGAATTCTTGGGGTTCAAGGGACCTCCTGCTTCAGCTTGCCTGATGTCTTGAATGAGACGCATGACCTTGTACCTAGCTCCCCTCTTGGAGTACTCCTGGAAATGGGTGCACATTGTGTCTTGTGCTCAGATGTAAGGATGCCTCTGAGCATCCTGCAGTGTTTGATAGCAAAGGATCACCAGCCAACATGTCAGCAGTGCCAAAGTTGAGAGATTCCTCTCTCTCTCTCTCTCTCTATATATATATATATATATATATATATATATATATATATAAATATGATTTTACTTAGACTGGCTTTGTTTTATTTTGTTTTGTTTCATTTCGTTTTTATGTATATTTTTTATATTGGTGCTTTGTCTGCATGTATATCTACACACTATAGCATTCAGAACACTCTATAATAGGATTTGATGCCCTTTTCTGGTGTGTAGATATACATGCAGACAAAGCACCAAGACATCTGGAAGAGCAGCCTTAACCCCTTGAATTTCTTTTCTCCGACTCTTGTGGTCTGCCTAATGTGGGTGCCAGGAACCAAATGTGGTCCTCTGTAAAAGCAGCAAGCGCTCTTAGTCCCTGAGCCATCTCTCCAACTCCTAGAAAGAAGTCGGCTTTGGACTGGTAGGAGAGCTCACCAGGAGAAAGCACTTGCCATTCCGGAGTAAAATCCTAAGTTCAACTCCTGAACCCACAGTGGAAGGAAAGAACCAAGCCCCCAAAAGTTGTCCTCACACACACACACGCACACGTACACACACGCACACACACACACACACACACACACACACACACACACACACACCTCAGCTCATCCTGCTGCCTTAGGACAGGAGCATGCCTGCTTTCTTACAACCTCATTGGCCCTGGTTTTTCCATTTTGGAATCCTTATTGTTCTCAGAGTCTAGGTGTCTAAATTTGTTCAGACACGGTGTACTAAGGTGAACTTGTCAGACAGAACAAAGCTGAGGTCTGGGACCACCTGTTAAGGACTGAGGGCACCTGTTGGAGCTGACCCTCCTTGTATCTTGTCACCAAGGGTCTCATTTGTCTTCTGTATTATAGGATCCAGATATATCAGCCAAGCCGCTGCCAAAGTTGACATTGAATTTGATTATGATGGACCACTCATGAAGACGGAAGTCCCGGGGCCTAGATCTAAGGTGAGTCAACCTCTCAGAAACAAAGACCCAGGAGGCAGGTGCACAGGCTGCTTAGAGGCACTTTCAGAGCCTCTTCTAGAGATGGGCATGAAATAAGCCCGGCCATTGTGAAGGCTTCAAAGGTGTTTCATGTCTGCTGTCATGAGGACATTGCCTAACAGCAGGCCACAGACTGGGACATGTGGCAGCCAGATTGTGCATGCATTTAGGGCTAACTAGCAGTTAGGTCGGTGGCTGGCTGTCACCTGGTGTACTTTATACCTGAAATGGCTTGCCTCTGCTCCATGGCTGCTCATCGTCCAACTTGTCACACTGGGCTTATTCTGATTTCACTCTAAGTCTATTCAGACTGAAGCTCCATACTGCCTTTTGAATGCCCCCACCTTTTCTATTGGCCAAAGCAAGTTGCATGGCTGTCCAGAACACCAGAAGTCACAGCACAGGGCCTGGACATCAAAGACTTCTGAATGACTTTGATCTTGAAGGAGAAAGAGAAATGTAACAAGAAAGGCGGTCTGTACAAGTGATAACGGGACAGAATGGGGGACAAACTTGGGGACGGAGAGAAAGGAGCCAGAGGCAGGCAGAAGACATGGGGGCAGGGAGTGAGGGAGAGAGACAGTGAAAGCAAAGGTGCCACAGTGAATTCATTACTTTGTATTCTAACCCAATAAAAAAAAGCAATAATAAGATGTGATCTTCAAGCCTGACTTGAACAAGCCTGGCATGAAGCTGTTCACACCAGGCTTAGTGGCTCACACCTGTAATTCCAGCACTTGAGAGGTGGAAGCAGACAAATCAGGAATTCAGGGCCTTCCTCTGCTATGTAAGGAGTCCAAGGCCAGCCTGGGACATCTCAGGGACTCCTTCCCTAAGACAGATAGGAGAAGCTGTCTTCTGTGCAAGAGACATGGTATAAACCTTTCAGTGCTTCACGGGTTTTTTCTCTAAGATTTAACAGATTTTATCCACAGTGGGATGCTGTCTTATTTACTGTAAAAAGATCACGCCTTTTGCTACAGTTGTGGGAACAGGGATTGGGAAGTGGGGAGAAGAGTGGAGATGAACCCACGAAGATGCCCGGGATTCAGGCTCCAGAGACCAGAATCAGAGTGCAGATTTAACTTCATTGTTTATTATATAAGCTTATATACAGCTTTTTAGCCAATTAGGGTATGTTTATGTATTCAAGGGCAAATGGGGTACAACCTGTGTTGTAGCCAAATCTGACTGGCCTGTCCTTGAACCTGTGGGGGAGAGGCCAATCCCCAGGGGCACTTCTATGTAGACAGGGGAAGCAGCCACCGACTTGGGTCCTTTGTGCTGTCTCACTGGTATGCTGGGAGCTATGTCAGATCACACACTGTGTACAGTGCATGAGGATCCTTCAAGGAATGGGAGGAGCTTGTGGTGCTCGACTCTCCCGCCCACTTCCTCCTCCGCCAAGTTTACCTCCACACATAGCACCTGCTTTATGAGTTCAGAAATATTCGTCTTATTGTGTTTATCTTTCTGTTGGATGGTTTTTGTCAAACAGAAGGAGGGTGCTTTCTTATGCATATTTCTGTTGGGGTGGATTCTAATTTAATGGAGAAATGCTTAGAATAACTTTTCATATTTTTATTGTTAATATTATTTTATATTTTTGTGTGGAAATGTGTAACATCAAAATGCTGACTGTTGAAGACTTCTTTATGCTGAATTATTTTGGAGGCTGAAATCCTGTTACTATCAAGCTTTCTATTCCCAGTTTCTGTTTGAAACAAGGAAAGTGAATTTTAATGAGAAGTGGGTCTTTGTTGAGAAAATTAATATTGTCAGTTGATTTTACCCCCAGCTACTGATAAGGAAATTACATCTTTTCTTTTTGTTCTCCCCAAGTGCTAGAGGTCAAACTTTGAAACTCGGGGCTTCATGCACACTTGGCAAATGCTTTACCACTGAGCTTTGAATTTATAATTTGATGTGGATGTAAGTCTACATACCATGTACATGTCATGTCCGTGGTGAATGGCACTAGTGATTGCAGCCCTTGGAACTGGAGTTGCAGACAGTTCTGAGCTGCCACATAGATTCTGGGCATTGAATCTGGTTCAGTGCTCTTAACCTCTGAGTTATCTTTCCAGCCTGACTAAGCTATTTTAAAATGAGACTAGGGGATGGCAAGGTGGCTGTGCAGTTAAGAGCTCTGGCTGCTCTTCCAGAGGTCCTGAGTTCAATTTTCAGCAACCACACGGTAGCCCACAGCCATCTGTAAGAGGATCTGATGCCATCTTCTGGCCTGTGGTTGTGCATGCATCTGAGCACTCATTAAATAAAGTTTGGATATATTATATTATAATATATAAGTTATATATGTAAATAATATAATTATGTAACGTCTCTATGTGTGTATGTATATATATGAGAACATGAGTTGGCACGTGGCTGACAGAGGCACCTGCCGCAAAGCCTGATGCCCTGGGATTGAATCTCAGGAATCCATACGGTGGAAGGAAAGAGCTAACTCCTGCAAATTGTCTTCTGACCTTAACATGTGTAGTGTGGTGGCTATATACCCACCCACAAACAAAATAAAATAAATAAAAATGTAAAATAAAACTAGAGCTAGCGATGTAGCTCAATGTACAACGCATACCCAGAATAAGCAAGGCTGTGAGCTCTAACTGCAGCACCACAAAAAAAAAAAAAAAAAAAAAAAAAGAAAGGAAGGAAGGAAGGAAGAAAGAAAAGAAAAGAAAAAGAAAGAGAGAAAGAAAGAAAAAGAAGGAAAGAAAGAAAAGAGAAAGCCCTTTGGTTTTGGATATTGAATGCCTCCAGCATCAATTTTTTGTTACGTGTATACTTCCAGAGTGGTGTGGTAGAACAAAGCCCTTAGGCCCAGTACTCTAAAGTTTGTAAGTTCAAGGACAATGTAGCCTACTTACTGAGCTCTAGGGCAGCTGGAGCTACACAATTAGACCCTACCTCTAAAATAATAAAATAAAATAAATTATATTATATTATATTTCCTTTTCATTTCCAGGTACTGAAATCTGAATTTTTATATGTCTATTATAATTGCCACTACTGTGCTGTGGAACAGAATTTATCAGTTATTTGTGTTAAGTAATTTAAAATATTTAAAAATATTTACATAATTATTACAATATTGACTAATAGTCTCTCAAGTTTTTGGCATCAGAGTGGAAAACAGCCTCAGGAACTGGGAAACCGGGAGATATTTGAGCTTTGGCAGGACTGTGCTGCCTGTGGCTAACACTTTTGTTCTTGCCCGCAGGAACTAATGAAACAGCTGAACACAATCCAGGTAAGTGGGTGTAAGGCGATTCCTTTTACTCTTTCTTTTTGAAATGATCTTATTTACATGTGCATGTCTGTATGTGAATGTGCATATGTGTAGTTGCCCACAGAGGCCAGAAGAGGGAGACAGATTCCCCCACCCCCACCCCCCAGCCACAGTTGCAGGCAGATGTGAGCCATTTCTCATGGGTGCTCAGAAGCAAACTCAGGTCCTCTACACGAGCAATACAAGCTCTTAACCATCTCTCCAGACATTTTTTTTAAGATTTATATATTTATTTATTTTATGTATATGAGTACACCACCATTGCTCTCTTCAGACAGACCAGAAGAGGGCATCAGATTCCATTACAGATGGTTGTGAGCCACCCTGTGGTTGCTGGGAATTGAACTCAGGACCTCTGGAAGAGCAGTCAGTGCTCTCAACCGCTGAGCCATCTCTCCAGTCCTCTCCAGACATGTTTTTATTTCTTAATTTCTATTCACTTCTAGCTTTGTTAGTGGCTTCTCTGAGGCTTACCACATATTCTTTAACTTGTCAGAACTTACTTCTGAGTTTCTTCTCAACCTTCACAAAATACAATACCATGGCCTCATGAACCAATTTAAAGCAAGCTGCCTGTATCATTTCTTCCAGAAAAAGACATAGAAGCTTGTCAACACCCACAGATTCCCATGTGGTATAGAACAAACAGGATAGAAAACAGTCTGTTTCCATAGTTCAAGCTTATTCCTATGAATGTGGGGAATAGTAGCTAGCCTGAACCAGTTTTCTCTTTCCCAAGAATGCAGAGGCCGTGCACTTTTTCTGCAACTATGAAGAGAGCAGAGGCAACTACCTAGTGGACGTGGACGGCAACCGCATGTTGGACCTGTATTCTCAGATCTCCTCTGTGCCCATAGGTAAAAGTTGGACAGTCACCTCTCACTCCTTCTTTGTTATGGCCATCAGACTTTAGATGCCTATCTCCAGTGTTTTACCAGCCTCTCCCCCAAGGGTAAATGGATGAACAAGTAATGGTGGAGAGAGCATGATTAGACATTGTTGTTGCTAGGGGTTTTTCTTTTAATTTTAAGTATGTGGGTGTTTTGCTTCCATAGATGTGTGTATACCGCCTGTGTGCAGTACCTGAAGTGGCCTAAAGAGGGCATTGCATCCCCTGAGACCCAAATTCCAGATCGTTGTTAGCTTCCATATGGATGCTGGAAATAAACCCAGGGGCCTCTAGAAGAGTAGCCAGTGCTCTTAACTGCTGAGCCAATTTTCCACTCCCAAGACACTTCATTTGTGTTGGTTTTCTAAGATTTATTTTTAATTCATATATGTGTATATGTATACACATGTATGTGAGTGCAGGTGCCCATGGGATTCCTGGAGATGGAGCCTCAGATGTGAACTACTAATACTAGTGTTGAAAACTGAATTTGGATCTTTTGCAAGAGCAGGAAGTACTCATACCCACTGAGCCCCAGCCCTTTAGATATTGCTTGAAATAATAAAGATTCTTTCCAGGTTTGGTAGATAGATTTTGATGCAATCAACTTCCGGTGATCAGATCCTTTAATGACTCCAGCATGTGAAGTGAGGGAAGCTGGGATCTGAAAGCCAACAGCAACTCACAGGGTGGAGGAAATCCTTACATTTATAGACTTTAGGGGTATCACTGAGCTTAAAAAGAAAATGGCCTCTGAGTTTGGCAGGTTAGTGAAGGAACTATAGATTGCACAAAAGGCTGTCCTCTTTCCCCAGCAACCTTGGCTGTTAGATGCTGGGTTGCTAAGGCATTCAATAGGTGCACTTCTGAGATCTAACACTTAGGGGGGCCTTCTCTCCTTTCTGCCTCCAGACACCGTCAGGTGAGTGTGTCCTCCTTTCCCTATTGTACAGCGAGGTGAAGAAGGCTTGAAGAGATAAGCTTGCAGAGCAGTAGCTCAGTGAGCTGTCTAGGTTGGGTTTCCTAGCAGAGCCTGTGGTGAGGGTTTTTCAAGTTATCTATGGAGGAAACACCCTCAGTTGAAAGGGAAGACAACAAGGGATCGAAAGGATGCTGCTAGAGTGACAGCCGACTCTCACAGGGGACTCTGCATGCCAGACTGACACAGACACTGGTCTTTTTGCACCCCTTAGCTGGCCGCTCATTGCCTGCCCACTGCCAGGTAAAGGTCCATCACATCGACCTTCCGTGCATGGAAGACAATTTCCAGAGGAGGGGGCAGTGGAAGCCATTATCAGCCAACACAGATAGCTGCTGGAATATGGGATGATCTGTCCAGAAAACATGGCTCACCATCCAGCCACATAGAACATGACACAGACAATAGGGACAGACAGGGTTAATTTGGAAATGAAGGTAGCTATTATTTGAAGCTTGGACAGTTATTATCTCTTGAATTGATAGATGCCCAGCTGTGCCCAGTGGCCTGTGGCCACTGTGGGCTGTGCCTGTCCCTGCACAGATAATACTGCTTGTCTGCTGCAGAAGAGACAGGCATGGGGGAGTTGATTGTAGTGCTGTGTATTAGCAGCTCCCCACCCCCACCCCCTGGTACCTGAGATGTCCTCTAAACCCCCAGCCTTGGGTGACCATTCCTACTCTACCTCCCCAGCATCTGTCCTCAGATCTACTTATGTCCTATTGAGATATGACCAGACAGCAGTGGTGTCTCAGCCTCTGAAGGCACCAAGGATTTCAAGATGTACAAACCCTTTCTCCCTTGGTTTTCATTTGTTGTTGTTTGCTTTCATATGTATGTATGTATGTATGTATATATGTATGTATGAGTGTATGTATGTATGTACGTGTGTGTGTGTGTGTGTGTGTGTGTGTGTGTGTGTGATATACACATCAAGGGCTATCATAGGCATGTACTACCAACCTGGCTTCCAGGTTTTAAGCTCATACTCACTGAGAATTTACCAGACACCTGGCTGTTGCCAAGGGCTTCATGCATTATTAGTAAATGACCATGGCTGCTCTATTACAGGGCCTTTAGTTATTACCTCCAACTGACCACACTTCCGATTCCAAGAGGTCATAGATCTGCCTGGTGTTTCAGAGTCTGAGGTCCTGCCAGGATGCGGACCAGTGAGTCCACCCCTTTTGTTCCTACTGAGCAGTCTTGCTTTGGGAGGTCTTACCACTGAAAGCCAGGTTGAAAGTTCCCTAATCGGAGTTCCATTTTCATCTCTCTCCTTCAGGAGCCAATGAGTCAGGCTGCCTCTGCAGTTTAATGAGCTTTACTGGGACCAGGCTTATCTACTGAGGCAGAAAAGTCATAAACACCCAGGCAGCATGATAAGCCAGAACTCTGGCCAGAAAACGTTTGGAAAAACCCAGAGAATGTTCTGTCCTTGAATGGTGAGCAGTGTCTAGTCCTGGGCCTTGCCAGCCTTGCGTGGGCTAGGGAAGAGACCGGAATGTGTTAACTCTCTCCCCCATGGTCTCTGTTTCAGTTCCACAGTGTATCCTCCACAGCAGGCAGAGGGAAACCACAAAGATTTCCCTTCTCTTTAAATCTTTTCACCCTCTAGAGGAAGTCTCCCCTAGGTGATACTTGGTGTTTAATACTTGTCTAAATCTCACAGTCTTGGAGGGAGAACAGGCCTGGGGCCCAGCACCTCAGGCGGACAACAGCTTTCCACTGCACTGCAGCCTCTAGCCTCAGCAGTACAATGTCTCCTTTCAAAGTAAATGTCTTTCAATTAAAAAGCACCAGTCTTCCTCACCTGAAGCTGCTAAGACATAATACTAGAGACTAAGTAGCTTATAAAGAGCAAACGTTTCTCCCAGCTTTCAAAGCTGGGAGTGCAAGATCCAGGTCCCACCCACTTAACGAGCGCTTTCTTTCTGGAACAAGGTGCTATCTCTCCACAGTGTCCTCACAAGATGGAGGCAGGAGACTAAAAACCTCCTCAGGGATCTTTATAAAGGCACTAACTCCCTTCCCAAGGATTCCCCTCCCATGACCTAACCAGCTTTTAAAGGTCTGGTTGAGGCTGCTAAGGAGCTCTGCATACTATCAGGTCAGGGGCCAGGATCTCAGCAGAGGCGCTGCAGTCATGTGTAGTATCACCTTCCTGCTCTAAGCTTCTCGTATTGCTCTTCCCTCATACAGCTTGTAAACTTCTGTGCTCTTGCCCACGTCACTGACTTACTGTGCTATTAATCCATTCAATTACACTGTATTGAGCAGAGTGAGCCTTGGTGGAGTGCAGTGGGCAAAGGTGTCTCACGCTGGTCTCCACACACCAGTGCCTGGACACATCCTCCACACACCAGGGCCTACATCTTCCTTTGGCCTTTCTGCCAGAGTTACTGATAGGCAGGTCAAATACTGTCCCTGTTGCTGTCTTAAAACACTCTGACAAAAGCAACTTAAGAGAGAAAGGGTTTGTTCTGGCTCACGGTTTAAAGGTCTAGTCTATCAAGTCGGGGGAAAGAGTGGTGTCGGGACACTAAAATGTCACACTGTCTCCACAGACAAGCGTAAAGTGATGGACGCTGGTGCCCAGCTCATTCATTCTACCTATCTGCCACCTATCAATCAATTTTTATGTCTATCATCTATTTGTCTATCGTGGAGACAGGATCTCACTGTACAGTCCTGGCTGGCCTAGAAGTCAATATAATGCCACCCACTTTCAGAATAAGTCTTTCTACCTCAGTTAACCTAATCAAGAAAACCCTGCCAAGACACACATAAAGGCTAGTTCTTAAGTTGACAGTCAATATAAACCATGACAACGAAACTAGCAATAATGGATGTAAAGCTCCCTGCACATGGTAGATACTCAATAAATACAAATTGTCATAAAAGAGAGGAGGCTGGTTCTAAATAGACTGACAGGGTCCAAAGCCTGCCTTGACATATAAGAGACTGGAGTGGTCTCTAATTTCTCACTCATACTTTTTTTTTTCTTGGTGGAGACTGGGGAGAATCTCATATAGCCCTGGCTGACTTCAAATTCACTATAGCACAAACTGACCTTGAATTCCTGATTCCCCTGCCTCCACTTCCAAAGTGCTGGGGTTACAGATGCACACCACCACACCCAGCTGCATCTCCTGTTTTCCTCTGCATCAGCAGACTGGTCATGCCTGAGCCCATAGGGCTTCTGGCAGAATGAGGAAGGATTATCGGGATCAAACATTAGCTCAGAGCCAGACACAAAGCTGATGCTCAGAAAGTGGGAATTGGAATGAATTACAATAGCATTCATTTTGTTTTGTTTGTTACAGAGTCTTGCTATATACTTCAAGCTGACTTAGAACTCTTCATGTAGTCTAGGCTGGCCTCAAAAATCACAAGTCTCCTGCCTCAACCCCTTACTACTATGCCTACTGGCTTTTTAAAAATTATCATCATACTTACTTCGTGTGTATGTCCTCATGCACACATGTACCATGCTGTGCATATGGAGTTCAGAGGAAAACTGTGGGAGTCAATTCTCTACTATATAGGTCTGAGGAATTGAACCTGGGTCATCGGGTTTGGGGCAAATACCTTTACCTGCTCATCCACCTAGCTGACGTGTGTGTGGGGGGGGGGGGTGCGCATGCGCGCTTATATATGTTATGTATATGTGTGTTTATATATGGTGTATGTGTTTGTTAGAAATTTATAGGTAAGGCTAAGTTTTTGTGAACATTGTCTAAGGTTACTGAACCAGATCAAGCTATATTTTACATGCTTTCACCCATTCACAGAGCAGCAGGCATCCAGTGTTTAGGGGGCACCTGTTGGAGAGGAAGTCTTAGAAACAGTGCTGTTTAGTATACTTTTCTTAGACTCAGTTTTGGGTCATTCATTGCAAGTGAATAGAAATACTGTTCACTTTTGAGGTTGTTTGTTTGTTTGGGTTTTTTTTTTTTTTTAATTTCTCTTTTCAAGACAGGATTTCTGTGTGTAGTCCTGGCTGTCCTAGAACTCCCTCTGTAGACCAGGCTGACTTGAACAGAGATCCGACTGCCTCTGCCTTCCAAGTGTTGGAATTAAACCTGGGCACTGCACCCTCTCCCCCAATACACGCAGAGTTGTTTTTGTAATATTGTGTATGCACATGAGTGCAGTTGGAGTCCATCGGCATGGTAACGCTGCAAGGAGTTCATGTAGGCTTCAGTTACAGTTGATGGATGTAAGATGCTTTCAAAGCCAGAGATGCTGAGTGTTACCATTAACACCGTAGATAGGAGAACTTTATAGAAGAGCTATTGCTGAGTCCCAGGGTATCCTGAGCCAAGGTGCGTGACATCAGCCACAGTGAGACCCTGGAACATGCATGTGGATATATGAAGGTAGGATGTGGCATGTGACATAGTGGTCACTTTCCAGGTGGTATCCTTTGGTCCTTGTGGAAACATTTATTGGGCTCCACCTCAGCCTGTGAACACTGGGAAATAAGAAAGACCACACATAGTTCACCACATTGACCTCTTGATGCCAGCACTATCCTTGCATTTATGTTTGTCTGGTCCAACAGATCTCAAACTTGAACAAACATCTAAGCGTCCCCAGGGAACTTGGAGCTCTCCAGGCTGCACTGAGAGAAACTTCTAGTCAAGGGTCAGAGCCTTTGACACATACAGAGCACTTCAGAGATGGAAGCCGAGGGGCAGGGAGAGAACTAGGACAGAGGAGACCTCAGATGCAGGAGCACTCTCTCACCCTGCTGTACCTTCCTCTCCCCAGGTTACAACCATCCGGCTCTGGCGAAACTCGTTCAACAGCCTCAGAACGCGGTATGTCTCCCTGATGTGCTGATGTGCGGACTAAGGACAGACTGTGCCAGACCTGATAGGCATCTTTAGGCCTGTTTCCTACGCAGCACTGAGGTGTTTGCTGAGCTTGTACCCCGTTCAGGCCTTGGAGCAGTGTTGGTGACTTTTCCTTAACTTGATATAAACTAAGTCACCTGGGAAAAGGAGACCTTCCACAGGGGAAATGCCTCCCATCAGACTGTTCTGTGGGCGTGTCTGTGAAACATTTCCTTAATTGGTGATAAATGTGGGAGGGCAGTGTTCACTTGTGAGCAGTACCACCCTGGACAGCATCCCTGGGTTGTGTAAGAAAGCAAGCTGAGGGGCTAGAGAGATGGCTTAATAGCATCTTGTTAAAAGCACTTGTTACTCTTGCAGAGGAGCTGGGTTGGGTTCCCAGCATCCACATGGCGGGTCACCACCATCTCCCAGCACCCACATGGCAGGTCACCACCATCTGCAACTCCAGTTCTGAGGGATCCAATACTTCTGAGCTCTTCAGGCTCCTGTACACATATTTAGGCATACCCATAAACTAAGATAAATTTTATTGGAAAAACATCTGAGCAAGTCATGGGCAACATGCTGGTGAGACACATTCCTCCATGGCCTCTGCCTCAGGTCCTGCCTCCAGGTTCCTGCCTGGAGCTCCTGTCCTGGCTTCTCAGTGATGGAGTGTAGCCTGAAAACCAAATAAACCCGAAGCAGTTTTAGTTCTGGTATTTATCACACTGACAGAATATAACTATGATCATAAAGAAAGCTCAACATCGCCATTCCCATGGAGACAGCTACTTAACCCCACACATCAGGTGAGAACTGTAACCACAGTTAGGCTACAGAACAAAAGATACAGTGTAGGCATAAGACAATGATAATGGTTAACATACACGAACAATGTAGTATGTGCCAGATCTTGTGTTCTGCGTTTTTATTGCCATGTGTTTTGTTGGAGAGTGTGCACTGTATGTATGCATCACTCTCAGAGGTGAGAAAGGGCATCAGTTCCCAGGGAACAGGAGTTACAGGCTGCTCTGTGCAGCTGATGTGGACACTGGGACCCAATCCCAGGGCTTCTCCAAGAGCAGCAAGTACTCTCAACCCTGAGCCATCTCTGTAGCTCTTCTTTTTAAATGTACGTCTATCAAACCTTAATTAGTGTGTATATTGTGTGTTGAGGCTACTCCCCCATAACCACCGATGTGGTTTATACATCATAACTATAACATCCTAGGATTCAAGAATGTTTAATAGATAAAGACACTGAAGAGCAGAAAGACTGTATATCTGCCTGTATTAGTTGTTTCATTTGCTATAACATAAGCAGCTTAAGTGAAAGGGGGGTTTATTTTGGCTCATAACTTGAGGGTACACATCATCAGGTGTGTGGCGGGCGCGGGCACCGTGGGAGGACCAGCGCGGCTCCCCACAGTGCACCTGCATTCAGAGAGCAGAGCGATGGAAGCCACTGCTTCGCGCACTTGCTCCGTTTCATTCAGGCCAGAACTTCAGCCCGTGGGGTGGTGCCTCACACACTTAGGGTGGGTCTTCCCAGGGCAGTGTGATCTAGAAAGTTCCTCACAGACATTCTCAGGGGTGATCTGGATCCTGCCCACTCAACAGTCAATATTAATCACCATGCTGATTAATGAGGCGGTGTGGACCAGGGGAGGTGCTTGGAATCCAAAGAATCAAGTTCATCTGTGATGGAGCAGTCAGATGGCATGGGAGACCTCCCAGGGAAACGACTTTAAACAGAGATCTGAAGGAGGAGAGGCTGTGAGGTGGCAGGCCATGAAAGTGAAGCATGCATGCTTGAGGAATAAAGGACAAGATGGCCTGAGCAGAGACAGCAGCAGGCAGGGTTCAGGTTGGACAAGAACAGCCCTAGAGTTGCCACCACCTTTGTCGTAGTTTGGCTCCTGTGACAGTGAACAAACACTAACCAGAAACAGCTTGAAGAAGAAAGTGTTTGTTTGGCTTAAAGTTAAGGTCCATCGCTAACAGAAGTCAGGGCAGAGATGTGGAGGCAGGAGCTGGAGCAGAGGCAGTGAAGGGCACTGCGTATTAGCTTGCTCCTTATAGCCTGCTCAACCCAGGACCGCTGGCGTGGGGATGGCACCACCCCTTCTCACAGGAATCTTCAATCAAGAAGATGTCCCACAGACAGCCCACAGGCCAGCGTGGCAAAGGCAAGGCCTCAGCTTAGGTTCCCTCTTCCCAGATAAGTGCAGGTTCCTGCCAAGCTGACAGAAACAACCCAGTTCAACCTCTAATAGGCTTTCTCAATCTTGGTACTGAAGCCTCTTGTCATGGCAAAAAAGGAAATGTCTCAGAAGTGCCTGTATTTCCTCTGGTGGTTATAGTAACCCTGGTGGAGAAGCCTCACGATAAAAGAGCTCTCCTGAGCATGGTGGGACGCCGTGAGAAGGCCTGTCTGTCCTCAGTGTCCTTCCATGGTGTACTCAGTGAGTCTGTCCACGAAGCCTATTGCTTCCCAGGTCTGTCCTTTTAAGCATCCTTTTTAGATGTAATTTTCCTGAGGTTGGGGTGTCACTTACTTGTCAATGTGCCCACGATGCAGGAGGCCCTGACTTCTATCCACACCACTTAGTGAATTCAGCAATGGTGATGAATATCAGTAATTCCAGTTCTCGAGAAATTGGAGGCGGGAAGATCAGAAGTTCAAGAGCACCCTCGGCTATATACTGAATTTGAGACCAGAATGGCTTACATGAGATCCTATCTAAAAAATTAAATAATAATAATAACGGACATTTTACTTTCCTGTTTCTTCCACTACCATGCCATTCTGATGCTCTTATATATTCATTTTCAATTACTATACTAACAGATAGTCACAAATTTAATTAAAACAATGCTTAAAAGCCACACATTCCAGGCGTGGTGGCACATGCCTTTAATCCCAGCACTCAGGAGGCAGAGGCAGGCAGATTTCTGAGTTCAAGGCCAGCCTTGTCTACAACGTGAGTTCCAGGAAAGCCAGGGATATACAGAAAAACCTTGTCTCGGAAAAAAAAAAAAAAAAAGCATGTGTGTGTGTGTGTGTGTGTGTGTGTGTGTGTGTCTTAAATTCTCTTAAACTCAGAATTGAAGATCTCTGGAAAGAGCCATGATCAGGGGGCATGAGAAGGGCTGCTTGCCTAGGAAAGACTAGAGGACAGTCTTGCCTCCAGTTAATTGAGCAGGTACAAAGGGCATTCTGAGAAGGCAGCCAATGAAGCCAGAGGCACAAGGGATGTGTTTGTGCTCTAAGCTGCTTTGTTTCAAAACTTGTGCAGATCCCAGATGCCTTGGCAGCTGGTGCTGAGCAAATGTGTCAACAAACATGTCACACATATTTGCAGTGTCAGCTGCCTGCGGAGGCAGTCTTCCCAACACTTGACAAGGCCCGAGGATTCTGATTCTTGCAATGACATCTCCCTGCTCTTAGAGGAACCTTGCCTGTCCCCCCACATACCCGCCATGTCTCACCCAGGCAAGGACTGGTCCTCACCTTACTTCCCCACTGGGAGACATGGCAAGTCTTGCTAGCCAGCTTGCTATAGGACCCTGTCTACCATCTAGTCTTTTAAGGCTGGAATTGCAGGTAGGCCACCAAGCATTTGCTTGGGTTCTGATCCTCATGCTTGCCCAACAAGAGCTTTACCCACCATCTTCCGCAGCCCACTCCTGGCTTATCAACCCTGGTGGCCACAATAGCACCACTGTGAATCACAGCCTGGTGATTTCATGTCAGTGCAGAAATGGATACTGTCTCATTGAATCGATCTAGGTTCGAGGTCATATGTCTCTAGGGCCATCTCAATACATTCCCCCCACACTGTGCACTGTACTGGGCCTTGCCTGTGCATGGTCACACTGCCATGAGAAACGGCTATGGTCTGACTTCTCTATATCTGGGATGGATGCACACAGTGGGCCTAGTAAGACACGCACACCAATCTGAGACTTGCATGCTTTTGTACCATACCCCAGGAGCCCTGTACTCTGTCTATGACTTCTCTCCTAAAGACTCTCAACCAGTACCTGGCAAGAAGTGCCCCCATTAGCCAATGAAGACCCTGAAGTTCAGAGCTGTTAAGTGATTTGCCCAAGGCTACACAGCCAAAGCCAGTTCTCCCATTGCTGCTCTCTGAGACAGGCAAACCTTCTGGAAACGTGTCCTCATTTGTTTCTGCGGCCCCATGTCCCAGATAGCTTCTGTTCTTAATGTCACGCTTTGTCGAGCAAGAACACCACCCCCACATCTTTTCTGGGCCCAGATAGGCAATCAAGCTGCCAGCCTGCCTGTCTCTCTCCGGGGGCCTTTCCCCCCTCAGCCCATGGCAGCAGCTTGCTCTCAGCCTGGTCTCATCACAGGCCTCATGAGCAGGTCAGAGCCAGAAGGAAATGCTTCCTAAGGCCTCACCTACACAGCAAGGTCTTCAGCTGTGTCTAGCAAATGGGTACCCAGCATCAGCATTTCTGAGCAGAGGTCCCTAGAGTGCCTGGCCCAGAATGCTATCAGAAGCCAGTAAACCCACACCGGAGGCATGCCTGTGTGTCTTGGGACAAATTGCCTGACCTCTCTGGTCCTATGCAGTTCTTCTCATCCTTCCTGCCCCCTCTATGTCTCCTAGACACACCAGGAAGGAGACACAAAGCAGGAAAGCAACAGAAGGATGAATCTGCCCCCCTTCTAATGGCCCAAGGCACATCCCAAAGCCACCAGAATAGCTGCTAGGACTCCTCTGTCCAGAGTTGCAATGACACCGTTCAGGTTTGCATTGAACCTATCATCCAATCATGTCCAAAAGAGACAAGTGTCTAGAGGTCCCCACATCCCAGGGAGTCTCTACTTGTTTGCTTTGGTTCATTTGTCTGTTTTTGAGAAAGGGTCTCCTGCAATCCTCAACCTCCCTTTGTAGCCAAAGAGAGCCTTGAATTTCTGAGCTTCCTGCATCCACGTCCCAAGTGCTTGCAATTTCTGGCATGAGCCACCTAGTACTAGGTTTCCGCAGTGCTGGGCATGGAACCTAGGGCTTTGTGCATAGCAGGTAAGCACGCTAGCAACAGAAAGATATCCTCAGCCTAGAGTGCTCTGTGTGCACCAAGCCGGCCTTGGACTTGAACTTGATAGGAAGCTACACCACACCCTGCCAGATCCCTACTCTTTATAATAAATGTTCCTATTCATAGCAAGAGAACAGTTTATTTACAAACTGCAGAGATGGTTCCTGTCTCCTTTCTCCAGCTGCTCCTGAAGTTAAGGCCATTTCCCAAATGATGCAAGCTAAATCAGATCAGGGCCAAGCCACAGGCTTCACTTGGAACTTGCCAGTCTTCCCCGTGCTTTCTTTGTGATGTGCCCTAGAATCCAAGCCAAGATGCCAAGTTGCATTTGGTGTGGATCCCTTTCATAGTCCAGGTCCACTTCCATGTCACTCACCCCTTGAACAGCCTCCCCTGTGACCTCCCCCATCCCTGCCGGTGTGGGTGAATCCCCAGGACTGATCTGTTCTTAGTCCACTGTGGGTATGTTGGTCACTAGCATGAGGGCCAACTCCAGCACCAGGACAAGGGAGTGGGCTCCAGGTTGACCTCCAGCTGTGTCCTTGGCTTCCCATTCTGTGAGCCCAGAGTGACTCCCTCATCGCTCTCTTGAAAACCTGAACTATTCTGAATTCACTAGCTTTCCACAGGATGCCACTAACCCAGCCCAAGACTCTACCTCAGCGGTTCTCGGCTTTCCTAACGCTGCAGTCCTTTTATACACTTCCTCATGTTGTGATGCGCCCCCGACCATAAGATTATTTTCGTTGCTACTTCATGACTGTAGTTTTGCTACTGTTATGAATTGTAATGTAAATCTCTGTGTTTTCCTGGGGTCTTATGCAACCTACAGGTTGAGAGCCACTGCCCAGCTGCTCATCTGATCAGTCACAAGTTATCTTAAGGATGGGGAATGACCCTGTCCAGGGCCCACCAGGGAGTAGGTGACCAGGTGCACCATGCTTCTGCCCTGGTCTCTCTGTTTCGTGCTATGTGGGATCATCTCCTCCTGGTGGGATGGGGCAAAGAGGACTGTCATGGGTAGGAATTTGACACCTCTTGGATTGTTCCTAGAACCCCTGTGAGCCAAGACAGGCACAGCTCCTTGCCAACATCTGCTGTCACCTGAATTTTTGATCTTAGCCATTCTGACTGGAGTGAGGTGGAATCTCAAGGTTGTTTTGATTTGCATTTCCCTGATGATTAACGATCTTGAACATTTTTTCAGGTGCTTCTCAGCCATTCGGTATTCCTCACCTGAGAATTCTTTGTTTAGCTCTGTATCCCATTTTTTAATGGGGTTATTTGAATTTCTGGAGTCCAGCTTCTTGAGCTCTTTGTATATACTGGATATTAGTCCCCTATCAGATTTAGGATTGGTAAAAATCCTTTCCCAATCTGTTGGTGGCCTTTTTGTCTTATTGACAGTGTCTTTTGCCCAGCTTTGCAATTTCATGAGGTCCCATTTGTCAATTCTTGATCTTACAGCACAAGCCATTGCTGTTCTGTTTAGGAGCTAGAGAAAGCACCCAAGGAGCTGAAGGGATCTGCAACCCTATAGGTGGAACAACAATATGAACTAACCAGTACCCCCGGAGCTCGTGTCTCTAGATGCATATGTAGCAGAAGATGGCCTAGTCGGCCATCATTGGGAAGAGAGGCCCCCTTGGTCTTGCAAACTTTATATGCCTCAGTACAGGGGAATGCCAGGGCCAAGAAGTGGGAGTAGGTGGGTAGGGGAACATGGGGGGGGGGTATAGGGGACTTTCAGGATAGCATTTGAAATGTAAATAAAGAAAATATCTAATAAAAAACAAAGAGAGAAAAAAATTTTTAAAAAACCAGGCACAGCTCCTCCCCTCTGTTTTAAAGATAAAATTGTTGAGGCTTCATTTTAAGTGGTTATGTATGCTTAGTAACTTTAACTTTTTTTTGCGTGGGGATTTTTGAGATAGGGTTTCATGTAGCCAGGCTTTGAATTCAATTTGTAGGTGGTAAGTTCACCTTGAACTTCTGATCCTCCTGCCTCTATCTCCCCAGTTCTGGGGTTACAGATAAGTGCCAGCACACCTGATCTATGTGGTGCTGTGGATGGAGCCCGGAGCTTCCCTCTACGCTAGACAGACACTACCTAGGTGGCAACCTGAGCTTTGGCTCCAGCCCCTAGAGGCATATTAATACAGTATTTTACTCTTAAAGGCATCTGCGTCTCTTAGGGACTTGCACTAACCAACCCTCAGCCAGAGGCCATTTGAAGCTACATTTTTATTAGAACCAGGAAGTCAGTGAATACCTCCCACTTCTTTGGAAATGTGTCCATGCTGTCTCCCCAGTACCAGCCCAGCAGCCACAGGGCAGGGCAGACTCAGCTTTGAACAGACTAATCCCTTCCCAGAACCCCTTACTTCTCAGGTATGAGGAACAAATAGCATCAGTTCAGCATTGACCACACTGTCGACTTCCTTGCAGAGGGAATTAATTGTCTGGACCCATATCTATCAAAATGGAGCTGGGGCAGTAGGGAGTAGACTGATGTAAAAATGTTTATGGTGGTCTGGCTTTTCTCCTCTAGTTAATTAGCCAGCTCCACCAACATACCTCCATTCCTAGTTAGAACTCCCACAAGTGTGTGTGTGTGTGTGTGTGTGTGTGTGCATGTGCGCACACCATGGCACATGTGGAGGTCAGAGGGCAATCTCAGATGTCAGTCCCTGCCTTCCATCTTATTTGTGACATAGACTCTTGTTCCCCACTGTGCACTCCAGGCTGGCTAGTCTGGGCGTCTAAGGATTCTCCTGTATCTGCCTCCCATCTTGACATAGGGACACTCAGGTTATAGATACTCGCTACCAAATACTTTACACACTACCACACACTTGATATGAGTTCTGGGGCTCTGAACTGAGGTCCTCACATTTTCCCACTGCCCTAGTAGGGTTTCTATTCCTGCACAAACATCATCACCAAGAAGCACTTGGGGAGAAAAGGGTTTATTCGGCTTACACTTCCACATTGCTGTTCATCACCAAAGGATGTCAGGACTGGAACTCAAGCAGGTCAGGGAGCAGGAGCTGATGCAGAGGCCATGGAGGGATGTTCCTTACTGGCTTGCTTCCCCTGGCTTGCTCAGCCTGCTCTCTTATAGAACCAAGACTACCAGCCCAGAGATGGTACCACTCACAAGGGGACCTCTCATCTTGATCACTAATTGAGAAAATGCCTTACAGTTGGATCTCGTGGAGGCATTCCTCAACTGAAACTCCTTTCTCTGTGATAACTCCAGCTGTGTCAAGTTGACACAAAACTAGCCAGTACACCCACCACACCAGCTCTCCAGCCCCTGCCTTTTTAAAAAATAATTAAACTAGTGAACACCAGCAGGCCAGCTGTGCTGTGTGAGAACTTCAGCCACTACATTAAACCAATGAGCCTACGATGCATCATAGAACCTAGCCAATGCCTCAACCGTGTAAAGGTACCACATGGAAGGGGGTCTGGGTCAGTCCCCAAGTACCGACATGTCTGCCTGCTGTTCCTTTCCAGAGCACTTTCATCAACAGACCTGCCTTGGGCATCCTGCCTCCAGAGAACTTTGTGGACAAGCTCCGGGAGTCCTTGATGTCGGTGAGTTTGGAGACAGCCCTCCCATGTTTGAAGTCCCACCACCACCACCTTCCAGCCTGTCTGTCTGTCCTCACAGGTGGCCCAAGCGGGCTGGAAAGGATGAGATCCATAGCCAGTTAGAATGGGTGGGCAGGTGGCAGCTGCTGCTGTAGCTGTCTGGCTACATGAGGCCATCTCAAAAGGAAGGGAGGGAGGGAGGAAAGGAGGGGGAGAGGAAGGAAATAAGGGGAGGAGGGAGGGAAAATATTTTGAAAGAAGGATATAAGAGACAGCCTTGCCAAAATGACCAATTTATTACTTAGTTCTTTCATAAAAAAACCATGTGTGCATGTGTGTGTGTGCGTGTGTGTGTGTGCGTGTGTGTGTGTGTGTGTGTGAAGTGTAAACAGGGTCTCATGTAGCCCAGAATGGCCTCAAACGCATGGCGGATAGCCTCAAACTCACTATGGGAATAGCCTTGAACTTCTGATCTTTTTATTACAGGAGTGTGCCACCACACTCATTTTGTGCAGGGCTTGTAATCTAAATCCAGGCCATGTGCCTGCTAGGCAAGTGTTCTACCAACTGAGCCTCATCTCTAGCCCACAAGAAGATTTTTAATTTGTTTTTTGAAGAAAAGCAAGGGTTTTATGTGCAGAACAAAAGGCATCCTGGGGAAATCTGTTTGTGTCCTGTGAAGAGAATGAGGGGTTTGGTCCTCCTTGGACTTCCCTTCAGTTCTTCTTGCCACAGGAATCAAAGTCACTGAGGACCTCAGCTTATAGTCCTGGAAGAGCAGGTATCTCAGGAGACACAGAAGGGACCGCTGTTCACACACACACACACACACACACACAAACACACACATTTTTATTTAAGTTTGAGAGTCTCACCACGCGGTCCCAGCTAGTACTGAGATGGACAGGTGTAACATCACCCTGGCCTGGGCTCTGCTGCCGTTTCTCTTGTCTTCTTTCCTCTCTGCTGACCTCAAAGCTCTTCCTGGGCTTCTCCACTGGAAAAGTCTGAGCCTACTCTTCCAACCTGCTGTTTTTGGTGCATTCCTGGCTCCCTCCCCACCCCCCTCAGCTCTCCCACCAATGCTGGAAGATTCTGCTCCAGGACTAGAGACAAAGTCCAAGTACTCATCCTGGACCCCCTCTGCAGGTGGCGCCCAGGGGCATGTCCCAGCTCATCACCATGGCCTGTGGCTCCTGCTCCAATGAGAATGCATTCAAGACCATCTTCATGTGGTACCGGGTGAGCTACAGTGCAGGAGCACCCGCACTGTCCCCCCTCCCTCCACCCAGAGTGTTCCACTTGGATATAATCTAGAGAGAGCCTGGTTGGAGCTTTCCCAGCATCCCAGTGT
Source organism: Mus caroli (assembly GCF_978045245.1). Lineage (NCBI taxonomy): Eukaryota > Metazoa > Chordata > Mammalia > Rodentia > Muridae > Mus > Mus caroli. Next base: position 5,207,132 of record NW_028227272.1, read on the forward strand.
GTTGTGGCACAAAAGGCTTGGGTTCTGCTGTCAATGCAGTTATATGGAGCTATTAGGATGGAGCCTAACAAGCCAGGCTTAGCCACCAGTTAAATTAATAGTTGAAAAGAAACCAGGGGAATTTATTCAATGTGGCCACATTGGGAAGAGGGACAAATAAAAAGGTCTAGTCATACCCCAGTCTGTCTCCCAGGTCCAGATATGAGACTTTAGTTTAACTGGAAGGGCAGAGATCTGTATACCTAGGCAGTCCTAATCAGGGTGTGGTCCCATCGCATCACTGTCTCACCTCCAGTCTCTCCTGAAAGGTGCTGATGATTTGTCAATCCATCTCAAGGAAGCAGGTTCCCTTCCAATAGCCCCTTGGGCTTTAGTCCTTTTTTCTCACAATTTGAGACCCTGGGGGGAATTTCGATTTCTTGGGGGTCAATTGTTTCAATAGCCTGGCAGCCAAATCTCTTTATTCCTGCCAGAAGGATTATAGTCTCAATTTTTTCTGTCATAAATTGTTCCATTTCAACAACCCTGACTGTGGCTAATAAAATATTAATATATCATATAGCAGCACTTGCATTTATTTCATTGCAAGCTCAATGAGTGTTGTGTGCCTACCTAGACTTGTCATGATAGAACATTACGTCAACTCTTAAGAAAATACTCTGGGTGTCTGGATTAAGCATCACCTTGGTGGGGGAGGGGATGTCTCTTAAAAAAGACAGGCTAAAGCCCAGCCTGTCTCTGGTCTCTGATGTACTCTGGTCTGTTTCGGCAGAGTAAGGAACGAGGGCAGAGAGGTTTCTCCAAAGAGGAGCTGGAGACTTGCATGGTTAACCAGGTAGGTACAGAGCTGGAGAGTTGGCTCAGCAAAGGTGCTTAGTTCCAAGCTTGATAATCTAACTTCAATCCTAGGAATACACAAACATACACACACACACACACACACACACACACACACACACTCCCCTGTGCTCATCATGGTGACTGATATCTGCCTCTTTTTTTTTTCCATTCTAGAGTCCTGGATGCCCAGATTACAGCATCCTCTCCTTCATGGGTGCTTTCCACGGGAGGACCATGGGTAAGGAAAGACCAGTATGGTCCCAGAATGTTGTCTGTCACCACAGATGCTAATGAGTAGGGACAGAAGCTGCCTTGTATCTAGAAGACAGTGTTAAAAGTGTGCATGTGTGCATGTGCTTGCACCCCTTCTCCTCTCCTAGCATGTGTTACAGGCAGTAAGAACAGAGGTGTCAGTCATTCTGAAGTTCAGCATTGCCCTCTGATCAAGGGTCAGCCTCCTCTCTGAGGTCTGGCATTGTCCATCCCTCCTTATCTCCTCCTGAACTTTTCCCTCATTATTATCTCTCCCTGTGCAGCAGTGTTCATATTTCTCAAGCCTGCTAAGCCTCACAGTCCTCCCAAGGCACCACCTAGGCGAAAGGTTAACTCAGAACAAACTGTTAGCAGTGTACACAGCAGGCTATTGCAATGTGGACACTTGGAGCTGAAATGGCTCAATGGGTAAAGTGCCTGTCACCAAACTTGTTACTCTGAATTTGATCCTCAGAAACTACATGGGAGATGAGACTCTCATTAGCTGTCATATTGCCCTCATATGCACACTCTGGCACATCCATGAACCTAGACAGATAGATAGATAGATAGATAGATAGATAGATAGATAGATAGATAGATATGATAGATATGATAGATCAATTGATAGATAGATAATGGATAGATAGATAATCAATAGATAATAGATAGATGATTGATAGATAGATAGATAATGGATAGATGATTTATAGATAATAGATAGATACATGATAGATAGATAGATAGATAGGCAGATAGGCAGATAAATAAATAAATGTCGTTAAAACAGGGGACTCAGTAGTTAAGAGCACATGTTGCTCTTGCAGAGTACCTGGGTTCAGTTCCCAGCACCCACATGGTAGCTCACAATCATCCATGACTCCAGGTCCAGGGGATCTGAAGACCTCCTCCAGCACACAGTATATGTAAAACACTCATATATGTAAAATAAAATATGTTTAAAGTTTTGAAAAAAAAAACAGTATGCCTGTAAATTTCCTTTAGCAATACAAAACACAAATACACTCTTACAATATAGACTATAAAGAGTTAGAAAGGCAGCTCAGAAGTTGAGAGTGCTTGATACTCTTCAGGGACCTAAGTTTTGATTCCCAGCATCCATGTCAGGTGGCTCACAACCACATGCAAGTTCAGGTTCAAGGTGTACTGGCCTTTCCTGGTCTTCTCAGTCATTCCACTAACATGACATACATTCACACAGACATGTATATACACATTGATAAAATAATAACAATAGCATAGAATATTAATATGCCCCATCTGCGCTTCCTACAGGGAAACCATGTGGTTAGACCCGATCAGTTCCATCAGTTCCCTGAAGAGAGGGGATGATTATGCCCATGTGCAAACATGGATTATGGCTCAGCAATGGGAGAAACTCAAGGCCATTGAATGACAGAGCAAGGATTTGAACCATTGTCTCTCCTCTTCAGGGTTTAATTTGTCATAAATCATAAAACAGATGCATGCACACGTGTGCGCAGACATACACACACCATCCAAGGGTTCTACATGCACAGGGCTGAAAAACTCACCATACCCTGTTTAAGGACACTGTATGCTATTGATCCAAGCCAAGTATCTGTTTTTCTGTTTTGCTGGGCTCAGGTTGCTTAGCGACCACACACTCCAAAGCAATTCACAAGATTGACATCCCTTCCTTTGACTGGCCCATTGCTCCATTCCCACGACTGAAATATCCCCTGGAGGAGTTTACAACAGACAACCAGCAAGAGGAAGCCCGCTGCCTAGAAGAGGTAACTAGGGTCCCCATAGCCTCCTTCCAGTATCTCTGTTTCTCTCAGTATCCTGAGTTTGAGCCCAGAAGAGGACAAATGCAGGAACGGGTGGTGCTCCCCGAGGAGGAAGGAGGACATGAAGACCTGTAAGGGAAGAGACAAGAGGCATTGGTTTTTTTGTTGTTTGTTCAGGTTTTTTAAGATCTATTTATTTTATGTGTATGAGTACACTATAGCTGACTTCAGACACACCAGAAGTGGGCATTGGATCCCATTACAGACGGTTGTGAGCCACCATGTGGTTGCTGGGAATTGAACTCAGGACCTCTGGAAGAGCAATCAGTGTTCTTAACTGCTGAGCCATCTCTCCAGCCCCCAAGAGACATTGTTTACTATCTAGCATGTATTCCCCATGTCTGGTACCAATTTCTCACCATTTCTTTGGGCATAAGTTTAAGTGACTTCACAATAAGGGATAACAGCTTTTTTTTTCAGCACTATGGGTGTCTGGTAGGAAGAAGGCTCCATGGTCTGGTCCTGCAGTTACCACTCTTTCCCAAGATCTAAAGCGTCTTTACATTTCCTGGCTTGTCACTCTAGAAAGAATGAGGACTTGCCTCCATGTCTCCATTTCCTCAGAAACAGCCCCCTTTAACCTCTCTCATGCAAGAAATAGAACAATATAGGAAGAGCTTTACGGCTGGACCAACAATGATTCTATTTCCTATATTGGATTATTATTAGACGGATGCTTAAAGAACTCTGTTGGCTTTCCTCCAAAGCATTCGCTATTTCCGTCAATAATAAATTACTAAATCAAACACCTACCAGGTACTAAGCAGCATGCTGAGGGGTAGGCATTTAGCAGTAAATGAGAGAGACAAAGCCATGGGGGGTCAGGGTCATATCAGTAACTGTAGACTTCTTAGTTATTGCAGCTTTAAAAGTAAACAGAGGACTAGGGTGGGGTGAGGTTAGGAGAGTGCTTTCCTGGCATTCGCAAAGTCCTGGCCATCTCATAAAATCAGGTGTGGTGGCACATGCCCACAATCCCAGCACTCAGGAGGATCAGCTGCATGGTGCATTCAGGACCGCCCCGGAATATAGGAGACTGTGCCTTAATAAATAAGCAGAAATTGATGAAATTTACTTTAACAGCATCTTTCATTTGCTTCTTGAGACACGGAATCTCGGATTCTAGCCTAAGCTGTCTTAGAACTTACTATTTCGAATAGGCTGGCTTCTGACATACAGAAATTCGCCTCAACCTCTCCAGTTCTGGCGCTCCAGGAGTGAGAATATAACATTTTATTGAACTGAATATATCCAAAATATGATCTCAGTATGAAATTAATACTTTTAAAAATAGTAGTAAGATTTTTCTTGTGCCGGGCGTGGTGGCGCACGCCTTTAATCCCAGCACTTGGGAGGCAGAGGCAGGCGGATTTCTGAGTTCGAGGCCAGCCTGGTCTACAAAGTGAGTGCCAGGACAGCCAGGGCTACACAGAGAAACCCTGTCTCGAAAAACCAAAAAAAAAAAAAAAAAAAAAAAAAAAAAAAAGATTTTTCTTCATACGAAACCCTTGGAATACTGTCTGCATAAAGACTACTTGAGTGTGATTTGGCTTTTTTTTTTTTTTAAAGATTTATTTATTTATTATATATAAGTACACTGCAGCTGTCTTCAGACACTCCAGAAGAGGGCGCCAGATCTCGTTACGGATGGTTGTGAGCCACCATGTGGTTGCTGGGATTTGAACTCTGGACCTTTGGAAGAGCAGTCGGGTGCTCTTACCCAGTGAGCCATCTCACCAGCCCGGCTTTTTTTTTAATACTGATAAAACAACTAATAACCTATCATGGTATTACTTGTTCATCATTGATAAGATAATACCTGAGTCAGAACAAGACTTCAAGAAACACAAACACTTGGGGAGCACTGAGTACCCTTCTTATACACCATCATCGTTTGTTGATTCAGGTGTCTAGTTCAGTAAGCTTTATGACTCAGAACACCATCCTCCTGCCAGGGATGTCTAATCACCCTGGGCCATCTTCCCCAGTCAGCATTAGTATTCTGTCCACACAGTCCCCAAGCCCACAACACAGCCACGATGGGGCTGCTTTCCCTGCAGAGAGGTTTTACACCAGCTTCTCAAATGAACCTCTGTCTCGGTCTGCCAAAGAGCCCTGCACACAAGTAAGAATAATGTAGCCAGGGCAACAGCAATGACAAGCTTAGAGAGGTGGCTCTGCCCACCTTTCAGTAGCTTATTCTAATATGTCCACATAGAGAACCTGGCATGGTGGCACACGCTTGCAATCCCAGAACTGGAGGTAGAAGCAGAAGACTCTAGAGTGCATGTCCACGATTGGTTTCATAGCACACGCCTTTAATTCCAGCACTGGGGAGGCAGAGGCAGGTGGATCCCTTTGAGTTCAAAGCCAGCCTGGTCTACATAGTGAGTTCCAGGACAGCCAGAGCTATTTTACAAAGGTTTCACTGTGTACCTCTGTCTGATCAAGAACTTACTCTGAAGTCCAAGCAGTCCTTGAAGTCAGAGTCTCACCTGCCTTTGCCTCCCGAGTGCTGGGATTAAGGGGGTTATGCACCACCAGGCCAGACGCTGCATAACAAATTTAAGGCCAGTCTGATCCAGAAAGAGAGGCTTCAGGAAATTACTCGCCCCATGTGTGTTAGTCCAAATAACAGAGGGGCGCATTCCCATACACAGTGTGGCGCCTAACAGGCCTCACACTTTTCATGGGAAATGTCACAGACGTACTTTCTTTTTTTTTTTTTGTTTTTGTTTTTGTTTTTTCGAGACAGGTTTTCTCTGTGTAGCCCTGGCTATCTTGGAACTCACTTTGTAGACCAGGCTGGCCTCGAACTCAGAAATCCGCCTGCCTCTGCCTCCCAAATGCTGGGATTAAAGGCGTGCGCCACCACGCCCAGCACAGAGTACTTTCAATATGACCTCAAGGGGTTCCGGCAGCCCCTCCCAATCCCAGCGCCCGTCCATGGAATCTACTCCTGTTCCAACGGCTCTGCGAGCAGCTCACTCCCCTTCTGGGTTCTAGGTGGAGGATCTAATTGTGAAATATCGGAAAAAGAAGAGAACGGTGGCTGGAATCATCGTGGAGCCCATCCAATCCGAGGGTGGAGACAACCACGCGTCAGATGACTTCTTCCGGAAGCTGAGAGACATAGCCAGGAAGGTGAGAGTGTGTGGAACGAAGCCAGACAGGACTACAAGGATTCTGGATTCTCCAGGGCAAAAAGTTGGCTCCACTCCTGCCCCTGGGGCCCATGACAACTTACACATGTGCATAAACTGACTGGCGTAATTGAGGGCAGAGCCTTTGGCGTTGGTACTCAGAGTATAGTTCAATGGTTGGGGTTTACTTAGCTTGTACAGGGCCCTGGGTTCCATTTCAGGTGTGGGGGTGGGCAGGCTTGAACTGGGAGCATGAGTGATTTTATTTAAAATTGCTTTGCTGAATAGGCCTCGGGGCTGGGGGTGTAGTTCAGTGGTAAAGCACTGGTATAACATGCCGGAGGTTCTGGCTTCAGTTCTCAGCACTGAAGGAAAAGAAAAGGTTTGTGGGATGTGATGTCTCATGTCTATAACCCTGTATTTCAGAGGCTGAGGCAGGGAGATTACCCACAGGTTCAAGGCTAGCCTGGGTATGTAGAGAGTTTAAGACCAGGTGATAGAGTGAGACGCAACTGAAAAACAAACAAGCCCAGCCTCCAAACGACTGGAGTTTTATGTTTGTTTCATTTTTAATTTATTTACTTATTTTATTTCATGTGTATGGGTGTTTTGCTTGCATGTATATCTGTGCAGCATGTTCATGCATGCATGCAGAATCCAGAAGAGGACATCAAATCCCCTGGAACTGGAGTCACAGATAGTTGTGAGCTGCCATGTGGGTTCTGGGACTCAAAACAGGGTCCTATGGAAGAGCAATTGGTGCCCTTAAACCACAAAGCCATCTCTCCAGCCCCAAACCTGTTTTGATCAGGTGTCTTATTTAGGGTTTCTATTCCTGAAATGAAACACCATAACTAAAAAGCAAGTTGGGGAGGAAAGGGTTTATTTGGCTTTCGCTTCCATAGTGCTGCTCATCATCAATGAAGCCAGGACAGGAACTCACACGGAGCAGGAACCTGGAGACAGGAGCTGGAGTAGAGGCCATGGAGGGCTGCTTCTTCCTCATGCCTTGCTCAGCCTGCTTTCTTACAGAGCCCAGGACTACCAGCCCAGGGATGGTTTCACCCACAGTGGGCTGGGCCCTCTCCCATAAATTGCTAATTAAGAGAATGACCAACAGTCAGATCTTATAGAAGCATTTCCTCTGTTAAGGTTCCTTGCTTTCAGATAATTCTAGTTTGTGTGTCAAGTTGACATACGGCCAGCCAGTACATCAGGACTTGTTCAGTTAGGAGACCCCTGAGGTGGCCTCAACCTCTCTTCTCTTTCTGGAACTTGCCTTGTCTTGTCTTGCAGTCCACTGTGGTCTATAGTCAGCAGGTATAAAATAAACAATGCCAATATCAACTCATTCGTCTAGTGGGCATTGTATGTACTAGCTTTTTATCATCGCAACCAAATACTTGACTCAAACAGAGTAAGGCCCCAGAGGAAAGACTGACTTTGCTCTATTTCAAAGGGCTCAGTGCATAGTCATTTGGCCCCACATGCTTGGGCAGATCATCATGGCAGCAGATATATGTGACAGAGGAGAACCATCACATCATAGCTGACAGGAAACAGAATGAAACAGGAAGCAATCAAGAGATGCTCTAACCCTCCAGAGATCTGCCTCCCAGTGACCTACTTCCTCCAGCTAGATCCTCCCTTCTAGAGTGTCCTAGTAGCACCCTGGCAGGAGACTAAATAGTAACAGGTGCATGTGCAACGGACATAAGAAACCAGTCAGTGTATAGATAAGAAAAGTGGGGCATGAGCCAGTTTACATACACATATGGAACTAGTGAATCTAGGTAATGCAGAGGAGGTGGCAGCTGTCTCAGAGGGGGTGACTTTTCAGCTTCAAGCTTGCACACATTGCTCTCTGATGTCTATAGTCATGTCCAGGACTACAGCCACATGCAACAGAACACTGAGATGCTATGGGGTGTGTTAGAGGTTCTGGTTTTGTTCCATCTGGACAGTTATAGACCATGTTCAGATGCAGCTACGATCCAGACTGTTCTGGTGTGCTCTGCATAGCTGAGGAATGGGTCGGGTGCACAGCTGGGCTCCAGCCTGCAGGGGATGGGGGGGGGGAGTCCTTGGAAGCTTACAAGTGTCTGTTCCTCCCTCCCCGTTTCTCGGGACAGCATGGCTGTGCCTTCTTGGTGGACGAGGTGCAGACTGGAGGAGGCTGTACAGGCAAGTTCTGGGCCCATGAACACTGGGGCTTGGATGACCCAGCCGATGTGATGACGTTCAGCAAGAAGATGATGACTGGGGGCTTCTTCCACAAGGAGGAGTTTCGGCCAAGTGCTGTGAGTGTCCCCAGCTTTGTTAAGAGCACATAACTGGTCTCTTTCTGTACCTGAGGAACCCAGGGGCATTCCTGGGTGGCACAGAGGTTTCCTTTGGTGTCACATGCAGTAATAATGCCAGTAGTTACTGCTGTAGAGTGGACACCCTGTACCTATTTCTGATGGTCCCTTAATTCACACAACAATCTAATCAGGGAGCCTTGTATTATCTCTGCACTGCTTTACTAATGGCAGATCAGGTATAGCTTCTGCCATGGTTACCTTTCTCATCTCTGTGACCCGGTACCTGACAAGGACGTCTTAAGAAAAAGTTTGTTCGAGGTTACAATTTGAAGGGATTTCATCCACCATGATAGGAGGCATGGTGACAGGAGGAGATGACTAGTTACATTGTATCCATAGTCAGGAAACAGAAGGGAAATGAGGTTGGACAATAAAACCTTAAGGTGAGAACCCAGTGCCCACCTCCTCAGCAAGGACCCACTCCTTAAAGGTCTGCCAGCAGCTGGGGAGTACACTTTCAAACGTGTGTGCCTATGGGGGACATTTTATATTTAAACCGCATCACTCTCCAAGGTCACTGAGCCTGTTAGTGACAGAGTCAGGAGACTCACAGAGCCTCTATAACTATGCATATACCCCACAAATTTCCATATGTGCAAATAAATGTGCGTGTATTTATGTGCATTATGGTACTCTAACAATGATGAAGTCACTTAGCGGGACGTCTCTCAGGACAACCTTCTTTTTAAATAATGTGTGGCTGCAGTTAAGGAATTAGCCTCTATTTGACCACCAGGTCTCTCAATAGTGCCAACCTGTGGGGTTGTCATTGGAAGACTTTAAAAACATATTCAATGTTACCTTCCCAGCCCTTGAGAGACATCTGTTAGTTCAGTTTCTCTTCTTTGTGGGAGATGAAAATGTGTAGGTGCAAGGGAGATGCTCAGTCAGTGAGCCGATTGCCTTGCAAGCATGAGGACATGACTTTGAGCCCCAACATCCAGGTGAAAGCCAGGCATGGAGGTGCATGCTTGTGATCCCAGGCAGAAACAGGAAGCTTCCTCAGGCTGGCTGGCGAGGCAGCCAGCCAATCAGTAAGCTTCAGCATTGGAGATAGACCCTGTCTCAAAACAGGTGGTAGACAGCTCCTCAGCCTGGTCAACTTCTGACCTCCACATACATGTGCACGAATGTGCATGTATACCCACATGAACATACACATGCCCCTACATACATATACATACACATACACATACACATACACATACACATACACATACACATACACATACACATACACATACACATACAAAAAAGTCAGGGTTTGGTGTGAGGTTGCTCAAGCCAGGTCAGCCCACCTGGGGTCAACCTGAATGAGGGACAATGTTGCTCCTCAGGGGCTGTCCACCTTTTTTGAGACAGGGTCTTTCCCTAAAGCTTACTGATTGACTCTGGCTAGCCCCAGAGGATCACAGCCTTGCCATAGCCCCATTGAGCTGGGCACCTCCAAGGGCGAAGCACTATCAGTGCAGGCCAGGCCATGACTGACTTCCAGCTGGGCATCATGCAGCTCTGGCTAGGTGGCTGGGAAGACTATATATGCACTGGTAGATGAGCAAGACATCCTGCTAAAGGAGAGATACTCCTCTGAGGCTCAAATGTAAGTAGATTCTGATGAAAACAGTGCCTTCCTTCAACAAAAAACAAACGGGACTTGAGTGGGCTTCTCTATGAGAGCCTGTGGGAACCACACAGGGAGGCATGGCCCACTGGTTTCAGGTAGAGCATCTCAATATTGTGACAGGGGATGTTTGCCTGGACAACCTGCAGTTGATGCTGTGGAACCGGCAGACCAAAGCTAAAGAGACCTCCAGTAACAAGGGAGCAAAGCTTATACTGGCTGGCAACCCAGCAGCTCTCCACGGACCCCAGAAAAGAGCAGTCCCCTCTCCTGGATGTGACTCAGCACCGCAGTGCCAGTGGGGTGTGGTGGAGGAGAATTCCTGGAGCCATTCTGAGTGTCATCATGTTCCCTGCAGTGACTGAGAAGCAGCTTCCAGAGATCAGCCTTTGTGGATGCTGCCAGGTGGCCTGGGACCCGGGATCCCAGGTGCCAGCAGCAGGATTGGATTGCCCACATGAAGGACTTGTCAGGAGAGGAAACGCCTCCCTAGCATAAACCAGAGACATGACAAGCCAAGATGGCCATTGCCAGAAGTTTACAGCTTCCAGCTCTTCATGGACACAGTGCAAGACACAGTGCCAGTTGAACCTGGTGGTGCCAAAGAAGCCAGTGGCAGGTTCAGAAGAGCTTCATGAGACCTCCCAGTGCATGCAGCCTGTGGGGACCATGTCTCTCTCTCCAGTGCTCATCTCCAGCACAGACAACAGGGACACTCCCAGGACTGTTAAAACTGTTTATTAACACATATACATTTTTTTTTTTTTTTGCATTGGAGGCAAGGGGACAGTCAGAAACTTCAAGAATCACTCACTGAATTCCTCAAATGGCAAACAAACACCACTCAGCTAAAGGCTGTTGTGTAGTAGAATTTCTCTCCTGGGCAGTGGAGGGCCCACATAGAGACCTGCAGAGTCTGAATGAACAGAATCAAGGGGTGGAATCAAAACTAAGAGGCACGGAAAGTTGTGCCTAGGGATGGGGGCAGACCCTGTGAAGTACTCTGATGTGTGAGCTCTTCTGATCGATTCTGGGTCTCATTCTAGCCTTACCGGATCTTCAATACCTGGCTGGGGGACCCATCCAAGAACTTGCTGCTGGCTGAGGTCATCAACATCATCAAGCGGGAAGATCTGCTCAACAATGTGGCCCTTGCTGGGAAGACCCTACTCACAGGGCTGCTGGATCTCCAGGTATCTGTCCCAATTTGATGGCATGATGTGGTAGGAGGGAGTGCCTTAGTGGGCCCATGCTGAGGCACCCCTACCCAAGGTATCAGCCATATGATGGGTCTAGCATAAAATGAAGTTTATTTGGGACATGGGAAGGGTGTCTGGGAAAGGGAGTAGAGGCAGAGAAAGAAAGGCCAGAGAAGGACAGAAAGAGAAAAGAGAGAAGAGGCCACCCGGGAACACGTGGAGAAAGAGACAGGGAAAGAGACAGAGAGACAAGGATAGGGATGGAAAGAGAGAGGGAGAGGAAGAGAGAGAGGGAGAGAGAAAGAGGGAGACAGGGGAATAAAGGGGGGGGGGACAGAGACAGAGAGGGCGAGAAAGAAGCCCTAATAGTCTCTTTGTATGTGAACCAGGCTCATACCTGGCTGTTGCTAGGTAACTGTTGGGCAGAGCTTGCTGCCCTGCAGTTCAAAGCTAGCTGTGTTGCTTTCAGATCCCCAGGCCTTTGCAGGTACAAAACTAGGTAGCTCCATTCTTCCATCTCAACCCCATTCCTAGTCCCTCATTGTCTCTTGACATGAAATTCAAAAGTTCCTTTGAAAAGATTCCCCCTATAATGCTTATGTGGCCGTCATTCCCTCCTCTGTACTGTCCAATGGGGTCTGTTGCAAGCCACATATGGTTTTGGGGTTTTTTTGTTTGTTTGTTTTTGTTTTACTATATTGAAAAAAGGGATCAAGTTGCCCAGGCTGGCCTTGAACTCGATATTGTATCAAGGATGACCTTGAACTCCCCATCCTCCTGCCTTTGCCTCCAAGTCCAGGGATTGCAGATGTATAGTACCATGCCTGGCTCATAGTTATTTTAAATATCTTAGAAGCCAGATAAAAAGCAAATTAGACTAGGTAAAGTTACCTTTAGTGATATGTTTTCTGTAAGCCAGCTGATGTCCAAAGACCATTACTCCTAAGAGTCATTACCATGGAGAGTGGGGGCCAGGACTGTGTCTCACTCCAGTGATCTCAATACTGAAGAGACAGAGAAAAGCAGGTCAAAAGACTCACAGGAGAAAATATGGAGACAAAGTGTGGAGCAGAGGCTGAAGGAAAGGCCATCCAGAGACTGCCCCACCTGGAGATACATCCCACATACAGTAGCCAAAACAGAATGCTATTGGGGATGCTGGGAAGTACGTGCTGACAGTAGCCTGATATGGATGTCTCCTGAGAGGCTCTGCCAGAGCCTGACAAATACAAAGGCTGATGCTCACAGCCAACCATTGGACTGAGCGTGGGGTCCCCGATGGAAGAGACTGAAGGAGCTGAGGGGGTTTGCAGCCCCATGGAAGGAGCAACAGTGTCAACAGGCCTGACGCCCCCCCTGGAGCTCCCAGGGACTGGACCACCAACCAAAGAGTACACATGGAGGGACCCATGGCTCTGGCCACATATGTGGCAGAGGATGGCCTTGTTGGACATCAGTGGGAGGAGCAGTCCTTGGGCCTGAGGGGGTTCGATGCTCCAGTGTAAGGAATGCCAGGGCAGGAGACAGGAGTAGGTGGGTGGGTGGGGGATGGGATAGGGGGTTTCTGAAGGGGAGACCTGGAAAGGGGAAAACATTTGAAATGTAAATAAAGAGAATATCCAATAAAAGGGAAAAGAAAAAAAAGAAAAGCAGGTCATTGCATATTGGAGAGCAGCCTGGTTCACATAGCAAGTTCTAGGCCAGCAGGGGCTGTAGACTGAGACTCGACCACAGAAAAATTATGTGGGTGTGACAGCGCCAGCTGGTACCCAAGTAACCAGCTTTGATCTCAGTTTGCCTTCCTGTTGCAGGCCCAGTACCCTCAGTTCATCAGCAGAGTGAGGGGACGTGGCACCTTCTGTTCCTTCGACACTCCCGATGAAGCCATTCGGAATAAACTCATCCTAATTGCCAGGAACAAAGGTAAGGAGGGGAGGGGTGGTCACCGAACTTAATCATTTCATCAGGATCTACTGATGTCTACTCTCCCGGGTATGCTAAGCTTTGCTGGGTACAGGGGAGAACTGGAGGTACAGAGGAAAAAAAGACTCACTTTTCTTTCTCAGAAGAAAACTTACTGTGGGATTCATTTTCCCTCTTTCCTCTGTTTCTTTTTCCTGTATTTTTGAGGCCGCATGTCATGCATCCCAGGCTCATTTTAAACCTGCTGTGTAGCTGATTGAGGATGGCTTTGAACTTCTGGTCCTGCTGCCTCCACTTCCCCAGTGTTAGGCTTACAGGCATATACTACCACACCCAGCTTATTCAAATGCTGAGCATCGAACCCAGGGCCTCATATAGGCTAGGCAAGCCCTACCACTGAGCTACACTCCAGAAGAGATTTCTCCATCCACTCTCGTATTGCGGGCATTCACTGAGAAGCCAAGATGCACTAATGGTGAAAACAGGCACACTAACCCTGCAGCCCTTCCTCCAGGATGCTGTGGTTTATCACGAAAGCAGATAGCAAACACAGTGCATTTGGCAGAGTCACTGCCGTGGTCCAGGGCAGGGAAAGACAGTGGAGGTGGGGGGCACCGAATATCTAGGAAGGCTTTCTAGAAGTGTTGCTATTTTCCTGAAGGCAAGAGGATGAGCAAGGACTGGCTAGGTAAAGAAATGGGGGCAGGGCAGTGTGTGATGCCCTGAGATTGGGGGGGGGGACTTGGGGGATGTTGTGTGTGACAACCTGGGCAGGAGGATGGGCATGTGATATAATAAATTGGGGCAGATAGATGGCAGGAGTGATGCTGGGGAGTAGACCAGGCTACCTCACACTGGCCTGAGAGACAATTCCAGTGCTGTGGAGTTTTCTAAAGAGTTACAGGAAGCCAGGCGGTGGTGGCGCACGCCTTTAATCCCAGCACTTGGGAGGCAGAGGCAGGCGGATTTCTGAGTTCGAGGCCAGCCTGGTCTACAAAGTGAGTTCCAGGACAGCCAGGGCTATACAGAGAAACCCTGTCTCGAAAAACCCAAAAAAAAAAAAAAAAAGAGAGAGAGAGAGAGAGTTACAGGAAACCATTGAGAGTTTTTTGTTTGTTTTTATATTTATTTATTTATTTATTTATTTATCTTATGTATTTATCTTGTGCTCTATCTGCATGCCTGAAGAGGGCATCAGATCCCATTACAGATGGTTGTGAGCCACCATATGGTGGCTGGGAATTGAACTCAGGACCTCTAGGAGAGGTGCAACCTGTGTTCTTTTGGTTTTTGTTTTTGAGAAAGGGTTTCTCTGTATAGCTCTGGCTGTCCTGGAACTCACTTTGTAGACCAGGCTGGCCTCGAACTCAGAAATCCACCTGCCTCTGCCTCCCAAGTGCTGGGTGCAGCCTGTGTTCTTGACTGCTGAGCTATCTCTCCAGCTCCCCTGCTCCCTGTTGAGAGTTTTTAAGTGGGAGGATATTGTACTGAGATCTGAGTACCCACTCTGGGTCATGCACACAGTCAGACCTTTCTCTTGTCTCTTCTGTTTCTTTTTTTGTGTTTTTCTACGTTAGTATGGGGGGCTGAACCAAGGGCCCTGTAGGGAAGCCCTAACCACTGAATATAAGCATGTGTATGATGTGCCATGGTGAATATGTAGAGGTCAGACGATAACTTCATGGGGCCACCTCATTCCCCCTGCTTTTTAATTTGGAGACAAGAGTCCCAATAAGTTGGCCAGAGTGACTTTGAACTCCCCTATAACTGAGACTGGCCTTGGACTTGTGATCCTCCTTCACAAGCCTCCCGAGAGCTAGGATTGTAGGCATGCTCCACTAAGCCTAGCTTTTACACTTCTATTTACTTATGGTTTGAGATAGAGCCTTATTGTATAGCCTAGGCCTAGAACTTGGAATCCTTCTGCCCCTGCCTCTCAAGTGCTACAATTACAGACATGTGCTACCATGCCTGGCTTCACCTCCTTTTTCAAATGTGAAAAACCATCCTAAAGAGAGTGAGCAACCCAGACAAGTATTCCCAGTACGAATGATGAAATCCCCCTTTGAAAATCCGCAGAGTCCTCCCTTCTTTGTAATGGCTTCTTCATGTGCTTTTCTAATGTCTTTGTTTGCCTGTTTTCTGACTCCAGTATGCCTTAAGTTTCTAACAAGCAAGAACTTTTTTTTACCTTGAGATTTCTCTACCATCTAGCCCAGTAGGAGGAGAGCACACATTCAAAGTTAGAAGGGCTGGACCCGGTAGCTCACATCTTAATCCCAAGTAGGTAGGCCTCTGTGAGTTCAGGGCCAGCCTGTTCTGCATAGCAAGTGCTAGGCCAGCCAGGACTACACAGTGAGATCCTGTCTCCAAGGGGGAAAGAAAAGAAATAAGCAGAAATCAAAATTAGGAGTTAAGGAAAGGAGAGGGTGGGTGAGGGAAGAGAGAAGGGCAAGAATGGAGGGATGGGCAGTGGGGGCTGCCTGGGAGAGCAGACTTGAGGGTGGATGACAGGGGCCGCTCACCCACCATGTCTCCCAAATGTGGCCCTAGAAACTTACACTCCTAATCTACTCCTGCCTCCTTCCAGGTGTGGTATTGGGGGGCTGCGGTGACAAATCCATCCGTTTCCGCCCCACGCTGGTCTTCAGGGATCACCACGCCCATCTGTTCCTCAGCATTTTCAGTGGCATCTTAGCAGACTTCAAGTAACGAAGCCATCTCCATGGCGCTCAGAGAGCCCTGCCTCAGCGGCGTCAACTTGATTAGTTTGCCTAATTCATATTTTCACTTCAAAGTTTATCAGAGGCGAATGCATAAACTAAAGGGTCATTTGTGGGGCAGGCTCATTGGTTCGTGCTTGTGGAGGAGTGGGTGAGGAGGACCATGGTTTGAGGATCGCCCCTTGCAGAGCTCATGGTGACCATTAGTTAAAGCCCAGAAGTTCTGTGTAAGCATTGAACACTGTCTTAGGAAAGGCCATGAGGCCATATTTCTGCCAACCCTGGACCAACCAGTCTCTTAGAAGCCACTCAAGGGTATAACACATGCTCCGAGGTGGGTGCGTCTCTGACCATCTCAAGCACCCTATCTTGTGTCCCTCACAAACAAGCTCTTGTCACTTCTTACCGAGTCCCTAGTTCCATGCCCCTCTCGTGACTTACTGAGGGTCCGGATGGCTGTCAGGAAGATGACAAGGTAGGGAGGTAAGGACCGTGTTTGGAGGCTTCTGGTATCCTAAACACCAAGATCCACTCAGCCCTGTGCCCTGATGATGTCCCTGGCCTGTGAATTCTGTCCTTGACTGACCCATGCTCCTGGAGGATCTCCAGTTGTGTCAGTGATAGTTTAGTCAACCTCCCCATCCTGTGTCAGTCTGGACTCAGAGGAAGGAGTCAGCATTCTGAGCATCCAGAAGATTCATGGAACCTGAAGTTGCCTCTGGAGCCTCCACTGAGGAACACGGACAGCAGAGTCCTTCATCCCATCTCCAGGGTCTCTGACTTGTGACCCCTCATCCCGGGAGCGCCATAGTCCATCTTTCACCCACACGCCTTCCCTCCATTCCTGAGCAGGACTAGTCTGTCCCAGAAGGTCACTGCTAGACTTCCTGTTAGGGGCAATGTGTCCCAGCCTGGACTTCTCCTGAGTATGGGGCTTTTTCTGGCAGCCATGGGGGGAGTGGAGAAGTCTAAGAAAACCATCAGGAACCAACAAGCTGGTGTGGTGTCCTTATGCTTTTATAATGAACACATTGCCAGCCAGAAGCCAATGCTTATGCAGGCCCCAGCATCTCAGCCAGAGGCCAGACGTTCTTAGAACTGACTTGACCTAAGCAGACCCCCTAACCCTTCAGACAGGCAGTGTTTATTTAATGCGTAGAGTGCAGAGGGGCTGTTTTATCCAGACCCCTCTTTGTATCCTGGTGCCCTTGTTGACTGTCTGGGAAGATGAATATACCAGGGTTTCCAAATCCAGCCCTTTTTGTTCTCTTAATGATGAATCACCCAAAGACCTGGCTTTCATGCTTCCTTAGACACGGCCCTCCACTTACTTGCCTTGAAGAAGAAAGGCGCTGACACTCTTAACGCAAGCAGAATGTCCACAAATACCAGTTCACATCACAGCCCTGCAGTCCCCTCTTTGTAGCTGTGTCTAAGGTCATTTCCATCAGTGACGGGTCTGCTCCCTCCCTCCCTGTAAGCTTTCACTCACCAGTGTGTTTATTTACACATCCATTATTTATTCACTCATCAGACTGTCATGAAATATTTGTGTTGTTCCAGGACCTGTGCTAAGCACAGGCACCAAACATAAAATGAGAGAAAGTCCTTGCTCCCGGGAACTCCCACTCTCTCAGGAACCACAGACCACTAATGTTGAAGTCAGAATGGAAAGTGTGCCAACAAGGATTTCTGAACACTAAATCCAACAAGCCTTCACAGGGAAAGGATGTTTGAGCAGAATTCCTCAGAATGAATAGGAGTTAGCCAAGCAGAAAAGGCAAGAAGAGTGAAAGAAGCAAAAAGCATCTGCAGAGGTACACCCGTGCGTGCGTGTGCAGAGGTACACCTGCGCGTATGCAGAGGCACACCCATGCATAGTCTCCACCCTTTCCCTGGGGAGTCAGACCCCACCCAGAAATCCCAAGGTTCAAGGTCTTATTTAACAAACCAGAAAAATGCAGGCCAAGCCCTTATCCATCATATTGGTTTAAGCATGCTGCCTCCTGAGAACCACAGTATCATATACAGATACTTTAGCAGGTCCTTAGAGTTCAAAGGGTTTTCATCCAGGACATAAGCAGAAATCGCTCTCTTTAGTGAAGGGAGCAGCTGATTTTTCATTGTCTTGCCACAGGGCATGTTGACAGGAGAATGAAATTCTTTGTAGAAAGTCATCTTCAAATGTACTGTCCACCTCTTGCCTGGAGACAGTTCTTCCCATTTTAAACAAACAAACAAAATTTAAGGTGTTTATCCACAAGTTCTTGACTCGGGTACAGTGCGTTCCTGAGACACCCTCTTTGGGAGTACAGGAGGTTAGCTGGAAGAATTCCAAGGAAAAGAATTTTCCACAAAACTCAAGAATGTAGAGACTTAGAGAAGGCTGATGGAAACCCAGGAAGCCCAGTGGGCAGCTTCTGCCTAGGGCAGAACCCACAAACAAGTGCGTCTGTGCAGAACGTCTGGATGAACACCCATCATGCATTAGTGCAATAGAGTCTAGTAAGTGTCTCTAGCCAGGCTTGTCAGTTGTGCAGAAAACAAGGCCTGGTACTAGCAAACCTTAGCATATCTTCCCTTTTTATTATAAATGGGTGGTTGGTTTTTGTTTTTTGTTTTTTTTTTATAATTTTTACTGATGCTCAGTAACCATGAAAAACTGTGCACATTCATGTACTAATAGATCTGTACCTATCTATCTCTGTACGCATATATACAGCTCACTGTAGAAAACCACAGCTAGCGAGCATTGCAGACTCATGCAAACCAAGTGATCTTGTTTACAGTAACCGTCAACAGTGCCAATAAGGAATGAGGACACTAACCTGTCACGGTGTAACTGGTGACCACGTGAACAGTTCCATGAATTAAATGTTTCCTGTGTTAATCAGTATTCTTAAATTAAAAGAAAATGTTTATAATGGAAATGTCAGAGTGAATGTGGGCTTTTTCTGGAGGTTGTATTAATTCTCAGAAATGTCAATTCACCCAAGATGGTACAATGGCACAGTAAGGATGGATTCCACCCAAGTCCAGCCTGGTGAGCCAGTGAACTTAGAGGTTACTGTGAGGAGCATGGGGGACTCACACAGCTGCATCCCTTGATAGCCCACTTGAGCATGGTCGAACAATCAGAAAGCTGTGTCGTCGAAGCTCCACCAATGAGCAAGGGTTTATGTAACCTTATGGCTGCTGCGAGTGGGCTTCTATCTTCCTTACCTTCCTCCTATGACCCCGTATCTGACAAGATGGAAGTTAAGGAGAAAGGCTCTGTTTCAGCTTCAGGTTTAAGAGTGGACACACAGGTAGGCTCAGCAGGTGAGAGCACTGACTGCTCTTTCAGAGACCCTGAGTTCAATTCCCTCAAACCACGTGGTGGCTCACAACCATCTGCAATCAAATCTGATGCCTTCTTCTGGTGTGTCTGAAAACAGAGACACTGTATTCATATACATTAAATAAATAAATAAATCTTTGGTCTATCCTGGAATAGAAGGCATGGTCACAGGAGCACAAGGCAGCTGGCCACACTGGTTCCTCACTCGAAAGCAGAGAGCAGACAGAAATGGGACTACAGTAGAGAACCTCAAAGCCTACCCCAAAGATTCACTTCCTCCTAAAAACTTCACAGCTGGGAAACAAGGGTTGAAACACCACTAATTCAGGGAAGAGAGGCCACACTCACAGATCTCCAACACAGTGAGTTTCTCTGGGAGTTTCCTGGGCCTCCAAGCCTCTCTTCTGTCTACAAGGGGCTGCTTCAATCCAGCAGAAAAGCTACGGGATATGTGGGACAGGCAGGTGAGAAGTCAAGCTCCCCGCCCCAGGTTCACTTTCAAGACTTTGTAGGGGCTGCCTCAGTGACTGAGCAGAGAGCAGAAGCAAGCAAGGTAAAGACAGGAGGGCTGATGTCTCTGAGCTCGGTACTGCTGGGCCACAAGGAGGTGGAGATGGCATGATAAGGGGAACAGGACAAAGAGGCAGCCCGGCTCACATCCTGGAGGGCCCTGTGCACCACACTGAGGGACGGACTTTCTATGGGGGTGAGGGAGCTGCTGAGGGTGCAGGATGGCAGAATCAACCAGGATGCACTTAGAAAAACCCCTGAGTGAGTTGGGATTGGAGAGATGGCTCAGCAGTTAAGAGTGCTTGCTGCTCTTGCAAAAGACCCAAGTTTAGTTTCTAGCACCCATGTTGGGCAGCTCATAACGCCCTTTAGCTCCAGCTACAAGGGATCTGATGCCCTTTTCTGGCCTCCATGGCACCTATGCTCATGTGTACATACTCAAATTTAAATGTATATGTATATACATAATTTAAAGTAACTTTTTTTCTGTCTCAAAAAGCTTTATTTTTACTTGGTCCAACACTTGAGAGAGGCTCCAGAGCAGTAACAAAGCTGCCTAGTGGCTTGAGAGGTTCCTTCAGGTGGAGGTCCTGAGGCGGGCTGGTGCAGAGCAGAGAGGGGAGCCCCTTGGAAGGCACAGAGGCCTCCCAGTCATGCTTGAGAGTGAGGCGCTCAGAGAGATCCTCGCCCAGAGATCCCTGGGGCGCGCCAGTCTGCGCTGGTTGTGGCCCTGCCACCCTACGGAGGTTGGCCAGGTGGTTGCCCATCTTCTTGATGAGCTTCACCTCCTTATCCAGGAAGTGGCTTTCCAAGGTGTCACAGAGATGAAGGTCTGCGCAGGCAGAACCCAGGGCATGCAGATCCAGGAGGGCCTGGTTCAGGTTCTTCTCCAGGGCCAAGGCAGCTTCCATGGCCTCCTGCAACTTGAGGAGACGCTCGGCGCCCTCGTGCTTCTCCTCGGCCAATTCGCCCGAAGAAGTGGCCTATGCCCTCCAGAGCTACGTCATCCTGATCAAAAAAGAAGCCCAGAGAGAGGTAGGTGGAGGAGGCCCGCTGGTGCCGGTTGAGCAGGCGGTTCGCGGCAGCTTCCACTTCGGTGGAATCATTCTGACGAATCTGAGAGGTCATGGCTGATCCGGAGTATGAATAGACGGTGCAGACTGGTCCTAGGAGCCAAAGGCGGCAAGGAGATGATGGTCCCAGAGGCTGCGACTGGAGAGACTTGTAAGGCGGCTGGAAGCTAGTACAGTGGGAGTCCCTGGGTCTGTTCCATCCACTGTTGAAGCAAGGCACAGATCCACGGGACCTCCAAGACGCTGCTCCTAACGTGACTTTAAAAAGAATTCCTGGGGCTGGAGCAATGGCTCAGGGGTTACAGGCACTTGATATTCTTGCAGAGGACCCAGGTTCAGTTCCTAGCACCCACATGGTAGTTCACCTGTAACTCAACTGGCCTCCAAGGACACCATGCATGCTGATGGCTCACAGATATACATCAGGCAAAACACACTCTTAAAAAATAGAAACAACTCTCTTAAAATCTGTGAGTGCATGAAGCACCGAGATGCTGGAGAGCCGTCCATGACCAGTGGTGTTGAAATGGTCTACAGCCTGCATGTAACAGCCAGCACATGTGGGAAGTGACTGGCTCAGATGGCAGCATTTTATTTATTGACTTTTCATTTATTTTTGAGACAGGGTCTCACTTTGCAGCACTGGCTGGCATGTAACTGCTAATAGACTAAGCTGCCCTCAAACTCACCCCTGCCTGCCTCTACCTCCCAAATGTTAAGATTAACAGCATGTGCCACTGTGCCTGGCCCAGTAGGCAATTTTTACCTTAATATCAACTTTTTCTAACTTTTATTTGTATGTGTGGAGTGTTTAACCTTGGCATATACATCTGTGCACCACTTTCATGGAGTGCCAGAAGAAAGTGCCTTGTCCCTTAGAACTGGAGTTACCAGGGGCTGGAGAGATGGCTCAATGGTTAAGAGCACTGACTGCTCTTCCCAAGGTCCTGAGTTCAGTTCCCAGCACCACAAGGTGGCTCACAACCATCCATAATGAGATCTGGCGCCCTCTTCTGGGGTGTCTGAAGACAGATACCGTGTACTTAAATAAATACAATACATAAATAAATTAAAAAAAAAAAAAAAAGAACTGGAGTTACCATTGAGAGTCACCATTTGGGTGGTGGACGTTGAACCTGGGTCCTCTGGAATAGCAGGCAGTGCTCCTAAGTGCTAAGCCATTTCTCTAGCCTATTTGCCTTTATATTAAATGTGTTTTTAAAATAATCATATATATTAATGATGATAATAATAGTCTAATGATCATTTTGAGTATCTGCTATGACAAGAATACTCTCTTGGTGTTTTGAAAATTCCCTAACAACTCAAAAGGTATATGTTTCTGTGTGCCTAATTTTTGATACATGAGGGGGTCAAGGCAGGATATCATTATGTAAACCAGGCTGGTCTTGACCTGCTGATGGTTCTGACTCCATCTCTCACGTGCTGAGATTATGGGTACATTCACCATGCCCAGTTGGGTTCTTTATTTTTTGTTTTTTTTTGTTTTTTTGTTTTGTTTTGTTTTGTTTTGTTTTGTTTTTCGAGATAGGGTTTCTCTGTGTAGCCCTGGCTGTCCTGGAACTCACTCTGTAGACCAGGCTGGCCCTGAACTCAGAGATTCACCTGCTTCTGCCTCCCAAGGGCTGGGATTAAAGGCGTGAGCCACCACCGCCCAGCCCTTAAAAATTAAGTATAAAAGCTAAAGTCTTGTACTAATTGCCTGTCAGGTGGGGAGAGTCTGGTATGTGATGGTTCCTTTCAGTACTGCTTTTCTCTTTGCTGGGCTTGGTGGTGTAGCTTGTAGCACTAAGGAGGTAGAGGCAGAAGGATCACCTCAAGTTTGAGGGCACCTTGGTCTACAGAGCAAGTTCCAGGCCAGCTGTGGCTATATAAGGAGACTCGGTCTCTAGAAACTCAAAACAACAACAATGAAACAAAACACTACTTTTGTGGGTTTTTGTAAGCCCAACACCACCAAATAGTGTGTTTCCATAACAACCACATTCCCACAAATAAACATTGCCCATTTCCCAGGCCTGGCTGTTGCTGGAGTATTTCAACCATTAATCAGTGAAACCAATATTTTGTCTCTGGTGCAGGCACAAACAAGGCCAGATGGTAGTAGGCCTGCCTGATTAAGTCTAATCAGGCAAAATTTTATAGTTACAGGATCAAAACAAGGCCATAAAACCTGGCCTCAGCTTGCAGCTCCGAGGGACACTGTTGCTTTCCCTATGTGCTTCTATTCTGGACCCATGCTGGGTGCAGTACACACAGTTGTTGAAAAGCATTTTGAACCCAGGAGTCTGGAAGTCATAGGATAGCAATGAAATGAAAATTCCAACCAGCTTGTTGATGTGACTTATCTCAGGATTTGGACAGGGGATAGACCCCTGGGCTGAAAGACAAGATAAACTTGCTTTAGAAAAACAGAAAGGACAATAGCTAGCAAGGGGCAGAAAGGACAATAGCCAGCAAGGGGTTGTGTAGTCCAGGTGCTGCTCTTTAACAATGCAGGAGCCTTGTTGGAGCTGAATAGAACCTGACAAGCCACAGACCACTCTGCCCCTAAGCATAGATGATGCAGAGCCACAGCTCTTGACAGGAGTGCTAAGCCCAGACAGTTCTTAGCAGACAGGAAGGAAAGCAAACAAACAGGATCCCATCCAAAATGCTTTTCAACAACTGTGTGCACTGCACCCAGCATGGGTCCAGAATAGATGCACATAGCTGGCAAGCTTTTGCTTTTTTTTTTTTTTAAGGATTTATTTATTTAATGTATTCACCATTGCTCTCTTCAGACACACAAGCAGAGGGCATCAGACCCCACTGTAGATGGTTGTGAGTCACCATGTGGTTGCTGGGAATTGAACTCAGGACCTCTGGAAGAGCAGCCAGTGCTCTTAACCCTGAGCCATCTCTCCAGCCCATGGCAAGCTTTTCTCTGCCTAGAAAACCAGATGAAGGCGACTGTGGAAATTGTTCAATCAGTGAAATACTTGCTGAGCAAGCATGAGAATTGGAGTTCAATCCCCAATACCTACATAAAAGCTAGATGGGGTGACAGAGGAAGTGGGGACTAGAGGATCCCAGGGTCTCGACGGCCAGCTAGCCTAGCCTACTTAGTGAACAATCCTCTCCAACTCAAAGGTTAAGGTGATCACAAGGGGATGTGGTGCCACATCCCTGTAATCCCAGCACTTGCGAGGCAGGAGAATCAGAAGTTCAGGTCATTCTTGACTACATAATAAATTTGAGGCCCCCCTGGGTTATACGAAGCTTTATCTCAAAATCATCATCAACAAGAAAAGATGACAGGGGTAGACATCCTTGGATAGCAGGTGGCTCTTGATATCCTGGAGAGACACAAGAGGAGCCAGTGCAGCCACTCAAGTGCTATGGACCTGACACCTCAGCAACATGGCCTCTGGCCTCCAAAGTCAGCCTGTATCAGATTCTGCAATAAGTACTAGTTTCTGTATTTTATCATTTTATTTTGAGACAGAGTCTCATGTGGCCCCGGCTATCCTCAAACAAGATCTTCCTGCCTCGGTCTCAGAAATACTGAGATTACAGGAGTGCACCAGCAGGCCCAGCCTCACCAAAACAGTTTTACGTAATCTTTTCCTTTTTTTTTTTTCTTTTTTCTTTTTTCTAGATTCTATTCAAATGCTTTTCTTTTTTTCTTTTTTTTTTTTTTACGTATTTTCCTCAATTACATTTCCAATGCTATCCCAAAAGTCCCCCATACCCACCCCCCACTTCCCTACCCACCCATTCCCATTCTTTTGGCCCTGGCGTTCTCCTGAACTGGGGCATATAAAGTTTACAAGTCCAATGGGCCTCTCTTTCCAGTGATGGCCGACTAGGCCATCTTTCGATACATATGCAGCTAGAGTCAAGAGCTCTGCGGTACTGGTTAGTTCATATTGTTCCACCTATAGGGTTGCAGATCCCTTTAGCTCCTTGGGTACTTTCTCTAGCTTCTCCATTGGGAGCCCTGTGATACATCCAATAGCTGACTGTGAGCATCCACTTCTGTGTTTCCTAGGCCCCGGCATTGTCTCACAAGAGACAGCTATATCAGGGTCCTTTCAGCAAAATCTTGCTAGTGTATGCAATGGTGTCAGCGTTTGGAAGCTGATTATGGGATGGATCCCTGGATAGGGCAGTCTCTAGATGGTCCATCCTTTCATCACAGCTCCAAACTTTGTCTCTGTAACAATCTTTTCCTTTTTTAAGTATATTTTTGAGTCTCAGTGTGTGAGTGTATGCCACACATAGCATGTGGAGGTCAGAGGACAACTTGTGGTACCAGTGAAGTGGAAGATACCCTTGGATTAGAAATAGTGATCGAGGCAAACAGGTAGTCTGACCTAGGACTTTGTGGTTTGGATTATGCTCACATGCATCCTCGTCATAACGCACTTGGCAGCACAGACCCTCACTTCCATGGACTGTGCAAACACCCCTCCAAATAATGCATCCAGCAACCTCAGAAACTACCCAACCCCCAAGTGCCTTGGGCTTTCCTCCCATCGCAGAATAAAATATACAGTTCTTGCCCCTGGTAATAATCTGACTTGGGCATTTTTCTATTCAAGCATATTCCCAATGCATTCTTATGAGGAATAGAAGACCCAATCCATCATGAACTTGTTGTGAGTGTGCAATGCACTAGGACACACTATCCCTCAAGTGAACTTACAGGGAGAATTCCCAACTTACTACCTGATACATATGCACAAATGACCATGCAAATGATTTAAATCAGATGCACTATGGGTATGCACATAATTAAAATCAGATGCACTATGGGTATGCATATGACTAAAATCAGATGCATTATGGGAAGGGACAAATGTAGTAGAAAAGAGAATGTAGGGAACCTTGGAGTAGGCTCAGGATATCCCAAAACCAAGTTCTCAGCACAAGGATTAACTTGCCCCAGAGGGACAAAGGGCAGGGATAAGGACAAAGACAGGAGATAAAGGAGGAGAAGGAAAAGGAAACAAGGGAGAGAAGACAAAGGGCACAGAGAGAGAAGAAGGGGTATTTTTTCTGGGGATGGATGGTGACAAAGGACTGTGCCTCTGGATAGAGAAGAGGCAGGCATGGCCTATAGGCAAATGGCAGTTTATAGAGGTAAGATGGGAAACCCCATGTTAGGATGAGGTGTTTAATTTTTATTGGGCATACTAATTAGGGCAGCCAAAGGGAGCTTTTGGTTGCTGGACTTCAGTTCTTTGATAACTGGACCTTGGTAGTCAGCCTCAGGAGGAAGAGGCCAAATAAGGAAGTAGACCTTGGCAGCTAGCTTTAAGGATGTAATCTAACCATTTTTTTTTTTTTTTTAGCACAGAAGAGGGAATGGGGGAGAAGGACAAAGCCTGCCACAGCCATGCTTGCCATGCTCGGACTGGCTAGAGTCCCTTCAGTGAATATGATTTAAAATCTGTCAATCAAAATCGAGCAACCACTCTGCTCCTCCCTCATGGAACCTCGAGGACTCTAGCTGTAGCCTCACTTCCTCCCTCATGGAACCTCGAGGACTCTGGCTGTAGCCTTACTTCCTCCTTCATGGAACCTCGAGGACTGTGGCTGTAGCCTCACTTCCTCCCTCATGGAACCTCGAGGACTCTGGCTGTAGCCTCACTTCCTCCCTCATGGAACCTCGAGGACTCTGGCTGTAGCCTCACTTCCTCCCTCATGGAACCTCGAGGACTCTGGCTGTAGCCTCACTTCCTCCCTCATGGACCTCGAGGACTCTGGCTGTAGCCTCACTTCCTCCCTCATGGAACCTCGAGGACTCTGGCTGTAGCCTCACTTCCTCCCTCATGGAACCTCGAGGACTCTGGCTGTAGCCTCACTTCCTCCCTCATGGAACCTCGAGGACTCTGGCTGTAGCCTCACTTCCTCCCTCATGGAACCTCGAGGACTCTGGCTGTAGCCTCACTTCCTCCCTCATGGAACCTCGAGGACTCTGACTGTAGCCTCACTTCCTCCTTCATGGAACCTCGAGGACTCTGGCTGTAGCCTCACTTTTGTGCCCCGTTGTCAGTCTTGACTGTGTATCTGTCTATAATCTGCACTCTACTTCATCCGAAATAAAGTGAGACTGCTATTTATGCATTTGTGTGAGCAGCAAATCCTTATTTTCAATTCTCTGGATAAGAGGTCAAGAACCTGGAAACACTAGGCTCAGAACCCCTTCACCACCAACCAAAAGGCTCTTCTTAGCCTTCCCCACATCCAGAGTGTTATGAATGCCGTCTGAGTTACACAGTGCCCAGCATGGGGTGGTGGCTCTTCTTTGGTTAGTGTTTTGAGAGAGGGTCTCAGGGAGCCCAGGCTGGCCCAGAGCCTTGTACCTGAGGATGGTCTTGTGCTCCCGATGCTCCTGCTCAGGCTTTCCAGGCGATGGGATCAGAGTCATGTGAAACCCACCATGCTTGGCTGGGAGGCAGGCTTGGGTCACATTCTGCATGTAGCCTAGGCCGGCCTCACACTTAGGACAATCCTCCTGCTTGAGCTTTCCCAGTGTTGGGATTTTAGGCATGAACTACCATGCCTGGCTCTTATTTTTTTTTATAAACCAAAGGGGTTGAGTGGCAGAGTGCTTGCCTAGAGTGTACAAAGCCCTGGGTTATTATTTTGGAATTGTTTTTGAAAGGGAGAAATCATCACTATAGCTACAATTGGAATCTAAATGCCTTTCCCCTGTGGCCTGGAACTTGTTAAACTACATTGGTCTCAAACTCAGAGCAACTTATCTGCCTCTGCCTGCTGGCAGTCCAGGCCTACACCACAAAACCTGGCTCTTGTTTTGGGGGCTACCGGATCCTAACCCACTTCCTGTCCTCAGCGGCAAGGGCTCTGATTGTAGCTGGTGTATAAAGAGAGTGATACACTTGTTCCTTGTGTGCTCTCTGTTGCCGCTTGTGATCAGGCTGCACTGGGAAGGCCACGCTGGTGAGAAAGCTCTCATCTCCCAGGCATGTCCCTTGTAGGCCTAGCAGTCTTTTAGTTAAGCAGTGTGCAGACTCCTCTCATTGCAGTCACTGGGGGACCTGGCAATGGGAGGTCCAGGAAAGGCTGGGCAGTGTATTGAAGATATTACCTTCATAAAAGTGAACCAAAGGCAAACTCAAAAACAGAGTCTTACTGGTTTGTTTGTTGTTTTGAGATAGTCTAATTTAGACCTGACTGACCACAAATTTACTAAAAGGCCAAGGACTCCAGATCGTCCTGCCTATGCCTCTCTAGGAGTGGGACTACACACATCTGCCAACCAATTTATGTGGTGCTTGATATTGAAACCAGGACTTAGCGCTCTACCAACTGAGCTTCATCTCCAGCCCCTTAAGCTGGCATTTCTAAACTAGCTTGAGGCCCCCTGGCTGCAATCAGGCAATACCTCTAACATTCCAGTAGAATCAAATTCTAAGTCATTCTCAACTACACAGCAAGCTTGAGGCTAGCCTGGGCTATAAAACTCAAAAGGCCCTCTCAAGCAAAACAAAATCATAAAGGACTTCTCAATTTTTGTGTATTATGTGCATGCCAGTGTACGTGGGGAGGTCCGAGGACAACGCAAAGGCAGTTCTCTCCCGACACTGTAAGGGTCCCTGGATTAAATTCAGGTTGTCAGAGATGATGCCAAGCACCCTCATCCACTGAGCCTTTCGCAGCCTCCTACCCCCAAGTTTATCACTCACATAATCCTTTAAGGTTTAGAGGATCTTTGTTGGTAAAGTAGGTCCAAAACCTTCTGGCATCCTTCGTTGCTGACATCCTGCACACATGGCTGTGCTGTCATGGTCCAGGGCATCCACTCCCTACATCACTTCACGGCCATCACAGTGGGAAAGGCTTGGAGGCCAGAGGCTTGAAGCTATGGTGTAAGCTTGCTCACATCTAGGTGGATAGGACATCACTAAGAGAATCCCAGTGCTCCAGTTGTGATGGAGCGGAAGGCTTTATTGTTTTCAGACAGGTTCTATGCAATCCTGGTACTATGTAGATTGGGCCTCAGATTGGCAGTGCTCCTCCTGCCTCTGCTTCCCAGATCCTAGAATTACAGTATGATCCTGTCTCAAAACGCCGAAACAAAAAGGCCCTACCAAACAGGCTACCTGTGTGGTGGTAGCACATGCCATTAATCCCAGCACTCAGGAGGCAGAGGCAGGTGGATCTCTGAGTTTGAATCTACAGAGTGAGTTCCAGGACAGTCAGGGCTACACAGAGAAGTCGTCTCAAAAAAAACAAGCCAACAAACAAACCACTTGAGATTGTGGCCTGACATGATGGTGTACACTCAAGAAGCAGAAGCAAGTAGATCTCTTTATCTCTTGAGTTCAACAGGCCAGCTTGGTCTACATAGTCAGAGCTTGTCTTAAAAAAAAAACAAAAAACCCTGGAATTGTGGTGCATACCTCTTTATTTAATCCCAACACTCAGGAGGCAAAGGCTCGAGGATTTCTGAGTTCAGAGCCAGTCTGATCTACATATAGCAAGCTCCAGGATAGCCAGGAGTAAAATAAGAAGATACAGTTCAAAAAAATAAAAACTACTAGGCTGGAGAGATGGCTCAGCAGCTAAGAGCGGGCTGCTCTTCCCCAGGTCCTGAGTTTAATTCCTAGCATTCATGGTGGCTCACAACTGTCTATAATATGAACTGATGCCCTCTTCTGATGTGCAGACTCTACAAGTAGAAAAAACACCCATATACATAAAAATATATGCATTTTTTAAAAGTACCTTAGGGAAAAAACAAAGGTAAAAAGAATCCTAGGTGGGACCTACTGAAGTTAGGTCACTGAAGCATGGCTTCGGAGGACACGAGGACCTCAGGCTCCTAACAGCTTAGTTTCCTTACTTCCTTCTCTATCCACAGCAGGGACACAAACAAGCACTTGTTTATTACTCTTCACTTCAGTGTTATCGACTGGAGGAGATAGCCCATGATGTCCACTGACCTGCTGAGTTGGTAAGCATACATATACATTCACATTCAAGTGCACCCCAAAGAACTAGCCCACAAACACTTTCATTGACTCAAGTGTATTCATCTCTGACCACCACCAAGTTAGCACTGGGAAGCACAGGAGGAAACATATCATGATTCCCTTCATGGATGTCAGAATAACAAATTCAGACAGAGTAACTGCTGCCTACAAACAGGCAGAGGTGGAGAGGACGAAGGCAGGGACAGCTATGGCCTAAGTGCCTACATCCTATCTGGGAGAGTGAAGTGCTGGTACTAGCCAGCGGCGATCGATGGCAAGGACGTGCTACATGTCCAGGACATTGAAAATGGTTATAATCTGATATGCACATTTTAAGTGGTTTTTTATTTTTGAGATTACAATAGAATTACATGTACTTCCCCCTTCCCTTTCCTCCCTCCAAACCTTCCCTTGCCCTTTCAAATTCGTGGCCTCTGTTTTTCCTTAATATTGTTGTGTATCCGTGCGTACGCTTCTAAACACAGCCGGCTCACTCTGTGCTTGCATGTGCCAGTTTTCAGGGCCGCCCACTCCACATTGGGTGTGCCCTTCCCTGAGGGCACTACTCCTGCTCTCAGCGTTCCTATGGTGCCTGTAGCTCTTTGTGTAGGCCTGTGGTGGGACCCCCCCAACACACACACTTTGGCACGTCTAGTCTAATGTTACCTGTGTTCACGCTCTGCTTACTTTAGAGAGGACCAGCAGGATGGCTCAGTGGGTGCAGGGGCTTGCTGTCAAGCCTGACAACCTGAATTTAACCCACAAGACCTAAATGCTAAAAGGAACGCACCTTGGAAAAGTTGTCCTCCATTCTCCTTATATGTACAGTGGTACACACACAAATAATTAAAAGAAAAATTCTTAAAGGAAAGAAATTACTAAAAAGCTACAAAGCAAAGCATTCTGGTAGACAAATTACAAAGATCACGACTGCTTTCCTTTTAATGCAGGTACAATTACCTATTTGTTGTTATTATGAAAAGCATATGCACTGTCCTCCAGATGATGAATTTTTGCTTGGACAGAGTCCCTCTGCTGCGATGACACTACAAAGCTCTTAAGTGTGAGCACCCCCGGACCTCCTGGGGGTCAACGCAGTCTCAGGGGTGCTGTCCCTACCTCTGTTGGTGTACAGTGACTTGCTGATGGGAAAAAATAAGTTCACTCTGGGCTTTAGCCATGGCCGTCCAGCTGGTGAGCATGAGTAAGTGCCGGGCCCCATCAGCACCCTAGAAGCCTTGCTCTATGTTGTAAGCTCTGGGCTGTGTGCCTTACACAGCACTCAGTATTCACTGGTTTTGCCTGTTCTGTGGTGCTGGGAATGGAACTAAGGACCTTATACATGCTAGCCAAGAGCTCTGCCACAAAGTCCCAGCCATACCCATCCCCATGAGAAGGGTTTTCCATCTCACAATGCAATTCAAGGTTCAGAAACTTAATACCTTGCCCCAGGTCAAGGAACTAAGGCTCAGCAGAACCCAAGTCCCCAGACTCCACATCCTGTGCTCCTCTGCCAACCCTCTTGCCTTCCATCTTTACAGCAGCGGGCTGCCTTAGTGACCTTGGCATAGTACTCCTCCAAGAACTGCCTCTTCATAGAAACTTCTCGCCACTATATGATGGGATGTCCTATAATGTTCCACTAAGGGCTTTTTCCTAAAGCTTCCTTTTTGGCCCAAAACAACCTTGAACTTTTTCTCCACCTGCCTGTGTCACCAGTTCTGAGTACAGGCAGGCATAGCCATGCCTGGTTCAGGGCAGTGCTAGGAACTGAACCCAGGGCTTCCCATCCTGCACAGTAAACAAGCAGTCTACAAAGTGAGCACCAGCCCAGTCCCCAGTATTAGCTTTTGTCTCATCTGTCCTTGGCCTTCTGTCTAAAATCCAAGTGTAACCAGGGCTACGAGAGGCCTACTTGCTGTTCTTCTGTGTGGCCAGGGTTCCGAACACTTGTGCAAACCGTTCCCTGTCCAGGATTCGGCCATAGCGTAAGGTGAGGTAGAAGGTCTGCTTGCCACTGTACTGCTGGATGCGCACGAACACATCCTGAACCCGTTCCTGGGATTCTGACAGGGGTATCATGTCTGACACGGCACAGTACGTGTCCTGCCGCCAGCCCCAGAAGGTCAGGTGGGCCACTCGGAGCAGGGTGCCCGACTCATTCACATACAGGATGCCCACCAGTCTCCGGAAGAAGTGGCTCATCCAACAGAGCATGGCCAGGGCAAAGCTGGCGACCCCACCCAGAAGGCACAGTGAACTGAGCGTCATGAGGCCTTGTGAGTAGCAATAGAAGCCCGGGGGCAGGGCCACCACAGTCACAGCTGTCTGGGCCAACTTCAGCCGCGAGAGGACCCCAATTGCTCGGATGGCTCGGAACCGGTAGATTGTATGGAATGTTTCGGTCTCGGTGCCTGGTGACTTCTCCCGTGAGTGGGGAGACCTGCTCCCCACCCACCTTTTGGAATCCCCCTGCCCAGAGCAGCACCACAGTCCCTGTAGAGGCCTCCTCCACGCAGTGGGCCCCTGCAACCTTGGTACGGCTCGAAGGAGGAAAGCCTGGAAGAGAGAGGTTCATTTCAGAAGTCACCCATGCTAATCACACAATGACCAAGGCAAAGCATCTCCCAGAAGGGCTCCAACCAACCCTGGAAAGTCACCATGACTGCCGGAGGAAAGTGACAAAGCCAGACACTTAAAAAACATTTTTTTTTTTTTTTGGTGGAATTCTATTCTAAATAGGTATCTTCTCCCATTTTTACAACTAAACAAATAAAACCCTAATCGCAGTTAGTGAGATAGCCCATCTAGTACAGGTGCTTGCTACCAAACCGGGTAACTTGAATTTGATCCCTCAGGCCAACTTGGTGGAGGAAGAGAAATTACTCGCGCAGGACGTCCTGGACCCCCGTATGGCAAAGCACAAGCATATACACACAAACTAAACACACAAGATTAAAACAAAACAACCAAAACATTTTTAAGAACCTAAGCCCTCCCCCACCCCACCTCACGGCCCCAAGTACAGGGAAACACGGGCAGTCTGGCGCTCGGACGGGCCCTTCCTCCTAGGCAGGGCCAAATGAACATAGAAAACCTGCCGTTTCAGCTATTCACTAGAGACCGGCCAACAGCGGACTTGAAGGACCGTCCTTCAAGGGGGTAAATCAATCGGTGTCAGAACCCCACACAACAAAGCCGTGGGGTACTTATCACAGGGCCTCTGCAGTTCTCCGAGTGCCTTGCGCGGCCAGAGAACCTCTTTGTATTATTAACCTGGCTGGGAAGCAGAGACGTGAGGCACGGAGGCCCTCAACACACTGCCTGTGGTTCTCTGGAGTGTGCAGATTCTGGGCTTTGGAGTCAAGAGGACACTAGCTGTGCATCCTTCTTCACCCTTCCAAAGAAAACCTCAGAATACGCTGAGGGAGACACGGTTCTTAAGCTCTGAACCGGGTGTGTTCATACGAAGTGGCAGCGACACAGACCGTCCACGTGACCCGGACAAAGCAGGAAAACAGCCCAAGCTAATAGACTCTGGCCTTCCACTGGCCGGTTTCCCAAATGGTCAGCCCAGGCGTCCTGCCTGCCAGTCCTAGACCCGACCGGGGACGGGGAACGCGTTCCCTCCTGACATTCCTACCATGAGCCCGCCGCCTGCCACAGGACGCACGCTGTCCTTGTCACCGGAAAGTTGAAGGGCGCATGCGCGGGCGGTTAGAAACCCGCATGCGCTAACTCAAAAAAAAAAAAAAAAAAAAAAAAAAAAGTACTATGGACTATGGCTTGGAAACTGGAAACTGTAGTTCAAATTTTGTAACCGCCACCAGTGTTCTGTGAACCATTAGGGAATCTTCCCATGGTGCCTTGGAACTCCAGGGCTCGGAGCGGGCCCGGAAGTTCCGGGTAGAGTTCCGGGTGCCGTTCCTGGTGCGGTTGAGGCTTCTGACTGGAGAAATGGCCACTCTCTGTCTCTTCGACATGGATGGGACCCTGACTGCCCCGCGGCAGGTAGGCGGCGCCCGGGAGGCTCGCGGTGGTGGAGCAGAGCCCTTGCTGCCCCAGACCGTGGTAACGACTGTCCGGGAACCAGGAGACGCGAGTCCTGAGCGGGGTCCTGATGGGGTGCGCAGGAAGAGGGGCCCCCCAAAAACGTTCCGAGTAGGAAACGTGTTCAGAGTCAGAAAGTTCGGGCCCTCGGGGCCGGTGACCTGGATTGAACTCCAGCCTCGGCCCTCTGACCTGCTGCTTCGCCTCCCCAGCCCTGTCACCTTTGGCTGTCTCTTCTAGTATACCAAAGGCAGGTTCTCAGTCGTCTGACCTTCAGCAAATCTATCTCGGAGCCCTTGAAGCCACTTTAACTGGGGTATTACCTGTTGCTTGGGGTGTTTTGGTGAGGATCACTGAAATTCATGACAGTTCCTCGCCAGATCAGGCCTCAAAAGTGAGCCCCTGCAGCAATGGGGACCCAGGTAGTAATAGGCTGTTTGCTGAGAGAATCAAGGATCCCAATGGGACTTTCTTCCACTAACAGATTTTAGGTTAGGGCCAAAGATAAGTTTGTGTGGTTTCGTTGTGGTGATGACATTCTCTCTGCCTCCTATACACAAATTCGTGATTGAGCAGAAATCATTCAAGCTTGAGACTGGGCTTAAATAGCTTGGGTGTCTCTGCCCCACTCCTTTTAGATTTCATGGACTGTTCCAGAAGCCCATGTTAAGTGTGTGTAACCTTAGATATGTGAGTCTTACCTTTTTAATTATTTTATTCCTTTGCAATTACATGTGTACAATGTATCTGATCATATTCACTCCCAACCTTCCTGTGCTCCCTCTGGGGAACACCTACTCACACATCCCTCTTCCATTTTCATGTCCTTTTTAAAATTTTTATTTTAATACCTCACTAAGTCCAGTTAGTGCTACACACAAACACACCCCAAGTGATAGGCAACATATCACCCATGCTGAAATGTTAACTGACTTGATCTTGTGCAGGGAACCACAGTTGCTGAATTCATGCAGGCAACAGCCATATATTGTCCAGAAGACAGCATTTCATTCACCACACTCCTCCCCATCCTCTGGCTCTTACATTCTTTCTGTCCCCTGAGCCTTGACAGGGTTGATAAAGGGCACTTATTCTTAGCACTTTGACCAGGTATGAGTCTGCATTGACCACTGCCCACTACAAAGAGAAACTTTTCTTACCCAGGTTGAGAGCGACATTAATCTATGGATATAAACATAAATATTTAGAAGGCAATTTGACAAGATTTCCATTTAACAAAAAGAACACTAGTAGGTTTCCCCATAGTGCCTGTGAGCTCCTGAGTCATAGCTTTTGACCAAGTACTGTACCAGGCACTAGTTCCTTCCTGTGGAATAGATCTTTGTTTGTTTGTGTTTTGTTTTTTCGAGACAGGGTTTCTCTGTGTAGCCCTGGCTGTCCTGGAACTCACTCTGTAGACCAGGCTGGCCTCAAACTCAGAAATCCACCTGCCTCTGCCTCCCAAGTGCTGGGATTAAAGGCGTGTGCCACCACTGCCCTGCTGGTTTTTTGTTTTTTCAAGGCAGGGATTCTTGGTGTAGCTTTGCCTGTCCTTGAATTATCTCTGTAGACCAGGCTGGCCTCGAACTCATGGAGATCCCCCTGCCTCTGCCTTCTGAGTGCTGGGAATAAAGGCATTTACTGTCCAGCTACTACCATTCTAACATAAGGAAATTGAAATGAAACTAGTAAGACTTGGCACCTCCGCTTCTTACAGCAGCTGTGGTTCAAGGACCTGAGCTCCCGGGCACTGTTGACTGTCTTGTTTGTCATTTCCTTTTCCTGTGTAAGGGTGGAGACCACTCCAGGTACTAGATAAGCTACTGGAAAAGTGCTTCTGTGTCCCTAGTTAAATGGCAGTAGATGGACATGAAGTATAAGATAGAGAAGGAGCCAGGTGATCCAGATGTGCTTTCAGCCCTTGGAACACTATGCGGGCAGTGATCACAAGCAATTGGAACAATAAGAGAAAACTAATTTAGAAGAGAAGTTTCCTGTATGTTGGGTTCTGCAATTAAAATATTCTAGCAACAGATCTGTGTATCATCAGCCTTCCCTGTCTCCATCTGTGTGCGTTGTCAAACATCACTAATCACAGTGCAATCTGGAAGAGGAAGAACGGGTTATCTTTTATTGTGGTTGTTGTAACTGGATATGGCCTCTGTGGGCTCCATGTGACTAGCACGGACTCAGAGGTTTGCACATTTCCCTGTTTGTATAGAAATCTGTCTTCCTGGGTGCTTTCTTCCCTACCCTTTAACTTGAGATAAGATTCAGAACAAAAGAAGACAAATGAATTCAGGCCCTAACAGCTTCATGAATCATTGTCCAACTGTGGCATCCTGGAAAATCTCACAGAGAGATCATTGACAAAAATAGTGAGCAGAGAAGCCCAGTCCCTGTCACTGTGTGTTTGCTCTTGCTGAGTGACTTTAAACCAGGGTCACTGAGCTACTTCACCCCTTTCCTCTCAGCATGAAGGTCAAGGGTACCGCCCTTCATGCTCAGTGTCATCATCTCACTAGTATTCCATTACCATAGTGCAGGGTTGGCATACTCTTCTGTACAAGGCAGAAGCACACACACACGCACACACGCGCACACACACACACACACACACACACACACACGCACGCACGCACGCACGCACACACCTTTATTTGTTGGTTGTGGAGATCGAGCCCAACACCTTGAACAAGCTAGGAAAGCACTCCTGCTAAGCTAGCCCCCAGGCCCAGAGAGTCATGATGTTGAGGTTTGCAGGCCACATAGTCTCTGTGGGACAGAAGCCACAGGAACACTGACATAGACCGTCAGTGTTCTGCTCCAGTAGTACTTAGTTATTGGTCTAATGGCACACAGGTCTGTTTGATGCCTCCTGGAATCCACAGCTGTTGCCACCTCTGAAATACCTTCCGTTATTCTTTTTCTTTCACCTCAATTCCGTCTTTCAGGTGTTAACCTGCTCATTATATTGTTTTATAATTCTCAGCACAAGGATTGGTTGTCTGTTTCACTTTTGAAATCAGCTGGTGAGCATGAGCATCAAAGGTATTTTCACAGCCTCTTCACTTTGGCGATATTTAAGCTGAGAAAAAAGCTACAGAAAGAGCTCAGGTGGGCACAGAGCTAAGGAAATTGTCCTGTGAATTGAGAGACCCCTAGTTGTTTGTTTGTCTGTTAAAAGACACTTTTAGGAAATCCAAGTAGGCCTTGAATTCCTGATCTTCCTGCTCCCATTTCCCAAATACCGGTATTGTAGGCTTGTGACACCTTTAAAAACCAAACGATTATGGGGCTGGAGAGATGGTGCTGTGGTTAAAAGTACTGGCTGCTCTTCCAGAGGACCCAGCATCCACAAAGTAGCTACAACCATATGTAACTCTGGTTCCAGATGATCTGGTGCCCACTTCTGCCCTCAGGCAACTGCATGCATGTGGTATACAGACATATATTCAAAGAAAACCAACAAAAAAGAATAAGCTAAATCTATGTATAAAAAGGTCACCACAACACAGAATAAAAAAGCAAGTCATAACCCAGGACAGAATAACTCCATAACCATACATTATCTGCTCATGTGGGAACAGAGGGATAACAGATTGACAGGTACCTGGACCAAAGGAACGTGGTACTGCTACACGTGCAGTACTGGCTCTTTGTAGGCCAAGATGGGGGTGTTCTTTAGCCAGGAGTTCAAGGTTAGCCCAGGCAGTATATCACAACCCAAACTCAAAACGAACACACAAAAAAGTGGGGAAAGGAAAAAAAAAAAACAAAAAAGGTTAATAGCCCCAAATAATAACTAAATATTTAAATTTTCTACAGGCCTAGTAATACCGCTGGGCTTGTGTAAGGCAAATTAGCTTGCTGATTCAGGGTAGGCTGGATTACTTTGCAGTTTTCATTTGATTATGTGACTCAAAATCTTCCTGTCTTCCTTCCTGATATGTAGAAAATTACAGAAGAAATGGATGGCTTTCTACAAAAATTGAGGCAGAAGACCAAAATTGGAGTGGTAGGTGGGTCAGATTTTGAGAAACTGCAAGAGCAACTGGGAAGTGATGGTAAGTGCTGACTGTACCCCGGCCCACAACTAATACTGAGGCTACTGAGATCTGCCACCATCACCCACGTAGCACACTTTCTGCCTCCTCGGGGAAACATTTTCTTTGCCCTTATTTGGCCTTTGCTTTAGTCATATAAAAGTAAGTTCTGTGATCTCTGACAGACCCTTCCCTCAGGTGTACAGATAGACTCACCCTGCCGTGTGTGCATGCCTGTGTCTGTGCTTGCAGAACCTTGTCACTTCTCTGTCACTTCAGCCCAGGCCCCACTTCCTGGCTGTCTCCCCCCCCCCCCCCCCCGCCCCCACTCAGATAAGGAGATACCTCTGGTCTCAGTACATTGTCCCTGTTGCTCTGACCCGATGTATTCCAGGGCTCCCTAGTCATGAGAGGCACTAGATTCCCATAGCACCAGTCTTCACACACAGGACTGGCAAGCTAGAGAACCTTTGAGCTAGGGTCTAATTCTGTAGCCCAGCCTGGGCTCAAACTCACCTCCTGTCTCCACGTCCCGGGTGGTGCCGCAGTGACAGGCATCGGCTGGAGAGTCTTCCGGCCTCTTTCTTGGAGATGGTGAAACAGCGGGTCTCTAAGACCTGGATATCATGTTTTCGCAAGTATCTCCTCCCAAAATTCTGGGGCCTGACCCTGCTGGTAGAGCACTGTCTTAAAGACTAAACTTAAGTCTATGTTGCAGACTGTTCTTTATCTCTGTTTTCCCAGGATCTCTGGGGTAGCTGGTCTGTGAGAAGCAGTGAGCAGAGAGATTGACAAACAGAATTCTTCACTACCTGTTGTAGTGTGGAATGTCTGTGAACCAGGCACCTGGGCAGCTGAGACAAGGGAGTCTGGAGTTTGAGGTCAGACGGGAATACAGAGTGAAACCCTGTCTTCAGAAAGCTAAAAAAGCCAAGGCTGGAGAGATGGCTTAGCAGTTAACAGCACTTGCTGCTCCTATGGAGGACCCACATGGCAGCTCACAACTATCTGTAATTCCAGTCTCATAAGGTGCACACACATACATGCAGATAAACCACTCATACACATAGAATACATTTTTTTTCCCTTTAAAAACTGACATGAGTTTAAAACATACAGAAACCTCACTGTTGTCCCAGGGTCAGGTTAGTACTAAGGACACATTAGGCAGGATAGTTCATTGTAGCAGGCTTAGGGCCATCTCTGGCCTCTCCACTAGGTGCCAGTAGAGTGCACACACACACACACACACACACACACACACACACACACACACACACACACACAGTCAGCCAGTGTAACAGCTCACACTGTCTCCAGACATTGCCAGTTGTGTCCTGGGGATCACATTGCCATGGTTGGGACTCAGCATGTCTTGTCTGAAAGTGCAAGTCTGTGGGTCACATCAGATCACTGGGAAGCCGTCTCTGCATCTGCAGGACACATGCCACTTCATCTTCCTCAGAGGTGCTCACTTTAGAAACACTAACAGCAACATTAAGAGGCATATTCAGCCCAAGAAATCCTGTCACAGAGGTGTTTGCCATCCCTGCCTCCAGTGCTGTAGTTAACAACATGCTCTGAGAGGTTTTCTGTCACTGTAGCAGAACTGTGTTTCAGGGAGGATATATCAAGAGTTAACATTCACCTAGAATCTAGTTGAGAGCTCACCTTGCATCAACTCCAACAGGGGCAGTGGACACGCCTGTAACCTTAGCACTCTGGGGACTTGCCGTGGGCCTGAGGGCATGCAAGACTGTATAATGAGATCCAGGCCAGCATGGGCTTCATGAGGGCCTGTCTCAAAAACAAGCAAGCAGGCACGAGAGCACGTGCCTTTAATCCAGCACTGGGGAAGCAGTAGCAGGCAGATCTTTTGTGGGTTATATGCTAGTCTTCCAGTCTAAATGAGTGTAAGAATCATCTTTTAAAGCAGTATTTAAATTTTTATTTTTTATTAAAACAAATATTTTGGGGTCTGGGAGATTGCTCAGTGGGTAAAAGCAATGAACAACAAAAGTTCAGTCCTTAGAACCCGCATAGAAGGAGAGAACCAACCCCGCCTCCACACCATGATGTGTACATGCCAAATGCACACATACACACAAAATATGGGAATGTATTTGGTTTTTGTTTGTTTCTTTGTGTACCCCAGGCTGACCTCGAACTCAGAGATTCAACTGCTTTTGCCTCTTGAGTGCTGGGATTAAAGGCCCCACCATGGCCTAGCCAAAGATAATAAATATTAAAAAAACAAAAACAAAAAAGCCAAACGGAGCCGAGCAGCTCTGCTCTGGCACGCCTGAGAGCTGTGGGGTTGTGTCCTTTCCACTTTGTTCCTGGTGTGGATTCATGGCAGCTGGAAGCAGGCGTGGGCCAGCATCTTACCCTACAGGCTGGGGGCAGGGTCCACCCGCAGCTCATTTGTCATCCCTCAGGCTCACAGCCAAAGCTGCTGTGGCAGTCCCCAGCCTCTGGACGAGAAGGGCTGCCACAGCCCACAGGTGCTTAGCCAGGTCCTTCCTTGGTGGTGGGTGTTGAGGGAGGAAGAGAAAGGCAGGTTTCCATTCAACGCACCCTCAGTTTTATCTTGTTTTGGTTGTAGTGGTTGAGAAATACGATTATGTGTTCCCAGAGAATGGCTTGGTAGCGTACAAAGATGGGAAGCTATTGTGTAAGCAGGTAAGTTTTTACGTATGCAGCCCATTCTGGATCACTACTACTGTGTCATAAGTAAGCCAGCCCTGCTGGGACAGCCAGTCATCTTAGGTACCTGGACTAGAAAGTGAGTTCAAGACCAACCTGGGCAGGTTAATGAGAGTCCCCGTTTATAAAGAATAAAGTAAACGGACCATAGAAGACCACACTGTGTGAGATAAGGATGGATTGCCTCTGGGCACACGCTGGGGAGCTGAGGGCAGGAGGGAGGGAATCTTCACAGTGTGTTCTTTGTTAAATTTGAATTTTGCCTGTGCAGCTGTTGCTGCTTGTTCCAGATAGTGACTGCTCCTTTATAATGGCCTTTTAAAGCTGCTGGAGTCCAGCGTGCCTAATACAATAGCCAGAGCTAGAGCAGGCCACTCACCCAGACAGGAGCTGTGAAAGAGAAGCTGTACTTAGCACTAAGAGCCATTGCACTGAGCTCTCTGGCCCTTCTGAGGAGCGTGTGAAAGAGCTCCAGGTTCCTGAGTGCTGAAGCAGAAGCAGCCTCTGACTGAGGCACAGTGTTTTACCTAATGTTTCTCACCAGCAGACAAGAGAACGAGGTGAAAGGACATCAGGGTGTGTCATTGTCCCTGCTGGGTCAGCCGGTGACTTCTGCAGTGTTAGCAGGATAGCTGCATGTGCCATGAACCGTTCGAAAGTACTTCCTGTTGTATCAAATAACTCATGCTTTGTTTGCCTAGAATATTCAAGGGCATCTGGGGGAGGATGTGATCCAAGACCTGATCAACTACTGTCTGAGCTACATTGCAAACATTAAACTCCCTAAGAAAAGGTGAGTTCACCCTTCACAGAGAGGCTCTTCTAGAATACTGAGCAGTGGACTCATAGGTGGAGAGTGGTAGTGAAAGCTCTCGAATGCTAGCTGTGCACACGCACAAATACATTACATATGTTACATGCACAACTTACACACACACACACACACACATACGTACACATACATTGGTTTTGGCTTTTTGGGTTGTTTGTTTGTTTGTTTGTTTGTTTGTTTGTTTTGAGACAGGGTTTCTCTGTATAGCCCTGGCTGTCCTGGAGTTCACTCTGTAGACCAAGCTGGCCTCGAACTCAGAAATTCACCTGCCTGCCTCCCAAGTGTTGGGATTCAAGGCGTGCGTCACCACTGCCCGGCTACATACACATTTGTAAAAGACACGTACACACATAATTTTTAAAAAGCATCGGAAGCGTACAGTTTGAAAGTCTAAAGCTGGATGAATACAGAACCAAGTGTGTTTGCTTGTGGTGCTTGAAGTCCATGTTACACGGCTGGCAGGTGAGGAAGAGCTGGCTGTGCAAGCACGGAAAGCTCAGTGCACACCCCCAGGCCTCCATGTACACTGCAATCTAAGCACTGAGGAGGACGGAGTCAGGGCCACTGGGGCTCACAGGCCCTCCATAAAGCCAGGGTCATCCGAAGACCTTGTCTCAAGGGACTAAAGCAGAGAGTGGCAGAGCAGGACACCCCAAAACAAACTGTCCTCTGACCTGCATACATGCTTATCCTACCCGCTCCTCACAATATATATGTATTTTATTATTATTATTATTATTATTTTAGATCTAAAACTAAAGATATAATTTTTTAAGAAGTGTCTAGCCATCTTCCCTGGAATAACTGAAACGTGTTGTTCAGCTCCATTTTCTGTGATCATGATGGCAAGCCTGAATGAGCAGTCTGCCTCTGAATACATCAGGATTCCTGAGCCATTAGTGAGACTGCCTGGAGCATAATCTCAGAGCCTGTCAGTGTCCTCTCTTCATGACATCAGTCTGTTCAAGAGCTCACTAGCAAACCAGATGCCCTAGGAGCAGATTTGAGACTCTAAAGAGCAAGTGCCTTTGAACCGGGCTCCTTTCCAGCCCTTGTTACCATTAGATGCTCTACAACAGGTGTGGCAGAAACGGTGAGGCATGTGCGGTGATTAGTGACACAGCCTGGCTCCCTAGACTATACGTACAAACCATCATCTTGGCAAATGTTATGACTAGTGAGACATGGTGCCTCAAGGTGTAACCCCAACACTTGGGAGGTAGAGGAAGGAGGACCAGGGGCTCCAGATCATCCATCACTAGCTGCATGGCAAGTTCAAGGGCAGCCTAGGTTACATAAGACACTGTCTAAAAAGTGGGGAGTGGGATGTTCCTCCCTACGGTCCTCCCCACTCTTGGGACTTCTTTACTACATCTCTACATGTTGCTCAAAAAAAAAA
Source organism: Mus caroli (assembly GCF_978045245.1). Classification (NCBI taxonomy): domain Eukaryota; kingdom Metazoa; phylum Chordata; class Mammalia; order Rodentia; family Muridae; genus Mus; species Mus caroli. The sequence continues at coordinate 5,249,998 of NW_028227272.1, forward strand.
AAGAGATAGGGCTGGTGTCTTAGTTTGGATTTCTGTTGCTATGAAGAGACACCAGGGCCATAGCAACTCTTATAAAGGACAACATTGATTGGGGCTGCCTGCTAGTTCAGAGGTTTGTTCCATTGTCATCATGGTGCTGGAGAAGTAGCTGAGAGAGTTCTACATCTGGATCCACAGGAAGAGATGGTTATACTGGGCCTGGCTTGAGCATCAGCAACCTCCAAGCCCACCACCTATGATACTTCCTCCAACAAGGCTGCATCTCCAATAATGCTACTCCCTGGTGACTAAGCGTTCAAACACGAGTCTGTGGGGGCCATTTCTGTTCTACCACAGCTGGGAGATTAGTGCAATCAATAAAACATTTTCTGTTCAAGATTGAGGACCTGATTTTGATCCCTACCACCCTCAAAAAAGCTGGATCTGGTAGTGCCTGCTGGTAGCTGGAGCTGAGGAGGCAGAAGACAGGTGCATCTCTGGGCCTGCTGATCAGGCCTTGAAGCTGATTGGTGAGCTCCAGGCTCACTGAGAGGCTGTCTTCAAAATCAAGTGGAGAGCAAGCCATGAAGATGCCCACGGTGGACGCTGCTTCCAGTGTGCATTCACACATATTTATGTGCGTACGTGTATACACGCATTTTAAAGATCTGAACGAGGATTCCATTTTTCATCCAAGCCAAGTCTCAGTTCAGCTCAATTTAGATGATCCACGATTTAAGTCTGTAGTACTGTGTGGCTCAAAGCTTCCATGATGTCACATACTCATGCTGTCTAGAATGTGATGTTGCCCAAATAAATAAGGTGTTTTATATTTGGGGGCACCCCTTGTCCCATTCTCCTCCCCAGGGGAACTTTCATTGAATTCCGAAATGGCATGTTGAATGTGTCCCCTATTGGAAGAAGCTGCAGCCAAGAAGAACGAATTGAATTCTACGAACTCGATAAAGTAAGTTCTCAGATGTATGTGGGAGAAATGGCCAGCTTTGAGAAACCGTATAGCCTGTGGGCAGTCTTTTAAAATGCTTCTATACTGCGATACAATGGATAATTGCTGTCTTTTTGTTTGTTTGTTTCTCTCAGAAAGAACATATACGACAAAAGTTCGTAGCAGACCTGAGGAAGGAATTTGCAGGGAAAGGCCTCACATTCTCCATAGGTATGGCGCACACCCAGGCAGGCTTTGGTCCCTGTGCTCCTGGAGCATGTGAGGGCTGCTGGATGCTTAGGGGAATGGTGCATGGGATGGTAACTGAAGTTCCCATATGGGAACTCACAGTCTCACTAATAAAAGACATTAGAAGACTCAGAGGGAATCATGAACAATTTTATTAGTTTAAGAGAAAAACAATACAGGTTAGGTGAAGATCCCAGTAGCCACCAGGAGGAGAGGTGGGAAAACCGTGCTTTCAGAGTTAGATATGGAGTAAAAATAGACAAGTTACTAAGAAAGGAAAAGGTGCCCCAGAGTGGAAGTGGGTGGTGAGCATCCAGCCAGGCACAGCATGCTCTTTTATAACCCCTCCCTCTTTTTGTATTAGGTGGGCTTTGTTCACAGGGTGGTTTGTTTGTTATGTCAGGATAAGGAAGAGCTTCCAGTCTTCCTCTGCAACTGTCTTCTTTCATTTGTTAATCTCTCTCTTTTAAAGCTTTATTTATTTTATGAGTTTTTGCCTGCACGTATGTGTGAGGATCATGTGCATGCCCAAGGGGGCCAGCAGAGGATGTGGGACGCCCTAGAACCGCTGTGTGAGTGATAGCCTGAGCCCTGACCCTCTACAGAGTAGCCAGTGCTTTTAACCCGTGAGCCAGGTCTCCAGCCCCGATTTGTTAATCTTGATGTAGATTTTTTTTTTTTTAACTTTCTCCACTTGTGCCACAGTTACACAGCAGCCAGTAGACTGTAGGCAAGCAGCCTCAGTAGGACATCCCTAAACTGGAAGTGGGTTCTGTGCTTTTGGGTCTGGTTCTACATCTGCAGCCCTCTGCTCTTGTCTCCTGTGTCTTGGAGCGTGACCAGTAAAGTCTTCACACTTATAGGTGGAAGAGAAGCCTGACAGAAACTCCAGAGGAGAGGTGCACAGAGCCTCTCAGATGGAGACTAAGGTGTCTTGAAATCCCGCATTGTGTTACCATCAAGGAACCACAGAAGTTAGTGGGTGGCTTTGAAAGAGCAAGAATCAGGCTCAGAAAGGAACAGACAGGTGTTTAGGCTCACAGAGCCTATGTTGACCAGCCTTGAGCCAGCGCTGACTCTGGTCAGAATTGTGTCTGAAACGTGGCCCCTGACTTAGCACTTGATAAGTGATGCCTGTTAAGTTGGATGACTCTGTTTGGCTTGTTGTGGGGAACACACAGACCACAGCACATGTAGAAGTCAGTTCTCTCCTCCCATCATGTGGGTCCCAGGGGACTGAGGTCAGGACATCAGACTTGGCAGCAGTCACCTTCACTCGCTGAGCCATCTCATGTATCCTTGCTGGTTAAAAGCTTCAAACACTGTTCTTTCTCCTAGTAACACTATCAGCCTTGTTTTTAAGTCCTCTGGCTTTGCCAGCTTTAACACGAGAGTGCAAGCTGTAGGAAACTGTCCTTGCAAAGGAACCACAACCAGGGAGATTTTCAATTATTCCTGAACTGTGAGAAAATGTTTTTCTGATAGCTTTGAAAAATATTTTTAGGGTTTTTGTTTGGTTGGTTGTTTTGTTTTTGTTTTGTTTTGTTTTTGCTGTGGAAAGTACCTACATAGCAGCTAAAGAGCTTGTTAAGAGCACTGCTGCTCTTTCATAAGACCTATGTTCAATTCCCAAGGTCAGCATGACAGCCCACAACCATCTGTATCTCTAGTTCCAGGGTTTCCTTGGCACTAGACATGCATTGGTACACAGACATACATGCAGGCAAAACACCCATGCACGTGAATGAATGAATGAATGAATGAATGAGGGAAGGAAAGGAAAGCAAAGCAAAGGAAAAAGGAAAGGAAAGAGGAGAGGAGAGGAAAGGGGGGAAAATAGGGGCTAACTGCCTATAAGCTATCTTGCATGTGACAGACCTGTTGTGTACAGGCTGCGCTCATACAGCCTGCTTTTGCTATTTTCCACCAATAGTGGTTTGGTTTAGTTAGGTTTGCTTTTTTTGTTTGTTTTTTTTCAAAAGGTTTTCACTGTGTAGCCCAGGCTAGCCTGGAATTCACATGAAGTCCAGGCTGACCTTGAATTCATCATAATCCTCCTGTCTCAGCTTTGTGAATGCTGTGGTGTTAGGTATGAACTACCATGCCTGACTTAGGGTATTAAAATGCCAGACAGGTCTGCTGGGGAAAGGGAAGCCATTGCAAACTCTTACTTAAGCCTCTTCTTCGGGAAAGCATTAAGAGAGATGGCTGCTCTTAGACCCAGGTGAGATGCCACGGGGAAAGCAGCAGAGGACCTGTTCATGAACTGACAGGGAGTGGTGAGCAAGGATATGAAAGAGACAAGCTGCGTCCTTCTCCAAAGGTGTTGGTCTCTCTCCCTCCTCTCCCAGCCCTGCTGAGCCCTGTCTCCTCCCCATCCTGCAGGTGGCCAAATCAGCATCGACGTCTTTCCTGAAGGATGGGACAAGCGGTATTGCCTGAGACACCTGGAACATGCTGGCTATAAGACCATTTATTTCTTTGGAGACAAGACTATGCCGGTAAATAGGAAGGTCTCCTATGCTGTTTTGCCATCTTGCATCCTACCTGATGGCCTCCCTCCCCTCAGAGCTTTGAGGTCCTGCCCAGTAGGAGCAAGGACTGTAGATGGTCATCAGTGTGTCCTTTGCCTTAAGTATCTTCACTACTGCTGCTGTATGATTCTGCTCTACCCTCCCTCCTGTGTCCATAGTAAATGCACGCTAGGGTCACAAACATGGGAAGGTGGGGCATTATCTGAGTCTGATGCACACTGTTAGTCGGGATAACTGAAGTGAACATCTGCCTAGAGTGTCACCTGGAGTGCTGCAGGCCACAGTGAGACCACTGCAGAAAGCCCAGTCCAGCATAGGTGAGGTCTGAGTGCCGTCGTTTCCCCAGAGCCACTCTGCAGCATCTGAGGCTCTCCCTGCACAGCTGCCTACGACCACGACCCAAGGCCTGAGAGGTGCTTCAGAACCAGCTACTTACTGCCTGTGCTTGGCCTTGAGTCCCGGTTGTGTTTGTCAGCTTCTCACCCTGCACTGGCCATGTCACCTTTTTGTAGGATCCTGATTCAGGCATGGTAGCCATTGTGAACCCTGTAGGGCATCCATCATAAATGCTGCAACTGTGGAGCTCTGGTCCCTTTGACGGCTGCTCACCCTGTCAGGATCAGCACTGTCCAAGGTCTGCTTCCAGCAGGGTCCTGGTAACAGTGGATTATCTTACTTAGTGTGACATCCTCCAGATTTATCACTACAACAATAAGAATTTCCTTTCTTAAGACTAGATAATCCTGCACTGTATGGGTACGCAGTTTACTTAATCCATCCTTTGGCAGACTTGTGAATGTTGTTCTCTCAGTCACCGTTAGTAATGCCTCTGTGAATGTGAGCCTGTGGCTCATTGTGTTTGGTTGTCTATCTGTGAGCTGACATGGCAGCCCCCCTTAGAAAACATAGGCGGCAGCCTCTGGACATTGTCGTGGGCAGCGGAAGCCAAATAAACAAGCAGGCCTGGACCAGGCAAAACCACTACTGCTGCTCAGCAAGAAGAGCACAGCAGAAGGCGGCCTGTGGTCGGGCGGCAGTGCACACTCTCAGGCCCAGCACTTGGGAGGCAGAGACAGGCAGATATCTGTTTAAGGCCAGCCTGATCCACACGGTGAGTTCCAGGTCAGCCAGGGCTATACAGATAGACCCTGTCTCAAAAAATCAAAACAAAAACCAAAAGAGCCTATGAAATGTGAGGGAACAAATACTCCACCAACCATATGTCTGTCGGTTCAAATGTGCCAGGCTCCTGCAACTCGGCAGCAAAGTAAGAACTCCACGTAAGGGCTGGAGAGACGCTCAGCAGGAAGGAGCACCGGCTGCTCTTCCAGCGGATCTGGGTTTGGTTCCCAGCACCTATATGGTGGTTCACAACTCTGTAATACCAGCTCCATGGGAATCAGAAGCCCTGTTCTGTCAGTCCTCTGTAGGTATCAGGCACACAGTGATGCACAGACACACACACAGGCAAAACACCCATACATATAAGATAATAGAAATAAAGAACCTGATTTAACATGTTTGAAGACACACAGTGGACTCCTGAGCACATAGGGTTGACATCTGAATCACAGGTCATAAGAATGTATATCCAGGTTACAGTGAGGGCCAATTCTACTGTTAGACTGGCCATTTTTAATAGACATACACAAAAGAAGGTAGAAATTAGTGACTCTTTACCTCAGAACAGTGGTACAGCCAATATGGACAACTATATAGAGTGGTCTTCAAAAATCCAAAAATAGAACCTCTTATGATCCAGGAATCCCACTGCTGAGTATAGATCCAAAAGACTGGCGATCTGGTCCTAGGTAGAGTCTTTACATGAGTGAGCACTGGCATGCCATGGACTGTCTCCAGGGAGGGGACTCTTTGCCACATCCTCAATGAAAACAGTGCAGATCCTAGCCTGAGTTATCTTTATTTCTGTATGTTTTTTGCTCTAATTCAGTAGCCAAAACTGGCTTCTAAATGGTAATCCTCTTGCCTCAGCTTCTAGTGCACAGATTACAGATGGGAGCCACCATTTCTGGCTGCTTTTATTTGTTTGTTTGTTTGTTTGTTTGTTTGTTTGTTTAAATTCTAAGACAGGGTTTCTCAGTGTAGCCCTAGCTATCCTGGAACTCACTCTGTAGACCAGGCTGGCCTCAAACTCAGAGAGCTACCTGCCTCTGCCCCCCAAGGACTAGAATAAAAGGTGTAAGCTACCATGCCCATCTAGGGGGTTTACATATTTATTTGTTTACTTATTTATTTTCTTAGCCTTCTTTTTTTTTCTTTTTCTCTTTCTTTTTTTTTCTTAGCCTTTTTTTTAAAGATTTATTTATTTATTATATGTAAGTACACTGTAGCTGTCTTCAGACACTCCAGAAGAGGGAGTCAGATCTTGTTACAGATGGTTGTGAGCCACCATGTGGTTGCTGGATTGAACTTAGGACCTTCAGAAGAGCAGTCAGTGCTCTTAACCGCTGAGCCATCTCTCCAGCCCTTTCTTAGCCTTCTTAATGATGGTTTATGATCAACCCTTGGTTGATTTCACTGGATTCAAAACATTTTGAATGTAGACCTTAAAAGAGTCACATCACGGGCTGGAGAGACGGCTCAAACATCTGCTTAAACGTGTCGAGTTTTTCACAACAACGTAGCTCTCTGACCAGATAATAGACCTAGTCCAAGGCAGTGTGACAGTGCTCCAAGCCAGCCAGCTCTGAAGCAAAGCAGCCTTGTTCTGAGGGTAGAATAACAGCACAGCCATTCTCCTAGAATGTTCACACAACAGACTTCTCTGTGATCACGACCCCAGCCCCATGTGGTATGGGAATGCCATCTAGACGCCTTGCTGGGACTTCGCAGATGAAAATGCGATGAAGCTGATGGGACTCGGAGGGTTTGCTACTCGGTTTACCTCTTGCATTACCACTGCTTTGAATCATGTTTTTATTAAGTGAAACCAGGTGTGGTGGTATATTCCTATAATCCTAACACTTGGGAGGCAGAGACTGGAGAATTGCATGTTGGAAATCAACCTGAGCTAAGTAATGGGATTCTGTCTCGTATTCCTCCTCCCACTCTCTTTCTCGTCTCTCTCTTTCTCTGTCTCTCTCTCTCTCACTCTCTCACACATGCACACACACACAGCTTGTTCTCTTTTGTATTCTGGTTTATAGCTGAGCTGTGTCAGTTTAAAGCCATTCCCCTGCTCTAAAGAGGCAGAGTAGATCACATGGGGGGGGAGGAGGTCTGCAAAAGAGAAGGAAGTGCAGCCAGCTTCAGCTCAGGAGAGGGGTGCACAGCCTCACAGTGGGCAGTCACTGCCTGGGGTGATTCAACCAGGACATTTTGCTGTTCTTAGAGTCCAAGGTGACTGCAAGTTTAGGGCAGTAACTCTTACCCTTTCCAGTTTTGAAAGGAGTAAGAGGGATTGGTTTAGTGACTGACACTCAGATGGTAAGGGCTGAAGCGAGATATGAAGTCAGTCCCTGTGTGTTTTGCAGTGGATGCTTCCAAGTGCCTGCTGTGTGCTTTCTACAGAGGTCCTGTGCTTACAGAAGCCCATCCCACTTGAGACTTCCTCTGAGACTCCTGTGCTGATCTCTCTACCTGCTGCTGGACTCACTCAGACTGCTGCCTACTTTGTAGTCCCCACCCTGCCTTCTTTCTTCCTGTCTGCTCCGATACTGTTACTGGGCCACTGCAGTGTCATTAAAGTCACATGACAGTGGCCTGTATCTGTAATCCCAGCCCTAGGGAGGCTAAAGCAGAGCTCTTAAATTTGAGACCAGCCTGGTTATGTAGCCTAACTTCCTCAAGATGCTGATGCTGGTGCTCATGATGATGAGAGAATAAGCTCAAAGCTGGGGAGATGGTTTATGGCCACTGGAGAGGCAGAGACAAGTAGATCCTAGGACTCTCTAGCCAGGTAATCTAGCTGGTTCAGTGAAAGACCTGTCTCAATAAGATGGAGACCAGCTGAGAAAGACACCCAGTCAACCTCTGCCTATGCATGCATAAACCCATATACCACACAATTGAATAAACTCAGTTCACTTCCCCTCTCTTACTGGCCACACTTCATGTGCTCAGTTCTCCTATGTGGCCAGTGGTGGTGGGCAGACTGAGCAGCCATGGTCATTGTCACAGGGCATAAGCAGCCCCACTCTAGGCTGCCTACCCACCAAGGCTCCTGTGACTTGCAGAAGTGTGGGCACAAAGACACAAAGATAGCTGTGAGATACTGTCATTTACTGTCTTTTCACAAGAAAAACGAGCCTTAGACAGATCTTCACAAAGGCAACCTGATGACGATCGTGTGCTTGATTGTGGTTCACAAGAAGGTTAGACAACTTGCTCATTGCTACTAAAATGTCAGCCTTGGAAACCAAGGGAAGATTAAGTGAAGAAACCTTAAGTGAAGATGGGAGCGTCGGGGTTGCAGTAGCCATAGACCAAGACAAAGCCTAGCCCACTGCTTCTGTTGTGTTTCTCTGCAGGGTGGCAATGACCATGAGATCTTCACAGACCCCAGAACTGTGGGCTACACAGTGACGGAACCCGGAGACACACGCAGGATCTGTGAGGGGCTCTTCCCTTGACCCGAGGAGTGCCGTCCTGACCAACAACACTGGAAGGTCACTCAGGGGCAGGGGTCACTTAGGGCCAGAGGTCAGCTCGCTGTGCTTGCCAGTGAGCCACAGCTTCATGCAGTACCAGCAGCAGCCCCAAGGGAGAGGGTTTATCAGAGATGGCTGTGGCTGGGTGTGGTGGCTCCTGTGTGTAATCTGCGCTCAGGAAGCTGAGGCAGAATGAGACCATGTCTCAAACAAAACAAAAAGATTGGTGGCTCTGTGTTGGGGACGCTTGCCTCGCATGGGTCCCAGCCTACGACTTAGGGACCTCAGAGACAGAAGTAACTCCTACCTGACGCTTCTCCCCACCCATGGTGTAAGAGCGAGCTGAGAGGATACATGCTGCTCTGTGAAAGTTTCCCACCATATGATAGAGGGAAAAACAAGAATATACCTGGGTCCCTTATGCTTTGGGGAATTTAAAGTGTGGGTTCTGGTGGGTTTGGGGGGGATTCTTTTTCTCTTCCTTTTTTTTTTTTAAGATTTATTTATGTATTTGAGTACACTGTCACTGTCTTCAGACACACCAGAAGAGGGCATCAGATCTCATTACAGATACCATCAGTGGGCCACCATGTGGTTGCTGGGAATTGAACTCAGGACTTGTGGAAGAACAGAGGGTGCTTTTAACCACTGAGCCATCTCTCCAGCCCAGGATTCTATTTTGAATACATGGTCTCACTATGTAGCTGTGGCTGCCCCAGACCCTGCTGTGTGGACCAGGTGGACGACCTTGAGCTCAGGGTCTTCCTGCCTCTGCCTTACAAATGCAGATTACATGCACCCACACCAGCTAAGGTTTAATAAAAACCTGCAACCTTCAGTGCTCACACCCATATCTTACCACCAAACAGGGGCATCTGATGATGAAAGAGAGCAGCCATCCAGAGTTACCCATCTGGGATAGAACTGAAGACTTCTGTGATTTGCTCCGTCTGCAATCTGTGGTGGAGGCTGAGGCAGGAAGTAGCACCACTATTCTGTCAAAGGGTTAATGTTTCTGTTTTCAAGCCAGCTTCCCCTCTGTGAGCTGCAGACCACAGTGTGGCCAAGTGACAACTGATCCCACAGTTTACACCTACACTGGCCTGGCTGGCCATCTCGATTTGCTATATCGTAAAGCCAGACTGCTTTCCTGTCACCGCAGGAGGGGAGGACAGAGGACCCAGCAAAGCAGCACCTCATTGCAGTCCTCTTTAACCCCCAGGCTGACCAACCTAGGTAGCAGACCCAGTACCTAAGGCCACAGCAGCAGGGGCGCTCTCCAGCCTCTTCTTGGAGAGTGCACGTGTCCTCCCGGAAGCTCGAAGCTCAGGAAAGCCTTCCAAGAACACTTCCCAGGCAGCTTTCCAGTGCCCAGCCACCATGTGTATCCACTGCCCTACCCTTGGCTGCCCCTACTCTGTCCACACCCACAGCAGAATGCCAGGTCCTCACCCTGTGGCATCCTTGGGTTTTATGGCAGTGCTGTGAAGCCCACTGAAGGGACAGCACCATCTCTCACTTCTCAGTCTGGTCACTTTAACCCTCAGTGTCAAAAGGGTGTCTACCCCAGGTTGGCAGAGAACTTGGCTTCTGAGAGCTGCTTTCTCCGCTTCGCTCCAGTAATGCTGGAGCCCCTAGCTGGCCTGGCTGTAGCAGTTCCTAGCCAGCCCAGAGGCTGTGTTCTACCTGCAGGTCCAGTGTCTCCCATTGTGCCAGGTGGACTCCAGGCCTTGCCAGTTCCTACAGTGGCTGTCACAGAAACCCCCTGCCCCACTGTCTTCATTCAACTCTCCCACCTAATAAAGGGCCTCTGCTCTCCAGGCAGTACATGATTGTAGCCAAATCATAACATGTGTGATCTTGCTGATGGGGCAGTGTGGCTGCCCAGGTCTAAGGACTTGTGCTAAACAGCTGTGGCTCAAAGCAAGCTCTGGCCTACCTGTCAAGAGTGCAGACCTACCAACTAGGGATTGCAAAGGACTTGGGGGGGAAAAAAAAAAGTTGGATAAAGACTACATCACAAGAAGTAAGCAGAGGCTATACTAAGCACCGCAGGGCTGTGCAAGAGGGTGTCAGTCCTGCAACTAGCTGCCCAGCCAGGACTGAGATCACCAGCTTTTAGGAAGCCCCAAGAAAGCCTAAACTGACAGGAAATTAACAAAATATTTGGATATTTGGTATCCCAGCCATGTTGGTGGGAAAACAGGTACTGAAGAGCAAAGTCATTGTGTTAGTTCCTACGCACAGTCTAGGCATGCACAGTAGTACTTAACCACTTTCCTCTTCCTTACCCCATGCTGGGCACACCTACCATCCCAGCACACCAGTCTACCTGGAGAAACCCAAGGCTAATGTATGTGATCATCTCATCTTGTCTGGCCTTTACCTGAACAGGCCTGATGGGCTGGCTATTTCCCCAACCTCTGGGAGAGTCACAGAAACATCAAAAGCCCCATCCCTTGGTAAAGCCACCCCACCCTGGGTTGTCATTACCCTATCAGCAACCTGCCATTCCTCTGCTCCAAGGCAGCTGGCCTCACCATTACCCTTCTGAGCCACAGGATCTATATGAGGGGCAGCCTCCTCTCCCATCCCCCCACATGGTCCCTGGAGAGCCTCAAGGCCCCCTTCAAACATTGCAACAGGAACCCCAAGAGCCTTCTCACATTTACCTATATCCCATATGCCACCACGGGGCATTTGCCCATAATCCACCACATTAATAAGCCTGTTCCAGAACTCAGCTTTTCTGTGTTGGAATAATAAAGGGACCTTGTCAGTTAGAAGCACACTGTAAGACTGTCTGCCATGTGAGTGGCAGGCACCCTGACCTCCCAGAACTACACACACAACCTTTTACAGTCACCTAATCCTGCACAAAACAAACTTTATTGAGAAAGAGTTGGCTTATGGGCTCAAACATCTAGATTTGGGAGTCTATCAGTCTCCAGCACTGGATGCTGGAGGTCCCTCCTTATCTATAAGTTGACACTCTCTGAACAGAGGGGGTCTTTTCCAACACCGGGATAAGTCTATAGGCTGACGTGATCTGACCATACAAGAAAAGCCCCTACAAAGGGTTCTGTGGAGCAGAAGGATTCAGAGGCCAGCCTGCCAGCTCAGTGGGGGACAGGGCTCACTAGCAGGTCAACCATGTGCTGCCCAAAGTCTAACCATACCAGAGTGAAAGCAAAGCTGTATCAGTCACTAGGAACAGTGGGATATCAGAAGGTTGTCAGTCTCAGGGAGCTTTCCCTCCTAGGTCATGGCAAGTATGGGTTTAGACTTCTGTTCCTTGGCCCCAAGAGAGCCTCTGGTCAGTAAGCCAAACCTGTTGTGGGGAAAAGGCCACATTTGACCAAGTAGAAAAATGGTCAGCAGCAGCTCAACAACAAAGATGGTCAGCTGGGTGGTAGTGGAGTCCACTGCACAAGACCCTAACAAGTGTATCCACATATTTTTTGTGTTCTCATGCATGTAGAACCAGAAGACAACCCGTTTTTGTTTCTTAGGTGCTAGGCACTTTTTTAAAAAGACAAAAATAGGTTCTCTGACCTCAAACTAGCCAAATAGGCTAGGCTGGCTAGATGGCCAACCCAAGGCATCGTGGCTCAGCCTGCCCAGTTCTGGGACTACCTAAGCATGCACCACTGCATCTTAGCTTTTTCTGGGGATCCAACTCATTTTTAAACACTTTACTCTATGTCTGAAAGCCACAACCTTTGTACGTTTAGGATGGAGGACAGCCCTCAATGCAGTCGCCACCGTAGAATGGGCGTCCCTATTCTGACACGTGAGTTCTCAGCTACATTTCAAAACCCATTTCCCAACTACTTCTATTTTTGAATCACAACTAAAGCCAACCACCAAAAAGTCTAGGGGTCAATTCATTTGAAACACAGCTCTCCAGTGTTGCAGGCAGGGGCAAAACAGGGCTCTGTGGAAGTCTGAGCTATTAAAAAAAAGAAATCAGCAGGGAATGAAGGCACACCTGTGACCCCAGCAAATAGGAAGCCAAGGCATGAAAGGTGCTAAGAGTTTGGGGCCAGCCTGGGCTATACAGCAGGAGCTTGTCTTCCCCCACCCCCAAACCCCAACTCTACACACACCCAAAAAAGAAACAAAGCAAGCAGAGGCTTCATCATAGCTCTGTGCTGTTGGCATTTCCAGGGCTCTGGGCTCCCCAAGCACTAGGGAAGAAGGGGAAAAGATCCTTAGGCATGTCTTAAAGAATATACCTTTGATTCTCCTTCAACTCCTCTCCTTACAAGGCCATCAGAAGAAAGCAAGCTGCCTTTCTTCAGTGGGTCAGTGTCAACACCCTAGGGTTTATGCTAGCAGTGGAACGGAGACTCCTTCACACACTGGGCAAGTAAAGCACTCATCACCACTGAGCTATATCCCCAGCCCTTGTTTTAACATTGATTGTAGCCTAGGCTGGCCTAGAATGCTGTTTCAACCTGCCAAGGACAGAGATTACAGGCATGCACCACTAGCCTGGATTCTGTTTTTAAATAAAGCACCACCCTCCCTCTTGGGCCTTCCTGCTGAGGTCTCTTCCCCACCCCCCACAGCCACCTCCAGCACTACTTTAATGATAGGCTTTTAATGCCACATGGAGGCCGCCTGATCCCTAGAGGCCAAGTGGGAAAGCACAGCCTTCTCTGGAGTGGTGTCAGTGCCCAGTCCCAGGTTACTGTGCTACAGCAGGGATCCTAAGCATTAGAGTCTTTCCCAGAAGGTGGAGACAGACCTGCTGCAAAGGCACCAAGAGGCAAAGTCCCCTGGAAAGCTCCCCCAACCAGGGCATTGGGTCATGGAAAGTCTTCATAGGGCTGGTGACATCCCTCAGAGGGCCAAATAGATCTGAGGATTTCTGTTTCGGGTTTGAGGAACAGTCTTTACAGGCTTGATCTGAGGGGGCATTTGGGAAAATAGCACGTTTGGCCTACTCGGGTGCCTTGGGCTGGGACTGCACCCTCGCCACTCAGCCTCCGCAGGTGCCTCTCCTTTTCAAATGCTTTTAATGCTTTTCAGACAGTGAGAGCTTGTTGCAATGGCTGGAGGCTGCACTGGTGGCTGAGAGCACCCCTTGCCTGCCAGCAACTCCTTCCCTCCAGGAAATGCTTGAGAGGGGCCACGCCTGCCTTGAGGCCCCATCTTGTATGGTAGAATGTTCTATCCAGGATGGCCCTGCTCCTCCTTCCCCCAAAGTCTCCCTCAAGCCCAGGAGAAGGGGTTCTTGCAGGTCCCTAGTTGCTGATGACGTGCCCAGACCAGGTCTCATGCTTGGTCCCTGGTGCCAGGTGTGTGATGACCACCTCTACAGCCTGCAGCTTCTCGTTCTTGGGCGGGATAGAGCACATCTTATAGGTGACTTCGTCGCCTTCCACCGGCACATACTCCCCTTCCACACTGCAGGAGAGAAAAGAGCGGTGGTCAGGGCTGAGAGATGGCTCGGGCCAGAAAGTGCCTACCTTGCAAGCATGAGGACCTGAGTTCGGATCTCCAGCACCCATGTAAAACAGCCAGGTGTGGTGGGGTGTACTTGCCCAGTGCTAGAAAGGCAGAATCAGGAGGACCCCCAGTGCTGGCTGGCCAGCTAGCCTAATATTCCATGTTCAGTGAGAGACCCTGTCTCAACAAATACAGTGGGGGTGGCATGGGGGTCATGGCATTTGCTCCTACAGAAGACCTGGGTTCAGCGCCTGGCACCCGCATGGCAGCTCACAAACCACACATAATTCCTGTTCCGACTCACACACACACACACACAACCACACACAGCAGTCACTGCACAGAGAAGACAGGCCCCACAGACCCCACAGTGGGACACCAGGACAGACTCCATCTTCCCTGTTCCTCAAGAGTCCTTCTAGAAACAAGTGCCTCCTTGCCCTTCTACCAGCTCATGTCGTGGTTCCTCTCTGGGGCTGAAAGACATCCCAGCTGCCTAGGATGTTCGAGTATCAGAACTGAGCCCGTGGTTGGAAATGAGACTCCCACTCAGAGACCAGCTTTCCTTGGCTGCCTTTACACACGGTCCTTGATCCTGGCTCCCTCTCTGAAACAAACCATGTCTTTGGCCTCTTTTCCCCCAGTGAGCCTTCAGAAAGTGCCTAACAAGCCAAGCCCGGTGGCACAGGCTGTAACCCCAGCTACATGGGAAACAGAGACAGGAGGGCTGCAATTTGAAGGTCTACCTGGCCCACAGAGAGCTGAAGACTGCTGTGGGCAAATGTGGCCACTTCGTTGAGATCCTGTCTCAGAGAGTACAAAGGGGCTCTAGCAGGATGAAAGGGGTGGGGGTGGGGAGTAGATCATGTCTCACAATAAGGGCAGTATCCTGATGGTCCTGAGCACTAGGGCTGGCCAACATTCCCTGGACCTGCCTTGTTGTGATGAAAGAATCTCAGAGCAGTCACACCCCCCTCTCTGATGTGGACCAGGAAGCTTCCAATAGCCTAGTTTCAACAATGGCGCCCAGAGAGCTCATGGCAAATCCATCAGGCACGCTTGCCCCTCACATATGATCACCCTGCCCTGTGCTTCCTCCCTAATTACTTATCAGGTTGTACTGTGTCCTGGAAAGAGGCTGTCTGGATATTTATATAGCCATGCATGCATTCATACACGTTACAATGCATCTAGCAGCTGTCTCTCGGCTCTGTGCTAGGTAGGAAGGAGTATTTCATTTTGTTTGACTCTTTGAGACAAGAGTCTTATTACTATGTAACCCTTGCTGGCCTCAAATTCAATGTGTGAACCAGGCTGGCCTCAAACTTTCACCAACCCTCCTACTTCTGCCTTGTGCTGGGATTAAGATGCATACACCACCATACCCAGCCTTTTAAACATTCCTGGCATGTTTAAGCATACAGGGCCTTTTAAACAGATCTGGTGTATATGCATGCTGCGGCGGCAGAGGAGAGTGGGCTAGAACTTCCATCTCAGCAGAGGGGGTACAACACCACCCTTTCTTTCCAACCGTGGTTTCAGACTTGGTTGGGACTTCTGGGAAAGCCTCTGCCTGCCACTGGCAGAGTGAGACTGGACACATGGCCAGGGTGTCAGTCACTGGCAGGAGGCTTGTCCCGCATGTGCCCCAAGCTTCAGACTCATTCCCTGTTCCAGCCAAAATGAAGTCAGGGTGGGCTGGAGGCTTGGGCCAAAGGAGGAGGTCTGGTAGAGGTTCTAGTTGGGATCCCTAGGAAACCCAAAAGCTGCTAAGAAGCCAAATAGGGAGGAGACAGCTGGGGTCCTTGTGCCCCGCCCCCAACACACACACTCACTCACACACACACACACCAGACTCCTGCAAGCTTTCAAACAGGAAGGAAGAGCCTCAGTGAGCAAGTGGCAGGAGAAAGGGCCCAGCCTTGAGCTTCCTTCCTGGAGCAAAAGGAACAGACCCCAGCCTCACCAGGCCCCTCCTTTAAGAAGGCCAACACATATCCCCATCCCAGGGACACCCTCTCCACAGGTCAGGCACTGGACACTCAGACCCACTTAAACATGCCAGGCACAGCTGTCCTCATCTTGTTCCTACCATCTGTGGTGGACATATACCCAAGACATTACTCAATTCCTAGACATGCCCAGTCTCTGTCCCACGGAGCTGCTGCCCAGCCTCACGCACTGCATAGATGCTCTCCTGCCCAGCACCGTCCATTACAGTGGCCCATATAGCATGGGCCACAACAGTACCCCTCGGCTTCCATCCCAAGCCTCCCCAAACCTCCAGATATGCAGCAGTTAACTCACTCAGAGATGTGCAGGAAGATGTCAGGCCCACCATCGGCTGGGGTGATGAAGCCATGGCCCTTGGACCGGCAGAAGCATTTACAGACTCCTTTGTAGACAGGGCCCTGCGAAGCCCGCACTGTCCTGATAGGGAGATGCAAGGAGACAGCCATCAGTCCTCTACAAGAGCCACCACTCCCCTGGAGCTACTCTCCCAGTTGTCCCAGGAAGGCCTGACTGGGGGCCACCATGAACAGTCACACACAGGCTTTGTGTTCAGCCCTGGGAGCCATTCACGCAGTAGAAATGACTGGGCAACCGTGGTGTGTTTTTCTCAGGCCTGTTTGTCCATTTGGTAACAGGAAACTGAGCTAACTTAGCAACACCTCTCGGCCCTAAATTCTCCACCTGCCAGTGGCTACCCTGACACTATCATTGTCCTGTATCTCGTCCCCCCCCCCTCCTTTTAACCCCTCCCCCACGGCCTCATAGAAAAAGGCTCCTTTGACTAAAGTCCAAAAACTTAACACTACAGTCAGGGGCCAGTTCCCACGGGTGGCAAGGATGGCACCCTGAGTTTTAAAGGCACCCTCCTGTTTTCTCACTAGCACTTCTATCTAGTCTCTAGGAGTAGATCCTGCTAGATCTGGTAGCAGCCCCATTTGGGGAACAGTGCTTGACCAGCCTGAGACTTACGCTGAGAAGGTCCTTGTCCGGCGGGTAGGCAGAGGGCTAGGGACCACATTGCCCCGCAGCGGGGATGGAGAGCGATCCCGGGTGCGAGGGGTATCCAATAGCCCTACAGAAGTCTGATGCGTGGGGGGCTGCAGCGGCTGTGGAGGAGGCTCAGATGACATGGCTGACCTACAGAGAGAAGGGGGCTCTCAGAGTCCTGCCTCAGAAGACTAGACAGGACATAGCTTGAGACTCCTACAGGCTCACTCCAGATCACCTTATCTGTAGTCACACCTTGGCTCAAGTGTCTGCTCAGGTGCCAGCACTGGGCTCCCATGGCACCTACCAGCCTCCCTCCATCTCCACTGTGAAATGGTCTAGTCAGTAAAATAGTTGCCACACAAGCAGGAGAACCTGTGTTTGAATCATGTATAACAGAATAGCCTAGTGTGGGCTGAAGAGATGATGGCTCAGCTCTTAAGAGTCCTCACTGCTCTTGAAGAGGACCGGAGTTCAATAACCAGAATCCACATCAGGCAGTTCACACCACCTGCAATTCCAAGGGCATCTGATGACCTCTTCTGGCTTACACCTCGCTCACTCACACACACACAAACCCACACAGACCACATCCATACAGTTAAACAAGAATAAAAATACAACTTTCTTGTTTTTGGAGACAGTTTCTCTGTGCAGCCATGGCTGTCTTAGAACTCACTCTGTAGACCAGGCTGACCTCAAACTCTGAGATCTACCTGCCTTGGCCTTCCAAGTGCTGGATTAGAGGTGTTCACCACCATGGCCCAGCTAGTAATTTTTTTAAAGACTAAGATGGTGATATGCACTTGTAATCCCAACACTGAGAAGGTTAGAGGCAGATGACTTCTCTAAGGCATGTTGGGCAGCCAGCCTAGCCTTCTAATCAGAGAACCCCAGGTCCCAGTGAGAGACCCTGCCTCAAAATAAACAAACCTGGGAGAACAACAACTGGGGTTATTCTGTGGTCTCAAGTACATACACATACACACACACACACACACACACATATACACAGGTACATATATCAGGCAATTCCCTAAGCTAGCACCTCTCTGTCCCCGAAACAGACCTTGGAATGCTTACGACATAAGTAAATACTGTGAGCAGGAGGTAGTACCTCAGCCAGGACTTCATTGTTAAGAGCACAGAACAACCCTCCCTTATTCTGGGTCACAGGCCAGAATAGGTTCTCTGAGGGGCTGCCCGAGCTCAGTGCCAGGAGCTCAGTGCCAGGCGGGTCACCACTTAAGTCCCCAGGGGAGAAGCATTCCCAGCACTCACACCTAGCCCCAGGTGCCACTCCCTGCTGTGAGGGACACTTCCCTCAGCCACTCCTCAGAGGTAAGGATTCAGGCAGACAAAGGCAGTGGCTCTTACAAGGAGTGGGATGGGCTGAGGCCAAGGGACTGCTATGAGCCAAGGCAGATTAGTCTACATTGAGACCAAATGAAAAGTCCAAAAAAAAACGATAATTCGGGAAGCGGAGCATTGTACACAAAAGGGATAGGGTGAGACCAACCAACCACCTTGGCTCAAGGGTCAGTCTTCGGGTAAGTCTTTCAGGGCTCAGAATCAAGTCCAGGGTGTCCCTTTACATCTGGATGGAGATGGGAGAGCAGAAGCAAGGAAGCCAGTGGGACAGAAACAGGCCTGAGCAGGTTTGTGTGTCTCTGTGGCTATCTTCTAAACAGTGCAGCTTCGGGTTTGCTGTTTGTTTTGCTTTGTTTTCAGGATCTCCTGTAGCCCACACAGGCTTCAATCTCCAAGTGCGAGGATTACAGCTGTATACTACCATGCTCAGTTTTTGTGAGGCTGGGGATTGAACCCAGGGCTCTGTGCACACTAGGCAAGCACTCCACCAACTGAGCTACACCTCCAGCCCCCTCAGCTCTCCGGACCCTGGCCCCAGCTCAGGGCCAGCTTCTTCCCACTCCATGGCCCCAGGGCTGCGTTTCCTCCTGCACTGCCCAGCAAGGCCCACTTGCTTCACGTTCCAACCCTCTACCTTGGAGTCCTGGAGCTTGGGGACAGGAGCTGTGCAAGGGCGCCTGTCTCCCCAAAGATTGAGACTGGTCCTCTGTATGCCCAGCCCCTCTCTGGGGACTCAGTCCTGCCTGGCTGGAGAGGTGTCACTGGCCAGCCTTCCAGAAGTAACATGGTGACTACTGACCTCTTCCTAGCTCTGGCCCCAGCCAGGCAGGACCACAGATTCAGAGAAGCCCCCACCTTGAAGAGGTCCTGGCTGCTGGCCTGGCCGTCAGGTCTCCAGCACAGGTCATAGAGTCCTAGAATGTTCCAATGCCAGGAGTTCTGGGAAGAAGGTTGGCCCAGAGAGGGAGAGTGGGCCCCACCCATCCTCCCATGACAGCAGGGTGAGACCATCGGGACCAGATGACATCAGCATGAAAGAACTTCCCCTCCTAAACAGCCTCCCTGCCTGTCCTCCCTTCCCCCAGCCCCAGTCAGGGACAGTTCATATCTTCCTGAACCTGCCAGCTAAGTGATTATTAAGTGACTCAACCTCTCAGGGCCTCAGTTTCTGTATCTGAGAAATGGAAGCTGTTTCAGCTTCACACAAATCATAACATTAAATGAAGTAATACGTACAAGTGTGAGGGTTACAGCTCTGCCCACAATAGGCAAGCAACAAGAACTAGCTATGATTATTGCTGTAAACTGCAATCACAAAGTCACTCAACATCAACAAACATGTCCAATATCAAGCCATAATCATGATACAGGAGACACAGGTCAGAACTTGAAACCAGAGGATAAACGGGTAAATCCAAGTGTCACAAGGTGGTGGGGTCACAGATTGCCAAAAGGACCACTAACAAAGGGGATGATGACTAATGAGGTGGGAGTGCCGGATGGACCTGGAATATGAGAGTCAGTCAGACATTTGAGAATCAGAGAGAAGCCAGGGGTGTTGGTGCTTGCCTGTAATGTGAGTGCTTTGGAAGCTGAAGCTAAAGAATCCTCTGGGCCAGCCTAGGCTAGGAACAGTGAGGTCTGGGCTACCCTAGGCTACAGAGACCATCTCAAAAAGAAAACAATGACAAAGGGAGGCTGTTCCAGGAAGAATAGACAGCAGGGTGTGGAAAGGCCTAAGACTGGAGCGAGCCTTCTGTGCTTCCAGGCCAGTGTGGAGTGTGTGGGAGTCCAGCAGGAGCAGGAAGTAAGGTTCAGGGGGCAGGGCCAGACCTGGAACCAAGTTGCATCACCATGGCTGTCATCATCCCTTCTTTGCCTCTTCCGCCCGTCTACTCACACCCTTCTCGTGCCCTGCTCCAGACAGGACTCTCTCACTCTCCACTCACGTCCCCTCAAGCCCCAAACCCAGCCTCTTCCTTGGAAAGGCCCTCGGAAGCCCATGGCCTTCAGAGGGCATAAGACTAAGGGCAACACAAGGGTCCCTGGATGTCCTGGGCTGGGCACCCTTGGTGTGTACTGAGTAAAACACCTACACTGACTAGACCGTGGAAGAAACTGAAACCCAGAAATGAAGCCCCTGAGGTAGGGGTGGGAGCTGGGAGACCCACAAAGCTGTTCCACTCCCCAAACTCCTGAGGCTACCTGAGCTGAAAGGAAGCTGGACTTGTCAGAGCCAGCCCACCCCAGCTGGTCCTAGAAGGGGGCAAAAGCCAGCTGGGGTTGGGGTAGGGCTATCCAGGAGGCCTCTCTGGTCCTGCACACGCCAGGGCGTAGCCCTGATCAGCAACAGTCCCGTAGCTTGGAGTTCCAACAGCCTCAGCTCCCACTCTACCCCTCTGCCTGCCGAAACCAGGCGTGGCCCTGGAAAAGGCACCGCCCATCTTCCATGATGCTCCACTGGGAGCTCAAGATGGGGCTGTGGCTCTTGCCTGAAGGGGCTCAGGACTAGAAAGACCCTAGTGAGCCTCTGCCAAAAACAAATTCTGACAAAATGAAATGCCCATGGTGATGTCATGACTACCAGACTAGGTACCCACGTGTGTTTTTCTGTATGTGAACATGTAGTGTGCACATGCATATGTATATGGAAGCATGTTTACGTACATCATCACAATAACACACATCTGCATAATTATGTGGGGTGATGTGCTTATGAGTGTATGACCAAGTGGCCATAGATATGGGGAGGAGGGGGCAGGGCACACACAACTGTGTGTGCACAGGCTTGTCACCGTGTGCATGAGGAAATAGTGCCTAGCTTCCCCTCTAACTATGTTATTGAGACAGTCTCATGTAGCCCAGCTGGATGCCACCTAGGGCTTCCTGAATCCTAGGCAGGCACTCTGCCAACTGCCCCCATCCCCAGCTGTGGACATCACGTCCAGAAGCACCCTCAAGTACCAGCAAGAGACCCGGGGCTTTCTAATGTTCACTGAGGGATGGGGGTGGGGTGGGGCACTGCACAACACACCTCAGGGTGAGAAATGCACCCCTGAGCCAGACAGCCAGGGTCTGGAGGGCAGAATGCTACACCCACCCTGACTGTCCACCAGAGAGAGCATGTCAGACTCCTATACTGAGAAATGTGGCAAAGGGGCCTTCTAGCCGAAAATAGCCTGGGAATTTTCCACAGGCCTTATAGCAAGCCCTGGAAGATTCTGGGAGCCCAACTGGACAGCGGTCTGGCCTCACCAGCCCCTTGATAGCCTGCCCCATAACCTAGTGCTGCTTTGTGTTAATACAACTGGCCAGGCCCAGCACCTTCTGTGTCTCAAAGCCCCCAGTTTCCAACATGTCTACCCCTGCCTCCCATTCCCATTTTTGAGACTGGCCCAAGTTGGCCTCAAACTCAAGGCAATCTTCCAGCCTCAGCCTCTCTGATATTGGAATTACAGGTGTTTTGTGAGCCATCGCGCCCAGCAGGGAAGGATCTTTTGAGGTAGGGAGACAGGTGCTTGCTTACCAAGGGAACCTAGGTGATGTAGGCCATTTACACTTCAGTGAAAGAAGTCTGCTTCATAGCCCCTGAAGGGCAGGAAAGTGAAAGGTGGAGAAACAAGAGCTTGAGGAGGCTGGAGGCATCCTTCTTGGGCATGGCCAGAACCTCTTGAAAGCTTATTCTGCTCACTTGGAGATCTATAATCTTGCAAGGGTGTGTAGCTACAGCTAGGCACTGGGCTGGCAGTTGCCAGCCCAGAGCCTGGCCACTGGTGAGTGGGTTAAAGACTCAGGTGAAGGACTAAAGCATCAGCGCCTCTGCCATGGAGGGAGAAGCCAGTGCTTTCTCTGATGCCATACGGGTTCATAAGCACTAGAAATGAGAATCCCCTTCCTGCTAGCCTGACAGGCAGACACCTCACCATTTCCCTGTCACATGAAGCAGCTGAAAACAGATGCAGCCGACCACACTTTAGTGCCCCCAGGAATCTCTGGCCAGTGGCCAAAAAGGGAAGTCCAACTCCACAGATGTGGGTGGAGTTAACATGGCTTTGCTTGGTCAGTTAGCTGGGGACTGCCCAAGGTTGCTTTTTGATTCTGGGAAGCCGGATCTCGGGCTCTAGCACTGACCTGCTCCCAGAAGCCCCCAAGTCTGCCTTTCTAAGGGACAGCTGCTGCGAAACTGCCCAGCTCCCAAGATGCAGGCCGTTGGGGAGGGGAACACATGTACGAACTGAGATGGCAAGGTTCATCTTCACCCCCAACTCAGCCAGACCAGCAGAAAAGAACCCAGAGCCAAGGGAAGATTAAGACTGATCAGCTAAACTGGACACACAGGGATCCTGGAAGGCACAGGACGAGAGGAGCAGGGGTGTGTGTTTTCCTGCGTGCACGTGCTGTTGAGGCTCACAGCAGCCAGGCTAGCCAGCCACATGCTGCTCCATTGTTCTGAGAAGAGAGAATTCTGTGATAGTAGCAGGGGATATCAGGGGCGGGGCCTCCGAACACAGAAGAGCAAACAGCACAGGATTAGGAGACAACACCGCGCCTCCAGCAGCCCAGCTGGGACCACCCTTCCCCCTCCCCGCCCTCAACTGCCAGGAAGCTGGAAGCTCCAGATTAGAGTCCAGAAACCCAAAGCAGTCCCTTCCAATAACGCCATCCCACGGGGCAGGCCAAGGAGACCTCTGTTCTCCATCAAACCTAGCCCTGTTTTGCCTCACCCCACCCCCCAGTTCTGCTCACCTTCCAGCCTGATTGTTTCCGTCTTCTCCTAGACCCGCTAATTCCCTGCCTCGGTTTGACAAGGACCTCACAAATCCCAGTAGCTCAAAGCTATAGAGGCAGTCCCAGCCACACTGCAGAGCAGAAGGTGGGCTTAACAATAGCGGACCTCTGGTGTGCATAGTCACACTAGGAGCATGGGGAGAACCCTCCCCTCCCACAGCTGCCAGATAGGAGGCACAAACCAGTCTTCCCCTTGCATTCAGCAGAACTAAGAAAGCCAGTTCCCCCAACCCTAGGCTGGGCTGAAGTCAGCTTATTCTGACCCCAATTCAGCTCATGGTCACCCTGGAGGGTGAGGTGATGCAAGGGCACAGAGTGGCAACCAGGCTGTCACCCAAGAGGCGATGATGGGGGGAGGGAGGCCAAACTCTGAGGAGACCCCAGTCCCAAACCAGGGAATGGCTGAGCTGAGGCTTAAGGATCACTTAGGGACACACTGAACAGTCAAGAGTCACAAAGCCGCTAGAGAAGGCCCTGTGGGAAAGTTTGAGCCTAATAGGACAAAGAACAGAAACATGGGACACAGATTGTAATTCAAGTTTTTAAGTGGTTTGAAGGATCTTGCTGTGGACAATTCCTGTCTTAGTCTCCCCAGTGCTGGGAATGAGAAGGAAGTTATTTACAGCAGCTGGCCTTGAACTAATTATGGAGCCAGATTGAACCTGAATCCTGAATCCTCTTTTACCTCCCCAGTGCTGGGACTGCAGGCATAACCCACCACTACTGGTTTAATGACCAATTATTTTTCATTCTCTCCCTCTGGCTTCAGCTTGGAGAGAGAACATACTAAAAGCACCAAGAAGCAACAGAATAGTCAAGAGGGGAAGGTTTTTTAAAAGCCCCTATTTCTCCAGACACTTAGGCTAGCCAGCTCCCTCTATTCCAATCGGCGGGGGGGGGGGGTCTCCTATTTTGCAAAGGGGCACCTCCATCTCTCAGAATCCAGGCCTAGTGGGAATCTACAGCTGACCCTGCACAGACCTAAACTGCAACCCCAGAAAACTGTGAGTTCAGAGCCTGGTTTTTTTAAACAAAAAGCAAAACCCAACCTTGCATTTCCGGCCTGTAAACAAGACCGCCAGTCCCGGTGAAGTTTTCCTCTATGCCCTAAGGCCCCCATCCTGGCGCAAACACCAAGCGAGCGCGCCCTACCGCTCCTCCTCCCTACATGCAGCCAACCGCAAGGGGTCAGGGCGGTTCCCCCTCTCCGGGCCTGGCTACTGTCCCGCCGCCCAGCATGCAGCTGGCGAGGCCCGGCCGTCGAGGACAGCTCCGCCTTCCTCTAGCCGCGAGTCCCCAGCACCTCCAGCCCGCCAGAAAGCACAGAGGGCGCGCCTCCTACGCTCAAAAAACAGGTGGCCCAGAGAGAAGTACTAACCGAAGTCAGACAAGTATCGCTGCTGTGGCCACACCCACCCGATTCCCCTTGGGGACGGTGAGTAACCCGCGCTCCCCAAACTAGCCCGGGCGACTGGAGCACTTCCCGGGGGTAGTGGGGGGGGGGGGCATCACGGAGCTGGAGCACGAGAAGGCCCCACAGAGGGGAAGCAAAAGAGCAGAACAGACCTCGGCCCCATCCCCGCGGCTCCGGAGATCCCGCGCGCACCATCACGCCCTTCCCTAGGGTCCCAGGACCAGCCACTTACCTGGCAACACGTCCTACTCCTCCAGCTGCTGCTCTTCGACTGCAAGAAAAGATCGGGGACTTGGGGCGTGGCCGAGGGCAGGGCGGAGTGTGAGACCACGCCCCTTGGAGCTCCGGGCCAATGGACACGCGGCCCGGAGCTCGGACTGGTCGGGGAGGAGGAGCGCGGCGCAGCTGCTGCCGCAGGACCTTTGTGTTGATGCCCGGCGGGCGGGAGCCGGGGACTGGGCGGCGTCAGGAGGTGTTCTCCCCGCTACTCGCCGGTCTGCGGGCGCCCAGTGCCGGCCGGGTGCCCGGGAAAGTGGCACAATCGGGTCTCCGCGTGCTGTGCCTGCCACTCCCCAGCACAAGTCCGGCCCCAACCTGCCCTTGACTCGAGATAAGCGGGCGCCCTTTTTTTTTTTTTCAAGAATTAAGAGATAGAAGGAATGCAAGAGACAGAAAGAGAAATATAAAAATAAGAGATATGAGGGAGGAGTTGTTTTGTTCGTTTTCTATTGTCTAATTGACTCATTCTTCGTGGGCTGATTTTGAGACAGGCTAGCCTCAGACTCACTAATGGATTTGAGATGGGTGTGGGCACCAACCCCATGTTTTTTCAAATTTTATTTCTACTGAATCCCTGAAGCTTTATGTACTGGCTGGTTTTGTGTGTCAACTTGACACAAGTTAGAATCATCCGAGAGAAAGGAGCCTCAATTGAGGAAATGCCTCCAACCATAGGGCATTTTCTCAATTAGTGATCAATGAAGGAAGAGCCCAGCTCGTTGTTGGTGGAGCCATCCCTGGGCTAGTGGCCCTGGGTTCTATAAGAAAGCAGGCTGTGAGCCGGATGTGGTGGCGCACACCTTTAATCCCAGCACTCGGGAGGCAGAGGCAGGCGGATTTCTGAGTTCGAGGCCAGCCTGGTCTACAGAGTGAGTTCCAGGACAGCCAGAGCTACACAGAGAAACCTGTCTCAAAAAACCAAAAAAAAAAAAGAAAGCAGGCTGTGTAAGCCATGAGGAGCAAGCCAGCAAGCAGCTGTCCTCCATGGCCTCTGTATCAGCTCCTGCCCAGTTCCTGTCTTAACTTCTTTCAATAATTAACAGAAACATGGAAGTGTGAACCAAGTAAACCTCTTTCTCCCCAGTTTGCTTTTTGATCAATGGTGTTTTCATGGCAGCAGTAGAAACCCTTACGATACTTTATCTGTGGAGGTAAATGGTGTTTCTTCCAATTTACAGAAAAGGAAACTGAGGCACAGAGACATGCTGTGATCTATCTCCATGGCCAACAAAGAGAGCAAGCCCTCAGCGTGACCCCCCAGGGTCAAGTTCATATTTCCTAGGTGTGGAAAAGAGGTTCCCTGTAGGTGTGATAGGCAGCAGGCCCCAGGCTTCCCAGAGATATCTCATTCCTGCTGAGACCTCTAACCCTACCCCCAGGGCGGGCATGCTGAACCATCAAAATCAAGAAAGCCAACTCCTCAGGTAAAGAGAAGGGCTCCCACCACTCTCTGGCAGGGGGGACTAGAAAATGGTACAGTCACCTTTCAGGAAGGAAAAAAAAAAAAAGACAGATGCCCAGGCACAGGCCCACGAGACTGAAGTATATAGCCACACAAGCTTTTTGGACCCCGCATGGTCGGTTTATTTATTTTTGAGGCAGAGTCTTTTGTGACCCAGTATGATTATGAACCATGGCTGTCACCTTTACTGGATCTGCAGTCACCTGAAGAGACAAGTCTCTGTGTATATCTTCTTGGCTAGGGAAATTAAAAGAGAAGGGCCGCCCTAACTGGAGACAGCAGTAAAACCTTTTTGGGTTTTGCCAGCTTGCTTTCCTGTCTTCATTGATGGGTGCATCTGCTTTGTTGCTGTTGCTGCTTCCACCATCCTTCATGAACATCAAAACCTAGCGTTTTCCACCTTCCAATCTGGACCAAAGACCAGCGGCTCTCCTGGAATCCTCCTGATGTTTAGTGCCAGGTTGGGCATTCTGTCTTCCTCTGTTCTCGGCCTTCTACTTTGCAGCAGTGTCTCTCACTAATCTAGAATCTTGCCATTTTAGCTCATCAGCAAGCTCTCAGAAGTCACTACTCTCAACCCCAGCCCCTAGGGTTGCAAGCATGTACAGCCATGCCTGGCTACTTCTGTGGGCACTGAGGACTCCCACTCAGATCTGTTGCCTGTAGAGCATGCATTAACCCACTAAGCCATTTCTCCCCTGGCCTATGTCACTTTATGCCAGACTTTGTACGTGAAATAAGCATCCAGCTTGTCTCCATCTGAGAGGGCAGAGACTTTGGATACACACTAGGCAGGTCCTGCAGAACACTGGCCACAGTCTCGGGGATGTCCAAGAAAGGGGAACTACACCTAAACCCATTTCTCAGTTCCTGTGCCTCTCTCGCCTGCTCACGACTCAACACCGCCCTCTAGAGGGAATTTGAAGAAAGTGTGAGGCACGGGGGGTGGGGGGCGGCTCCTGATGAGGGGTTCCTGTTCCTGAGGTTGATGGCCAGGGATGAGGAACAGGCTTGGGGTCTACAGACCAGGCTCCCAGCTCTGCTCCCACACTTGTATCTGTGGGACTAAGGACCTGTACAAGGCTGGACCCTACCTAATTGGACCCCACCAGCTTTTACGTCTAATTCTGAAATAGATATATCAAGACAATTTGTGGATTTTCCAGGGAGGCTGGGGCCAGCTAGGCTGAGATGTTTCAGAACACTACCACATCTACAATGTGGGACCCATGACAAGGAATCAGTCTTCCATCCTCCGGGTCCTGTAAACCCAGGCACCAATTTCAGAAACAGGAAACCACTGCAATAGTCAGGCTTTTGTTTGTTTGTTTGGTTGGTTGGTTTGGTTTTTCGAGACATGGTTTCTCTGTATAACTCAGAAATCTGCCTGCCTCTGCCTCCCAAGTGCTGGGATTAAAGGCATGTGCCACCACCGCCCGGCTTGTTTATTTTTATAAGATGGACTCTCATGTCATCCACACTAGATTCAAACTCACTATATAGCTGAAGATGAGCTGGAATTTCTGGTTTTCCTGACCTGAAACTCAAAACAATCCTCCTGCCCCAGCATCCTGAGTTCTGAGATTGCAAGCATATACCACCATGCCTAGCATTCCTCAAATTCTCATGTGTGTGTAGGGGGGTACAGGGGGGGCAGAGAGAGGGAGATTGGTGGTGGGTGCTCTGGAGGGTAGAGAACAACTCCCACCTTTACCTGGGCTCCAGGGATTGAACCCAGGTCATGGAAGTGCCTCCACCCACTCTGAGCCTCTATTTGAGACAGGGTCTCATATAGCCCAGGCTGGCCTTGATCAGTTCAGTAGCTGATGATGACCTCAAAGTTGTGATTCTCTTGATCCAGCCTCCCACACATCAGGATCACAGGCATATGGCACCATGCCTGAGTCTCTCTGATTATTTTAAAGGCACCGCATCTCTTGAAGAGTTTGGTGACCAGGGTGAGAAGGGTCCAGTCCAGCTGAGTGAAGGCAGGAACACAGAGCAGGAGACGGATGGCAGGTGGGGAATCTGGTCTCCTGAGGCTCTTCATATGCAAGAGGAACAGTGTGGTCAGCGCCTGCATTGGGACGGTGCCTGCACTGTGGACACGCCCATGTGTAGGCAGACACTGGCACACGCCCTGTCTGGTTCCCCACAGATGACGATGGTGGTTTGCTTTTTATTACATTTTCATTTTGTGTGTTATATGAGTGAGCATATGTGGCCAGGGATTGGAGTCAAGCTGTTGGGCTTGGCCGCAAGCACCTTTACCTGCTAAACCATCCGGCCGACGGCGGCCCCTACTGCTTTTTCAACCACATTTGATACACTTCTCAGTGTGGTCCTAGGATCAACCGTGACTACCAGGGTCTGAGTCTTATTATGCACCAGGATGCTACACTCTCCTTGTGCACACAGTGGTGATTTAGTGCACCTCTCCCATCAGTCCACATATCAGGAGTTGAACTTGGGTTCCTAGGATGTGCCAAAGCATGACTTCTTTGAGCCATTGAGGACAAAGCCCCTCACCCCCAACACACATGCAGAACATGAATCACCTTTTCTCTGTTGGAGCCACTTCCTCCCAGGTGGTCACCTACCTGTGCTTAGCCCTTTGCAAGGCAACATGTCATCTAAGAACAGAGTCCTAGTCCAAACACATATACCTCTCTGTACTCCAGTGCAGTGGCATCTTAAGGCTTTTTTGGTTTGTTTTTCAAGCTCCCCATATGTAGCTCTGGCAGGTCTGGAACTTGCTGATAAACTACCAGGCTCACAAACTCATGGAGATGGAGATCACTTGCCTCTGCCTCCTGAGTGCTGGGATTAAAGACATGCATGTACCACGATGCCCCATTCGTTTTAGAGCCTTTCCACCCTTTCCCCTCTGCTGGAACTCTGTCCCCCAGATCTCCCCAGGTACCTCCCCTCTAGTTATTACAGCTCAGTGTTCTTTCCTCTGAAGAGACCCAGGGCTTGCTCTGGACTAAACGTATTTTCCCCATGCTGAGCCATCTCATTGGTGCTCCCCAGGGGAGTCCTCCCTGACCTTCTGTAGCCCCTCCTATACTCAGCCCACACACTGTGCCCTGTGCAATGGTTATAGCACTTTCCGGAGTCCTTCTTTCTCATTCCCCAGCACGCACTGGGTCCTCCTGGGAGAAAGAATGAGCAGGCTGAAAGATGGGGTTAAGCAGCCTTGCCAGGCTGAGATCTAGCTCATGACTTTGGGCTGGCTCCTTGACTCCTCTTATGAATCCTTACCTCTCCCAGCCTTGTCTGAGAGTTACTGGGTGAGAGAGGGGATGACCATCAAGGCAAATGAAATCCTGGCCGATTTATGGCATGCTGGTGCTCCCCCTGGTGGTTGAGGGTTAGAATTTTCGGGGCACACCCTCCCTTCATTCATGATTCCATAGTTCATTCATACTTCCCAGTTCATACCCATCCCATGAAACCCAAGCCTGTGTCAGAGGGAATGAGATCCTCAAAATCCTTGCACTGGATCTAGCTCAGTCCATAAGTGCTTGTGTAGCATTCATGAAGCCCTGGGTTAAATCCCCAGCACTACACACAACCAGGAGTGCTAGCCTGCCTGTAATCTCTGAGTCTGAGGCCGGCCTGAGACCTATATGACCCTGTGTCAAGAACAGGATCCTTATAGCAGGCAGCCCCTATTTCTATCTTATAGCAGGCTGCGACATTCCAGTGGACATAAGAACCCTAGGCCTCAGACCATGGCATCCAGGGGACTCCAGGCAGAGTAAAAAACTGTAATTCAGCACTCGAAGGCTGAGACAGAAAGATCATCACAAATCAAGGGGAGCCTGGGCTCCACAAGACTCTGTCTTAAAACAAAACAAATGAATGAAAACGGTGATCTAAAACTGGCATCTGGATGGCAGTGGTGGCACATGCCTTTAATCCCAGCACTCAGGAGGCAGAGGCAGGCAGACATCTGAGTTCAAGGCCTGGTCTACAGAAGGAGTTCCAGGACACCCATGGCTACACAGAGAAACCCTGTCTTTAAAAAAAAAAAAAAAAAAAAAAAAAAAAGCGGGCTGGTGAAATGGCTCAGCAGGTAAGAGAACTGACTGCTCTACTGAAGGTCCTGAGTTCAAATGCCAGCAACCACATGGTGGCTCACAACCACCCGTAATGAGATCTGACACCCTCTTCTGGTGCTTCTGAAGTCAGCTACAGTATACTTACATATAATAATAAGTAAATCTTTGGGCCAGAGCGAACAGGGCCGACTGGAGGGAACAGGGTTGATCAGGGTTAATTGGAGCAAGCAGAGGTCCTAAAAATGTCAATTCCCAACAACTACATAAAGGCTCACAACCATCTGTACAGCTACAGTGTACTCACATACATAAAATAAAATAATCTTAAAAAAAAAAAACCCAAAAGCAAAGCAAAACAAAACCAACACAGCTGACATCCTACTAGTTTTATTTACTGGAAAATTATCTTGATTACCTTGACTGGGGTGGAAAGTCTAGTCCACAGTGGGTGGCGACCGTGCCCTGTGTGCCCTGGCAGGATCCCGAACTGTGAGCTGCAGACACAAAGGGCTGAGCGTCACAGCAGGTGTCAGTTTTCCTTGCTGTAGACTTGAGCTGTCCAGCCCTTTCAAGCCACCCTGACTTCTCTGCCGTGGTGGACCGTCCCTTGAACTTGAAGCTGAAGCAAACCCTGCCCTTCAAGTTTCTCATGTCAGGGTATTTATCACAGCAAGAGACATGAAACTTAGGACACTGGATGTGCACAAGACCCTGGGTTCCAGCCTCACAACCACATAGAAACAGTTGTAGTGGTGTAGACCCATAATCCCAGCACTTAGGAATCAGAGGCAGGGGGACAAGAGCTCATCACTTTCAGCTGTGTAACAGGTTTGAGCCTGTCTAGCAACACCATGAACTTCAAACGCCCATTCACTTTGTACGTTAACTTTAAACCTAATTTACAATATTCAGATGTGCAGAGATACTGAAATGATTGTGCAGTTCACTGCCCTTCCACCTTAATCCCACCCTCATCAGCACGGTCACACAGCCCTTTCCAGGGGCCTGAGATGGATTACTTTCATGACTGCCACCACCCATGTTTTTGGATGCTTAAGTTCCTTATAGCAAAAGACGGTCGGGTATTGGCCAACTGCCCATGCTGGAGATGTGGCTCAGTGGGTAGAGCACTTATCTCGAATGCACAAAGCCCTGGGCAGATCCCCAGCACTGAGAATGTGGGTGTGGTGCCACTTTTAGGGAAGCCCACTGGGAGAAGGGCTTCTGCACTTAGAATCTAGGGCAGGAAGACTGTGAGTTCCTAGCCAGCCTAGGTTACAGAGCAGTTCAAGTCCTATCTCACAAACATATAAACCCCCACCAAGGTTGCAATTATACCCATCCTTCAGATGCAAGGTGAGGAACAGAGGTAAGGAGAGGTAAGCTCTCCCTGGGTTCCTGGAGCTAAACCAGCAGGGGAGGCTGATGGACTCCGAGAAGGCACACACAGGTTTGTGAGTATCTAGGTGTAGACCATGTGACTAGATTTTATTATTTTTTTAGACAGTGTCTCCTATAGTGTAAGCTGGCCTTGAACCCACTATATAGTTGAAGATGACCTTGAACTCCTGACCCTCCCACCTCTACCTCTCTGATGCTGGTTTATAGGTACATGTCACCACATTTAGCTTATGTCCTGCTGAAGATCGAACCCCAGGCTTTGTGCTTGGCAATTACTCTACAAACTGAGCCTGTTTGTTGTTTGAACTTTGTATGTAGTTCAAGCTGACTTGGAACCCACTATTAAGACCCAACCCAGCTTGGCTTTGAACTCATATTTACAGTGATCCTCCTCTCTTTACTTTTCAAGCACTGAGCTTATTGGCATATGTATGTATGTATGTATGTATGATGTATGTATGTATGTATGATGTATGCATGTATGTATGTATGCATCTATCAGTGGCAACACTTAGCTCACTCTTTTCTTTTCTTTTCTTTTCTTTTCTTTTCTTTTCTTTTCTTTTCTTTCTTTTTTTGCAGGACCCAGCCAGTCAGTCAACATGACTGGGAGAGTGAGGATGATTATAGGAAAAGCAGAAAGAAGATGCAAGAGACAGAAATGGGAGGACTGCAGGCCAATGCCACACCAGCAGCAAGTGTATTTTCTGTCTTTTAAAGGCAAGCAACACAAAGTATGACCAATTCCAGGAGGTTAAACAATGACCACAAATGCTTGTCTGGCAAGTTTATGGTACACACTATGTTTGACTAAACCCTGTTCCTCCAGGCTTGAACAGTCTCTCAAAGATTTATGCATAAGTCGGGGAACTTGGCCAGGTATATTGCATGCATGTCTTAACTAAAAACAGACAGATGTTGGCAGATTCATTGTTGACTAATTACAAGCAAGAAGTCAGCCAATGTTAACTCCGGGGTGCGTGCTCCCCACACTTCTTCTCTTTCTTTCCTTTCTTTCTTTCTTTCTTTCTTTCTTTCTTTCTTTCTTTCTTTCTTCCTTCCTTTCTTTGTTTTGTTTGTTTTATTGTTTTTTTTTGTTTTGGGGGGGTTGTTTTTTGGTTTTGTTTTTTTTTTCTAGACAGGGTTTCTCTGTGTAGCCCTGGCTGTCCTGGAACTCACTCTGTAGACCAGGCTGGCCTCGAACTCAGAAATCCACCTGCCTCTGCCTCCCGAGTGCTGGGATTAAATGTGTGCACCATCACTGCCCGGCTCTTTCTTTCTTCTTGATATGTATCCCAGATTGGCTTTGAATTTTCCATCCTCTTGCCTCAGCCTCTGAAGTGCTGTGTGAAGACATCACACAGGCCAGTGACAGCAGGCCTGGGTCCATACTTACCTACCTTCTAACTGAAAAGACACTGGTGGTGACTAGTACCTCCATCATGCCTCACATCACCGTGTCTTAGCTGTCTCCCTACTCAGCTCACAAAGCTTAAGCCTGCTGTTGGCAGCGAGGCAGCAGTGGGTATGGAAGGGTCCTTCAGGCTGAGGCATAGGCAGGCACCTCCCTCCCTCTCCAGCGGGACGTGGACACAAGAGCCCCTGCTTTGTGCACCAAAGACATCACAATGGCTGGCTGTGGCAGTTGTAAGAGCTCTCCTTTCTCCCCAGTGGGGTCTCTCCAAGGAAACTTCTGGAACCAGGGGCCCATCCACTCAGAACCTAGAACCCCCTGAGTCTGCTCAATGAATACTTCTGAAACAAAGGACTCTCATGGCACCAAAAGAGGACCCTGACCATGGTGAGGGACCTCATTCGGGTTGAGTGAGAGCTTGAGGAAGCGAGGTGGGAGGGACAATGTATTGGTCGGTCTTGGGGCTGATCCCATCTCCTCCCCCAAGTCTCACTGACCCCTACTGCCCAGGTGACCTGGTAGGGACAATGGGTAAGTTAGGCCTCCAGCATCACATGGAATCTGCCAAACAATACTAATGGCTCCTACATCAATACAACCTCCAGGCGGTACGGCACATAGGACAGGGCAGGGGTCAGGAGGTGGAGCTGCCTATATTCTGAGGTGGCCAAGGAAGGTGTTTGACCCACCTCTGAAGTGTTTCCTCTTTGGAATTCCTACTGACTACACGTAAATGGCCAAGAGGGTTCAGGATGTAGTGGCCTACATAGCTAATCCCAGCACTCAGGAGGCAGAAACAGGCAGATCTCTGATCTACATAATTGAGTCCCAAGACTACATAGAAAAACTCTATCTCCAATAAAATAAAACAAAATGAAATGAAACAGAGGACCCAGGATTATTCAGCTGCGCCCTGGCCCTGTTGGAGTTGGGCTGACTCTAGTACTGGCCACATGTGCTTCATTTCTGACATTTGGGTTCTTCTTTGTAAGAAAAGCCTAAAAATCGATACACCCTGAGTCCTCAAAGTGGAGACAGGAGGGCTACATGGTCAGGGGCTGCCTATTCTGCTTGGTCCTGCTCTGGAAGGAGACTGTATAGGAAGCTGTGAGGGGAAGTCATGGAAATTGGCTCTGAGGGGAAGCTCTGAACAGAGAGAATCACTCTTAACTACTAGGTCCTGCAAATTGGAGTCAGGCCATTGGTGAGCAAGCCCAGGTCTTATTCATCTATGGTTACACAGAAAAACTCTGTGAATCTTGCTGCCAGCCCAGATCATGGTGGCTTAAAAAAAAAAAAAAAAAAGCCATGCCTTTAATTCCAGCAATTTGGAAGACGGAAGCAGGTGGATCTCTGTGAGCTGAAGACCAGCCTGGTCTACAGAGTGAGTTCCAGGACAGCCAGGGCTACACAGAGAAACCCTGTCTCAAAAACAAAACAAAACAACCCCCCCAAACCCAAACAAACAAACAACATGGTGTTTCATTTTGGGTGGTGGCTTATACCAGAAATCTCAGCACTCCAGGCACTGAGGCAAGAGGGTAGCAAATTCCAGGCCAGCCTAAATGAGATTTGTTTTGTTTTGGTTTTTGGTTTTTCGAGACAGGATTTCTCTGTGTAGCCCTGGCTGTCCTGGAACTCACTTTGTAGACCAGGCTGGCTTTGAACTCAGAAATCCGCCTGCCTCTGCCTCCTGAGTGCGCCACCACACCTGGCCTAAATGAGATTTGAACTTAAAAAAATGAACCTGGAGATGCAACTCAGTCAGCTGACAGAGAACTTAGCATGCACTGAGCTCTGGGCTTGTCAGCATTGCATAAACTGGACATGGGGTGCAGGCCAAGGCAGAATGGTAGATGCTCCCTCCCAGTGAGCCTGGAGACACACACCTTCTCTCAACTTCCTCCCGCTACTGAAAGCATCAGAGGAAAGGTAAATATCCTGACTTCAGAGCCCACGCTGAGGTTAGGTCCCTTGCCTTTGGTCAGAAACCTACCTGGTCTCTAATACATATTTACTGAAGGACCTCATGCAAGGTATTCAACCTTTCTGAGCCTCCCTACCTGCAACATTCGGCTCCCGCTTCATTGAGGAATGGGTGAACCATGTTTCCTGTTTGGCACTGTGTGGCCAAATAGCCCTGAGCTAGGCTGCATCTCAGATCTCTTGCACTTCCCCTGTGCAGAAGGAGGGCATAAGTGGAGGCAGAAGTGCCTGAGTTCAATTCCTGGTCCCTCCACCTCCTAAATATATATAACCGTGGGCAACTTAGCTCACAATGGCAGTGTCAGCCACATGGTGGCTCAGTGCCGGCAGATCTGAGTCCTGGGGCCTTGCCTCTTGCTTCTCTCTCAGATGTTCAGCAGCCCAGGGAGACACCACCTCCTTTTTACCCTCCTGGCACAAGAGGACCAGGATCACCTGGAGTTTACCCCGTGTACAACCAAGTCCCACCAGGTAAGTAAGGAACCTGCCTCTCCTCCCTGTGTCAGGTACCCAGAAGGCCAGTCACCAAGCAGACAGCACCTTCTCTGGTGAGCCTGGGCCTCACACTGCTCACCTGAGATGGTGCCATACCTAGAGTTTCTGAGATATCTTCCTTTCTCTACTGCAAACTTATTGGAGGATTTTAGTGTTTGTTTCTTGAGACAGGGTTTCTCCACGGAACCCTGGCTCCCCTGGAACTCACTCTGATCTGACCCATCTTCCCTGCTTCCCTTCCCCAGGCCTGTTCACTGGCATACCTTATATGCCAACTTCGATCCCAGTGCAGACCATATGTCCCTACTGTGGGAACCGTATCATGACAGTGACCACCTATACCCCAGGCCTCCTCACCTGGCTGCTGTGCAGTGGCCTCTTTGTGTTTGGGTAAGTAGTGGGGACCTGCTAGAGATGGGGTGGGACAGCCGAGTGCAGAGAGAACTGGGGACAAAGGGAGGTCCCAGTCTGGGTTTGGTTTCTTCTCTCAGGGTAGTCTGCCCTCTGGCTGCGGGGCTGAAACAATGGATGGGGGTGGGGTGGACAATGCCCACCTGCAGGGCAAATGGCTCCACACAGGTCGCCATCACTGCTTCTGCCAAGAAACAGAGGCTCAGTATAGCTCTCAGCCCAGCTCTGAAGAACTGCTCCCAAAGAACTGAGACCCACACAGAAGTGTAACGAGGGTGCAGGTCAGAACAGGGACCCTACTCAGGTGTGAGGAGGGTGCAGGCCAGCACAGGGACCCTACTCAGGTGTGAGGAGGGTGCAGGCCAGCACAGGGACCCTACTCAGGTGTGAGGAGAGTGCAGGCCAGCACAGGGACCCTACTCAGGTGTGAGGAGAGTGCAGGCCAGCACAGGGACCCTACTCAGGTGTGATGAGGGTGCAGGCCAGCACAGGGACCCTACTCAGGTGTGAGGAGGGTGCAGGCCAGCACAGGGACCCTACTCAGGTGTGAGGAGGGTGCAGGCCAGCACAGGGACCCTACTCAGGTGTGAGGAGGGTGCAGGCCAGCACAGGGACCCTACTCAGGTGTGAGGAGGGTGCAGGCCAGCACAGGGACCCTACTCAGGTGTGAGGAGGGTGCAGGCCAGCACAGGGACCCTACTCAGGTGTGATGAGGGTGCAGGCCAGCACAGGGACCCTACTCGGGTGTGAGGAGGGTGCAGGCCGGCACAGGGACCCTACTCAGGTGAACACACACTGCTTCTGAGGCTGCAGGTGCTTCCTGGGCTGCTGTCTCATCCCCTTCTGCATACGGAGCACCATGGATGTGACCCACTCCTGCCCCTTGTGCCATCACCAGATCTTCTACTTCCATCGCCTGGGATTATGACTATAAACAGCAATAAAGCAACATCAGGGTGTTTATGTGTGTATGAGTGTATGTGTATATGCATGTATGCACTTATATGTCTATGTATATGTGTTTGTGTATGTGTGTATATGTATGCACTATGCATGCATGTGTGTGTGTGTGTGTGTGCCCACCATATACCCATTCATCAAGAGTGGTGGTGAGTGAGTGAAAACACCCTCCACTCTCCTCTGTTCTATCCATGTACCATAGATGGTACCTATATAAGCTTGGGTCACAACATGTGCCGGGTTGGTATCTTCCTCAGGAGGGCTGGAGCACAAGACTCCTCTGACTGACTATAGATGCCGCAGCTCCACCAGCCAAGCCACCTCTTTCCTAGCCTCTTCCTATCAGCTCCAGCTTCTGCCCCTTTGGGAAAACCTGTTAGCCACACCTCATCTGTATAATCCCCCAACCCACATCCAGGTTCACACCCGATTCCCCAGGGACCAGTGCCCCATCACTAACTGCAGTGCCAAGAGAGCGTGGTCCTTTCCTCACTGTGGGTCTCTGCAGTCTGGGATCCTTAGCCCCCAGGGCTGCAGATGTCCTCTGGCCACCCACTAGCAGCTTTCCTCAGCCTGCTTTGTCCCCAGGCTTGCTTGAGCTCCCTTTGGCCACCTCCCTAGGCTTCTGTCCTCTCCAGCAGCCCAGAGGCCTTTTTCCCTGGATGCCTCGGGCAGCCGACAAAGCCCTTGTGTTGGCATGGAAAGAAGATGGCCCTGTAATGAAGAGGAGTGAGGACAGAGTCTAGATCCCCAGAACACACACAGGTGCTGGCTGGGCAGGCGGCACACATGTAATCCCAGCCTTCTAAGTCCCAGAAAGAGGCTCCCAGAGCAAGCTTTGGCTAGTGAGACTAGCCATGTGAGCAAGCTCTGGGTTTGAGGGACCTTGCCTACATGAGTAAGATGATCCTGAACACCAACCTTGGGCCTCCACATGACTGTGCACCTATGTACATGCACACCTACATAGGTGCACCCACATATGTGCAGACAAACAGACAAATGGGGGGACCTCACCGGGTCTCGAGAGCCCTCTCCTGCAGGAGTGGGTGTATGGGGACGGTCTGGCTACCACCTCTCCTCCAATGGCCTCCAGTGCAACCTGCCTTTCTATTCACCCAGTCTCTTCCCCTCCACCTGCCCCCCACACTCTGCTGCTCCCTCATCCCTCGCCAGCCTCACCTGTGGCTAACAGTTAATGGTGCGGTTAATATGGACAAGAATTCAATATTTATTTGGGAGCCTAAGATGAGGATTACCAGCCTTAGTTACATAGTAAATGCCTGTCCCTTTAACAAAAAAAAAAAAAAAAAAGAAAAAGAAAAGAAAAAGCAAAGAGAAATCTGTTGCTGCTGTTGTCCAGATCTAGACTGTCTAGGCAAGGTGCCTTGCCTGGCGTGGGGGTGGACGTGTGATCATATTTATGGAGGCAGGAGGACCTGCCCGCTGTGCACAGCACCATTCCCTGGCTGGGATCCTGGACTGGTTAAGTGAAAAAAAGAGAGCTGGGCTGCAGCACGCAGTTATCCATCTCTGCTTCCTGATTGTGGGTATCAGGTGACTTTCAAGCTGATGCCTGGGAGCTAAAATGACCCTTTCTCCCTTCCATTCTTCTTATCAGAGTAGTTTATCACGGCAACAGTTGCTGCCCCAGAACTCACAGATCATACTCTTTCAATGAGCTGACCTGGGGCCATGTGCAGTGTTTCCTACCTCCCTCCGGACCCCACCCAGACAGCACCCTCTCTACGCACCCCAGAATAGCCCATCCTTCCAGTGCTTTTTCCAGGAAGACTCATGAGCCTGACACCCCTATGACCTAACAGAAGTTTAGGGAGAGGCTACAAGAGAAGTTGGGGAGGGAGGAAGGGGTCCTGCCGAGTCCTCTCCTGCGGTGGGCTCCTTCCTAGGGTTACCGTGCAAAGCAGCCAACAGGAAGGAAGTGGTTGTTAAAAGACCTCAAACTGGCATGTGGATGAGACTAATGGGTAGGATGAGCAGCATTAGGGGCAAGATCAGGAAGGAGGTACAGGGAAATCCACTTTCAGAATGGTTGGATTTTTGTCTTTGTTTGCAATGCTGAGAATTGAAGCGGGGGCTTCGTGTATGACAGGAAGCACTCTACATCCCAAACCCTCCTTTTCATTTTGTAGCAGGGACTTCACTAAATTGCCCAGGCTGGCCTTGAGCTTACTATGTATCTCAGGCAGGCCTGGAACTCACCATCCTCTCCTGACTCAGCCTCTTGACCGCTGGTTTGACAAGTGTGAACTACCACACTGGAGCTCAATTTAATTCTGAAAAAAACCAACTATACTGGTGCAGCTATCATTATATGACTAGAAAGGGGGAAGAGACTTGGGTAAATCACCTGAATAAGAGAAAGGGGGGCACAGGAGGTACATGAGCCACTGATCTGTGCTGGGTTCCCTGTAATACCCTTACTCACCACAGGGAGGTAGCATTGCACCAGCTGACAGAGGTAGAAATCCAGGCTTAGGTGGTCTGGTGACTGAATGCATGGGCAGCCAGAAACTCAGGT
Organism: Mus caroli; assembly: GCF_978045245.1. NCBI lineage: Eukaryota > Metazoa > Chordata > Mammalia > Rodentia > Muridae > Mus > Mus caroli. The sequence goes on from NW_028227272.1 coordinate 5,289,363, forward strand.
CTGCCTCCCTGTATTAGTTTGATATAAAAGCTGTAGATGAGTGGGTAGGTACATTGTGGGTGGGCTAGCAAGCATTCCAGGCTGAGATTGCCAGAAGCCTGAAAATCGGGCGAGGCACACTGCCCAAAGCAGGCAGCTCTCCAGACCTGAGGGGTTCCTTCACCCCCAAGCCTGTCTACCACCTGCAATGAAGGGAACACTGGGAAACTGGACTTCAGAACTTCGAACCTTAATAGCATAGAAATAGGTCTGACACAAGATCACACTATCATGCCAAGTCAGCGTGGGCCTCAGGCAGAAAGCAAGCCTTGGATGAACCTTCCAACTTCACCTGAAAGCTTCCTTCCCTGTTCAGGTCCCTCTCTGTCCCCCATGCAACGTGTTGGGCTTTGACTTGTATTCCTGGACAGGAATGTCTTAGTTGTCAACTCCACAGTGCCCAGGCTGTGACCCCCACACACAGACCCCAGGCTTGCCCATATCATAGAAAGTGGAAGAAACCCACAGTACTGCAGCTGTCTGAAGGTGCTGCTTTACATGGCATCAAGGCTGATGCTGTGTCCAGCTGCCGAGTCAGCCGTGCGAGCTTAAAAGGATGGTGCTGATGACGGTCACCCCACCCTGTGTCAGCCTTATCACTGGAGTGGACAGGTGGGTGTGGCGTGCCATAGCTGTGGTATCAGCAGCCACCATGGCCGGCCTCTGTGCCCACTCCCAGTCTACTGCTGCCAGCCCTGCCCAGCAGGTCCACCTTGGAAATCTACCCTCCAGTTGGTCTGGGGACAGTGAGCTAGGGCCAGGGAGAGAAGTCGGACAGCTTTTGATGTGCCCTTAGCACTGTGCGTGCCACTTAGCTGGAAGGCTAACACTATCCCTCAGCCGAGATGAACCTAAAGGTGCCCCCTCCCAATCTCCTCACCTCCCCCTACTGCAAGCCCAATCCTGAAAAACTGAGCTTAGAACATCCAAGAGCCCAGTATCCTGGCTGGCAGGCAAGGAAATGTGAGCTCACCTCAGAGACCTTTTGGAGTCTGGTCTCCAAACATGTTGAAGGTACAAGCTGGGACCTGCCATCTAGCCCTGCCACTCAGCCAGACCAGGCTGAATAACCTAACATGGGCCAATGGCCCCTGGCAGGGAGGGACAGAGACTATCATACCCACGATTTTGCCCTCAGAATGATCTCAAAGCAGAGGGTCCCAGCTTGCAGGGCTCATTCACAACCACCCATGTCCACCAACAGTAAAACTGAAGGACACAAGGAGATTTGGTCCTGATGGAGCTTTTTGTCTACCTGGGAAATCAAAGTCCCCTGGGGCTCCTTCAAGCCAGCGGGTTGTAAGAACTGCATCTCAGCAGTCCCTAGGAGCAAACTGAGTGCCAGGGGGGACATTGGACTTTGGCTGTGACCCTGTGCAACAGATTAAAGTGACTGTCCCTTCCCTTAGGAACTGAGCCCCATTCCTGGTGCTTAGCCACAGGCAGTGGTGAGTGGACACAAGGCACTCTGCCACAGGGGCAGCTACTGTCCGATAGCACAGGGTTGGGACAGGGACAACATGCTGAGGGCCCCACACATGAAGACAGCCCCAATTCCTACAAAAGCACCTGACCTCTGTCCCTCATCAGCTTCCACAGACATCCATTCCAGGAAGGGCTGTACCTATTCCCCATGTGGCACAACCAGACTTGGTTTTTACTTTGAGAGAGGGTTTGTACTATGTAGCCCAGACTAGTCTCATCGGTGGCTGGGATCACCACCCTGCCAGGCTTCATCAATATAACCACACATTTACCCTAACAGCCAGCTGGAAAGCAATATGGTATTCCTCCTTGCCAGATGTGCTTGGTCACAGGGACAGTTGGCTCCATCAACGCTCTGCTAAAGGGGGGAGTGGTCTCCGAGGAGCCACAGGGAGACCTGGGACCTAGCCCGGCTAGCTCTAGTGTTGAAGAAAACCACAGAGAGCCGGGCGTGGTGGCGCACGCCTTTAATCCCAGCACTTGGGAGGCAGAGGCAGGCGGATTTCTGAGTTCGAGGCCAGCCTGGTCTACAGAGTGAGTGCCAGGACAGCCAGGGCTACACAGAGAAACCCTGTCTCGAAAAACCAAAAAAAAAAGAAAACCACAGAGGCCAATGACCCATGGTTTTCAAGCTTGGGTCTCAGGCGTCCCAGACCCTTATGCGTAGCTAGGGATGGCTTTGAACTCATTACCCTGTTTCCACTTTGGTATGCACAACCATTCCAGCTTCATGCCCTGAGTAGAATCACACAGCCACCAAGGCTGCAAGCCCTCACTGAAGTCACAATCCCCCTCTATCAACACCCACGTCACAGAGCAAAGGGACCCGACGGCATCCTCAGGGGATACAGTGAGCAGGTTGGAAGAAAACCGTTTCTCACATTTTAGTAATACTTAAATTTAGAAGTAGAAATCTGCTTCTACCTCCCCCCAAATCAGGTAAATGAACTTGGTATTTTGGGAGCTGGTAAGGAATGGAGAAATGAATGCGGCACACAAGAAACACTACAAGAAGTTATTTGAAAAATAGTCATTTAATATTTAAGGGAGAATAGAAATCGTGGGTATCTAAGTCTGAGCAACCCCAACAAACCCTGAAACAGGAACACCTTGGGGTTCAAAGGCCAACATTGGGTGAGCAGTCCTCATTATCTTGCCTGTAACTACCTGTAACTTCTCATTTACAGGCCAAAGGGCCCAGCAGGATCGAGGCCCACCTGGCCCCCCACGATGTGCTGCTTTCCCCACTCATCTGGATACAATAAGTTATCAGAAGGCACACAATTCATAGTGCAACAGAGAAAGGAAGTCGGGTTACAGACTGGCTCAGAACCAGGAGGCCCGAGGTAACCCACAGCACACCAGTGGCCTCCCCCAGACGCCTCACGCAGAGTCCCTACACTTCTTCCTCAGTCTGAATACAGACTCCAAGGGACTCCACCTGAGGATGCTTGCATTTTCCTTAGATACTGGGGATGAAGCCCAGGGCCTTGCACATACTAGACAAGTTCTGTGGCGCCAGCTACATTCCAAATTCTTGTCAGGGTCTGTCTGCGTAGCACAGGCTGATCTGCCGCTCCTCCCCCAGCCTCCTAACTGCTAGGATTATAGGCCCATGCCACCACACCTTACAAACCCTTACCCCTCAAGCTCCAATGGGAAGCCAGGAGTTCACACCTTTAAACCCAACACTTGGGAAGCGGAGGCAGGTGGACCTTTGTGCGTTCAAGATCAGCCTGGTCTACGTAGCAAGCTTCAGGCCTGTAGGGCAAAACCATGTCTCAAAAAGAAAATAAAAACTGCCACCCAAAGGAAAAAGCCAGGTGAGAAAGCACGTGGCGGCTGAAAGCCTGGCTCAACGCAAAGCTCCCAGGGGAGCACAGTCACCCTCGGCTTCCACAGCAGTCATTGGATTATAATTTTTATAGAAAATTTTATTCAACATACAACATTTTCCAGCAAAAAGGCAATATACAGGAGAATTGGTGTACACTGCTGCTACAGAAACAAACAGAAGTACTGGGGGTGGGAAAGAAGTGTGGCTTGCTCCTTCTATTTGCACTCCAAACTAGACACGCAGCTGGCATTAGCTCCAACAAAAAGGGAAACAAGGAGAAGACTCAAATAAAGCTACGCAGAGTGTCCAAGTCGGCCAGGGTCACTCGCACTCACCCAATAGAAAATGGCCTCCTCCCAGGGCAAATTGTACAGGTTTCATTCATTAAATATACAATTTCATTTTCCATTTTTCCTTTTTTATTTTATCTTTTTTACAAAGTCAACAGCGTGCATGCGCCCTTGCTAAAAGGCTCTCTCCTCTGTCGCTCGTCCACTCCGTCCTCACAGAAGCCTAGAGTGACTTTTCACCTGCTCAGATCATTACATTTGCCAATGGGCAACAGAGTAAACCTTAATCGTATCTGACAATGTTCTCAGTGTATAAAAGACCCCTAACTGCCAGGACCGCATTCAGTGCATCCACTTCGTGAATAGGCTGCTGAACAGTACTAACTGACAAAGAGAGACGGTTATTAAAAAGCCTCCAGGCAGCTGAGGAGAGGAAGCCCAGGAAGGGCCAGCAACGGACATGGTGAAGGAGAGCGCTATTGACTAGGGTGGTTTTCTCTGGTTTGCCTTTACAGGTCACTGAAAGTCTAACTGAAGGAAGAAACTGGATGAGCCTACTCATCAGCCTGACGAGCTGCAGGGCAGGTGGCCAGGCTGCCTGCGCCAACCAGGGACTTCTGCCAGGGACTCACCCCCTAGGAACCTCTTCTCTTCTCCCATGCTGCGGATGGCTGCCTTGCATTGTGGTTACCATAAAAGAACTCTCATTGGCATCCAAGCTTTATAAAAACACCTTCATTTTGCTCCAAAAGGGCAGTCAATAGATACAGAGAAGCCAAACTGAACAGCCTCAACAAAATAAAACATCAGCAGCAAGTCCTCTTGCTGGAGACTTCGGGGAGAGTGCACGTGCACCAGAGGTCTACGGCTGTTAAAAAGGGCACACACCCACGCACTGTCCCTCGCCTTGGACACGGGAAGGAAGTCAGTTGTGGATTTTAATTGCCTTTTCTAGGTAAGTGTAGCGACTCCTCTTTGGGGCTTTGTTGAAGTGGTCAAGCCCTAGCCAAGGCCGAGGATGAGACATGTTACCTGGCAGGGACAAAGAACAAACCATTAAGACCCAGGCTCTCTGGTAACTACTAGAGTCACAAGTCCTCACATAGATGGCTGCTCAGTCAAGCCAGGGACCATTAGCCATTTGTTAAAGCCAGAGTCTCCCAGCCTCAGCCCCAACAGTGACCTGATCCCAGGACTGCTGCCTTCCAATGGCTGTACACTTTCAAGACCTACAGTCCAAACGACAGCCTCTCCTGAGAGCTTCTTACCAGGTTGTGGCTCAAAGTCCTTCAAATTCACTTCATACTCATCTTCATTGATGTACTGGTGCCGGCCCATCATGACAATTGCAAATTTAAACTGGAAAACACAAGCAAAACTCCCCAATTATCTTCTGCCCGCCAAAGCGGCCCAGCTACCTCACTCTGGATTCAAGTGCTAGTCACTGAGGTAGAGCCAGGCTCTCAAGCACACCTACCTTTTCAAACTCCTTCTCCTGGATGTCCAGCAGGCTCTGTATCCGCTTCATCACCTCTCGGAAATGCTCACCCTGGGAAGACAAGGGGGACAGGTGTGCTGGATGCCAAAGCCAGGGTTGTCTGTGCAAGTAGCTGAGATCAGCAAGGCATTCAAAGGCACAGGGTTCTAACAAAAGATCCCCAACCCTTTCAACTCTTACCTGGTGTATCCTCAGCAAAAATGGAATTCCAAACGTCCCAAACACCTCTTTGTGGAAATGTGCCACTGTGATTAGCATCTCGTTTTCCTTATCTATGTCTACCTGGTCCAAAGGTATTTCCTAGAGACACATTGTAAACACAAAGACACTAAATTTAAATTCTAACCTGACACGCACTGGGCACACTCCCATTTAGATACAGATGACCCTGAAAGGTTCACATGTCTACCACACTGGCACTACCAGGAGGTGACAGGAACTGACTAGGGTGAGTGGACAGAAGAGGAGGAAGGTTGCTGAGCTGTGGCCTGGAAGCTACAGTAGGAGCGGGTGTCTGTAGAGCACAAAGTGATTCCCAGAACCCCCAGTGGATCACAACATGTTACTCCACCTCCAGTAGATCTTGGCACCCTGTGCTGGGCTCTGCTTACAGCACACAGATAACAAATGAAGGCATAAGTGTGTTCCACCACACCTGGAACCAACGAATTTAAAGACAAACCCACATGATTTCCCTCACAAGGGGTCAAGGGTAACAGGATGAAAAGGCAGGCAGCAGTGGTTTGGGATGAACAGGCTCTGGGTGCCAATGGCTGCACAAGGCAACTGTGCTCGGCACCACCAGGTACACACCAGGCAGTGGCTCATTACCAGATGCTATGTGCAGTTTTTTCATACTGCAGCCTTTTTAAAGGCTAAGAGGAAATTGACCTCGATGAACTAACAAGCTACTTTGTGTACAGCAGAATGGATGCTACAGTGGCACCCACCCCAGCACAAGACAGCCACTGCATTGCAGGCCCACAAGCAGGGCAAGGCCAGCAAGGTGACAGTTACCTCTATTCTAAAAGTCCGACTCGTTGCAGGAGATAAGCATTCTAATAGTTCATCTTCTTGATGCACACCAATAATTTTGTAGCTCACAATTTCTAGCAGCCTAAAAGGAGAAAAATGGCGCAATGAAGTATTTATCTCATGTAAGGACACAAGCGCGGCAGGCATGATGGTGCTCAGAAGAGGAGCACCACACTCAGGTGCATATGGATCATACTCTCTAGTGACTGAGTTCAATACAGGAGGGGAGCAGGCTCAGCAGTAACCGGAGTCCTGCCTGTTGCTATGGAAATCCCTAAGAAAGCATTCGGAGAACCAACCAGTCAGTCCAAAGGCCACCTGTCTGACATTTGTAGGCAAAACCACAGAAATACACAGGACTCAGAAAAGCAGAATCACTTTACAGTCTGCATAGGGCTACACTCAACCACCCAAGAAGTATGGGCACCCAATCTGTCCTGCCGTTCTGTTCCTTTGCTACAGGCATCATACCCATTTACTACAGTTAACTGATGAGAAGTTGGGAAATGGGCTGGGGCTTTGCAAAAAGCAACTGCAGAAGGATGGGGCCGTTTGGTTTTGGAGTGAACGGCTGTTCCACCCTCCTGCAGCTCAGGAGATACTTGCCTAAGTCTCCCTGACGCTTTGTCACCGAGCTCCACGGCTTTTTTACATTCTTCTAACAGGTCCCGGACACAGCCATGCTTGTCTGGGTATAGTGTTATTTCCTATGTGATGACAGGATATTATAAGTCTTTAAAGAAAACAGACTTCTGCTGCAACAAACCCAACGTCTTCTCTAGTTCTAGTTGGGAGAGGCAGGATTCAGTCAGGAATCCTCTGTAGGAGGAGTGTCTCCACCAAACCAGGACTTGAGATGTTTCTGAGATAATCCCTGGGTTACCCCGAGAGCGCTCCTGTTCTCAGCATCAGGAGACTGGTCAAAAGGAGATGAAGATAAAATGGTCTGGTGACCAGGTAAGCGGGATCTTTCCTTCACAGATGTGGCATAGGGAGCAGCACAGCTTGGCTGTGTGCACATTCCTAGCAGGATCTACCCAGGTTAGGTTAGGCCACGGCTGCAGCAGCAGTGTGAGGACAACATGGCACTTGCTGGGCCAAGGAACCATAAAGACACTTCAAGCTCCTGTTTGGGGTCTTTTAGCTCAGCAATGCTTACTTCGGGCTTTCGCTTTCAAAGGCCACTACCATATGCCCCCACTGAGAAAATACTCTTAGTTCTAGAGCTCTGAAAGGGTAACAGTAACACTAGACAAAAATGCTTACCTCTTCCCTAAATTGGCTGTTTAACCATATACACTTAAAACTTCTCCTGTTCTCAAAGTCGGTGATTTTCATCTTAAGCTATTAAGAAAGAGACACTTGTTCAAACACACTCCTGAGAAACCACGCCTTCCCTTTGTTACCCAGTTTTGTTGACTTGGACTCACTTGCTGATAGTAAAGTTTCTTAGGTTGTCTTGGCTTGAAGAATTGTAGAAGATCTCTTAAAGTACCTTCGTAATTATGCCTAAGAGGATTACCGGGGCCGTCCCTATAACTGCAAGAAAACAGTGCATGAATAAACTGTTTACTGATCTACAATACACTCCAACTAAGAACAAAAGCAGACTTGGGTGTGCACTGTCTGAAAGCTGTGTGCCTACCTAGCCCATTTCTGTTCCCCATACCTTAGTCTCTCATCACAAGCCTTAAAAATACTCTCTGTAAAGGGAAAGAGCACACACAAGTCTCTGTAGCTGCCTAGGACCCTGGATCCAACAAAGCATGAAGGGCCAACCAAAACCTAGTCCAGCATGAGGAGGTGGACAATTACTGCACCACCTCTGGGTCATGTGGTTAAAATGGAAGTAATGAAATACACCTGTATGTAAACTTAGAGGTGATCTACCTATCTAGTCAAGCGTGCTCACACAACGCCGGGTGGAACTCAGCACATAGGAAAGAGCAGCCAGTCAGCAGCCAGAGTGAGGCTCACTTACCCTTGAGACTTGAAAAACTGCAGCAACATGGGGTCTGTGTTGAGCCTCTGTGCAACTGTCTTTGCAACCTAGGGAGTAGAAAAAGACCAGAAGAGGGGAGGTTGGCACTCTGGGGAAAGGCTGGACATTTGCTCATAAGTCTTGGGGTTCATTATTTAGTTAAGTTTCTTAAAAAAAAAAAAAAAAAGTGATATTCACATGTAACCTGAAATGAAATACCCTAGAAATTTTCTATTAGCCAGAACAAAACAATATTCTTAACATGTGTCACGATGGAAGCAACCTATTTGAACAACGGTTTTCAGTTGAACGCTTATGTATCTATGTAGCATAATATAATGTGATAGATGGCATCAGTAACTGTAGTTATATTTACACTTTATACTTATGTGATAATACATAATATATAAATCGCATTTATCTCTTTAGACATAGTCATCGTTTCTTTTCTGTGTGGCGAACCTTTAAACAAGTTTCACTTTTCAGAACTCTGAGGCACCTTACTGTGTGGCCCAGGTTGGTCTTACATTTGCTGTACAGTATAAGGAAGCCTGAAACTCAAAATCTGTCTCAAGGCAGTCTTCCTTCTTACCGAAGAGTTGAAGCCACAAGGAGCCTGTTTAATACCTGAAAATAATTCATCCTATTTGATAATGTGACCACAAATCCAGGGTCATTGGGGATCGTTTTGTCACAGAAGATGACGTCGACCCGGTGGTAGAGATCTCTGAAATATTCTTTAGCAGTGGGCAGCTCACTGTTATCGTTTTCTGGGTCATCCCTGGGGAGGAACAAGTGCATGTCAAGCAGTGTGATGATGGAAAGCAGACTGTGCTCACCAGAAGCTACAAGGAGCCGGCCTCAGCTACCTTTGTAGCAAGGCACAGCAAGATAAGCAAGTATATGCTTTAAGAGGTGGCTCAGAGGTTAAGAGCACTTCCAGAGGACCTAACAGCCATATGGTGGCCAATAACCATCTTTAATTCTAGTCCCAAGGGATCTATCCTGATATCCACACTACTGGCTTCCACCAGCAGCAGCAGGCACGCGCACTGTGCGTAGACACAGACAGACAAAACATTCATACACATAAAAGCAGCACAAACTAATTGAGGCTCTACAGTAAGGTCTCAGTGCCAGCAGCTTGCTCAGTGACTGCACACCTCCCCACAGACAGGCTCTCTGCCGAGCAGTGCACTAGCCTGGCCTGCAGGTGTGGACACAGGCAGAAGAGGAACCTTCTAAAGAAGGCCAGTCTCAAGTACTTTCAGAGAAGGACGTGGACTTGTACTCTACAAAGATGTCTCAGTTTGGCCCCTACAGACATTCCTCGGACATCAGAGAACGTGGGCTTGGGAGACAGGCTCTCACAGTCCCAGCAGATGTCAAAGCTTGCAATGTAGCTCCTGGGTCCTGCAGCCTCTCTGCCTCCCAAGGTCTACAACTGCAGGTGCTCACCACCGTATCACCAAGAGAACTCTAACTAAGGTCACTGTTCACATTCCCTAACACCAAAGCTGACCCAGAGTAGCAACTGCCCACGACTGAGGAGGACACTCCAAGGATACATACTTCTGAAACACTATGATGTCACCATCCATCAGCTCATCAAGGGCTTTATCAAGAGACACATCATAGTCCTGAATTCTCTCTGTTAAATTCGGCTTAACTTCCTACAGGAAGAGATAGCAAGTGGTTATATTTAAGAACTTCTTGTATGACCAGATTTTTTTGTTATTGTTTTTAAGCCTTTTCTATATTCAAATCTTTTTCATCTACATGTTGTGCATTTTAGTTTTTGAGACAGGGTCTACTTGGGTTTTTTTTTTTTTTTTAGGTTGGCCCTGGATGCCAGCCATGGCCTCTCAGGGTCTACTTGGGTTTTTTTTTTTAGGTTGGCCCTGGATGCCAGCCTTGGCCTCTCAAGGTACCAAGGACTCCAAACTCACACGACCACACCTGGCTTATGCACATTTTTATTAAGTTAAAATACAAATGGAAAAACAAATTTTTACCTATCTAATGATCCCCAATTCTAAACAGATAAAAAATATATACTTAAAATGGGTAGCACGGTGTGGTGGGCAATAGAGGTGGTAAGATTAGGAGGCCAATGTAACAATATACAAAGTAGCTATATATAAAGGAGCCTCAATCTGTTTGCATTATCTGAGGCACTTTCTCAATAAAACACAAAACACACTGGAATTGTCAACTAAAGTTGACCTGGTGGTGGTACATGCCCTTCAATCCCAGCAACTAGGAGGCAGCCTGGTCTACAGATCGAGGTTTCAGGACAGCCAGGGCTATACAGGCAAACCATGTTTCAACACCCATGCTACCCACCAAGAAAGAGAAGACCCAAATCAAGTACAGAGTAAGCAATAATGATTTTCAAGACTAAGAGAACCACGTCCCTCCCAAGCAGAAATGGTGTAATGACTACAGAGAGATAAACAAGCAAACCTCATAGAGGATAAGGCTGGTGTCCTGGATGAATCCTGCTCTGTCACACATGACCGGGAGCAAGTCACCTAGAGTAAAGACATCTATTAAATACACAACGGTAACGCACGGAGCAAAAGCCAGCCCAAAGGAGGTACAGCCAGGACTTACGTATTTTACAGGATATGGGTGTGTAGATATGTCCACAGTAATTCAAGCTCCGGGTTTTAGGATCATACATCTTCAAAAATAACATTACATCATCTACAAGTTGATGAACAGGCTGTTAGCGTCCTAATCTTTAGTGAAATGTTTGAAAATGCTAACAAGCAAGCTTCGGTTAAGTGACAACCCCTCACAGTGACAAGTCCCCAGAAGGTAACAGTGACACGAGGCTCCTTCAGGAGGCTGATTCTGTGATGGCAGAGTTGGGCTCCACAAATCACAGCTCGTGACTCAGTATTTGAGGAGGTGAACAGGACACTCAGTGCAACAAGTGAGGTGACTATGTCAAAAAAGTTGGGTATCCTCCACAAAAGTGACCCCTTGTCTATTCTTACAGAGCAAAAGATAGCTGGTTTGTGGGGCAGCCTCCTGTTTAGTGGCTTAGCCATGACTGCTTCAACATGCATTCACATAGGCTTAAGGAGAAGCATGTGTAACGTGACCCCAGTACATGCCTGCAATCCCTGCCTAGCCATCTGACCAGAGTGATGAGCAGGAGCCCGGAGCCAGTGTCCAGTGGCTTCCTTCCGAGCCCTCAACACGGAAGGGGAAGGGTCTGAATGAATAGTGTGGATGCCCCAGGAGCTCCTTCTCCAAGGAAAGAAAGGTTCAGCCCTCTGCTGATATCAATGAGAACTCCAAGCCTACTTGACTGCTCTAAAAGTAGCAGGTGGCTCGTGGGCACTTACGATCTTTATCAAACTTGGGCAATGTTGCTCCACTAGCAGCCAGCTCAGGATCAACTGTTTCCAGGAATATTGTCCAAGGGTTTTCATTATCACTCAGTTCAATCATCTATTTCCAAAAGAGATGCTGGTTTTAGAAGGTGGCAATGGCTTAGGTGACAGGGCGACTGACAACTACACTTGAGTAGTGAAGATGTGTCCAGCTCTACTGAACGCAACCCAAAGGGGCACAAGGCTGCTAACTGCAGGACAGGCCTCCCGCAGAGATCCATACGAGAAACCCGAGGATCTACCAACAATATTTACTGTTTTACTGCCGTCAGCTTCATTATCTAACATTGCAGGCCGCTTTGTTCCATTACTTCTTGCTTGCATAGGCCATAATCGAATCTGATCTTGTGGAAACCCCTGAAAAAAATTCAAAACTTTTATTAAAACAACAAGCATCTTATTTCATTATCAATTGAACACTTCTGTGAATACAAGGGAACAGGACAGGGTCAAACTTTACACCCTCTCCCCAGGACAATCTGTGCCTTCTAAAAAGTTAGGACTATTAAGACACTCCAGGGCTTAGCTCAAAAAGCTTAGCTTAGAAAGCTACCAGACACTGGTGGTGGCAGTACAAGAACAAACAGCCCGCACAAGCTCCTTCTCTGAGATTCACTACATGGTTAGGTTTGGGGACTGAAGGAAGTAGATGCTGAAGGAAGAGATTAAAGATTCTGACTGCTGGGTCAGGAGCTTGGCTCAACATCTCCTAGTCAGGCAGGGCTTAGACACAGTGAATTGGTGATTACCCAAGGTAGTAGGTCTCTCATGGATATGTATCTATCAATAGGCTAGGAGGATAGCAGAGGAGCTATACCCACCATGGTCTGGGAGAGGCTCTGAACAAACTCGGCCAGGGAGGAGTTCTTCAGAACCTTGAACACAGTGTACCTCACTTTCTCCTCATCGTACATGTCATTTCCTTGGTGGCCACAAAACTGGTCCTCTGCAACTATCTGAAGGCAGAGAAAGCTGAGCTTACAACCACTGAGATACATCACCCTGAGCCCACTCAAAAGGCTTCAGTCACCCGCCTCTCCACCTCTAGTGAGGCCCTGCAGCTGCACCCAATGCCCACGGCGCTTCCCGGCACATACAGCAAGTCTGTCCTGCTGGCCCAAGGCTGACCTGCACTTGCATGTAGAGATGGGCTTCCTGCCGCTCCTTCCGCTTCTGAGCCTCGATCCTTTTCTCTTCTTGCAATCGTTCCACCAACTGCTGAGGAATATCATGGTCGGTGACAGCTTGTAACACTTCACCTGCAGGACAAATGCATCCTCTTTCACCTGGTGCTAACTCTGCTTTCCCCTCCTTTGCAGGGGCCTCATGTTAGGTCTTCATTAATAACCTAGGATTGTGGAAGGATGTGGGACCATGTGGAGCCCACAAGCGTAGCACAGCTTGCTTTTTAAATGATGGGGATAGATAGACAGAGGGGGCTGTCTGTGGGGGTAGGGACTCTGGGCAGGCAACAAAGCATCCACTTTATGCTTTATGGTACTGTATTATACAGACAGGAAGCCAAGGCAGTGAAGATTCTTTGCAGAACTACATCAAGCTGTCACAGTTTCACACAAGCACTGGCACTCACTTAGCTTTGATTCCCTGATGTACACTAACATATAGGCATTTGTGCAGTGTCGAACAGACAGATCATCATCATGACCCCCGTAATTGTGCTCAATAGCTTCTTCCTTAGTACACCTGGACACCACGTCATCATCGAATTTACACCACTGGAAAGGAAGCAGGCAGATGTGAGCAGAGAGCAGCACTGAGCAGTAGGGACTGACTACCGAGCACACACACCCTCCTAAGACCCAGAGCACGGAGGAACCACGTGCCCACTGGTACTCCTTGCTACCTACTCAAATAGCTATTTCCAACTTTGGACCAATCATTCACATAGCACCAACCCATTGGAGAATTAACAGGCAGAGTACAATTAATTAAGCAAAAACTTCATGCTGTACTTATACAATTCAATAGAAGATTTTAATAAAGCAAAAACAAGAAATGCTGTGGCAAGCTTCTGACTTAAAAGTTATACAACAATGATCTTCTAATTTGTCTTGGAGAAAGTCATTTTAAACGCCTCAGCCAAAAAGTACCTATTCTGAAAACCTTCTTTGTCTCACTCAGAGCACCACACTCGGCCTTCATTCCCACCATTATAAAGACCATGGCCGGGTGCCACATCAGGGACTGCGGAGGATGATGGTGGACACAGCAAGGCCCTGATGCGATGAAACCTCCCTGGCCAGCCAAGGGAAACTGCTGTCAGCACTCATCACGTGCATGCGAGAGATTCTGTGAGGTAGTGTTAAGTACTGGCACAGAAGCTCACTTTGTAATGAACCATCCTCCTTCACACTGTCGAAAATTAGACAAGAAAACAGCACTCCAGCCCCAAACAAAACTCCCTTCTCCCCCAAATCCAAGGGCTGGGAAGGACCCGAGCTGAGAAGCACGAAGCAGAAGAGAGGCTTTTAAACCTCAACACCCAAGGCCAGCACTTACTTTGCCATCCCCTTTGGGGTTTAGGTAAACCACGTAATGTCCACCATGATTATCTCCACTGTGAACCAAGACTGCATGGAGAATATAATTTGCAGGGTCCTTAGGGTCTGTTTTTTGCAAAAATTCATCAAGTGGTAACTGTTCTGGAAATTCAAACCTGTTCAAAATATTTTTTAAAAATGTATTAAAATTATTTTTAAAATCAATATTGATTTCCACGTAAAATATGTTGTTTTTTGAACTCTTATAATTGGGCATCATTAATCATGAACTATGAATGACTCTGAAGGCTCTTGAAGCTACTTCTAAAGAAGTAGCTACTTACGAGTACTTACGAGAAAATCATCAACTTAAAGTTCAGGGGAAAGTCAGTGAGAACAATACGATACTAACTAGGAGGTTCAAGTTCACAGAGCTTGGCCCAACCATCTCATAGTCAATCAATTTACACTGAATGAATGTTAGTGCCTACAGAAGCCTACGGCATCTGTAATGTACTGACAACACCATGACGTTAGAGAGAGAGGTGTATAAAGGACCGTGACCCTTAGATTTTACAAAGGTACTATATTTGACAATCCTAAATTAGTGACCTCCTAACTTGTGATTTGGTTAAATCTTATAAATGATAAATAAGCTGTACGCAAGCATGGGATGAATAGCTCAGTTGGTACAGTGCCTGGACAGCATGCAGAAGACCATAAGCTCTTTCACCAATTGGGTATAAGCGTGTTGGCTCAGTTCCACAGAGTGAAGACAGGATGGTCAGAAGTTTATGGTCCTGGTGAACTGGCAACCAGCCTGAGTTAAACTATCTCAAAATTAAGTAAATAGCTTTCAGAGGCAAAAAAAAAAAAAAAAAAAAAAAAAGGAAAGCCACACAAAGTGGATCAGAGTCCAAATGAGTATAGGAATCTCGTGGCTGAGGGCTGCTTGAATCCAGCCTTACCATCTTGGGAATGTTTGCTGAAAATGTCCAACTTGGATATTTAGGGGGAAAAAAAGTCACAATTTTTTAAAATGATGGCAACAATGCCATTGAAAACAGGGAGAAAAAGGAGGCGTACAGAAAACAGGTTAGAAAAAAAGGCAGTTGAGCCCACACACTCCATTTGTGAAAATAAATTCTGTCATATTCTACCTTCAAGTATGAATGGTGACTAACCATCATCTACCCTGCTCAAAGTTGATGTTCAAAAAAACCAGGGTGAAATTCTGTATACAAACTCAAATAAGTCAAGCAGTAGTGTCTCTACAGAGTGAGTTCCAAGACTACCAGGAGCTATTACACAGAGAAACCCTTCCTGTCGCAGGGTGTGTGTGTGTGTGTGTGTGTGTGTGTGTGTGTGTGTGTGTAAACAAAACCCAAAAACCTTAGAGAAACCATTTATCATCGAGCATACAAAGGCTCATCAACATTAGGAGAGGCTGACCTCGCTGGATATCTAAGGATCATCTTGAAAGAGTGTCTAATGTTGCTTTCTCCGCCTGCCCTATGGCTGAACCATGCCTAAGGTTCATGCAGTGCTACAGAGGAAGCCCAGGCCTCATATATGGTAGCCAAACATGCTACCAATGGAAGCACATCCCTTAATTCTTGAATCTATTGTCTTAAAAATATGAATAAAAAATTATAATGGGGTAGAGACACACACCATCATTCCTAGGACATTCTGGAAGCTAAAAACAAAACATTTGATTTGTGGTAAAAATCTACATTTAGTCAAAAGCTCTGTGACCCTGCCCTTTGTCTTCAGTGTGGCAGAGCAGAGGGTTGGGGTCAGGGCACTATCACTGAGAGGGACAATCAACCGAGAACCACCACCTGTCAGATACACCTCTACCCTACCCTAGAGGAAGGAGAACAGAGAGCACAGCACAGCACAGAGGTCACACGGAGCCCCTCCAACACCCCATTACCTGTCATTGATCTTGATGTTTTGGTCCGTCTGAGGGTCATACATGAACCTCATAAGTTGCAGGTGTAACACTGGGGGCAATGTTAGGAATTTCACACCTTTCTCTGCCTCCTGGAAGTGGAGAAGAAATGGTGATTTTTAGTTCACCTCTGTGTATTTTTGGTTTTCTTGGAGATGGGGGTGGGGGGAGGTCTCACTTTATAAACTTTGAACCTCCTACCTTTGTCTCCTACATTACCACTCCAGGTTTACCAGTCTTTTAGGGTTTTTTTTTTTAGAGAGTTTTACCATGTCACCCTGGCTGGCCTGGAACTCCTGTCTCTGCCCATCAAACACTGGAATTAAACCCGGGCCCCATCACATCCAGCTTCACCTGTTTCTTAAGCTAGTAAAGAAGTGTTTCTGACTAGGGAGATAGCTCAGAGATGAAGAAAATTAATTGTCCCACAAGGGTGACAGATCTGACGTGACCCCTAAATTCAACGAAGCGCGGGTAAACGGCGGGAGTAACTATGACTCTCTTAAGGTAGCCAAATGCCTCGTCATCTAATTAGTGACGCGCATGAATGGATGAACGAGATTCCCACTGTCCCTACCTACGATCCAGCGAAACCACAGCCAAGGGAACGGGCTTGGCGGAATCAGCGGGGAAAGAAGACCCTGTTGAGCTTGACTCTAGTCTGGCACGGTGAAGAGACATGAGAGGTGTAGATAAGTGGGAGGCCCCCACTGCTTACCAAAAGTGGCCCACTAGGCACTCGCATTCCATGCCCGGCTCCACGCCAGTGAGCTGGGCTTCTTACCCATTTGAAGTTTGAAAATAAGTTGAGATCGTTTCAGCCCCAAGACCTCTAATCATTCGCTTTACTGGATAAAACTGCGTGTGTGGGAGAGGGAGAGCGCCAGCTATCCTGAGCGAAACTTCGGAGGGAACCAGCTACTAGATGGTTCGATTAGTCCTTCGCCCCTATACCCAGGTCGGATGACCGATTTGCACGTCAAGACCGCTACGGACCTCCACCAGAGTTTCCTCTGGCTTCGCCCTGCCCAGGCATAGTTCACCATCTTTTGGGTCCTAGCGCGTATGCTCGTGCTCCACCTCCCCGGCACGGTGAGCGAGACGGGCCGGTGGTGCGCCCTTGGCGGACTGGAGAGGCCTCGGGATCCCACCTCGAGCCCCTGGACGGAGCCCTTTACCTTCATTGCGCCAGGGCGGCTTTCAGACGAGCCCCTGACTCGCACACATAAAGATGGAGTGAAAGAACCGTGTCCAAAGTTGCCCTGCCTTCCCAACATGTCTCCACATACACGCCTACTCATCTAGATGGGGAAAAGCAGACTGCAGGGCTGCTTCTCAAGTTCTCCCCAGCACTCATCCTGTGCAGCACAGTTCAGTGCTCTGAACCAGCAGAATAGAACCATGATACCATGAGTTACAAGTAACAGGCGGTCAGGCAGTGGTGGCCCACGCCTTTAATCCCAGCGCTTGGGAGGCAGAGGCAGGTGGATTTCTGAGTTTGAGGCCAGCCTGGTCTACAAAGTGCATTCCAGGACAGCCAGGGCTACACAGAGAAACCCTGTCTCAAACATACATACACATACACCCCAAGTTGGCAGGTCTTGGTAAGTGCTATGATAATACGTTCCCTAAATCCCGCCCAGCACCCACCTTTTGGAGGCACCCTTGGGAGGCAGAGGCAGGCAAATTTGAGGCCAGCCTGGTCTACAAAGCAGTTTCCAGTTTACCCAAGGCTACACAGAGTAAACCTTGTATCAAAAAATGTAACAAAACAATAACCAAGAAACTTTCTGATACAAAGGTCAGGAAATGTTCTGGTGAGGCACAAAACAGAAACTGTCAACCTTCACAGCACATTTCACCTCCTCTAGTTCTGTCAATGAAACATTTCACCAAACAAATATCTTCCCACCTCAGCAGACCATTCAGACAGGTGAAGCTGGATGTGATGGGGCCCGGGCTTAATCCCACTGTTTGATGGGCAGAGTTCCAGGCCAGCCAGGGTGACGTGGTAAAACTCTGTCTCAAAAAAACCCCTAAAAGACTGGTAAACCTGGAGTAGTAACGTAGGAGACAAAGGTAGGAGGAGGATCACTATATTTCATTTCTCCTCTTCACCAAAGAAATATCCTCCCGAACCTCAGCAGACCATTCAGAGAGAGAAAACGCCTGTGGGCTCAAAATCTCAAAAGCACAAGCAAGAAGCGCACAGCCCAGTGTGATCAGTGCCTGGGTAAAGAACTGGAGACAGCTCGGGAAGGAAGTTACCTGCAGGCCATGCTCCCCAGCATCGTATTTATTGTCACCGTCTAGTTGTTCTACTGCCACATAATCCACAAATGATTCAAATACTTTAAAAAGAAACAAAAAGAATAGGTCAATCGGTATGATCAATAAAGCTCAAGTACAAGCACAGGCAGCCTGGGTGACATTACATAGATTAATGTGACAAGGACATCCAGCAGAGTATGAACAGCAACTTCCCCATCCACTGACTACAGTGACACAGGCCACTGCACCTTCTCTGCTGAAAGATGGCAGAAAAGGAAGGGGGACTCAAGTACTTCGCTGAAACATTTATAAGCTTAGTCAATTAAGACAGCATGGGACTGGGGCATAGACAATCAGTGGGTGTGAAACTCAAGGAACCAGGCAGAAGATGCACCTGCATGGGGCACCGTGACATCAGCCCTGGAACAGTGACAACAGAGCAACAACTAATACAGTGACGTCACTAAAATCAGCATATGTCATTCAACTAACAGCAGCATGAGGTCACACAAAGGACCCCTGGGGGTTGGGGAGTAACACACCAGACAACAGTCAGGTCAGCAGTTACACTGAGGGCAACCACGGGTGGTATGGGACAGGGGTCCTGAGAAGAGAAACAGAAGGGCCAGGGAGAATAACCAATAAAGCACCAAGAGGAAAAATGAAGCGGAAGTCAAGACAGTAAGAACTAATCAGCAAAGGAGACCCGTGCAGCAGCACAAGACGTGAAGATGGTGATGCTTACGCACAATGATCAGAAACTCCAGCTTAACAAAGGAAAGGGGACCCAACTGGAAGACAGTGGTACAAATAAAACCCCTGGCAATCCAATCTATGCCCAGGAAAAACTCATCTACATCAGAGGAGCCTAACCTGTTAAACAGGCTTTACAATGAGATACACAGAATCATTCTTTACACTGGCGTGACTGACTGGCGGAAAAGCACATACACTATCACTAGACTTAGGTATATCAGTCCACACCATGAGATAAATGATGCTGAGCCTGCCATAAATGCAAGCAGGAAATGAATGAGAGCAATGGCCTGAACCTGTAGAGAAGCAATATACCGGTACATAAAGGCCCCTAAAATGAACACTAGGTGATGATCAAGCCACTGGTCCTGTAAGGAACACATGAAGCACACATGAACAAGATGCTGAAAAAGGCTCAGACTACAACCGGGCCAGCCCAAGTTGCTGAATGCTAGAGGTGTTTCCTCTGATGGGGGGAGGGGGATCCAGGGATTGGGCAGGCCACAAGAGGCTTCCAGGCAGCTGGACACACTGCTCTTGAGAGTTGGATACACAGAAGCAGGTAGTCACCCAATGTGCTGTATGCTTAAGATGTCACTCCCTGCATGTAACCTTAATTATAACACAACGCCTGTTCCTAATGAGACACTGAGCGAGAGCAGCAATGAAACATGGAAACAAGACTTACTGTTTTTCTTTCCTTTTATACTTAGCTGGATATCATAATAGTCTTCTCTCCTATCAGAACGGTAGTCTACTTCTTTGCACTGAATATAGGACTGTAAGTAAAGAGAGGGCAGCGTCAGCATGGCTGTCAGGCTACATTCAGTCTCTCAAGCCATTCTTTAAAGCTAATGCTCACATACCACCATTTTGCCTCGGAATAACTTTGGAATGGTGCCCTCTACACAGGTGCCTTTCATTTTATTTTCCACATTATCAAGCAACTGAAAGAGAAGATTTGAGCATTAAAAACAACTTATACTTGAGTAACACATAGTAATTTAGCACTTTACTTGGAAATGCCAACAGTCAAAGAATTTCTAGACTATAAATATATTACCTTTGGCATGCAATTATTTAAAAAAAAAAACATACAAAATCTTTCTTGGCTGGATTTTGTTGCTTTTACAAAAAAATATCTCCATGCAATAGTTGATGTTAACCTTTTACACAGTCTTTGGGATGAATTAGTAATCTCGAGTGCCTTTAGAAGCATTTTTTATGTTTATTTTACCTCTGTGGAAAAGCATGTAAATTGATCACTAAACTTAACTCGGAATGGTCCACACCAAGAGATTAATGAGGTTGAGCCTGTCAACAGGATTGACTGGTTTGTCCATGGATATTTAATGAACTGATTCAATCCAGCTAGTGCTGCAAAAAAGAAAACACACCTTGCCCAGCCAATCACCTTGAACATCCATTCCAAGTCTGCGTGAGCACGCTTCTATGTCCTTCCTCAATCCAGGAAGGAATGACTAGTGACTAATGGGGACAGGCAACAGCACCACCTCTGTAGTCCTGCAGCTGCCTAATCAAAGTGAGTTTCCCTCGCTTTGTGACTCCTTTGTATATGCTCAGGCAATCAATGAGAAACCCACTACTCACAGCTACATCTGTTCAACCTTCCCCAGCATCACATCACCTTCTGACTCAGTTTCCCACAGTTCGAAACTACACGAGCCCTAAACCAGGCATGTTGGTGGGATCCCAGCACTCTTTTAACTCTGGCCTACACATCAGTCCTAAACCAAGGTAAATGGTCTTAGTTGTAAAACTACTTGGTAAAGACCTCCAGCATTGTCTCAAACATTCACTTTGACAACCGAATAGTTACTGCTTGAAACTTACCACTCGACAAAGCTCTTGAACATCGTGTTGCATGAAGCTATCTAAAGTTTCCCACCTTTCAAAGAGAAAAGGAGGATCGACATTTCAATTTCTGAATTTCAAGGGAGTAAATTAAGACGCAATCTAGACTGCAAACTAAATTCAATTAACCTCTAGCCTCAAATTCAGTGGGTGGGTTTTTTTGTATGTAAAGAGTATCTTGGGGATTGTCATAATGCAAAGATTAAACTGAATTTTATTAGTAGTCAGTGAAAATTTTAAATTTTTTTAAAATCTAAAAGGTGGTAACTACAAGTCACATACACTTCAATGCAAGACACGCCCCTTTGTCAAAAAGCGAAGTGGTGAAATCTTTCAGGAAAAACTCTAACACAAAGCCTTACTTCCAAAGAGGGAAAGGATAGAAGCCCTGCGGCCAGCCGTGAGCCTGCCTGAGCCTGAGCCAGATGCCGGGTCACTCCTGTCTCCACTCTTGTCCCTTACACAGAAAGCAGAATGGAGGTGGATTGCTGATACATACCCAAATGACTTTGTGAGCTTTTTTGTTCCTACGGGCTTATCGCTGTGCTGTAATTCATAGAACACTCTTTGTAATGCTAAAGGGACGCTTTTAGATGAATCATCGCCCTCTGTTGGCATCATGTACACAGCCTAAAAGAATTGATTTAGAAGTGTTTAATTTTAGATAAAAGTATCATTTCTAATATCATAAGGAGTAAAGCAATTTGCTAGGGGCTCAAGTTTGTAAAACCATCAAATGTCTGTAGAGACAATTTAGAAAAAAACAAAAGAGAATGCAAAAAAACTTAAGTCACCTACAGCTCACCCCCGGCACTCCCTGGGGCGGTGCACATTTAACCCTGCCAGTGTGTAGGAACCAGAGATGATGAAATGCAGATGGCACTCAAGCTACCACTCTGCGAGATTCCACCTCAGAGAGCAGCTGTCGCAGAAGCGAGCAGATGAGATACACATACAAGTACCTTCTCTGTCCCACTCCATACTGTCTGCAGTCAGAAAAGCACCACCCTCCATCATTAGACTCAAACTGCTTATTATGAAGCTGAGGCAGGAGAACCACAAAGACTACTAAGTGACTAAAGCCAGTCTAGGAACATGTGTAGACACCTCCTCTCCCTAACATTGTGAAGAGGGTGTGGGGCTGGCTGTGGTGCCACCTATCTTTAATCCCAGCACTCCACATTAACCAGGCAGGCAGATCTCTGGCCAGCCTGTCAGCTACAAGACAGCCAGTACTACACAGACTCTAAATAAGGTCAGAGAGAGCCTGGGAATATACTTTAAAGGTAAAAACATTAGCCCTAAAAATCAATTAATTGTTATCATTATGTGTTTGTATTTTTAAATTTGATCACATAAGTTAGCTCCAAGAGCAGGTGGACCCCACCACCACCAGAGACTAAAGGCATCCTGGCAAGGCCTCCCTGCAGAAAAAAGGGCTGCTGTCTGGGAGGTAAGAGAGTATCTGCTGGGCCTTTAACATACCTTGCAGAAGAGAAGGCAAAAAGCTGCTGAAAGGAATACTATTCATTTACCTTTCGTAACTGATTTGTGAAAAACAAGGTCTGCAGCAAGCTATTCATGTAACACGTTGCTCCCTGATTCTTTAAGCCGACATAGCCAGTATGCTTCTTTGAGTCCCACCTGAAAGACAGTCCAAGTTTGAAGGTCCACTGCCAGGGACACCTGGCTTCTACAATATATAGGGCTCAGTTGGCCATTTGCCCTGGCATCTGTGCAGCTGAGCATCACCATCACATGTCATCTTCTGCTATCTAACATGCTGACAAAGGAACACAGACCATTCCTCTAGGCACAACACTGGGAACCGAGGTCTCACAACACACGGATCTTTCACTGCCGTAGCCATTCAAATTCAATTTCAGCATTCACCTAACAGTCTCCTAACAGTTCTCAGCACCACTGTCATTTATAAAGATCAGCACTCAGACACCGGGGATTACCCTTTACATCAAATGTGACCACAGATCGATCGATCGATCGATCGATCAATCAATCAATCAATCAATCAATCACTCTCTCTCTCTCTAACACACACACACCCCCCAAAAATATGAATGCCTAATGTGTAAGATGTGGCAGACAACCCCATCACCAAATCTATAGAAATAAATTTATGCAGGAGAAGACAGGAAGTGTAGATCTTCAAGTTTTAGAATGCATTTTTTAAACCTCAAGGGCAGCACCTCTTTGTTATGCTGAATGGCTACTTAAAATGGTAGTCTAAGCTGTGTCCCAGATTATTTTCAACCTATGTGACCGCCCAGCAGAGAGAAATCTACTGGTAAACAGAAACCCACTACTTCTTCCAGGCAAACTTCTGATCCTCTTACATATCTAGCATGCTGACAAAGGAGCACTGACAACACCAGAGAGGATGAGTGACTGCAGTCCCAGGGCCTGGCCAACAGCCCAGAGTAGAGCCTCACACCTACAAAGGGACCTACCTGTCAGTAGTCCCCAGTACATTTCCTGTGACAGGTTTTCATACCTGTGCAGGCTTCAAAATAAAAGCAACAGCCACATACATGAAGGCCCTGGTTTCTTTATAGATAAGACTGTGACTGGAAAACCAGTGCTGGCTGGTGGAAAACCCACTGGTGAGGGTATAAAGTAGGCAACTATATTGTTGAGTATTGGGGCAAACTCTCTCAGGCATACTCTCGGGCGTCACAGAACAGCACAGGAGGGAGTACCTAACTGGACAAAAACTTACGCAACTCCATGGGGAGCATCTGCCTGTACAAAAACTTCAAAGGTGACTTTGTCATCATCTATGAATCCTTTCTCAGGATCAGTCACTTCCTGTAAAATAAAAATATCAACTCGCATAAGAACACACAAGATCCACCTTCCCCAGAAGAAGCGACTGTCTTTGTACTCTGCACTCAGTAAAGCACTTCTTCAAAATTTAATGGGGCACTCCTTTAAAATTTTCCCACACCTTTGCCCTAGTTTGGAAGTGATCCTTTTTTGTTAAGTATGACCCCTAAGAGCTTTGCAAAGATCAAGGTGCTCAGGGTTCTCCGTTACAGCCTGAGTGAGCTGATGAGAGTCTAAAGTACTCTAACTAGAGAGCAACCCACCACTAGCCACTTCTTCAGAAAGGGGCCCCAAGAAAGGTCACCCCTACCAGGAAGGATTTCCACCATGTGACTAAAACATGCTTCAGTGGGCAGGAGAAACAGCTCTGCTAACAGGCTTGCTGCTGTCATGGGAATCAGAATTTGGTCCTAACACCCACACCTCACAAATGCCATGGCTCTGACCCCAAAGAATCTGACAAGCAGTCCTGGCCCCTGTGGCACCCTCACACACATACAAACAAGTTTGTGAAAGATACTCTAAAACTTCATACTCAATGCCAGATGGTGGTGGCCCACACCTCTATTTTCAGCACTTGAGCACTCAGGATGTGGATGCAGAGGCCAGCCCGGTCTACTTAGAGAGTTCCAATACAACCAGGGCCACAGAGAAACCCTGTCAGGAAGGGCAGAGCCATGCCTGAGGAGCCAGTGAGATGACACAGACAGCAGGTACTTTGTCATCTAAGCCTAAACCCATGATTTGAGCTGAATACACAGAACCCACACAAATGGACCACACCTTAGTTCATGTATGCCTACACTCAGTTATTTGCATATAATAAAGCTTGCATACCATGTACACACAGCATAGTAAGTAAAAATTTAAAGGCTGCAACCGGAATCTTTATATATACTGAACACATAATGCCAGAAAGCCACACCAACTTCCAGGTGTCTACCTGCTAAACTCACAAAGCAAGGTTTTTGAAGATAAAAAGAACAAGACCAGGCAATACCAGTTGAGATATTGAGTCTAAACACTGTCACTTACACTCCAGGCCATGAAATTAGAGAATCCCCAGTCGTTTTCCTTGTGGAAGAACAAGTGACTGATTCGCCGGCTGAATGATTTGTCATCGTCCCTGTAATTTATGATCTTCAGCACTGCTTGTGCGTGGCAGGACCACGACCTATTGCAGAAGGAAACAAAACCCACCGAACCTTAACCGGCATATTTAACTGAGACCCACACGTCTTTAAAACACCAGAACCAGCACATGAAAATCTACCCTGGATAGGATAGAAGGATTTGAAGCCACAACTGCAGTAGCTCACAGTTCTAGTTTATTATTTGAGGACAGGATCTCGCCATGTAACTCTAGCTGGACTAGAACTCAGATCTACCTGCCTCTCTGCTTTCTGTGAGGTAAGATTAAGGTGTGTACCATGACCTGGCTTGGGTTTGTTCCTGCCTGAACTTTAAATATCAGCCTTAGGTTTTACGAAACTGTGGCTAGGTGAGGGGTGTGCCTCAGTGGTTGCATGTCATGTACAGAGAAATCCCTGTGACAGGGGATACAATAATAAAACAGTGGGTGAGCAAGAAATGGTAGCACACACACAGTCTCTACCACTGAGGAAGTTGAGGCAAGGGGATTACTGTGAACTCAAGTCTATCCTAATAACAAAGCAAAACCCTTCCCTTCCTCCTTCCATCCATAACCGAGGATGGATGCACCTCTGGGTTCTACCACAATGCAGTGTTCCCAGCAGAGCTTGCAGCAGGACACCTGCCCTATGTATCAAGAGTTCAGGCACAGAAGCATGTCCTGCCAGTCAGAACACCAGAGGGCGGGTCCATGACTTCCATCTATGCAGTTCAGTCTGGGCCAATCAATTTACTACCAGAGACAAGAACCACCTTAATCTGTATGTGGTCCTTCACTACAGATAAAGCTGATTTCACACCTTTCTGAGGGGAAGAAGCAATGCTGAGGCTGTAAGCCCACCCTGTGAGCTTGTACTGGGCAACCGTTTACCGCTACCACTCGCAAGCTTAGCTTGGCACTTCTCAAACATTAAAAGAGACGGAAATAAACTGTGTTCTTCCTGGGAGTATGTTCAGAACAACCAAAGCTGCTATCTCCTGGTGAACACTTTCCTCTGGGTTCCCAAACACCAGAATCGGAGGGTCATGGGGCCTAAGCACAGCGTTTGGCTCCTTGGTGCAGACAAAGGGATCTCTACAGCCCACACACACCCTCTCCCAACTGTCACACTAACAGGAGTTTACAGCGAGGATGTGGACTAAAAGGAGAACCACACACTTCTGAGATTAAACCAAAGGGGTAAAGTTTGAAAGACTCATATACCATGAAACCCCTTTCGTGTAATTGGAAGGACCTCCAAGATGTCTTTGTTTCTCAGTTACTGAGACAGGGTCTCATTTAATCCAGGCTGGCCTTGAACTGAACCTCCTGCCTCCATTTCCCAAATACTGGTATTAAGACACTTTAAAAAATAAAACTCCTTTTGAAAAGCATGACCAAAACTTTCCCCCATAACTAGGCCAAATCCGTGCTTTTAAACACCTCACTAACATCTGTGAGGTGTGCTTTCCAGCTAGCCCATAGGCACAAGCCTTCAGAGGACAGAAGGGCTAGCTGTGTAAGCTACAGTCACACTTAAGGCATCTGCTTCTGGGGACAAGGGGACAGTTCAGTGACTGGCAGAGTCCAAATGGACGCAGTCCATGCTGATGGGCACTTACATACTAAAGTTACTTTTTTATTACACTCTTTATAATCAGGGCTGGGGCTGTAACTCAGCAGTAGAATGCTTCTGTAGGAGTCCCTGGGTTCCATCCCCAGAGCCAAAAGAAAAGGGACTGTTACAGAGTGACAAAGAAACTAAAACTGGGCGAGACTGATGGAGCTTGGCCTCCAGAAATGTGTGCATTTGTAGTTGCATCAGTTAAACTCTTACGTGGAGTCAGATTCAGCATTGCACTGGAGAAAGAATCCTACGCTTTTTTGGTGTGGTCTGTCTGGATAAAAGCGTGGCATCACCATAATCTTCCATGGCAGATTTCGCACAAAACACGGAGGGCTAAGGACCGACTCACTCAGTCTGCTGAAGCGCTCGACAGTGAACTGAAAGGTTGCCTCGGAGCGCCAACTGGTGTCTGCAAGAAAACATGCCATCAATCACAGAGCCAGGGCATTAACCAAAAGCATATCAACACTGCAGTAAACTGCTCTACAAGATCTCAATCCAGTCCAACTGCTGATGCCTCTGGGAAATGAAAGTGGCTTTTCCAGCGTATGAAAAGGCACTAATAAAGACAGTTTCTACACAGCTGGATGCTAGCAGAGGGTCCACTCACCCACGCCTGCCTTCCCTCAGAGAACTAAGGGTTTAGGGGGATGAACTTTACTTCAGTTTTCACCCCCCACACCTGGAAATCAACTGAGGGGACAGACTTGGGAGTGAAGAAAAAGAAGGGCTTATGCTTATACTTTTGTATGTATGTGGGACTGACTGTAGAGGAGGGAAGAGGCCATCCGCTTTGTTAGGAGCACAGTAGAGCACAGGGCTAACAGGCCCTCAAGCTTAAAACTGTAAAATAAGAAACTGGATTCCTTATGGTAGCAATTTGTTTACAGAGAAATTAAAGTTCTTTCCAATATGAATATTAGCACAAGAATGAAGGTTTCTGCCCCTCCACTGCCTCTGCTCAGAGGTTTAGTGTCTCAATCAAAAATGTATCATCTAAAAGAGGGCACCATTCACCCATCACTGGCAAGTGGCCACAGGCCAGTGAAGCTGATACAGTCTCAGGAATGTCTTACTGCTTGCTTCTCAAGCTATAGCGAGTGAGCCGTCGTCCACAGCCACTCTGTCACAGTTGCTACTGACAAGCACCAGTAAAACATGACAAAATTCACAGGAAACCAAGGGGCTGCGGAAGGGTCTGAAGGAATCACTTTCTATGCTTTCTATCTTGCAACAAAGAGAAACCTGCTCCCTGACTGGTAGGAACTGAGGGCCACCTCCCCCATATAGAATCAGGTACTGACTTCCCTGGCTACTGGGTCCCAGAACATAATCAGAGGACTATGTATAACTAGACTTATGAAGAGCATGTTAATTTACACAAACACCCTGCCCCCTCCTTACATTCCCAGAGTGCTGAAGGCCATCAAAATAGAGCCCCACAACCCTTCCATCTCCAAACTGCACATAACATGGGTTTGTGGAATCACCTGTTCTAGATATACTAAAGTTGCTAGAAGTTTGCAACTACCTGGGTCTGTTCTTAAGAAAACATGTCCATCAGTCCTCACAAGAGGGTATTCTTTACCGAGGTCTGTCAATGTTCCCTCACCCCGTTTTTGTAACCAAGCACATCCCGGCTCCCTCAGTCAGGGCAGGAACGCAATGGAAGAGCAGCTCCAGGAAGCTGCGTCAGGGTGCTCATGACTGACCTACGTCTACTGGGTTGGATATTCCTGCACCTGCCTGAAGGGGGAAGAATTCTGCCTATGAATTTGCCTAAAAGGACTTAGCAGAAAAGGTTAGCAACATGGTTTAATGGACATACAAATTGCACCTGAACAGCATTAATTTCCACTTTACAGAAAAGAAAACTGAGGCATGCTGACATGATGCATGTCATCAGTGGAGATGCCAAGGACAGGGGCAGTGCACACTACAATAAAGCTAGCCTGTCCCTGTAACTCAGACTTGTAAGATTATATTTATACCCACAAAAATTGGAGCAGACTACAATTTTTTTTGTTCTTCCATGCCACACATTAGTCAAATCGACAAACTATTTTTTAAATGTCAAGGGAAAAAAAGTGAGTGGTGACATTGATCTTAATGTGCAAATCTTTTCAAAATAGAACCTGGCACTGTCCGTGGTCCCTATTCACTAGTCTGCTTCCTTAGATGTCACACCGGATTTGTGCATTATACTGAAGGTACATTCTTAGAACAGGCTAAGGAAGTTGAAACTTCTTGTGAGTAACCTGGGGGCTGGGATACAATCCAATCTTAGAGCTGACATGATGAACAAGGCCCTTGGTGCTCAAACAAGTAGGACAAATGAGAATTTTTAACAGCCTAAGGAAACCTGAAACCTATCCACAGTCCTCCTAGAGGGAATTCCTCGAGACTGACCAATCTGACAAGGGTCTCTGCCCAAGAATGAATACAGTGGCACATGGGAGTGGGAGTTAGATCCACTTAAAACAACTCTGAGTGGACTGCCCTGGCCTCAACTCTGTAGAGAAAGCACACAGACAGGACACTTCAGGTTTTAAAGGGATTAATTTCTCCATATGGCGACTCTAGAAGGATGTCTTCTCAAACCTTCTGACATACTAGTCATTCTAACACAAATTTTACAAGTCTGTTACTCTTAAGAAATGGGTTGTTTCTAGACACCTACAACTTAATGCACCTCTATCTAGGTCCTCATAGCCCATGTGTTTGCTCTAAAACCTCTCATCTAAGGACAAGCAATACTTGATGAAATGAGAAATATGACAACAAAAAGGCTCTAACACCTGCCCACCCCATTAGTCTGTTAACAGGCATTTAAAAAATATGCTCTTTTCCTCAACTACACGTGTCCTCCACTAATGTCTGCACTGCCAAGCTACCCAAGTTCTTACACGAGAGATGAGCTCAATAAAGTCACAGATCATATGGTTACAAATTGGCCTCAATCCAATGTTTTCTAGATCATGTGTCCTAGTTTGATATATTTTTAAAAGATCTAAGTAAAGGGGTTCAAAGCCAGAGTCTAAGGGATCATTAAGAAAACCCCAGGGTTTCTGTGGTGGCGCACGCCTTTAATCCCAGCACTCGGGAGGCAGAGGCAGGCGGATTTCTGAGTTCGAGGCCAGCCTGGTCTACAAAGTGAGTGCCAGGACAGCCAGGGCTACACAGAGAAACCCTGTCTCGAAAAAAACCAAAAAAAAAAAAAAAAAGAAAACCCCAGGGTTTCTAAGGGATGGCTGAGGCATGGGTAATGCAGAGCTCCTCAAACTTCCCAAGGTTCTGACCTGGCCACATGACACATACAACCTACATCAGCGGTTCAGAGTCACATTACTTCCGGAAAAGCTCACCAAGATCTGCTCCAGAAACAGAGCCCTACCCTCCCTTGCCTCTGCCATGCTGTAAATAGGCCCAGGCCCAGGCCCAGCCCTTGCTGAAGACACTTCCAACTGCAAACCAAGAGGACCGCTGGCTGCTCTGCTTTCCCATCCGAGAAGAAGACAAGCTGGGCCACTGCTACTCTTAGGTATTGTGATAAAGCATGAGTACTTAGTACTAAGAATTCAATATTATTTACCCTGAGATAAGAGAATGCTGACTCTTAACCATGGTTCAATCTAGGCCACCCAGGCTCCCAGGAGACATTTAGCAATGTCTAGAGCCATCTGGTTGTCTGTTATGGCTGCAGAGAGGAAGCAGGTAGGGTTTAGTGGGAAACACTGGTGTATTCTAATACACAGAATAACCCACTGTCTCATAGCTGTATCTATCTCTCCCTACACTCCTAGTAAGAGGAATTGCTTAAAACAAGCTGCACTGGGAGAGCTGATGGGGTGGGCTTGGCTACAGCTCTACATACAACTCAAATTGACCCCAAATGCACACCTGGCACCTCTGCCTAGCCACTTTCCCAAATGTCCTCTCTGAAAAGATCCTGGCATCTCTGGTGTCCAAAGTGAAACCACCAAACGCCCAATAACCAATAAGACCACACCCACACCGATGCCCTTCATCTACAGTGGAAAGCGCACTCCACGGGGAACAAAGCAGCGGGGTGTAGCCCACGCCTCTTTACCTTCCTCAGAAATTGCCTCAGCCAGCTGCCAGGGGTAAACCGCACTGTGAGAGAACTCTCAACTGCGGCTGCAGTTTCGCATGGAGGCTGAACTTTTGGCAGGAGGTCTGAACAGCAGTCCTTCTGGTGGTGCAGCCCGTGCCTGATGGTTTCTTTCAACTGCCCCGTTACTCCCCTGGGAAGGACACAACCCTCATGAGGATTGATGGACATGCTTGTACAGAACATGGTTTCATATTACACTGCAAGATTCCAGGGGCTGCATAAAATTACTGGCTGCTCCCTTCTCAGGACTTTGGCTTGCAAATGTTTACATCTCTTAAGATGATATAAAAGAAGATTTCTCAAAAGAAAAAAATGATTCCCTGACACAAAATGCCCATGCATATATACATAAGCATATGTTTTTCCACATGACCGATACAGAGAAAAGTGAGTGGAGGAAGTGCAGGGCCCAACGCTTGGCTCTTTCTTCATTCCTAACAGGAGCTAGGAGGCGCTCTCATTGTAGGACCGGTAAGACACGAAAGTGGGAATGCAGTAGAAAACCAAATCCCAATGCCTGGAAGCATCTTGCTGCAAACAAATGGGAAAAGACAATCTCTCTGGCACCCTGAACACTAGCGGTGGCTGGAGACCTCCTGTGGGTGTGAGCAGACGCCACTCATGAGAAAGCTCTGGATTTGAACCCCTTGCCTAGACTGAGGAGAAGCGACTCACCTTGAGATTTCACACAGCCTGGAAATTCAAAACAAAAACAGGATCCCAAACAGCCTCAGACAGGCCCTCCAACAAACTAACTACTCTAGACTAGGAAGTACTCGAGGGAAATACAGGTGGGGTTGTTTGACAGCGCTCGACAGCTGAGTGAGTGAGTGGCACTTACCATCCTCCATGTCCTCTTCTGCGTTGCTGTGCCCATCACTCAGGGTGACATTCCCATTGATGACAGGGTTCTGAGTAATTCTTGGTGGGTCATCTGTATCTCCAGCTTTAAAGAAAAAGAAGAAACTTATGAGCTGGTCTTCACAATTGGACTAGATGCACAAGAATACGCTTGATAATTTGTAGTCACTAAATTCTAACTGTAACATAACTCTTGCATATTCTAATTCAAGTTTTCAAAGTTTGAAGGCTATTGAATATTGGTCACAATGCATGATAATCTGCTCCATTTGTTTTTGTTTAGTTTTGTTTTGTTATTGTTTTTTTTTCCCAAGACAGGGTTTCTCTGTGTATCCCTGGCTGCCCTGGAACTCACTCTGTAGACCAGGCTGGCCTCGAACTCAGCAATCCGCCTGCCTCTGCCTCCGGAGTGCTGGGATTAAAGGGGTGCCCACCATGCCCGGCCATCTGCTCCATTTGTAATTAAGAAAAGGACTATTCTGTATATATAAGACGTTTATGTGCACTGTCTACTTACTCTTATTCCGAAATGGCTAATGGCTTAGACTTAAGAACCTTTACATAATTGATATGGAAAGTCATTTTGCAATAAGCTTCCTAACTAATTAAAATGTAATCCTCCAGAGATGGGCCATAGGTCCTAGGAGAGCTTTTGCCTAGCATGCACAAAGATTCCTGGGTCCCACACTTAGCATTGAAAAAAAAAAAAACAAACAATAAAACTTAACCAAGGAACTAAGGTTAAGAGCATTCATTGCTTCTGGGGAGTACCTGAGCTTGGTTCCCAAACCAACAATGCAGTTCACAACTGCCTGTAACTCTTAATTCCCAGGAATATAATGTCCTCATCTGAACTGCCGAGGCTACCTGTACTCACGTGTACATATACCAATCCATCTACACACAAACACACACAAACCAAAAACATCTTTGAATAAAAAAACCATACAATTTTCTTGAGTTTATTAAACATCTGAAAACAAAGCTGAGTAAGACACCACCAGTTATTTTGGGGTTTGCGATGTTCAGACCACAGCTGGAACCACCACATCTGGCTAATCTTGGGAGTTAAATCAGCCCCTATATACCATTCCAAAACACTGAGTCAAGTCCACAAATGCTGCCATCTTGTCCAGGAGCGACACTTTTCCCCTGCCATGACAAACACCCAGCAGCAGGAAAAGGGTCTCACTACCCGAAGGAGGCATGCTTTTCTAAATAGCTAGGGAGCTGTGTGCTGAACCTTCACAATCCCAAATCTTACTGTTACCAGGGATGGACATGAGACTGGGACAGACCCAGGGACAGGGAGACAGGCAGGCATGAACACACATGCATGCGCTCATGCATGCATGAATGTGTGTGTGTGTGTGCACACACACAAAAACACACGTTCAGAACCATGGACAGAGCTGAGGCTAGTCCCCTCCTATTGTTTGGCTCTTAAACTCCTGCATCACCATCTCTGTATCTAAAAACTCTCAAAATGTAAGAAATAGACATTCATCCATATTTAGACAGACAAATTTAAGATCACACCCAATCTTCACAGTTTAATAATACACACTTGTATTAGAATGCTATGTCTAAAAACTAACACTTTTAAACACTGGCCCACAATCCCTTGGATAAGGGTTTGAGGGATGTGGAATCCTGGAACTCACAATAATACCTGCCTTATGCCCCAAGTGCCAGCCAGGTGACAAACCAATGAGGTTTCAAATGACAAAGGCTCTGTAAGAGCCAGCGAGAATCGTTTTGGTGATTTACCTAGTCTAAATTTTCTAAACAATGAGCATATATATAAGAGCTGCAAGGCAAAGAGAAATGGGTACTTCAGAATCTCTTTGATCTATATCCCCTCAATGACATCAAATCACCCTTCAAATTTTATAAGTTCTCAAGCATTCTGTCAGTGCTGCCTGTGTTTAAAAGAGTCACAATACAACTTCTCGACATATACTATTTATTTCTTTAAAAACTGCTTTATATGTAAACCTCTCTCTGTTACTGAGCAGAAGGGCTGTGGCCAGTGCAATATAGCTGCTCAGCCCTAGTTAAAGTGCTTGCCAAAGAACCCTCATACTCCTTCTGAAATGCAGTGGAAGGAGGGACCAACTCTCAAAGTTGTCCTCTGAGCTCCATGCATTCACAGCATATGAACATCTGTTCATGCTTTCTCACTGTCTCTTTCCCCCAAGCTCTCCCTCACACCACACACACACACACACACACACACACACACACACACAAACACACACACACACACACCATAAACTGGGCATGGTCGCACATGCCTTTATCCCAAGAGGCAGGTGGATTTGTTTGAGGATAGCCAGGGATTCACAGTGAGACCCTGTCTCAAAACAAACACCACAAATATAAATCTAGGAGAGCTGTGTGTTGAAATAGGCAGAGCATATCATTCACTTCCCTGACAAATTCTCAAGGACCTATTCTTATTTGACCCTGTTCATCTGGAACCTCACAGGATGTTAAGCGACAGTGACCAGTCTGATTGATGCACACACAAGTTTGGGAGTCAGATCCTAAAAGAATTCTCTTCTCCAAACGCTGACACCGTTGCATACACTAGCAAGATTGTGCTGAGAGGACCCTGATATAGCTGTCTCTAGTGAGACTACGCCAGGGCCTAGCAAACACAGAAGTGGATGCTCACAGTCAGCTATTGGATGGATCACAGGGCCCCCAATGGAGGAGCTAGAGAAAGTACCCAAGGAGCTAAAGGGATCTGCAACCCTATAGGTGGAACAACAATATGAACTAACCAGTACCCACCGGAGCTCGTATCTCTAGTTGCATATGTATCAAAAGTCGGCCATCACTGGAAAGAGAGGCCCATTGGACTTGCAAACTTTATATGCCTCAGTACAGAGAAACGCCAGGGCCAAAAAGTGGGAGTGGGTGAGTAGGGAGGTGGGGGTGGAGGGTATGGGGGACTTTTGGGATAGCATTGGAAATATTATAAATGAGGAAAATACCTAATAAAAATAAATAAATAAATAAAATTCTCTTCAATGATACCTGGCAGTAGTCTGATCCTATCACAAATGCCTTTAAACACAATTTATGTCAAAACACAACCCAACAAACCACTCTCAGACATCCTTCTAAATTACAAGCATCCTGAAACATTAGTAAGTGAAGGCAAAGGCTGCTTTTATTCCACTAAAATCCAAATATGGTAAAATAATTCAGAGTGCAGCTACAAAGGGGTTGTTTCGGTTTTGCAGGAATTAAAGGTTGTTGAAATAAGCTGTGCAAAAATTGAGTTCCAAAGAGCTATGGCTCCACATGCCACATCTGACACACATGTGGTCAGAGTAAACTGAGCAAGCAAATCCCACCACTTGCAATGTGAGACTGAAGTAAGCCTGCCGTCACAGCTCTCCTCCCCACCCCACCCCCAAACTAAAGAGGGGTGATCTACAGTTGGCAGATCCAAGGGGAAAACAGTATCTAATCTCCAGAGCCACAAGCAACTCACAGCCAAAGTAACCCACCACACAGGTAGACAGTTAAGGCTGGGTGGCTATAAAATGTCACAAGGTCACTTGTTGGTCTGCCAGGTGCTGGAAACTCAACCACTGAAAGCTAACCGATTAGCCAGGCAGCTCAAGTCTATCTCCCAAAGGACCAAATATCTACTGTGTAAAGTTATTCAAGAGCATTTAAAACTTAAGATATGGTAATTCCTGGGTCAGAATAAGATACCAGAAGGCTGATTTACACAAATGGGTTTCACTCCTGAGCTCTATCCTACTGCCTGGGTAGGTATGTGAGCAGTCAGTCAGTCCTTCTTTGACCACTGCAGAATGGAAAGGCCACAAGCTGACATCCATTTGTCTTCTCACTTTCCACGTTATATTTTGGGGCTCAAGAATTCTAACTTTTAGAACATGACTCCCACCTACTGCACTAGACTGGCTGACCAATGAGCTTTCAGGATCCACTTGTCTCAAGAATGCCCCAACTCCCAACCCTAAGCACTGGGGTTACAGGTGGGCACGTTTTATGCAGGCTCCAAATAAAGGTTCTCATGCTTGCCCAACAAACATTTTTCCTTCGGATGTCTCTTCCTGGCCCCTCGTTGGAATTTTACAAGTAATTTAACATTATTTGGTCAAACAAAAACCCAGTATTAACTTTCTGACACACAACCATCACAAATAGTGAAGAATCATGTAGCCAACAATGACAGTACACAAAGCTAAAATGGCTAGAGAAGTCCCTGGGGCTGGGAGCTGGCCCAGCAGGTGGTTCTGGTTCAGTTCTGAGCACTCCCTCCCAACAATCTCCAAACTTCCCAAACTTCCTATGCCCAGCATCTGCAGAGAATAAAGCTACTGCCATTCTAAAGCGAGTGTCACTCAGAAGAGGATACATCACTTTCATCATGGTATCAAGTTTAATTTTGTGTCCTTATTAAAAGGCAAAAACGGGTCTCTTTTTTAGAACCACTCCAGCTGCTTGACTAGTTATAAAGCCTAAATAAACTTCCACCTCCTTACTGAGGAGGGCTACATTTCCTGCCATCTACCTCCATTTGTGATGTCATAACAGAACTACCATCTCACCACAGAACACTTGCCAACTGCTATGGAAACTGGGAGCACTAATTTAGCACCTCAGTCTCAAAAGATATTAGAGCTCAGATGAAGAACCTCATATTAGCATAAAAAGGATAGAGCAGAAGACATATTGAACATTCCAAGTAACTATCAAAATTCTCTAACCGAGTGCATCTTGTGTATTACCACCACCATGTGGGAGCCTTGGCTGGAAATTCTCTAACCGAGTGCATCTTGTGTATTACCACCACCATGTGGGAGCCTTGGCTGGAAATTCTCTAACCGAGTGCATCTTGTGTATTACCACCACCATGTGGGAGCCTTGGCTGGAAATTCTCCAACCGAGTGCATCTTGTGTATTACCACCACCATGTGGGAGCCTTGGCTGGAAATTCTAACCGAGTGCATCTTGTGTATTACCACCACCATGTGGGAGCCTTGGCTGGAAATTTCCAGCTCTCTCTTTGGGGCCCTAAGCATCTCTTCACTTGACCCCAACTCCAGACTCTTCTACGTGTGGTAACAACCTACTAAAAACCACTCAGTACTACAAAACAGAACACACAGAGTACAGGAGCCAATTCTTGGGGCAGGTCACACCACACAGAGCCGCACATCTTCACTCCCATAATCCAGTTCTATCTACATGGTTTCTCCACCTCTCAACCCATACTAACTCAATTCAGAATATTACTTAATATAAACATTTAACAAAAGAGTTGGTACAGCTGGGGGTTAAAGTCCTTGCCTAGAATATTCATGAGGCCCTATGTTCAATCTCCAGTACCATAAAAAGGGAAAGAAAGGAGGTGTGGGAGAAAAAAGGTAGGAGAGTTTTGAAGAATAGGGGCAGAGAAGTGGAGGGAGGGAAGGAGGTAGGTTAAGGGAGGGGAGGGTATAGATTATTCTGCATATATATCTTAATACTGGTATTACGCCCGGCGTGGCGGTGCACACCTTTAGTCCCAGCACTCGGGAGGCAGAGGCAGGTGGATTTCTGAGTTTGAGGCCAGCCTCTTCTACAAAGTGAGTTCCAGGACAGCCAGGGCTATACAGAGAAACCCTGTCTCGAAAAACCAAAAAAAAAAAAAAAAAAAAAAAGGGCTGGTATTACTTAATCGACAACCCCAATCATTTGAGGGGTAAATGAGCTATGCAGGTAGTGGTGTGGAAGTTTTCATTCACCTTCTTGCCCAAGCCTGTAGTTCCCAGCCATGTCTCATGGCTCTGTAGCCCAGCGAGTCTAGGGGGCTAGAGAGGGAAGGTTCTATCGTCCACAGCGGAGTGAATGCATAGAATCTTCAGGAGCTGTACACCTCAACATTCTTTTTTTTTTTTTAAGTGTCCTGCAAAATTCTTGTTTTTAGGACGAAAGAAAGAAAGAAAGGAAGGAAGGAAGGAAGGAAGGAAGGAAGGAAGGAAGGAAGAAAGAAAGAAAGAAAGAAAGAAAGAAAGAAAGAAAGAAAGAAAGAAAGAAAGAAAGAAAGAAAGAGGAAAAGCAAAGCAAAGCGAAAAAACCTGCCAACGACAATTATCAATTGAGACAAGGCAAAGTGAAGATGTGACCGATGTGACCAGTAAGAGGACATTTATGGGAACACTAGTGAAGCCACAAAAGCAGCCTTAAGTTTGGTGAGCAGAGGTGTAGGTAGTAAGGTCAATTCCACATCTGTGAACGGATGGAGATTTTAGCCTAGGGAAGAGCCAAGTGGGAGATAAAGGTAATTCCTTGTAGCAACTCTGAAACGCTCTATAAATCTCAATGACTCCAAAGTTGTTCAATTACTAAGTCCTCAGGCCTAAGAAGGAAAAGGACTGAGAAAATTTTACCATCTGAATGCCTTAGGTCTCAACTAAAGGGAAAAAAATAAAATAAAAATCAAGGGTTATAGAGTTCAAACACACACACACACACACACACACACACACACACACACGCACTTATTTCTGTGTAGGGGTGGTATATAAGGCTTTGTCAAGTACCTGAACAGTTCAGAGACTGACTTGAGTTG
The DNA here is from genome assembly GCF_978045245.1 of Mus caroli. Taxonomy (NCBI): domain Eukaryota; kingdom Metazoa; phylum Chordata; class Mammalia; order Rodentia; family Muridae; genus Mus; species Mus caroli. The sequence continues at coordinate 5,327,498 of NW_028227272.1, forward strand.
ATCTTTTCTTTCACAATATGTGGGACTCGGAATCAAATAAAATGCAGGCAAGGCTTGGTAGCAAATACACAGTCTCCCACAACGAACAGAGTACTAGAAGGGAACGGGTGTCAGTGAGGTACGGAGACAAGGAGAAGCCTTGTGTGTGGGGGGTCCCAAGGAAATGTATGGTGTTTTTACTGGCCATGTCAAAGACTCCATACCTCCACAAGTAGTGAGGCTAGAAGGGATGGCAAAGCTTTCCAGCTTTCCTCTGGTCCACATGCAGATGTTGATAATATGCAGAAAATGCCCAAAATATCCATCCCAGTTATAGCCTGAAGTCTGTTTCTCTACCAAGATTAACTAAGCCAGCTTCCTTGACATTCAGCTGTATACCATAACCTGCATCCTTGATTCAGCTCTATTATGTATGTATTATGTATGTATATATGCCACTTCTCTGAATATAATAAACTGTATATACTACACTGAGCTTCTGGGATGTTCCCATTCCTCCTGAGTGCCCAGTCCAAATGATCTTGGCTTTTCTATGCTTCTGTATGTTTATCTCTTCTCCACCTTCCTTCACCACTCCCTTCCAGTTTGCCCCTGACTGCACTGGACACAGCAGCGGGACAGCTTCTATCTGGGCTGGAACAGAGGCAGTAAAGAAACACTCCCAAGCATTTCACTAACCAAGATCATGGTGATACACCATGGATGGCACTGGGGATAAAGCAGGAGAGTGGAAAGGTTTACAAACAAAAGCCTGACAGAGGGCCTTGAGCTAGCCTAGTGTGGACAAAGGTATGCACCAGGTATGCAGGTTCTCAGTAATAATCACAGCCCTTGTTTACTGACAGAACCACGACCTGACTAAGACACACTTGGACTAGTGAGAAGGCGAATAAAGTGCTTTAAACATGTATAGATGCTTCGTCACATTTTGTACTGAGCTGGGGCTAGGGCTCCAATGGAGGTCTGGGTTCCATATTTTGGAAGCACATAGTTAGGTTGTGGGTGGTGGCCAGCACTGGGGGGGAAGACAAAGGAAGGTAAGGGATCTCTGGCCAGCCTGGACTAGAGATTCCCATCTCAAAATGCAGACAAAGCAGAGAGACTGGACTTTTCTCTTGGTTTCCACTAGTGCAGACAACAGAACTATGTCCTCGTCCATCTGGTCCAGGAGTGATGCACCAAACCTAACCATAACTCAGCATGTCCTTATTGTTTGGTTCCATATGACTTTATCACACCTGTAGATTTGTACCCATGACCAGAGAAAGCAGAAAAGATCAATTTCAGCAGAAGGGTTCTTTAAAAGTTATTTGTATGGGGGGCTGGAGAGATGACTTAGAGGGTAAGACTGCTCTTCCGGCCAGGCGTGGTGACGCACGCCTTTAATCCCAGCACTTGGGAGGCAGAGGCAGGCGGATTTCTGAGTTCGAGGCCAGCCTGGTCTACAGAGTGAGTTCCAGGACAGCCAGGGCTACACAGAGAAACCCTGTCTCGAAAAAACAAAACAAAGCAAGACTGCTCTTCCGAAGATCCTAAATTCAATTCTCAGCAACCCCATGGTGGCTCAACCATCCGTAATAAGATCTGACTCCTGAAGCAGCTACAGTGTACTTACATAATTAATAAAAAATAAATCTTAGGGGGAAAATTACTTGTATGTATTCTCCCCTCCCCCACTTAGAAGTCAAAAGTGGGAATCAAGACACTGGAGCTAAAATTACGGGCAACTGGTTGTGACCTGAACAAAGTGCGAAGTGGGAGACAAACTCAGGTCCTCTAGAGAAGCAGCAAGCACTCTTAACTGTCATGCAACTTTTCCAACCTATCTGTTGTTCTTTTATAACCATAACCTGGCAATAATTAATCTCTTTGATTTTACACTGGGCATAGTGGCACACATCTTTAACCCTAGCACTTTGGAGGCAGAAGCAGAGTTTGAGACCAGTCTGGTCTGCATAGTGGGTTCCAGGATAGGCAGGACTGTATAGTAGGACCCTGTCTCTGGGGAGCAGAAAATTTTGGAATTTTGAAAGATGACATGTTCTTCTGTCCTCTCGGCTCTTTCATGTTTGTGCACCCAGCCTGGCCCTGTACTTTAGTCTGCAGCACTCAGTTTCAACACCAAGGAGTCTTTCAGCCTCCAGAATCAGCCAAGCCCTTTCCCAGTGGCACAACTGACCACACTGATAAGCCAAGACGAGCTCTAACCAAACAATTTGGAACCCTGACCACAGGACCAACCCTCTAGCATGCAAGTAACTAATAGCAATGGAAAACTCTGGATTTAAAGGTATAGGGCCTGGACTTAGCATATGCCATAGCCAGAGAAGATTCTGGAGATAACAAGCCAGCAAACCCTGATAAGAATAACTCACAGCTGGTGGACAGTGTAAGCCAATGAAGGAACCAGAACAAGGGCTATACAAAAAAAAAAAAAAAAAAAAAAAAAGGCAAGGCAGAGTTGGAGAGAAACAGGACCACAACCATGGAGGACTCTGAAGACCAAGAAGAACTCAATCACCTTCTGAGAGCTCCCTCCCAGCAGGTCCCCCAGGACCTCACTATGAAAGGGCACTACGGCTCTGACAGAGTCCATAGTGAAGAACAAAGTAGTCAGTACTCAGTGTTGGACTTCTGTCTGTCTTGGCCATCAAAAGCAAGAGATCCCTTCCTAAGATACTACTAGTTCTGCAAAAGTATAGAGAAAACTGACTAGCTTGCCCTCCCCCTACCCTGTGAACCTCTATGTGCCAGTTAGTCTATGAACTCCATACAAGACCTTGACTGTCTCAACTGACCTCATGAAGCTAAAGTGGTCCAACTTGGGTTTGCACTAGGTCTGTAGCTCCAGGCACCCGTCATACAAAGTAGGAAGCCCACTTCAGGGGCCACTGCCCACACAGGTTTTAAGGCAGTGGAGCCTGAAAGCTAGAAATAGACCCTATTTTACAGAACAACATCTTTAAGGTCTAAAAGAACCCTGATTTAAATTAGTTACATGAAAATGAAGCCCCAAGGAAAGACACTGTAATCTGTACTCCTTAAATAAAACTGGGGCTTTCAGTTTAGCTTTATCATGTAAAAACCTGTTCCCTGGAGATCCTTATTCTAATGTGTTTTCAAAACTCTAGTCAAAACATCACAATGGGAACAGAGAAGTGCAAAGTACCAAGGAGCTGCTGACTATACACCTGTATTCTCTTCCACAGAACTAAGGTCTGCTAAAACTGTGGTGGGCCCCAATTGCTATGGGGGCGAGGGAATCATAGTATACATGAACAGGTACACAGGAGTGCTAGGCAAGGAGAACAGCATGCCAGGTAGGAGCACACAAGCTGTCCGTCCTTCCAGAGACGAGGCATTAATCCTCTGGAGGGCCAGAAGCTTCCCTCTGACCCTCCTGGCTCCAGCTTTGGGTATTTTTAAGTGAATTTGTAGCCTTATAAAACTATGTACCTGGAAAAAAAAGAGAGAGAGAGAGAGACACAGAAGACAGACAGACAGACAGACAGACAGACAAGCAAGCCGGGTGTGGTGGCGCAAGCCTTTAGTCCCAGCACTCAGGAGGCAGAGGGAGGCGGATTTCTGAGTTTGAGGGCAGCCTGGTCTACAAAGTGAGTTCCAGGAAAGCCAGGGCTACACAGAGAAACCCTGTCTCAAAAAACCACCCCCCCCAAACAACACACACACACACACACACACACACACACACACACAGTAACATCAATACCAAAAGCACAACTAAAATATTAGTTAAGTCAAGACCCTCCTTGGGTAGCCCTACAACGATATGAAGGGCAGGAGCAAGCACTGCAGACTACCAGAGCTATCTGTGTCCTAGAAGGTCTCTAATACCTGAGAATCATCTTTCCTTTCATACCTAGTTTCCATTCAAAGTCACTCAAAGATAGGCCAGCTTAAAGGGCGAAGTTAAGAGTGAAAAGGATGTAACAAAACTTTCCAAGAGGCTGGAAGAGATGGCCAGTGGTAAAAGCACTGACTGACTGACCTGAGTTCAATTCCCAGCAACCACATAGTGGCTCACAACCATCTGTAATGGGATCTGATATTCTCTTCTGGCGTGTCTGAAGACAGCAACAGTATACTCACATACATAAAATAAATCTTTAAAACAAAAACAAAACTTTCCAACAAAAGGACTATAATACAGATACTCTTGGGGCTGAAGCAGGAGGATGAATGAGCTACACAGAAGACACAATCTTCAGAAAAAGCTTACAGCCAGATATGCACTCCTTTAATCCCTGCACTTGGAAGGAAGAGGGTGAGATCTCTAAGTTCTAGGCCAGTCTGGTCAACAAAGCAAGTTCCAGGACAGACAAGGCTACACAGTGAGAACTTTTCTCAAAAATAAACGAACAACAATATTGAGGTTTGGTCTGTTGCTATGTATTGTGGTGCTAAATTCTGTACCTGAAGGAAAGGTCTAGGCCTAGGAGTGAATTCTCACATTCAGCAGCTTTTGTTATGCAAACCTTGTTCCTTGATTTAAAACTACTGATAAAACTGGCTACAGCCAATTACTAGAGGGTTTACAGATAGGTGGTTTTTGAGTTCCAAGGTTGTGGGTGAAGAGAAAGGAGGAGAGACCAGGTAAAGGAGGTCCATGGAGAAGAGAAAAGGAAGCCACCATGAGGGGAGATGGACCATGAGCACAGGACCAGGAGAAAGAGCAAACATCTGGGGTACACTGCTGGGGAGGTAGCCAGGCCAGCAGTCAGAAAAGTAGATTAGAGGTTACCCCCCAATAATTGTCAAAGCCAAATAAAATAAACAGTCTTAATCCCATTTATTTGTAAGCTAGTCAAGGATAAGCTTAAAGTGGTGTTGCTACAAAATCTATAGCCAGACATGGTGGCACACACCCTTGATCCCAGCACTCAGAAGGCAGAAGTAGATAAATCAAGGCCAGCCTGATCTACAAATTTGTAATGGGGCTGCTACAGATAGAACCCTGTCTCAAAAAACTGAAAGTAAATAAATAAAAATAAATGAGCAAAGGTTTTACGTTCTTTTATTTGACTAAGACTTAATAATCTCTAACATGAAATCCAAATTAATTTCTTTTTTAACACTTTCATCATGGGATGTGTGCCTCATCTTTAGCCACCCAAGTTTCCACTATGACAGGTTTCTCTCCTTGGAGCCTTACCCAGCCTCCTTTCTTTCATTCAAGAGCTGATGTACTGTGAGAGCTTTATAGCAAAAGAAGCCCAGTTTCAATGTAAAGTGAAAGGAAGCCAATAACAAAGGTTGAGCTTACAGAGCAATGGTGAACTCAAGACTGGCTGTCCACACAGCACATGAATAAATACTAGCCATTGAGGTCAAATCACCAAGGAGGTTTATAGCACTCACAGATGGGAAGCTTCAACATGGCAAACATGGTCTCCTAAATTAAACATTTCAGCACTAAATGACAATAGAGAAAAAAAATATCTTGTGAACAATGAATGATGATGAAATCCTGTGATCTCAGGAGGAGGCAACAAAACAATCAGGAGTTCAAGAACACTCTTGGGTACATAGAGAAAGCAGCTTTAGGCCAACCAAAAAGGACTGAAGAAAAGACCCAAAAGAACAGCACCTGTTGTGCAACCGTGATGACAGGAGTTTGGATCCCAGCATCCAGGAAACAAACAAGGACACACTTTGTAATCCCAGTTGCCCTGTGGGGGAGGAGACAAAAGGCTCACTGGGGCTTGATGGCTTTGAGCCTCCATGAAAAAATGCAAGAGTGGGTTCAGAGAGATGATGCCTCAAAGGAATAGACAGAAAGTGGTAGAGAAATGCACCCAAGAACTCTCTGGACTAGCACTCAACACTGGTACACATCTATATAGGCATATGCCCATATAATACCACATAAACACACTAATTCAAGAGTACACTTTAAAAACACAGACATTTCAACTGAAATCCAGTCAAATTGATGACTATTTCTACGCCTATAAGAAGCTGAGTCTAAAGCTGACAAACTTAATATGAAAGATGGCCTTTATTCTAAAGATTTCCTTCTTTGAAATAACAGGAAAGGGCGGAAGCTGAAGCAGAGACAAACTGAGGAGATAGGTACCTGGATAAGTGGATCTCATGACTTTTACAATGTCCTTTTTTCTGAAAAGATGGGACAATGAACTTCTTCTGTCAAAGTTGATCCATATAATGCAAAACTTACAAACCTTTTTAAAAATTAAAATTAGTGGATATGGTGGTTTAAAAGAGAATTGCCTTCGTTGGCGTGTGTATATTTGAAGCCCAGTTACTGGAATTACTTGGGAAGGATTCAGAAGTGTGGCCCTGTCAGAGGAAATATGCACCAGGGGTTGCAAAATTCTACATCATTTCCAGTTAACAGTCTCTCTTTCTCTGTCTCTCTTTGTCTCTGTCTCTGTCTCTCTCTCTCCTTCTCCTCAGGGCTTGAGATCAGATGTAAGCTCTCATTTACTGTTCTAGTACCATGCCTGCCTGTCTGCTGCCAAACTGCCCACCATGATGTCCATGAACTCTCTCTGAATCTGTAAGCCAGTTCCAAATGAAATGCATTTTTTGACAAATTGCCTTGGTCAGAATATCTCTTCACAGGATTAGAAAAGTAATTAAAGCCGTGAGAGAGAGAGAGAGAGAGAGAGAGAGAGAGAGAGAGAGAGAGAGAGAGAGAGAGAGAGAGAGGCATATTGAAAACATTTGTGTGTGACCTCTCTAGCCTCAAATATAAAAATGTACTTTGGAAAAAAAAAAAAAAAAGAAGCTGAGTCTAACTTTTTTTTTCTTTTTTTTAGTTTTTCAAGACAGGGTTTCTCTGTGTAGCCCTGGCTGTCCTGGAACTCACTCTGTAGACCAGGCTGGCCTGGAACTCAGAAATCTGCCTGCCTCTGCCTCCCAAGTGCTGGGATTAAAGGTATGGCCACCACTGCCCAGCTGGGTCTAACATTTGTACATATAAGTAGATGAGGCAAAACTCCTTGGAAAAAGAACATAAGCCTCCCTCCTCTCACTCAGGGAAGGAGTCCAGATGCAGAGCAGCAGGACCACAGGTTCTGACAAAAGCTCAACAACTCCTGAGATCCAAACAGGCAGAGAACCAGCAGGAGGGGCTGAGCTATAGATAGACCAGCACGGATAGGGTTACATGGTAAGAATATAAACAGATGATGATAGGACAGATGATGATAGGATGGATAGACAGACAATAGATATTCAGCAAGCAGAACTCAATGAAAAGAGGACAGTCACTTTAAATCAATAATACAAAACAAATGGACACTTGTAGGTTAAAAAAAAACAAGGGGCTGGAGAGATGGCTCAGCGGTTAAGAGTGCTGACTGCTCTTCTGGAGGTCCTGAGTTCAACTCCCAGAAACCACATGGTGGCTCACAACCATCTGTAATGGGATCTAGTGCCCTCTTCTAGTGTGTCTGAAGACAGCTACCGTGTACTCATATAAAATAAATAAATTAAAAAAAAAAAGAGGGGGGGGAGGAAGGAAGGAAGGATGGACAGACAGAAGGAAGGAAGACAAGTTGCTGGAGAAGAGCTGGCTGAGTGGGTAATAAAGCTCGGTTCCCAAAAGCCCACCTGTAAGCATGGTGCTCCCACAGAGATGGGAAGATACAAATAATTCCCACAATCTCCCAGGTCAGCTAGCCTGGACAGAGCAAGTTGGCTGAACTCAGAGCCCACCTCCGGGTGTGGTGTGCACACCTTTACTAACAGCACTAGGGAGGCAAAGGCAGACCTTCCAACGCCCATCAGCCTACACAGTGAGTTCCCTTTCTGAAGGGGAAAGGGGCTTCACACACACAGAACTCCCTAGAGTTGTCATGTGAACTTCACATATGTGCTGTGAATTCATTTGTTCTCTAACATTTACTCATGCATGTGTTTGAGGTAGGGCCACAGTTGGTAACACCCAAGGGCAGAAATCATTCTCTCCTTCCACCATGTAGGATCTTGCTTGGTGACTGAGTCATCAAAACAGCCAGTTTGGGGGGCTTTGTTGTCGTTTAAACAAAAGCAAAACAAAAATACTTCTGAGGCAGTACCTCCTGTTGTAGCTGTAAGGTACATTCTTTACTTGCTCAGTCCTGGGTTTTGTTGTTTGATGTATGCAGTGTAGGCAGATGTGAATGAACACACAGATATGCATGTGGAGGCCAGAGGTCAATACTGTCTTATCGGTACCCACTGTGTAGTCTTTTTATTTTGTATGTGCACATGGTACATGGCATGGAATTAGAAGGCACCGCTGGAGTGTGCTCTCTCCATCTACTTTAACTTGGTTTCTAATCCAATTCAAGGAGATGAAACTGGAAAGTAGGTGCCTGTACCTCATCCCCTCCCATGGGCCATTCTCACTGTCCCCATTTTAGTTGAGATAGGATCTGAGTCTCTTGCAGAACACAGAGCTTGCCAATTCAGCAAAACTGACTGGCCTGGAAGTTCCTATTTCCACTACCTCTGCATTGGGATGACCCAGCTGCAGCTGGACTTTTAATATGGGTACTGGGGATATGAACACAGATCCTTGTGCTTTGGGGACAAATAGTGACTGAACCATCTCTCTCCCTAGACCCTCAGCTCTGTTTTCTCTGATTCACCACATAACAAAAAACCAAAGCACCTACTTTTTCAGAGCTACAGGAGTGACCTCCCACCCCTATCATTATTCCCTGGTATCCCACCTGCCCACCACATGTTGTCAGTGAAACTTCATAAGGTTTCCTACGGGACTCGGAGCATTGCATCCATGTACTGCCTTGGATCCATCTCAGATCTTGTCAACTCCCTTTCTGCTGGAACCAACTGGCCAAACTTCTAGAGGTCAGAAGTCTGAAGTGGCCTTACTGGTCCTGGCTTTAGTCAAGGTGTGCCTGGCCAATGTTCCCATGTCCAGGCTCTTTCCAATTTCCTGAAGGCACCCACAGTCAAGATCTTAAAGCTAGGAGGGCTGCTGACATTCTCGAATAGGTCATCTCGGTTCCACCTCCCCTTCTGTATGTCAAGGACCCTGGCAATTAAACTAAGCCCAGTGAACAATGTAGGATGGTGATTTTCATTTTATTTGCAGAAGAGATTTTGACAAGTTTACTGGCTCAGAAGATTAAAAGGGACATCTCTGAGAGGGTGGAAACACTACTTTGCTTACTATGAACTTGTAAGCCCTAGTGAGAGATTGGGAAATATCAAATGCCTCCCACCTCTGGGCACACTAGCCCTTTAGACTCTTTTGTGAAGCCTCCCCTGATCCATTGTTTTCCAGAACTTGCTCTGAACTCTGGTCGGTCGATCAGTCGGTCAATCTCTCAATCTCTCTCTCACTCACACACATACACACACTCACTCACACACAATGGCTGAAATGTAATCTTATGTTTGCTTAACTTGCTAATAAACGAGGACTTTAATAGATCATTGTGCTGCATTGTTTCTATACAGTATTATCCACAGCACTAGAAAACTAAAATATCCTTGACCTGTTACATTCTGATATGCCCTGCCGTACACAGTGGGTACTGGTAAGAGAACCATTTATAGATAAATTTTCACTGTTTTTATTCATTCAATTTTTCTGGGATAGAATGGTATTTCCCAACATTTACTGTAACTTCAGTGTTATTGGAAACACCTAAGCAAGAATTCAATCCCACCAAATTGATTAAGGGAACAGTGCACTAAAGCTGTGCTGATAATGTGTTCTGTATCTGTGTTCCCTTAATTTTGGTACAATAGGGTTACCAACATTTGAAAAATCTCCAATTTCCATCACCATAAAGATGCCTTGCATAGCTGCTATGTGAGTGGTTGGATGCTTAGGGGTCTTTTAAATCCTTAAACCACAGACCCTTTGTCACAATATAAAAATGGAAACTGGATACTGTGGGACTAATTGTCCCAGATTAGTGCTATAAGTTCAAGGCTTGCCTGGTCTAGATAACAAGACCTTGTTTCAAAATTTAAAGTGTAAAACCAAGTTTGTTCTCATTAGCAGCAGCAAGAGTAGGGACAGCTAAGAGACTGCAGAGACTGACTTCACAGGCTACCTGAGTGCATCATCCTCAAGGACAGGGTCTAAGCTCATCTCCCTGTACCTTCAGTTCTTAGAAGCACAGGGGAAAGATGGACACTCACTATAAGACTGTGGTGTAGGGTACACATGTGTAATCTCAGCACTGAAGGGCAAAGCATGAGCACTGTGACATGCATGACCCCAAACAGGATGCACCCACAAAAGCATCTTAAAACAGTTAAACCAGGGCCTGCAAGATGACTCAGTGCATAAAGGCAGGTGCCATATCCAAGCGTGGCATCCCAAGTTCCATTCACGTAAACACAAGGAGAACCAACTCCATCAATCTGTCCTCTGACCTCCACATGGGCGCCACAATATGCATACTCACACACATACTAATATTTTTTGAAAATACAAAACAGCCAGGCATAGTGGCATACACCTTTAATCCCAGTAATAAGCAGAGGCAGGTAGGTCTCTGAGTTTGAGGCCAGACTGTTGAGGCCCTTCATACAAGGGCCACATAATAGCCAGAAGGAAAAACAACAGATGCAAAACACAACAACAAAACGAATTTAGGAAGTTTTCACTAGTTTCATTGGCTTAATCAAACACTCTCAAGTGAAGAGGTTCGGACTTCCACAGGCCCCACCCTACACTCTGAAGAGAGGTGCTTGCCTAGGCTGGCAGACACATGCCAAGTGCTACATGTTTTCATTTTAAAACAAACTGCTGGGGTCAATTAAGAGTTTTCAAATGTAACGTATTCCCCAAAGCGATACTGATGAAACACACTTGCGCCCAGGCAGTGGCCCACAGCCAATTTCTAGAGGGTTGTTAGATGGTAGGGGTGTTCTGCCCACAGTGGCAGAGAAATACCATGTGCTTTCTTTGTGATGCCTCCTTAACCTTTTCTGAAGGTGCCATGGGCCGGTGTCACATGCCTTTAAACCCGGCACTCAGGAGGCAGAGGCAAGAGGATTTCTGAGTTCGAGGCCAGCCTGGTCTACAAAGTAAGTTCCAGGACAGCCAGGGCTATCCAGAGAAAGAAACCCTGTCTCGAAAGAGTCAGTCCTACCCAAATCCCTGTGGCGACATCTCAGTGTAATGACGCACAGGAGAAACCCCCCTGTAGATGTGATTCAGCTCTGTGGAAGCAACAGTCAGCTCATCAGGAACAGACCCTCCCAGGGAGCATATTCTGGGGCTGATGCCTAGCCTACAGTTCTGCTTGCCCAGTCAAGACTGTCAAGGATCCTTAGCACTGGTATGGGATCAGAACTAAGGACCAGGCTTTACTAGTCAGCAGCAAGCCTAAAATTCACTCAACTCTCCTCCCCTCCGTAAATTTCCATTCTCAGTCACCCAAAAGAATGAAGGGCCACCCATCAGCTTGAAACTAGGACACACCCACTGGCTCCCAGGTTCCAAACACCAATAGATTTGAAGCAGCTGTCAGTTGACAGCATGAGTTGTTTGACAGGACATCTGGGCACCTACCAACAACTCTGTCTCAGCAGTGATCTCCACCCCTCACCTCCTCAGGGGTTGAGCAAGAACTAAGAATTCAATTCAGAAAACACAGGAAAAGTGCACAGCCCCATCTCTGAGAACAGACACCTTGCTGTCCACCCTTCCTTCTAGTGCAAGCACTCTTGTTCCCAGGATAGGGCTTCTCCTGGGCATCCCTCTTCTCTTCCTGTTTGGGTCACTGCTAGTCTATTCTGAGTCTCAATCACCTTATGTACTATACCTTGCAGTGTACTGCCCTAAGAAACTCTGTAAATGACTGCAGTGAGAAGCTTCAATTCCCAACCTCTGCCACAGGTCTGCTTCTGGCTAACAAGGTCAACTGTCTAACTCCCTGCTGGCCATGCACATATAGCCAACACACGATGCCTGAAAACCTGCCTTCTTCCAACTTTCTCAAATCCAAATTGGTTCAGAGCAAGTATGAAGCAGGTGAAATTTAACACCGGCCACTGTGAAAACATACCCTGTTACATACCTTGCTGTCCAGAATTCAACTTGGGGAATAAGCAGCAATTCCCTAGCTCAGTTATTACTCTTCTAAAAAAACTACAAACAGTAACAAAAGCAAACTTAAAGAGACATCAAGGGCTGGAGAGATGGCTCAACAGTTAGGAGCACCAACTGTTCTTCTGAAGGTCCTGAGTTCAAATCCCAGCAACCACATGGTGGCTCACAATCATCCCTAATGAGATCTGATGCCCTCTTCTGGGGTGTCTGAAGACAGCTACAGTGCACTTACATATAATAAATAAATCTTTAAAAGAGAGAGAGACAAACAGAGCCATCAAAAGCCTTCAGCAGACCTTACAGATGGTCTAGAGAAGGTAGGTGCTGAAGGAGCAGAAAAGGCTTTTTCCCTATAGAACTTCCAATACACAGCAATGACAAGGTCAGCAGCTATCACAACTGCTTACGCGCTCTCCCACCCTCTTTCATAACGAGTGTCCTGTCAGCTACCAGCTTTCTGCCTTCTGTCCAGACTAAGTTCCTTAAAAACTGTAGTCCCGGGCTGGTGAGATGGCTCAGTGGGTAAGAGCACCCGACTGCTCTTCCGAAGGTCCAGAGTTCAAATCCCAGCAACCACATGGTGGCTCACAACCATCCGTAACGAGATCTGGCGCCCTCTTCTGGAGTGTCTGAAGACAGCTACAGTGTACTTACATATAATAAATAAATAAATCTTAAAAAAAACAAAAAACAAAAAACAAAAAACTGTAGTCCCAGGGCTGGTGAGACAGCTCAGTGGTTAAGAGCACCTGCTCTTCCAAACATCCTCGAGTTCAAATCCCAGCAACCACATGGTGGCTTCCAACTATCAGTAACGAGATCTGAGCCCTCTTCTGGAGGGTCTGAAGACAGCTACATTGTGTTCACATATAATTAATAAATGTATAAATCTTTAAAAAAAAAAAAAAAAAACTTATCTCCCAAAATCCAGAGGCACCTGAAATGGTCACTTTCCAAGCCAACAATTCAGGTCTGCAAAGGGCTGGATGAAGGCAGGTACAGCAAAGGATCCACTGGTTCCTTTCCAGGGCCTTACCTCAGATGACCTGCCAAGCTCTTTAGGAACACGGACATGCAAATTGCTTGAGGTCTTGCTTGGTGTTTTATGGGAGACCAAATGGAAATTTCAATACTTTGCCCATAACTACCCAGAACTTGTGATTCTTCTGCCTCTGCCTCCCAAGTGCTAGATAGGACAACAGGTGCCACCTGCCCAGCTATGATTGGTGTTATGAGTCACTTCCCTTCCTTTTCATAGGGCAGGTCTAACAGTCCCATAGGTAGACAGCTTGGCAGTAACAGACCATAAGGAGAGCTATTCCAGCCGAGCAGCGGTAGCGCATGCCTCCAATCCTAGCACCTGGAAGGCAGAGGCAGGCAGATTTTTGAGTTCGAGGCCAGCCTGGTCTACAGAGTGAGTTCCAGGATAGCCAGGGCTATATAGAGAAACCCTGTCTTGAAAAACCAGAGAGTGAGAGAGAGAGAGAGAAAGAAAACAAAACACACACTACTGCCAAAGTCCCAACAAGGGTCCCACTTAAGATAGTGCCTGGAAAACCTGATAAGAGAATATGGGAACCCAGCAAGAAGTCTAGAGGTCTGGTGACCTGTTTCCCTGCCGCCACCCAGTAGCATTCAATCACTAGGAGTAACACTACAATAAAGCAGCTGTGTGTTGGTGCACAGCAGTAATCCCAGCACCCAGGGGTGCAGGATCCTCAAGCCCAGACTGCACTACAATCCGAGCCTGCCTCAAGGCAGTACCAATGACCTCCTGAACAAGGGTTTCCAGGCACCAGGTAGACAGTCCTGCCATCCATTTAGTTTTCTATTGCATATCCCTATTACAGGACATCAATACCAGGATTAACTGGTCATTAATCGGGAGTTCAAGCACTTGGGAGGTAAAGGCAGAGAGAGCAGAAGCTTACTCAAGACCAGTCTTAGCTGCAGAAAACCTGGCTCAAAACAGGTATAGGGAAATCTGGGGGTGTAACTCAGTCAGACTGTGTGCCTTGCAGGAAAACCTGGGGTTGGTCCCCAACACTACATAAAGAATATGACTGACCCAGTGAGGGTTCAGGAGTAACTACACCTAAACTGATACTGTTACCTCCTACTCCCATTCTGCCAATGTATAATTACAAGCAGGCATTTCTGCATGCCTCGTTTCCTCACCTCAGCTTCAAGTCTGTCCACACTCAGCGCACATCTATGGCTCTATCTTGTGCCTGTCCTTGACAAGCCTGGTGGCACTGATTTCAGCACAGCCTTGGCAGATTTTCCTAGGATGTAGAAACTGAGGCATCAATGGCTTAAACAACAGGCAGAGGTCACACAGCAACTAAACACAAATTCTCAGTAAACCTCTAGCCTTTGCTGCCATAGGACTAGCCAACTGTGAACTAACCTAGTGACCTGCCTAGTTTCCTAGCTCCACAGGAAAAACAGAGGAAGCAAGGGAAGGGTGCAGTTTCTCCCCTATCGGTGTTCTTATCCCTGGACTGTGGGCAGAAAGGCTGAGCACACAGACTGAGAGCACCACAGACCGGGAGCACCACAGACTGGGAGCATCACGGGCTGAAAAGAGCAACTCTGCAGCAAGCAGACCCGACTGGTTAGCATCAAAGGGACACATTTCTGGGCCAGGACTGATTTCTCTTCTACTGGGTTCTCTGAGGTGATGCTCACAGCAAGAATTCTTCCACTGGGACTGGAGAAATGGCTCAGAAGGATAAGAAAGCTGGCTGCTCTTCTGGAGGAGCAGGGTTCAATTCCCAGCACCTACATGGATGGCTCACAACTGTCCAGTTCCAAGGGATCTGGAACTCTCACACAGACATACATACAGGCAAAACACCAATGCAGAGAAAATAAAAATAAAAAAAATTAAAAGAAAAAGAAAATAAAAATAAATAAAACTTAAAAAAAAAAAAAAAGATTTCTTCCACAAACCAAAGCCTACCTAAGCTGCAGTGGTCGCACGATTTGCTCCTGACAGCAAGTCTGTCCACTTACTCAGCTCTCAGATACTGCATTCTGAAAGAAACAGTGCTCGCATGCAGAAGTGTCACCCAGAGAACAGCACATTCTCCTGTTAGGGAGATTACTATGGGGTACAAGCAAAGCACACAGCAAAGCTTGTGTGTCTTCAACAGAACCTACAGACAGACCAGACTGTTACCAGTCTTATGTGTAAGCCACCTCTTCAGATAACAGGCCAGTGAAGCTAGACAATAAATGAAATGCCGAATAAATTCACCCCTAGTCAGATATACTCTGCCTCTACCTCCCAGCAAGAAGCAAGACAATTGCTTTCCCAGCCTTACAGACAGCAGGCTGTGGTTACACCACCAGTAAACTGTCCCTCATTTTCTCTCCCCCCGTATTTTTCCCTTCCTAATTTTCCTCAGCACTCATAACAACTTAAAATAACCAATTCTCTAGTGCATGTATGAGCACTGTGTGGTCACTCAAGAACAAATGTAACTCCGACAGAGCGAGGCAGGACAGCATACTAGCATACTAGCCCTGACTACCGATGGGAGGGGAAATTACAACCAACAGAACCAGTCTCCCAGCCTCCCTCTCCATCGAAACCACCCTGCCCTAGAGGGCAGGCAGACAGGATACGCCTCACAAAAGCCTTCCTTCCCAAGCTGGTCATAACTCTGACCCCCCTCCAGCCGCTGGTTCTACCAAATCCAAGCAAATAATGGTGCAAGCCATTAGCTCCCCTCTAGATCCCATTCCTGGCTTGTGAGACCTACCGAAGTTGTTAACTCTCAATTCGGCTATTCTGGACTTGGGAAGAAGTTATCAACCCTTCCTGATCCTAATTGACAACAGCACAGTACCCTATTTACGGAGTGCAAAACTAAAATAAGACTGCCTAACGTGTACGCGCCCACACCAAAGCACTATACTAACTAGCTCACATGGCCACAGCCCTGAAAGACTGCATTTTCTACAGAATTAGAGCAAGAATAGAAAACTGAAAGCCACAACACCCATTAAACACTAAAACTCAAACACTAACTCTGATAGGAAATGAAAGTTTCATGAGAAAACTCTGGGAAGCAAGCATGAAGCCCAGGATATCATGGGTAAAAAACCTGTGAAGATCTTCTAAGCTCAGGATATCATGGGGTAGAAAAACCTGTGAAGATCTTCCACCACCCTAATCTCTTAGCAAAACTCTGGACATTTTTCCAGATACAGTCTGTATCAGAAATATGATACAGTGCTGTCCAATTTTATTCTCACAAAGCCCTAGAGGAGCAGTGAGGAAGACTTGAAAGGGAAACGGATGTTCAGGTTCCGAGCAACTCTCCACTTTAGACGTGCATGAAATTATAGCATAAAAGGAGTACACTAATCTCCCAATGATGAGTTCCATCAGCTATTTGGTTTAATCACACTTGCCAGACACTCTGAAATTATTGATTTGCTGAGGCCAAGAGAAACAGCCTAGTCCTTGGCATGAACTTAGCTTCCCACCTTCCCCAAGCCCCCTAGGGCCTTTTTCCCTCTGCTGCAAGGTCAGACAATTGTTTGATTCCACTGATCACCATCAAGTAATTCACAGGGGGTCAAGGGTCAGTATTCCTATCCTAGAGCATGCTACACCATACAGAACAAATACAGTTTTACCCCAACTTCCTAGGAACCTCCATTCATTTATGAAAGCCACTATCCCTTGCTGAACGGTCCATTCAGTGCCCCTCACTGGGATTCCTGCCTGTCTGACCCCTTTAGGGCAGGTAAGTGAGCACATACTGCCTTCACTTACTTTAAGTACCAAGTCAAAAGAAAAGAAAATGACCAACCCACCACGAGATCCCGAAGCCAGAGTCCCTTCCTTCGACTGCGCTTTCACAGCAAACCTTGATAGCGAAGCTCTACAAACAGTATAAAATCCAGTACCAAGATAAACTCCTGCGGCTCGGGTAGAAAACGTAGTTACCTCCAGAACCTAATCTGATTCCGCTGTAGGCAGCCATGTGTGGCGGAACTCCATAGTTTCAAGCACACTTTTTAGCCGGACGTGGACCGCACCACCTACAACCAGGTACCCAAACTCCTCCAGAAGCCCAGGTAACTTATAAACTAGGCGAACCTGAGTACTTTCCCAGCAAGTCCAAAGGCTGAGGGCAGCTGCGCGCCTTGCAGGTGTCTCCGCAATTAAGCGCGACGCCCGGCAGAGCGCTCGGAAGTTATTGGGGGGAGGCTCTCCGGGGGCGCGTTCAGAAGCAGGTGCAGGGGAACCTGCGCACCCGCTCCCACCCCCATCCCAAGAGCTCAGCGGCCGGGGAGCAGGCCCAACCAGCCAGGCCAGAGCCACACACCCCGGAAAGAGGACGGTCCCCGGGGCCCGCCTCCCAACCTGGGTGCCCGGAGCCAACACACCTCGATCCTAATTTACGACTCCGGCGCTTTGTGCCCAGCAGCCCGTGCGCTGCACAATGCGCGAACTCGGGGGTCCGGGGCCACCCCCCGCCGGGCCGCATGACTGTGCAGCCCCGGCCCCGCAAGAGCGCCGGGCCGAGCCCGGCCGAGCGGGAGCCCGGCCTGGTTAAAGATGGCGAGGCCCTCGCGTGGCTCCCGCGGCCGCCCGGACCACAATGAAAGCGCCGGCCCCGCTGCGGGCCTCACCTTCCATCTCCATGTCCTCGGGCTCGCTCAGCTGCTGCTCGCCCGCTTTCTGCTGCTGCTGCTGCTGCTGTTGGTGGTTCATGTCGGCCGCGGCCTGGGCCTCGCCTGCGGCCGGAGGCCCGGGCTGCGGGCCCGGCGGGCGGGCGGCTGCTAGCCGAGGCGGCGGCGGCGGCGGCGGCGGGGCGGCCTCCTCCTCTTCCTCCCGCGCGTCGTCGGCGGCGGCGGCCCCGGGGCGGCCCGCGGCGGGCGGCGGCGGCGGCGGCGGCGGCAGGGAGACGCGCACGTACTTGCTCGCGATTCGCCCAATCTCGGCGCCGAGGCGGGCGGGCGGCCGGCGGGCCGAGCCGGACGGCCTCCTCGCTCGCTGCGGCCGCCGCTGCCGCCGCCGCCGCCGCCGCCGCAGGGCCCGCCTCCCGCCGCCGGGGCCGGGGCTGCGGGGCCGCGGGCCGGCCGGGGGCGGAGGGCGGCCGGGCGGGGGCCGCGTAGTCAGCCCCGCCTCGGACCGGGCGCGGAAGGCTGGAGGCCGGGCGGGCCGCGGCGAGCCTGCGGGCCCGGGTGTGGGCTGCGGCGGCGACCGCTGAGGCTGCGCGGGCGGGTGACCGGCTGGCCGCGCTCGGGGCGCTGAGGCCTCCGCCTCCTCGGCGTCGTCGTCGGGGCTCCGGCAGCGGACGCGGTGCCCGGCGGCTCGGCTCGGCTCAGCTCGCTCTCAAAATGGCGGCGGCGTGAAATGTCACATCCGCATGGGGGGCGAGAGCGGGGCGAACGAGACGAGGGCGGGCGGCGGGCGGAGCGGGAGGCGGAGCGGGAGGCGGAGCAGGGAGCGGCCCGCCCGCCGCCACCGAGGAGCACCCACCCCGCGCGGCCGCCAACCCGTCCGCCCGCCCTGCTGGAGCGGGGCGCGGGGGTCTCCTCTGTGAGGCAGCGGAGCGCAGCCCAGGGCCGCGGGGCTCCGGCTGAGGGTAGGGGTGCTCGCGGGAACTGGGCCTGACAAGGAGCCCAAGGCGCGGCGCCGTTTTACGGGCCCGTAACCGGCCCCGGGATTCTCACCCGGGCAAATACGTGGGAAACTTAACTCTTTTGCACCCTAGATCCAATAAGGCAAAGTGTAGTCCCTCGGCTCTCACCTATCCCAGCATTCATTTACTTCCTCTCTAGGAGACCAGGTTGGCCACGATCGTCCACTGGGAAAGAGTCTCTCGGGTAGTCCAGGCTGGCCTGGAACTTTTCATGGTGCTTGATGGACACCTGATCCTCCTTTCTTAGTTTTGGGAGTCAAATATTTTTTTAAAAAACGAACTTTTCAATACAAGAAATTTGAAGAGGGAAAATCTGATTGATTTAAGGCCTAAGCGCCAACTGACTTGGGGGGTGGGGCGGGGGAGCCCGGTGTGTTAGTACATGCCTTTTTAATCCCAGAATTTGGGAGGCGGAAGCAGAAGCAGAGGCAGTAGGATCTCTTCGAATTGGAGGCGGCATGGCCAAGCCAACCAGGACTCAAACAAATCAACAAAACTAGAACATCTTGGCCTGAAGGTTTCCCATCAAGGAACTTCCTCCTACCAGGTCCCAAAGGCACCTGATTCACCAGAAACCTGCCCCTTCCCCCTTCCCCCTTCCCCCTTCCCAAGGTCACCCAGAGTTGGGTGCAGGGGGTTTGGGGTAGTCGTACTGCAAATACTATTGAACAACTTGCTTTCACAAAAAAAAAATAATTAATAATAATAAAAATAAAAGAGCCTTTTCTAGCATTTCATGACTTGCAAGGAAAATAACCAGCTAGTCCAGGAAAAAATGCAACAATTTGCTACCTTGCCCTAGGACACCAGCCAACCCAACTTCCCTTGCTGAAGTTCAAAACCTAAACAGAGGACAGCAAAATGGCAGAGTGAGCAAAAGTGCTGTCACCAAGTCCTATGACCTGAATTCCACCCTCAGGACTCCCAGTAGAACTGCAAGTTGGCCTCTGGTTTCCACTGTGCATGCCTTCAAAAGCACACACACTCAAATAAATATATGTACATGTAATTTTTTTTTCCTTAAAGGGGGAAAAAACCCAAAGTGGATAAAGGAGATATGGTTCTGTATCTTTTATCTAATGTGCCTGGCACCAGAAGTGTTTCACATCTCAGTCTGGGGAATTTTTGACTGTACATAAAAGGAGGTATCTTTGATAATAGAACCCAAATCAAGGTAAAATTCATATATTTCTGAGATACCTTATACATAGCTTGAAGATAATATACAGAATTTTGTATTTCGACTGCAACCCCGTATAAGGTCAGGTATAAAATTTTCAACTCTACTTGGGGCCAGCAAGAAGGTTCAGCAGGTAAAGGCTGTTGCCACCATGCCTGACCAGTCAGATCCTTGAGCCCTACATGGTAGAAGAGAACTGACTCAATAGTCCTCTGACTTCCACTCACACTCATGTGCCATCGCACATATGGTGGGGTGCCAATTCATGAGCACACACACAATCAAGTTCCACTTCCAGCATCATATTGGTATTCAAAAGTTCCAGACTTCAGGACATTTTAGATTTAGGAGTCTCTGACTAGAGCTATTTAACTTGAATATACACATAGTGAAATACTACATAGCAGGGAAAAAAAGGGTAAGATCCCGTCAGGCATGGTGGCGCTTGCCTTTAATCTCAGCACTCGGGAGGCAGAGGCAGGCAGATTTCTGAGTTCGAGGCCAGCCTGGTCTACAGCGTGAGTTCCAGGACAGCCAGGGCTACACAGAGAAACCCTGTCTCGAAAAACCAAACAAACAAAGAGTAAGATCCCACTATGTGTTACTTATAACAGGGATGAATCATGCTTTAATAAGACAGCCCAAAGGCTACAAAATACTTCCACCTCCATCAAGGTCCTTAGCAGGCAAAGCAATTTCAAGAAAAAGAGAAAATAGATTGAACCTTGGCGGCTAGAGACTGGCGTGTTGGGGCTTGGGGATTGAATGCTGTCTCTCTAAAGTTTTCAAGGAAAGACAGAGACAATAAACAGCAGAGGATAGCCTTGGAGTGTAATGAAAACACTCTCAAACGAGATCAGGGTCATAGGCAAGTCTACAGCAGAAGTGACTTCATTGTATACTTTAAACATCTATTTTATTATGTGTACATGTGTGCATGTACATGCCCACCCGTGAAGGCCAGGGCAGGGCATCAGAACCTGTGCAGCTAGAGTTACAGGCAAATGTGAGCTGGCCAATGAGGGTGTTGGGAACTGAACTCATATCCTCTAAGAGTAGCAATTGCTCAGAACCACCAAGCCCTAACTATACATTCTAGTCATTTTTTTAATTGCTTCAAGACTATGATTTAACACTTTAAAAGCCCATTGGCTTGTTAGCCTCTAGAAGTCACTGCTTTCTTTCTTTTGTATGTAGTGTCTCTGGGTTTATATGTATGTCCACATGAGTGTGGGTGTGGCTTACCAGTGGAGCTGTTCTAGAGAGCAAGCCTGCCTACCCAGCTTGTTCTGGGTCTCCCCTTCTGCTCCTCCTGCACTGAGGTTACAGGTCAACTGTGGACCATAAATGGGCAAATTGTATGGCACATGCATTATTATATCAACAAGCCTACTGAGCTTCCACGTATAAACATCCCAGGAGGACCAGTTTCTTAACCCAGAAAACCCAACAGGATTATGCAAATCCAGAGGGTCAAATCACCCAGTTCACTTGAAGAACACCCAGGAAACTGCCCAAGCCATCAAGGGTACTGCATATCTGAAATACCACCAAGTATCTGAGCAATGTAAAGAAGCCATGAGGAAAGAAACCCCTTCTGTGCTACAATGGAGGAATTGGCAGAAGCACCCGGCACACGTGCGGCTGGACTGAGGCTCGGTGGCCATGCCTAAAAATGCAAGTGGCGATGTTGAACCCCAGCGTTTGGGTGCAGATTCTTTAGTCATTGAGCACATCCATGTGAAGAATGGAGCTGACATAGCTCATGGCCTGGCTGGCCCATATATGAGCTGCACTGCCAAGCTGATGTGATCCTTGCTAAAAAGGAGCAGACTGTTCCAAAGCCAAAATAAAATACATGCAAATAAAAGGAAAAGACAAACAGAAAGCCTCCTGTGGTACCCAACTGGCATCTAGCTAGAAGTAACAATTAGTTCATTAAGAATCTGAGTAGCCGGGCGTGGTGGCGCACGCCTTTAATCCCAGCACTCGGGAGGCAGAGGCAGGCGGATTTCTGAGTTCGAGGCCAGCCTGGTCTACAAAGTGAGTTCCAGGACAGCCAGGGCTACACAGAGAAACCCTGTCTCGAAAAACCAAAAAAAAAAAAAGAATCTGAGTAATGGGGCTTGAGAGATGGTTCAGCGGTTAAGAGCTCTGACTGTTCTTCCAAAGGTCCTGAGTTCAATTGCCAGCACCCACATGATGGTTCACAACTATTTGTAATGGGATCCAGTTACACCTGGTGTGTCTGAAGACAGCTACAGTATACTCATATAAATAAATAAATCTTAAAGAAAAAAAAAAGAATCTGAGTAAAAATGTCCCAGCAAGAGCAAGATGGCTCACATATAAAGGCACTCGCTGCTGGCTTCACTCCCATCCCTACAACCCACATGGTAAAGGGACATAACCAACTCCCCTAGGTTAGCCTCTGACCTCCACTGGCCTACCAGGTCACCCCGACTCCCCCCTCCACACGTATGCACAAAAATAACTAGGGACTCTTAAAATGAGGATACATCAGAGGTACCTATGCAGACAGCTGGGAAGCTGTGGGTCTGGAAGGCACACGTGGTCTACAGACACAAGCCCGAGGCACTAGTGAAGAAGAGTCACAGAGACCCTCTCTTGCCCCTCACCCCCCAACCTGGTCACTTCCTGCATTACTTTTTATTTTATGTATATGAGTACACTGTCACTGTGTTCAGACACACCAGTAGAGGCATTGGATCCCATTACAGATGGTTATGAGCCTCCATGTGGGTGCTGGGAACTGAACTTCTTTGCACTGTGTGGTATTATTATACAACAGACCTGGGAAGGGGGAATCTAAACTCCAATACTATTGCTAGTCCTGTGCTTAACTTGTATTACATAGCAGGGCTAGGGTGCAGCACTATAGTAGAGCACTTGCTTAGTATGGGGCAGGTTCTGGGTTCCATCCCTAGAAGCGCAAATAAAAAGTACATATGAAGAAGGATTTGGGGGATTCAAGTTAGTAAGTTGCTCAAAGAAGCTTTTCTCAGCAGTAGACAGGCGGTAAGTGCAGAAATCTATGACTGATCAACATGAGAGAAGAGAAGACTTCCAGAGCTCATCTCTAAAAGCACACAGCCCTTCCCTAAGGTTCAAAGACTTCACTGAAGAGAAGACAGAATGATGGTAAGAGCCAGGGGCGTGGACATCTACAATGAAATCATATTTGTGTGACCTGACAGGGCTATTCAGCACATGAACTCACAGCATCTGAGACTGCATACACACACCTAGGCCATCGAAAGCTCAGCATGGAAGAACCCCATGAAGTACTAGCTGAGTAGCTATTGACAAGTGATGGCTACCTGGGGCAGGAGGGTCTGTTCTCCTCTAAGATGTGAGCCCTACAAGGCTGTCCATGCTCCAAGATAGTCCCACACTTCATGCACATTTAGGCATACAGGCAGCAGGATATGGACTTGATGTGTTATAAATAAATAATAACTAAGCAAGCAAGTACATGAGATTGAAGAGGGAAAAATCATGGTGCTGGGTGTTAGGCATCAAACCTGGAACAAATGGCTGTGGTGTCTCTTTAATATATCAAAACATACCTGGTTCTCCAGCAATCTCTCAGTCCCTTCCCTCCTGACTGGCATACCCCACTCTCTACCCTGAATTCTCCAGCCCAAGGGGTAGGCTGCTCTTCCTATATAATCCAACCGTTTCAGTTACCCGCTTTTTTTTTTTTTTTTTTTGTATTTTTAGGCCTCCTGGTCACTGCTCTCCCTTTCCCCTTCCCCTTCCCCTCCCTCCACGGCACAGCTCAGTCTGGTGGCATCCAGTCTGAAGTCTCTCAGCTGTCTGTCTCTGTCTCTGCCCTCGTACTTATCTGCAATAACCTCCTGCTGCAGAAGCAGACATGTCCCTCCCTTTCTTCTTTCCTTCCCTTCTTTCTCTTCCTTTTTTTTTTTTTTTAATTCAGTGAGAGGTAGACTTAGTTCAATCATGTTCTATGCATGTGTGAAATTCTCAAACAATTCTGGATGATGAATCAACAAAAGAAAAAAGGCTAAACTAGAATAAGTGCCTCCCACCCCCCTGCCCAACCCCTGCTTTTAATCCCAACATTCTAGAGGCAGGTAGATTGCCCTGAGTTCAAGGGCAGCCTGTTCTACAGGGAGACCATTGCCAAAAATAACCACAAAAGTAAAGGTTAATCCAGTTAGGTCTCTCATAATTATATTGGCCTTTAAGCAGATCCCTAGGACCGGGTGTGTAACGGAGTTGAACTGCCCAGTGTATCTCAACAGTGAATCCCCACCCCTGGGACTGAATCCTGCAAAAAAAAGCCTAGTGAGTAGCCTTCCATAGGAGCATCCAGACCTGCCTTTGGCTTTAAGCAACCCTTTAAAGAGAGAAACCGTTGGAGTCCACTTAAGTTTCTGATCTACAGAACTAGAACAAAGCGAGTCCTTGTAAAGTTGCTATATTTATAGCAATTTATTATACACTAGAACTGTTGGGTTGCAGAGATGGCTCCAGTGTAATGGCATCTGCCACCACATCTCACGACCCAAGTTTGAACCCTGTGACCTATCTGCATGGTGTAAGGAGAGATCAATCTCCTTCAATTGTCCTTTGGCCTCTGATTCCACCCTGGAGCACACATGTGCGCACACACATACCCTCTACACAAAAACTGAAAGGAGAAAGTAATTTTGTTAAATCTCGTGAGGCTTAGTGTTAGCACCCACATTTAATCCTTCCATTCGGAGGGCAGCGGCAAGCAGGTTTCTGTGCATTCAAGGCCAGCCTAGTCTACATATTGAGCTTCAGGATAGCCAGAACTACACAGAGAGAGCCTGACTCATAAAACAACAGTGAAACAAAACAAGCAAAAAAGGTCCTCTTCAGAGGCCCCGCAGCTGATTCCCAGCACCCCACGGAAGCTCACACCGTTTTTTTTTTTTTTAAGATTTATTTATTTATTATATGTAAGTACACTGTAGCTGCCTTCAGAGACTTCAGAAGAGGGCATCAGATTTCATTACAGATGGTTGTGAGCCACCATGTGGTTGCTGGGATTTGAACTCAGGACCTTCAGAAGAACAGTCAGCGCTCTTAACCACTGAGCCATCTCGCCAGCCCCACACCGGTCTTTAATTCTGACACCCACCCTATCCTGTCCTTCCTAGAGCCTACACATGCACTTGGTGAACAGACAGGCACGCAACGGAATATCCCTTGCATAAAATAAGATAGATAACCAAATTCTTTAAAAATCTCGGGCTGGTGAGATGGCTCAGTGGGTAAGAGCACCCGACTGCTCTTCCAGAGGTCCAGAGTTCAAATCCCAGCAACCACATGGTGGCTCACAACCATCCGTAACGAGATATGGCGCCCTCTTCTGGAGTGTCTGAGGACAGCTACAGTGTACTTACATATAATAAATAAATAAATCTTTAAAAAAAAAAATCTCATTCTAGGGGGCTGGCGAGATGGCTCAGTGGTTAAGAGCTCCAACTGCTCTTCTGAAGGTCCCAAGTTCAAATCCCACAACCACATGGTAGCTCACAAGCATCTGTAACGCTGATGCCCTCTTCTAGAGTGTCTGAAAAAGGCTACAGTGTACTTACATATAATAAATAAATCAATCTTATTTTCTTCTTCTTTTTTTTTCTCAAGACAGGGTTTCTCTGTGTAGTCCTGGCTGTCCTAGAACTCACTCTGTAGACCAGGCTAGCCTCGAACTCAGAAATCCGCCTACCTCTGCCTCCCAAGTGCTGGGATTAAAGAAGTGTGCCACCACCGCCAGGCATAAATAAATCTTTAAAAAAATTTTTTTTTTCATTCCAGCCCTATCTATAGACTGGAGTACCTCTAGATTGCTCACCACTGTCCTTAGCCCCAGCACACTGTAGGGACTGCTTAATGAAGACCTAATTTAGTTCCTTGCAGCTAATGTTTACTGGTACCTGGAAGTTAGGGCTTCCAGAAATGCAGGGGCAGAAGCACAGGTGCCACGGGCTCAGGACGCCTCTCACCACAGTCCTTCCTTCTTCCTGTCAGGCCCTTCATACCCTTCAGATGTTGGGTGCAGATGCAGTTTATTTCCTGATCACTCCAGCTTCTAGTAAAAGCAGTGCTAGAAGCAGGGATAGCTCTGTTAGTAAAGAGCTTGCCTGATATGGGCTAGGAATACTCTTATGTTCCTAGAGCGCTTGTGTAATATGCACAGAGTCCTCGGTTCAATTCCCACACTGTATAAACCCCAGGTGATAACCGGAGATCGGGCATAGTGTGGTCTGGCATAGTGGCTTGTATCTGTGATGCCATCACTTGAGTGATAAAGGCTACTGTGAGACCCTGTCTGAAAAACACGAGAAATTCAGGAAAAACAATGAAGAGGAAAACGAAGACACCAAGGCCTAAAATTCCAAGCCCGGATTCGATCACTCTGGAGAACCCTGCTGGCCTGACGCCACCTGGCCCAGCTGTCCTAAGTGTACTATGTACAAAGCCCGTTTGCACAGAAGGGTATGTGGGAGAACCTTGGGCTCCTCGGAGCTCAATGCTAAGATGTCTCCAAAGCTCCTGATGAAGCTCTGCAGGGAAAGAGGGCTAGGTGCCATCCTTGGCCACTGCTAAGCTTTGTTTTATTTTTTTAAATTTATAACCTTTTCCCTGGTTCAACAACTGAGGCCTAAAGAGGCAGAACACTCAGAGATGGGAACCACTGGGAGAGGTCCATTTGTCATTAGAGCTACTAAGTGTAGGGGAGGGAAGGGCTACCCTGTCATTACACTGCGGGCAAAACACATTTTGCAAACAGGGCAGGTGCCATGACTCAGCATAAACATTGGATTGGGTTTTCTTCTACAAAACCGAAATATTTACCTACTTGGAAGCCATGTTGATACCTGGCAGATAAGGCATCAGAGTGGATATAGAATTGACCGGCCTTGTTCTTGTACCTACTCCGAAAAATTCTCTCCAGTATCCACAGAGGAAGCAGACCTAATTATGCCCAAGTTAGGAATGAGGACTTAGGCCAATGGTCAGGGTCAAGCTTTTGATGAAATCAATTTGGGAGATTTTGTTTTGCTTTTTGTTTGTTTGTTGAGACAGGGTTTCTCTTAGCAGCCTAGGCCATCCTAGAACTGCCTTGCCTCCCTGTGGGGATCAAAGGTGTGCGCCACCGTGCATGGTGAATTTGGGAGGTTTTTTTTTTTTTTTCTTGGGAGTGGGTCTTGCCAAGCCCTGGCTAAACTAAAAATCACTTTGTAGCCCAAACTGGCCTCTGCCAGCCTGGTGGGATCAGAGTGAGATAAGCCCATGAAGGACCCAACCAAACTCA
This sequence comes from Mus caroli, assembly GCF_978045245.1. Classification (NCBI taxonomy): domain Eukaryota; kingdom Metazoa; phylum Chordata; class Mammalia; order Rodentia; family Muridae; genus Mus; species Mus caroli. The sequence continues at coordinate 5,354,758 of NW_028227272.1, forward strand.
AGGTTCTGGTCAGGGAAACAGGGAGCAGTTTGTAACTAAAATGATAAAGGTTAAAACACTCGTGTTCAGATGTCACGATGCTTATTGCTATAACACAAACATGAGAAATGTGCTACAAGGCAGCCTGTTCCTTAGTCCAAGCAAGGTTCATTAGCATTCCACTCAATTCTGTGTGCAAACCTAAAGCCACATGTGTCCCGGGAACTAAGAAATGGCAACCCTGGCCGGGCATAGTGGCGCACGCCTTTAATCCCAGCACTCTGGGAGGCAGAGACAGGTAGATTTCTGAGTTCGAGGCCAGCCTGGTCTACAAAGTGAGTGCCAGGACAGCCAGGGCTACACAGAGAAACCTTGTCTCGAAAAAACAAACAAACAAAACAAACAACAACAACAAAAGAAATGGCAACCCTGCTGGGCAGGGTCAACATCAACCCAGGCTACAGGTCAATTTGGGGCCCTTCTAGATTGTGGGACACCCAAGGTCAAAACAAACAGAGCCAGCAGATGGGGCAAATGAGACCCTGTCTCATATAAAATAAAAATCCAACAGGCTGCGAATCTAGTTCAGTGGCAGAGCATACACACTTCCCACAGGAGAGCCCAGATGCATCAGCAACAAACCCTAACTGAAACCTGCATAAGAAAAGCAGGCATGGTGGCACACACCTTTAGGATACCAACCCCGTCTAGGTGATAAGGTTGGGTGAACTCCTGTCTGTCACTAACATTCTTCCTTTCAGGCCGTATGGGGAAGCACACCACCAAAGGACAGAGGACTAGCCAGGTGTGGGGGCAGCTGGGTCTGTTTAGTTCCTTTTCAATTGAGTTCTCTTTACATTTTTCTGTGGTGCTACAGATAGAAGCCAGAATTTTACCCATCCTAGAGACAAGAGAGCCACCAAAAAGAGCCATCCTCAACCCTAAGAGTTTTACATTCTTAAAAGTGGCTCACAAAACAACCAAGCAAGCAAGCAAGCAAGCAAAAGCTTCCGGACAGAGAAGCCACTGAACTAAAGCTGGCAGCAATGACTGGCCAGCCCTGCCTTCTAACCCGCCCTCCACCTCCCATCCCTGTTCTGGGAAGTTAAGTGGTTGCTGTGGCTGGGGGCGGGGCATCAGAGCTGTTGGGTTTTGCTTTTATGAGTAGTGGTGAAACTAGGGCCAACTAGCTTCCCTGGAATCGTAAGCAAGCTCACCCTCCGGTTGTAACCTTGGATGACAATGGCAGGACTCACAGAGCAAGAAAAGCACTAAAACATTGTAGTGGCATGCACTTGTAATCCTAGCACTTGGGAGGCAGAGGTAAGCAGGTCTCTGAGTTCAAGGCCAGCCTGGTCAGCATCAACTCCAGGGTATGCAGGTGTTTAAACTGTCAGTTGCTATGCATTGTAATGCTAAATACTGGCCCCAAAGGCCTGGCTGGCCCCTAGGGACAAGAGAATCTGCTTGTACAAAAGTGATGTTCAGGAATCTTGCCCTTCCACCCACAAGTTATCCCCGTTGGTGAATAAAGATGCCTACAGCCAATAGCTGGGCAGAAGAGGTGGAAGTGGAGCTCTGGGTTTTGGGATCTGAGGAGAGAACACAAGGAGGAGAAAAAGGTGGAGGGATGCCACTCAGTGAGTTATTCAAACATGGCCATGAGGGCTGGCCAATTGGAATAAGAGAGGCCTAAGCGGGGCGTGGCGAGTCATATCTCTGGTTATTGGCAGGGAAGAAGACATAATAGTAAGTAGGGTAGATATCTAACCAGCTCTAATGCTTTCAAGGCTTATTATAAATAAAGGTTATGTGTCTTTTATCTGGGAACTGAATGACCAAAAGTGAGGTAAAAACCTCAACTGATTAATCCCAGCACTCGGGAGGCAGAGGCAGGCGGATTTCTGATTTGAGGCCAGCCTGGTCTACAAAGTGAGTGCCAGGACAGCCAGGGCTACACAGAGAAACCCTGTCTCGAAAAACCAAAAAAAAAAAAAAAAAAAAAAACCTCAACTGAGATGAATTATTACAATAGAAATGGCTACAGAGAAACCTTGTCTCAAAAAGAACTTAAAAATTTAATTTTGCCGGGCGTGGTGGCGCACGCCTTTAATCCCAGCACTCGGGAGGCAGAGGCAGGCGGATTTCTGAGTTCGAGGCCAGCCTGGTCTACAGAGTGAGTTCCAGGACAGCCAAGGCTACACAGAGAAACCCTGCCTCGAAAAACCAAAAAAAAAAAAAAAAATTTAATTTTATGATCATTTGCGTACATGTATGCATGTATATATGTATGCACACACACACACACACACACATATATATATATATATATATATATATATATATATATATATATGTTCGCCACCTGCTCACCATGCTGGCTTTGAGTTGCCACGTAAGCATACGGTCTGTGTGAATGCTTGCACAGGTGCAAGGAGTGTCTGATCCCTTGGAGCTAGTGTTATAAGGGCTTGTGAGCCACCTGATAGAAATACTTAGAACTAAGCCCTAAAACAGCTGCTTTCTTAGAGAGAGGTTTGCTTGTTTGCAGTGATGGGGTCAGAACCCAGGACCTAAACAAGTAGATAACCCTTTCAAAGCCTTTTATCCCAGCACCAGGAAAAACTATGGGGAAAGATGGACCTGTGTTAAAAATCACTGGCCACAGGGGTGGAGAGATGGCTCAACAGTTAAGAGTTAAGACTGCTCTTCCGGAGGTCCTGAGTTTGATTCCCAGCAACCACATGGTGGCTCACACCCATCTGTAATGGACTCTGATGCTCTTTTCCAGTGTGTCTGAAGACAGTGACAGTGTACTCATATACATAAATAAATAAATCTTAAAAAAAAAAAAACAAAAAACAAAAGGTCCCTGGCTACTCTTCCAGAATACCTAGATTGGATTCCCCCCACCCCTGTAATACCCCAACACCAAGGACTCTGCATGCGAATGGTGCATCTATACATATCAAATAAGCAAATCAATCTTCTAAAACCACAACAGAGGCCTGGTGATGCCCCGAGCTCTAGGTGATCTCTAGGTGCCTTCATTAAATTCTCTGTATGAGAAAGAGAACTCCCCCAAAGGAAGATGCACTGGACATGCACGGACTATTTCTCTGAATAAAAATAAAGTATTTTCTTTTTAATGTAAATCTTCATTTTCTTTTTTTTTTTTTTTTTTTTGTTTTTTGTTTTGTTGTTGTTGTTGTTGTTTTTTGAGACAGGGTTTCTCTGTGTAGACTTAGTTGTCCTGGAACTCACTCTGTAGACCAGGCTGGCCTCAAACTCAGAAATCCGCCTGCCTCTGCCTCCCAAGTGCTGGGATCAAAGGCGTGCGCCACCATGCCCGGCTAAATCTTCATTTTCTGACATGTATTTAGTGTGTTTATGTGTATGCATGCAGGTACAGTGGTGTGAATGCATCGGTCAGAGCACAGTTTTACAGTCTCCTTCCATGGCAGTCGGTCCCAGGGATCAAACTCAGACAGTTTAGGCTTAGGGTACAGCTCTGAGGACACCACCACCCCCACTGTGCCCAAGGCTCTGGGTTGGAACACTAAGACCACAAAAGATAAATTTTAAGTATTTAACTTAAAATGTGTGCATGTTTAGAACATACAAAACCAAACCAAAACAAAACAAACAACAACAACAACAACAAAAACCCTTGAGTTTTTGGAGCAACAAAAGAGCAATGGGAATTTAGCTTTTTAGTTGAGTTCAAGTGCTGACTAAGGAATGAACCTAGAATCTTTCTCATGCTAAACAAGCACTCCACCTATGAGCTACTCTCCCAGGTGGTTTCAAAGTGGGGGCACAACAGGGTTTAGACATTTAAACTCCTTGGTTGCTGGGTGGAGGTTTTGCCCTGGAAGCAGAAAGCAGACTTTTGCAGCTAAGAAGGAAGGTGTGAATGGAGAGGCCAGAGGAAGCTTGGTGCAACTCCACCGGGAAAATCAGCATTCTGAGGGCTAAGGCAGGACCACTACAAGCTGAAGGCCAGCCTCCAGCTCTATAGTGAGCATTTGTCTCAACCTGAGAGAGGAGTCATACAGACTAATATGGAAATCACTTGGTCATGCATAAGGGGATCACCTGACTCCCCCAAATGGCTGATACCCTATGTCCCTTTAGTTCTCCAAGTTTTGGGTTTTTTTTTTTTTTTAAAGATCTATTTATTGTTATATGTAAGTACACTGTAGCTGTCTTCAGACACACCAGAAGAGGGCATCAGATCTCATTACGGATAGACAGTTGTGAGCCACCATGTGGTTGTCTGGATTTGAACTCAGGACCTCCGGAAGAGCAGTCAGTGCTCTTAACCACTGAGCCATTTCTCCAGCCCCCTCTCTAAATTTTTGTCACCTATAAAGTTTGCTCTCATTCGGCAGTGGTGGTGCACGCCTTTACTCTCAGCACTTGGGAGGCAGAGGCAGGCAGATCTCTGAGTTCAAGGCCAGCCTGGTCTACAGAGAGAGTTCCAGGACAGCCAGGGCTACACAGAGGAACCCTGTGTGTGGGGTGAGGGTGAGAGGTTGCTCTCATGAACTGTGCAATCAAATTTAAAAGTGGGTGGGGTTGTAATACCCCAACCCTAAAGGCCCTGCATGCATGCAGCATGGACATACATGCAAGTAAAACATCCACTGTATAAAATAAACATAAATATAAATAAAAAACAATCTTTTAAAACAACAACAGGGGCCTTAAGGTAGAATTCAGAGATCCACCTCCGAGATTATGCTACCTTAGCCTGGGGCCAGGGGCTTAGCTCAGTGGTATAAAGCTTGCCTAGCAGGAGCAAGATCCTAGCTGGTTTCCATCCTCTGCACCAAAAGGATGAAACAAGAGAGCATTAAAGTTAGCAAAAAGTCTGATATATGTCTGTGATCCCAGTACTCAGAAGGCAGGAAGACCAGTCTTGGCCACACAGTAAGACCATGGTATCCCTGCAGTACAGCATCTGCCTAGCACATGATAAGACAAAGTGAAAGATCACACAGAAATACAGGACTGAAATCGCACGAGCCACTCAGGATAGGCAAGTCCATATCGATCAGTGGCTGCTGCTAGAGCGGGGAGAAGGGTGTGAGCAGTGTGTGTGCTGTCTCCTGGGAAGGGGGAAAATGTTCTAAGGCTGGTGAAATGGCTCAGCACTCACCTCACAAGCCTCCAACTATGGAAAAGGGGGAGGAGAGAACAAACTCCACACAGTTGTCCTTTGACCTCCACATATATATCATGGCATTTTATTGGCCAGGCATAGTGGCACATACTTTTTTTAAGTTTATTTATTTATGTATGAGTGCTCTATCTGCATGTACACCTGAGTGAGGGTTTGGCCCAGGGAAAGGCACTATTAGGAGGTGTGGCCTTGCTGGGGGAAGTGTCACTTCGGGTGTGGGCTTTAAGACCCTTATCTTAGCTCCCTGAAAGTCAGTCTTCTCCTAGCTGCATTTGGAACAAGAGATAGGACTCTTAGCTCCTCCTGCACCATGGATGCTGCCATGCCTCCCACCATGATGATAATGGACTCAACCTCTGAACCTGTAATCCAGCCCCAATTCAATGTTGTACTTTATAAGACTTGTCTTGGTTATGGTGTCTGCTCACAGCAGTAAAACCCTAACTAAGACAACCTGCATACCAGAAGAGGGCATCAGACCACGTTATAGGTGGTTATGAGGTTATAGATGTGGTTGCTGGGAACTGAACTCTGGGAGCTCTGGAAGAGCAGACAGTGCTCTTAACCCCTGAGCCATCTCTCCAGCCTGCAATAATTTTTTTTTAAAGAAATGTTCTAGAAGGGCCTAGGGATGATTCTCGGTGGTAGAACACTTGTGTAGCATGCCCTGACTTCCATTCTGAGCACCATAGTTTCAGAACTAGATAGTATCAGAAGCTGCATACTGTTGTGAAGCCAGAGGAAACCATCTGTCTCCTGAATGCTAACATCCGCCATCCCAGAAGGTTCCTGTGGTGTGCTAGGGTGGTGATGGTAAGGGCCAGCTGACCTGAGGATGGTACTGCGCCTGGCTGCTGGGTATATGTCGCTGACTTCAATCCTGAAGACCCACATGATAAAAGGAGAGAGCCAACTCCTGCAAAGTTATCTTCTGATGTCCCAGAACATGTACACATTTACATGCACATACATACACACAATAAATAAATGTGATTTGAAAGTAAATTTTTTAAAATTAATAGGAGAAAATATACATATGAATTAATGAGTTAACATGAGCAAAGCCTGCTTTCCCCTCCCTGTTGATGTATTAATCATCTGCACAAAGTACAAATGGGTTGTTTGGTGGAGGCTGGGCATGGAGCTCAGTGGTAGAGCATTTTCTTAGTGTAGTCATGCCTAAGGCTCTGAATTTGAACCCAGCAATTAAAAAATGTAAAGAAAAGCTGTATTCTACATAATGTCCTGGATGTACCCATCTGGTGGTACATGCCTTTAGTCCCAGGCACTTGGAAGGCAAAGGCAGCACTTGAGAGGCTAACCTGGTCTACATAAAAAGTTCCAGGCCAGCTAGGGTTATGTAGCCAGACTCTTCAGACTCTTTCTGAAACCTGAAGTAGGGCCAGGTGTGGTGGTGCACACCTTTGATCTCAGCACTCAAGAGGCAGAGTTCCAGGTCAGTCAGGACCAGAGAAACCCTGTAATGGGGGTGGAGCTGGGGAGTGGAGGTAAGCAGGAATAAGCGAGAGAGAGAGAGAGAGAGAGAGAGAGAGAGAGAGAGAGAGAGAGAGAGAGAGAGAGAGAGAGAGAGAAGGTGATGTGTGCAACAGATACAAGGAAGAGTCCACTTCTTCAGTGAATTCCTTTGGTCTTGAATCGAGCTTTTCCCACTTCAGATTCCCCAGGCCATCATACACATTTACACTACTTCAGTCCCAGAAATCTGAGTTTCAGCAATGAGTCAGATCCTCTCCCTCAAGTCCCCTCTGTCACCAGGGCCAGCATGCTTGCCTCAGTGACTCCAACATATATGAGCTTTCCTTCTTTAACATCCTTTTATTTTTTTTAATTTTTGGTTTTTTTCAGGGAAGTTTCTCTGTGTAGCCCTGACTATCCTAACTTGCTCTGTAGACCAGGTTGGCCTGTGTGCCACCACCACCCAACCCCATATTGGATTTTTAAAAACAGGATCACAGGCTGGCTTTGAGCACACAGCAATTCTCTCGATCTCAACATATTAATATTAAGATGTAAACAAAAAGTCTAAAAAAAAAAAAAAAGTCTAGCCAGTTATGGTAGCTTGTGCCTGCAATCCAGGTATAAGGAAGAATGAGGCAGGAGGATTACTGTGAGTTAGAGGCTTACCTGAGTGACATAGTGAGTGTTCCAGGCCAACCTGACTTAAACTGTGGAGACAATGTTTATTTTGTTCTATTCTGTGTAGCCCAGGCTGCCCTGGAACTTGATCTGTAGGCCAGGCTGGCCTCAAACTCATTGGCCTGCTTCTGCCTCCCAAGAGCTGGGATTCAAGGCTGGAGAGAGTTTCTAAATAAAGGAATCAATTTGGATGGACCTCAGCCTGACATATACAAGTCCCAGACTTGATAGAACTACACAGACATAAATGCCGACTCCTCAGAATGTCTCCCCAATCAGAACAGAGCCCCATAGTTAGGAAGGGCCTCCTCTGTATCCACAGGAAAAGACAAACATTGTCTCAAGGGAAACAGCAGATTCATTTGTAAATTTCTGTAACTCTTCCTGCTGCTACCCAGCCCTCTTCCTCCAAACCAGTCTGGCCTAGGTATATACAAAGGATAAGAGCAAAGTCTGTGCAGACATCTCTAACCTGAGGAACTCTGGGCACATGTCAGTAAGCAGGGCAGGAAACCAAAGACCTCTACATCTGCCACCCACCAGCTTTGCCAAAATTCATTCAAAAAGGGTTGAAATGAAGCCTGAGAGAGGACAGGCTCCCAGAAACCTGGAGGAGGCCACACACAGACTGTGGCTATGGTTTCGCATTTGTCTGTTCTTCTGAGACTGATTATCAGCACTAAACTAAGCCCCAGGATGGCCATGAACTTGCTGTGGCGAACATGGCAGGGGGCCTCAGCTTGGAGATCGACTGTCTCCACCGCCTGTCTCCCCGGGGATTAAGGCTATATGCTCACACCTGCCTTTCTTGCTTCCAGATAACCCAGGCTAGCTTCAATTCTATCTCGGCTTCCCTAAGGGACCAATTCTGTCTCATTTGCTTGTTTGGTTTTGAAACAGGATCTCACTCTGTAGCCACAGATGGCCTTGGGCTCACAATAGACCAGGCTGGCCTTGAACTCAGAGATCTCCCAGTCTCTCTGCCTGAGTGTGGGAGTTAAAGGCCTGTGTCACTATGCCTGGCCCGTAAGTCCAGCTTTTAATGTTAATTTAACTCATTTCATTTGGTGCAGTCCTTGGACATAAAAGACATTTACCTGAAGCCCATGTGTGATGGTTTGTATATTCTTGGACCAGGGAGTGGCACCATTTGGAGGTTGGCCTTGTTGGAATAGGTATGACCTGGTTGGAATGGGTGTGTCACTGTGGGTATAAGATCCTCACCCTAGTTGCCTGGAAGTCCGTCTTCCACTAGCAGCCTTTAGATGAAGACATAGAACTCTCAGCTCTGCCTGAGCCATGCCTGCCTGGATACTGCCATGCTCCCACCTTGATGATAATGGACTGAACCTCTGAACCTGTAAGCCAGCCCCAATTAAATGTTGTTTTTTATAAGACTTGCCTTGGTCATGGTGTCTGTTCACAGCAGTAAAAGCCTATCTAAGACACCAGTTATGAAGATATTGCTAAAAAACAACAGCTCCTTCAAACAGCATTCAATAAAGCCCTCTGTTTCTACCTGGAAAAGACTCAGGTTATACAAAGACCACAGAGGAAACCAGTGTGAGGCTTGAGGCCAGTCTGAGATATACACTGAGTTCCAAGCCAGAGCTGCAGAACAAGGAAACCAGATCTCATAGGAGCAAAAAAAAAAAAAAAAAAAAAAAAAAAAGTGCTTATGGAATATGTTGGGATTAAACACGACTCCTCTGCCTTGGATCATCAGCCCTGAGGCCTTGAACTCTTAATAAAACTGACCTCAGTGCGCCTACACTGCCGCCTACTCACTTCTGCTCTCTGCTCACTCTGCTCAAAATTCTAATCCCATTCTCAGTGGCTGAAATGACTGCTGGTCAACACTGTCCAACTCAGAGAAAGGAACAAAGTCGGAGCACAGGCTCAACTCAAATGCCTTACTTGCCAACAACTAAAACCCTCAAGAGAGAAAAAAAGTCAGAGAACTGGGTGGTGGTGCATTCCTTTGATCTCTGCCTTCAGGAGGCAGAGGCAGGTAGATCTCCATGAGTTCAAGGCCAGCCTGGTCTAGGAGGACCAGGGCTTTGGTACACAGAAACCCTATCTGGAAAAATAACGACAACTAATAATAATTATAATAATTCCTTAAGGTGGCCAATGGCAACATTTGCAAACCTTAGAAATCAGCAATAAAAATGGAGAAATAGGCTGTTTAAGAACATTCATTAGGGTCACACACACCTTTAGTTGACAGGGAGGCTCTGTCTCTAAAAAGAATATAGATGATTAATCCTGGCACTATAACCTCAGCAACTTGGGAGACAAAGACAAATGAATTGCTTAGACCTAGGAGTTCAAAACCCACCTAGGCAACACATGGTGATCCTTACCACAGAAAGAGCTCATACCTTGGTATTCGATGCCTTCATTCCAAGGACAGTTAACCAGTATAAATTTGGTTATGACGCTGGTGCTGGGGACTTCTGGAGGGGTGTACCTCAGGTACCACGGAAGCAACTCTGAGATGATATCACTTTGAGGAAAATAGATTGTATCCTGAGTCAAAATCCTCCCAGAAGGTGACTTTGGCGGTGACGTGGAGGATGCCATCAGCTCAGTTCTCTAGGGCTTCTCCAAGCTTCTCTGGTTTTCTCTTTGGGCTGGACTAGGAAAGAGGAGACAGCAGTCTCAGACTCCTACACCGCCCCCATCTCCCACCCCACCAATCCCACCAAGCTGAACTACAATCCATACTCACTTGCATAACCTCAAGACTTACTGTAGGCAAGGTCAAAAGAAAAGGCTAGACTAAACTAATTTCCTAGTCGCCACCTTTCTCAAAGTAGGGCACCAGATTCCCTTTAGTATTCCAGGCGCACTTAAGAGTGTGGCTTCCATGTCCTCAGAGGCTGCTGAGGACAGTGCTGAATTTGAGGCCAGCTTTGCCTGCAAAGTGAGATACTGCCTCAAAGAGACAGAAGAGGGCTGGAAAGATAGGCCAGCACGGAAGGCCAAGCCTGTCTGCCCAAGCTCAGTACCCACAAGCCACGTGGTAGAAGCAAACAACACCCACAAATTCCTCCAACATCCACTCACGTGTTTTGGTAGGCATCTGCACTCAAACATACACACATAGAATAAAATAAACGTTGAAAAACTAAAGCAGGACAAAAAGGTGATGGAAGATGGTGACCTGCGTCTAGAGCAGTAGGAAACGCAGGAGGCACAGAGAGCAACTCAGCAGTGCCAGCTGTGCGGGGTGGACGGAGAGCAGCAAGGCTGCTGGAGCAGAAAGCCATGGCAAGTAAAACGCTCTCCCAGACTACCTATGCTATGTTAATGACTGACTAAACAAATACATGAGTGATGAATAATAAGCACATACACGAATATGGCAAGGGTAGGAATAAGGATCACTTGGATATTGTGAAATATGAAGGGTGAGGTAGCGCATGCACACTTTTAATCCCAGCATTTAGGAGGCAGAGGCAGATGGATCTCCATGAGCTCCAAGTCAGCCTGGTCTAGATAGCAAACTTCAGGTGGTGGCGCAGGCCTTTAATCCCAACACTCCAGAGGCAGAGGCAGGTGGATTTCTGAGTTCGAGGCCAGCCTGGTCTACAGAGTGAGTTCCAGGACAGCCAGGGCTACACAGAGAAACCCTGTGGGGGAGGGGGGGGGAACAAAAAACAAACGAACAAACAAACAAAAGAACTGCAGAAAAGAGGTGTGGCAGATGGTAAACTGGTTCTAGGTTCCACTCTCAGCAGAACAAAAGATAAATAAATGTAAATTTTGTCTTGTACACTTTTAAAATGCAGATTTAGCCTTTTGTAGGTGTCTCCAGTGCTACAAGGTCAGATTAGAACCACTGGGTTTTACTGTTTTCTTTTTATAAGAGCACTCACTAGGTAATTCAGGCTGGCTTGGAACCCACAGCCTTTGCCTCATGAGTACTGCAATTAAGACTCTTACTATGGGGGTTGGAAAGATGGCTCAGTGGTTAAGACTGCTCCTGAGTTCAAATCCCAGCAACCATATGGTTATGAGATCTGATGCCCCTTTCTGGGGTGTCTGAAGACAGCTACAGTGTACTTACATAAAATAAATAAATCTTTAAAAAAAAAAAAAGACTCTTACTACAGCTGGGTAATGGTTGTGCACACATTTAAACCCAGCAGAGGTGGGAAGATCTCTGAGTTTGAGGCCAGCCTGGTCTACAGAGTGAGTTCCAAGACAGTTAGGGCTACACAGAGAAACCCTGTCTTGAAAAACAAAACAAATGTGTTCTACAGCCTGCTTCAGGATCCAGTATCCTTATTATGTTAACAAGACCTTCATACAACTAAAATAATTAATTGAATGTTTCCTGGAAAATACTAACATTTCACATACCACCATTCCACAGTTCTTTGTTTTTCTAAATTTTATTTTATTTTTATTAATATTTTGGTTGCTTTTTTAAGACAGGGTTTCACTGTGTAGTAATGGCTGTCGTGACTTTGTAGATCAGGCTGGCCTGGAACTCAGAGATCTGTCTGCCTCTGATGGGATTAAATGCATGTAGCCAAGATCACCAAAAGTGAGCTGGGAAGGATTGAGCTTATTTGACTTACACGTCCACACCATTAGTCTATCACTGAAGGGAGTCAGGACAGGAACTCCAGCAGGGGTGGAACCTGAAGGCTGGAGCTGATGCAGAAGCCTCTGCATACTGGCTTGCTCAGAATGCACCTTCTTACAGACCCTCCAGGACCCCTAGTCAGGCATGGCATCACCCACAATGTACTGAGCCCTTCTCCATCAATTACTAATTAAGAAAATGCTCTACAGACTTGCCTACAACCTGACCTTATAGAGACATTTTCTCAACCAGATTTTCTCATCTCAGAAGACAAGTTTGTGTCAAGCTGACATAAAACTAGCCAGAACATGAATGAATGAATGAATGAATGAATGATCCCACCAAGTATTGAATAGCTCAAATGCATACAGAAATGGGAGTTTGGAATCTGCAATCCAGACAGAGGCAGGTCTTAGCCTTCGATAGCTGGATGGAGATTACCGCAAAGACCTTGTAGTGGCTGGAGTTAAAGGCAATGGCTGTATGAGATGCTGGGAATGAGAGAGCTGAGGACTTAGCCCTAGACAATACACCCACTTGGAGGAACATTGTAGAAGGGAGAGTGGAAAGACTGCAAACGCAAAGGGTGAGAAATAGAAACTTCTGAGCCAAGGCAACTACAAACTCACAACAGCTTTGCAAAGAGCTGGGGCCTCCTAATGGTCAACCACGGAGGAGGAGGGGAGCAACAGGACCCTACCCCATACTGCTAATCTACAGACAGAGTCTGAGGGAGGGGAGAGGCATGCTGAGTTCACAACTAGGCTCTGAGGGTTCCCATAGACAGCCCTAATGAAACTCTGTGTAGGATAAAACCAAACCAAAACTAATAAAAGGAGGACCAGAGGTGGGAAAAGAGAAGATGAGCAGTGACCAAGATACACAGTGCACTTGTATGAAAATGTGAGCGGACATTTACTAGAAGGGAGATGGATGTTTTATAGGCATGATAAGATGTCACCAGAAAAAACTAAAAAGTGAATTTACCCCCAAACCACTGACGGTTGTGGGGACAACTGAGGGCTCTCTTTTATTACCCAGCTTCTTCAGAGTAGCACGAATATCATCAGCTATGGAAAAGAGCAGACTCCAAGATTGGGGTGGTGGTGAGATGGCTCAGCAGCCATGCCAGGTTATTATTCTTCCAGAGGACCTGGTTCAATTTCCAGCACTCACAATGGCAGCTCACAACCGTTTCTACCTCTAGTTGTAGGAGCCATGCCTTCTTGTAGCCTCCATGGGGACTGACGTAAGGTACACAGACATGCATGCAGACAAATAAGCCACATGTATTAAAGAAATTCAGGACTCACTAGACTTTATGGCACTCCTCCCACCTCCCACCCACCCCTCCTTTTTTTTTTCTGAGACAGGGTTTTTCTTTGTGTTGCCCTGGCTGCTCTGGAATTTACTCAGTAGACCAGGCTGGCCTTGAACTCAGAGATCCACCCACCTCTGCCTCCCACAGGTAAAGACCCAGCACTCAGGAGGCAGAGCAGGAGAACCTCTGTGAGTTCAAGAGTAGCCTGGCCTACATAAAGGATTTCAGGTCATCCAGAGCTACATAGAAACAAAAGATCTAGGATCAAAGTATGGCTTCTAGTGAACATCTGCTGCTTTTGCATGATAATATATTTTTTAAAAGACTTATTTATTTATTTAATGTATATGAGTGCACTGTAGCTGTACTGATGGTTGTGAGCCACCATGTGGTTGCTGGGATTTGAACTCAGGACCTTCAGAAGAGCAGTCAGTGCTTTTGCCCACTGAGCCATCTCCAACCCCATAATGATTTTTTTTTTGGGGGGGGGGCGTTGAGACAGGGTTTCTCTGTGTAGCCCTGGCTGTCCTGGAACTCACTTTGTAGACCAGGCTGGCCTCGAACTCAGAAATCCGCCTGCCTCTGCCTCCCGAGTGCTGGGATTAAAGGCGTGCACTACCACGCCTGGCATAAATAAATCTTTTAAAAAATGCTTTTATTTTTGAGGCATCACTTCATGTAGCTCAGGCTAGACTCCAATTCACTATACAACTCTAACTGGCCTGGAACTCCTGAGTCCCCAGTGTCACGCAGAGTGCTGTGATTCTAGACACACACTACCACGAGGCTTCAAATGCCTTCTCTCTCCTCTTCTCAATCCCCTTCCTCTTCCTCCTCCAGGTTTATGGGTTGAACCTAGGGTTTTATACAGGGCAAGGGGTCTACTGAGTTATTCCCCCAAAGCCCTTAAGAATATTTTTATAGGCTGGGGGATTTGGCTCAGCTGGAAGACTGCTCAAAGGCCTGAGTTCGACCCCAAGCACAGACTGGGTGTTGTGCTACACACCTATAATTCTAGTGCTTAATTTATTTTACTTTAGGTATACCTGGATGACATATGTGAACTACGTGTGCCTAGGTGCATGTGGAGGCCAGAAGGTGTCAGAAGCCCTGGAACTAGAGTTATAGGCAATTATGAGCCACCGTAAGAGTGCTGGACAGCAAACTTGTTTTTTTGAGTTTTTTTCTTTTCTGTCTGTTGTTTTTGGTTGTTGTTGTTTTTGAGACAGGATCTCTCTTATGTCAGCAGTTCTCAACCTGTGGGTTGCAACCCCTTTGGGAGTAAAGTGACCTTTCACACGGGTTGCCTAGGACCAATGGAAAACAAGGATTTTTACATTGAGATTCATAGCATGAGAAAAATTACAGTTATGAAATAGCAATAAGGGCTGGTGAGATGGCTCAGTGGGTAAGAGCACCTGACTGCTTTTCCGAAGGTCCAAAGTTCAAATCCCAGCAACCATATGGTGGCTCACAACCACCCGTAATGAGATCTGACTCCCTCTTCTGGAGTGTCTGAAGACAGCTACAGTGTACTTACATATAATAAATAAATAAATCTTAAAAAAAAAAAGAAATAGCAATAAAACAAGTTTATGGGGGGGGGTGTCACTGAAACATGAGAAACTGTTACATGAGAAAGGGTTACAGCATAGGGAAGGGTGAGAACCACTGATCTATGTAGTAGTCCTGGCTGTCCTGGAACTCACTCTTTAGAACATGCTGGCCTCGAACTCAAAGATGATCCACCAGTCTCTGCCTCCTAAGTGTGTGCCACCACACCTGATCAACTTATTTCATTTTAAATTATTTGCATGTGGGTGAGGAATCCTTGGAGGCCAGAGGCACCAGATCTTCCTGGAACTGGAGTCACAGGCAGCTATGAGGCACTAGGAACAGAACTTGGTTCGTCTGCAAGCGAGATAGGCAGTCTTTTCTTTTCTTTTCTTTTTTTTTTTTTTTTTTTTTTTTTTTTGGTTTTTCAAGACAGGGTTTCTCTGTATAGCCCTGGCTATCCTGGAACTCACTCTGTAGACCAGGCTGGCCTCGAACTCAGAAATCCACCTGCCTCTGCCTCCCGAGTGCTGGGATTAAAGGCGTGCGCCACCACGCCCGGCAAGATAGTCATTCTTAACTGCTGAGCCTCGTCCTCTCCCACAGGTTGGTTCTTACTATCAGGCTGTTGTAAAGAAGGAGAATAGGACTGCAGATGTGGCTCAGTTGACAGAGAGTTTGCCTAGCAGCACTAAGCCCTCCATTCAGCCCCTAGTAGCACATAAACTGGGTGTGGTGGTACACACCTGTAATCTCCAGCACTCAGAAGGCAGAGACAGGAAAATCAGAAAGTCCAGATCTTCTCAGTTATGGAGCAAGTTTGGTGTCATTGCAGCCTGGGCTGTAAGAAACCCTGTCTCTAAATAAATAAAGTGACTGAGTACACACTGCCAAGCACACTGCATTAGTAAACAATAAACCTTTACTGCTTAGGCAATATTTTGTTAAAGATTTTTTTTATTTGTTTTATGTATGTAAGTACATTGTCACGTCTTCAGATCTGAAGAGGGCACCAGACCACATTACAGAAGGTTGTGAGCCACCATGTAGTTGCTGGGAATTGAACTCAGGGCCTCAAGAAGGGCAGTCAGTGCTCTTAACCACAGAGCCATCTCTCTAGCCCTCCTGAGGCAATTTTTTAAAATAAATTGAAGTGGGACTGGCGATGGCTTAGCAGTTAAGAGGGTGCATTTCTCTTACAGAGCACCCACATCAGAAGGCCTACAACTTCCTGGGAGTCCAGCTCCAGAGCATCTGACACACGTGGCCTGCTCAGGCCACCCCAGTGCCCCCCCCCCCCCCACACACACACACAGGGAAACTCTCTTGAGGGTGAGAACAACCTGGTCTTAGCCGGGCGTGGTGGCGCACGCCTTTAATCCCAGCACTCGGGAGGCAGAGGCAGGCGGATTTCTGAGTTCGAGGCCAGCCTGGTCTACAAAGTGAGTTCCAGGACAGCCAGGGCTATACAGAGAAACCCTGTCTCGAAAAAACCAAAAAAAAAAAAAAAAAAAAAAAAAAAAAAAAAAAAAAAAAACCTGGTCTGTATAACAAGTTCCAGTCCAGCCAGGGCTGAGGAAGGAGACTATCTCAAAATTAAAGATAAAAGAAAGCAACTGAACAAGCAGACAAAGACCCCCAAACAAAAAGGTGAGCTGATCTCAGCTTTATGATCTAAGCAATGCCTCCCCTTGAGTCTCTCAGGCCTTCCCTCCTCCCGTTCCTTCATACCTCTGTCTCCCACATTATCTTTAAACTGAGCCTTGAAGTCAGGCTAAGAGGGAGGGAAGGATCAGAGGCCTGGAGGCCAGGGAGGGTAGAGGCCATCAAGGGCTCAGCTCTGCTGCAGTTGTGACTAGCATGCACAAGACACTGGTTCCATTCCCAGACCCGACAAACAAACAAACAAACAAACAAACAGAAAGCACTACAGATAGACAGACCTAGAAGGGATGCTGGCTGCATCTTTGACAACTACAATGGGCCCCTAGGTGAGTGTGACTCCATCTTCACCGTCTGAGTGGGAGTGGATTAGTTGACATTATATACTGTGGTAACAAACCATCAATCACACTTGCAGGGTACTGTCCACCACAGTGGGGAGGCCACTACAGCCTGAGTGTAAGGGAGTTTGGTCACTTCTCATTCAGACATAAAGCAGATATGAGATATGAACGGTGGGAATCCCTGGGAAGTTTGCCCTCGTACAGTTGCTCAGTCACGCCTTGGTAGGTTCCATTAACCTCTCCTCTTCCCAGCCGCCCAATGGTGTTGTTCCTAGACCATTCCGAGAAATCATAAAGACTGCATTCATTCATTGATGCATTCATTCATTCATTCATTCATAGATATGGTCTCCTGTAGCCCAGACTGGCCTCCAACTCACTACATGAGAAAGGCTGTGAACTACTTCTACTACTTCTTCTTCTTCTTCTCCCTTCTCCTCCTCCTCCTTCTTCCTTCTTCTTCTTTTCTTTTGGAGACAGGGTTTCTCTGTGTAGCCCTGGCTGTCCTGAAACTCACTCGGTAGACCAGGCTGGCCTCGAACTCAGAAACCCTCCCAAGTACTAGGATTAAAGGTGTGCACCACCACTGCCCAGCAGCTTGAACTTCTGAAGCTTCTGCATCTACATGTGCCACTAGGCCCAGCTTATTTAATGCTAGGAATGGAAGGCAGGGCTTCATGTGTGCTAGGCAACAGTATTTTCCAACTGAATGCCCTCCCACCCCAACCCGCTGAGTCTTAGACAGGGTCTTGCTATACGTGTAGCCTGGGCTAGCTTTGAATCTACCACCCTCCTGAACGCTGTGAACGTTGTGGGCCACAGGGCCTGTTCTATACCCCATCCCGCTTGCTCAAGTGAGCTGCATTCCTGCTGGCAGATGCTTGAAATTAGAGGATGCCATTTCTTTCAGCAAAAGCTCCCCTAGGCTAACAGGGAGGCTCTCTTACGATTTGGGAACTGCACTCACGGGCTCCTGCTAGAGGCTCTGGGTGTCCCTGGAGGAAAGAGATGAACCAAGTATTTGGCTCCCTGTAGTTGATGGGCGAGGATAGGAGAATGTGCCACCCCCACCCCCACCAGAGCTATTCTAGGAAAGTGGCTCTGGCAGCAGGGAGCCGCTTCAACAGGGAGATGGCTCTGAGGGTGTATAAAAAAAAAAATTCCTTTCAATGAGCCCTAAAGCACCCAGTGAGCTAGTTTGACTACAAGTGAATCCGAGCTTAGTGTCAGTCTATGTGAAGGTTTCCTCAGGCTCTGTAGCATGCCTTAGAAGAGGATGGGTTAGTCTCTGTTTCAGAGCCATGACTGCAATGATACAGATTGACCAGCGTGTGCAGTGTACCTCAGCACTCCGGAATTTTTTTTTTTTTCGAGACAGGGTTTCTCTGTATAGCCCTGGCTGTCCTGGAACTCACTTTGTAGACCAGGCTGGCCTCGAACTCAGAAATCCGCCTGCCTCTGCCTCCCGAGTGCTGGGATTAAAGGCATGCGCCACCACACCTGGCTCGAGCACTCTGGAATCTGATGTAGGATCCTGCAAAGCTTAAGGATAGCCTGGTCTACATTGCAAAAGCCAGGCCAGCAAAAATTACCTGACAAGATTCTGCCTCAGGAAAAAACAAAAAAAGAAAGTGAGGAGGGAGGGAGAGTGGGAGAAGGATGTGAGAGGCTGGCAGTGCTTGTCTAACAAGTGAGAGGCTTTGGCTTTGATGCCTGCACCACATAAACAGGTTCTAGACCAGCCTGGGCTTTGTCTCAAAAGGAAAGACCAAGAGAGGATCTCTGCTCGCAAGCTTCCCCACCTCCCTTTGCAGATCCCTCCATTTGGAACATCCTGTTACCTGTTTGTGTGGCAGGCTTATTTCTGGATGTAACTTCAGGTCAAGTTCAACTCTGACACCTGAGTGTACTGGACCAGCTCCTCTCTGTCAACGATCTGTCCGCTGCAAACGCTTCCGGTTATCCCCGCTCTAGCCCAGTTAATTGCACCAAGGGGAAAACCAGTCCTCTGGGAACTCTCTGGTTCCCGCTGTGGAAACCAATTTAGCTGTAACAGGATTGGTTCAGCCTATCAGCATCAGAGCAGCTTGATAACAGATGCAAAGGACCACGGTAATACTCCCAGGCCTGGCTGGTTGAAGCCTCTTGATAGCCCACCAGCTCCATGCAGGAGCACCTGGGATCCTCTTCGGGCATCTACTCCACAAAGGCTCACTGTGTAACCCGCCTCACTTTGTTGGTGCTTGCTATATAGATCACGCTGGCCTTGAACTCGTGTCTCTCCTTTGCACCAAGGTTCCACTCTGTTTTATTTTCCTTTTTTAAAAATTTATTTTTATTTTATTTTATTTTTTGTGTACAAGCATTTCAATTTTTACCTATTAGCATTTTTATTTTATCTGCATGCATTTTACATGTGCCACATACGTGCCAGACAAGAAGAGTGACGGGTCCCCTGGAACTGTGTGTCCTCTGGAAGAGCAGGGCGTGTTCTTAGCGACTGAGATATGAGATAGTTCTCTAGCCTCACAGTTCCCTCCACCACACTCCTCAACGGACACTAAACTTTTTGTTTTGAGACATGTAGCCCTGGCTGACCTCAAACTTTCAGAGCTCTGCCTGCCCCTGCTTCTTGAGCACCACCAGGACAGCCTTACATTTGTTTCTTTCTGTGTGTGACTGTGGGGTGCTGGTTCCACAGCCCGGGGAAGGTGAATGTTAACCTGTGGACCTTAGGGACTGAACTCAAGTCCCAGGCAACTGCCCTCATCTGCTGAGCTAGCTCCTTACCTCCCCACTGATCCAGGGCCAGGGAAGGGAGATGGCTCGGTGGTTAAGAGCCCATGAGCACACAATTTCAGTTCCTAGCACCTAAGATGGGTTACTCATAACCAGCTGTGACTCAGGATCTTCAGACACTTTGTACACACATGCAGATACTGCCCCCAATACACATAAATTATTAAAAACAATAAAAGCAAATTCAAAATGTGAAGAGTGACTCCAGCATTTGAGACAGGCATGGTTGGGCTGGCAAGATGGCTCAGCGGGTAAGAGCACTGACTGCTCTTCTAAAGGTCCGGAGTTCAAATCTCAGCAACCTCATGGTGGCTCACAACTCTCCGAAATGAGATCTGACACCCTCTTCTGGAGTGTCTGAAGGCAGCTACAGTGTACTTACATATAATAAATAAGTAAATCTTTAAAAGAAGAGAGAGAGAGAGAGAGAGAGAGAGAGAGGCATGGTGGTACATGCCTTTAATACCAGCAGGGACCGGGGGATGTCTACACAGTGAGACTCTGTCTTAAATGAGGGTTACATCCCCTCCTGTAATTTTCTCAGAGATCAAGCTTAAACTAATCAGTTTTAGGCATTATGGAGTGGTGGCCAATCAGTTATATTTAAAGAAGGGATTTCGTCCCACCGGCAAGGACAACTAGTATTCACCCAGTATGAGCAGAGACAGAGGGAATCAATTCCCCTGGAGGACGGGCAACCAGGAAGAAGTCTCAGGCCCTAAGAGAAAACTTCCAGACATACTGGTGCTGACCTTTCACCCCAGGATTTAGGAGGCAGAGGCAGGTGAGCTTGAAGCCAACTTGATCTACATAATGAGTTCTGGACTAGCCAAGGCCTGTCTCAAACCAAACCAACCAACTAATCTTACTACCAAGAACTAAAACAAAGACTCAATAATAGTGACAGAAACAAACAAAGAGCCTTGGCTGGAGCCACAGAGACAGGCTGGGGTCGGTCTCTCGGTCTCCCTCCCTCCTTCCCTCCCCTCCTTCTCTCTTTCTTTCTCTTTCTTTCTTTCTTTCTTTCTTTCAAGACTGGGTCTTAACTCAGTATTGGAGGCTAACCTGGAACCCCTACCCCAGCCTCCTGAGTGCTGAGGCAAACAGTGCAGACCAGTACATCTAGTACACCCAGCTTGAGATGATTTTTCATCCTTGCGCAGGGGTCATGC
This sequence comes from Mus caroli, assembly GCF_978045245.1. Lineage (NCBI taxonomy): Eukaryota > Metazoa > Chordata > Mammalia > Rodentia > Muridae > Mus > Mus caroli. The sequence continues at coordinate 5,375,534 of NW_028227272.1, forward strand.
TAATCTTCTCTATATCGTTCCAATTTCAGTATATGTGCTGCCAAAGCGAGCACGAGATGATTTTTCTTAGCTTGTGTTCAGAGCCTAGTTCTGTTTCCTATGGCTCCAAACATTCAGGTGACATGTGTGTCAACTCACCCTGGAGAAGACTGACTCCAGGAACTTACGTAAGCTCCGTGAATCAGCAAGCAAGGAAGTGGCTGAGCTGAGTCTGTTTGGCTTCTATGCTAATGTTCTTCTTAATCCCAGCAGCTGGAGGATCCAGCTCACCACCTCTTCTGGAAAGTGAATACTCACTCGGCTAATAATAACGACGACTGCAATAATGATAATAATGGCTGCAGCAGGTCTGATGTGTCAGGCATCTCCGACTGGCTGGTGTTTCTTCCCTTTTAACAATATTTTAGTTATTATTATTATTATTTGTGTGCATGTGTGTGCCCCAGGCTACTTAAAGGCATGCACCACTACTGCCCAGCCAGGCCTTGTACCAAGGGCAGAGGGCAACTTTCCAAAGTTGATTCTCCCTCTCCCCCTTTCTGTGTGTTCCAGGGACTAATGTCAGTCAGTCCTCAGTGAGTGCTTTAGCCCACTGAGCTACCTCACTGGCTCTTTTGTCCCTCCTCTTCCTCTCCTTCCTTCCTTCTTAAAAAAATAAAAATAAATAAAAAATAAAATCGCCAGGCAGTGGTGACCCATGCCTTTAATCCCAGCACTCGGGAGGCAGAGGCAGGCAGATTTCTGAGTTTGAGGCCAGCCTGGTCTACAGAGTGAGTTCCAGGACAGCCAGGGCTATACAGAGAAACCTTGTCTCGAAAAACCAAAAACCAAAAAACTTAATCTCGTGGATTAGAATTGGGGCTGAGAGCCCTGGGGCTGGGGTTACATGTGGTTGTGGGCTTCCTAGAGTGGCTCCTGGGAACTGAACTTAGGTCCTTCCTTAAGAGGAACAGCAAGTGCTGTTAACTGCTGAGCCATTTCTCCAGCCCCTTCCTTCTTGCTTCTCTGGGTCAGGTTTTGATTTGACAGGATCTTGCTTAGTTGACTAGGCTGGCCTGAAACTACTGTGTAACCCAGGCCGGCCTGCAGGCAACCTCCTGACCCAACCTCCAGAGTACCAGGATAGCTGCTAACATTCATTCTTTCATAGTTACTGTTATCCCTTATTAACAAGAGGAGAAACCAAGGCACAGAAGATGTAAGTGACCTGTTTCAGGTCACTCGGCCAATGAGGCTATAGTTATAAATGCCCCTATTCTGTATGCAAACAGAGGTGCAGCGGGAGCAGGAGAGTATCTATTACTTTGCATAGTCAGCCATCTCCTGTTGGCAGATGAGACTCCTCAGGGTGTGGTGGCACACACCCCACCCGTAACACAGCAGGAGAGGCAGGAGGATCCTAAGTTCCAAGCCAGGGCTACCGAATGGGGCCTTAAGTGCAAAAACAATGCAAACAGACATTTGACTCTGGACCTTGGACCTTAGCAAGGAAGAAGAGGAGGAGGAAGAGAGGAAGAGGAGGAGGAAGGAGAAGCCGCTGTCATTGTTTTTCTACGTCGTTCGTTTTTTGGTTTCCTTTTTCTGGTTTGCTTTTCCACTGCACTGCCACCCACTTCCTTATGCTAAGACTTTAAACTGAATTACATTCTGGGCACACTTACCACCCTTCAGCCCGCTGCTGCCTGAAGCTCAGGAAACCCAGCTGGAAGCAAACAGGCTTATCTTTAATATTTTAAACTTATATTTTATTTATTTATTTATTTATTTATATATACAACTGGAGTCTGAGGGCAATGTGTGGGAGCCAGCTCTCTTCCTGCCCTGTGTGGGCCCTGGGGACTGGACACGCACCGTCATGCATGAGGGCGGCATCTTTGCTGTGGAGCCCACTTGCCAGTCCATCACAGACTTGCCATGCAGGAGGGCAGGGTCTTTGCTGTGGAGCCCACTTGCCAGTCCATCACAGACTTGCCATGCAGGAGGGCAGGGTCTTTGCTGTGGAGCCCACTTGCCAGTCCATCACAGACTTGTCATGCAGGAGGGCAGGGTCTTTGCTATGGAGCCCGCTGGGGTCTTTGCTGTGGAGCCCACTGGGGTCTCTGCTGTGGAGCCCGCTTGCCAGTCCATCACAGACTTGTATTCCATTTGTTTCTTCACATATCTGTTCCTTTGAGTCAGGCAGGGTGTCTCTTGTAGCCTAGGCTGGCCTCACACTCACTATGTTCCTTAGGGTGACATTGAATTTCTGATCCTCCTGCCTCCACCTCCCATATCTGCAGACCAAAGATTATAGGCAGGGACCACACAACTGCCTACTGATTGTGTGTGTGCGGGCTCAAGTACATGTTGTAGTGTGCAAATGGACCAGTTCAGAGGACAGTCTGAGGGAGTAGAGCTAAGGGCAACAGGGTAGGAGGAGCTGTCTTTTTTCTGCTGCCAAGTCCCCTCCTCCCCCTTTATGAGGCAGGGTCTCATTGGATCCAGTTGACCTTGAGCTCCACTTTTGAATCCCTTGCCTCCACCTTCCAGGTACTGGGATTACAGGTGTGTACCCCAATGTACAGTTCCTGTGGTGTTGAGGAGAGAGCCCAGGGCTTCCTGTGTGCTAGGCAAGTGCCCTACCCATTGAGCTGCATGCCCATGTCCAAGATGAAATATGTTGAAGCCTGGGAGCGGAGTGACTAGAGTGCAGGTAGATGGAGCTGGATCCTAGCCCAGGTCTGTAGTCCCTTGGCATTACAGGGCAACCTCTAAACAGGCTCCCCACAGCTTTCTCTGGGAGGCCCTGTGTCTGTTCCAGCTACACCCAGGCTGCCACTGAGCCTCATCCAGTTGCTCTGAGCACTCACAGCTCTCCTGTTCCTCTTCCTCTTTCAGTCTGTGGCTCACTGGATAAGCAGGATTGTTTACAGTAAATGGAAACCCAACTTGTTCAGGAAGCTCAGCCTGATACATTACAATGTTATTCTAGCCTGTAATGTACCTACCTGTGGGCCTTCAGATACAGTCAGGCTGTCTGGAATAGGACCCTGAGGTTTCAAGCTGCCTTTTGGGGTCAAGGCTAGGGACTGCAGAACCCTGGGTGCTTTTCTGGTCCCCCTGAACTTCCACGTGTGCATGCACCCAGACGACTGCCTGCCTGTCTTAAAGGTCATGAAGCGCTGGCGTTGGGAAAATTACCTGCAGACCTGGTTTCCCTAGGGTTCGATAAGGCAGGGCCTTCTCTGCTCTATTTCTGAAAGCTCAGTACTCTGGCACCTGCCCCCGGGTTTGGCCCGGAGCTCAGCCTCAGCTCACAGTCCCTGCGCCCTCTAGTGGTCACTTGAAGGAAGGACTAGCTCAGGGAGATGAGGTAAGATGGTCTTACACTTGGACATTAACTGGTAAAAATAGAAAGCTGAGGGCTGGCGAGATGGCTCAGTGGTTAAGAGCACTGACTACTCTTCTAAAGGTCCCGAGTTCAAATCCCAGCTCACAACCATCTGTGACGAAATCTGATGCCCTCTTCTTGGTGTGTCTGAGGACAGCTACAGTGTACTTACATTGAAAAAAAAAAAAGCTGAGGAAATTGGAAAGCTCCGGTCAGGCACCTCATTCCAAAGAATGATGCTCTGAATAAAGCACTGGTGTCTCTGCCGGTGCACATTTAATCTCAGCTACCTGAGAAACTGAAGCAAGGGGATCGCCACTGTGTAGAAATTTAGTTACACAGCAGGGCCCTGACTCAGACACACTCCCTCCACACACAATTAAAAAAGGGGGGAGCCAGGTGTAGTGGTTCATGCCTAAGTCTTAGCGCTCTGTGAGGATCTCTGTGAGTTCTACAGTGAGTTCAAGGACAGTCAGAGCTACATACTGAGACCCTGTCTGGAGAGCGGGATAGGGAGGAGAAAAAGAAAAACGGGGTTCTGAAGAGATGGGTTAAGAGCATTTGCTGCCCTTGTAGAGGACCCAGGTTCGGTTCTGGCTCAGAACCCTCTGCAACTCCAGTTCTAAGGAATCCAACATCCTCTGGTCTTCTCTAGTGCCTGAGTGAAAAAAGCATGCTGTACACGTGTACAGACAAACAGGCAGTCACAGGGAAGAAAACAAACCCATCTTTCTTAGGCATTTATGTGTTCATTTTTACATATGTATGTGTCTGCATGAGTTTATGTACAGCACATGTGTACAAGTCCCAGAGAAGACTCGAGGGCTTCTAATTCTTTAGAACCGGGGATGCAGGCCACCTGCTGTGGGTGCTGGAAACCAAAGCCAGGTCCTCTGGGAAAGAAGCAGGTGCTCCTAACCACTGAGCCATCTCTCTAGTCTCAAATAACCCAGAGAGAGAGACAGACAGACAGACAGACAGACAGACAGACAGAGACAGAGAGAAATGAGAATGAAAACAAGTGTTGAATCTTTTCAAACAAATGAGCCCTTTCCACATTAGTGGTAAAAGACTCTTTTCTGGCATTGTGTGTGGGACCATGATAGGCAGTCTATTTTGGTTGAATGAGGCTTGCTCTACAAGGGACAGAAAAGCGAGCCAAGTTCCCAGAGTCAGGTGCCTGACACCACAGAGTCCCCAACTCCATGATTCTGTGTCTATAAGTCAGGCAGACAAAGTCCCAAGCTCCTGGCATTCTGGCTAGACTCCACACCCACAGTTACCTGGCAACAGCAAGATAGCCCAGCCCACTATAAAAGGAGCTGCTTGGCCCCTCCTCACTCTCTTTAAGCTCTCACCTTCCTTACTCTCATTTCTAGCCCTCCTCTCCCCCCCCCCACCCCCACGCGGCCATGGACAGCCTCCCTCTTTCTACCTTCTTTCTCCCTACCTTCCTACAACAAAGCTCAGAAACTGCCTCTGCATATCAAGGCCCACTATGCTTCAACAATGGGATAGGCTTTCCCATAACTAGCCGTGTCTAACCTCCTGTTAGAAGGCCTTCCTGTGCTCCAGCCACAGACCAGACCAAGGATTCTCACCTGCCTGGGAACCACCCAGCGCCTCCCTCTCCTCCTGCTCTCTCCTCCCTTCAGCACCAGGTCCGATGGCTGAGAACCTGGTGCCTAAGACTGCCCCTTGTCCACCACCCGCCGATCTGGGGCCAGTGGCTTCACACCCAGACACCCACCCGGGACTGTCCTTCCGAGTCCACCCGCCCAGAGCACCAGAACTCTGATGGGACAGGGGTTTTCTCCCTTCTCCCACTCCCTCTCCCCACCCCCACGCGCTCCCTGCCCCACAATTGTGTTCCTTGGGGGCATGCTGCACCTGCTTGAAGGTAAGATGCTTTTGTTGAAGGATGAAGACTCCAGCCACATTCCTTGATAAGATCTTTGGGTCTCAGCTGTGAGCTGGAAAGTGACAGTCCAGCAGAGGGGGCTCCTGGGAAATGTATCAGAAGCCAAAGCCAGGATCCTTTTTGGTCTGGAGAGAACTAAGCTCACAGAGGTGCTTGTTAAATATGCTCCAACTCACATGCTCTGGGGCTCAAAATGCAGCCACCAAGGGCAGATGGGACTGTCCTTTTGGATGGGAACCAGTACTGACTGCCTCCAAGGGACAAAGACCCAATCCCATTGCATACTTCTCTGTCCAAGGAATTAATTTTGTGTGTGTGTGTTTTTGGTTTTGGTTTTTTCGAGACAGGGTTTCTCTGTATAGCCCTGGCTGTCCTGGAACTCACTTTGTAGACCAGGCTGGCTTCGAACTCAGAAATCCGACTGCCTCTGCCTCCTGAGTGCTGGGATTAAAGGCAAGCGCCACCACGCCCAGCAATTTTGTGTATTGTTAAAATGGGGATGGAACCTGGAGCCTTGCACACTGGAGACAAGCAGTCTGTCCCCAAGCCACAGCCCTAGTCCTCCTTTTTACCTTTTATTTTGAGAAAAAGCCCCTTCCTAAGGTGTGCAGGCCAAGCTTTAATTTGTTCAGTAGTCAAGGCAGACCTTGGCCTCCCAGCCTTCCTGCCTCAGCCCTGGGACTCTATAACCCTGCGCCATTGGGCCCAGCTTAGGTGTCCACATTCTAAATAAGCTCTTTGGAGACACTGTATGAGACCTACTGATGGGGAGGGAATCTTGGCATGTTGGATCCAAGGTGAAAGTGGCGAATTTGTTCAAGACGGGGGACCTAAAGGCCACCACAACACCCACACTGCTGCTGTTTCTAGGAGCTGAAGCTCTGCTCCACTCTTGGGCTTCATCCCCACAGCCTAGCCTAGCATCTGAGGCTCCACCCCCTCTAACATTCATCAAGCCCTTCCAGGAAGGAGGACAGCGAGAGAGACCATCTGTTGATTTATTTACAGACAGTCTCAAAAAAAAAATAAACAAACAAAAGAACTGGGGTGGAGAGATGGCTCAGTGGTTAAAAGCACTAGCAGCTCTTCCAGAGGTCCTGAGTTCAAGTCCCAGCAACCACATGGTGGCTCACAACCATCTGTAATGGGATCTGATGCCCTCTTCTAGTGTGTCTGAAAACAGCAACACTGTACTCATATACATAAAATAAATCTTTTCTTAAAAAAAAAAAAAAAAAAAAGGAGACAGAATCTCTTCTAGCCTAGGCTGGCTTTGAACTTTGTAGTTGAACTAATTTAAACTTATTCTGTCTAGTTTACAGATAAATGAGACTCAGACTGTGGTTATTTTATTTTGACAATTACTGGGGGGGAAGGGGTATAACCCCAAATCTACTTTCTAACTGCTGGGCTGGCTACTTCAGCAGTGTACCCCAAATATTTGCTGTTTCTCCTGGCCATGTGCTCATCGCCCACCTACTGGCATGTGGCTCCCTCCTTTCTTCCACACCCTTCTCTCTCCTCTCCACCTGAAACCTCCAACCAGGTAACAGAAAGCCCAACTTCCTCTATTCCCTCCAGTAATTGGCTGTAGCTATTTTTAATTCAAAAAAGTTTTAAATTAAGAAGCAAAGTTTGCACCACAAAAGCTGGCAGGCATACTTGAGAATTAAGGGGCAGAGAATTGAGGCAAATGGACCTTGGGATACAGAATTTAGCATTACAATGCACAGCGCCAGACCAAACCTCCTCAACAGAATTTGTTGTGACCGAAGATGAGCTCGAAAGGCGGGTCTGCCTACACCTCCTCAGTGCAGGGTTACAGGCTAACAAGCCTCATCTGGACAGTGTGGTCCTTTCCTTGTCTCTCCCCTCTCTAGTATTGGGAGATTGGACCACACACCTCACACATGAAAGCGTCATACCACTGAGCTACATACCTCAACTCTAGTATTTTCTACTCACACCCCAGAACCATTCCTACCAGAGGACACTCCCGTGCAGCCTTGCTCCGGCCGGCCCTTCTCCAGGGAGTAATCAATACTAGATTGTGGCACATGGAATTGCCAATGTACAGCTATTTTTCTTTTTGGGGGGAGGGGGTGGTTTGAGATATTGAGACAGGTTTTTCTGTGTAGCCTTTGCTGTCCTGGGTCTCGCTTTGTAGACCAGGCTGGCCTTGAACTCACAGAGATCCACCTGCTTCTGCCTCCTGAGTGCTGCAGTTAAAAGCACACAGCCAGCATTAGAATGTTATTTTCCATCCAGTTGCATATGGTTCAGCATAAATTTCAGTAATTCTTGTATTATCACTCATCTCTACAGAGGAAGTCTTAGAGGTTCTGTTCTGAAATATGATGTCCCAAAACGTACCAAAAACACAGGGGCAAAAATTTTAAAAATATCCCTTCAAAGGAGAGTGGGGACCGGGTGTGGTAGAGCATACCCTTAGTTCCAGCTTTTGGGAGGCAGAGACAGGCGCTTCTCTCTGAGACCATCCTGGTATACATAGCAAGTTCCAGGACAAACAGGGCTTCAGAGAAACCGGGTCTTGAAAAACCAAAAGAAGGAGGCAGGAGAGGAGGGAGAGTAGGAAGAAGAAGAGAAGAAACAGAAGGGGTGTGTATGTTGAAAGTATGGCTCAGCAGGTAAAATTGCTTGCTATGCAAGCCTGAGGATCTGAGTTCAATCCCCCAAAAACACTTAAGGTGGAAAGAGAGAATCGACTGACTCTACTGTTGGGGTCCAGGAGTTGTCCCACAAACAACATCCACTCCAATCTCAGTCAGACAGGGATAGTTTATTGAGCATTCACCCCAGGACTGACTGACCAGGCAAGCAACCCCAAGCCAGAATCCTATACAGTTTTTAAGCCTGAAATCCATGAACATCTGTGCCAAGTTACTCCACCACTCAGAATTTAGTGATAGGGGACTTTCTTAGGAACATGTCTTGGTGGTACATTTAACCTGTTCTCATTAGTTGGGTTATTCAACTGTGGCTGGGCAACTTGACTTGCCTGGCATTCATGTCCCAACTTGCCAACCAGGATGCCAGTTTCCCAGTTAACATGTCTCTTTCTGCCAAGTAGGATGTCAAATCCCAGGGAGGTATCGGGAACTTAAAACTTTATTTGTGAAGGTTTTATTTCAAATAGCTTCTTATATTGGTGCAGGTGTCTCTTACGTTGGGGTCCATCCCCGGGACAGCTTATCAAGGCAAAAACCATAAAAGCTCATACCCAGGTACAGGAAGTGCTGGCAGGCAATTGGTTCAGATTCAAGCTTTCTAACTGACCTCAATTGAGGTTGGATCACCAAGAAAGTGTAGAACATAACAGAGCGTGCAATTGACTCGGGCCTGAGAAAGTCTCCTAGTAACAGTGCATGAGGACATTCCCTTGTCATTAGTAACAGCATAAAATGGCTGGCTAGACAGGCCTTAATAGCTACAAAGTTGTTCTCTGACCTCTACACATGCAAGAACATGTGTACCCATCTTCCACACAAATAATAAATAAAAACAAGATTTTAAATAGGAAAAGAGGCTAGAGAGGTGGCATACCTCTTAGGAGCACTAGCTGTTCTCCCAGGGGACTGGGGTTTTATCCCTACCACCCACAATGATGGCTCAACCATGATCCTTATCTCCAGTTTCCTGGCAGGAGTGTCCCTCTGGCTTCTTCTGGCAAAAGGCATACATGAAGTGCACAGTGCTGGCAAAATACCTAAATAACTTCACGGTGGTGGCGCACGCCTTTAATCCAGCACTCGGGAGGCAGAGGCAGGCAGATTTCTGGGTTCGAGGCCATCCTGGTCTACAGAGCAAGTTCTAGGACAGCCAGGGCTATACAGAGAAACCCTGTCCTGAGAAACAAAACACAAAAACAAGCAAAACACCTAAATGCACAAAAAGATCTTTTGGAAAGATAAAAAGGGAGACAGGATGAGCAATCTAGGAGCCAAGGGGGCTGCATGTGAATGTAGTCTGTGGTTCTCTGGCTGGGGATGAAGATGGAAGTGAGAACATGTTAGCTCTTCACTGCTGTCATCAGACAGGAGCCAAGAAAGGAGTCTGATATCAGGCAGCCTCAGGAAGAAAGCAGGCTAGCAAGCAGGCCAGTCAGCTGGCAGCTCCTAACCCCAGGTCTGAGGAAACTGCAGTTGTCTTTAAGCTGGAGGAGCTCACAGTGGCTTTGATTTTCAGAAGATCTCCACAGCCAAAGGTGGTTATTTCATCAAACGGACAACTTAATGCATTTCTACCAGGACCGACAATCACACTCAGCCGGCAGGGAAAATGAACAAATAATATCAACAAAAAAAAAAATCCCCCCCCATTGATTTTTTTTTTTTTCAAGACTGAGTTTCTCCATGTACCTCTGGCAGTCCTGGAACTCACTTTGTAGCCCAGGCTGGCCCCAAACTAGTCTCTGCCTCCATGTGTTGGGATTAAAGGCTGATTAACTTTGTTTTTATATGTGTGTGTCTCTGCAACACCTGCTGCATGTCTTGGGCCTGAGGAGGGCATAAGAGGGCAACAGATCCCCTGGAACTGGAGTCCCCATCAGTTGTGAGCCACATGTGGGTGCTGGGAATTGAACCAGGATCCGCTGTTAGATAGCAAGTGCTCTTCTTAACCACTGAACCATCTTTTTTTGTTTTTATTTTATGTTCATTGGCGGTCTGCCTGCATATATGTCTATGTAAGGGTACCAGATCCCTTGGGACACTTGTTACAGTTATGAGTTGCTGTGTAGGTGCTGGGGACTAAACCAGGGTTCTCTGGAAGAGTTGTCACCAGCATTCAGAATCCCTGAGCCATTTCTCCAGCCCCCCCGAACTGAGACATCTTTTAGCTACTGAATGAAAAAAATAAAAAGGGCACATATTGTTCTCGTGTATGGTGGAGGAGGAAGAAGGGGAGGAGGTAGCTTATTGTAGATAAAAGGGAGAACACAGATAGAGGCATCGGGGAGAGTCCAGAGGGAACGTGACTAGACTGAACCAGGCCATGTGAAGAAAGGGGAAGGGGACAGAGAGGAATCAGACCAATAGGCCAGTATCGTAAAAGGTAGATGAAGAGACCAGGTAACCAAAATGGCTGGATCATATAGGGAAGAGCAGCCCAACCTCTGGTCTGTAAAAGTTTAGAATAGGGACCAGGGGGTGCTAGTCATACCCTGTAACCGTAGCGACTGAGGGATGCTGGGAGAACCAGTAGCCAGGTCGGCCTTGATGTGTTAAATAGGCACCACAACCTCTAGACTGGGGCTTGAAACCTCTTGACAGGATTTTTGTGTGTAGCTCTGGCTGTCCTTGAACTAAGAAATCCACCTGCCTCTGCCTCCCAAGTGCTGGGATTAAAGGCGTGAGCCATCACTGCCCGAACCCCAGCCTTCTCACTGATAATAAATGAATGATAAGAGGCAATGACTTGGGCTGGAAAGATGGCTCAGCAGTTAAGAGTATGGACTGCTCTTCCAGAGATCCTGAATTCAAATCCCAGTAACCACATGATGGCTCACAACCATCTGTAACAAAACCTGATTCCCTCTTATGGTGTCTGAAGACAGCTACAGTGTACTTACATATAATAAATAAAATAAACCTTTAAAAAAAAAAGAGAGAGACAATGACTTACTATGTACTATGACTAAGAGCTATGACTACTTCCTGCTGACATTGGGTTTACATCTGAAACCTCTAGGTTCCTGGTCCTGGGAGCTGGGGGAGGGGAATCCCTAAACCAGGAAAGCTGGAAGGGAGAGATCTCACCCTCAAGAATAGGCAGCAGGTGGGGAAACAGGCTGTTGATTGTCAGTACTTTAGCTGGAGTCCTTTTGACGCACGAGAGGTGGATTCAAGTCGATTCCCTGACACTTACAAGAATTTCTGAGTTTACAGAAAGAGGTAAGTTTTAGATCTATCAGCATCACCACTGTTTGTAACCTGTACTGAAATCCACATTGTAGAAAAGGCAGTAAACTCACACCTTTGAGTCACAGTAGAAGCTTGGGGACCCCGAGTTAAAAGGACGAACACTCTTTCCTCTATCCAGAAGGCTGGGTGTGTGTAGACTGGACAGATGTTTTAACACGGAGAGAAGCACTTTCAAATCTGTACTTACTGATGGCTCATCAGAACTCCACTGACTGATGCTAAAACTGAACTTTTGAGGGTTTTTTTTTGGGGGGGGTTATGAGACAGGGTTTCTCTGTGTAGCCCTGGTTGTTCTGGCACTCACTTTGTAGACCAGGCTGAACTGGAACTCAGAAATCTGCCTGGCTCTGCCTCTCAAGTGCTGGGATTAAGGGCGTGCACCACCACCGCCAGGCCCTTTTGAGCTCTTAATGCAACAATAGCATAGAGAGAGAGAGAAAGAATTTTGTTTTGGTTTGGTTTGGTTAGATCCCTTTGTGGTTTTTGTTGTTTGTTTTTGACAGGGTTTCTCTATGTTAAGGCTCACACAACCATCTGTAACAAGATCTGATGCCCTCTTCTGGAGTGTCTGAAGACAGCTACAGTGTACTTACATATAAGTAAATAAATCTTTAAAAAAAAAACTTGCATAAGCTTTAAACTTTCTTTCCATCCTACCATTTTCCACTGACACAGGCTTTGAGAACTGGGAGCAGCCATTGTAAAGCAAAGTTCCTTTAAAGAAAGGAAGAGTAAGCCGGGCGTGGTGGCGCACGCCTTTAATCCCAGCACTCGGGAGGCAGAGGCAGGCGGATTTCTGAGTTCGAGGCCAGCCTGGTCTACAAAGTGAGTTCCAGGACAGCCAGAGCTATACAGAGAAACCCTGTCTCGAAAAAAAAAAAAAAAAAAAAAAAAAGAAAGGAAGAGTAGAAAGTTACTTGGAAGCCTGGTTTTTATAGTCTAGCAACAAGGCAAATCTTTCTCAGCTGGAGACTGAGTGAGGGCTGAGCCTGACTTTTGCATTCTAACAGCAGACTGGTGGGGCCTCGGGAAAGGAACTGGTAGGATTGCTGCTGTTAACAAGGCTGCAGTTACTCAATATCATCAGAGATAAGGGAAGAATAAGTCGTGGCCGGAGGCCTTTGTATCAACTAAAATGACAGACTTCCCCATTACTACACAGACAGTTGCCCTAGGCTCCCCTGGTCTCCATGGCTGGTCTTCAGCTGCCACACAGCAGCAAGCCTTTGGCTGTCAGACCCAGGTCTGAGATTTTCCTAAAGAAGAGCAGCCTGGGGGACTGGCCTTACTATGACCAGGCAGAGTAGGGCAATCAACCCCAGAGATCCCCAGTTTGTGTGGGGCCCTGGCAGAGCACAGGGCATGGGGCTGTTTGGTCCAGTGGTTAGTGTCACCACAATTCAGGTAGAATCCTACGTCCCATCTATCTGAGTTTCCACTAGGAAGAGGGATTTGTCTCCATCATGCAAAGTTCAAACAGTTTGAATACTATATTCAGCAGATATCTGAAGAGTTGGAGGACCATCTATCTATAAGTATATTTTATTTGCTTTAGCCTTAACTTTGAGAACACATAAGGGAGGCTAAATGAAGCCTATTTCTGTAAATAATTACATTAGTACTTAGAATGGTGACAAGTATAGTCTGAACACATCAAGGACTTGATTATAATTTTATTATAAATATAAGGTGATTTACTATTACCTTGTTTGTTTTAATTAGTTTTAACAGTTTATGATAGGCTAATAGTAGCTTTTATACGATTAGGATTTTTACAGATTTATCCCTGATAAATTTGAGTTGAAGATGTAATTGAATTCCCTTTAGCATCACAAGAGAATATCACTTCTTTTTGCTATGGCTTGGTTTATCCAAATAGCTACTGCCTAACAAAGCGAGCAAAGACAGAGAAGCTGGACCAGCAAGCACTACTGTGCCCCTGAGTAGAACTTAGGAACCTACAAACCTTCATTATCAAATACACCTTATTTGTTATACATATGTTGGTACTTATCTAAATTTTATTGAAGCCTGGTGTCAAACAGTTATCAAAGACAAACTAGCCGGGCGATAGTGGCGCATGCCTTTAATCCCAGTACTTGGGAGGCAGAGGCAGAGGCAGGCGAATTTCTGAGTTTTAGGCCAGCCTGGTCTACAAAGTGAGTTCCAGGAAAACCAGGGCTACACAGAGAAACCCTATCAGAAAGAAAGAGGGAGAGAGGGAGAGGGAGAGAGAGAGAGGGAGAAAGGAAAGAGTTGAAATATGTATATATGCATATTATACATCTCCATGTATAGATTTTTTTTTTTTTTTTTTTTTTTTTTTTGGTTTTTCCGAGACAGGGTTTCTCTGTGTAGCCCTGGCTGTCCTGGAACTCACTCTGTAGACCAGGCTGGCCTCGAACTCAGAAATCCGCCTGCCTCTGCCTCCCGAGTGCTGGGATTAAAGGCGTGCGCCACCACGCCCGGCTCCCCATGTATAGATTTTATTGTAGCTTTTTGTTATAAGTTTAGAGCCAAATTTTGTTTCAGATTTTATAGATTTAAAACCATAGCCAATAAGGTTATTATAAATCCTGAGAGAGTTTACAGTATATTCTTAAGAGTTTTTTTTTTTTTTTTTTTTTTTTGAGAGCAGATCAGAGACATCCTAGAGATAAAAGCAGAGCCCCAGAGATAACAGAGTTCGTGTGTGGCAGCAGAAGCTGCTACAGTCTAGAAGGACTTGGAAATCAAGTGCGCCAATTTTTGGCCATTGGTCTGTGCTGAGACCAAGCTGAGGGGTAAAATCTGCATCCGTGGAGGAAGAAGAGGAAGCAGAGAGGATTCCTGTTAACTCTCAGAGGGAGCTGAGAGCAGGAGCTGTGGAGGAAGAGAGGAAGCAGCTCCACACTTCAGGACGGAGCAGACAACAGGGGCTTCCAGGACTGTCGGTGGGACTGTGGTTCCTAGGGGGAAGAGACAAGAAGCGGCGGTGGATGCACTCAGGAGATCTGGGGAGTAGGTAGCTTCAAGTGCGAGGAGACAAGGAAAAGGGTCCTAGGTTGCCACAGGTAGGATAGTGTCCTTGTGACAAGAATTTCAGCAGGCTATTCCCAAGTGGATTGGAAAACATGTCCTTGAAATCAGAGGATAGGTGTCCCTCCTCCTGAGTGGAGCCCGCTGGGGGTGGGGTGGGGGGTTGAGAGGAGCTTGCTGCTGTGGCTTTGTAGCAATCGGAAACTAAGCAGGCAGCTTGGCGAGCCAGTGGAGGAGACAGGAGAAAGGGGAGGTGTCTGAGTGAAGGGAGCCAGAAAAGCATATCCAGGGTGTGGCAGTGCCCAGGTGAGGACAGAGCAGGACAGAGCCCAGAGAGGCATCTAAAATGTAGTCTAATGGTTAGAGCAGGTAGAGGGAAGCGGCAGCTAAAAAACTGGACTCCAGACTTTGGAATCACATCTCGTGGGAGGCAGAAGCCTGCAGAAACAAACAAACAATCAAACAAACAATCTGTACATATTTTAGGAGACTCAGGTTAGCAGCCTGGTTTGGAGCCTGGGGGGGAACTCATTCATGCCACTCGTGGTTCTGCCACCAGATGAATGAAAATAAGAAATAAAGAGGAAAGGACATGACTGCTGCTGGGGATGGTGGAGGAGAAAGTTTACTGGAGATAAAAGGGAGGGGGAGCATAGTCAGAGGAGGAGACATCTGGGCGGGTCCAATGCAAACTCGACCAATGAACACTGAACCAGGCCATGTGAGCAGAAGGGGCGGGGACAGCGGGGAGTCAGACCAACTGGCCGGGAAGGTAAAGGGTAGGTGAACAGACCAGGTAACCAAAGTGACTGAAACATATAGGGAAGGGCAGCCCAGCCTCTAGGCTGGAGACGTTTAGGGTTGGGGGCAGGGTGTGCTAGTCATACCCCATAACAATAGGGACTAAGGGATGCTGGGAGAACCTGGTGGCCACGTCTGCACTGATGTGTTAAGTACACCTCAGTGTTTGTCCTGGGTATGAGACCTAACTTTTTTGTCTTAATCTTAAAAATATTTGACACTTTTGTATTATACTTTGAAATTTGATTTTCAAAAACATTTACCTTAATATATTCTTTTATTTGATATTTTTATTAAAATATTATACTACATATAATAAATATTTAAAGATTTTATTATTTTATGTATGTGAGTACACTGTCACTGACACACCAGAAGAGGGCACTGGATCCCATTACAGATGGTTATGAGCCACCTTGTGGTTGCTGGCAATAGAACGCCAACCTCTGGAAGAACAGTCAGTGTCCAGCCCCATAATATACTTTTTTATTATTGTAAAAGTACTTCTTTTCATTTTCTTGAGACATGGCCCCAGTTCTTTCCCAGCACTTCATAAAACTAGGCAAGGTGGCACACCACTCTAATTCTTCAACTTGGGAGGTGCTGGGCCTGGTAACACAATGCCTTTAATCTCAGCACTTAGGAGGCAGAGGCAGGAGAACCTATGAGAATTTGTGGTCAGCCTGGTCTACACAGCAAGTCTCAGGATGGCCAAGACGACAGTGAGAGACCCTGCCTCAAAGCAAAACAAATGTATATGTAGTAGTCTTCCTGCCTTGCCTGGTCTCTTCCCAATTTTTCGACTTCAGATGCTTAAATTTTTTTTACTGTTCTTACTCTTATACAGTTAGTCCGTTCTTTCGGGGAGTATTTGTGCGTATCCTAGCAACTATTTCTATATATTCTCCCACTTCCCACGAACACGCTTTAAATGTTTTCTTAAGAAAAAAATTAAACAGAAAGCAAAGTAGAGGAGACTGATGAAGAGCAGAGCTAAGGACCCACCCTGATCCTTTAAGCCTCAACCACTCTCTCTCTCTCTCTCTCCCTCCCTCCCTCCCTCTCAAAAAAAGGTCTCCCTAGATAGCCTAGGCTCCTGAACTAGGCTAGCCTCAACTTCATGGACATCGACCTGTCTCTGCTTCCTGAAAGTTGCGGCTCAAAGTATGTGTGCCACCCTGCTCAGCCTCCAGCTTTCTCTCCCTCCTCCTTCTCCTCTTCCTCCGGTTTTTGGTAGTGTTGGAATTCAAACCCAGATCTCCTTGCCTACTAGGCAAGCACCCAACACCAGTCTAAAGGTGAAGCAGTAATTTGTTTGTTTTGGTTTTTTGAGACAGGGTTTCTCGAACTCAGAAATCCACCTGCCTCTGCCTCCTGAGTGCTGGGATTAAAGACGTGCACCACCACGCCCAGCTATGAAGCAGTTAACCGTTCTGTGTTCCTGATGGGTGGCCTATCTGGATTCCTGAATGGAACACGAACACACACACACACACACACACACACACACACACACACACACACACACACACGCGGGCACACTAGTTAATTTTAATATGCCTTGACTAGCTTAATGGTTGGGTGTTTCTAAATCCTTCCCGCTGCTTGCAAACACTCCCCTCCGGTACTCCTGAGTTACATCTTTTAAAATCTGTATTTCATCTCTGTTACCCCAAACACAGTTGGGGAAGTGGTCCAAGTGGCCACTTTCCCTGATTCTCACGTGTCCGCAGGCCTTTAGGTCTGGTCTTTCTTCCCCATCATGGCGATCTTTGCTGCCTTCCTCTCTCCCAGTCCCTAGCCCATGCAAATCCAAAGGTCCCGCCTCAGTCTACCTGCCCAGTCATTGGCGGTTGCCTTTTTATTGATCGACCAAAAGCCAATTGGGAACAAGGACCTTCAGCATTCGGACATGTAGATCCTGATTTTGTGGGCTGGATTAATTCAAAGCAATAGAACAAACCCGCAACATAAATGCTCAATTATTTCTTTTTAGGGAGAAAAAAATACACTGAATCATGTAGCTGCATTCTAAAGGATGCTGCTGGAAACCTTCTGCTCCTGCCTCAACCGGAAGTTGCTAGTTTAATCCACCTGCTACTTCCGGTTGCCCCACAGGACTTCCTTCCGTTTCAAGTGAATTCTGGAAGTTCTGGCTTTCTCCATCATCGTTCCCCAATTCAACCCTCACTTTCCTCATCATGGCAGTTTCTGACAGGTTTCTTTGTACATCTAGAGTTCACAAACTCAAGTTTAAGGAACTAAGTAGTGCCAGGGAGGCTTGAATAAGCATAGTTCAGCACATAAGATACTCCTGAAATACCAAAAGGTCTTTCTCTGTCTCTCTCTCTCTCGACATAGCACTTTGCTAAAAAGTTCAGGTCAGACTGATCTGATATGGGGCTTCAGAAATGCCTTTGCAGTTAAAAGTACTAGCTGCTCTTCCAGAGGACCGGAGTTCAAATCTCAGTACCCACATTGCAGCTCACAACTGCCTATAACTCTAGTTCCAGAGGTCTGACACCCTCACAGAAATATGTGCAGGCAAAACACCAATGACTATAACATAAAAATCAAATTAAAAAACAAAACTTAAGCCGGGCATGGTGGTCCACGCCTTTAATCCCAGCACTGGGGAGGCAGAGGCAGGTGGATGTCTGAGTTTGAGGCCAGCCTGGTCTACAAAGTGCGTTCCAGGACAGCTAGGGCTATACAGAGAAACCCTGTCTCGAAAAAACAAAAACAAAAAAACAAAACAAGAAAAACAAACAAAAACAAAAAACAAAACTTAAAAAAAAAAAGAGTGCTTTTTATTTTAGCCTCAATATTGCTAGTGGGTAATAAGGAGTGGTGGAAATTGTGGCAAACTATATACCCTAGGCTGGTCTCAAACTCTTGGGGGAGCTGAGGATGATCGTGAACTTTTGATCTTCCTGCTTCTGCTCAAAGGGGCTGGGATTCCAAGATCTACCACTGTGCCTGCTTAGTGCAGTCCTGGAGACTGAACATGTATCGTGATTACGAGGGGAGTGCTTTCTAAAGGATATTTCCCTCTCCCTCAATTTCTTTGGTTTTATTTTATTAATTTTGTGTGTGTGTGTGTGTGTGTGTGTGTGTTTAGACATGCACATGCCACAGCACAAATTCAAGAGGTCAGAGGACAACTCCCAGCAGTCACTTTTCTCCCTCCATGCTGGGTTTCAAAATCAAACATCAGGCTTGAATAACAACCACTTTTACCTCACAGACACATTTTGTTGGCCAACGTTAGATGTTACGGGAACAATTCAGGATGTGGCTCAATTTAAGGAAATACAGTTTACCTCACTGGGAAGGCCTGGCATAGAGCCCAGGGCGGTGTGTTGACATCTCAGACCAGGAAGCAAAGAGAAGGGAGCTAGAAGGAGGACCATGTTGGAACACTCAAGGCTTGACCCACTTCCTCCAGCCAGACCTCTGAAAGATTCCACTACCTCCCCAAAAGCACCGCGAGCCATGGACCAAGTGTTCATAAGGTATTTTATGGGAGATATTTTACATCCAGACCAAAGTACAAGATTTGTCTGTGTATACCAGACTAGCCTGGAACCTGCTATCCATGTCCTTCAAGCTCCTGAGTGCTGGGATGAACAGCCTGTGCCACCACAGCCTGCTGTCCTAGATTCTTACACACTCCCCATATATCCCCGGTATCTCAGTGAGAGGAGCAGAGTTGATAGTTTACAGCATCCCAGGGATGGTCCAAGAGCTCTAGGGAGGAGCCATAGGTGTCTGGGTTTGGGAGATGGGTTTCTCTGTGCAGCACCGGCTGTCCTAGAATTCATACAACTCTGGCTGAGTCTGTCTCTCTGGGTGCTGGGATTAAAGGTGTGTACCATCATACCTGGTTTATAAAATGATATTTAAAAAATATTTTAAGGGCTGGAGAGATGTCTCAGCGGTTAAGAGCATTGACGACTCTTCCAGAGGTCCTGAGTTCAATTCCCAGCAACCACATGGTGGCTCACTATCAGTTGTAATGGGATCTGATGCCTCCTCCTGGTGTATATGAAGACAGTAACAATGTACTCACATATAGAAAATAAATAAAATCTTTTTAAAAATTCGATTTATTTTGTTTTATTTATGCCTGCATATATGTATGTGCACCAAATTCCTGACTGGTGTTCAGGGAAATCAGAAGTTGTCTAGAACCTAAGTTACTGACAGCTGTGAGCCACCATGTGGGTGCTGGAAACCAAACTCAGATCCTCTGCAAGAGCAGCAGGTGCTTGTAACTGCTGGGCCATCTCTCCAGCTCCTTACAAAATAATCTTATGTGGGGAGCGAGAGCGAGAGAGCAAGCGCACTAGCCTGGTGCACGTGAGGATGTCAGAGGACAGCTTCCAGGAATAGGTTCTCTCCTCCACCACGAGGGTCTTGGGGTGATCAGTTTTGCAGCAAGGCCTTTACCTTCTGACCTCACCAGCCCATGTGATTAGTTTTAATCACTAACCTGACACAATTAAGAGTCGCTTGGGACAGGATCTCAGTAAGGGATTGTCTATATTAGGTTGGTCCTTGGGCATGTTTTGTTTTTTTCAGTTGAGGTGAAATGACCCATCCACTGTGGGTGGCACAATTCCCTGGCCTTGATATAAATGGGAGAAAGCTGGCAGAGCACTAAGCATGTCTACTTCTGTCTTTATCTGCTCCTTTATTTATTTATTTATTTATTTATTTATTTTATTTATTTTTGAAACACTGTCCTTCAACATAACCTTGGCTGTCCTAGAACTTGTATAGACCAGGATGGCCTCAAATGCACAGAAATCTTCCTGCTTCTAGCTTCCAAGTGCTGGAATTAAAAGCAACTGTCATCAGACACCATGCTTGGCTTCTTTTCTTTTTTCTTTCTTTTTTGGGGTATGGGGCTTTTAGAGACAGGATTTCTCTCTATAGCCCTGGCTGTCCTGGAACTTGCTCTGTTACCAGGCTGTCCTCAAACTCAGAACTTCCTGCCTCCACCTACCCAGTGCAGGGACTAAAGGTATGTGCCATCACTGGTCCCACTTTGTTTTTCTTTTTTGGCAGGATACTCTGTAGTTCAAGATAGCCCAAGCTCACTATGTAGAGGATGGAACTGAGCTTCTGGTCTTCCTTTCTCTGCTACCATGAAGTGCTGGGGATTGAACTCAAGAGTTTTGCCTGTGCTAGGCAAGTGCTGAACTATATCCCCAGCCCATTTTTCTTACTAAGATAGGGCTTCATATATTACAGGTTGGTCTCAGTCTGGGACTACGACTACAGATATGTGCCACTACATCCAGTTATGTGTGTGAGTGTGTATGAGTGTGAGTGAGTGTGTGAGCATGAATGTGTGTGAATATGTGAGTGTGAGTATGTGTGTAAGTGTGTGTTACTGGGGATTGAAACCAGTGCCTCACAAGGAGTTCTACCCACCAGAGAGCCACCTCCTCAATTCTTTTTTCATGAAAACAGCAAGAATTTTCCTTTGAGCCAGGATCTCACTAAGTTAACTGTCTGACCTTGAATTTACTCTCTAGTCTACGCAGTTCTTTTTCTCTGTGTAGCCCTGGCTGTCCTGGAACTCACTTTGTAGACCAAGCTGGTCTCAAACTCAAAAATCGAAAAATCGGACTGCCTCTGCCTCCCAAGTGCTGGGATTAAAGGTGTGCGCCACCATTGTCTGAATTTTCTATCTTCCCACCTCAGTTTACCTAGTAGCTGGAATTACAGGGCTCAGCACCATGCTGAGGCAGAAGCAGGAGGAACAGGAGTCCAGGGTCATCCTTAGTTACAGCACAAGTTTAAAGTCCACTTGGGGCGGGGCAGTGGTGATGCACACCCTCAACCTCAGGGCCTGGGAGGCAGCTCTCTGAGTCTGACGCTGGCCTGGACCACACAACAAGTTCCAGGACAACGAGGGTACATGGAGAAACCCTGTCTTCATTTAAAAAGAAAAGACAAGGGGCTGGAGGAATGGCTCAGTGGTTAAGAGCACTGACTGCTTGTCCAGAGGTCCTGAGTTCAATTCCCAGCAACCACATGGTGGCTCACAACCTGCTGTAATGGAATCTGATGCTCTCTTCTGTTGTGTCTGAAGATGGCTATACTGTGTTCATAATAAATAAATAGCTAAATAAATAAATAATTTTTTTAAAAGGAAAAGAAAAGAAAAAGCTAGCATGGGCTACTCTACATAGGACCCTATATCAAAAAATAATGACCTAGGCTATACATGTCAGGCTTAATTAATAGCTTCCTGCCTAGGGGAAAGTCTGTGTCAATGAGCAGAGACTGCCCTGTGCATACTGGGGTAGATGTTAAGCATGAGCTGCTCACAGCCAGCACTAGGGAAACCAGGAATGTTAAACAAGCAGGCTCGCCTCTGGAACAGAAAGGACTTATACCTATTCCCACCTGCAGAGCTGAGAATGGACGTAGTTAATAACCCAGTGATCTTTGCTGTCTGGTAGGGCCAGGGCCTCACCGGAATCCTCAGACAATCATGTTTATTCCAGATGCTTCCGCTTCGACCTCTATCCAGAGTGCCCTATCTCAGTCAATAGGACATCCCTACCCCCTTCTGAGGTAGGGTTTGTTGTCTGTAACATCCCCCGCCGCCCCCCCCCCCAGTTGTTCTGGAACTCATTCAGTAGACCAAGCTAGCTTCAAACTAACTCTCTCTCTCTCTCTCTCTCTCTCTCTCTCTCTCTCTCTCTCTCACACACACACACACACACACACACACACACACACACAAATGTTATTTATAGCAACTATGGTGGTACATGCCTACAATCCCAGCTTTTGGGAGTCCCAGGCAGGAGGATCATTTTAAATCCAAACCAAGCCTGGGCTTCTTAGTGAAACTCTGTCTCAGAAAGGAGGGGGAAAAAATAGGTCAGGGGGTGGTGGCGGCTGGGGCTGGTGGTGAAGGCGGTTCTACCTGTCTCTGCCTCTGTACTTGCAAAAAGAATTGTGATTTAGCCACACCCTAAGGATTATTGTGATAATTGCCACCAGGAAGCCTTTTTCCAAAGTTGTACAGTGTTTAAATCAACTGCCCAGGGTCAGACTCTAGAAGTTTAAACCAACACAGGCTGCTGAGTCTTGCTGAACCTAACTGCCTTGCCTTGTGGGGATCCTTACTCAGCTCTCTGCGGCCTTTGCAGAGACACCCCACAGGCAGACTTTCCAGGACAGTCACTGTTTGCTAAAAAGCATCCCTGTGGGCTCAGGCTGGACCTTTCCCATCATAGACAGGGCAACTTTGAGAGGACCAATTAACTACATAGGGCTCATTCCGCTGCTTTACTTCTGAAAGGAGAGAAAGGACACCAATGTGGGTGGGGAGGGAGGGAAGAACCCAGGAGGAGTCGGGGAGGGGAAACATACAATCAAAATATATTGTCTGAAAGTAAAAACAAAACAAGCCACCCACCCTGTACAAACTCTGTGTGTGTGTGTGTGTGTGTGTGTGTGTGTGTGTGTGTGTAGGTGGCAGAAGGTAAAGAGATGGCTCAGCAGTTAAGAACACAAGATGTTCTTCCAAAGGACCCAGGTTTGATTGTCAGCACCCATATAATGGCTCACAACTATCAGTAACTCCAGTTTCAGGGGATCTAGCTCTGTCTTCTGACCTCCAAAAGCACTACACATATGTCAAACACCATACATGCTGGCAAAACACCCATAAAAATGAAATTAAAATAACAAAGGACACATAAAAGTAAACAAAATTTTAAAAAAATCTGTGACTCCACGCCAAAGATAAGCCTGGTATATTTATACTTATTCTAGTCTTCTTTTCTCTCTTTACAATGTAACATTAGATAGGCTGAATACTTTCTTCCTGAAGTGGTAGTATATCGTATACAGATGTCAGTGATGGGACTGAGGAGACAGCTCAGTGGGTAAAGTGTTTGATGTGCAAACATGAACACCTGAGTTCCAATATCCAGAGCCCAAGCAAAAGCAGGTTGCTGCCATGGCTCTGACCAAGGTAGGTCCATCCCCAGACTGTTTAAGGGCAGAGACGCCGGGCAGTGGTGGCGCATGCCTGCCTCTGCCTCCCCAGTCCCAGCACTCAGGATGCCGAGGCAGGCAGATTTCTGAGTTCAAGGCCAGCCTGACACTGAGAAACCGTGTCTCAAAAAAAAAAACCAAAAAACAAAATAAATAAATAAATAAGTCAGAGTCAGGTGTGTAGCTGGTAAGATACTCATTTATCACACACACAAAGAGAGAGAGAGACAGAGACAGAGAGAGATTATTTATGGCAGCTATGATGGCACATGCCTACAATCCCAGATCTTGGGAGTCCCTGGCAGGAGGATCATTTTAAGTCCAAAGCAAGCCTGGGTAAAGTAAAACTGCCTCAAAAAATAAAATTAAATTAAATTTTTAAAAAAGGCTGGGTGATGGTGGCTTTTTTTTTTTTTTTGGTTTTTCGAGACAGGGTTTCTCTGTATAGCCCTGGCTGTCCTGGAACTCACTTTGTAGACCAGGCTGGCCTCGAACTCAGAAATCCGCCTGCCTCTGCCTCCCGAGTGCTGGGATTAAAGGCGTGCGCCACCACGCCCGGCGGCACACACTTTTGATTCCAGCACTCGGGAGGCAGTTGAAGGCAAATCTCTGTGAGTTCGAAGCCAGCCTGATCTACAGGACAGTCAGGGCTGTTACACAGAGAAATCCTATCTCCAGGAAAAAAATGCTCTTCTGTTCTCTCTTTTGTTTTTTGTTTGTCTGTTTTCTGTTTTTGTTTCTGTGTAGTCCTGGCTGTCTTAGAACTGGGGCTGGCCTTGAACTCAAGAGAGCCACCTGCCTCTGCCTCCCAAGTGCTGGGATTAAAGGCGAGCACCAGCCCATCAGGTATCTATGACAGGCCCAAAAGCTTTCTCAGGAACGGGCTAGCTAGGAGTAGCTTCTCAGTCCATCTGGCATCTACAGTGTGAAGCAGTCACACATTAGACACCCATGAGTAAGCATGGCTATATTCCAATATAAATTTAAATTGGAATTTCAGATCATTCCATACATGTTTCGATTGTCAAACCATTTCAAAAATGTCAAATCATTCTTGGCTCTCAGGCTAGAGAGGCAGCAGGCCATATTTTGTCTGTAGGCTGCAGTTTCTCAACCTGGCCCCCGTGGGACATTTTTCCTGGCTGACGCTGACTTGAGTGGCATAGATGTGTCATTGCTGAGTCAAATGGTATTCCTTTTGTAAGATAATTGGAGTGGATCCAATATTCTGGATTTCTGGAAAGCTGGGACAAGCACCTTTGTAGTCTCAGAAATGGATCTTTGAGGATTTCCCTAGGAAGAAATTCCTGCATGGGGATTTGCTAGTTCAAAGAGTAAACACAATTTAGCATTTCGTGTCTGAGTGTGTGTGCTTGCACACACATTTCTGTACTCACATGTACAGGCTTGCTCTCATGTGCATCTGTGCCACATGCTACAACACAGGGATAGAGGTCAAAGGACAACTTTCTGTATCCTGGGGATCAAACTCAGTTTGTCAGGCTTGTCAGCAAACAGCTTTAACTGCTGAGCACAACTGCTCAGCAATTTATAGTATTATGATACCACTGTACAATCTCATGTCTGCGAGAGATGGCATGAGTGTGATCTGAATGAATCTGGTCTGGCCATGCAGACTTGTATTCTAACTACTCGAGAAGCTGAGGCAGGATTAAAAATTCAAAGCATGCATGTACAATTTAATGAGACCTTCTTTCAATATAAAAAAAATAAAGGTAACGACAACGACGATGACGACTAGGCCCGGTGTTTGCTTAGCACCCCTAAAGCCTTGGATCCATCCCATCTTGGCCGTACCCAAATAGTCCCAGCACTCAGGAGGTAGAGGCAGGAGGATCAGAAATTCAAGGCCTTTGTTAGCTACATATCAAGTTTGAGGTTAGGAATGGAGACACTAGACCCTGTACCAAAAACAAAACAAAACAAAACAAAAACAAAAGGGCAAAAACAAAATGAGATTTTTTTTCCTTTTTTGCTTGTTTTTTGATTTTCGAGACAGAGTTTCTCTGTGTTCCCCTGGTTGTCCTGGAACTCACACTGTAGACCAAGCTGGCCTCGAACTCAGAAATCTGCCTGCCTCTGCCTCTGCCTCCTGAGTGCTGGGATTAAAGGCGTGCGCCACCACGCCCGGTGAGACTTTTTTTCTTTTAAGGGGCTGGGATGTTACTCAGTGGTAGAGCACGGTCTTGGTTAAGGTTGCATTGCCGTGACGAGACGCCATGAACACGGCAACTCTTAAAAAGAACATTTAAATGGGGCTGACTTACAGTTTCAGAGGTCCACTATCGTCACGATGTGATGCATCACAGCGTCCAGGAAGACAGGGTGCTGGAAAAGTTCGAAATCTTGGTCTGAGGACAGCCAGGAATACCTTCTATTCCCTACTGGGCGGAGCCTCAAAGCCCGCCTACATAGTGACGCACTTCCTCCAACAAGGCCACACCTCCTCATAGTACCACTTCCTGAAGGCCAAGCATATTCAAACCTTTACAAGCACTTACTTAGCATGAACGGGATCCTAGGTTCATTTCTCAGCACCTTCAAGAAAAAAAAAAAAAAAAAAAGAAAGAAAAAGAAATCTAGCCGGGCGTGGTGGCACACGCCTTTAATCCCAGCACTCAGGAGGCAGAGGCAGGAGGATTTCTGAGTTCGAGGCCAGCCTAGTCTACAAAGTGAGTGCCAGGACAGCCAGGGCTATACAGAGAAACCCTGTCTCGAAAAACATAAAAAAAAAAAAAAAAAAAAAAAAAAAAAGAAAAGAAAAAAGAAAAAGAAATCTAAAAATGAGTCTAAAGGCTAGACTCCCCAGAGCACGGGAAATGCAGAACAAAAGATGCTACTATTAAAAAAAAAAAAAAAACAACTTCCTGTGGGCCTGTGGCTCCCGCTTCCAGAAGTTCCTCCTCTCTAAGCGTCTACTAGGGCATCACAACTGTCCCTTTTTGGTTGCCAGTGAATTGTGCATCTATAGGTGGCACACACCTTTAATCCCAGGCAGAAGCAGGAAGATTTCTGAGTTCAAGGCCAACCTGGTCTACAAAGTGAGTTTCAGGACAGCCAGGGCTACACAGAGAAACCCTGTCTCGAAAAACAAAAACAACAACAACAACAACAAAAAACCCACCAAACCAAACCAAACAAACAAACAAAAAACACCAAACCAGAGTACAGTTTCATCTGCAGCTGCATTCTTGACTGAAAATCCTCTTGGAGGTGAGTTAGAATCCACAAACAACCAGCTGTAGGCACTTAGCTTCAAACTGGAAATTTGCCTTTAGTTTCTGATATATCCTAGAGATGGGTAGAGATGGGTATTGGGGGTGCAGCCCCTTTGGACTTTTTTTTTTTTTAAGATTTATTTATTTATTATATGTAAGTACACTGTAGCTGTCTTCAGACACTCCAGAAGAGGACATCAGATTTCATTACAGATGGTTGTGAGCCACCATGTGGTTGCTGGGATTTAAACTCAGGACCTTTGGAAGAGCAGTCGGCACTCTTAACCACTGGGCCATCTCACCAGCCCTCTTTTGGACTTTTTGTCCTTAGATCACAGAAGAGCCTGGGAGATGGGCCACAAGGATGTGGCCACTATTTTTATCCCACTCTTTTTTGTTTGTTTGTCTGTTTTGTTTGTTTTTCCAGACAGTGTTTCTCTGTGTAGCCCTGGCTGTCCTGGAACTTACTTTGTAGACCAGGCTGGCCTCGAACTTAGAAATCTGCCTGGGATTAAAGGCGTGAGCCACCACTGTACTCTGGAATGGAGCCTGCCATTGGCTGTTTTCAATCGCTAGGGGATGGGGAGGGAGGAAACTAATGCTTCAGAATATTTGGCTGAGGAAACATAGGCCCTCGAACAAGGGTTCTGACAAGTGTATCAGTCCCCACTTGGTGTTGCTCCTTTCTGCAACCCCCCTCATATCTACTGCACCCCAGGCACCCCTCAGAGGAGGAATGGTTCTGCTTGGGGAGGCACTGTGAAGCATACTGAGTAAGCAAGTGGTGGTGGTGAGCTAAGGAAAGACGGGGAAGGGTGCTGAGTGACCGAAGAACAGCATTTAAACACCCACCCTGTGCCGAGCACACCGTAATCAATCCTCGGAGTTGGCTGGGACATAGACATTGTCTAGAATGTATGAGGCCCTGGGTTTGATTCCCAGTATCATATAAAACTGGTTGTCACACCCCTGTCATCCCAGCAGGGTCTTCTATAGCCCAGGCTGTCCTGAAACTTACAGCAATCCCCTTAAGCGCTGGGATAGCAGGCATGCATCACCATGCCTAGCTGGGACTTTACTAATGTGCAAGAACATAACCCACCAGGAGAGGAGCAGGGCAGGGTAGGTACCACGGGTACGACTGTCTAGCCCTCTGCAGCTGCCGTCTGGACTCCTGAAAGCTCTCTAGGAAGTGAGCCGGAATCCTTCCTTGACCTCTGTCCCTCTGTCTGTCTCTCTCTCTCCTTCCCTCCCTCCACCCCCTACCTTTTTCTCCCTGTGTTTGTGTGCATGCAAATGCATGCATGCCATAGTGTGCCAATGGAAATCAGAGGACAATTTATAGGACTGGGTCTCTCCTTTCATTGTGTGGGTGCTAGGGATTGAAGTTGGGTCATTAGGCTTAGATGCTAGTACCTTTACCTGCTAAGCCATCTTACAGGCTAATCAAATGTCTGAGGCACTAGACTCAAAAAATGTCTGATACATGGCTAAATTGAAGTCACATGTGTGCCAGGAACTGGGGCTTAAGCTAACTCTTACAGCAGAGCCCCTCTGATATGTTTTCAGGGGAAGAATCTGTCCCAATATTACAATTACTTCTAGTCTTGCACTCTGATTATCCTAGTACTAGAGCAGATAGTCAGCCTTAGCTACATAAAAAGACTGTAGGAAGCTGGGCGTGGTGGCGCACGCCTTTAATCCCAGCACTTGGGAGGCAGAGGCAGAGGCATGCGAATTTCTGAGTTCAAGGCCAACCTGGTCTACAGAGTGAGTTCCAGGACAGCCAGGGCTACACAGAGAAACCCTGTCTCGAAAAAACAAACAAACAAACAAAAACCAATCAATAAATAAATAAAATAAAAAGACTGTAGGAATAAATAAAACAACAATAGAGTCATCTGGGCTTTCAAGCCTGTATTCTCAACATGTAAAAGACAGAGGAAGGAGGATCAAGAGCTCAAGGTTGTCTATGGCAATATATTCAGGCCAACCTGGGCTACAAAAGACTCCTAAGAGTCAATGGAAAAGGGTCTACAGATATCCTCCTTCTCCAAAATCCAAGACCTTCATCTTCTCCCTAGTGCCTTGTTTAGATAAAACTGTTATGTGTATAACTGTGAACATCCATTGACATTGTGTTTTCTACTCTCATACTCTCTACACTGTGAAATCCACTGACTCTCATCTGACCACCAAGATATGTGAGTTGAATGAAGCCAGAAGTAAGAGTACATGCACAGCATCTATACTGTGGGGTGTGGTGATGCATGCTTAAATCCCAGGACTCTGGGGATGGAGGCAGAAGGATCAAGAGTTCAAAGACAGCCTGAGCTATATAGTAAGTAGAAGCCAGTCTAGACTACATGAGATCCTGTGGTGTTTGAATGAAAACGGACCCCATAGACTCATAGATTTGAATACTTGATCCCCACTTGGTGGAACTATTTGGGAAGGAATTGTAGGTCTTGTAGATATATTGAAAGAGGATATGTGCTTTTTATGTGCTTTCTTGTCGTTGCTGTATTAAATCTTACTCTCTACATCTTAAGTTCGGTCTCAGTGTCTTCTTGGGTGCGCGGCTGTCCCGAGGCTTGAGTGAGTGTCTGCCCTCCGGGGGTCTTTCAATATCTCTGGGACAGGCTTTGAGGTTTCAAAAGTCCATGCTTTTTCCAGTTTGTTCTCTTTGCTTCGTGCTTGTGGATCAAACTGTAAGAGCTCAGCTACTGCTCCAGCACCAAGCCTGCCTGCCCGCTGCTATGCTCCCCATCATGATGGATGTGGACTCTGTCTGCAACTGTGAGACCCAAATAAATGCCTTTTTTTTTTTTTTTTGGTAAGTTGCCTTGGTAATGGTATTTTGTCACAGCTATTAAAAAAAACTAAAACAGACCCTGTCTCAGAAAACCTGAAAGATCAAAAGTGCTTTTAAGAGCTGATCCATTTCTCCAGACAGAAGAACCTGTCTTTAAACATGGGGATGTAGGTAGCTCACTGGTCCAATGTTAGTCCAATCTGTGGGAAGGCTTAGGGTATTTTTTAAAGTATCTATTTAGATTTACTTATTTTATCATATATGTATGAGTGTTTTGTCTGTGAACCATGAACATGCCCGGAGTCATTGGAGGCCTGAAAAGGGCACAGCATCCTCTGAGTTACAGATGACTGCAAGCCGCTGTCTTAGGGTTTCCACTGCTACGAAGAGACACCATAACAAAGGCAACGTTTTTTGCTTGTTTGTTTGTTTGTTTGTTTGTTTGTAAAAAGAGTGGGGCAGAAGCTGGGCAGTGGTGGGGCACCCCTTTAATCCAAGCACTTGGGAGGCAGAGGCAGGTGGATTTCTGAGTTCGAGGCCAGCCTGGTCTACAGAGTGAGTTCCAGGACAGCCAGGGCTACACAGAGAAACCCTGTCTCGAAAAATCCAAAAAACAACAACAACAAAAAAAAGAGTAGGACAGAATATGCTAGGCTGTTTTGAAATTTCTCTTATCAATGCAATTAATCTAAATCTCTTTATAGTCAGCTACAGTGTACTTATGTATGATAATAAATAAATCTTTGGGCCAGAGCAAGTAGGGACTGAGCAAGTGGAGTTTATCAGAGCGAGCAGAGGTCCTAAAAATTCAATCCCCAACAACCACATGAAGGCTCACAATCATCTGTACAGCTACAGTGTACTCATATACCTAAAAATAAAATAAATGAATCTAAAAAGATAATTTTTTAATTTATTTTAGGTATATGAGTACACTGTAGCTGTCTTCAGACTCACCAGAAGAGGGCAATGGATCACTTTACAGGTGGTTGTAAGCCAGCATGTGGTTGCTGGGAATTGAACTCGGGACCTTTGGAAATGCAGTCAGTGCTCTTAACCTCTGAGCCATCTTTTCAGCCCAACCAAGGCAACTCTGATAAAGGGAAATATTTTATTGGGACTGACTTACCGTTTCAGAAGTTAGTCCATTGTCATATGTTGGGAAGCACGGCAGCATGCAGACAGACATGGTGCTGGAGGAGATGGGAGTTCTACATCTGGATCTGAAGGCAGCCAAGAGTAAACTGTCTTCCACATTGGACAGAGCTTGAGCATAGGGCATCAAATCCCACCCTCAGAGTGACATACTTTTTCCAGCAAGGTCACATCTACTCCAGTAAGACCACAACTCTTAAGAGTGGCACTCCGGGGGGCTGGTGAGATGGCTCAGTGGGTAAGAGCACCGACTGCTCTTCCAAAGGTCCAGAGTTCAAATCCCAGCAACCACATGGTGGCTAACAACCATCCGTAACGAGATCTGGCGCCCTCTTCTGGAGTGTCTGAAGACAGCTACAGTGTACTTACATATAATAAATAAATAAATCTTAAAAAAAAAAAAAAAAAAGAGTGGCACTCCGTATGGGCCAAGCATTCAAACACATAAATCAATGGGGACCAAACCTAGTCAAACCACCACAGTCACCCAGGCTGGCTCTGAACTTGGGAGCTTCTCTTTCAGCCCCAGCAGTGGTTAACATTATAGGCCTGCACCATCATGTCTGGCTTCCATTCCTTTTTCATGGCTCAATGCTAATCTACCATATGGGTACATATTAACTATTCCTTCATCAGTTAAGGTCCCTCCTGAATTTGTATACCTTTTCTTGATCCTCTGTGTTTTGTTGTTATTAAAATACCCTATCTAAACAGGTATTGCTGATGGGAAAGTAGCTCACCTAAAATCTCTGATTTAGGGGCTCAGCAATCTGCCAGTTTAGGAGTGAAGAAACTGTCCAGGAAGCCACTGTTTGCTGGGTCTAAAAGAAATGGCCTTGGGATGCCTTTAATCCCAGTACTTGGGTGGCAGAGGCAGGCGGATTTCTGAGTTCGAGGCCAGCCTGGTCTACAGAGTGAGTTCCAGGACAGCCAGGGCTACTGAGAAACCCTGTCTTGAAAAAACAAAAACAAAAACATAAAAAAGAAATGACCTTGGGGGCTGGAGATATGGCTCAGTGATTAAGAGCACTGGGTTTGAGAGTGGTGCAGAGAACCTGGGTTTGGTTCCCAGCACACCTATGGTGGCTAATAACCATCTATAACTTCAGTTCCAGTAGATCTGATGCCCTTTTCTGACCTCAGAAGACATGTGTGTGGTACAATAGATGAAAAACTATTTTATGTAAACAATAAATAAATTAATTAATAAATATTTAAAGAGAGAAAAGTCCTTGCATTCCATTGTTTAGAACCTAGTTATGTGACCACTGATGATGCAGTCTAGTCATCTCACAAAGTAGCAGAAACATCCCTTTCCCAGAACTCACAATTCCTGTGAAAGAACTAAAATTCCATTGTGGTGCAAGCCTGTAATTCTAACATCCAGGAAGCAGAAGGAGGCTAAAAGACCACCTGTTGGAGTTAGAGGGAGTCTAAAGGACTGCTAACACTTGCAAGTTCTAGGCCAGCCTGAGCTACATAGGGTGACCTTGCCTCAAAAAAAAAAAAAAAAAAACCAAAAACAAAAAACCTAAGCCAAAGCAAACCACAACACTACCCACCCCCTCAAAAAACAACTTCCTGAGCAGTGAGATGGCTCAGCAAATAAAGGCCCTTGCCACCAAAGCCTGATGATTTGAGTTTGATCTGCAGATCCACATGGTAGGAGGAGAGAACGAACAGCTACAAATTGTCCTCTGTCTTCCACACACTCAGTAGCACACCTCTCCTTTCGCTAAAAAGTAAATGTGGCCGGGCGGTGGTGGCGCACGCCTTTAATCCCAGCACTTGGGAGGCAGAGGCAGGCGGATTTCTGAGTTCGAGGCCAGCCTGGTCTACAAAGTGAGTTCCAGGACAGCCAGGGCTATACAGAGAAACCCTGTCTCGAAAAACCAAAAAAAAAAAGTGCCATGGTGGTGCATGCATTTAATCCCACTACTTTGGATGCAGAGGCTCTCTGTTAATTTGAGACTAGTCTGATCTATAGACTACTACTACTAATACTACTACTAATAATAATAATAAATGTGGGCTGGAGAGATGGTTCAGCAGTTAAGAGCACTGACTGCTTTTCTGAAGGTCCTGAGTTCAAATCCCAGCAACCACATTGTGGCTCACAACCATCTGTAATGAGATCTGATGCTCTCTTCTGGGATGTCTGAAGACAGCTATAGTGTACTTACATATAATAATAAATAATCTTTTAAAAAATAATACATGTAAACAAACCCTTTGGTAAGTTTTGCACTACCTGCTCCTTTTTGGTGGTGCTGTTAGTGAGACAGAGTTTTTGGCCCAAGACTTAAACTCCCTATATGGCAAAAGGTGACCTTGAGTTTCTGATCCTCCCTTGTACTGGATTCATTAGGTGTACACCACCACACCACACCACACCACACCACATTACACCACACCACACCACCACACCACACCACCATACCACACCACCACACCACACCACCCCACACCACACCACACCACACCACACCACACCACACCACACACCACCACACCACACCACATTACACCATACCACACCACCACACCACACCACCACAGCACACTACTCCACACCTCGCCACTCCAAACCACACCACACCATACCACCCCACACCACCATACCACACCACCACACCACACCACCACACCACACCACCACACCACACCACACCACACCACCACACCACATTACACCACACCACACCACATTACACCATACCACACCACCACACCACACCACACCACACCACACCACACCACCACACCACACCACACCACACCACACCACCCCACACCACACCACACACCACACCACCACACCACACCACCACACCACACCACACCACACCACCACACCACACCACACCACACCACACCACACCACACCACACACCACCACACCACACCACATTACACCATACCACACCACCACACCACACCACACCACCATACCACACCACCATACCATACTACACCACACCACACCACACCACCACAGCACACTACTCCACACCACACCACCACACCACACCACACCACACTACTCCACACCACACTACTCCACACCACACCACCACACCACACCACACCACACCACACCTCTGCCTCCCGAGTGCTGGGATTAAAGGCGTGTGCCACCACTCCGGGTGAATCCAGAGTTTTAAGCATGTATATTATTAGTTCCCTTTTTGTTGCTGTGATAGATACCAAGACCAAAAGCAACTTACAAAACAGGTAGTTTTGGCTTAAGGTTCCCGAGGACTAGATGCCCAAAATGGGAGGGCAGGGGTGGCAACAGGTGGTCAGACCAGGCATCTGAGAGGTCACATCTCAGCTACAGAAAGAAAGCAGAGAGAAAGAGCCTTGGAAACGTGCCAAGGCTATCAACACTCAAGAGCCCACCCCTAGTGACCCCTAGCCTTTCCTCCAGGGAGATTCCACCTCCCCACAGTTATGTGCACTTCCCAACAGCGCCCCCCACTGGGAACAAGTGTTCAGCCAGGAGAGCTTATGGGGCAAGGCTCTCATTCAAAGCACCACAGCCTGCTAGGCAAGCTCTCTCTCTCTCTCTGTGAGAGACGTCCTCAGACAAGGGTTTACATTTCAACAGAAGCCTTTTGTGACTATTCCTTCAAAAGCAGAAGCCTGCAGTTACTAATCACGGACGTCTTGTTTTCCTTATAGCACACAACAGTTTTGGGAAGCTGTTTATTGAATTTAGTTCTTTTTTTTTTTTTTTTTTTTTTTTTTTTTTTTTTTTTTTTATTTTCCCAGGACAGGGTTTCTCTGTGTAGCCCTGGCTGTCCTGGAACTCACTCTGTAGACCAGGCTGGCCTCTGCCTCCCAAGTGCTGGGATTAAAGGCGTGAGCCACCACGCCCGGCTAAGTTTAGTTTTTAGTCATTCATCTCCTCTCTAAGCATACTGCATTGATGTGGAGCCCTCTGAGCTGCTCTGGTGCACTCTCCAGCTCCTGCCTCAGATCACAGCTCACAGTGAGAGGTTAATAAATATTAAGTATGCCCAGAGATGTAGTTGAATAATTTAACTAATGAACCCTGCATTCAAACTTACTGATGTCATGTTTCTAAAGGCCAGATGTACACAAATTAGACTGTTTCCCTTTAATTAATGGAGCGTCTGTAATTTCCCTGAAAGGCATTCACACTTAGGTTGCAAGTCTCAAATAGAGCAAAGTAATTTATGCTGGGTCACTGGTGACTCAGAGTCTGGGAATAGGAGCACTATATAACCTTTGCTCTGATTAGTCCAGACACAACAACAAGGTGGCCATGACCTCAGCTATTTGGGAACTCTGGAACTGAACACCTGGACTAATTTTGCTTTAATGACAGTATTTGCTATAGGTTGGCTCAACCCACACAAGGCTTTTTACTTTTTCCCTGTGTGTATGTGTGTGTGTGTGGGGGGGGGCACACACTTGTGAGTGTGAGTGCAAATGTGTGGAGGTGCAAGTAGAGATGTATGCACCTGTGGATAGAGGCCAGACGTCAACCTCAGACACTGGTCCTCAGGTGCTGTGCTGTCCACCTTGTTTGAGACAGGGTGTCTCATTGACATAAAACTTGCTGATTTGGCTAGGCTGATTGTCCCACAAGCCCCAGGGATTCACCTGTCCCACAAGCCCCAGGGAGTCACCTGTCTCTTCTCCTTCAGCACTGGGATTACAGATGTGCCCCCACACCTATAGGCACTGGACGTCTACCTTGGCTTCTCTTGATTGCCTAGCAAGCACTTTACCAACTAAGCCCTCTCCCAGGTCAAATTTAGCAAGTAGTCAGGCATGATCTTGAACTCCTGATCCTGTTATGTCTGCCTCCCTGCTGCTGGAATTACAGGAGTGCACACCACACTGCCTCAGATGTTGTGATCAGCCACTGGTCCCCAGACACAATCTTTACCGATATGGATGTTGTGGTTTCCTCAGCACATTCTGGAGCTGTCCCTCTAATAGCTTTCTCTAATGTAGGTTTTGAGGATAGATGGGTTTGAGGCAGGGTCTCTTAAAACTTAGGCTGGCTTCCAACTGGCTGTGTAGCCAATAGTGACTTTGAACTCCTGGTCTTGCTGCCTCCGCATCTGGCCCTCTGTAATATAATTCTTTCCTTTTCTAGGTTATTTTTATAGGCCTATAAAATAGGCCTTCACCAGCGGCTCCTCCCCGGCTAACTGGCTTGTTTGCTTATGTGGTGTGTGTTTATTTACCTTTAGTTACTTTTAGAACCCAGTCTTTTCTGCCTGGCAGGCACTCACCCTATTATTAAGCTCAGCCCCAGAAGGCTTTTTAAAGTACTTGTTTATGTACTTCATGTGTATGAATGCTCTATTTGCATGTACACCTGCATGACAGAAGGGGCATCAGGTCCATTACAGTTGGTTGTGAGCCACCATGTGGTTGCTGGGAATTGAACTCAGGCCCTCCAGAAGAGCAGCCAGTGCTCTTAAACCCTGAGCCATCTCATCTCTCCAGCCCCTCAGACAGCCTTTTTATTTATTTATTTTTATTTATTTATTTATTTTTTATTTTTTTTATTTTTTTGGTTTTTTTTTTCGAGACAGGGTTTCTCTGTATAGCCCTGGCTGTCCTGGAACTCACTTTGTAGACCAGGCTGGCCTCGAACTCAGAAATCCGCCTGCCTCTGCCTCCCGAGTGCTGGGATTAAAGGCATGCGCCACCACGCCCGGCCAGACAGCCTTTTTAAAAACTGATTGATTGGGTTGGAGAGATGGCTCAGTAGAGATGACTGCTCTACCAAAGGTCCTGAGTTCAATTCCCACCAACCACATGGTGGTTAACAACCATCTGTAATGAGATCTGATGCCCTCTTCTGGTATGTCAGAAGACAGCTACAGTGTGCTCATATAATTAAAATAAACAAGTCTTTAAAAAAAAAAAAGATTGCGGGCTGGAGAGATGGCTCAGCAGTTAAGAGCATTGACTGCTCTTCCAGAGGTCCTGAGTTCAATTCCCAGCAACCACATGGTGGCTCACAACCATCTGTAATGGAATTTGATGTCCTCTTCTGGTGCGTCTGAAGTCAGCGACAGTGTACTCACATACATAAAATAAAAAATAAATTTCAAAAAAAAAAAAAAAAAAGATTGTGGGTGGTGGTGGTGCACTCGGGAGGCAGAGGCAGGCAGATTTCTGAGTTCAAGGCCAGCCTGCTCTACAAAGTGAGTTCCAGGACAGCCAGGGCTATACAGAGAAACCCTGTTTCGAAATAAATAAATAAATAAAATAAAAATTTAAAATTGGTTAATTTACATTTAGCAAGATGGCTCTGTGGGTGAAGGTAGTTGCCAAGCATGCAAGCCTGGTGATGCGTATTTGATCCCCAAGATCCATGGTGGAAGGAAAGAGCCAAATCCTGAAAGTTGTCTTCTGTGCCCCACACTGGTGGTGTGGTACACACACACACACACACACACACACACACGGACACGGACACACAGAGCACTGGCTGCTTTTCCAGGGGACCCGGGTTCAATTCCAACACTTATAAGGTGGCTCTCAATCATGCCCTTTTTTGACCTCTGAAGGTACCAGGCACACAAGTTATATATAGACATCCATGCACACAAAACACCTGTACAGGGCTGGTGAGATGGCTCAGTGGGTAAGAGCACCCGACTGCTCTTCCGAAGGTCCAGAGTTCAAATCCCACCATATGGTGGCTCACAACCATCCATAATGAGATCTGATGCCCTCTTCTGGTGTGTCTGAAGACAGCTACAGTGTACTTACATATAATAAATAAATAAATCTAAAAAAAAAAAAAAAAAACACCTGTACACAGAAAAAATAAAGTAAAAATACTAACTAAATTAGGTAAAATTAGGTAATTAATTTTAGTTCAGGCTGTCCTTGAACTCACCTCATTGCTGAGGATTACCTTGAATTTCTAATTCTTCTGATCTTCATCCCAAGTGCTATGGTTACAGGGATGCACACCACACATGTTTTAAGTGGTCGTTAATTAAGATTGGGCCCAAGGTACAGAGACAAGTGTGATCAAAGATGGAGAGGATGTTTGCCACTGTACCTCTTTTAAACAAGGGTTTTTTTTTTTAAGATTTATTTATTTATTATATGTAAGTACACTGTAGCTGTCTTCAGACACTCCAGAAGAGAGAGTCAGATGGTTGTGAGCCACCATGTGGTTGCTGGGATTTGAACTCCGGACCCTTCGGAAGAACAGTCAGGTGTTCTTACCCGCTGAGCCATCTCACCAGCCTGCCACTGTACCTCTTAAGCTGCGTGATCTCTCGCTCTTTCTTCTCTTTTGTTTTATGTAGGTTTTTAATTTCTTTAACTTTTATCATGTGTACTGAATATTATATACGTTTTATTCTAATTGTTTGCTCTAGTTTATTACCAATAAAAGTCCTGGTAATCACACACACACACACACAGATTGAGCCCAAGGCTTGTGCATGCTCCGTGAGCATTCCACCTGCTGAGCACCACCCCCAAGGGCTTTTTTTGAAGTTCTCATTGTTTTGAGACTAAAGTTTAGGGGCTTGCTCTACAGTTAAAAAAAAAAAAAATCTAAGAAGAAGGCTGGGAGTGGTGTGGGCAGGCTGTGGAGATAGCTTGTTTTATTCAGAAAAACTCCAGTTTCAGGGACAGACAAATTCAAGTTTTTACTTATTCCAATGCAATGGGATTCTGCTTTTGTTTTTGAGACAAGGTCTAACTGTGTAGCTCTGGCTGTCCTGACGCTCGCTATATAGACGAGGATGGCTCTGAATCCAGAGATCCACCGGCCTCTGCCTCTCCTGTGCTGGGACTAAAGGTGTGCACCTCATGTGGCCGTAGGTTCTTTTTTCTTTTTTGAGACAGGGTTTCTCTGTGTAGCCCTGGCTGTCCTGGTCACTTTGTAGACCAGGCTGGCCTCAAACTCAGAAATCTGCCTGCCTCTGCGTCCCAAGTGCTGGGATTAAAAATTTGAGCCACTACCACCCAGCTGGCAGTGGATTCTATAAAAAAAAATTTTTTTTATGGTGTTAGAGCTTAATTGTTATGCAGGGAGAAAGAGAGAAGGTAGACAGAGGAGAAAGAGAGAAGGTAGGCAGACAGAGGGAGAGAGGCTGGCCATGGCCATGTGGAGAGAGGGGGAAGGGAAAGAAAGAAGGAGGGCTAGAGATGAGAGTAAGAAAGGCAAAAAATGTTTTTTATAATATTCTTATTTATTTACATGTACATCTCTGTGTGTCTGTGTATGTGCATGTGCCCAAAGTTAGGGGCATCATTTGGATGCTGGAGTCACAAGCTATTTTTATTTATGTGCATTTGTGTGTCTGTGTAAGCAGGTAGTCACAAAGGTCAAAGGGCACGAATCCCCTAGAAGTGGGGTCAGAGCTGATGTCAGACACTTGATGTGAGTGCTGGAGCTGGACCCAGATCTCTGAGAGCAGTTAGGTAGGTGCTCTTACCCACTGAGACCCCCTCCAGTACCCTTGGCAGATTTGTTCATTGTGGCTGTAAACTTTATTCTAAAGATTCCTGCAGGGTTGTGTTCTGAACCCAGCGCTTTGGTGCCCAGAAAAATGTTTGAAGGAGGAAGGAGGGTGGGAGGGAAGACCAGTATATAAAGGCACTTGCTATCAAGTCTACCGACCTGAGTTGGATTCCTGTAACTGACATGATGGGAGGAGAGAACTGAGTTACACACACACACACACACACACACACACACACACACACACACAGAATTAAGAAAAAAGAGAAATAGTTCACACCCCAACTTTTGTTTGTTTTGGTTTTTCCAGACAGGGTTTCTCTGTGTAGCCCTGGCTGTCCTGGAACTCACTCTGTAGACCAGGCTGGCCTTGAACTCAGAAATCCGCCTGCCTCTGCCTCCCAAGTGCTGGGACTAAAGATGTGCGCCACCACTGCCCGGCTCCAACTTCTTTTTAGCAAGTTTTCCCAATCAAAAGCCTTGGCCTTCAAAATTAAGATCCCTGCCATGAATTTCAAAAGCCTGCTCAGGAGCTGTAAAAGCAAAAGCCAGGAATGTGACTCTTTCCTTTCTTCCTTTTTAGAACTGGGTTGAGCTAAGCTTCTGAAGGGGGTTTTATCCAGAACTATTCCACCTCTATGCTCTGTTTTGTGGGAGAGGTCACAGGGGTTTCTGCTATTAGAAATTAGAGCATTCCTATACATAAAAAGTGGTATTCATTGCTTTTATTCTTAAAAAAACTAGAGAGAGTCAGGCGTGGTGGCTCATGCCTTTAATCCCAGCACTTGGGAGGCAGAGGCAGGTGAATTTCTGAGTTCAAGGCCAGCCTGATCTACAGAGTGAGTTCCAGGACAGCCAGGGCTACACAGAAAAACCCTGTCTCAAAAAAAAAAAAAAAGAAAAAAAAAAACACCAAAACAAAACAAAAAAAGGGCTGGTGAGATGGCTCAGTGGTTAAGAGCACCAACTGCTCTTCCAAAGGTCCTGAGTTCAAATCCCAGCAACCACATGGTAGCTCACAACCATCTATAACAAGATCTGACTCCTTCTTCTGGAGTGTCTGAAGACAGCTACAGTGTACTTACATATAATAAATAAATAAATCTTTCTTAAAAATTAAAATGTTACTTTATTAATAATAAAAAAAAATCACTGGGGTTGGAGAGATGGCTCAGCGGGTAATAGCACTGACTGTTCTTCCCAAGTTCCTGAGTTCAAATCCCAGCAACCACATGGTGGCTCACAACCATCCATAATGAGATCTGATGCCCTCTTCTGGTTTGTTTGAAGTCAGCTACAGTGTACCTATGTATGTATAATAATAAATAAGTCTTTGGGCCAGAGCGAGCAGAGATCCTAAAAATTCAATCCCCAACAACCACATGAAGGCTCACAACCATCTGTACAGCTACAGTGTACTCACATACATAAAAATAAATAAATAAATCTTAAAAAAATAAAATAAGGGCTGGTGAGATGGCTCAGTGGGTAAGAGCACCCGACTGCTCTTCCGAAGGTCCGGAGTTCAAATCCCAGAAACCACAGGGTGGCTCACAACCATCCTTAATGAGGTCTGACTCCCTCTTCTGGAGTGTCTGAAGACAGCTACAGTGTATTTACATATAATCAATAAATAAATCTTTAAAATAAAATAAAATAAAATAAAAAATTAAAAAAATCACTGAGTCCTTTCGGTTTGGCCACCTACTGCTGGGTATGGGGCCTACCCTTGAGTGTGGTTTGTATACCGA
This sequence comes from Mus caroli, assembly GCF_978045245.1. Classification (NCBI taxonomy): domain Eukaryota; kingdom Metazoa; phylum Chordata; class Mammalia; order Rodentia; family Muridae; genus Mus; species Mus caroli. The sequence continues at coordinate 5,416,062 of NW_028227272.1, forward strand.
GTAAGACTCCATCAGGAGAAAATTAAGTTTTCCTTTGCAAGTGGTTGTCAACTAGAGATTGCTTCTGGATTAGGAATGGGAGCCTCTGTCCACTGTCCTCTCTCAGTGCTGGGACCCTGTCTGGCTTGTACCTGTGTAGGTCAGGATAACTGCCACAGTCATTCTGTACTTACATGCACCAGCCCTGATATCTCTGGAAGATATTGCTTCCTTGGTGTTTTCCACTTGCGCAGGCTCTTACGACGTTTTGTCTTCTCTTCCACATAGCTCCATAAGCTGTGGGGGAAAGAAATCGAAGAATATGCCACTAAGAACTGAGTGTCCAAGATCTCTCATTCTCTGTACATTGTCCAGATGTGGATGTCTGTGTTTGTTCCCATTTTCCTGAAGGAGGAAGCTTCTCTGATGCTGACTGAGATGCTGATCTTTGGGTACAGGAGAATGTCATTATGAATAACTTTACTGCTGTGGTTTTTTTAGAAAAACAGTAGTATTTGTTTTCTCTCCAAGGTCATGGCCTACTTACTTTCATGTTCCTGGCTTCCAAGCAGTGTCAAGCATGGACTCCATCTCATGCAGTGCCTTAAATCTATCAGAGAGTGGTTGGTTACTCCCACAATGTTTGTGCCATTATTGCACCAGAGTATCATGAGGCATGTTAACATCGTTAGACTGAAGGATTTGCAGCTGGGCTGGTGTTAGCCTCTCTCCTCTGGTAGCATGCAGAGTACCTTCCAGTATCATAACCTAGTCAGTAGGGGTGAAGGCTCTAGGTAGGCACCAGCATGACTTTTCCATATGTAGGTTTTATCTTCAGCAATAAGGCCTTCCCATCAGTTTGTGGAGAGCATCTAATAGCCTTAGCAATATGCTGGATTATTTGGAGGTTTCCGTGGGGCCACTCTGGCCAACAACTCAATGAGGTATAATCCATTTCTGGTACTGGGGGTTTCATATGGTGGTGAGAGGTATCTTTTTTGTTTGTTTGTTTGTTTGTTTTTGTTTTTCGAGTCAGGGTTTCTCTGTATAGCCCTGGCTATCCTGGAACTCACTTTGTAGACCAGGCTGGCCTCAGAAATCTGCCTGCCTCTGAGTCCCGAGTGATGGGATTAGAGGTGTGTGCCTCCACGCCCAGCCATGAGAGGTATCTTGCTTGGGTTTTGACTCCACTGTTATTTGGTGATTCTACGTAGATTTCCTTCATATACGTATATATTTTAGGAGGCTTCTTGCTGTAGGGTAGTGGTGGTGAAGGACTTTAAGCCCAGCACTTTGGAGACAGAGGCAGGAGGATCTCTGTGGGTTCAAGGTCTGCAGAGTGAGCTCCAGGGCAGCCAGAGCTGTTACACAAAGAAATCCTGTCTTGAAAAACAAACACACACACACACACACACACACACACACCAGAAGCTTCTTCCTAGTAGGGGGTCTTCACCTGACCCCCACTGTATACCTGTGCCTGCCTCTGTTTCACCTGACCCCTCACCGTATACCCGTGCCTCTGTATACCTGTGCCTCTGTATACCCACTCCCTCCCCAGCCTCTTCTCTCTCCATCTGCATTTAATACTCCCACTGCACTCACCCTGCCCCAATCCTTCATAACTATACAATCTATTTCAATGTTGTCTTTTTTTTTTTTTTTTTTTTTCGAGACAGGGTTTCTCTGTATAGCCCTGGCTGTCCTGGAACTCACTTTGTAGACCAGGCTGGCCTCGAACTCAGAAATCCGCCTGCCTCTGCCTCCCGAGTGCTGGGATTAAAGGCGTGCGCCACCACGCCCGGCCAATGTTGTCTTACTTAGGGTTTCCATTGCTTTGAAGAGACACCATGACCAAGACAATTCTTATAAAGGCAAACATTGAGCTGGGCTGCTTCCAGTCTTTGGTTATTATAATCAGAGCTGCAATTGACCATGGATGAGCAAGTGTCTCTTGTAGTAGATACACAGTCATTTGGGTAGATGCCCAAGAGTGGCCAAGCTGGATCTTGAGGTTAGATGTATTGCCAGCTTCCTGAGGAACTACCACACTGATTTCCGTAATGGCTGCTCAGATTTGCTCCCCCACTAGCAACGGATGAATGCTCCCATTTGCCACATCCTAACCAGCAGGAGATGTTATTTTATTGATGTTTACCTTTCTGACTGCTATAAAGGTGAAACCTCAAACTAGTTGTGATTTGCATTTCCCTGATGGCTAAGGATGTTGAACATTTCTTTTTTTTTTTAAGATTTATTATTATTATATGTAAGTACACTGTAGCTGTCTTCAGACACTCCAGAAGAGGGAGTCAGATCTCATTACAGATGATTGTGAGTCACCCTGTGGTTTCTGGGACTTGAACTCAGGACCTTCAGAAGAGCAGTCAGTGCTCTTAACCGCTGAGCCATCTCTCCAGCCCTGAAACATTTCAACATTTCTTTCTTTCTTTCTTTCTTTCTTTCTTTCTTTCTTTCTTTCTTTCTTTCCTTCCTTCCTTCCTTCCTTCCTTCCTTCCTTCCTTCCTTCCTTCCTTCTTTCTTTCTTTCTTTCTTTCTTTCTTTCTTTCTTTCTTTTTTGGGTTGTTTGTTTGTTTGTTTGTTTTTTGGTTTTTCGAGACAGGGTTTCTCTGTATAGCCCTGGCTGTCCTAGAACTCACTTTGTAGACCAGGCTGGCCTCGAACTCAGAAATCCGCCTGCCTCTGCCTCCCAAGTGCTAGGATTAAAGGCGTGCGCCACCAAGCCCAGCTATGTTTGTTTGTTTTTTGTTTTTGTTTTTCGAGACAGGGTTTCTCTGTATAGCCCTGGCTGTCTTGGAACTCACTTTTGTAGACTAGGCTGGCCTCGAACTCAGAAATCCACCTGCCTCTGTCTCCTGAGTGCTGGGATTAAAGGCATGTGCCACCACACCTGGCAAAAGCACCCTGTCTTAGTTAGGGTTTTACTGCTGTGAACCGAGACCATGACCAAGGCAAGTCTTATAAATGACAACATTTAATTGGGGCTGCCTTACATGTTCAGAGGTTCAGCCCAGTATCATCAAGGTGGGAACACGCAGCATCCAGGCAGGCATGGTGCAGGCAGAGCTGAGTTCTACATCTTCATCTAAAGGCTGCTAGCAGAATACTGACTTCCAGGCAGCTAAGATGAGGGTATCAAAGCCCACACCCACAGTGAAACACCTACTCCAACAAGGACACACCTTCTAATAGTGCTACTCCCTGGGCTAAGAATATTCAAACAATCACTTTATACTCCTTGTCCCCATAGTCTTGTTCAAATACATGAGTCATTGGGGGCCATACCTAGCCATATAATGCTAAAACCAAAATTCCCATACTCTTAACAGTCTCAATAATGTTAAAAGTCCAAAGTTCAAAGTCTCTTCTGATGTTCTATTGGGTGTGACTTTTTCTTTTTGTGCTGGAGCTTTCTCGTGTGCTATTAAGTTTCTAATATGAGCTGGCGTGGTGGTGCACGTCTTTAATCCCAGCACTGGGGAGGCAGAGGCAGGCGGATTTCTGAGTTCAAGGCCAGCCTGGTCTGCAGAGTGAGTTCCAGGACAGCAGGGCTTTACAGAGAAACCCTGTCTCGAAAAACAAACAAACAAACAAAAAAACAAACAAAAAGTTTCTAATATGAGCTCTCTCTACATTTTTTAGATGCAGACATTATATGTAATTGCCTAACAGAATCCTTCATTTTGTCCTTGTAAGACCCCCAAAGCTGGGCCTCTGCTCAAGTCCCGGGATGAGCTGGCCAACACCCCAACATTCAGAGAGAAAACCACACCTGATGCAAACTGCAAGAGGTTTTATTATCAGCTAGCTGAGGACTAAGTCCCTCTACTGTGCTGGGCAAGGGAGTTCCACCCCTAGCGGTGAGAGTTGGGAAGAGTCCTTCTCTTCCGGGTGTCCTTGGTGAAATTTACAAGGCAGGAGTGGGGAGTGAGTTCTTTCTGAATTTTTATCTCTGTGTCCTCGGCACAGGAAGGCAGGCATCTCTGGTTGTAAAGTACAGAAACAAAAAGGCTTTTTGCTGCCTATAGAGAACAAAGAGCTTCTTTCTGGCTGTATTTTTAGAGATCAGAGAAAACAAGCTTGGGGAACATCCAGGGGCTTTACCTTCCTGGGAGAAGCACTTTAAGTTGGGGTCTCACATCCTGTAGGTTTAGTAGGTTGTGTTCTCATTTTCATTCAGTTCTGTGATGTTTTTAGTTTCCTTTTTAATTCCTGACCTACTTCCCATTCAGTAGTGAATTGTTCAGTTTCCATGAGTTTGTATAGTTCCTGTGAGTTCAAGGCCAGCCAGAGCTACAAGGTTAGATTTTGTCTGGTGGGGGTGGGGGATGGCAGGGGTGGGGAGAGCACTGGGGAGGCAGAGGCAGGCAGATCTATGAATTCAAGGACAGGCTGGTCTACAGAGAGAGAGCCAGGACAGACAGCGATACACAGGGAAACCCTGTCTCAAAAAAAAAAAAAAGAATAAAAGAAAGGGAGGAACAGAGAGAGAGAGAGAGAGAGGGAGAGAGGGAGGAGAGAGAGAGAGGGAGAGAGAGAGGGAGAGAGAGAGAGGGAGAGAGGGAGGAGAGAGAGAGAGTCCTTGCAAAGGGTGTGGCCTATGAATCACCTAAATTCTAAGAATGCAACAGGGCCTTAGTGTAAACAAACATGTTACAGAGTATGTGGGGCTGGGGGTGGGGGTTGGGGTTGGGGAGTTGTTAAAACACTTTTATAGAAGTTTTACAAGGTGGGAGAGATAAAAAAAGATTCCAGGTCTGTTAGAAACTCGTAACCAAGAGTATGTCCGTGCTTGAGAGAAAAGACTAATGTTACTGTTTCCTACTTAACTGATTTCATCTTGTGTAGCTCTTGTCAGGCAGCCACAGCTGCTCTCTCTCTCTCTCTCTCTCTCTCTCTCTCTCTCTCTCTCTCTCTCTCTCTCAGCCACAGCTGCTCTCTCTCTCTCTCTCTCTCTCACTCTGTGTGTGTGTGTGTGTGTGTGTGTGCATGTGTGAGAGAGAGTTGTGTGTGCATGTGTATGAAGCTTATAAATTGTTGGTTTCCATGTTTTCTTCAAGCATCCACAGTGTGATTTAGCCCTCCCTCCCCACCTCCTCCTTTGCTGTACCCTCCCATTGGTCTCCCTACTTAAACCTTCCTTGGTCCTGGAGCTACAATCTAGGACCTCGCTCCATGGCTCGCTCAAACATGCTAGGGAAGCCTGGTATCACAGAGGAAGGTGCCCAGCCCTTTACTGTTGTGAAAATGCTGATTTGAAGGGCTGGGGCTACAGCTCCATGGGGAACAATTTTCTAGCATGATGCAGGTCCTGAGGACTAATCACCAGTATTAATTATATTGAAAGAAGAAAATTACTGGACACCTGAACTCTTCAACTCAGAGTCCTCCTACCCCTCCCATCTAGAGATTGTTCCCGGAACACACCTGAACTCTTCACCCCAGAGTACATTCCTGAACTCTTCACCCCAGAGTCCGACCCCCTCCCAATTAAAAACTGTTCCAGGAACATTTTTTAGATAAGGGTCTCCTGGAACAAACCTAGTCCTACCCCTCCTAACTGAAGACTGTTCCAAGAACATTTTTGAGATAAGGGCCTCCTGGTACTACCCCAGAATGTTCCAATAGATCGGGTACATTGCCAAAATATAGGACACGACCCCTTGGTGACGTAAAACTTATACTTTTCCCCTGGCTTTTTCCTATAAAAGCCTGTAAAAAATTTGGGCCGGGCGTCGATTCTCCTCTACACCATGCTGGGTGTATGAGTTTCGACCCCAGAGCTCTGGTTTATGTGCTTTTTATGTGCTTTCTTGTTGTTGCTTTATTAAATCTTACTCTCTACATCTTAAGTTCGGTCTCAGTGTCTTCTTGGGTGCGCAGCTGTCCCGAGGCTTGAGTGAGTGTCTGCCCTCCGGGGGTCTTTCAATATCTGTAATTAATAATAATAATAATAACTTGTGGCTAGCATTATGAGGACCTGGGTTTATTTCCTAGCACTAAATAAATAGAAATAAGAATAATTAATTTTTGGAATTCATATTGGACCTAGCTTCCAAGTTCTCCCAGTATCCCTCAGTCCTTGGGAGGATGGCTCAACAGAAAAAAGTCATGTATTGCTTTGCATAGGTCCTGAGCTCCAGGGGATCCAATGCCTCTGTGGGCACCTGCACACACATGAACACACACACAGATGCATACATACACATGTTAAATACAGCAAATCTTAAAAGCTCTTCTTTCTTTTTTACGTTTTGTGTTAGGTCATAGCACAGCTGGTAGAAATCTTGTCTAGTATGAACAGAGTGGTAGATTCAACCCTCAGATTTACATGCTGCTGTGTGTCTGTGTTAGTTAGTGAGGTTCACTGCTGCCCCTGCTGTCCCCCCACCCCCCACGGGAGCTGGAGGAATGCTTTTTCAGTGGTTCAAGTAAAGCTGACCCCTGACTTGGCTGCAGAAAGGAGTTTCAGGAGTAGCCAATGCGGAGGAGGGCAGGGGTTATTAATTAAGACACCGCAACAGACTTAACCATGGTCAGCACTAGAAAGAGATGTGCTAGGGAGGCAGCAAGGCGCACCTGAGGGTGGGGGTGGGTGGCTTCTCAAAGGGGTGTGAGGTGGCTTTGTTCTGCTTTGGAGGCTTCTTGGGGGAGTTGCTGAAAGATCATTTTGGGGGACAGAGAATGAAATCCCAGGGCAGTTCCTGATAATGCAAGGGAACTCTCCTTTTGATGTTCTTAGACCCATTACTAAAGGACAGACACACGGCGGGGAGGAGAGACAGGCTTAGGCCTCAGGCATGGCTTATTGCTTTTGAAATATCTCTGTGTGAAAGAATAGTGTTTCTATGTGGGCAACTTTACAGCAAATTTTTTTTTTTTTTTTTTTTTTTTTGGTTTTTCGAGACAGGGTTTTTCTGTGTAGCCCTGGCTGTCCTGGCACTCACTTTGTAGACCAGGCTGGCCTCGAACTCAGAAATCCGCCTGCCTCTGCCTCCCGAGTGCTGGGATTAAAGGCGTGCGCCACCACGCCCGGCCTACAGCAAATTTTTAAAAAAGATTTATTATTTTTAAAAAAGATTTATTTACTTATTTTATGTATTATGACTACACTGTAGCTGCCTTCAGAGACACCAGAAAAGGGTACTGGATTCCATTACAGATGGTTGGGAGCCACTGTGTGGTGGCTGGGAATTGAACTCAGGACCTCTGGAAGAGCAGTCAGCGCTCTTAACCACTGAGCTATCTTTCCATCTCCAGCCCCCCAGAAAGTGTTAATTATGCTGGAATTTTTTTTTTTTTTCTGAGACAGGTTTTTCTCTGTGTAGCCCTGGTTGTCCTGGAACTTGCTCTGTAGACCAGGCTTGTCTTTAACTAAAAGATTCACTTGCTTGCTGGGATTAAAGATGCACACCACCATTTATTTTTATTTAATGTGTATGAGTGTTTTGCCTGCATTCTATGCTTTGCACTGCATGACTGCAATACTCTCAGAGGCCAGAAGAGGGCAGTGGATCTCCCAGAACCGTAGTTAAATGGTTAGCTACCCTGTGGGTTCTGTGAATTGAATCCAGGTTCTTTGAAGGAGCAGCAAGTGCTCTTACTTTTGGAACCATTTCTCAGTGGCCAGGGGTGATTACTCTTCCAGGTTCACCCTCCTGAGTAGTTGACATTATAAACCTCAGCCCAAGGGCCTGACTTGATATTACTTGATGGAAAGGCGCCTAAGGTCTGTTTCTATCCACAGAACTTTTCTGACATCAAACGTGTACTGGTTTTGCTACACTAACACATAATTCTCCAGGAAACCAGCATATATACACTATATATAATGTATATAATAAATAAACCAGTAAATATAAGTTAAATATGTTTCTTAGTTGTGTAGATCTGTTCTAGAAAATCTGTTTTTAACTCTGAGGAGAGGACTGTGGGAACCTCTAATTTACTTGTGGTCAGTCTGAAGTGCAGGTGGCTTGGCTTTACAAGTAGAGGTGTGGGATGGAGCCTTCCGTGTAGGAGTTCTGACACTATATTTTGACCTTTTCTTTTCTTTTCTTTCTTTCTTTCTTTCTTTCTTTCTTTCTTTCTTTCTTTCTTTCTTTCTTTCTTTCTTTCTTTTTTTTTCCAAGACAGGGTTTCTCTGTGTAGCCCTGGCTGTCCTGGAACTCACTTTGTAGACCAGGCTGGGCTCAAACTCAGAAATACGCCTGCCTCTGCCTCCCAACTGCTGGGATTAAAGGCCTGGCTTATTTTGGTTTTTCTTATGGGAAATAAGCAGTGGATAATTGTTGGGTAAAGTGCTGGAAATGTTGAGAAGTTGTGATTTGGGAACAAAGTTTAGGGGAAGAAATAAAGATATGTTATTTAATTGTATGGCAATAGAAAACCCTAGAACAATAGTTATAAGAGGGTAAGTTTAGGAGTCAAGTATAGTCATTGGTAGAACATTGATTGGTGGGATAATGTTAGAAATAATAAACACCCGCACAAATGTTATCAATACCTACTCATTTAATAGGTTTAATTAATTGGGGGCTATTTTCCTCTTTGACTATAGGTAGATGGTGTCAGAACTGATTGTCCCACCCGCCTTGGTGTCCTGAGACATGGAGAATTCTGTGTTAGTGTAACAAAGCCTGTACACGTTTGGTGTCAGAAGAAATTCTGTGGCTAGAAACAGACCTTAGACACCTTCGTGTCACATGGGGGATCAGGTGTGAAATGGTAACAAATAAATTAACCTGAAAACATTAGTCCAGTAGGTCTTGGTGGCACATGCTTATAATCCCAGCCCAGGGAGACCTGGGCAGGAAGATCGTGCAGACTGATGCCTGCTTGGATACACAGCAAGACCTTGTTTCAGAGAATGAAACACAGGCTGGAGAGAGGACTCAGTGGGTATGGTTCCCAAGCTCAGTTCCCAGCATCGACATCGGGGAGCTCACACCAGCTCCAGCTGGGGTCGGGGATCCCTCTCCTTGTTTTATTCTCCGCCCATACACACAGCATATACATTATTAATAAAATAAAAATAAGTACCAAGAAGTAAAGAATGAAGTTGAACACACTCAGAGTAAAATAGAGCATCAGTCTCGGGAGATGGCTCCTGAGTAAAGCAGTTGTTAAAATGTAAGGATTTGAGTTGATCTGGAGAACCCACATGCTGTGCAAGAGATGGTTCCGCCTTTAAGAGTAATGCTCTTTCAGCCGGGCGTGGTGGCGCACGCCTTTAATCCCAGTACTCGGGAGGCAGAGGCAGGCGGATTTCTGAGTTCGAGGCCAGCCTGGTCTACATATAGAGTGAGTTCCAGGACAGCCAGGACTACACAGAGAAACCCTGTCTCAAAAAACCAAAAAAAAAAAAAAAAAAAAAAGAAAGAAGAAAAAAAAAGATGAATGGTACCTGAGGAATGACATCCAGGCAGTCCTAGGGCCCACACACCTGCACATCTACATATCTACAATACCTGCACACACATGAATATGCACACATACACACATATTCAAGAAATCAACACAATATACCATAACAAAAAATTGAGCTTACTATAAAGATTAAGAATCAAGTGGGACTCATTGTAAATAAAAATATATGGAAACAAAAACGTGTATCTGTGGCAGGCAGTGTGGGGACATTTGCCGGGATGCCATTGCTCAGGCTGTGTTTCTATCCTGCAAATGCCTGTAACTCCAGCTCCAGGGAGCCAAGGCACTCCCATCTTGGCATGTGGACAGGTAAGTCCTCCCAAAACAAATCAAATAGATCTTTAAAAATGTTATTGTTGCTGGGCGTGGTGGCGCACGCCTTTAATTCCAGCACTCAGGAGGCAGAGGCAGGCGGATTTCTGAGTTTGAGACCAGCCTGGTCTACAAAGTGAGTTCCAGGACAGCCAGGGCTATACAGAGAAACCCTGTCTAGAAAAACCAAAAAAAAAAAAAAAAAAAAAGAAAAAAAAAGAAAAACCAAACAAACAAACAAACAAAAAACCAAAAAATAAAAAATAAAGAAGAAGAAGGAGGAGGAGAAGAAGAAGAAGAACGAGAAGGAGGAGGAGGAGGAGAAGCAGAAGAAAAATGTTATTGTTTGAGAGAAAAAGAGAGGAAGCGGTGGGGGGGGGGAGGAGAGAGAGAGAGAGAGAGAGAGAGAGAGAGAGAGAGAGAGAGATCCAGCAGCCTAAAACAGTTCATTTTGAGCAGTCTTCTCCCAACGTTAGCACACTGGCCACATTGGCTAGGATGGTAGTCACCTAGTATGCAACCTGGATTAACCCCCCACCCCCAAGTCATAGTTTTCCTGCTGACGAAATGTCGGCCATCTAAGAATAGATAAAAGCAGGTTTCTTAGATTCTGCTCCAGGGCAGGTTCATAGGTCCCAACGTAAGGAGTCAAGGAAACCGTGCATCTGGGCTGAGGTAAGGGGGGCTTATAGGTCTGAGGATGTGTTAGCGAAAAGCTGCAATTGTGCCCATATATGGTAAAGTGCCCCTGTGTTTGGCACTCTTGGGTGTGTTACCAGAAACAAGGCAGTTCCATGATGACCTGTTGCGGGAGGGGTTGAGGGCAGGAGAACAGCCGGGGTTTCCTAGTGTGTGTCAGGCAGACAGGGGTTCCAACCAAATAATAAGACTTTTGTCACCTGGCAGTGGTGCGCATGCCTTTAATCCCAGCACTGGGGAGGCAGAGGCAGGTGGATTTCTGAGTTCGAGGCCAGCCTGCTCTACAGAATGAGTTACAGGACAGCCACGGGCTACACAGAGAAACCCTGTCTCAACCCCCACACACAAAAAAAATTACTTTTGTCAAAAAATGTAGATGTGGGGCTGGTGAGATGGCTCAGTGGGTAAGAGCACCCGACTGCTCTTCCGAAGGTCCAGGTTCAAATCCCAGCAACCACATGGTGGCTCACAACCATCCGTAACGAGATCCGGTGCCCTCTTCTGGAGTGTCTGAAGACAGCTACAGTGTACTTACATATAATAAAAAAAAAAAATTGTTTAAAAAATGTAGATGTATTTATTTTACGTGTATAACTGTTTTACCTACATGTTCATCTGTGCACCAGATTTGTACCTGTGCCTTCAGGGGATAGAAGAGGGCGGGGATCCTGGAGCTGGAGTTAAGCGTGGTTGTGAGCAGGCTTAGGTGCAGGGAACTGAACTTGTATCTTAATTAAGAGCAGTGCACACTCGTACTACTGAGTCATTTCTCCAGCTCCTAAAGTTTCTTTTATTGAATACAACTGTCACCAGCTCTCCAATGTCCAGTTTTCCTTGCCTTTCAGGTCCTAAAATTAGAGGACATGGAAACTCTGGTGCCTGACTCATCCTGTAGGCCCATGTGACTCATCCTGTCCAATGGAACCTTGCCTCTTCCTTCCTCAGCTCCTGAAAGGCTCGGGCAGGACTCTTCTGGGAGGCCTTGTGTGACCAGAACACAGACACAAGAGGGGAGCACCAGGGTAGTCACACTGGAATGGTCCCGTGGTTGCTGAGTCACGCTGAGTCACGCTGCATCTTCACATGGCAGAAAAGCCCAGAGAGTTGCCTGGGCCCAGGAGAAGCTTTGCTTGAGCCTGAAAGAAAGTTTTGTGAACCTGGCAATGCGGGTCTGCTCTAGGTTGTGAGGAGGCTGAGGCAGGTGATTCCAAGGTCACGGGTTGCCTGATCTGGAGAGTGAGGTGAAGGTCGGCCTGGACAACTTACAGAGATTGCATTTCAAAACCTTTTCTCTTATGATTGATTGATATTATTGTTGCTGTTATTTTTTGAGACAGTTTGTGTGTGTGTGTGTGTGTGTGTGTGTGACCCTGGCTGTCCTGGAACTCTGTAAACCAGGCTGGCCTATTGGTGTCCATTCCTGTATGTGATACTCATGAGGTCTGGACTTAGTGAATTGGGGGAACAAATTCATAGAACACAGCAGAGAGGTAGATGTTACTTCTCAGAGTAGTTTTTGAAACCTGTAGCTTCTGCAGTGGAGAGATGGCTCAGTGGTTAGGAGCACCCGCTGCTCTTCTAGAGGGTCTGTGTTAGATTTCCAGAACCCATGTGGTGGCTCATAGTTTCTTTAACTCCAATGCCAAGGGACCCAACACTGTCTTGGCTTCTGAGGGCCTCTGGCATGCCCTTAACACACACACACACACACACACACACACACACACACACACACACACACAGGCAACACATCCATCAGGCCCCATGTGGTAAGAGTCAGCTCCTGCGTGTTGTCCCAGTTACCACACGTGTGTGCACCAGGACACGTGTAGACCAAACCCTCACACGCCTCTTCCTGCTGAGTGCTGAAATTCAAGGCATATGTAAAGGAAAGCACAAAAGGGGGTGGGTTACTTCAGCTAACAGTTAAGGGGTACAGTCCATCATGGGGGTGGGGGCAGGTGGAAGCAATAGCAGCTTGAAGCAGTTGGTCACAGGAGGCACAGTGGGTGAAGGTGGGTAATTAGCTTGCCTTCCACTGGACCGTCCAGGATCCCAGCACAAGGAATGACACCACTCTCCCCTGCAATGGGCTAGCCTTTCTACCTTAATAAACCTAATCAAGATAACTTCTCAGGGGCATGGCCAAGGTCCATCTCTCCTAGAAGCCTAGATCCTGTCAAGTGGACAGTTAACACTAACAATTATAGACACAAAAGGAAAGCGAAAAGGAAACTGCTTCGGAGTTGGTTATGGGGACACATGTGTTGTCCTATGAATCATGAAGCTAAGCCCAGAGGAAGCCACACATTCAAATCCAGCCAGGGCTACATCTTGACTACCGACTTCCAGACTAGTCTGTCCTACAGTGTAAAACCCTCTCTTATTACAGAGGAATCCAAGCCAGGCACGGGGCACACGCCTGTACTCTCAGCACTGGGGATGTAGAGGCAAGGAGATCACAGGGACAACTGCATTTCTTGTGGGGTGGGAGGGAGGCTCCATGAGACTCCATCTGAGCAATGATGAGGAGCAGTGTTTGGGAGGTAAAGGTAGGTGGGGCTTCGTGAGTTCCAGGCTAAGACTGGAATACAATATTGAGTTTCAGGCCATCCATGGCTACATTTATTTATTTATTTATTTATTTTTGGTTTTTCGAGACAGAGTTTCTCTGTGTATTCGTGGCTGTCCTGGAACTCACTCTGTAGCCCAGGCTGGCCTCGAACTCAGAAATCCACCTGCCTCTGCCTCCCGAGTGCTGGGATTAAAGGCGTGCGCCACCACGCCCGGCGCGGCTACATTTATTTTTTAAAAAAAGAAAAGAAAAGGAAAGAAAAAGAAAAAGCCCAACAAAAACAACAAAGAAAAATAATAAATAATAAAAAATAAATTTAGTGAGATGCTGTGGGTGTTCTTGTAATCTCAGTACCTGGAAGCTGGAGCAGACAGCTTGAAGTTCAAGGTCATCCTTACTACAAAGTGGGGTGGAGCCAGCCTTAGTGACTTAATACCTTGACTCAAAAGGAGATGGCTAGTGGCTTAGAACACTTGTTGCTCTCATGGAGATCTGGGTTCTGGGAACAGAACCCAAATGGTGGCTTCCAACTTCCTATAACGCCAGTCCCAGACAATCTGCCACCCTATTCTGACCTACTCAGATGCATGTAGTGCACATACAATAAAACAAATAAACCTAAATTAAAAATCAAATAAAGGGGGCTATCCATAGAATAATTATATCTCATTTATTGTTGCTTATTATTATATGCCTGTGATGTGTGCATGCATGTGTGTGTGTATATGTATGTATGTGTGTGTGCACACGCGTGTGTGCCTGTGTGTGTCATGGAGCACAGATGGGGGTCAGGGAACAATTTTATAGAGTTGTTTTTCTTTCTACCTTTCTGTGGGTGCTGGGGACTGAACTCAGGACACCAGGCTTGTGTTGTAATCCCTTCACCTACTGCACCATCTTGCTGGCCCTTGTAGTCTAAGGTTTGTGATATAGGAATCTTTGGAAATGAGGAGCCAAAGAAATAGAAAGCTGTGTGTTGTATGCATTGGATAAGTGAAGAACGGATGCTCCTGTGGAAGGAAGTGTGGTTGCTACAGAGATGTGGCCGATGACAGTGAGCTTGGGCAGCTAGGACAGGCCTGTGTGTACACAGGTAAGGATGCTCTTCTGAGCATAGTTGGTCACCGCTCTGTAAACTTTGCTCATTCTATGCCTATGAGCTGTGGGTCGCAACCTCAGACCATGATGGTTTATAACAGTAGCAAAATGACGTGACAACGAAAATAATCTAAGTTGGAGGTCACTACAATGTGAGGAACACATTAAGGGGTCACAGCATTAGGAGGGCAGAGAACCATGGATCTAGAGGAGAGGGCAAGGGGAAGCTGTAGTAGTCTGTTAGTCAGCTTTTCACTACATGACAGAATATTGACCAGAGAACATTGAAAAGGGAGGTCTGTTCTGTCTTAGTTTCGGGGGGTTCAGGCTGTGATTGGTAAAGCAAGGCTGAACCATCATGGTGAGGTTTACATGGTAGAGAAAAAGGAAGGATCTCTGTGTAGCCCTGGCTGTCCTGGAACTCACTCTATAGACCAGGCTGACCTCGAACTCAGAAATCTGCCTGCCTCTGCCTCCCGAGTACTGGGATTAAAGGTGTGTACCACCACCACTACTACTTCTTCTACTTCTTCCTCCTCTTCCTCCTCCTCCTCCTCCTCCTCGCTGTCCTGGTCAGAATCTCTATCCTGCCCAGAGAGCTAGAAGAGACTGTGATTTCAACACGCCCAGTCACTCGCTACCCACTGGAGTCTTTCTGTTCTTCAGAGACTGCAAACAGGCCGAGCAATTATCTCCTCCAAATCATTTCTCACTAAACTGGAAACTGGAACTCAGTGGCTTTTTTTTATGTTGTTGTTGTTCTTACTTTTGACTTCTGGACAAACTCTTAGTATTTAGCCTAGCCTGGCTTCACACTTAACATCTCCCACCTTAGCATCCTAATGCTGAGATGATAGGCTTGCACCCTACACCCATGTGAGTGGTTCCACGACACCCCACCCACTTGAATGTTTCCCCAGCTGACAAATGTACCACCCCTGTTCCAGTGTTAGCCTTTCAGAACTTCTCCTTCCAATCAGAGATCTGCCTGCCTCTGGCTCCCGAGTGCTGGGAGTAAAGGTTGCACCACCACTGCCTGACAAAAGGAAAGATATTTAAAGGCCTGTCCCAGTAACCCTTTTCCTCTCACAGGAAATCCACCAATAAGCTTGTGCCCTTCTGCTCAGTCAACACTTAAAAATACCACTGGAGGCGGGGGGGGGGGGGGGCGCGACCACACCTTTGGAGGCGTATTTCCTATGCAAACCATTATAGAGAGATTGACCTCTGCTCCTACTGTCATCTCAGATGACAAGAAGACATATTTCGGGCAGTAAAGATGTAAATACACACACACACATTAATATATATATACATATATGTCACTATGTAGCCCTGGCCAACCCTGGAATTCCACAGATTGACTGAAAGTGCACAGAAATCCATCTTCCTCTGCCATCCAAGTGCTTGGATTAAAGGTGTGTGCCACTACCACACATGGCATGAATCTATATTCTGAACTCGTCAGTGACAGCTCTTGCCTTGGTCGAGCATCTTGTGACTCACCAGTTTCTGAAAGGACCAACTTTTTTTTTGTTTTGTTTTGTTTTTGGTTTTTTATTTAAGGAAGCAGGGTTTCCACGCAGCAGCAAACCACAAGGTGGTGGTTACCCTGAAGTCAGATGACCTGTTGGCTTTCTATTCTTAACTTTCTGTCTGGCCCAGAGCCTCTCTCTGGGGTAAAAATAAGTGGTGTTTGGTAATCCGGGGCAGATGGATGATACTTAAGAAGAAAGAGCACCTGAACCCAGCTAATTTGCTCTAATCACCTGCACCCACAAATTAGCTAGTGGGGAAAGCCTCACTTTGAAGCAGCCACAGCCCCACGCCACAGGATATTGCTTGTCCCATGCAGGAGTGATTGCTAGAGTCTGCCTTTCAAGCCTCTGGTGCTATGGGTGCAACCTGGAAGTCTGTATCACGGTCCCTGGGGTTTGCTAAAAGGCAGGTATCCTGTGTCATCCTTAGAGTCTAGCCCATTACTTCCACAGGTACTTGGGAGTTTTCATTTTTTTCTTTTTTAAATTTATTTATTTATTTTACTTTATTTTGGTTTTTCAAGACAGGGTTTCTCTGTATAGCCCTGGCTGTCCTGGAACTCACTTTGTAGACCAGGCTGGCCTCGAACTCAGAAATCTGCCTGCCTCTGCCTCCCAAGTGCTGGGATTAAAGGTGTGCGCCACCACTGCCCAGCTTCTTTCTCTTTTTTTATAATTACTTATTTATTATATGTAAGTACACTGTAGCTGTTTTCAGACACACCAGAAGAGGGGATCTGATCTCATTACAGATGGTTGTTAGCCACGGTGTGGTTGCTGGGATTTGAACTCAGGACCTTCAGAAGAGTAGTCGGTGCTCTTAACCGCTGAGCCATCTCTCCAGCCCAGAGTTTTCATCCCTTTCTTTCCTGAATTCTCCAGCTTCCTCCGTGGTGGGCGAGCACTGTCACTGAGCTCTGGCCTTCTTGTTGTCCTGCATTTGGAGGTAGGCACGCTAAGTTGTCCAGGCTGGCTGCAAACTGTGTGGCTGAGGATGACTTTGAACTTCTGATCCTGCTGGCTCCATCTCCCAAGTGCTGGGATTATAAGTGAGTGTCACCATATGACGCTTTTCAAGTATTCAATCAATTAAGGTGAATTATTTGTCATATATTATTATTGTTGATGTTGCTATTTTTCTCTGTGTAGTCCTGTCTGTTCAGGAATTTACTCTGGGGGCTGGTGAGATGGCTCAGTGGGTAAGAGCACCCGACTGTTCTTCCAAAGGTCCGGAGTTCAAATCCCAGCAACCACATGGTGGCTCACAACCATCCGTAATGAGATCTGACGCCCTCTTCTGGTGTGTCTTAAGACAGCTACAGTGAGCTGGGCGTGGTGGCGCACGCCTTTAATCCCAGCACTCGGGAGGCAGAGGCAGGCGGATTTCTGAGTTCGAGGCCAGCCTGGTCTACAAAGTGAGTTCCAGGACAGCCAGGGCTATACAGAGAAACCCTGTCTCGAAAAACCAAAAAAAAAAAAAAAAAAAAAAAGACAGCTACAGTGTACTCACATATAATAAATAAATAAATCTTAAAAAAAAAATCTTAAAAAAAAAAAGGAATTTACTCTGTAGACCAGGCTGGACTCAATTTTAGAATCTGCCTCTGTCTACTGAAGTCTGGGATTAAAAGCACACACCACCACCACTCATTTTCTTTTTATTTACTTATCTAATAATGGTTCTTTTGTTTTGGTATGGTTTTTAAGACAGGGTTTCTCTGTGTAGCCTTGACTGTCCTGGTACTAGGTTTGTAGACCAGACTGGGCTTGAACTCAGAGATCCACCTGCCTCTGCCTCCAGAGTGCTGAGATTAAAGGTGTGTGCCACCACCACCTTGGTTTATTTGTCAGTTTAAGGACTTTTCAGGGCCAGGCATGGTGGCTTATGCTTACAATCCCAGTGTAGGATTGTAATGCAGCATGACTGGTGACCAGCCTACCTAGCAGGCATGACTGGTGACCAGCCTACCTAGCAGGCATGACTGGTGACCAGCCTACCTAGCACACTGCAGTGCGAAGAAAGAAGCTCCTGGGTGCTCCCAGCAATCAGAGCACTGCACACTGAAGTTGAGGAGTGCTTGTAGCTGGCCCATTGACAAGTCTGCACACCCACATCTGCTTTTATGTGCTTCTTCCATATAAGACCCCGGTGGTGTAGTGCCCACTGTCCACGCTGAGGTATTGTTCTAACAAATCACAGTCTATAGACTTCCACTATAGAAGTTGTTCTCACCTGCAATAAAGCAGACATTGTTTTCTGAAACTATTTCTGGAGTGGGCCTTCTCTGCACCCTTTCTGACCTAGGGAAATTGTAGTCTTACTGGGTGATGCCCCAGTCATTACTATAACTCAAACATCCCAGCAACTGGGAGGCAGGGAAAAGAGAATGGCCACAAGTTTAAGCCAAGTCTGATTTACAAATAACAAAAACATGTGCAACAGGGCCAGAGAGAGAGCTCAGGGTTTAAGAGAGCCGACTGCAGAGGACTTGAGTTTGATGCTCAAATCACAGCCACCTGGAACTAACTCCAGATCCTTTTGGACTCCACGGGTACCTGGAGAGATGTGTACACAGAGCCATGTGCATGCAGAACCCAGGTCATCTGGAGGAGCAACAGGGCCTCTTAACTGGTGAGTCATCTCCTCAGTAAATAAAATGTGAAAAAGAAAAGTTCTTTTCTTTTCTTTCTTTTTTTTTTAAGGATACAGTATTTTTTTAAAAGGCATGAAAGTAGAGAAAGCATAGCTCATTGGTTCTCAACCTTCCTAATGCTGTGACCCCTCCCCAACAGTCATAAAATTATTTCACTGCTATTCCATAACTATAATTTTGCTACCATTATTGAATCATAGTGTAAATTGTGGACTGTAAATGATAAAACCTGTGTTTTCCAATGGGCTTGGGTGAGCCTTGAGAAAGGCTCATTCATCATTCCCCAGTGGGGTTGTGACTATAGGCTGAGAACCACTGCACTAGTTCAAAAGCAGGGATCAGAGCAAGTGGGAGGGGACAAAAGAAAGTGAGGGGTTAGCTGGTGTGCCTGTCGTGATGGCACATGTCTTGAGGTGGAAGCAGGTGGATCTCTGTGAGTTCAAGGCTAGTCTGGTCTGAGTTCCTGAGTGTCCTGGAATGAGGGTTAAGACAACTGGCTATGTGGAGAGACCATGTCTCAAAAAAAACAAAACAAAAGTGAGGGGTAGGCAAAATGGTTGAAATACATCCTGTATACGTATAAGAATGTCGTAATGAATGAATATCATGGTGCAAGTGTTACTCAGTAGTAGAGAAGTTCCCTAGCATATGCAAGACCCTGGGCCGGGCGTGGTGGCGCACGCCTTTAATCCCAGCACTCGGGAGGCAGAGGCAGGTGGATTTCTGAGTTCGAGGCCAGCCTGGTCTACAGAGTGAGTTCCAGGATCAGCCAGGGCTATACAGAGAAACCCTGTCTCGAAAAACCAAAAAAAAAAAAAAAGACCCTGGGTCCTATCCCAGTATTATTGAAATGTTTAATTAATATATTCTAATGTTTAAAAAAGACCAAAAGTGAAGAATATATGTTTTGATGGAGTTTAACCTAATTCATTATTTTGCTGAGTTGTTTCTAAGCCTACATATCACAGATTTTTGTTTATTCTTCTCTTTATAATAGAAATCATTTATTTTGTAAAAATAAAGAAAATGGACAAAGGACCCCTCCCAATTAAATAAATAAATAGATAAATAAATAAAATGAAATCAAGATTAAAAAGAAAAAACAAAGCAAAAGAAAAAAAAAGAGCCGGGCGGTGGTGGCGCACACTTTTAATCCCAACACTCGGGAGGCAGAGGCAGGTGAATTTCTGATTTCGAGGCCAGCCTGGTCTACAAAGTGAATTCCAGGACAGCCAGGGCTATACAGAGAAACCCTGTCTCAAAAAAAAAAAAAAAAAAAAAAAAAAAAAAAGAAAACAAAAAGCCCTGGGGAAGCTGGGCACGGGGTGGATACCTACAGTCCTGGTATTTGGAAGGCTGAGATAGGAGGATGTCCAGCAAGAACCTGTGCCAAAACAACAGAATGGTCAGATGGAGTGGCACAGGCCTGTCTTCCCAGGCCTTAGAATTGGAGGAAGAGGGTGAGAAATTCGAGGCAATCTCTGCTAGCCAGTGAACTCAAGGCCAACTGGACTACAGGAGACTTTGTCTTAAAACACCAAAGCCAACCAAGCAACCAATACACAAAACAACTAGCACCACTAAACGTTAAAAAACAAAACAAAACAAACAAACAAAAAAAACACCCTTGGGAAATGTTTATGATATGACGTGGCAAGAAAGCCCATTCAGGGGCTGGAGAGATGGTGCAGTAGCCAGGAAGGAACACTTGCTGCTTTCTCAGCAAGTTCAGTTCCCAGGACATGGTCAGGAGACTCGAAGCTGCCTGAATTCCAGCTCTAGAACTCTAACATCCTCTTTTGGTCTATGAGGGCACTGACATACAGATGTGCAGGGGTTTGCACACACACACACACACAAATAAATCATAACTCTTTTAAACTGCATCCCAGAAAACATCAGTTTCATAGAATTTCCTTCATATTTTATCACTTGTAATCATTGTGTTTATACATTTACTTATATCATGTGTCTGCATTTCCAAGGGAGATGTTCAAAATATGCTAGAGGGAAGTATTAAGTTGCTGGCAGGGAAGTGGACCTGGGCTTTGATATCTCCTCGTGCAACCTCTCCCAAGTGCTGGTGTTTTGTTTTGGATAATCTTGCTTCTCCTGTTTGCCTGGTGCTTGCTATGTGGCCCAGGTTGATCTTGAACACCCGGATCTATTCTTCCTCTGCTGAGTACTAGGATTGGCAATATATGTTTATGTCCATGCTGTAAAGATTTGCTCAGCGGCTGAGGTTGCTCAGGGTATCACTGGAGGGGTTGGCTAGGTAGATATGTGCAGGTGGCTATGGAAGACTTAAATCCTCAATGGCTATGTAGGTCTCAAATACTGGGGCACACCAGTGTTTACATAAAAGATTGGAAGGAGAAGTGCTGAAAGGCTAACATTGGAACAGGGGTGGTACATTTGTCAGCTGGGGAAACATTCAAGTGGGTGGGGTGTCGTGGAACCACTCACATGGGTGTAGGGTGCAAGCCTATCATCTCAGCATTAGGATGCTAAGGTGGGAGATGTTAAGTGTGAAGCCAGGCTAAATACTAAGAGTTTGTCCAGAAGTCAAAGTAAGAACAACAACAACAACATAAAAAGAAGCCACTGAGTTCCAGTTTCCAGTTTAGTGAGAAATGATTTGGAGGAGATAATTGCTTGGCCTGTTTGCAGTCTCTGAAGAACAGAAAGACTCCAGTGGGTAGTAAGTGACTGGGCGTGTTGAAATCACAGTCTCTTCTAGCTCTCTGGGCAGGATAAAGATTCTGACCAGGAGGAGGAAGAAGAAGAAGGAGAAGGAGAAGGAGAAGGAGAAGGAGAAGGAGAAGGAGAAGAAGACAGAGAAGAAGAAGAAGAAGAAGAAGAAGAAGAAGAAGAAGAAGAAGAAGAAGAAGAAGAAGAAGAAGAAGAAGAAGAAGAAGAAGAGGAAGAAGAAGAGGAAGAAGAAGAAGAAGAAGAAGAAGAAGAAGAAGAAGAAGAAGAAGAAGAAGAAGAAGAAGAAGTGGTGGTGGTGCACGCCTTTAATCCCAGTACTGGGGAGGCAGAGGCAGGCGGATTTCTGAGTTCGAGGTCAGCCTGGTCTACAGAGTGAGTTCCAGGACAGCCAGGGCTACACAGAGAAACCCTGTCTTGAAAAACCAAGAAGAAGGAGGAGGAGGGAGGAGGGAGGAGAAGAAGAAATGTTAAAAGAGCAAAAGGCAAGTTACCAGGGCAAGTTACCAGTTAAGAAACAAGAGGCAGCCGGGCGTGGTGGCGCTCGCCTTTAATCCCAGCACTCCGGAGGTAGAGGCAGACGGATTTCTGAGTTCGAGGCCAGCCTGGTCTACAAAGTGAGTTCCAGGACAGCCAGGGCTATACAGAGAAACCCTGTCTCAAAAAACCAAAACAAACAAAACAAAACAAGAGGCTAAACCAGTAGAGTGCCCCGCTGAGCATACGCAGCACCAAGGGATCAATCCCTAGCACTGCATAAATCAGGTGTGGTGGTGCTTGTCTGTGATACCAGCACTCCTGAGGCGGAGGCAGGAGGATCAGAAACTTGAGGCTATCTTTGGGAAACATGAAACTGTCTTAATTTTTTAAATAATTAGGGGATGGGGTAGGGGAAAGGGTGGAGACAGGACTCGGTAGCCAGTGGTTAAGAGTGCCTATTTCACAAGCGTGGAGACCAGAGTTCGGATCACCTCACCCATCCAACAAGTTGCATAGAGCCCTAGTTTAAAACAAGGAAGCAGATGTGTTTCTTTGTATCCTAAGCAGTAGAGCCTGCTGAAGGAACAGGTTTCTGACACTGAGGACTGGATTTAGAATCCCATGGCGACATACCACTCTGTGTGTGTGTGAGAGAGAGAGACAGACAGACAGACACAGAGAGAATATGTGTGAGTGTGTGTGTAGATTGGTTTAATTGAGATGAAAAAATTCATCATAATATGTGTGGTGCCATTCCTGTGGACTAGAGGCACTGGACTGTAAAAAGGAGAAAGTTGCTGGTCAGAATCTATTCTCTGTCCTGACTGTGGGCACAATGTGACCAGCTGCCTCACCTTCTGTGCCTGTGACTTTCCTGCTTGGCTGATTGTAACCTCAAACTGTGAGCTAGAGTAACCCTACCTTATTAAATTGCTTTTGTTAGTTATTTCACAATTCCAAAAGTAACTACAATGTAACCATGTTACTAAAACTAAGACAAACGTTAAACCCGAGTGTGGGGAAGCATAGGTAGTGTTCTTACTTTAATTAATTAATTAGGTTTTGGAGACAGTGTTTCTCTGTGTAACAGCGCTAGCTTTCCAGAAACTCTGTAGACCAAGCTCACAGATCCACCTGCCTCTGCCATCCCAAGTGCTGGGATTAAAAGCCTGTGCCACCACCCATTAAATTTTATCTTTTTTTCTAAACTGCTTTTATTTTCTAAATGTTGTTTTCCAAACTGTTGTATATTTAGATTGCAGAACGATTTGTAAAATAAATACTTAAAATGATTGTGTGTGTGTGTGATGTGTGTGTGTGTATGAGTTCAAGACTACAAATGCTACTACTGGGTGTGTGTGGTTCTTTTTCTTTTTGGGCTCCAAGATCTGTCTCAGGTTCATAGTCTTTCACTGTAAGATCTTTTACCTGCTAAGTGATCTTGCCAACCCAAGATGAATGCTTTTTAAAATGTACCATAGAAGGGCATGGTGGTGCTATTGGCATTCGGGCAGTAGAGATAGGTAGATCTCTGACTTTGAAGTCAGCCTTGTCTACTTAGTAAGTTGCAAGATAGCCAGGCCTACATGGTGAGATTGTGGCAGTTTAAATATGCTTAGCCCATGGCAAGTAACACTATTAGTAGGTGTGGCTCTGTTGAAATAAGTGTGTCACTGAGTAGGCAGGCTTTGAGGTCTCCTTATGCTCAAACTCTGGCTAATGTGGAACACAGCCTCCTCCTGGCTGCCTGCCTTCAGATCAGGATGTAAAACTCTTGGCTCCTCCAGCACCATGTCTGCCTGCACATGACCATGACCGTGCTTCCTGCCATGTCAATAATGGACTGGATCTCTGAATCTGTGAGCCAGCCCCAATAAATGTTTTCATTTATAAGAGTTGCCTTGGTCATGGTCTCTTCACAGCAATGGAAACCCTAATTAATACAGAGACCCTGACTCAAAAAAACAAGGGAGTGGGTGGGTAGGGGAGTAGGGGGGAGGGTATGGGGGACTTTTGGGATAGCATTGGAAATGTAAATGAGGAAAATACCTAATAAAAAATATAAAAAAAAACCAACAAAAAAAACCCCAAAAAACAAATAACCAAAAAAATGTACTGTTCAGAAGGGAAAAATAAAAGGAATAAACTGGCCACTAGCTTAATGACACTCCCCGTTCCGATGTCCATCCATTTGTCCAATTCCTAATGGGGAGGATCACATGCCATCACAACAGGAATAAGAGAAATGACAAGCATAAACCTTGTATGGACACCTGGGTGAGAGTTCTTCAGGCGACGCACTGTGGAAAGATGGAGCCATCCACATCTGAGACTCAGTGAACAGATTGCAGCAGGCCATGGAGGTTATAGGCATGTGTACCCCAAAGTTCTGAGCAAATGGGGAAATTTTTCCCTTTATACACTCCATAGCCAGCATACACATTGTGCATGGACACACGTGTTGGATATCTACTGGTCTCCTGGTTTCTCTGAACATGAATTCTGACCCCAACTCTGAAGTCAGCAGGTTTTTTCTCCAGGAAGGGCATCCTTACTAAGAGACTCTGCAAAGCCAGGTACAGCTGTAGGTGGAGAATAGTCCCTACTTTAGAGCCCTTGCTAGGGCTGCTGCTCTCTGGCCATAAGACCTTACAAATTTCAGAGATTTAAGAAGTCATTTGGGCCGGGCGTGGTGGCGCACGCCTTTAATCCCAGCACTCGGGAGGCAGAGGCAGGCGGATTTCTGAGTTCGAGGCCAGCCTGGTCTACAAAGTGAGTTCCAGGACAGCCAGGGCTATACAGAAAAACCCTGTCTCGAAAAACCAAAAAAAAAAAAAAAAAAAAAAAAAAAAAAAAAAGAAGTCATTTGGGAGCAGGGCACTTGGGTTAGCTACCCTAGCATTTGGACGGCAGATGCAGAATGACCACAAGTTTGTGCTTACTTGTAAGTTCTGGGCTAGTCAGGGCTAGAGTGAGCTCTTGCTTGAACCAGTCAGTCAGTCATCAATCATTTGGAATAGCAGAAAGTGGTCATCATATGTCATAATCCCAGCACTGGGAAGGTAGAAGCAGGATGAACAAGAATTCCAAACAATCCTAGGCAACAAGAAACACAGCTTCAAAAAACAAAGCAAAACATAGAAATACCATTTTTTTCCTTTTAAGTTAATATTTGAGCTGGAAAGATGACTCAGCATTTAAGAGCACTGACTGCTCTTCGGGAGGTCCTGAGTTCAAATTCCAGCAACCACGTGGTGGCTCACAGCTATCTGTAATGAGATTGGATGCCCTCTTCTGGTGTCTGAAGACAGCTACAGTGTACTTACATATAATTAAATCAGCCGGGCAGTGGTGGCGCACACCTTTTATCCCAGCACATGGGAGACAGAGGCAGGCAGATTTCTGAGTTCAAGGCTAGCCTGGTCTACAGATTGAATTCCAGGACAGCCAGGGCTACACAGAGAAACCCTGTCTCAAAACAAACAAACCCAAACAATTCCCCAACATTAGGTATTCAGTTTAGGCTGGTGATCTCTGTACTTAGGAGGCATGTTTTCAATCATTGATAACAGACTAGTAAAATCCAGAGCCTCAAGCATGCTAATAATGTCTCTACCACTGGGTAGCAACCCCCTGACCCAGAATTTTCAAGGAACCTCAGATCTTATATGGAAATGAAGAGAGGGCTCAGTGGTTAAAGAGTTCCGATTGCTCTGGAGTTTGGATCCCATTGTGTGCAGCTCACAGCTGACTCAGAACTCCAGCTCCAGGGGTTCCAGTTCCCTCTTCAGACACTGCACTCGCATGCCTACTGCCTCCCTCACAGATACTTTTTTAAAAAACATGTCTAGGTGAGGCTGGCAGATCTCTGAGTTCAAGGCCAGCCTGTCTTACATAGCAAGTCCCAGTTCAGCCCAGGGCTAACCACACAGTGAAACTTTGTCCCAGACAAAAAGAAGAGAGGAGAGTAATGATTGTGTTTAGTTATACAAAACCCTGACCATAATTACGTGTATCTCTGTATTACATAGAGGTTCATTTCCCTCCGTTTAAAGTCTCGGGGTAGGTTCTCTATGATGCCCATAGATTCTCTCTCAGAGACTTCCTACTCCATCAGTTTTATAGACATCTCAGTCCTAAGGGTTACCTCATGGTCCAAGATGGCTGTTACAGCCTAGCATATCTTGTTTGTGTTCTGGGAAGTAGTAAGGAGGAAGCAGGAGGGCAGGCTAAGTTCCTTTTAAATAGTTTTCCTGGAAGCTCCACCTAAGGACTTCCTCTTACTATTTCATCATCCTGCATTAAGCTGCAAGGGAGGCTGGGAAATGTAGTCTTTTAAGAATGTGATTTTATTTCCTGTTTTTCTTGCATGCATATGTGTATACCACCTGTGGGCTAGGTGCTCATGGTGCTAGAAGAGGACGTTGAATCCACTGGAACTGGAGCTAAGGGTAGTTGCAAGCTGTGGCATGGGTGATAGGAACGAAACTCAGATCCTTTGTAAAGCTCTTATCTGATCCACCTAGAAAATATAGTCTTTTTTTTTTTTTAAAGAATTATTTATTTATTTATGACTGGTCTCTGGGGGAAGGGATGTCTCAGCATGGGCCCGCCTGAGGCACCCCCTTCCCCATACCTCACCACACCTCCATAGAACATAACTGCCCCTCTTTCTTTATCTTTTTTTTTTTTTTTTTTTCTGGAGACAGTGTTTCTCTGTGTAGCCCTGGCTATCCTGGAACTCACTCTGTAGACCAGGCTGGCCTTGAACTCAGAAATCCACCTGCCTCTGCCTCCCAAATGCTGGAATTAAAGACGAGCACCACCACTGCCCGGCTCCCTTTATCTTTTTATAAACACATCACCTGGTATCCGCTTGAGTCTGAGGCTGGAGAGAAGGCACAGTAGTCAAGAGGCCGAGCTGCTCACCCAGGTCTACTTTCCACTCTCAGGGCTCACAGAGCAACTCACAGCAGTCTGCAGCTCTGATTCTTGGGACTCTGACTCCCTCACGCAGACCTGCACACTGGCAAAAACACCAACACACATAAAATTAAAAAAAAAAAATTGGCTGGGCAGTGGTGGCACAGGCCTTTAATCCCAGCACTCAATTGCAAAGGCAAGCAGATCTCCTGAGTTCAAGGCCAGCCTGGTATACAGAGCAAGTTCTGGGACAGCCAGGGCTGCACAGAGAAACCTATCTCAAGATAAACAAAACTACAAAGAATATTATTTTGACTCTATGACAGTTAATATCACGGTTCAGAGACTCTAGTCTGATGCTTCAGAGGGTAAAGGTGCTTGTTGACAGTCCAAGTTTGATGCCAGAGGCACATTTGTGGCCATGTATCCCAACACAAATGCAAATTTAAAAAAGAAAGAGCCAGGCATGCTGGTGCAAGTTTAGGAGACAAGAGGCAGGCAGATCCCTAAATTCTATGCTAGTCTGGCCTAGAGTTCCAGAACAGCCGGGGCTACATAGAGAAACCTTTTTTGGTTGGGGGACTGGGGCTGGTTTGGAGCTGGGGAAGAAGAAACTAATCCAAAATCGGGTGTTAGGGTGCATTTCTGATGGGGACAACCCCCGGGGCAGCTTTGAGAGATGAAAATAAAAGGCCTGCTCCTGCTGGTCGCAAGTCCTGGTAATAAAACAGAATGCATGTGAAGTTGACATGAGAAAATGCCTCTGATTTCTACATGTGTGATCTGGCATGTGTGCCTGCACATACATCTTGCCCACAGGTACATACTAATAAACTCAACATGGGGAGGGCTGGGGATGCATCTCAGTTGGTAGAATGCTTGCCTGGCAGGCACAAGGCGCTGGGTTCTATTCTATGCACCATATAAACTGGCCTTGGGGAGGTATGCTTTCAATTCAAGTACTCTGGAGCTAGGCCTGGAGCTCTGTGATACACTGTAAGAGTCCTGCTGCTTTAAGAGTCCTTTGTGGGGCTGGGGAGATTGAGAGCACTGGCTGCTCTTCCAGAGGTCCTGAGTTCAATTCCCAGCAACCGTGTGGTGGCTCACAACCCTCTGTAATGGGATCTGATGCCCTCTTCTGGTGTGTATCTGAAGACAGCTACAGTGTATTCGTATAAACAAAAATAAATAATATATAGAAAAGAGTCCTTTGTGTCCCAATATGATTGATGTCCAAATTATATAAAGAGCAAAAGTTTTGAAGAATATTAGCACATAAAATAATTACCTCACCGAGTATGGTAGCACCTGCATGTCATCTCAGCACTTGAGACAAAAGGTGTATGGAGTGAGATTCTGTTTCAAAGCCTAAGTCAAACCAGAAGAAAACACCCACCCCTTTCTCTTTTCAGTATATTTCATTTTATTATTATTGTGCCCACGTGTGTGTGACATATGCATGCCATAGTGTGCATGGAGGGTAACTTTGTGGAGTTAGTCTCTCCTTCAACTCCTATATATGGGCTCAGGGGATTGAACTGAGCAGGCTCTCATGAAGACACTTTTACCCTAGGTTCAGCTGAATCGGGGACCCAGTCCCTAGGCTAGGCTTGCCTGGGCTCCAGTAGCATAGGGCTGGCCTGAAGTCATAGTTATCCCCAAGGCCAAGCCCCTGAGTGTTCTGAGTGTCGGAGCTCCAAAGGCATTCTACTGTGGGCCAGCCCCACCCACCCCTCCTCTCCTGGATGGAGGACATCTACCTCTAGGACACGGGGATACACACACACGCAGAGGACACACTCATATGACTCACTCCTCAAAGATTACATGTTATTTCTTGGGAGCGAATCAGGAGGACGTAGCCAAGATAGGCAGAAAGAATGGCTTACATTTTTATTCTATCTTGCCCTATCCAGTAGAAACTTATCTATGTGTCACCCCCAAGGCAGAGAAACTCCTTCCTTTTGAGTGCACTCTAATCCCAGGCTGGGACTTTTTGTCTTCTTCCTATGTTTGATTTTATGCCCTGCAACTTTTATACAGAGTTTTTGTTGTGGTTATTGTTGTTTATTTGTTTTTGAGGTTAGATCTGCCTATGAAGTGCTGGTTTACACAGAACTTAATCTGTGATATTTCTCCTGAGTGCTGGGATTGACTACAGCTGTGTTCCACTGTGCTTGCTTCCCCCCCCACCCCCCAAATATCATGTTCCCTACAAGGCTTTTTTTTTTTTTTTAAGATTTATTTATTTTAGATATATGAATACTCTGTAGCTGTCTTCAGACACTAAACATAAAACAAAATAAAAAACAAAAACGCATCACAAGGTGTGGTGGCAAAGGCTTTTAATCCCAGCGCCCAGGAGGTAGAGGCAGGAGGATCTCTATGATTTCAAGGCAATCCCAAAACTACCAAAAAAAAAAAAAAAAAAAAAAAGGTTGTTTCAAGAAACAAAACAAAGAGCACCAGCACACCTGGCTTTGAGCCTAGTCCTAAGGAAAATGGAATTTGAACTTTCAGAGATTAGGCTCTGGGAACCAGACAGATCAGGGAGAAGTCCGGAGAAGCCAGAACAGGCAGGATCAGATCCTGCAGGACTTCCATCCAGTACAGATGGCATACATAAGCTGTCAGCTCAGAGGCTGAGAGGTCCCGTCTTTGTGCTGCCCCCTTGTTCCCAGGCTCCCAGACGTCTTTCCTGGCACTGATCACTCTGTTTTTTTTTTTTTTTTTTTTTTTTTTTTTTTTTTTTTTTTAATATGGAACGCTTCACGAATTTGCGTGTCATCCTTGCGCAGGGGCCATGCTAATCTTCTCTGTATCGTTCCAATTTTAGTATATGTGCTGCCGAAGCGAGCACCACTGATCACTCTGAGTGAGCAGTGCAGGGGCCCGGGTGCCAGCAATTGCACATGGGGGGGCGGGGGCGGGACGCGGCGGTCGCACGTGTCCCGGGAGCGTGCATGGGACAGGTGCCAGACCGCTACTAGCGCTGGGCGCACTGTCCGCCAGGCGGCCCTGGTGTCCAGCTCCCTCCGGTCCCCTTCTCCGGGAAATCTCGGTGAGCGTCCCCGGGTCGCTCACACCTCCGGAGAATTTTCCTTTGGATTCACACGCTTTACTTGCCCCACTAAGGTTGGGAATTCTGGCATAAAAAAACATAGAAAGCGCGTTGCAAACAGAGGTAGACTGCACATCTCAGGAACTCGAGGAGTCAGCACATATAAACACTGCGCGACCATGCACTTGCAAACCCGGGAAAGGCCCCCGCGGGGTGCGGTCACCCGGCGGAGTCACGTGACTCTCAGACGGGGTGCGGGAGTGAAGCGAGCACCGCGCAAGCGCAATCCCTTGGCTCCAGTGTACAGATATTTCTTCTTCTGCTTTGGTTGGTCGCACGCAAACACTGTCAACTCCTCCCTGCTCTACAGTCTTCATGTTCCCTGACATTTACTCCTTCCCCCAGCCCCCCGCCCATTGATGACATCAGTTCGACAGGCGGCTAAGCCAATCACAGCGCTGCGTTCAGGGGCCAGCACGCGGAACCCGTTGCGGCGGGCCAATGGGGAAGGTCGACGGTGGGCGCGCCCCAACCGCCTCCTCCCGGGGAAGCGCCGCTGGCCAAGTGGGCGGCGCTTTCCAGTCAGCATGTGGGCGGGGGAGGGCGGGGCCCGGTCGCCGCAGAGGCGTCGACGCCGCCGCCGTAGACGACGTTCCTCAGTCTTCGAGGTGGGCTCGGCGGCGCAGGCCGGACAGGGAACGCCGGTTGGAGAGCGGCGGCGGTCGGACCGAGGCCGCGGGGCTGTGGGTGGGCGGTAAAGGGGTACGGGCGAGGCTAGGGCAGGGTGCGGCACCTCGGAGCGGGGTCGGTGGGCAGAGGTCTCGGGCTGTGCGGGGTGGGTGCCGGCTCCGCGGGCTTGCACAGAGGCCTGGGCCGGCCGCCGGGCCCCTCGTTCCCGGGCCTGTCGACGACGACGTTCCCGCGGGGACCGCGCTTAAGGAGGACGCGGCGGCGGCGGCCAGGCCGCGGGAGGCCGCGGAGGATGGAGGAGCGGAAGGAGGAGGGCGAGGCGGAGATCCAGGAGCACGGGCCCGAGCACTGGTTCTCCAAGTGGGAGCGGCAGTGCCTGGCCGAGGCCGAGCAGGACGAGCAGTTGTCTCCGGAGCTGCAGGAGGAGGCGGCGGCCGCCGCGCAGCCCGAGCACAAGCAGCAGAAGCTGTGGCATCTCTTCCAGAACTCGGCCACGGCCGTGGCTCAGCTCTACAAAGGTGAGGCCGCGCCGCCATCTTGGCGCCGCCCCGGCCTGCGGAGCTGCTCTTCCCCCCGGTTCCCGGCTCGGTCCCCGGGACCTGGCGGCTCCTCGTACCCTGCGCGGATAGCCGGACGACTGGGAGGGGAGGGCCGTGCCGCGGACCCCTGGCCATCTGACCCGCAGGACGCCGACGGAGGAGCTGCCCTGGGAGGGGGGAAACTACGATAAAGGATGGGGAGACCCCCGATTTAGAGTACCTCCCGAGGGTCCCCACGTACCGGTCCGGGTGTCCCCGGCCGGATCGTGGGGGTAGGGGAGGAGTCCCTGTCACAAAATGGCGAAGGAGGCGGTGGGGCGGCCCTATTGTGCCCGGAGCCGGCCTCGGGGCGGAGACTGCTAGGGGCGCTTCCCTGAGCCTGCCGGGCGGCGTTCGCCGCTCGGGTTGCGCTGTTGTCAGGTTCCCCTTCCTCGACCCAGTAACTCCGGTCTCACGCTCCCTTTGGGATCCCCAAATCCTGAACAAAATGGCGAAACCTAATATGGCCGTTCCGGAGTGAGTGACGCCCAAAATAACATTCTCTTCTTTCTCTATTTCCTTGTGTGTGTCTTTTTTTCCCCCTATTTTTCCCCCCTTTTTGTTTCCAGACCGAGTGTGTCAGCAGCCAGGACTTTCTCTCTGGGTCCCCTTCCAAAACGCAGCCACCGCCGTCACCAACCTCTATAAAGGTAAAGATAACCTTGCTGTCTTGCCAGGGTAGGCGGGGAGGGAGGAAGGGCAGGCCACGCCACGTTCCGGTTGACAGCCGATGTTCTGAGTGTGTTTTCTCCTCTCAAGTTCAGCTTCTGCTAACCTTGAATGCCTTGCAACTTGAGAATATCTGTGGTGTTCTAGCTAGATATCCAGAGGCAATTTTTGACACGCCTCCTATTCCTCCCTCGGGGACTTATGACAGTGCCTAGGGGACACTTGGTTGTCAATCTTGAGAGGGGGCTGCTGGTTACTCTACAGTGCCTGAGACATCAATCCCCTAGCTCCTACCCTTTAGCAAGGATTTAACTCAGTCTGCAAAGGGCTGAGATTAAGCAGCTCTGCAGTGGAAGACAAGACAGGTGAGCCTTGTTTGGAAAATGATTGAATAGAAGAGCTTACCACAGAGGTGGGATTACCCACCCTCTGCAGATTCTTGACTCTGGCCACTGGGAGCATGGTAGTGTGAAAACATTGGAGTTCTTTGAACTCTTGATGATTGGATTGGAATTATGAATGTTGGCCTGCATCTAGTAAGTTCATCAGATCTTTCCTTTCAAAACTATTTTGTAATTTGTAATTGACTGTAAGTTGGTGGTATCTGTTAGAAGAGTTTTGAATGGATGGCTTTGTTTTTAGTGTCCTTTTTTTGAGTTCATTTCAGATCTGATGACTGGAGGTGTGTAGGTATAAGGTCTTGCTTGCCATTGTACTGTTGGTAACAATAGGTTTGTGCATTAATATAGCTTTAGGATTTTTCTTCTGATAAAACAATTTGGGGTTTGATTGTTAGTATACATGCTGCTATGTGAAAGGCTTTCAAACATTAAAAACAAACAACCCAGTAATATTGTTATTCCCTGAACTGCACGAAATTCCATTACTGGAATTTTGTTCAGGGAATAACAATTTAGGTTGAAAGGTTATGGGATATCTTCTTGAGTGTCAGATTTTTTTTTTTTTTTTCTTGAGACAGGGTTTTTCTGTGTAGCCCTGGCTGTCCTGGAACTTACTTTGTAGACCAGGCTGGCCTCGAACTCAGAAATCCGCCTGCCTCTGCCTCCCAAGATTGCTAAATTCTTATGAAATGACTCCATTGAGTTCATGTTTGTAGGTATTAATAGGTCAGTGCTTTGGTTTATTTTATTGAGACAGAGTCTCTCTATATAGATCAGGCTGGCCTGGAACTCGAGATCTGCCTGTCTCTTTCTCTGTCTCCTGAGTACATTAAAAGCATGTTCTTTTTACATTGTAGAGTAATCTGTTATTTTGATAACCATGGCTTATCTTTTTGCTTCTGTAGTCTTTGTTTGAGAGGGAAGAAAACACATTTTGAACATTTTTCTGGATGCTGGATCCCTAACCTAATCCATATACTTACTGATATGAATGTCCTGTGGTTTTGGTGTTGGTGCATGCTGATAGAATAGATCCCTCTAAGATTAAAGCTAGCAGTTTTCTTTTAGTGCTAATTCCTTAAAGAAATGGGTTGAGGTTGGGTGGCCTTTTGTCCTAGCTAGCACCCAGGAGGCAAAGGCCTCTGTGTTCAAGGCTTGGTCTACAGAGTGATTTCCAGGACAGCTGGGCCTACACAGAGAAACCCTTGTCTTGAAAAAAACCAAACAGAGAGCAGAAAAAGGATGGTTGGATTCCAAAATAATTCTTAGTTTGATTACTTTATTTGAAAATGCTACCTAATGCTAGATGTGGTGGCAAAGGTCCGTAATCCCAGTATTTGGGCGATTGAGGGAGGAAGAGCACTGATTTCCAGGCCAGCCGAGGGTATGTATGTAGTGAGATCCTGTGTGGTGAGATCCTGTTTCAAAACAATAAAATAACAAATGGGTTTCTAAGTTCTTTGTTTAGAAAACTTAGGACCATTGCTTTTGTTTGAATAGGACATGCCTGTTCCTGGGCTGTCAGTGTGTGTTGATTCTGCTAAGAGTCCTGTTAAATAAAACACAGGAGTGGATACAGTTTGTCTGGAACTGGGTGGTTTAGCAGCACCTTATTTTTGTTGTAAGGAGGATGGATATGATATTTCACTTTCACATCCTCCCACCTTTTCAGACTGGCCATTATAGAACAGATGTACAGCTTTAAGAATATTTGGCTAACTTAAATAGAACCAGTAAAGTATCACGAGTTAATTCACCATTAAAGGGAATTTAGGTCAGATTGTTCAGTTCTGTTGAAATACTTAAACATTTAAAATTTAAATACTTGTTTATAACTGACAGAGAAAAACTTTGGAGGGATCCTCAAGTGGCCAGTGCTCTCATGTATTTTGTGTAATCAAGCACCTGATAAACTAAAAATGACTCATTCGCAACCTGTGAAGAATGGTGCTCCAAGGTAACTTTTTACTTGAGCACAGGAAGGTCAGGATTGAGGTGGAACTCTTAACACAGGGGTCCTTAGGGACATGCTTATTTGCTTACTTACTTGCTTGCTTTTTAAAAGAGTGTCTCCTTATAGCCCACGATGGCCTTGAGTTAAGAGTTTCTGTTTCCCTGGGTGCTGGATCACTACTATAACTGTCCTGGATCCACTTTTTAAAAAAAATTATATATATTTTTCAGAGGTTCTCTTTTCTTACTAGACAAACTATACCTCCAAGTTAAACATGACCATGTCTTCCAGGTTAAAAATGTTGAACTCCCAACAAGTCGGATTGATCAATGACCATGACTCAGAGAAACCCTGGGTCTTGCCATTGTGTGGATCTTTACAGACCCAGCATTGCTCTCCTCTAGCGTTTTCTCTTGGAGTTGTACCTGATTTTTGTGACCAGTTTTTGTTTTTATTTATTTTTTTTTTTGTTTTGTTTTTTTGAGACAGGGTATAGCTCTGTGTAGCTCTGGCTGTCCTGGAACTCACTCTGTAGACCAGGCTGGCCTTGGAACTCGTTTTTGTTTTTGTTTTTTTCTTTTGGTTTTTTTGTGACTGTTTTCATCAGACTCCATTGAGGAATAGGATGCTTTTGCTTTTCTGGCCAGGAACCACTTCATTCTGAAAGTCTTGTGAGAAGATAAGGCTAAGTCAGGGCGATGGTGAAGGAAGGAGAAGGAAAAACAGTTACTTTCTTAGTATGCATTACATTTGTATGCAGAATCAAAGGACACAGCTGTTGGGAATTAGTTCTCTTAAACATTCATTAAACTTGGGTCATCAGGCTCGGCGGCAAGGACATTTATCCACTGAACTCATTCACTGACTCTTAGGGAACTTTTTGGGTATGGGTGTGGGTGTGTGGGGGGGGATCTTTTAATTTCCAGCGTAAGCTTTTGAAAAATTGGTCATGCATTTGTGGTTTAGTCTCAGAAGGATTTGGAAGAGAAGTTGCTTTTGGCTTCTGGAAGGACAAAATTCAGTAAAGTGGAGTGCTTGGGTGTGCCCTGGTGATACATAAGGCTTGTAAATCTTAGTTACTTGGGATTCTGAAGAAGGAAGGAAGGTGGCAAGTTCCGCTCAGCCTGGGTTACACAGTGAGACATTGTCTCAAAAAGAGGGCTGGGAATTTGGCCTGATGACTATAGAACCTAGACCTTCTATGCCAGATCTGTCAAACTAGCTGCTGCTTTGTTTTTGTTTGTTTGTTTTTGGTTTGGGTTTTTTTTTTTTTTTTGAGCCAGGGTGACTGGCCAGAAAATTGTAGAGGCTGGTTTTTGATTTATTTGCTCATTCCAAAGAGAACACATCCCTTAAACATTGTTGGTTCCTTGGCATAATATAAATTTTATATCTTGAACTAAAAGGAATGTGAAGGTTTGCTTGACTCTAGGTAGGTTTGGTGGGTATTTGGGAAATAACATTGCTAAACCAACTGGCTTTTCTTTTGAGACAATGTTCTTGCTGGTCTTTAATTTTAATGTCCAGTGATCCTACCCTCAGCCTCTTTAAGTATTAGGATTATAGGCATGCTGCCATTTCTGTCTCTGAATACCTTTTTTTTTTTTTTTTTTTTTTTAAAGATTTATTTATTTTGTGTGTGAGTATATTGGTGCTGTCTTCTGACATACCATAAGAGGGCATTGGATTCTATTACAGATGGTTTCAAGCAACCATATGGTTGCTGGAAATTGAACTCAGGTCCTCTGGAAGAGCAGTCAGTGCTCTTAACCACTGAGCCATCTCTCCAACCCCTGGGATGCTTATCTTTTAAGATTGGACTGGTAATTGTCGTTCAGGACAAGGTTAGCCTGGGTAGCCCTTATTAAGACACAAGGTTAGGCTGGGGTGGAGGCTGATGATCTGGGCTGTTTTGTACCTGGCCTTCAGGAACCTCATAGAGCTACTTCTCAAGCTCCTCTCCCCCACTTCCCAAACATACACACGTTTCAAGCCTAGTTTGCTCTCTTTACTAATTAGGTGTAGATGACCTTGAATTTCTGATTATCTACTTCTATCTGGGACTAGAGATTTGTGTTATCAAACCCAGTTTACTCTATGCTGAGCATGATGGTTTCTGTATGCTTGGCCAAGGGAGTGGCTCTATTAGGATGTGTAGTCTTGTTGGAGTAGGTGTGTCACTGTGAGTATGGGCTTTAATATCCTGTCCTCACTGCCTGGAAGTCAGTATTTCCTATCAGCCTCCACTTGAATATGTAGAACTCTCAGCTCCTCCTGCACCATGCCTGCTTGGACACTGCCATGCTCCCACCTTGATGATAATGGGCTCTGAACCCGTAAGTCAGCCCCAGTTAAATGTTGTCCTTATAAGTAGCCTTGGTCATGGTGTCTGTTCATATCAGTAAAACCCTAAGTCAGAGGTTGGTACCAGGAGTGGAGTTTTGCTGTGAGAGGCCTGACCATGTTTTTGTTTGGTGTTGATTTGGAAAGCCATGGAATGGGGCTTAATATGAGCCATCCTAATAGGAATATGGAAGACTTTGTGGCTGTGAGTGATTTGACCTGTGCAGACCTGGCCCTAACTAAGTTACTGAGAATCAAATTTAGGCATTGTGCATGCATGCATGCAAGCATTCAGCCTTGTCTACCAGCTTAGTTGCATCTCTCTCTTTTTTTTTTTTTTTTTTTTTGGTTTTTTGAGACAAGGCTTCTCTGTATAGCCCTGGCTGTCCTGGAATTCACTCTGTAGACCAGGCTGGCCTCGAACTCAGAAATCTGCCTGCCACTGCCTCCCAAGTGCTGGGATTAAAGGCGTGTGCCACCACTGCCCAGTTTACCTGCATCTCTTAGTTGTGGTTTTTTTTTGAGACGTGACTCAGCATGTAATTCTCCTTGACTTGGGATTCCCTGTGTAGATAAAAGGCTAGCCTTAAGTTCACAGAGATCATCTTCCCTCTACCTATACATAGTGCTGATGTTAAAGGTGTGAGCCACGACAGCTGGCTTTTTTTTTTTTTATTCTAGAATTCTGTTTTCCTTTTCTGTTACACTGGCTATGTGTTGTCTGGCTTTACGTTGTTTTCAAAATTATGGCAATCATCCTGCCTCTCAACTTTCCAAGTGCTGTGTGCCAACAGTCCTATTCAGTTGTTTTACCTCTACTTTATAGTTAAAAAGATTTAAAGTTGGGCAGTGGTGGCACATGCCTTTAATCCCAGCATTTGGGAGACAGGCAGGTGGATCTTTGAGTTTCCAGGCCATCCTGATCTACAGAGTTTTAGAACTGTCACACAGAGAAGCCCATTCTCAGCCCCACCCTCCTTCACCAAAAAAGATGAGTGCTTTGCCTGCCTGTATGTGCACCATTGTGTGTGCCTGGTGCCCTTGGAGGTCAGAAGAGGGCATCAAGAACTTTGGAAACTGGATGATTTTGCGTTAACCGTGTGGGTGCTGGAAATCAGCTGTACGTCCTTTGTAAGAGTAACAAGTGCTTTAAAACACTGAGACACCATTTTAGCCCCCTACCTCTACTTTTAAAAAATGTCTTTGAAGCATGGGTTAGCTAGAAGTCTGTAAGACATTGAGAATTTTCTCTTGATATTGCATACATTGAGTTGTTTATCCTTGAACATTACCTTTGGTAAGCCATCTACTATTGTAGTAATACTGAAGACCGAGAGGTAATATCCCCCCCCCCCCCCCCCAGGGTTTCCTTCTGTAGCCCTGGCTGTCCTGGAACTCACTTTGTAGACCAGGCTGGCCTTGAACTCAGAAATCTGCCTGCTTCTGCCTCCCCAGTGCTGGGATTAAAGGCGTGCACCACCACTGCCTGGCTCAGATCTATTTTTTGTTTGGTGTGTGGTTCTAGAGATGATTGGAGCCATGGATTTCACAGGTGATCTCTTCATTGGCTTTAATAAAAACAAAGTTATAGTGTACAAGCTTTTAGGTGTTTTTTTTGTCAGCATTCAGGGACTTTTCAAATGTTGGTAGTGCTGATGATCAGTTTCTAACAGCTTCAGTTATTTTGCACAGTGGGGCGTGCTTACTGTGAAAGGAAATAATCGTATTTCTTGTCTTTTAAAATTATGTATGCATTACAATAACCTTTGCGCAATGCACATTCCTTTTTAAACTAGTAAATGAAGTAGAATGGTCAGGCATACAGTGTCATCACATTCTGTTTCTTTCTTTGCCTTTGTGTGCCCCCCCAGTGTTTCTCTGTATAGCCCTGGCTGTCTTGGAACTCACTCTGTAGACCAGGCTTGCCTGCCTCTGCCTCCCGAGTGCTGGGATCACTTGACCTGTTAAGGTGAACAAAATGAGAAATCTGGTACAAACTGGCAGTGCCTAGAACAATAGTTGAAGAAAGTGGTCTACGTTGAAGTAGATGGTAAAGATCTGTGATTCCTTACTGAAACAGTACCAAATTTTGAAGCTTTTTTTTTTTTTTGTGATCGTTGTTTTTGAGACAGGATTGTGCTATATAATAAATAACTGGCTTTCTTGGAACTCCTGCAGCCCAGGCTGACCTTGAACTTCCTGCAGGTGTGCCTCAGCTTCCCAAGTGCTAGGATTGCATTTGCTACCATGCCTATTTTTTTGTGTTGGCAAATTTTATAGGATACAAGCCTTTTCCAGGCCAGTGAGATGACCCAGTTGGTAAAGGTCCTTGTTCCCGAGTCTGAGGATCTTAGTTTGATCCTTAGGATTCATAAGAAGGAAGAAATGGCTCCTGCAGGTTGTTTTGATCTTGCAGCATGTGCTCACATATGCCTGAGTGAAACACACACACACACACACACACACACACACACACACATTAAGTCAGCTTTACTAGTGGGAACCCATTGGTCCCCAATGCATTTTATACATA
The DNA here is from genome assembly GCF_978045245.1 of Mus caroli. Lineage (NCBI taxonomy): Eukaryota > Metazoa > Chordata > Mammalia > Rodentia > Muridae > Mus > Mus caroli. Next base: position 5,454,708 of record NW_028227272.1, read on the forward strand.
GGATTAACTTGACTTGGTGGCATGCTTTGCATTGCTCTCCTTGTTGTATGTGTGTGTGGCTTATGTTATATCTACAATTTGTGTTCAGTTTAGTTTCATGTTAGTGCTGCTCTAAAACTTAGAAGAGAAGAGCCCAGCACTAGCTTTCAACAGATTTCTTGTATAGAATTGAATGGCTTTATTACTGAGAATTAGTACCGTTGCTAGTTATGTAGGACTAAGTTACATGTTCTGTTCCTACATCTAATGTGGGAACTTCGCTTAACATATGGCTAGTTATCCAAACAAAAACTTGTAGTACTTTTTTTTTTTTTTAAAGATTTATTTATTTATTATATGTAAGTACACTGTAGCTGTCTTCAGACACTCCAGAAGAGGGCGCCAAATCTCGTTACGGATGGTTGTGAGCCACCATGTGGTTGCTGGGATTTGAACTCTGGACCTTCGGAAGAGCAGTCGGGTGCTCTTACCCACTGAGCCATCTCACCAGCCCCAACTTGTAGTACTTTTAAGAAGGAAGGACAAGAGGCCAGGGAGGCTATTCTCTTCTGGTTCCCATCCTTGGTTCTGAGTGAAGATTAGGAGAATACATAGGAGATGATGTAGTACTTAGTTTCAGGTACTACAGTAGTACTTAGGGATGGACTACAGGGGAGTTGTGTCCTAAAATAATTGGGAAAAAGGTTTCATTTTGGCTTTAACTCAGAACTTTATGTTCCTAATAAAAACATTACTTTTGGTCTTGTGGTATATGTAGCACAGTTGGTTGAATGCCTGCCTACCATGTCCTGAATTAAATATAGCACTGTATATACTAAGTGTGGTGGACCTAGCTCTCAGGAAGAAGTGGATTTTGGTGAGGGAATTCTGCCTCTTAACCTAGTTTTGGACAAGGTCCTTTGAGTCTGTTGGGATACCTTCTTTGCTGACTCACAGTTTTATATTCAAAACCATTAAAGGACTGAGGATGTACTCAGTGGCAGAATAGGAATATAGTATGTGCAAGTGTGCAAGCTTTGAACTCTGGCACCAAAACCAAAATGAAACCAAAAACCTGATGAATTTTGGCTCTGAATTATGTATGAAGATACTGCACAGAATGTTTCCAATGCATGCCGCTGCTATGCTGGGAAATCCAGACTTTAAAATCATTTTCATTTTATATTTTTGAAAACATTTACCAGATGAAACATGGACTATTCACTGTGGCTGTTGTAAATAAGGAAATGAATGTGTTGTGGTTAAAGGGTGGTTTGGCAGTTTGCTAGTTTTAAAGCTTCACTCACCTTGAGGTTTATGGTCCTTTTCTTTTTCTTTCTTTTTTTTAAGATTTATTTATTATACATAAATACGCCAGAAGAAGGTATCATCTCATTATGGGTGGTTGTTAGCCACCATGTGGTTGCTGGGATTTGAACTCCGGACTTTCAGAAGAGCAGTCAGTGCTCTTACCTGCTGCGCCATCTTGCCAGCCCTTACGATTCTTTTCTATAATGACTTTGGTTTTGGTAAAAGAGTTTAGGATAGAAAACTTTCCTACAGATTTTGTGCCCCCTCCCCCTTTTTTTTTTTTTTTCTTCTGTTTTTTTTTTTTTTTAAATCTGAACTGGATACCTATACTTCAGAGTTTTGAGTTTTCAGGTGTAGATGTGGTTCATCAAAAAATGTGTTTTATGTTTTGTTAACAAATTTAACATTCTTAAAAGATAAATTTTCCCCATTCTATTTAGCACAAACCTCTCCATTTAGGAGCTTGGAAGAAAAGCATTTCTTTAGGTAGGGTGGGTTTTTAAAAACGTGATTGCTTTGACTTTACACTTTCCTTTCTTCCCAAGCGGTAGTGTTACCTATTGATAGATTTCCTTTATAGACTGCTCAGCTTTTTGAGAATCACTGAAACTCTCTGTAGGGCTTCTCATCGTCACCTGAGCTTATCTACTTTCTAGGATGGCTGGTCCTGTCTTTCCTGTAAGAGTTGGAACGTGCTTCATGAATAGCTTTCTTTGAAGATGGAGTTCATGTATTTTAGGAAATAAGAAAACAGATACTGATTCACGTGGTGACTTAGGTTCTATAAGGGACACTGGAGAAATGATCTTACTCTTGGCTTTTTATAACTGTGAAGTTAGATTTTCAAAGTTATAATGGTTTGAATTTTGGGGTTTTAAAAACAGGGTCTTTCTGTGTAGTCCTGACTGTCCTGGAGATTGCTCTGTAAGATTGACTGTCCTTGAACTCTTGCTTCTGCCTTTGCTGGGTTGAGGGTTGTGGGTGCTGGGAACTGAGAAGAAATTCTCTACAATTCTGAGGTGAGGCATCTGTGTTTTTTGACTCTTGAATAAATACCAACTACTAAGCCTTGTTGCAGAGTCCTGCTTGTATCATATAGCTATACTACGGTCATCTTGCCTTTGGGAATGAGCATTGGGGATTGAGTCTATAACTTTCTTCACGTTAAACTAGTTGGTGCTGTATTTAACTATTATTCCTATTTTTTTTTTTTTTTTGTAAAGTTAGATTTACTCACTGGGGATCTCTGTCTGGATGATTTATCTTAGTGAGGTACACCTCTTCATTTATTGTATGTCTTGTTTTTATAACTGTGAAGTTAGACTTTCAAAGTTATAAATTCTAGAAGTGACACTGGAGAAACGATCTTACTTTTGGCTTTTTATAATCCCCTTTACAATTTACTCTGAATTGGGGTCCAGCATAGCTGCATAGTGAGACCTTGTCTCCTAAAAGAAAATAAAAGATACTTCATAAATCTTCTGCTAGCACAGTAGCTAACTTGAAAAACAATTGGAGTGTCTTTTAAGCTTTGAGATACTGCTCCCAATAACTAAGTAGAATCACTGAAGGGTAGTGGACATTTTGCTGAACTGAGTTTCCGTATGCACTAAGGGCTGGTCTGGAGAGGAAATGATTACAACTTTTCAGAAAGCTGCTGGATGCAAGCAGACTGCACATACATTGAGGGCAGTGAGTGGTGTGGGGACAGTAGTTCCTATTCAAGGGTAGATGTGATTTTGTTTCTCAAGTGACAGCTAATACTATAAAATTGGCTAAAGTTTGTCAGTTTGCTTTTGTTAAAGAAAAGTAGGTTCTCTATTTGTGTGTACAGTTTTTATCTAGTGCCAGGTGTTCAAAAATCAGTTTTAGAATTAGGGCTTGAACTCTGAATTTAGACTTTGATGATGAAATGTTTTACATTTTATTTTCTAGACAGGGCTTCTCTATATAGCCCTGTATGTCCTGGAACTCAATTTATAGACCAGGCTGGCCTCGAACTCAGAAATCCGCCTTCCTCTGCCTCCCAAGTGCTGGGATTAAAGGTGTGCGCCACCACCACCTGGCTCAAGTTTTACATTTTAATTGTCAGACTTTTTTTTTTTTTTTTTTTTTTTTTATTAAGAGAAACAACTGCTCTTATTTGATTTTATTTATGAGCACACTGTAGTTGTCTTCAGATACTCCAGAAGAGGGCATCAGATCCCATTACAGATGGTTGTGAGCCATCATGTGGTTGCTAGGAATTGAATTCAGGACCTCTGAAAGAGCAGTCAATGCTCTTAACTGCTGAGCCATCTCTCCAGTCCTCTGTTTTACATTTTAAACGTGACTAAGATAAATTTTAGATTATTAGAGTATTTGTGGGTTTAGAATGCTCATAATAGTTCATTTTGGTTAACACATAAAATGGTTTTCTTTAGGAGCAAATATAGCATAACTGTAATGATCACCTTATTGTTTTCCTTTTCTTTTTTTCTAATAGAAAGTGTGGATACCCATCAGCGAAGTTTTGATATTGGAATTCAGATTGGCTATCAGCGACGCAATAAGGATGTGCTGGCCTGGGTAAAAAAGCGCAGAAGAACTATTCGTAGAGAAGATTTGATCAGCTTCCTGTGTGGAAAGGTTCCACCACCACGAAACTCTAGAGCTCCCCCAAGACTGACTGTAGTGTCCCCTAACCGAGCTACTTCAACGGAAACTAGCTCATCTGTAGAGACTGATTTGCAACCCTTCCGGGAAGCCATAGCTCTGCATGGTAAAGCCGTTTAACATACTTCTTTGGAAAATGATTAAGAGTGTGCCTGTGGACCCATTTTCATGGTTAGGGTTAGGTGCAGATAATGTAGTCAGTTTTTGTTTGTACATTAATTCTTGTTCTAGAAGTGTTGAAATAGAATGCAAGCTAAGAGCATACATTGGCAGCCCATTTGAAAGGTTACTTTGAGCTTATTAGTATTACAGTAATTATTTCTATATCACTGATTGAATTCATTTTTTTCACTCACATGTTGTACATGTTTTCTTAGTCTTTCTTGAGTCAAAGGGCAAGTCCTTGCATCTTACTTTTATTTACAGTTGCTTGGAGTGTTTCATATATGATAGTTAAGTAAGGCAGGTAATTGTTGAGTTGGTTCTCATGGGAGCTGCCTTTAACACTTTTTATCTAGTATAGATACTGAGAGTTGATAACCCAGGGCAGGGCAGGAAGTTGGAGAAGTCACACTCCCTCAGACCCATATTGTTTAGGTAGACAGGATGTGAGAGGTGTAGTCCGTGGCCAAGTCATCACTATTCCCCTGGCCAGATCTATTGTGCAAATGTGTAGTTGGCTCAGAGGACCTAGTATTCTTGAACAGACCAGTGTCCTCAGTGATAAGTCTGCTGTTGCTATCTACTACAGACTTTGCTATGAGAGGAGGTTCCTTACTGTATGACATGGTAGGCTGCTATGAGCGAACCACAACCAGGTAAGACCTGCTTGAAACCAAGATGGACACATGATCAAGCAGGTGACTAACCAGGGAGGAGTGATCGAGTTAGGTCATGCATCCTATTAATAGCTAACATTTTTTGGCAGAGAAGTGGTCATAGGTCATTTAAAATAAGGCTAATCTGCTAATAAACAATGGGTTATGTAAAAATGGCTTCCATGTCATAGAAATGTTAATGTCTCCAGAGACCATTCTCCCTTGGCATCCAATCTTAATTTATTTTCTCGTGTCCCTAATGAAAAGATGGGAGCTAGAAGAGTGTGACCTCCCTCCACCCCACTTCAGATTTACTTGTAAATTAAAACACTTACTTCAAGAAGAAGTTTGTAGGAATGCAATTCTTAGGACTACATACTTTTTCTAATATTCACATTATCAGAACTTTTGAAACTCAGGAAAAAATGAGGTGGATTAGTGTGTCTAATTTCCCCTTAAATTTGGAAAAACTATTACAAGAGATGTGTATATAATGTGGCAGATTAATTTAGTGAGTGGCAACAGGTGATATAGTTTCTTTTCTTAAATATTGTCATTTTCTTAAAGTGTGGTTTATGATTGAATTTATACTTAATATTTTTCCTGGATAGTAATATCCTCCAGTGACAGTTTAACAAAACAAAAGCTATGCTTGCTAGATAACCATGCCAGGTAGAGAGAGGGCAGCCCAGATCCCAGGAGGAAGCAAACTCTTATGCTTTCACTGGCAGCAGCTTTGCAGGTCAAATTTGTTCAACCTGTGACTTTTACTATGCTTTGAACTTTGAGAGTTTGTAAGATATCATTATAGAAAGCACTTACTTATGTTTAAATTAGGATGGCATTAATAAGCACAAATCCAGTAAAAATAAGTTTTGCCTATGGTGAACTTAGAGTAAAACACTAATTCAATACAGTTTTGAGTCCTGTACTTGTATTTGACAGGTTCATACCTCTAAAGTCATGTAACTAAATAGTGTTAGACTAAAGATTTAGGGCCTCTTCATAATTATTTATAGATGCAATTATATTTGAATATTGTGTTCTACTGTATACTGTGGAGAATCTGGTTTTGATGATTTAAATGAGGATAATTGGATTAGATTAGTAACAGGGCATTGTTAATTAAGTGGTAAGGTGAGGAGTGACTACATGGTATCCTTAACTGTAATGAAAGTGATTGAAATATATATTTGGAAAGAGCTTAATTAGGGTAGAGATACTATACCAGAGTTGTGTGTGTGTGTGTATTATTTGCATAGTCATTTTTGAAATACAAAGTCAAATTACAGTTTTCAGAGAACTGCATTGATGAGTGAGTTTAAATACATGAAATTTTAGAGCAAGGAGGCCAGGAGAAAGAATGTGTTTAGGCAGATTTGCATTTGCACTTTCAGTGGAGGCAAACATGTTCCTCACCTTTGTATGAACGGGACTACTTCCCTCTTAAGTGTGTTCCTTAGTTCCTGGAACCCCTCTACCAAAAAGATCTATTGACATATAAAGCCTATCTTTATTGGGAGAAAAATAGTAGGGACTTTTGAGTTGATTGCAGACATGTAGACAGGAATGCCAAGAGACCCCCCCTGAGAGGTAACTCATCAGCTGGGAACTGTGAGATTTAGGAAAAGTTTTGATTTAGAGTTAGAGTTAGAGTAAAGTTTAGATTTAGAGTTAGAGTAGACTGACTCTATTTCAACATTTCCAACATTTGTTTTTTTTTTTTTTTGTTTTGTTTTTTTTAAGGAATGGACTAAGAAAAAGACTTTGCACAGAAGTATGTAATAGAAAGTAAATATACATTTTAAAGCTATTTTACAAATTGCTTTATAAACCCTAACTAGTATAGAGGATGATGTCTTACATGAAACAAAATGCTGAAGATTTGAGGCTCTACTATTGGGAACTTAAGGATACATCCTTACTAATGAATGGATGGATCACTGGGTATTTGGCAGAGTCCTTTTCCCCCCTTTAAAAACAAAAACAAAAACAGATTTGAGCAATAAAATGCCCACTTGACCCAGATAGAAGTAGGTGAAGTGTTTGGTTTCATTTGTCACAACTACTGAAGGAATCAAGGAGCATGTTGCAGAACCACGCAGAGCGGTACTTTTTGTCAAATTCCTTTTTGATAAAGTCTGTATATTAGACTTCTCCAGTGCCTGAGTAGTAGCACATTCCAAGTCCTGTTGCTTCTCTTCTGACATGCCTGCGGTTTTCATTACTGCCTTCCCAGTGTACATTCTAGACCGTGGTCACCACGAGCCAGGGCTGGGGAGGGATTGGTGCTACTCAGGCTGAAAAGGAAAGTAGGTAGAGTTCCTCTAGGACAGAGATTTTCAGGATGTCGGTTTTGACCAACACTTTGGGGGCCAAATGACCCTTTCACAGGGGTCACCTAAGACCATTGGAAAACAGTCATATTTATATTATAGTTTATAACAGTAGCAAAATTACAGTTATGAGGTAATGAAAAGAATTTGATGTTGGGGTGGGGTCACAAAAGCTAATAAAGGGTTAGAGCGTTAGGAAGGTTGAGAACCACAGCTCTATAGGATTATTTTGTTGTTGTGCTCTGGCTGGCTGGGACTCACTGTGTAGAACAGACTGGCTTCAAATTCATAGAAATTCACTTGCCTCTACCTCCAGAGTGCTGGGATTAAAGAGATACACCATCACTTACAATTTTTTTTTTAAACAAGATCTCATTCCATGACCCAGAAAAATATTCCAGTTCATGCTCATGAGTTTCAGTAAAAACTAAAGTAATGGTGGTTAACAACCTGTAAGACTTGTGTTTTATTTTTTATTTATTTATTATTTTTTTGATACAGGGTTTCTCTGTGTAGCCCTGGTTGTCCTGGAACTCACTCAACCTGTAAGACTTATAAGACTAACCTGTGCTTTTTTTTTCCCATTGGTCACTTTCCTGTAGCATATTGCTTATTTCCTATGTTCTGTAAGACTTAGTTATTAGACATTACATTCACAGAAAATGAAATATATAGGCTAATGCCAAACTGATAGTTTTTTTGTTTTTGTTTTTGTTTAATTCTCCTGTTAAAATAACATTGAAAATGTACCATATTTTCCTTTTTATATAAACAATTCACATAGACCAAAAATACTCAGAGTACTTTTATTTTTTTTTTCTTCCTACCTTTCTGACATCATCCTTTTCTAGGGTTTGTCATCTTTTACTAGGTAGGCCTCTGAAAACAATTTTATTTTGGGGGAGGGGCTCCTTGACTGATCTGAATTAGATTTTACAAGATTTCTTTCTACAGGCTTTTTAGGGGCGCTCTTACTCTTAGCTTCCTGATCTCTGCTCTCATTTAGAATTCCCTAGGTACACACCCTGTTTTGTTTGGGCGTTTGTTTTGTTTTCTGCACATTCAGGGTGTCCTGGGAACATTTGCCACAGATGACATTTCCTCTTTTTTTTCCCCCTTCCTCAGTACCAGGGCTTGAACCTAGGGCCTTGTGCATACTAGGCTAATGCTATAACCACTGAGCTGTACATAGGTACATCAGGTGACGTTCCACACCAAACTCAGCAAATGCATGCCATCTCCTTGTGGCTGTTCAGCAGTCTTCGTAGTCTCTAGAAGTCAATCAGTGAGAAGAGTGCTGCCACTTTCTGTTGAGACAAACAACTGGATGATTTATTTTAATGTCTTGGATTTAGTGGTTTTCTGGGGAACAGAAATGGCTATCTCCATTTAGTGTGGCTATGGGTTTGGGGAATGGTCTCTGGAGGAGGCGTGTTTGGTCTTAGAGTAATCTGCCCTTGCTGTTGTTTATGGGGTGATTTAGGTACCAGAGACTGCTTTTATAAAACCATTGGAATGATCTTTTCTCTTTCCCTCCCTACTTCCTAAGGTTTTCTTGTGGTCCTGCAGGGGCAAGTAGAAATCCATTGTAGATGCTGGAGAGAAGGCTCAGGCAGTAAGAGCACTGACTGCTCTTCCAGAGGTCCTGAGTTTAATTCCCAGCAACCACATGGTGGCTCATAACCATCTGTAATAGGATCTGATGCCCTCTTCTGGTGTGTCTAAAGACAGTGATGTACTCACATAAAATAAATACATCTTAAAAAAGGAAAAAAATTTTTGAAAGAAGAAACAAAAAGAGGGGCTGGTGAGATGGCTCAGTGGGTAAGAGCACCCGACTGCTCTTCCGAAGGTCCAGAGTTCAAATCCCAGCAACCACATGGTGGCTCACAACCATCCGTAATGAGATCTGACTCCCTCTTCTGGAGTGTCTGAAGACAGCTACAGTGTACTTACATATAATAAAAATAAATCTTTAAAAAAAAAAAAAGAAACAAAAAGAAATCTATTGTAGTCTGGTGTTGAGCTGGGATCAATATTCCAGCCCTGCTGGTAATATCTTGAATCTCGAGTTCTTTTCACAAATCTCCTCATTGACTTGTTTATATTGTAAAGCTAATCATGTGACTTACGACACAGCTTCTCTCCTTTTTTTTTTCTCCTCATCATCATTTTTAACCCAGGCGCCATCTGAATTTACGACCTCCTGACTCATACTCTTGAGTGTGGGATTACAGATACACACCACCACATCTGGCCTGTTGTCCCCCTTTCTTCCCTTTTTCTTTTTTAATTATAAGACAGTGTGTATCTTAACGTCTAGACTCACCAAGAACTCTGATAACTTTGAACTCCTGACCTTTATGCCTTCACTTCTCAAACTCTAGGATTATAGGCGAGGATCTTTTTGTTTTGTTTCTGTTTTTGAATGTAGTTATTGTAGTAATATTGTCTTGGTTGGCCTATAGCTCAGTATGTAGTTATGTGGAAAGGTTGCCCGCAGCTCTTGGGCGAGTTTCCTTCCTCTCCAGTACTGGGATTAAAAGTATGTGCCATTACACCTGGCTTCCTACTCTTAAAGCTTTTCTTGAACTGGGTCTCATTGTGTTTGCATATTGTACTGATGATTGCGGTTGTATTGTACCATTCCTTTTGGCTTTCATAGAACCTAGCAAAAAATATGGTGTAACTGTGTTTCTGAATTACCATATGGGTAAATAGGTCTGAGAGGTGTGGGTATAAACAGCCCTGTGGGGGCTGAGAACCTTTGGAAAGTGGGAGAGAGTAATTTGTGGGAAGGAATCTCACATTAGAATCTCACATTAGGTATTTTGCAGGGCCTGAGAATAAAACCACAAGAGCTAGTCTTTTTTAAAAATGTCATTAAACAATCTACCCTAGAATGTCAACTGGTTGTGTTACTGTGCAGGTCTTGTAGAGAGAGCTAGTCTTTGGTGTATACTTTAAAAAAAAAGATTTTTTTATCTTGTGTATACTAAAAAGATGTTTTTTGAAGTTTGGTCTTCTTACTGTGGAGCCTGGGTTGGTCTGGAGCTTGCTGTGAAGACTAGGCTAGCTTTGAATTTTTAGCTAGTCATCCTTTTTGCTCTGCCTCTTAATTGCTAGGATTGCACACCAGGGCCTTTTTAGTATGCTGTATGTCAGTAGAAAGCCCAAAGGTTCCTCATTTAATTAATGCTCACCTACTCTGTGTTATTGGTTCATTGATGGAGAAAGGCTAATTTTGTTAAGGCAGAACAGGTTAGTAAGTGATAAAGTAGATTATTTGGGATCTTTCTGGCTCTAAAAATTGTTCTCCTGCCCACTGTTCCTCTATTTATGGTTTTAGGGAGTCTATTTCTATTGACTGTATTTTTTTCCCCCTCCTGGGCTTGGGTGGGTGGGAAATTGCTAAAGCAATTTCAGAAAATTTTCAGAAAATATTTAAATTTTATGTGTCTGGGTTTCTTTTATCAGTGAATCTGGGTTAAGTGTATTGGAAGGTATATGCTTTGTGGCCAGTTTTATGTACCTTTAGCTTACTGTGGTAGGAAGAGCATAGCAACGTGTAGGCCACAATATCCTATGTAACCTTGGGCAATCTGCTTAAGATCTCTAATACCATCTTTGTAAAAGTGATCTCCTTTATATGAGAACCAACTAGATTGCTTACCTATCCCTCCAGTGATCCCATGTAAATCTTCTTGCTTCTGACAGTCACAGCTTTTTTTTCCTTGACTGTAGTAAATTATAGCTATCACTCCGTTGGGTTAATCTTGCCTACATGTATGGTTATATATCATTTGTGTGCATTGCCTGTGGAGGCTAGAAGGCGGCTTTGGATTTCATGGAACTTGAGTAACAGATGGTTGTTAGCTACTGTGTGGGTGCTGGAAATCAATAGAAGCTAGTGGTCTTAACCTTTGAGCTATCTTTCTAGCCTCTGCTGTGTGTGTCTCCCCAGTTTATTACTAAATCTTGAGCTTAGTTCCTGTGAACAAGCTGGAGAAGTTGGTTCTGAGTTGCCCTGTTGAAACTAGTGCTATTTGGAGAGCTTTAGTCTGAAGCCTTCAGGGTTGTCATCATGGAGATAGGTGCAAGGGTGCATAGTAGGAAGGCAGGCACATTCCAGAGATAGGAAGGTTTGTTAACTAAAACTTTACTCATTTGAAAACTATTTAAACTTCATTCTCCTAAAACAGTTGGTTGCTAACTCTGGTCCACACTGACTCTTAAAACTTAAAGATGCTTTTATTCCAAAAATTATTTTGATGACATTCTTGACTTTTATGCTAGACTTAAATCCATTTGGCTTAAATTAAAGTATTGCTATTTTCGTTAGATTTATGGTGGAACATTGTCACTGATGAAAATTATTGCTCTTGGCATTTCAATTTAAGATACCGTGTTCTCAATCTTAGGTTTTGTGTGTGTTGAAAAGTCAGTGAAAAAAAAAAAAAAAAAAGGGCTGGTGAGATGGCTCAGTGGGTAAGAGCACCCGACTGCTCTTCCGAAGGTCCAGAGTTCAAATCCCAGCAACCACATGGTGGCTCACAACCATCTGTAATGAGATCTGACTCCTTCTTCTGGAGTGTCTGAAGACAGCTACAGTGTACTTACATATAATAAAAATAAATCTTTAAAAAAAAAAAAAAAAGAAAAGTCATTGAACTTTGGGAGAAGGATTTGGGCAAAGTCAAGATAGTGGAGGCTTTTTGTTACACTTGAAAATTAAAAAGGGACAAACAAAAAAGATAGCGTTTGTAATTATTATTGTCATCTTTCTTTCTTTTCTGGAGACAGAGTCTCATTGTACACACTTGCCTGGTCTGGAATTAGTTGTGTAGAGCAAGAAAGTCTTTAATTTCTGAACTTCAAAGAAGCTCCTGCCTCAACCATCCCAGTTGCTGGCACTGTAGGTGTGAGCGTGTGTCTGTCTGTCCTTCCGTCTGTGTGTTTGCTTGCCTGCTGAGGATCAAACCTGGGAGCTTTGAGCTCTACCCTTGAGTGATACCCCAGTCTTTGGAAGGTACCTTCAAAAGAGATTCCTTGGTAAGTCAGGACAAGGTTCCTTAGTGCTGAAGGTTGAAGCCCCCCCCCTTTTTTTTTTTTTGGAAAACCCTTTGTTTTCTTTGTGGATTTGTTAACGGGTTGTGATTTCATCATTTTAAAACATATGTATAAAGACATACACAAATGTGCATTTTGCCTTTCTGTAGTTTAGTACTTTAGTCTATAGATAGTATTTACTCAGTAAATACCAGGTGCTATTTGCCAACACAGGGACATGTGACTAAAGATGACTCATCTCAAAGAATGTCTGGCCTGTAAAATTAACACCATCTTGAAGCACGTAAGCATAAGGAATCAGTCTGAGACACAGTTGTGTGTGTGTGTGTGTGTGTGTATGTTTTTGGTAGAGAGTAAGTTTGAGTGTTGTGATATTCATTTCCTTGCCGTTGAACTCTGGGCCTTGTTTATGCTAGGCAAGCACTTTAGCACTGAGCTCCAATTCTCTAGCCACATCCTTAGCAATGTTCCTTGTCAGCTTCTTGGGTCTAGAGAATCTGGGTGTGGAGCCTGTAGAAATAAATAAATAAATAAATAAAATGGAATCATTGGGAGCCAGGCGTGGTGGCGCTCGCCTTTAATCTCAGTACTCGGGAGGCAGAGGCAGGAGGATTTCTGAGTTCGAGGCCAGCCTGGTCTACAAAGTGAGTTCCAGGACAGCCAGGGCTATATAGAGAAACCCTGTCTCGAAAAACCAAAAAAAAAAAAAAAAAAAAAAAAAAGGATCATTGGAATTTGGGTTTAGTGGTATAAAGTTTCACAAGAATTCTCACCAGAATTCCTAATTCATCACATACAAAGCATTATTAAGCAGCTATCTTCTTTACCCCAGAAGGAAAGGTGTGACTTTAGGCATCATAAACCAGATTTTCTTCTGTACAGGTTTCACAGTGATTCTATTGAAACATTCTTTGGCTTACATGTGGCAAAATGATTTTTAAAGAGATAACTACATCCAGGGGAACTATGATAAATTACACACTTATTAGTGCCTTGGTTCTCTTCCTTTCTTGGTCTCATTCTGCCTTCCTTCCCTTCTGATGATTTAGCAAAAGCATGAGAACCGTAGCTTGAGAGTTTACAAGTTCATGAAATGATGAGATAGTATACAAAAAACTGTTTGCATTTTTTTTTTTAATGGCAGAGGACTAGCTAGAACCAACTTTTGAGGGTTTGTTGATGTCTGTTCATCTTTCACAGATAACCCCCCCCTTTGTTTTTTCTCCTGGTATGTGGAATATTGTAATGCTTGCTGAATATTGCAGCCAGGTACATCTTCTTAAAGTACTGGAACTGTTACTAGCTATTCAACAATCAGTCTAAAAACATACTTGGAACTTGATGTAACAGATTTCACCACCAAAGTAATCTCTCAATCACTTTACATTCTCTCTGAAGGAACTTTTACATCATTAGCTGTCCTTCAGACCTGTCCCAGAGACCTACAAAATTACAGCAGGGCACTTAAAATAGTATTGATTTTGAATGAAAAGTTGGTATTTTCTGTACATTAAGGATAGATGTTAGATTAAATAGCCAAAGATACTGGAGATAGATTAATCTTCAGTATTAGTAACACAGGATTTCCTTGAACTTGTAATAAGGTTTTGGTGGCTATTGTACTGGAAAAATGAAAAGGCGATGTAAGTCTCAAAGCTAGGCAGCTTGCCCTAGTACTTATTGGGTAATCTGTTGGTAGCTATTAAACAGTTGAATTATCCCAGTTTAATTCTGGAGAGTTTTCTAAAAGCAAAAAGGTTCAGTGTCTTGTGATTTCATTCTATAGAAACAAATGCAGCCAAATGATGCATTTTCTTCTAGTCTTTTTTTTCCCATGTATAAATATTTCACAGTTGAGCTCATACTGCATATATGGTACTGTATCTTGCTTTTCTCACTTAACATCATGGACCTTTCTTTCCTGTGGCATTAAAAACTGTCTTTGAAAAATGACTGTCTTTGATAAATGGAAAGCATTTGGGGCTGTTAGTATAACTGAAATGTTTTCTTGGTGTGACACATGTACCTTTGTAATTGGCTTGATTTAGTGTGCTTTACTTCAATAAAAATCCAGCATTACAATTTACAGATTGGGGTGGGGAGTGGTATCTACTTTAAATGACCAGAACCTTTCTGCTGGGATTTTTTTTTGTTTGTTTGTTTTAAATGATAAAACTATAAAACACCACAGGACATGGACACTGCAAGTGCTTTTAGGTCACTAAGTACACTGCACAGGGAGCACTCACACTTCATTTTCAGGACAATGCCAACCTCTTAGTGCTCCCAGGCAGGGTGATGCCAATTTTTTTTCCCCCAAGTCTGAGGAATTTAAGACACCACCATCCTCCTCTCCAAGATAGCACTGGATGAACCTTAGGGCTGGCTTTCTTCAGAGGGACCTGAAGTGCTGAAATCCAGGAGAGCATAAATGGGAGCCTCAGGTCTCTCTGGCTGTAAGGTTTCCTGGGTGGGGATTTGCTCGCTCTCTGTGTGTGACTTAATGATGGATGGGCAACTGGAATTTTATGTAATTGATTATGCAAACAGCATTTTCATACTACACTAAGCATGAAATGATGAGCATAGTTTTGACAATAGTGATGTGCTATTCTTAATGATTTCTATGTAACTTGGATTCCTATAACCTGGACTGGAAACTTGTTTTTACTCTTCGGAGTTTCAATGAGTGATTAAATCATCCTGAGCTTAAAAACAAATAACAAACACTATTTCAAATGGATGCAGACACATTAAAATGTGAGTTTATCTTATGTTTCCAATTGAGATTTTTTTTCTGTCTAATGCTACCTATTCTGTTTTTGTCTAATATTTCCACCACTCCTTTTGAAAACATGTTTTTGGTTAAGGATATACAACTTAGTTTTTTAGTTGTGACGCATGTTTAGATTTTCTGTACTTGTTTTAGGTTGATTGTGTTCATGTGGCTTAGCAAGGTTTTCTAAAGCAGCTTCAGTAGCTGTTACTGATTTTTCAAAATAAAATTTGGGCTGTTCAAAGTGGCTTTTTTTTTGTTGTTAATTTTTTGTGGTTATCTTAATTTTTGGTTTTTGAAACTTGTGAAAATTCTTCTGGGAAGATTAGTGAATCCAACTTTAGAAAGATTCTCATAGCTGAGACTAGGTGACCTGTACCATAGTTAAAACCCAGTTCTCGGGTGTTGTGGGGATTTCCAATTGGCCAAGTTGCTGCATAATGAATTTTGTTTTTTATAAAGAATTTAGTTGACTTAATGAACATTTGATGGAAGTGACTAGTCCACTGTCTCATGGAGCCCTTGGAGTCTTTTATTCTCGTCATTACCACCATGAACATTCATGAAGGACATGGGTAGGATTCAGTGAAATCTTGTAGTTTTATTTGCAAATGGAATCCTGAATTATAAAAGCAGCCCAGCTTATTGCCCAGCGCTTAGATTTTACAGTATAACTCCTGTATAACCTCTGCATCCTAGAGCAAATACAAAAACTGGTCAGTGTGTCTCTTGAGTGTAATTTGGGAGGCTCGGGCAGTAGGATTGCTTTGAGTTTGAGCCCACTCTGAGCTACAGAGTAGGACCCTGTTTAAACACAAATACACATACACTGGAGAAAAGATTGGACACAGTGGCCCTTGGATGCTTTCAATTTTCAGGAGGAAGATGGACACCTTACAAATAGGCTGTAGAGCAGGATGTTGTGGGCTGCAGGGTTAAATGCACTGCTTTAACAGCAAGTTTCTCATGGTGTATCTATACGGGGAAAACAACTTGGGGATAGTTGAGTTTAAAGTGATGGCATTGATGAGATAAGTGACTAGGCAGTGGCAATTTGGATTTATTTCCTGAAATGAAGCTCTGGATTTCAGTGAGCTTTGAAATGTGGGGCAGAATTCTGAAGCAGTATTCATTATTAGAATTCTGTATGTATTATGTACCAGGCAGTGTATTAATAAATTAGTCCTTCAGGTAGATATGGAAGTCTGCCCACAGGAAGAGATGGTTGATTGTGCTATATAATCCTGGAATTTGATTTCCTTGCATTGCTTGTTTAAACCTATATGTTAAGAACAAAGAAGTGTTGTTTCTCTTTGGAGCTATGAAGTCTGAGCTGTTGAGGAAGCAGTTAGAATTAGGAGTGAATCTTTGAGTGCAAGATAGGCACTCAAAGATAAGCTAAGGGGTGACATACCTGTCTGTCAAAGGCTGCACAGGCTGCTGAGAAAGCAGCTGGCAAGCTGGGGAACAGAAAGGACTAGTAAGTTTTAAGTGGAAGGGAAACACCATCACGAGGCCAAAACCTCAGGAGAGTTGTGACTCCTGTGGCTGAGAAAAGTTTGAAAAAAAGAACAGTTCTGACTTTGTACCACTAACCATTGATATTGGTAATAAAACAGTTAAAGTGCTAGGATAGGATACAGAGGGCAGGGTGAGTAAGCTGGCCCTGAATCTTTACTTTAAAAAAAAGTTAGGCGTGCGTGTGCGTGTGTCTAACAGAGTTTTCCTGTTTCAGCCTCCTAAGAGAAGGCAGTGTAACAACTTACTGTGTAGACTCTCTTGCCCTTGTGCTTGAGACTCAGCTGCTGCTTACAACCTGAGCCCTTGGGCAGGGCGCTTAACTCTTGTAGTCCGAGCTATAGGTGACTTTGAGGACTAACAATGCTTGATCCTGGAAGCAAACCAGCATTGGTGCGCACCCTGCGCCCAACCAAGAACAAACAGGTGCTGGCCTTTGAAAGGTGGAGAGGTAAAGAGGGACACTTATTTTCCCCAGATCACCATTGTAAAAAAGGGTGCGAGCCTTGGTTGCATGACTGCGGAAAAGAGTGGGAAGTGGCTGTGGATGGAGATTGTTCCCAAGAAGTGTTTGTACAGTAAGAACAGCTTTGGGATTTAGTAGATTTGATTTGGCAGGTGCAGAGTATGTATGTCCCTTTGTGCTTAATATTCAAAGCATTATTTTTGAGTTGAAAATGTTTTCCTTTTGGCACTACCAGGTCAAACGGAACTTTGCTTTAAAGGATCAGGGGAGGTTCTTACTCTTGGAAGTATCACTCATAGCAAATCATTCTCCTGAGTCAGGCAGTGGCAGAATCTAAGTGAGGTAGACATTCATGAGGTGGGAGATGGCACTGACCATGCTAGGATTTAACTGTAATGTTACAGTTTCTGTGCCCTGGCTTGGCACATGCCTTTCATAGGCTTGTCTTGAACAATTGGGGTGGACTGTATGTGTCCTTCCTTAACTGCTACTATTCTAAGCAATGAGGGCTCAGCAGTCAGTGCTGGGACATGAAGCAGGATTCTTTATCCACCCCTTTCTTATTCTTTCTTTGAAGGATTGGAAATGGTATTGACTTAGGCTCTGGTGCTAGCTATCTTTAGGGTGTCTGCCAGATACAGTCCAGACCTCATTTGGTGATAGAGCCCTTATTTGTCCAGGGCACACCCACCAGTGGTCCAGTATAATTTATAACAGTGATTTTTCAGGCTTAATAATGGAGTGCTTGGGATGATACATTATGCAGTCACCTTATCTAAAGGGACAAAGCCTACTTAGACCTAGAAATGCCTTTTTTGCTTTCCTTACATCATCACACACACAGACACGCATCAGAGATTGTAAGAATGGTGACAGTGGATCAAACAAAACGCCCTGCTTCAAGCAAGCACTTCCTCCTGTCCTGGTCTGTAAAGTGTGTGTAGCACTTGCCTAGTGAAAGGCAGGAGGATCTGAGTGTTCCCAGGACAGTGCTTGGTGCATTTGGCTTCCATAAGCACTAGTTGCCATCTTTATGAGTAATAACCATTATGAGTCATACAGTTTATTGGTTATGTTGCCGACAAACTGTAGGTCAAAACCATATGGTTGGTCCTTAAAGAATAGCTGGGCAGTGGTGGCACACGCCTTTAATCCCAGCACTTGGGAGGCAGAGGCAGGTGGATTTCTTAGTTCGAGGCCAGCCTGGTCTACAGAGTGAATTCCAGGACAGCCAGGGCTATACAGAGAAACCCTGTCTCAAAAAACAAAACAAAACCCAACAACAAAAATGTTAACTCCCTGCCGAGCCCTTAGAAAGAAACCCGGCAGGCACTCTTGGACACTGTGGCACCATGGAAAGTAGAGTGGGTTGCTTTCAAAAGGGTCAAATAATGGAGCAACTCTAAAACCTCTTTTCTTCTTCCTAGGTCTTAGTGGTGCAATGGCTAGTATAAGCGTGCGCTCGAGTACCCCAGGCTCTCCTACACATGTAAGCAGTGGACCGAATGCTAGTCGAAGGAGAAATGGACTCCATGATGTCGATTTGAACACTTTCATAACAGAAGAAATGGCACTCCACTTGGACAATGGTGGAACTAGAAAGCGTACCTCAGCCCAGTGTGGCGATGTCATTACAGACTCACCAACCCATAAACGCAACAGAATGCTCTAAACTGCAGACATTTTCATACCCACCATGCTGCTTGAAAGCCACTCGATCCTCAACATATACTATTATTGCAAAGGAAACATGAGGCCATCTTCCCTTGTTCACTGTTTAAGAAAAGTGAATTCTCTAGTGGTTGCCATAAAAGGAAGTTCTAGGTATTTACAGTAGATGCCTCCTGTAACTATGGCTTTCTCAAACTATAATCCTAGCAGAGGACTTGAACTATTGTAGTCATTAGCAAGATCATCATAGGCAAACATATATCCGTTTCAAGGCGAAAAGTGACCTTAACTGTATTTATTCTCAAAGGGAAAGGAAATAACAGATGTTTATTTGGTTATAGAATGCTTTCTTATTTTTATTTTTTGGTCCATTTCCTGCTGTATTGAGTATTTTTACTTAAAACAGTATTGCCAGGTTCCTACAATTGTCTAAAACCTTGATCTGGCTTGCAAGCCAGATCTTCAGGCTTCCATTTTTGCAGCCACACTGAACCACATATCTGGTTTCCATAGTGATAGTGTGTAATTTCTGATTATCAGATTATGCCCAGTTTTCAGTTTTCAAAACAGTTTTCAAAACTCTGGTGATTGTGAGACGTAAAGAGGTGCTATGGTGGTCATGCAAGTAATACGTAATATGAATCAATACACAGAACTCTATCGGATTCACTTTGTGTGTGTTAGTGCTCTGAAAATAGCAATATTAAACTGTCCCCAGAATAACCCTGTAGGCTTCAACTCAGTTTTAAGACAAGTACTACTTCCTATGCCGGGTACTTAACTTATGGTTAAACACAGACTGCATTCAAAGTGACCTGAAAAACAGGTCATGATCTTTGAGAGTGGGCTTCCCTTTTGGTTTGGTGGTAGTGAGAAGAAATGGACGGTGGGAGTAGATATTTATTGTTTAGGTTTTTGTTGTTGTTGTTTTTTGTTTTGTTTTGTTTTGTTTTTTTGCATTTTTATGGATGCCCTACTGTGTGTAGTTGTCATAGTAGGTGGAAGATGATAAATATGTTTTATCTGCTACTAATGTGAAAGTAACTTAAATAGCAAAACCCAGCTTTTCCTGTCCCTCCATTTCTCTCAGAAATGCAGTTTGGACTTTCCTTCTGGAAATGATGAGATCGAATGGAGGTTTTCTAGATGTTAGGTAGACCCAAATAAAAGCTCCCAGAGTCCTCTTTGGGTAAATATAAGACCTCTTGTAGCTACAACCTTTTAGAGCATGTTTCATCTGCATTTTTACTACTTTGAACTGAATGGTAGTCTTTTTTAGAAGACTGATGTCAGCCTGCCAGGTACTGTAATTCATTCTATCCTATTATATTATATATCAAGTAGCACAGTGAAAAAGGTTTCCTTGCAGACTTGTAGTCCAGTTTCAGTTTCTTCTATTTTTATCCTTAATAACCACTGCAAATCAGTGTAAGGGTTTTTCTGGTAATTACAGCACTTTGTTAAAAGTTTGCAATTTTGTCAGCCATTAATAATACCTCTCTGTGAAGAAACCTTACTAAGTTAACCATTACTGGCTGAGTGGGATGTGAATGGAATGTTAGAAATGTCCTGTGAATTGAAGTTCTGTATTCATTATAGATCTAGCCCTTATTTAAAACAGTGAAGTCCATATTCAGACTAGGAATGAAAGTAAGGTATTTCTCAGTTTGTGCAAAAGTGGAGCTTTACTTTGTTTATTTGAAAAGCAGGAAAAATTATAGCAATCTGTCATTTTACCTTAAATGGACAAGCCTGGGCATCACAAGTACTTCCAGGCTTCCCTGGGATATACTAAGACATGGAGTTCAAATTTGCTTTTCTGTGGTTGTGAGTATAGATGCTGGAATTGGGGTTTGACGGTGTGATGGCTGCTGACAAGAAGCCTGAACTCCCATTCCTGAGGGACTTGAGACTGAGGACCACGTGTCATCTCCCTCCATGCGTGTTGTGTCTCCTCTGTCCAGGCTGACTAAGGATGGTCTTGGTTGTTTGGTTTCAGTTGGTGCTCTGAAGCTGAATCTCAGTGCCCTTTACTCACAGTTGTCAAATTTTGATAAAACGTGCCATTTTCTTTGGTAAGAGAAAGCAGGTCTAATGTCTGCCAGAACACAATTTATATGCCGGATTATTGGCTCCATTAAACTTTTTAAAACCTTTAGCACTGGTTACTTTTTTCCATTGCCTTCCATATGCAGTACCTCCTCAACTCATTAGTAGCACTTCCCCACTACCTCTCCTGTCCCTTTCCTTCCTGGTTCTGCCAGACTAGAATGACTGAGACGCATCAGTACAAAGTGAGGTGTTTTTTAATCTTAGCATGAGTTAGTCTGATGAAGTTCAGTATCTTTTGGAAGTTTTTATTAGTTAAGATGCAGAACATCAAAGTGTAGTATTAGGCACTGACTTTGACTTTTTTTTTCTTTTCTTTTTTTTTTGGACAGGTCTTTTTGTGTAGTTCATGCTGACTTCTAGCATTCGATCCTCCTGTTTCAGTTGCCTAAGTGCTATGGCTTACTGGCACGGTGCTTGCTTGGCCTTTTCAGCCAATCAAGAACAGAATGGGCTGCTCTTGAAGCTAAGCACTTGAGTATGGGAGAACAGAGTCAGATTTGTCATGAGCCAGGGTCTGATTCTTAACACAGTGCATCTCCTTAGCTCTGTCGTTAACCTGACAGGGGTAGGCCAGGCTCAGTTCTCCACTACAGTGTCCTCAACATAGCTGACAGGCTCACGAACTTTTATTATAATTTTTAATATCTTTTACAGCAAAATTCGAGTATCATCAATGTAGTTTACCTCATTGAAGTAATGACATACACCTTAAACCATAATACAAATAAATCATTGAAAATGCCAAAAAGACAACAGGGGCTTGTCTGTAATTTTTTGTTCTGGTCATCATGTCCCAGTAATTTTGATGTAGTCACATAAAGTTCAGAGAGAAGGGATGGGCTAAACATGTGACCAAAGGTGCAAGATAT
Source organism: Mus caroli (assembly GCF_978045245.1). Taxonomy (NCBI): domain Eukaryota; kingdom Metazoa; phylum Chordata; class Mammalia; order Rodentia; family Muridae; genus Mus; species Mus caroli. The sequence continues at coordinate 5,476,289 of NW_028227272.1, forward strand.
CAAGGTTTTGAAATATCCTCTAGTTGGAGATGTGGGCAGCCTGGTTAGTGTTAGTAAAGTGCTGTAGTTCTGAATATGAATACTATCCACATAGAGGTATGTATTAGTGATATATCTGTATTAGATTATTTGTGGATTTTTAAATTTTTATTTATTTTATTGGTTTGAGACAGGGTTTCATGTAGCCAGGCTGACCTTGTCAAACTTGTCTTGTAGCTGGGGATGAACTTGAAGTCCTGGTCTTCCTGACTACACCTCCTGAGTTCTGGGGTGACAGGCCTGTGCCACTGTAATGGACATTTTGTATTTTATTTTAGAGAGCATGGGAATCTTGAGAATTGATGCTGCTTGGAATCAAGTCATAGGAATCCTGTTTAAAATTCAATGTTCACCTGCTTAGTTAAAGGGGGTTCTTGAAACAAAGGAGAGCCTTCTCATACATATATAGTACTCGTGACTTCTCTTACGGTTCTGAAAGCTATTAAAACTTTTGGTTTAGGTTACTTTTCCTGGAAAGGGAGCTTCTGCCTAGAATAGTTGAGGCGTATGGCAGGCATGGCGTGCTTGCTATAACAAGGTCAGGGCTTTACTTTATGATGGGATCTGCTTGCTATAACTTTGTGAAATTAGTAGGCAGCAGCTTGTGCTAAGTGGTCCTTGAGGTTCCAGCACAGGTGTTATAGTTTGATGGATGCTCTTCCAAGTGTCTGGTAGCTTTGCTTCTGTTGTTTGAGTGTTTCAGTAAAGATGAGAAGCTACAGAAATGTACTATATAGCTTGTTTTGTGTTTTACTGATTGTTTTCCATAAGAATAGGGTGACAATCTTTCCAGTATCTTTTATGCAGGTCTCAACTTTTCAGTATTAGTCATAGTGCAGTAGCAACTATTCTGGCTTAACCTTTATAAGAATCTTCTACAGGCTGGGTGTGGTGGGCACACCTTCAATCCCAGCACTCGGGAGGTAGAGGCAGACGGATTTCTGAGTTCGAGGCCAGCCTGGTCTACAGAGTGAGTTCAGGACAGCCAGGGCTACACAGAGAAACCCTGTCTCAAAAAAAAAAAACAAAAACAAAAACCAAATCTTCTACAGGTGAAATTAACCATTCAGGCAAGGAACAGGCTTACATCTGTAATCCCAGCATTGGAGAGACTAAGTCAGGAGGAGGAACGATAACCACGAATTTGGAGCCAGCCTAGTCTATGATGGTGAGTTTTAGTCTGGCCTCAGTGACAAAGTGAGACCATGGCTCAATTAAAATAAAAACAACCACAAAAAGAAACTACCACACTGTCAAACCACCAATGCAGGCAGACCCTCGCATTGAGGTCATTTGTCTGTTGTCCTGTATCTCAGCCAACATTATGGGTCTAGGCTTCTTTGCAGCAGACCTTGGAGTTTTATTTTGACCTCTCCTATGAAGGAAGCTGATTTACTGGATGATTTGTGTGTTTCAGTGCCTGGCTGGCTTCTAGTTTTTTACCTTTCCTGGCCCAGTTTCATCATTTCTGAATGGTTTTATACAGAGAAACCCTGTCTCGAAAAACCAAAAAAAAAAAAAAAAAAAAAAGCCTCTGACTGTGGGGCATGTGGGCAGATTTAGCTGTTGGTGTTGTAGAATTCCTGTGCTCCAGGTCTGGTGGCCAGAGGAAGTCCTGGACTCAACATCGTCTGCTGCTGCTTTGGAGAGTTCCGGCATAGGTATCAACCAGACGAGACACTCTGGACTGGGCAAGCCCAGAGTGGTGGTTTGTAGCCCGCCACAGGAAGGTCTTCAAGGTAGGAGCTGTCTCAGCTCCTGGGGACCCAGTAGCCTCAGTATTTACTTGTGTACTTAGAATGCACACATCCCTAAGTCCACCCAGGAATGGGCCATTGTGGAGATTTGAGGAAATTCTTAGACCACTGCTCTCTGTTCTTGGGGTGCAGTAATATTGTGTAGCTGCAAGTGTTTTAAGGTTACATAGAACTGTGTGGGTTACAGAATACACTGAGTAAGTGCAGGAAGGCTTGCCTCTTGCTCATCTTGGTTTTTCACATTGTGGACCAATGATCTCCAGTGAAAAATAACTCCTTCAAGAAAGTCAAGAATACATACACATGTTCACAGTTTCTACTGATAAACCTCAGATTCCGCATTCACCTTTTGGAGGATGGATTCTTTTTTTGTTTGTTTGTTTTTTCGAGACAGGGTTTCTCTGTATAGCCCTGGCTGTCCTGGAACTCACTTTGTAGAACCAGGCTGGCCTCGAACTCAGAAATCTGCCTGCCTCTGCCTTCTGAGTGCTGGGATTAAAGATGTGCGCCACGGCCTGACTGTAGGATGGTTTCTATAGTCCTGGGTACTTATTGAACATGCTGTATGATGCCATAGCAACATCACCCTCATCGTGAGAACCTGGGTCTGGACTAGTAACACCCAGCAATAACTAGGGTGGGCATGGATAGTTCCTGGATGAGGAAATAGATTGAAATGTGGTTTTAAAAAGCCAGATGATGGTGAAGCATGCCTTAGTCCCACTCACTTAGTCCCAGAGGTAGAGCCAGGTGATCTCTGAGTTTGAGACCAGCCTAGTCTAGTTCAGGACAGCCAGGGCTACACAGAAAAACCCTGTCTCAAAACAAAACAAAACTCAAAAGTTTTCATAAAATCTGTTTTTCTTTTTCTTGGGCCTTTAGATTGCTAAGAACTACAGAACATGTGTGATTAGAAGCATGGATTTGGGTTGGTGAGGTGTGGATGAAAATCCAGTTTTGCCCCTAGCTACTTACCCTTCAGCCCTTCCTGGATCCTGTTACATGGTGAAGATGTCAATAGATACTTGGATACCCTCTGATGTGGGCATCTCAAATTTTCCTTGGTCTCTTGGATTCTGTTCCATTTTCCAGCCTCCAATTCTAAAACACTCTTCTCTCCAATTTCATAGTTTCAACTTTGTGTATTAGAAGCAGCCTTTCTCAAGCTGTACCCCAGAAAAACTAGGTATTGTTTTTTTTGTTTTGTTTTGTTTTTGTTTTTTTTTTTTGATTTTTCGAGACAGGGTTTCACTGTGTAGCCCTGGCCATCCTGGAACTCACTTTGTAGACCAGGCTGGCCTCAAACTCAGAAATCCACCTGCCTCTGCCTCCTGAGTGCTGGGATTAAGGGCGTGCCCACCACGCCTGGCGTATTGTTTTTTCTTAAAGATACTTAAAGCTCTGTAAGTAAAGAACCACCACTCAAGAGCTGCTGATAGTTCTGCGGAAGGAATGTTGGGTTGGCCTCTTGCTAGGTTCTTTGTAGGTGACCATTGGCACTAGGCTCATCAGGCCCTAGGCTTGGAGGAAGCTACTGTGATCATTGCATTTCTCAGGGGCAGGCTTAATCACTGGGCTGGTCAGGAGGAAGTTGGCATTGCCACTGTCAGAGGCTGTGGTATGACTCACCTGATATGACCTGGCAGTGCTGTGTCTCCTGTGGTTTAAAACATTCCTGGATTCACTTCCTGTGATTGAGTACAAGCATATAGAGACCAAAGGTTTGGGGCAGAACAGCATCTACTTCCCTGATCCCTTCACTGAAGTCTTTGGCTTAAAGTCCTGGACTCTTAACTAAACCTGAGAATTGGCTGCCCTTGGGCCTACGTCTCTGCTGACCATCCTGCCCCTGGAGTCCTTCCTTCAGGCGCTCTGCCCTAACCACAGGCAAGCTGTAGGTTACCCCCAACGTGTTACAGTGGAATTTTTCTGGAAGATGGAGACATGGGAAGGAGAGTTAAATCCAGAGAACCTGGAGCTAAGGCTTCAGGTCTGTGCATGCTCAGCCTGGCGCTCTTGTGCGTGTGCTCTGTCTACTGAGCATTGCTCCCTTGCTTATCTCGGCCTAAAGGTGAATTAAATAAAAGGAAGTTCTGAGTCCTGCCATTTGTTTTAATGTTTTTTAAATGACACTATACTTAGGGGTGTGTATGTACAGGTACAGGTGAGTTTCGGCTCTGCAGTTAGTTCATCTAGTGCGGGTCTTCTGGAGCCACACCTGCTATGAGGGAAACGGAATTAAGGTCAAGTCTGATGGATCCAGCAGAGAAGACTTGGTTCTAAACTGCACCAGCCATTGCAGTAAACTCACCAGGTATCCTGATACAGAAGCACAGTTGCAGCTCATTACTTTTTTGTTTGTTTGTTTTTTGGTTTTTTGACACAGGGTTTCTCTGTGTAGCCCTGGCTGTCCTGGAACTCACTCTGTAGACCAGGCTGGCCTCGAACTCAGAAAACTGCCTGCCTCTGCCTCCCAAGTGCTGGGAGTCCAGGCGTGCGCCACCACTGCCCGGCCAACCAGCTCATCACTTTTGAAATCCTGTTATAGGCTGGATGCCCTACCCTTAAAAATCATTCACAAACATCTGTTCTTGCAAGCCAGTAACCAAAAGTACCATTTCAGGTGTGAAAGACGATGTAGAAAGTGCTCCTACCTGATAGCATATCAGAGGTTCCTAGTGGATCCTTTGAGATGACCGTGGCACATTTCTCCAAGAGAGTTGAGGTGGACCATGTCCCCAGATGAGAAGACTGGCTTGTTTATAGGTGTGTGGGAAGCATGATGAAACTATCACCATGAACAGGTTGCCTGTGTTCCTAGCACTCCCTCCACCTTCAGTACAGTGCTAGCTAGTGCCTGCTGCAGCTAAAACCCTTTTTAAACCTATTCCTGAAGCTTCTACCTTGATTTGGGTTTCTAGAACCTTTGGAATGCCAGGGAAACCCACATTTCTGGGTATTAATAACATGCTTGCACGGGGTACTGAGGGGACCAGTATCTGGAAGGAAAGGCTCCTTAAAGAGGAAGATGTAGATTATTTCTACCACCCCCACCCCCTCAGCTGGCCCTTCTGAGGCATGGAAGAAACAGGCCTGGAGTTACTTGAGGCTTTCTGAGCCACTTGAGCCTTCCTTCTCTTACCCCAGTTGCATGTTGTAGTGCAAAATTCTAATTCCTGACTTTTGCATTTTGTTTTGTGACTTCCTTACTGGTTTACTGTTTTAATGTGTCTGCATAAACCTGGGTGGCTTTGTCTCTTGTAGTAAATACCTTCTTATCTTATTGATGAGAACAGTGAGGCACTGAAGGGTTAAGGGAATGGCTGAATCACTAGAACCAGGATCTATCCAATTTCTTGTCTGTCGAGAAAGCACTTGTAGATGCTTCCCGCTTAGCTTATGTTTGGGTTCAAATCGAGGAAACACAGGGATGTGTGGGGTGCATCAGTGCCTCACCTCTAAGTGCCTAGGGCCAGACCGCAAACATTTACATGACCCTGGAAAGCTTGGGTGTGGCACCCCTGAATGATACCAAGATCTTCTGGAAGCTACATGTCACCCAGGAAGGTAAACAGATTCTGCACTGTTTCTTACCTTGGAGCCAGGCCTCCACAAAAGCTCCATTTTCAACAAGGTCGGCCTGAATCCCTCTACAGCCAGGAATCCTACATTCTTCTGTGACTCACTTCCTATTTGGGTGGAGGCTTGTGGAGACAAAAATATCTCTAAGCTGCTTCCAGGGAAACAGGGCTCCGCCCCCCAGGGCCTTAAAGCAATAGGCCCTCCAGACATGCTGTCTCGGAGCTAATGAATTGTGGAGCAAGGCATGGTTTGAATCCAGTGGACCTGCTGCTATAACCCAGGGTCCAGGTGCTTCCTACCCCCTTACTAAGGCTTGGTTCTCTGAAACTATACCTCCAGCACCCAAGGAACTCCCCAGAACCATTCATAGAAGGATCAGCACCGGTCTCACCTTGGCCTTCTTTGCATTTTGTCTCAAACTGGGTCACAGTACTCTTACCCGAAGCCCATGTCATCTTAAGGTTTATCAAGTGCTAAGCCAAGGCAGTGGATATATGAAATGGTCCATGTAGGTGACTCCTTAAGGGTATGGTTTCAAAGTGGTCACCTCTTTAAGGACAGTTACGTGATTTGCCCTGTACCTGCCTCTGCGATTTGACCAGACTGAAGCACACTTGCACACTCAGCATTTTGATACTCCTAGACTGGTCAGGTTGGCCTAAGACTACAGGGATGTGCCTCCATTCTGTGCTCGTGTGTTCAGAGCACCTTGACTCAACGAAACCCACTGGGAGGTTCTGTTTTGGAAACCTGAAGAGTGGATTGGTGCTGTACCCTCCCTATTCTGGATTTGAACTGGTGGTTCACCCAGGACCAGTGTGTGATGGTCACCCAGTGACCATCTTAGGGTCAGGTCCTGCTTCAGCCCTCTAACTTCTCATTCATTCCTAGATGAGGGATACAGCCATTCACCAGGGCTCTATCCAAAGTCCTTCCAAAGGTTCCAACTGTGGTTACAAACCTGTTAACCACTGGCCAGAGGCAACAAACTCATGGCCAGTCCTGCAGGAACAGAGGTCAGCAGCCTTGAGGTACAGTGAGTTCCAGTTGTCACACCATTCTGATAAACGTTCCCGAACCCTCCTGGGTGCTTTGAACACATGTACCATCTGGTAACCCTGGCAACCCTGGAAGCAGGAATGTACACTTTCTCACAAAGGTAAGTGGCTTACTTCTCAAACTGGGACCCTTTCTGTGCTTCTTCGGAGCTTGAGATTCAATGGGAAAGTAACATTTGGGGTTATCTGATAGCCTTGATATTGTGTGTCATGTTTTTAAGAATTATTTATTTCATGTATACGAGTACACTATCACTATCTTTAGACACACCAGAAGAGGGCATCAGATCCTGATTATAGATGTTTGTGAGCCACCATGTGTGTGCTGGGAATTGAACTCAGAACCTCTGGAAGAGCAGTCATTGCTTTTAACCACTGTGCCATCTCTCCAGCTACTCCTCCCCTTTAAATTTTTATTTACTTTATGTACATGATCACACTGTAGTTTTCTTCAGACACACCAGAAGAGGGCGTCAGATCACATTGTGGTTGTGAGCCATCGTGTGGTTGGTGGGACTTGAACTCAGGACCTTTGGAAGAACAGTCAGTGCTCTTAACCACTGAGCCATCTCTCCAGCCCTTCCATTAAGTTCTTAATCAGCATCCTCCCACCAGACTTGATTCCTTCACATCTCATGTTGATCTTCAGGCAGACTGCTGGTACACAAAGAACAGAAATAAATATCCAGTCATACTGCTTGCATGCACTCTTAAGTGAATGCTCAAAGCAGATGGTAGGAATTCATTTTCTGAATTAAGCTTAGTGTCTGTGTGTGTATATGTATGTGTGTGTATGTAGGCATCCCCTACATCAGCTATGATCTAGAGTTAGGGACATGGCTTAGTGGATAAATATTGCTAGCCAGATGTGAGAACTTGAGTTCAAATCCCCAGACTCCAGGGATATTACAGGGATGTGCTTCTGTAATCCTTGTGTTCGTACAGGGTAAAAAGGAGATGTCTTAGTTACCGTTTTTTTTTTTTTTGCTGTGAGGAAACACTATGACCAAGGAGACATAAAACATTTAATTGGGGGACATTGCTTACACTGTCAGAGGGTTAGTCTATGATCATCATGTCAGAAAGTATGGTGGTAGGCAGGCTTGGGGATGAGAGCTAACATCCTGATCTGCTGGCAGACAGGTAAAAGGAGAGGGAGAGGAAGGGATGGATGGATGGAGGTATGGTGGGGGTGGGGTGGGGAGAGAGACATAGGCACTCTCTGGGCCTGTATGTGCTTTGTATGGGCTTTTGAAACCTCAAAGCCACACCTCAGTGACACACTTCCTCCAGTAAGGCCGTACTTTCTAAACCTTCCAAAACAGTTCCACTAACTGGAAACCAAACATTCAAAGGTATGAAATCACGTATGGGGGCTATTATTGTAGTTTGAGTGTGATTGGGCTCCATAGACCCATTGGGAGCAGTACTGTTAGGTATGGCCTTGTTGGGGTGGGTGTGGCTTTGTTGGAGGAAGTGTGTCACTGTGGGAGTAGGTCTTTAGGTCTCATGCTCAATCTATGCTCAGTGTAGCAGTTCCCTCTGCTGCTTGGGGATCAAAATGTAGAACTTTAGGTTCCTCCAGCACCACATCATCTGTTTGTATGCTGCCATGCTTCCCATCATGATGAAAATGGACTAAACCTCTGAACTAAGACATTTTATGTATATGAGTACACTGTAGCTGAACAGATGGTTGTGACCCTTCATGTGGTTATTGGGAATTGAATTTAGGACCTTTGCTGGATCTGGTAAACCATGTTCGCTCCAGTCGGCCCTGGTCGCTCAGTCTCTGCTTTCTCTGGCCTAAAGATTTATTTATTATTATAAATAAGTACACTATTGCTGTCTTCAGACACACCAGAAGAGGGCATCAGATCTCATTACGGATGGTTGTGAGCCACCGTGTGGTTTCTTGGATTTGAACTCAGGACCTTCAGAAGAGCAGTCAGTGCTCTTACCTGCTGAGCCATCTTGCCAGCTCAAGACAGACAGTCTCATTCAAACCACTATAGGAGGAATACTGTGTAGGCATAATTTTTTGCAACCTACTTTTAGGTTCAACCTCTCTTCCAGATCGCCACCCAGCAGAGGCAGTGGAAGAGAAAAGTTATTAGGATGTGGGGGAAGTGGACCTGTTCAGCAAGAGTTCTTTGGGGCGAGCTCAGTCTGCTTTGGCAGCAGTTCAGTCCCATAGCAAACACCAAATATGACTCAGCAGCTGCAGACCAGTCCTCTAGGCAGGATGACACCAGGCATGAACCAGCAGCTACAGTCCAGTCCCTTCAGCAAGCAGACACCAGGCACGAACCCACAGCTGTAGTTTAATGCTGAAGAATCCACCATGCTCGCCAGCCGGCTTAAAGTCAGGTCACATAAGCAGCAAGCCACCACAGGAACCTTATGAGCAGTTTTTGGACCAGTTTCTCTCAATGGCTGCACACCATGTAAGGCGTAAGGCAGGCCAATACATGTGAATCTTTAACAAAGAGTAGCGAGGCAGAGCAAACCAAACAAAAGCCCAGTGTTCATCTCCCACTGTGGTGTCATGTTTATACTCCCTCATTACAGGTCCTTTCATGTGTTGCTATATCCAAACATCCTTTTACCTGTGGCTGCTTCAGGAAAACAGTCTTTCACGTGTTTGCTTTAGCAGGATGGCCCAGCAAAACATTTGACATAACTCTCCAAAGAACTAGAAGTTTCCATGTCAATACTGAGAGGACCTGGAAGCTTGAGGCAGTCTGGATGTATGCAAGAGGGGGAAAAAAAAGTCCCTATTTCAAACAAGTTAGAAGGTGAGGGCTGACATCAGAGCTGCTCTCTGATCCCCCACCCTCCACTCATGAATGGGCACACTCGTACACATAAAGATAAAAGCCTCATGTGGAATGTTAAACAACATTATGCAGATCAGAAGTATGAAACATGCATGACTCAATGCTCAGATTCAGTCTCTGGAGATAAACTGCAGGATTTGAATCCTGACTCCAGCATTTAATGAGTTGTGTGACCTTGAACCAACCTAGTTAACTTCCTGCCTCAGCTTCCTTGACTGTAAGATGTAATTATGGTTTCTATTTTAAGTTATATTTAGGCTTACATAAATTTAACAGCCTCAGGACTCAGAATAGCACTCACAGGGCTGGAATGTTGCTCATTTGGTAGCAGTATGGAACATTGCATAGAACCTGCCACAGTGTCAAATACATGTGATCCCTACCTAGGAAGTAGGTTCAAAGTTGGTGTGTTGCTTTCTGTGTGTAAGTGTGCTTGTCTGTGTATTGTGTGTGCCTGATGCTTGGCAAGGAGAGGAAAGAGGATCAGATCCCTGGAACTGGAGCTACAGATGGTTGTGAGCTGCCACATGGGTGCTGGGAATTGAACTTGGGTCCTCTGAAAGAGCATCCGGTACTCTTAACTGCTGAGCCACCTCTCCAGCCCCAGTATGTACATATTTATAAACACAGAGGAGATAGACAATATTTTTCTAAAACATGGCATGAATGTAAAGTTCCATTCATAATATGAGCTCAGGGAAATGGAGTTATGACAAGGACCAGTTTGGGGCTACAGAAATGGTCTAGTGAGCAAACCATGGGCCTCAGAACCCATGTGAAAGCCCAATGGGTACGGCAGCACCACCCTCCCCACAACTCCTGTGCACACATGCGCACAAATGCACATACAACGAAAGAATGAGAAATCTACTTTTCCTGGTCCACAGACACTGATTCTTGTCCATCAGTGAAAAAGTGGTGCTGCACAGTGAAGCCAGGGTGTGAATGGGGTTTAGCACTAGAAATATGAGCAGACAACTTCTGTTTCTGCTCTATCTTGTTGAGAACTAGAAATGTAAAAGCAGAGCCCCTGGAAATGGGAGGTGGGACAGGTTGCTGTGAATTCGAGGCCAGAGAAGCTCCCTGCATGGTGAGACTGTTTTCAATTGAGCAGCCAACAAATATGCCTGGTGGTGTGGTTCATGTCAGCGTAGGGGTGGCTCTTGCTTCCCTAGTGGTACCCTGTCTCAACAAACCCAAACGAAAACAAGTGGACCTTAGCCTTTGATCCTGTCATCTAATTTCTGCCCTGACATTCCAAAGAAATAATGATGGAAGCTGGTTCTTATGCAGTGGTATCAGGTGTGTATCACCTGATGTAGAAGTGGAAAGAAAGAGTCCAAAATACGTTCAACAAAGGTCTAATTAAACACATCAGTTCATTTATGCTATGGAAGAACATCCCATGAGGCGTGGAAGTGTTCCAAGTAGTGACAGTGAGCAGGGTTTCAATAAATGCTCCATAGTCTCTTACTGATGATTCAAGCCCTCTTCCTCTCTTCATGGGGCTCATTAGTAGGTGCTGACTGGTTCCCTGATAGTGCCTTTGGGTCTCTGAACAGCCCCAGGTGCTGGCAGCCCCAGGTTCTTTTGCATCTGGCCACCCCCCTTTTCTGGGTTCCCTGTTTATCAGATTGTTCCTGTTTCTGGCTGGACACTGCCATCTAGAGGCCACTGGGCCTCAAAGCATCTGATCCTTGTACTTCACCAGATCACTGGTCTCCAGCCTCAGGGGATCCCTGTTGTTATAGGCATGACCTCTTGGAGGGTCACCTGTTTTCTAGAAGCCTCTGAGTAGGTCAGCACTAGAAAGACCCTTTGTGGTACAATGTCTGAAGATTTTAGGGGACCAAGGAAGCCTTTGAGAACAGTGTTTCAAAACAAAAACAAAAACACGAGAGAGAGAGAGAGAGAGAGAGAGAGAGAGAGAGAGAGAGAGAGAGAGAGAGAGAGAGAGAGAGAGAGAGAGAACGGTTTCACAACCCATGGTTCTTTGAAGCAACTGGGGCTATCTTCAGCCCTCTAATCAGATTTTGCTGGTGGCAGTATGCTTCCTGAGTGAGTTCTGAGGCACCCAAATTTTGTTAATCACAAATCTCGGCCAGTCAGACAACACTATCTGGTGGTGGTGGTGGTGGGGGGGGGGGGGGCGCAGCAGCGGGCCCCTGGGAATCTAATAAACCACGTGACACGAGTTTTCCTGGAAACATACAGACACCTTTGGAGCTAACGAGTCTTTCTGGCTCACTGTATCTACTGAGGCAGGTCTGCGCTTTGAAAGAATTGCAGTCTCAGAGAATGGGTGTCAAGCGGTAATTGACCTCCTATTATGGTCTAAACACAGTGCCCTGGGACACAATGAATACAGGGTGGAAGGGGCAGGGTGTTGCTTCGACCTCTGTAGAGTTTATGGGTTAGTGAAGGCAGACAGTTGGTGGAACAAAGTCTTGTAGGGGGCTTGGATCTGGAGGGGGGTACAGCCGACATAGGACTGAATTGAAGTTTGGAGCCTTTTATAGCTGCCCTTGAGAAGTGGAGGCAGGAAGATCAGGAAATCCAGGCAATCCTTGGATATGTATAGAATTTGAGGCTAGCCTGGGCTCCTTGAGACTGCCTAAAAAAATTAGTGAGCGAAGTTACTTAAATCAAATCTAGGGTTAACTTAGAGTATCCTAAGCTAACTCACCTTGATGGTTTATCTTGTGTATTAGTCAGGGTTCTCTAGAGTCACAGAACTTATAGATAGTCTCTATATAGTAAAGGAATTTATTGATGACTTACAACCTGCAGTCCAATTCCCAACAATGGTTCAGCAGCAGCTGTGAATGGAAGGATCTAGCAGTTGCTCGGTGCCACACGGCAAGCAGTCGAAAGAGCAAGAGCAAGACTCCCTTCTTCCAATGTCTTTATATGGTCTCCAGTAGAAGGTGTAGGCCAGATTAAAGGTGTGTGCCACCACACCTTTAATCCCAGATGACCTTGAACTCGGAGATCTCCCTGTCTTAATCTTCTGGAATCCATAGCTACTATGCCTCAAGATCTCCATACCAAGATCCAGATCATAAACTTCTATCTCCCAGCCTCCAGATTAGGTTCACTGGTGAGCCTTCCAATTCTGTATTGTAGTTTACTCCAAATATAGTCAAGTTGACAACCAGGAATAGCCACTACACCTTGACTGTCAACTTGATGGATCTCAGAATCACCATATAAGCAGATTTCTGGGTAAGCATGTGAGGGGTTACCTAGATTAGGTAAATTGAGGTGGGAAGAATCACCCTAAATATGAGTGGTGCCATTCCATCAGTTCTAGTCCCAGATCAACTAAAAAGGAGAATGTGAGCTGAGCACCCTCATCATCTCTCTGCGTCCTGACTGTGGACATGATGTGACCAGACGCACCACCTCCTGCTGACATGACTTCCTCTTGATGACAAAACTGTAAACCAAAATAAGCCCTCTCTCCCCTTCCTTCTTTGTGTTATCTTGTCAGGTGTTTTATCACAATAAAGTGTAACAAATAGGAGCGGACTCTGAGTGTGACACTCCCTATAGATGCTTTTTACGCCCACAGTGCATTAGTACGGCAGCCACCATAAGGTACAGCCGTTCCTCTTTTTTTTTGGGGGGGGGCGATCCCTCTCCTTTTCTTATTCCATCCTCCACACCCCACACAGCACTCTGCATGAGAGGAACTGGCTGGTACTGATGAATACAGGGAATGCTGGGGTCTGCCTGGGCAGGGTACTGTGGGAGACAGTACTTAAGAGCATCCAGAGCAGGTAGCCTTCCATCCCAATTTCCATCCCAAATGCTTCTCTCATCTCCAGGATCAGGCCTGATCACCACTTGTGTCTCCTCCTCTATCCACCTGGTGCACTCTTGTCCTTGTTATACTGGGCAGAGTGTAGAAGAGAGACTTATCCCCATGGCCTGGTGCAGATGTGGCTGTGGTTGTGATAGGGGCACTTTCACAGTCTCTATTATAGAGACACTCTTGTATTCTATATTACGAAAAGGGATCTGCATCTGCGCACACAAGTTATCAACAGCTTAGTGACCTTCCTCTGTCCATAGCTGGGTTGTTCTGAGTTAACCATTCCCAGCCCAGATACCCCTGGGGGAGTACAAAGCTGGTACCAGCCAGAAGCAACTAGACTCAGTGTTTCCAGAAATGCCTGAGCCCAAACACCCACAGAAAGAGGGAAGACTCTAGGGGCAACAATGGAAGCAACACAGAGGTCATGAGGATAGGCTCAGCAATGTGTCTGACCCCTAATCACAGAGGTAGGACAGAGCTCTGCAGTGATTGCCTTTGTCTCTCCCTGTCACTTGCCAGCTGGAGATCAGATGAAAGACTGATCTTTTAGGATGTCACCCTACTGTCTTCTCAGATTGCTGGCTCTTTGGATGACCGTTAAAGATCACTCTCGCTCACTGGCTTCTGTAATGGTAGGCTGAACTACTCCAATTACCTCTGGGCTCCTGTGTCTGGGTGTCTGCCGAGGGCAGCAGTGCTACAGCTATGGCCATGGTGAGCCACCGAGGGAGGGAGACTCACATGCTCTGAGCTGGCCCCACCTCACCCCCCAAGAGATACACAGGGCGGGGCGTGGTGGTGGTGTGGAGTGGGGAGGCACCCGTCCTTTACTCTGCAGACTTTCTTGTCACAAGGATGGGAAGAATTTAACTATTTCTACTTGAGAAAAGTAGCAGACTCTCGAGTCTAAGAGTAAAATTCTAAATGTGATGTTTCCCCATGCTTTGTCTTTGAGCAATGCCGAGGCTTATAGCACAACCCACAGCTGCACAGGATGTAAAGCAAGTGTCACAATGTTTCTTTTCCGGCTGGATTTTTGGGCTCCTTTTGTAGCGATTTGTGTATGCCTTTGTGGGGGGAGGCAGATACTTGTGTGTGCCTGTGGAGAGAGAGGCCTGGGGTTGACCTTAGTCTTCTTCCTCAGTTCTTCATATTACTTGTTGAGATAGGCTTTGCTTGCCAATAGGGCTGCTCTGGCTAGTCAGTTGGCCCTGGAGACTCCAGTGCTGGACTTGCAGGTGGGCCGTCATGTCTGTCCTGTTTCCTTGAGTTCAGGGATCCAGATTCTGACCCTGATACTTACCTGGCATGGCTCTGTCCCCAGAGCCATGGCCCCACTGCTCCTGAGCTCTCTCTGTCTCTCTTGCTCCAGGGACAGAGCTCTTGCAGCCCAGGCATAGAGCTGAGGGTGACTGAGCTTCTAACCCTCCAGCTTCCATATCCAGAGTGCTGGCTTTCTAAGCATGCACCACCACTACCACCATCACACCTGATTCACACAGTCCAACTTAACCTAAGAGATACACCTTCTCCTGCAACGATGGCCTGTGTTATTTTTAATTACCCCGAGTCTGCCATCCAAACCCTAAACCATCCTGACGTTGCTTATCTCCTGAGATCAGATGAGGCCAGCCACCTTCGCTGACTAACTCTGGTATTTCTCCACATAGGGAGCTGTATGATACATTGTAGTCCTTCATGAACATTCAGAATCCAAAGATTTGTCCCAGGGCGGGGTGACCCATCCCAGAGAGGGGTGACCCATCCCAGAGTGAGGTGACCCATTCCGGAATGAGGAGACCCAAATGACAAGCACCATTTCCTTCACTCAGGAAAACTTGAAAAGAACTAAACCGAGGGCAACTAACTCGGCAGTTGTTTTGTTTTGGGTTTTTCTTTTTTTTTTTTTTTTTTTTTTTGGTTTTTCGAGACAGGGTTTTTCTGTGTAGCCCTGGCTGTCCTGGAACTCACTGTGTAGACCAGGCTGGCCTAGAACTCAGAAATCTGCCTGCCTCTGCCTCCCAAGTGCTGGGATTAAAGGCATGCACCACCACCGCCCGGCTTTTTGTTTTTGTTTTTGTTTTGTTTTTGGTTTTTTCGAGACAGGGTTTCTCTGTATAGCCCTGGCAGCATATGTTTAACTTTACAGTTGAAGACAATGTCAGAGGGCAGCAGGGAAGCTCAGCTGGTAGAAGTATTTGTCATGCAAGCCTGATAGCTTGAGATCTATATCTGAAAACTGCTGTGGAAGGAGAGAACCAACTCCTATAGATTGACCTCTGATCTCACATGTGGCATGCATGTGCCTGTACTCATAAAATAATATATTTTTACATAATATTTTATGTGTCACTTATATAATAAATGTGTGTTTATACATTATATAAAATAACATATATAATTGATAATAAATAAATAAAATAAATGATATTGGACACTAGGCATCTAACCCCAGAGGGAGAAGGGTCAGAAGTTCAAGGCCATCCTCGGCTACACAGCAAATGTGAGACCAGTCTGGACTGCATGAGACACAATCTGAAAAACAAAAATTAAGACGGGGGCTGAGGAGAGAGGTCACTGGACAGAGTGTTTCCTTTGCAAGCATGAAGACCTGACCTTGAACCGCAGAACACACATAAAAGCTGGGTGTGGTGACACATGCTTATAAGCCAGCACTGCAGAGCTGGATCTTTGCCAACCTAACCTACTCAGGGAGCTGCAGGTCAGTGAGGGACTGTCAGGGCCAGTCGAGTGGCTCCACGGGGAAAGGTGCTTGCCTCCAAGCCAGTCAGCCTGAGTTAGATTCGAGCCCCACGGGGGAGAAAGAGAAAACCAACCCCCACATGGTTCCTGATTTCCACACTCATGACCTACCGGCATGAGTGTATCTACAGGTACACTCACAAGCACTGTATGCATGCAAGAAATGTAATTAAAAATTGGGATGGAAGGCTGGAGATATGGCTCAGTGGTTAAGAGCACTCACTGCTCTTCTAGTTCAATTCCCAGCAACCACATGGTGGCTCACAACTATCTGTAATGAAAAAATTAGGATGAGGACTGGAGAGATGGCTCAGCAATTGAGAGCATATGTGTTCTTGAAGAGGACCTAGATTCAGTTCCCAGCAACCACATGTTGACTCACAACAATCTGTAATTCTAATTTTAGGGGCCCTCTTCTGACTGCTGCAGACACCAGGTACACAGTGGTGCCTGTATAGGCATGTATGTGCATGTGCATATGCATATGCATAAAATAAAAATAACTTTAAAAAATGTTAAGGCCCAAGCTTCTTGTGTGTACATCACCCCACCTTCTAGGATGGTCACGTGTTCTGGATAGAAGAAAAACCCCAGGAGCTCCTAAGTCACCAGAAGAGAAGGGGCCATCCTGTGTCCAGCTGAGAAATGTTCATTTCTACAATGTTTCCAAGGGACAGTTTGTGCAGGCAGTGGTGGCACACACAGGAGGCAGCAGCAGAGGCAGGGGGATCTCTGTGAGTTTTGGGGCCAGCCTGGTCTTCAGAATGTGTTCCAGGACAGCCAAGGCTGTTCCACAGAGAAACCCTGTCTAGACAAAAATACACAAAAAAGCAAGAGGAGAGGGGAGGGGGAGAGAAGGGGAGGGGAGGGGAGAGAGGTCAGCTCAGAGCCTTTGGGAAATTCCACCAGGACCCAGAACATGAAGGCCCCTCCCCTCCTGGAAGAGCAAAGACATGGGGTACACAGGCACCCCACCCCTCCAGCAGGGAGAGGCTGATTACATTCCTCAGGAAGACCACGGTGGAGGGGGGGGGGAGGGACACCGGCTGCTGGCCAAGAGCAGATAAGGGAAGCCCTTGCTACATCATTACTTAAGGACCAATCAGTGCTCAGGGGTTAAGAGCACTGGCTGCTCTTCCAGGGGTCCCGGAGTTCAACTGCCAGCAACCACGTGGTGGCTCACAACCATCTGTAATGGGGTCTGATGTCCTTGTACTCTTTTGGCATGCATGTGTACACACAGCTAGAGCACTCATACATTAAATAAATACATCTTAAAGAAAAAAAACATACCCACTTCCCCATGGGCATCTTGGGAGGGTGAAAAGAGATCCGGAGTATAACTTGCTTTGTGTAGTAACAGCACATTGGAAACACTCTGTTAATGGCTTTTGCTTAGTATCTCCTCTAACATCTAATTATATTAGCTGTCCCTCCTCCCTAATGAAAACTCTAGAGATGAATCCTTAGGGAGAGGAAAAATGATCAGGATGAGGTTGCTAGTGTCTTCTTCTTTTTTTTTTCCTGTCTGAAAGAATTATAAAAACAAAACTGTCTGATGGTAAAGAGCTAATTCCACTAAAAATGGAGTCATCTGCGGTGCTCTCCCGATCCGAGCTTTAGCTGACAAAACACAGCCTTCCAAGTATGTGTGCCATTTTAATTGGAATTCTTTTAAATAACCGTGTTTACAAACACACATAATTCAATTGTTCCACATTCTCAGCCCAGCCTTTCAAAACAGTTCAGCCGCATTCTTGTCCGACTCTGCCTTCAGAAACATGGCTGAACATTATCTTTCTGTTTCTGTGTTGAGGCCTCACTGTTTGCCTGGGTTCTGTAACTTATGGGTGGTCCCTTTATCAATACTTACTGATACTATAGTGTTTAATTAATGGCTGATTGATTGTTTGTATTCAAGTGTGATTGCATGAATGTGGCAACCAGAGAACAACTCCAGGAGTCAGTTCCCTCCTACCATGTGGAGCCTGGGTTTGAACTCTGGTTGTCAAGCTGGGCAGCAGCTTGCCCTGCTGATCCATCTTGTCCACTCCAGCATGATGCTTTCTAAGATTCTGTGGTGATCTTGAGTTCCCAGTTTCTGTCAGATTTCATCACACTTTAGAACTAAGGAATCCCAAGGGGAAGAGAACAAAGGCCGAGAGTGTAAGAAGGGAAGCAGTTCATGATTGGCAGATGAACGGATAGAGAAGGCAGAAGATGACTTCTCACGTAGCTTGAGCTGGATTCAGACTCACTATGCAGTTGATGATGACCTTAAGGTCCTGACCCTTCTGCATCCAGCTCCCCATTGCTGGGGTTACCGATTGCCTACAATTGTTTCTCTTTAATGTTTTGAAAACAACCGCAATGTTTTAATAATATAGAATATAACTTGGAAGAAGGCAATTTTTGTAATTAGTTTGCATTGATAGAATAGTTCTGGTCTATAGGGTCTTGTCCTAGCCCAGGCTGGCCTCAGATTTGGGCAGTCCTCCTGCTTTTGCCCCCACGTGTTAGAATTACAGGTGGGAGACACCAATCTGACTTTACAGCCACAGAATTTCTAAGAAGGGGCTGGCAAGATGGCTCAGGGGGTAAGAGCACTGACTGCTCTCCCGAAAGTCCTGAGTTCAAATCCCAGTAACCACATGGAGGCTCACAACCACCTGTAATGAGATCTGACTCCCTCTTCTGGTGCTTCTGAAGTCAGCTACAGTATACTTAGGTGTAATAAATAAATCTTTGGGCTGGAGAGACCAGGGACTGAGCGAGCGGGGCCGATGGGAGCGAGCAGGGTTGACCCAAGAGTGAGCAGGGTTGACCCAAGCAAGCAGAGGTCCTATAATTCAATTCCCAACAACTATTTGAAGGCTTACAACTGTCTGTACAGCTACAGTGTACTCACATAAATAAATAAATAAATAAATAAATAAACCTTAAAAAAAGAATTTCTAAAAGGTGGTAAGTAGGTTTTTTGTTGTTATAAAATAAAGCAGGATTTTACATGTTAATTTGTAGAGTAAAGGGAAAATATATTCTGTACACCTGTTGTACAGGTAACTCCAGATATAAAATCAGATGCAGTTTATTAGCTTAAATTCATGTATCTATTGTGGTGCTGAGCACAGAACCCAAGGCCTAACATGTGCGAAGCACTTGCTCTGCCACTGAGCCATGCCATACCCTGGGCTGCATGTTACAGGGCCATTGAGCCAGCGGTGATGGCAAGTGCCTGTTATCTCAGCGTGTGCGTGTGCGAGGTAGAGGCTGGAAGATCAGGAGTTCAGGGTCACCCCTGGCTATACAGGAAATTCAAGGTCAGCCTGAGCTTCAAAAATAGAGTAAAATAAAACAAAAGGAATGTTATGATTTGAAAAGTCCACTGAGTTGTGTAATACTAAATTGGGAGAGTCCTGAGCCTCAGATACCTCAGTTCCTCTCCTTGAGATGGGGTGAACGACACCATTAACCACATGTTCATGGCATGTTCATTCGCCCTCCCCACCTCTTCTCCTTCCTCCCTCAGTTCATTTTTGTCTGGCTTGTCTCAGTCTCACTTAACACAATGACTCCAGTCCCATCCATTTCCTGCAGATGCCATGATTTTATTCTTCTAAAAATATTATTTATTTTTATATTTATGGGTGTTTTGCCTGCGTGTATGTCTGTGTATCATGCGTGTGACTGGTGCCCACGAGGCCAGAAGAGGGCATTGGATCTCCTGAACTGGAATTACAGGTAGTGGTTACCTTATGGGTGCAGGGAATGGACCTCAGGTCCTCTGGTAGGGCAGCCACTGCTCTTAGCCCATCTCTTTGACCCTGATTTACTTCTTTACAGATGTGTGTGTGCACTTCTGTTGTGTCTATTGTTACCAGGGCCACACCATTGTAACAGACTCCTCATTCCCTCATTTATCTAGAGTCTTGCCCTCCCTACTCTCAGCTGATTCTGTTTTCAGGACTCAAGCTAACAGAGCCCCCCGCCTACCCACCCACCCACTCCCAGCTGGGAATCAGAGCACAGAGCACAGGCTGATTGCAAGCACTGACTGTGGACTTCCCACCATCCATCACACGGTATAGAGTGTCCTTCTGTGTCTAAGATGTGTAAGAAGGGATCCTTACTCTGCCACAGGGGCCTGGTCTTCTCACCATGCTGCTGTCTTCCTGCCTATGGCATTAATTTCTCATACTAAATCTTGTAAAAAGGGCGGTCTGCCTCAGTGTCTCCCTTGAACCTCAAACCTGAAACTTGTATGTTTGTACCATGTTTTCCTAATCTGTGTCATGGCTGTAAACATGGATGTGTGGGTCTTTCTGGTATGCTGACTTAGACTCCTTTTGGACATTCTCAGAAGCTGTATGGATGGATGATATTTATTTCTGTTCTTTGTGTACCAGCAGTTTGCCTGAAGATCAACATGAGATGTGAAGGAATCAAGTCTGGTGGAAGGATGCTGACTAAGAACTTTATGGAAGGGCTGGAGAGATGGCTCAGTGGTTAAGAGCACTGACTGCTCTTCCAAAGGTCCTGAGTTCAATTCCCAGCAACCACACGGTGGCTCACAACCACCTGCAATGTGATCTGACACCCTCTTCTGGTGTGTCTGAAGACAACTACAGTGTAATCATGTACATAGAGTAAATAAATAAATAAATAAATAAATAAATCTTAAAAACAAACAACTTTATGTGAGGAAGGGAAGGGAACTGAGGTGTCCAGGCTAAGGCATCAACAATTCATTATCTTTTCCTGCTTGTGAGGGGTTGGAGGTCTGGGATCAGGGTTTGGTTCTAGTGAGAGCTGCTGTCTTCTCGGTTCTTTCTGCTTTCTCTGCAACTTGACTGAGAGCAAAAGAGCGAGCTCTCTGGTGCTCTCTTTATCAGGGCAGCAAGATCAACCATTTCCTCTGTTAGACTTTATCTATCTATCTATCTATCTATCTATCTATCTATCTATCTATCTATCTCCCTCTTTCCCTCCCTCCCTCCCTCCCTCCCTCCCTCCCTCCCTCCCTCCCTCCCTCCCTCCCTCCCTCCCTCCCTCCCTCCCTCCCTCCCTCCCTCCCTCCCTCCCTCCCTTCCTTCCTTCCTTCCTTCCTTCCTTCCTTCCTTCCTTCCTTCCTTCCTTCCTTCTTTCGTCCCTCCCTCCTCCACCTCTCTCTCTCTCTCTCTTTCTTTCTTTCTTTCTTTCTTTCTTTCTTTCTTTCTTTCTTTCTTTCTTTCTTTCTTTCTTTCTTTCTTTCTTCTTTCTCCCTGCCTTTCTGTCTACCTTTTTCTCTTTTTCTTTCTCTTTCTTCCTTTCTTTCTCTCTCCCTTCCTCCTCCTCTCTCTCTCTCTCTCTCTCCCTCTCTCTCTCTCTCTCTCCTTTGACTTGGTTTTATATAGTCTAGGCTGGCCTTGAACCTAATCCTGCCTCTCCGCTGTGGTCATAAGCATACAACAGCACCCCTGACTTAAAGGAAGCCAAGACTTGTACACACAGCCCTGCCTGCACTGGAATCAGTTGCTTGCCCATGCTCGGGCACCCTGGAGAGTACTCAGGGCTGTACCTGAGGCTAGTTTGTGATGAGAACCAAATGTTCTGCCAGCCTCGGGGAACAACATCACACCTACAGGACTGCTGACTTTTTAGAAAGGATTGTGAACTTGGCTCCCCTCTAGGGGTGGCTGCAGCCCACTGTGCTTGCATCTCTTTCTCTCCTGTCCCCGTTGGTGACTGAATTTGGTTCATTTGCTTTTTTCCTGCAGGAATGTGGGCAGAACTCTTTGGGATGGCTGTGGATAATATATTCTTTTCAAGTACAGACATTTTTATTATTATTCAAATCTTTAAAATGTCAGTCTATTGAATTTGGAGGTTGGTATCATGGCTATGGGGTCAGGTTTTTTTCTCTTTTCCTCCTTGTTCTCCTCTCCCCCACAGTTTTGTGGGCAGACGAGGCTGCTGTGTGTGGTTTTGATCCTCTCAGTCTAACCTCAGTAGTATTGACACTCATGGCTGGCTCCTTCCTGTGGGTCTGTGCACGATTTTGGGCACCTGTCTTTTTTTTTTTGTTTTTAAAGATTTATTTTTATTGTATGCATGTGAGTACACTGTAGCTGTCTTCAGACACACCAGAAGAGGGCATCGGATCCCATTACAGATGGTTGTGTGCAATCATGTGGTTGCTGGGAATTGAACTCAGGACCTCTGGAAGAGCAGTCAGTGCTCTTAACCTCTGAGACATCTCTCTAGCATCTAGCACCTGTCTTAAGCTTCATTTTTTTCCCCCCAGACTCTCACGGAGCCCAGATTGACTTTGAATTTGTTATGCAGTTGAGGATGGTCTTGAACTCCTGATCTTCCTGTCTTCACCACCCTAATGCCTCAGTGCTGGTATTATGGTGTGTACCACCACCTCTGGGTTGTACCAGTATTAGGCAAGTACTCTGTGGTCCTTTCCCACAATGCTGAGATTGTCGGTGTTGGTGTAATGCCACTCCTGGTTTGTGTGGTGCTGGGGATCAAATGCAGGGTAGCCTCCTATGCTAGGGATATAGGATTTTTGTTGTTTTCAGACAGGGTCTCCATATATATCCTAGGCTGGCCTTGACTTGTGACACTCCTGTTTCAGCCTTCTGGCTCCTGAGCTCATATGAGAGTCACCACACAGAGCAAGTAAGATGTTAACAGTCCCCTTGAGCTTTGCAGTAAGGAGGCTCCCTCTCTTCAAGCTGTTCCCACACAATGACTCCAGGCATTGTCTAGTGTCCCCGGCAGGCACGCCTGTTCCTCTTTGAAACTCCGCTCTGTTCCTTTCTGTATGCTTCATTAACCCAGTCTTTTTTAGTAATCAGTGGCTGAACTCCCATCTAAGGCATGGGCATCTGGCTCCATTACCCTTTACTTTCTTCCGATCTGTGCTGCGCCCTCACCCCACCTAAGCTTCAGTTAATCCCAAAGGTGGGAGGAGAAAGACCACTGACCCAAACCATCATGACCAAATTAATTAAACCAAGCTTTTGTATGCATGTACACAGCCGCCTCCCCCTAAGGTGGGGTTTGAGAAGTCAGCATTGGATATGAGGAAGACAAGGCTTTTATAGCTCAGGGGTATCGGGTTTCCAAATGGAGGTTTTGGTGGGCAAAATAGGTGGGGTTACAGGAGCTGACCATAAGCATAGCAAGCTAGTCCCTCCTGAAACAAAGACCTCTTTGCAGAGGGCAGAACAGGGTTGTCGTTGGTGGTCAGATAAACTTTTGAAACAAAGGTAGGGTTGCGAAATGGTTATAACCAACTTTTTGGAAGGAAGACATGATTGCCATTCCTGGAACAGGCTGTCCAGGACCATTTGCAGTTAAGATTATAGGTGGTGCATAGCCCAGTGCTTGAGAAACAGGGGTTTATCATAACCAGGAGTGAGACCAGTTTGTCTTTGTTGGAAGACAGCTTTTAAGCCTAAGATGCAGGTAGGCTGGTTCTTCACTTCCAAGGAACAAAGGGGAAGTGCAGGGGAACAAGGACAACAGCCTTGAGGGCTCCCCTTGTGAAGGTCTCAGAGTGCATGGACAGCCACTGGGGCTTTGCGAGCTGGGGAGTAGCGAGGCACCCTCCTCCTTCTAATGAAAGTCCAAGTGACAGTGGCCCGTGGCCCATGTCCAGGACTCAGAAGGTGCCTCGGCAATTGGGTGACACCTGTCCACCCCTGCATACTCCAGTCCCACTCACCACCTCTTTCAAACCTTGTGAACCCCAATTCTAGAAGTTCCAGGAGCTGCCTGGGGTCTATTCTGTATTTATTTACTTAGGCTGAATCTTGCTATGTAGCCCTGCTCTGGCACACCTTTATCTAGCCTCTAATTTGAGGCAATCCTCCTGCCTCAGGCTTTCCAGCGCTGGGATTACAGGTTTCCAGCACCACCGCTGACTTAACCGCGTTCCTTCTTCTTTTTGCTTTTCAGTGCTGAGACTTGAACTCAGGATCTCGTGCATGGTAGACAAGTGTCCTGTGGCTGAGCTACATCCCCAGCCATTCCTGATTTATCCACGGCCTGCATCCTTCACCTCATCTCTACCCAAGGGTCTGATGTAGCTGAGACCAGTCACATTTAAATTCAAAGCTGTTAGCATATAAAAGAAGATTAATGTCTTATCTATCTTGGGTTCTCTGGTGGCCCCTTGTCAGTTAGAGTAAACAAAAGCTGGGAGAGCAGGAGAAAACAGGGCAGATTTGTAACTTGTGTGTGTGTGTGTGTGTGTGTATATGAGAGAGAGAGAGAGAGAGAGAGAGAAAGAGAGTGAGTGTGTATGAGAGTGTGAGTGTGTGAGTGTGTGTGACAGGAAGAGAAGTTCAAGGACATTTGCAATAACAAAATAAGGTGTGAGGCTAGCCTGGGTTACATGAGACCCAGTCAGAAAACCAGCCAGCCAGCTGGGTGACGCTGGTGCACACCTTTACTCCCAGGACGTGGGAGCGAGGCAGAGGCAGTTAGAGGGCAGCCTGGTTTACAGAGACAGTTCCAGGACAGTCAGGGCTAAAGAGAAAGCCTGTCTTAAAAAAAAAAAAAACAAAATAAAACACACAACAGCAAAATAAGCAATCTATGCTCTCTAAGGGCTGCTGTTTTAACCCTTGTCTTCTTCTGTGCCCACTTTGAGCCATCAGGGTGTCCTGGAAGTGCACAGTGCCCCCTTGGGTTCACTGTGCTGCCCTTTGAAGGTCTACAGTGTCAAGCCTCTCACTTTGGAGGGGGCCACAGTTGGTGTGGAAGGAGACAGAAGGCAGGACAGAACAGGGCCTCACCTGAGTGTCTGCACTGTGAATCCAGAACAGGCCACTGTGTGGCCTTCATCAAGTGCTTTACCTGAGTCTGAGCCTGTTCTATAAAACAGGATGCCCCTCCCCAAGATGCCTTTTATTAAAAAAAAAATCCCTCTTAAAAAAAAAGTTGCACATATCATAGAATCCACTCAAATTATACAATTCAACTTAGAGTATTTAGATGTGTTATACTTTTTACTTAAAATCTTGCCGTGACCAACCCTGGTCTAGAAAGTGCCCTGTTGCTCAGGCTGGCCTTGAACTTGGGGTGAGTCCCCTGATTTAGCCTACTGAGTGCTGGGGTTATAGTACAGCCACACCACTCACAATCCTCACTATGTGCTTGCCAGCAGCATGTGTTGAAGCCCAAGGTCGAGTCAGTTTTGTCCTCTCCTCCCCACCAGGTGGTGGAGGTCTAACTCAGGTTGTCAGGCTAGGGGCAAGGGCCTTTGCTCCATGAGCCATCTTGCTGGCCCAGCATCTGCACTGTGGCCAGTACTGGTCAATGAGGCTCTTCCCATAGAGACAGGGTCTCTTCTCCCTATTCAGGAGTCCAGGGCCTCAGGGTTGACTGTGATGTCACTAGCCCCTCTGAAATGCTCTTTAATGTCCAGGAGGCATTTTCAACCTCATGCTGATTTCTGTGTTGAAGAAATGCTCCGAGCCTTCCGCTTTGGGGATATTGGTAGGAACTCATGTCAGATACCCCTTTTATTAAAATCCTTAAAGTAAATGCCACTGGCAAAATGTCTGTTTAACATAGACGGAGCCTGAAGAGCCAGGCAGCTTCAACAGTTGCTCTGGAGACACTGGGCTCCTGAAAGTTGTCTCTGACCTCACAGACTCGCTGTGCCATGTGTGCCAATAAAGAAACAAAGGCACTTCTGGCTGTTTGTTTACTTTTTCAAGACAGGGTTTCTCTGTGTAGTCCTAGGGCTGGCCTGGAACTCAGAGACATGCCTGCCTCTGTCTCCCTGTCTCTCAAGTGCTGGGATTGAAGGCATGTGCCACCACCACCTCCTGGCTTTTTTTTTTTTTAAGAGTAGTGAGTGACTGAGATACTAAATAGCAGCTGTTAGTGAGGCTTTTGTTATTTTTATTTGAAACTGGGTCTTACTCTGCAGCCAGGGCCAGCCTCGAGCTTGAATGTGCAAACCTGTTCCTTTAGAGGAATGTCCCACCTTTGCTGGCCTTGAATTCACAGAGATTGCTTGCTTATGCTGGGCTTAAAGGTGTACCTGGTTACACCCAGGTCCTTGTGCATGTTAGACTACCCAATTGTATCGTGAAGCCACTTCCTGGGATGGTTTTGGAGAAGCTAAGTGCCTTCCTGGGAATTTGATTCTTAGAATAGGATGCAAGCAGAGCCAGGAGTCAGGCACCAAGACCTTGAGACTCTCACATTCCTGCCACAACAGTTTCTCAGTCATTCTGAACTCAACCAGCAGGGGGCGCCAGCGCACCATGTTCCTCTGAGTGTCGGGTACCTAAGAAGCTGCCCGTGCTGCTTTCTGCCAGGAGATGACCTCTATGTGTCTTTTCTGCCTGTTCCTTTCTGCAGAGGAAAGTAAGGGGATGCTCTGCTTGGAGCTACCTGGCAACCAGCAACTGAGTAGTGTGATCCTGCCTCCGCAGATGGAAGAAAATGAAAGTGCAGATCGTGTTGTGGAAAGCTGTTACCCTTGGCCTCAGCGTGTTCTATGCAATACCCTGTTTGCACTGCATGTGTGTGTCCACAGAAGGATTAGCTAGAGGGAAAAAAGACCAGTGTTTTTTTCCTATAGAAAGGCAAGAGAGAAGACGACAGGACTCACTGGGTAAATGAAGCTGCCACTAAACCCAGTCCCTGGGATTTACAGGGTAGCGGGGAGAACTGGCTCCCAGGGCTGTACTCTGCAGTCATGCACCTGCTACCCCCAAACAAACAAACAAGTGTTAAAAAAACAAAGAAGAACTAGGCTAGGAACTGTGGGGGTTTGAACCAGGATGGTCCCCGTAAGCTCATAAATTTGAATGCTTGGCTTCCGGTTAGTGGAATTGTTTGAGAAGGACTAGGAGGTATGGCCTTGTTGGGGAAGCATGTCACTGGGGTGGGTTGTGAGGTTTCAAAAGGCCAGGCCAGGCCCAGTGTCTGTCTCTGCTTGCAGCTGTGGATCAGATGTAAACGCTCTGCTCTGTCCAGTGCCAGGTCTGCCTGCCTGCCTGCCTGCTGCCTGCCTGCCTGCCTGCCTGCCTGCCTGCCTGCCTGCCTGCCTGCCTGCCTGCCTGCTGTCATGCTCCTCTGCATGATGATCATGGACTTTCTGAAACTGTAGACAAGCTTCCCAATTAAATGCTTTTATTTTTATTAGTTTTTAAAAACTTTTTATTGACTCTTTGTGAGTTTCACATCATGCATCCCAGTTTCACTCATCTCCCTGTCCCCTCGTGTCTGCCCTCTGCCCTTTCAACTCCCCCAGAATAACACAAACACACACACACACTCACATCCCAAAGCATAGAAAACATCTCATGGTGGAAGCTGCAGTGTGTCCCAGTGTGTCCCACAGGATATCCCTCTGTCCACATGCCTTTACCTGCAAATGCTCATTGCAATGAGTCATTGGTCTGGTAAGAAGTCTCTGGCTTCTGTGACACCAACATTGAATTCTCCTTTCTTTTCTTTTCTTTTCTTTTTTTCCTTACCTACATTGTTCCAACATGCCAGAGGCTGTTCACCTTGGAGACCTGCTGCGGATATGGGTACAGCCCGGCTCGAGATTTACACCCTCTCCCCCGGATTTTCAAGGGCCAGCGAGAGCTCACCGGACGCCGCCGGAACCGCGATGCTTTCCAAGGCATGGGCCCCTCTCTCGGGGCGAACCCATTCCAGGGCGCCCTGCCCTTCACAAAGAAAAGAGAACTCTCCCCGGGGCTCCTGCCGGCTTCTCCAGGATCGGTCGCGTTACCGCACTCCAACATTGAATTCTCACTGGGACTTCTCCTGGTTATCCTATGTGTTACCCTGTGTCATGAGATCTTGGAATTTTGGATCAGCCGGAGTGGCCCTTTCACACACCCCCCACCCCCAAATTCACAGGTGAGGTAGATGTTGGGATAGGCCAACTCAAAAGCCTTGGATCTGGGCATGGGTGGCAGTTGAGCAGGTCAGCCCTCCAGTCCTTACCACACCACCAGGGCCAGCTCTCCAGCACTGCCCTGGCTAGGCCACCCAATGCTGCTACTGGCAGGAAGGAGGCAGCTCTTCTGCTCTCATGCCCTCTGGGTGGCTCACCAGCCAGCTCTCCAGCCAGCTCCACTGTGCTGCTCAGTCAAAATTCGAGGCCCACTCAGTGCTGTAGCTGGCAAGAGTCTGGGCCAGCGTTCCTGCTCTCAGGACCCAGGACCAGCTTTCCCAACTGCTGGGCGTGGTGAGGGGTGAGTCTGACCAAGCCCGCTCAGTCAGTCAACAGGTTCTCCAGCGAGTTAGTGAGGATTAAAAAGAAAAAAAGATAGTTAGATAACATAGTAGCATGACCCAAGTCAATTCTCAGACTGAAGGCAAATTTAATTTTCCAATCTACTTTTTATACATTTTAATTACATGCAAGTATTTTGGGCGAGCAGTACAATAAGGAACTAACAAGGCAGTAATCGAAGTCCTGTGATTACTCCCATGACACTTGTTGAAAAGGGTTTGTCATAATGTCCAAAATGCTTGAGTCCACTTCCTTGTCCAAACCCAAAATCTTGCCTGAAGCCTAGTTCTTCTGTTCCATCCTGAGACTAAAATTCCTGCCTTACCTGACTTCCCTATTACAGCCTAAAGCTAGATTCTTACTGAAACTGACTTCCTTATTATGCCCTAATGTCAGAGTCCTGCCTGAGCTTACTTCCAATGTCAGAGTCCTGCCTGAAGCCCATTTCCTTGTCCTTGGCCAATGTCAGACTCCTGCCCAGAAGGCTTTCCAGCGATGAGGTGTGGGAAGGCATCACCTCCACTCCAGCACAACCCCGTGGTGGAGGAGTGGCAAGGCCAGCATTCCCATGCTGGCTTTACCTTAGGGCTGGATCACCTGTGGCCCTGCTACTAAGGCCAGGTCTACTGTGCTGCACAGACCAGGCTCAGGACCCACTCTCCCGAGTACACAGCTATTGAGGGGCAAGGCCCGCTCTCCCACTCTCATGACTCCCCGGCCAGCTCCCAATTGCCAGTTATGTGTGTTGGGGGTGGGGGAGGTTTATCACCTCTACACCTGTGCCACAAACATGCTGGGGAGGATGTATTTCAGGGGCAGGACACTTAGGTGGCATGAACGTGCTTGACCAGTACGTCAGAGGTCCTAGGTTCACTCCTCCTGGCTGCAAAAAACATCAAAAACAAAGCAAAACAAAAAAGTATAGCAAACCTCTAAAATCAGCCTACCACCACCATCACCACCACCACCAGCAGCAGCAATAAAACAACCCCCAAACCCACAACAAAACACAACAACAAAACAAGCCCCAAACAAACAGCAGAATACCATGGAAAGAGACAGAATGTGAGCTGATTACCTCGTGGGACTGGAGGGAAAAGCTCCGTCATCGACTTAGACATGTTTTCTTTCAAATAACAAAAAATATTACATTTATTGTAAAGACAGGATCTCACTGTGTTGCAAAGATTGGCCTTGAACTCACAGGAATCCTCCAGTCTCAGTCGCAGGAGATTACAAGCATGAGGCACCACACCCAGCCTGTACTGTAATTTTTAGTAGACATGGTCTTTTTCTGTTGCTCAGGCTAACCCCAAACTTCTGGACTTGAGCAAGCCTCCCCAGTCAGCCTCGGGCATGCCCAGCTCCAGGCACACACTGCCCTGCCTGGCTCCATTCCAGCAATGCTGTTCAAGGCCTGCCGTGTTTGAGGGACTGTTTCAGTGGTGAAATAAAACAGATCACCAAGCCCAGCCCCCACTCTCATGGAGGTCGGGGTACCCACTGTGCTGCTTAGACTGAGACCGTTCTGATTTGGGCGATGGAGACCCTGCATCCTGGGAGACCAGGAACAGTCTGTCTCTACGTTGGAGCATACTCCTTTTTTTTTTTTTTTTTCTTCTTCTTCGAGATAGGGGAGCATACTCCTTTGTACTCCCGCTCATTTCAGGTAAGAATCGCTGACCTGTCCAGGGCTGGGGTGCTGATGGTGCTGAGAGATGGAAGGATGCCCTGAGCGCCTGCCCCTGCCCCCATCACTGCCATGACTGGCTATCTCTGCTTTGCAAAGTCAGCAGTGCGACCCACTTTGGTTAATGGAGAGTAGATTTCGAGCTGTCTTCCCAGCATGCCGTGAGGCAGCTGCAGCTATCACTGAAGCTCTTAATGAAATACCTTGAATGGCTGTTACGATGAACATCTTGTTATCTTAGGGTAGCTCATCCTCACCCACAACTGCCTGGGAGCCAAGGGCCGGAAAAAGTATTTGTGGTTTTTTTTTAATATATATTTTTTATTAAGATATGACACTTAATCGTTTCTGTTTGGGCTCGGGAGTGCGGATGACCTTTCTGGCTTTAACTGAGTCTGTTATGTATTGTAAGAGTAGCAGAGAGACTCTGCCTCACATTTTTAGAAGCCCTAGCAAGTGCCATCCACAGCCTGCCTGTTGTCTCCCTGGGCCCAGATCTGGGCTGGACTTTCCCTGCTGACCTATGTGGGGAGGAGACACTCATTTCTTTAGTGACGCCAAAACCTTAGCCCCTGTATCTGTCCATATGACCTTAGGAAATAGGATTCTGGCAGATGGCCAGCTTGAGATGAGGTCATGGTTTTTGTAGGGGCAGTTTGGACACAGAAATGAATACTTCCTCCATCAGGAATAATGCTATCTGAAGATGAAGGCAGAGGTGGGGGTGATGTCTCAATAAGCCCAGGAATAGCCTTGACTGCTGTGCTGGCTAGACTTATGCCGACTTGACGAAGAATGTAGTCATTTAAGAGGACAGAACCTCAGTTAAGAAAATGCATTCATAAGATCTGGCTGTGAGCCGGGCACGGTGGCGCACGTCTTTAATCCCAGCACTTGGGAGGCAGAGGCAGGCGGATTTCTGAGTTTGAGGTCAGCCTGGTCTACAAAGTGAGTTCCAGGACAGCCAGGGCTATACAGAGAAACCCTGTCTCGAAAAAACCAAACCAAACCAAACCAAACCAAACCAAACCAAACCAAACCAAACCAAACCAAACCAAACCAAACTAAACCAAACCAAACAAAAAAAGATCTGGCTGTGGGCCAGCCTGTAAAGCATTTCTTAGTGATTGATGGGAGAGGGCCATCCCTGTGGGTGGGGCCATCCCTGGGCTCTTTTTCTAAGAAAACAGGCGGAGTAAGCCATGTGGAGCAGGACCAATAACCATCACCCCTCCTTGGCCTCTGCATCAGCTCCTGCCTCCCGGTTTCTGCCATGGCTTACTTCAGTGATGCACTATAATGTGCAAGTTTAATCCTGATAAACCTTTTCTTCCCCAACTTGATTTTTGGTCATTGTGTTTCATTGTAGCAATAGAGACCCTAACTAAGATACCTGCCAAGTCGTTAGAAGCCAGAAGAGAGGCACAGGAAGGATTTCCAGCCTTAGTCTTGGAGACCCAGCTTCTAGAGTTTCAAGCCATCATAGTACTATGTATGTTAGCTCTGGAAAGTCACTGTGGTGTGGGCTGGCTAGTTTTATGTCAACTTAACAAACTAGAGTCATGTTAGAAGGGGGAACCTCACATGAGAAAATGCCCCCACTTAGCCTGGAGACAAGGCTGTGGTACATTCTTGATTAATGATTGATGTGGGAGGCCACTCACTGTAAGCACCCTGGGCTGGTATCGGATTCTATAAGGAAGCAGGCTGAGTTAGGCACCATGGGCAAGCCAGTGAGCAGCACCCTCCATGGCCTCTGCATCAGCTCCTGCCTCCATGGCCTCTGCATCAGCTCCTGCCTCCAGGCTCCTCCATCAGCTCCTGCCTCGAGGCTCCTGCCTCGAACTCCCGTCCTGACTCCCCTGGATGATGAAATAAGCCTTTCCCCCACTGAGTTGACTTGACCATGGTGTTTTATCACAGCAACAGAATCCTTAACTAAGACAAAGGTAATGCCTTCCATCTACTCCTGGGTCATCCTCCTCCAGCAGCTAAGCGTGGTTCCTGGGTCATTCCCAGGATTCCTAGTCTTTCAAGGAGGGTCTATGCTATTTGGTCTTCCTCATACAATCTCTCTTTAAAAAAATACTTATGTATCTTTATTTATGATTATAGGTGTTTTGCATGCACGTATGCCTGTGCACCACATGAGAATCTGTCTGCAAAACAACTACAGGGTTGACAACCTACATAAAGATGAGAAGTGTGACTGCCTCCTCTGAGTGGTCCTCTGATTGCAACATATGTACCATTGTCTTAAGGGTCACTGTTCTATTGCGGTGAGGATGTGTCGAGACCAAGGAAGCTTTTAAAAGGAAGCATGTAATTGGGAGCTTGCTTACAGTTTCAGAAGGTTTGTCCATGACCATGATCATCACGGCAGGAAGTGGGGGCAGGCAGGCTGAGAATCATGGTGCAGGAGCAGCAGGGAGACAGAGAGAGAGAGAGAGAGAGAGAGAGAGAGAGAGAGAGAGAGAGAGAGAGAGAGAGAGAAAGAAGAAGAAGAAGAAGAAGAAGGAGGAGGAGGGGGAGGAGGAGGAGGAGGAGGAGGAGGGAGGGAGGAGAGGAAGAAGTGGGAAGGAAGAGAGGAGAGAGAGACTGGGCCTGGTGTGGGCTTTTGAAACTTCAGAGCCCACCCACAGTGACACATTTCCTCCAACAAAGCCACACCTCCTAATCCTTTCCAAACAGTTCCACCAAATGGGACAAAGAATTCAAAACCAGGGGCTGGAGAGATGGCTCAATGGTTAAGAGCACTGACTGCCCTTCCAGAGGTCCTGAGTTCAATTCCCAGCAACCATCTGTAATGGGATCCGATACCCTCTTCTGGTGTTTCTGAACACAGTGACAGTGTACTCATATACATAAAATAAATAATTCTAAAAGAAAAAAAAGTCTGGAAATAAAAAGAATTAAAAAACATATGAAGTCTATGGGGGAACCATTCTCATTTGAACCACTTCAGTCATATACACAATACTGAATGAAATAGAATCTTAACGAGTAATACCTAACAACATCAACGTTTCCCTCTCTCTTTTTCTCTCAATGGCATTTTCCTTTGTTTACTGTCACATTGTTGACTGTGTGTATGGGTAGATCACAAGTAGCAATTTAGGTGGGTATTGTCATGGATAGTTATAGCTGTAGGCATACATTTATGCAGATATATACCTAAAAACACATTCCTAGATAGATGGAGTTGTGAAAGATGTATTTTTGGCTACAGACTGAGATATAGCCACATAGCTATATGTATGGGCTATGGATAGTGTATGTATGGTTTTCTTTTGGGGTAAGTTTATATCCAGGCTGGTCTTGAACTCATTACACAGCCAAGATTGGCCTTGGAGATTTTTTTTTTTTTGGTTATAACCTCTTTTTTTTTTATTACGTATTTTCCTCAATTACATTTCCAATGCTATCCCAAAAGTCCCCTATACCCTCCCCCCTACTTCCCTACCCACCCATTCCGATTTTTTGGCCCTGGCGTTCCCCTGTACTGGGGCATATAAAGTTTGCATGTCCAAAAATATGGAATGCTTCACAAATTTGCGTGTCATCCTTGTGTAGGGCCCATGCTAATCTTCTCTGTATCGTTCCAATTTTAGTATATGTGCTGCCAAAGCGAGCACGGCCTTGGACATTTTAATTCTCCTGTCTCAGCCTACAGAGTGCTGGGATTTCTGGTGTGTGTACCCTGACAGGTTAAGTTGTTTTTGTTTACTTATTTGTTTTAAATTATTGAACGTTTTAAATATTTAGTTATTTCATGTATGGGAAAATGTTTTTGATGTTGTTGTTGCTGGTTTTTATTTTTATTTTTTTGAGTTGGGGTCTCAATATGTAGTTCTAGCTATGAGAACTGGCTATGTACCCCTGCTTGCCTTTGTTTCCTGAGTGCTGGGATTAAAGGCACACCCACCATGCCAGGCAATGTACATGTATGAATGTCAAGGAACAACTTTCTGTCGTCTGTTCTCTCCACCATGGGTTCTGGGGACTGAACTCAGGCTGTCAGGCTTGGCAGCAAGCTCCTTTATCCCCTGAGCCACCTTGTCCCCACTTTTTAGTATTTTTTAAAATGTAAGTTTTTAAAACATATCTCAGTGCAGTGACATTAGTAAGGAACAGATAAAGCAAAAGATGAGCTGAAGGAAGAACATAGGGAAGACTTTTTAACATTTATTTGCTGTGTATGTATGTATGTATGTATGTATGTATGTATGCATGCATGTAACACACACCACGGCACTTGTGTGGTACTCAGAGAACAGCTTGCAGGAGTTGGTCCTCTCTTTCCACTGTGTGGGGTTGGGGAATTGAACTCAGGTTGTGGTGTTCGACAGCAAGCACACTTCCCTCCTGCTGACCCTATTTGTTTGTTTGAGGCTGTCTCATGCAGCCAAGGCTGGCCTTGAACTATGTAGCTGTGGATAGTTTTGAACACCTGATCTTCTGCCTCCACCTCCCAACTGTTGGACTCACAAGCATTCCCCACTGAGTATTTTTAAACACAGATATCACTTTGAGGTTGAACATGCTGGTGCTTAGCGGTAATCCTAGCACTTGGGAGGTGGAGACAGATGTGTATGGAGGTCAGAGGTCACTGTCTGTCTCTTTCTCTGCCCCTCGCTGTTTGCAGGCTTGCAAGGAGGCTAAAGATCAGCATTCTGGTGTCTTCCGCAATCACTCTCCACACTGATTTTGACTCAGAGTCTCTCAGAAAACCTGGAGCTCACTGCTTGCCCAGACTGTTTGGTCAGTGAGCTCAAGGTTCTACCTGTTTCTTGCCACACCCCAGGGCTGGGCTTACTGGTGCACCTGGCTTTTGTGGGCCCTGGGGATTTGAACTCAAGTCCACACGCTTATGTGGCAAGCACTTCGATCCACTGAACCACTGGCCCAGCTCCTACACTTAACGCTTTATGTATCTGTGGGTGCATTTCTGCAGCTCTGACTTCTGGAAGCAGAATCTCTGAGTTAAATGGGAAGCAGGCTTCACACTTAGAGTGGGGGTCTGCCATGCCCTCCACAGAGGCTGAACCAGTTTATATACTCCCAGAGCCCTTTCATTTGAATATTAAGGAGGCCTGCGCCCTGATTTTTGTCCTCTAAGCTGGCAGAAGTGGGACAGATCTGTTACATGTAAATAGGTTACAAGGCAGCAAGCAGGTCTGAACTGGCTCCCACCGGGCAGCATGTTGCTGCTTGTTTTCCAGCCTAGGTACTTGGAAGGGAAAACAAACTGTTTCTTCTCTTCTCTTCTCTTCTCTTCTCTTCTCTTCTCTTCTCTTCTCTTCTCTTCTCTTCTCTTCTCTTCTCTTCTCTTCTCTTCTCTTCTCTTCTTTTTTTCTTTTCTCTTTTCTCTTCTCTTCTTGTTAATTAATACTCTGATGAGCCTTAGCTACTGGGGACCCCCTGAGTGGACCCCGTGGAGCCAGCACACTGGGCTCTTCCTGCACACAAAGGAGAGGCAATGACCCCGGGTAGTCCAACTGGTCAGTTTTTATACAGTTTTCAGGGGTAGAATAGAGCAGCAACCACAATGTGATTGGCAGAACAGTGTGACTTTTTTTTTTTTTTTTTTTTTTAGCTGTCTTCAGATCTCATTATGGATGGTTGTGTAGCTGGGATTTGAACTTAGGACCTTCGGAAAAGCAGTCAGTGCTCTTAGTAGCTGAGCCATCTCTCCTGTCCCCAGTGTGACGTTTAAACGGATTGGTCCTGGGGTAAAGAGGTAGCAAGGGCTTCCCTTATCTGCTGTTGGCCAGCAGCGGGTCTGCCCCCTGTGGTCTTTCTGAGGAATGTAATCAGCCTCTCCCTGCTGGAGGGGAGGGGTGCCTGTGTGCCCTGTGACTTCGCTCTTCCAGGAGGGGAGGGGCCTTCATGTTCTGGGGCCTGGTGGAATTTTCCAAAGGCTCTGAGCTGACCTCTCTCCCTCCCCTCCCCTCCCTCTCCTCCACCCTCGCTTCCCCCTCCCCTCTCCTCTTGCTTTTTTGTGCATTTTTGTCTAGACAGGGTTTCTCTGTGGAACAGCCTTGGCTGTCCTGGAACTAATTCTGAAGACCAGGCTGGCCCCAAAACTCACAGAGATCCCCCTGCCTCTGCCTCCTGTGTGTGCCACCACTGCCTGCACAAACTGTCCCTTGGAAACATTGTAGAAATGAACATTTCTCAGCTGGACACAGGATGGCCCCTTCTCTTCTGGTGACTTAGGAGCTCCTGGGGTTTTTCTTCTATCCAGAACACGTGACCATCCTAGAAGGTGGGGTGATGTACACACAAGAAGCTTGGGCCTTAACGTTTTTTAAAGTTATTTTTATTTTATGCATATGCATATGCACATGCACATACATGCCTATACAGGCACCACTGTGTACCTGGTGTCTGCAGCAGTCAGAAGAGGGCCCCTAAAATTAGAA
This sequence comes from Mus caroli, assembly GCF_978045245.1. Lineage (NCBI taxonomy): Eukaryota > Metazoa > Chordata > Mammalia > Rodentia > Muridae > Mus > Mus caroli. Next base: position 5,512,531 of record NW_028227272.1, read on the forward strand.
TTACAGATTGTTGTGAGTCAACATGTGGGTGCTGGGAACTGAATCTAGGTCCTCTTCAAGAACACATATGCTCTCAATTGCTGAGCCATCTCTCCAGTCCTCATCCTAATTTTTTCATTACAGATAGTTGTGAGCCACCATGTGGTTGCTGGGAATTGAACTAGAAGAGCAGTGAGTGCTCTTAACCACTGAGCCATATCTCCAGCCTTCCATCCCAATTTTTAATTACATTTCTTGCATGCATACAGTGCCTGTGAGTGTACCTGTAGATACACTCATGCCGGTAGGTCATGAGTGTGGAAATCAGGAACCATGTGGGGGTTGGTTTTCTCTTTCTCCCCCGTGGGGCTCGAATCTAACTCAGGCTGACTGGCTTGGAGGCAAGCACCTTTCCCCATGGAGCCACTCGACTGGCCCTGACAGTCCCTCACTGACCTGCAGCTCCCTGAGTAGGTTAGGTTGGCAAAGATCCAGCTTTGCAGTGCTGGCTTATAAGCATGTGTCACCACACCCAGCTTTTATGTGTGTTCTGCGGTTCAAGGTCAGGTCTTCATGCTTGCAAAGGAAACACTCTGTCCAGTGACCTCTCTCCTCAGCCCCCGTCTTAATTTTTGTTTTTCAGATTGTGTCTCATGCAGTCCAGACTGGTCTCACATTTGCTGTGTAGCCAAGGATGGCCTTGAACTTCTGACCCTTCTCCCTCTGGGGTTAGATGCCTAGTGTCCAATATCATTTATTTTATTTATTTATTATCAATTATATATATGTTATTTTATATAATGTATAAACACACATTTATTATATAAGTGACACATAAAATATTATGTAAAAATATATTATTTTATGAGTACAGGCACATGCATGCCACATGTGAGATCAGAGGTCAACCTATAGGAGTTGGTTTTCTCCTTCCACAGCCTGAAGCTGCCTCAGTGGGTGTGATAACTCCATGCCCTTTACCTCCAAGTGTGAGGGTGTTTTGTTACTGACTGATACACTGATTTTTTTTCCTCCTGGGTTTTCATTAATCATCTGCATGTGTCTGTTATCACTCATATGAGGAAAGATTAAATGGTCTGTTTACTTCTCTAACAGTTTTACTAGGTTTTATGTTCAAACTGGGCAAAAACCACAGGCATTTGTCACATGGCAACAAGGAGGCTTTCTGAGAAGTGTACTTCAGGGTGATTTGTCATTGTGCAAGCATCATGGTGCTCACACAGATGTAGATGGGTCTAAGCCAACCATTGGGTGTGGCTTCATCTCTTTATTTATTTTTGATTTTTGGAACAGTGGTCCTCTGTGTAGCGTTGCTGTCCTCGAACTCACTCTGTAGACTAGGTTGGCCTCAAACTCCCAGAGCTCTGCCTGCCTCTGCCTCCTGAGTGCTGCGATCAAAGGCGTGTGCCACCACTGCCTGGCACTCACTTACTCATTTTTGACACGTGACTTTGAGTTCACTATGCAGCAGAAGACCACCTTGAACTTCTGACCATCCTGCCTCCAGCTCCTGAGTGTTGGCATTTGGTTTATGTGCGGCTGGGATGGGATCCATAGCCTCTGGCATGCTAGAGAAACATTTAACCAACTGAGCCACAAGACCAGCCTCTTGCTGTAGCCTCTTGTCATTAGGAGACATGGTAAGCATGAGACATGAGAGCCTGTGGTCAGCAGGGCACAGTTTTAGAGCAAACTATTTTTATGACAAAAAATTAAAATTGTAGCATGGTGAATATATAAATAAAACCATGACCAGTCTTTATCACTACCATTATAAACTATTATGGACTGTGCATAATTGTATTCTATCTATCTATCTATCTATCTATCTATCTATCTATCTATCTATCCATCTACCCACCCATCCACCCACCCATCCATCCATCTATCTATCTTCTATCTTGTGTGGTGTATGTCTATGTGTATGGAAGCCAGAGGTTAACGTTTGGTGTCTTCCACTATCATTCTCTGCCTTATTACTAATTAATTTTTCTGGGGCGACTGGCTTTCTCGCTGAACTGTAACTCACCACTTTAGTGAGCCTGCCTGTCTCACAGGCCCCATACACACACACACACACACACACACACACACACACACACACAAAGAGGGTCTCAAACTCAGGAAGCTACTGAGTACTGGAATTGTAAGCTGTGTCCTGTCACCAAGCTTTTGTGTCTCAGATATTTTTAAACAATTTCAGCAGGTTGGCTTGTATCAGTGTCACTACAGACATAGTATGTGGTGCTATGACGGTGAGATAGCTCCCATGTCACTGGGTGATAAGAATTTTTCAGCTTCATTTTAATTTTTTTTTGAGACAGGGTCTCATGTAGCCCGTGAGAGCCTCTAGGTCGCTGAGAATGTTGATGAACTTCTGACCCCCCCTTTTATCTCCTCAGTGCTGATGGTGCTTGTGTGAGCCATCATGTCTGGTTTTGTCAGGCTGCTGAACGAACCCAGTGCTATGTATGTACCAGGAAGGCAGGCTCTCCATTCACCAGGCTATTGATGTACCTCCAGCCCCCATTTTAACCTTTAAGGGCAAAGATTATGTGTGTGCAGCTGTCTGCCATGTATGCTCAGCATCTTCATTTCTCCCGATGTAGTACTGGAATAAATAAGGTACTTGTTGAGGATGGAAGAAAGCAAGAATTAGGGGCTGCAAAGAAATAGAAGCAGTCATTAATAGTCTCCCAACCAAAAAAAGCCCAGGACCAGATGGGTTTAGTGCAGAGTTTTTTTTTTTTTTTTTTTAATATTTTTATTACATATTTTCCTCAATTACATTTCCAATACTATCCCAAAAGTCCCCCATAGCGCCCCCCACTTCCCTACCCACCCATTCCCATTCTTTTGGCCCTGGCATTCCCCTATATTGGGGCATATAAAGTTTGCAAGTCCAATGGGCCTCTCTTTCCATTGATGGCCGACTAGGCCATCTTTCGATACATATGCAGCTAGAGACAAGAGCTCCAGGGTTCTGGTTAGTACATCATGTTGTTCCAACAATAGGGTTGCAGATCCCTTTAGCTCCTTGGGTACTTTCTCTAGCTTCTCCATTGGGAGCCCTGTGATACATCCAATAGCTGACTGTGAACATCCACTCCTGTGTTTGCTAGGCCCCGGCTAGTGCAGAGTTCTATCAGACCTTCAAAGAAGATCTAATCCCAGTTCTTCACAAACTATTCCACAAAATAGAAACAGAAGGTACTCTACCCAACTCATTCTATGAAGCCACAATTACTCTGATACCTAAACCACAAAAAGACCCCACAAAGATAGAGAACTTCAGACCAATATCCCTTATGAATATTGATGTAAAAATCCTCAATAAAGTTCTTGCTAACCGAATCCAAGAACACATCAAAACAATCATCCATCCTGACCAAGTAGGTTTCATCCCAGGAATGCAGGGATGGTTCAATATATGGAAATCCATCAACGTAATCCAGTATATAAACAAACTCAAAGACAAAAACCACATGATCATCTCGTTAGATGCTGAGAAAGCATTTGACAAAATCCAACACCCATTCATGATAAAAGTCTTGGAAAGATCAGGAATTCAAGGCCCATACCTAACCATGATAAAAGCAATCTACAGCAAACCAGTAGCCAGCATCAAAGTAAATGGTGAGAAGCTTGAAGCAATCCCACTAAAATCAGGGACTAGACAAGGCTGTCCACTCTCTCCCTACCTATTCAACATTGTATTTGAAGTCCTAGCCAGAGCAATTAGACAACAAAAGGAGATCAAGAGGATACAAATTGGAAAGGAAGAAGTCAAAATATCACTTTTTGCAGACGATATGATAGTATATATACGTGACCCTAAAAATTCCACCAGAGAACTCCTAAGCCTGATAAACAGCTTCAATGAAGTAGCTGGATATAAAATTAACTCAAACAAGTCAATGGCCTTTCTCTATACAAAGGATAAACAGGCTGAGAAAGAAATTAGGGAAACAACACCCTTCTCAATAGCCACAAATAATATAAAATACCTAGGTGTGAGTCTAACTAAGGAAGTGAAAGATCTGTATGACAAGAACTTCATGTCTCTGAAGAAAGAAATTATAGAAGATCTCAGAAGATGGAAAGATCTCCCATGCTCATGGATTGGCAGGATCAACATTGTAAAAATGGCTATCTTGCCAAAAGCAATCTACAGATTCAATGCAATCCCCATCAAAATTCCAACTCAATTCTTCAAGGAATTAGAAGGGGCAATTGGCAGATTCATCTGGAATAACAAAAAACCTAGGATAGCAAAAACTCTTCTCAAGGATAAAAGAACCTCTGGTGGAATCACCATGCCTGACATAAAGCTGTACTACAGAGCAATTGTGATAAAAACTGCATGGTACTGGTATAGTGACAGACAAGTAGACCAATGGAATAGAATTGAAGACCCAGAGATGAACCCACACACCTATGGTCACTTGATCTTTGACAAGGGAGCTAAAACCATCCAGTGGAAAAAAGACAGCATTTTCAACAAATGGTGCTGGCACAACTGGCTGTTATCATGTAGAAAATTGTGAATTGATCCATTACTATCTCCTTGTACTAAGGTCAAATCTAAGTGGATTAAGGAACTCCACATAAAACCAGAGACACTGAAACTTATAGAGGAGAAAGTAGGGAAATGCCTCGAAGATATGGGTACAGGGGAAAAATTCCTGAATAGAACAGCAATGGCTTGTGCTGTAAGATCGAGAATTGACAAATGGGACCTCATAAAATTGCAAAGCTTCTGCAAGGCAAAAGACACCATCAATAAGACAAAAAGACCACCAACAGATTGGGAAAGGATCTTTACCTATCCTAAATCGGATAGGGGACTAATATCCAATATATATAAAGAACTCAAGAAGGTGGACTCCATAAAATCAAATAACCTCGTTAAAAATGGGGCTCAGAACTGAACAAAGAATTCTCACCCGAGGAATACCGAATGGCAGAAAAGCACCTGAAAAAATGTTCAATCATCAGGGAAATGCAAATCAAAACAACCCTGAGATTCCACCTCACACCAGTCAGAATGGCTAAGATGAAAAATTCAGGTGATAGCAGATGCTGGCGAGGATGTGGAGAAAGAGGAACGCTCCTCCATTGTTGGTGGGATTGCAAGCTTGTACAACCACTCTGGAAATCAGTCTGGCGGTTCCTCAGAAAATTGGACATAGTACTACCGGAGGATCCAGCAATACCTCTCCTGGGCATATATCCAGAAGATGTCCCAACCGGTAAAAAGGACACATGCTCCACTATGTTCATAGCAGCCTTATTTATAATAGCCAGAAGCTGGAAAGAACCCAGATGCCCCTCAACAGAGGAATGGATACAGAAAATGTGGTACATTTACACAATGGAGTACTACTCAGCTATTAAAAAGAATGAATTTATGAAATTCCTAGGCAAATGGATGGATCTGGAGGGCATCATCCTGAGTGAGGTAACCCAATCACAAAGGAACTCCCACAATATGTACTCACTGATAAGTGGATATTAGCCCAGAAACTTAGGATACCCAAGATATAAGATACAATTTGCTAAACGCATTAAACTCAAGAGAACGAAGACCAAAGTGTGGACACTTTGCCCCTTCTTAGAATAGGGAACAAAACACCCATGGAAGGAGTTACAGAGACAAAATTTGGAAGTGTGACGAAAGGATGGACCATCTAGTGATTGCCATATCCAGAGATCCATCCCATGATCAGCTTCCAAACGCTGACACCATTGCATACACTAGCAAGATTTTGCTTAAAGGACCCAGATATAGCTGTCTCTTGTGAGACTATGACCGGGTCTAGCAAACACAGAAGTGGATGCTCACAGTCAGCTATTGGATGGATCACAGGGCCCCCAATGGAGGAGCTAGAGAAAGCACCCAAGGAACTAAAGGGAACTGCAACCCTATAGGTGGAACAACAATATGAACTAACCAGTACCCCGGAGCTCTTGTCTCTAGCTGCATATGTATCAAAAGATGGCCTATTAGGCCATCACTTGAAAGAGAGGCCCATTGGACTTGCAAACTTTATATGCCCCAGTACAGGGGAACGCCAGGGCCAAAAAGGGGGAGTGGTGGGTAGGGGAGTGGGGGTGGGTGGGTATGGGGGACTTTTGGTATAGCATTGGAAATGTAAATGAGCTAAATACCTAATAAAAAATGGAAAAAAAAAAAGAATTAGGGGCTGGAGATGGCTCAGCGGTTAAGAGCACTGGCTGTTCTTCCAGAGGTCCTGAGTTCAATTCCCAGCAACCACTTAGTGGCTTGCAACCATCTGTAATGGAATCTGATGTCTTCTTCTGGGGTGTCTGAATACAGCTACAGTGTACTCATATAAATAAAATAAATCTTAAAATAAAAACAAGAATGAATGAACAAATTAATTTAGGTTCTTTTAGTTCCTCTGCTGTCCTTGGGTCTGCTCCATGAAATCTTCTTTCTTTCTTCTTTTAGATTTATTTCTCTTTGTTTTAGGTGTCTGAATGTTTTGTCTACATGCATGTATGTGCTCCACGTGTGTGTATCAGTTCGATGCCCTGGATTGAGAGGCACCATGCAGATGCTGGGAATTAAGCCAAGGTCCTCTGCAAGAGCAACAAGTGTCCTTAACTATCTACTCATCTTTCCAGTCCTGTGGGGCCAGGAAGCCATGGGACTGGGAGGAGCAGGCCTGGAGCAAGTCTTGGCATGCTCAAACCCCAGAAATCTGGTCCTGAGATTGGCAGGAGTTGGATGGCTCCCTCTCCTGCCACAAGCCTGCATGTTCCAGTGCAAGAAGCCCTATGCCCCTGACCCTTGCCTTGCCAGAGGAGGTCATGTAGGCAGTTAAACTTCCTTTCTCCTTATGAGGTCCCGTCTAGCAGCACCTGGGATTCCTCCTCATGCAAATGAGACATCCCCAGCACCTGGCCCTGGCCAGTTATACACACTCACCCCAATAGTGATAGCCCCTATTCACTTCCCCAAAGTTTAAAAAGCCTTTGTTCTCCCCAATAAACTGAACTGGTTCCTGTGTGTGTGTGTGTGTGTGTGTGTGTTCACTCACAGCTGCACCCACCCGCCAAACTGGCTAAACTTTCCTTCCTCTAGTCCAGCCTGGTGCATGAAATGAACTGACACCACTGGGCGTGGTGGCGCACGCCTTTAATCCCAGCACTCGGGAGGCAGAGGCAGGCGGATTTCTGAGTTCAAGGCCAGCCTGGTCTACAAAGTGACTTCCAGGACAGCCAGAGCTACACAGAGAAACCCTGTCTCGAAAAAACAAAAAAAAAAAAAAAAAAAAGAAATGAACTGACACCACCCCCCGACTCTCCCTCCCCCTCTCACCCCTATCAAGAAGCAGACACAGGGCAGCACAGCCCTTAGTTTCTTTCTTTGTTTTTGAAAAAAAAAAATCATTAATTTTATTTACGTTTATTAACTCTCTCTTTCTCTCTCTCTGCATGTGTGAACACATGCACACATGGAGGTCAAGGACAACGTAAGAAATTAGCTCTCTTCTCCCACCATCCTAGGCATTGAGCTCAGTTGTCAGGCTAAGCCTGACCTGCTAAGTCGTCTTGCTGACCCACGTCTCTAATTTTTTTTTAAGATTTATTTATTTATTATATGTAAGTACATTGTAGCTGTCCTCAGACACCCTAGAAGAGGGCATCTGATCTCATTACAGATGGTTGTGAGCCACCATGTGGTTGTTGGGATTTGAACTCAGGATCTCTGGAAGAGCAGTCAGTGCTCTTAGCCGCTGAGCCATCTCTCCAGCTTTTTTTGTTTCCATTATCTCTAATTTTAACCAGATTTTTAAGTGATATGTATGCATTAAACATTAGTAATATTTTGCTGAGATGGTCTCTGGGAACATAGCCTGGCTTGGTACATAGCTGAGATGATTCTGAACTCTGCTTTTCTTGCTTTCATCTCCCAAGTGCTAGGATTACAGGTGTGGGCTGCTATGCTCAGTTTATGGGGTGCTGGAGGTCAAACCCAGGTTTCACGAATGCTAGACTAACAACGCTGTTAACTGTGCTACATCTCCAGTAGCACCCAGCACTTATACCTTACTACTCCCCCCACCCACACTCGTTGGTTAATACCACACTGACAGCAGTCCTGTGATACACCAGCTCTCAGTTCTTTACCTCCACAGGCACTCGCTGGACAGGCCATCGACTTGCCCTTGGCTGCCAGATCCAGGTTGATGGGGGCTTGCATTGATGTCTCAAGCTTTATAACCAGCTCTTTAAAAACCATTTTTAAAATTATTTATTTAAAGTATATGAGTTCACTGTAGCTGTCTTAAGACACACCAGAAAAAGCCGGGCGTGGTGGCGCACGCCTTTAATCCCAGCACTTGGGAGGCAGAGGCAGGCGGATTTCTGAGTTCGAGGCCAGCCTGGTCTACAAAGTGAGTGCCAGGACAGCCAGGGCTACACAGAGAAACCCTGTCTCGAAAAACAAACAAACAAACAAACAACAACAAAAAAAAGACACACCAGAAAAGGGACCTCATTACTGATGATTGGGAGCCACCATGTCATTTCTGTGACTTGAACTCAGGACGTCAGGAAGAGCAATCAGTGCTCTTAATGGCCGAGCCATGTTTCCAGCCCCTAAAAACCATTTTTATTACAACCATTTATTTCATGTGTGTGTGTTTGTGTGTGTGTGTGGTGTGTTTGGGTATGTTTGTGTGCTTGTGCCATGGCACACATGTGGAGGTGAGGAACAGCTTGCAGGACTGGTTCTCTTCTACCATGTGGGTTCTGGGGCTTGGGGAGGAGAATCCTTACTGCTGAGCCATCTCTCCTCCCCTGCAAGTCTTTGATCTTCAGCTGCCTGGTCTCAATAGTCTTCCCTTCCTTGGAATGCTCTTTGAGAATGCACTGATGCAGGGTGTGTGAGTCCAGTTGTCTCTATGAGAATGTGCCACTGTTCTGTCCCTGGGCTGCAGGGGAATGGAGTATGACATACTTTATGGCCAGGAAAACATTAATGAGAAATGAACCATCGGTGAAATTAATTCCAAAGATTTATGCATTCCTGGGTGACTAAGTAGCTCACAGCTGCTCATCTGAACCCTCCAGCAGCTTCCCTCACCTCCTGCTCTTAAAATCCCTCTTCCCCGAAGGCACCTGCTTAGGACATGGAGCAGTTAAACAAATGCATGTTGGGACAGACTTGAGACTTGTTAATTAAAATGCTGCGGTGTCACTTCCAAGTTAGGAAGGGTCTGCCAGGTATTGCAGAAAGTCACTGTTGGGGCAGTGCTGCCTGGGTTTTTATGTGCATATAAAAGTGTGCAGTATAATGGCACGGTATCCTAGGAGCTAGCTTCTGAGAGTGCTCCCTCACCTGAGAGAGTGCTCCCTCACCTGAGAGAGTGCTCCCTCACCTGAGAGAGTGCTCCCTCACCTGAGAGTGCTCCCTCACCTGAGAGAGTGCTCCCTCACCTGAGAGTGCTCCCTCACCTGAGAGAGTGCTCCCTCACCTGAGAGAGTGCTCCCTCACCTGAGAGAGTGCTCCCTCACCTGAGAGTGCTCCCTCACCTGAGAGTACTCCCTCACCTTCCTACTCTGGACAGGTCATCTTCCCTCTCCTCTTCCCCTTCTTTTGATTGAAGGCTGGAGAGATTTTGTTGGCAAAGTGAGAGGTCTATTACCCTTCTTCTTTGATCCTTCTGCACCCCAGCCACCTGCTATTACTGACTCCAGAACTTAGTTATTATTATTTTTTAAATCAGCCTGCTTTATGTGTATGAGTGTTTGCCTGCATGGGTGTCATTTGTGAGCCTGAGGCTAGAAGAGGGTGTCAGATCTCCCGGAATTGGAATCACAGACAGCTGGGCTGTGAGCCTCCACATGGGTGCTGGGAATTGACTTTGGGTCCTCTGGAAGAGCAGCCAGTGCTCTAACTGCTGAGCCATCTCGTCTCTCCAGCTCTCTCCAGTACTTTCACAGGATGTTAATTTAAATAAAAAAAATTTCCCTACTCTTTCTTTCATCTGCCCTTCCTTCCACCTCCCTTGTTCCTTCCTTCTCTCCCTCCCTCCTCCCTCCCCCCTCCTTCCTCCTTCCCTCCCTCCTCCCTTCCCTCCTCCCCCCACTCCCCTGTGAGACAGGGTCTCTTTCTGTAGCCCAGACTTGCCTTGAAATGTTGGCGGTTCTGCTTCAGCCTTCCCTTCTCACTTTTTATCTTAAATTCCATCTTTATTTTCTTGTGATAAAATCACCAAGACGATTGTCTGGACCAGCCCTTTCCCCTTGGCAATTCTCAGGGACTGGAAACTTGTCTTCAGAAAGTTCTTGGTAAGAAGTTACAGAAGGACATAGGGCCACAACCCTCTTCCGGTCAGAAAAGCACCGGGGCAGCTGGGGCGCAGGGTCCGCTGACACTCGCCAGCTACCCACAACACCCGCCACAGGATCTTAAGACTTCTGGTGAGTGGAGCACAGCTTCTGCTCCAATCCAATTGCGCGGGACCTGAGACTGCATTAGTTAGGGAAGCAGAAACCGGCCTGAGTAGGACCACAGGCCTCATCCGGCCGGATCAGCGCTGGGGTAGCGGGAGCGCAGGGTTGCCTGACACCCGCCAGCTACCCACGACCCCCACCGCAGGATTTTGGGACTGCTGGTGAGTGGAACACAGCTTCTGCTCCAGTCCAATCACGCGGGACCTGAGACTGCTCTGGTTGGGGAGAGAGAAATCCGGCCTACATAGGGCCACAACCCTCTTCCGGTCAGAAAAGCACCGGGGCAGCTGGGGCGCAGGGTCCGCTGACACTCGCCAGCTACCCACAACACCCGCCACAGGATCTTAAGACTTCTGGAGAGTGGAACACAGCTTCTGCTCCAATCCAATTGCGCGGGACCTGAGACTGCATTAGTTAGGGAAGCAGAAACCGGCCTGAGTAGGGCCACAGGCCTCATCCAGCCGGATCAGCGCCGGGGTAGCGGGAGAGCAGGGTTGCCTGACACCCGCCAGCTACCCACGACCCCCGCCGCAGGATTTTGGGACTGCTGGTGAGTGGAACACAGCTTCTGCTCCAATCTTTAAACAGTGACAACGATAACAACTAACCCCAGAGATTACCAGATGGCGAAAGGTAAACGTAATAATCTTACTAACAGAAACCAAGACCACTCACCATCATCAGAACCCAGCACCCCCACTTCGCCCAGTCCAGGGCACCCCAACACACCGGAAAAGCTAGACACGGATTTAAAAGCATATCTCCTGATGATGATAGAGGACTTCAAGAAGGACTTTAATAACACACTTAAAGAAATGCAGGAGAACACTGCTAAACAGGCAGAAGACAATAAAGAGGAAGCACAAAAATCCCTTAAAGAAATGCAGGAGAACACTGCTAAAGAGTTACAAATCCTTAAAGAAAAACAGGATAACATAATCAAACAGGTAGAAGTCCTTACAGAAAAACAGGAAAACACATCCAAACAGATGATGGAAATGAACAAAACCATACTAGACCTAAAAAGGGAAGTAGACACAATAAAGAAAACCCAAAATGAGGCAACACTGGAGATAGAAACCCTAGGAAAGAAATCTGGAACCATAGATACGAGCATCAGCAACAGAATACAAGAGATGGAAGAGAGAATCTCAGGTGCAGAAGATTCAATAGAGAACATCGGCACAACAATCAAGGAAAATGTAAAATGCAAAAAGATCCTAACTCAAAACATCCAAGAAATACAGGACGCAATGAGAAGACCAAACCTACGGATAATAGGAGTGGATGAGAATGAAGATTTTCAACTCAAAGGACCAGCAAACATCTTCAACAAAATTATAGAAGAAAACTTCCCAAATCTAAAGAAAGAGATGCCCATGAACATACAAGAAGCCTACAGAACTCCAAATAGACTGGACCAGAAAAGAAATACCTCCCGACACATTATAATCAGAACAACAAATGCTCTAAATAAAGATAGAATACTAAAAGCAGTAAGAGAAAAAGGCCAAGTAACATATAAAGGCAAGCCTATCAGAATTACACCAGATTTTTCACCAGAGACTATGAAGGCCAGAAGATCCTGGACGGATGTTATACAGACACTAAAAGAACACAAATTCCAGCCCAGGCTACTATACCCAGCCAAACTCTCAATTAACATAGATGGAGAAACCAAAGTATTCCACGACAAAACCAAATTCACACATTATCTCTCCACGAATCCAGCCCTTCAAAGGATAATAACAGAAAAAAACCAATACAAGGACAGGAACCACGCCCTAGAAACAACAAGAAGGTAATCCCTCAACAAACCTAAAAGAAGACAGCCACAAGAACAAAATGCCAACTTTAACAACAATAATAACAGGAAACAACAATTACTTTTCCTTAATATCTCTTAATATCAATGGACTCAACTCCCCGATAAAAAGACATAGACTAACAAACTGGCTACACAAACAAGACCCAACATTTTGCTGCTTACAGGAAACTCATCTCAGAGAAAAGGATAGACACTACCTCAGAATGAAAGGCTGGAAAACAATTTTCCAAGCAAATGGCACGAAGAAACAAGCTGGAGTAGCCATTCTAATATCTGATAAGATTGACTTCCAACCCAAAGTCATTAAAAAAGACAGGGAGGGACACTTCATACTCATCAAAGGTAAAATCCTCCAAGAGGAACTATCAATCCTGAATATCTATGCTCCAAATACAAAGGCAGCCACATTCATTAAAGAAACTTTAGTAAATCTCAAAGCACACATTGCACCTCATACAATAATAGTGGGAGACTTCAACACACCACTTTCACCAATGGACAGATCATGGAAACAGAAACTAAACAGGGACACAGTGAAACTAACAGAAATTATGAATCAAATGGATCTGGCAGATATCTACAGAACATTCTATCCTAAAACAAAAGGATATACCTTCTTCTCAGCACCTCATGGTACCTTCTCCAAAATTGATCACATAATTGGTCACAAAGCAGGCCTCAACAGAAACAAAAATATTGAAATTGTCCCATGCATCCTATCAGATCACCATGGACTAAGGCTGATCTTCAATAACAAAATAAATAATAGAAAGCCAACCTTCACGTGGAAACTGAACAACACTCTTCTCAATGATACCTTGGTCAAGGAAGGAATAAAGAAAGAAATTAAGGACTTTTTAGAGTTCAATGAAAATGAAGCCACAACATACCCAAACTTATGGGACGCAATGAAAGCATTTCTAAGAGGAAAACTCATAGCTCTGAGTGCCTCCAAAAGGAAACTAGAGAGAGCACACATTAGCAGCTTGACAACACACCTAAAAGCACTAGAACAAAAGGAAGCAAATTCACCCAAGAGGAGTAGATGGCAGGAAATAATCAAACTCAGGGGTGAAATCAACCAAGTGGAAACAAGAAAAACTATTCAAAGAATCAACCAATCAAGGAGCTGGTTCTTTGAGAAAATCAACAAGATAGATAAACCCTTAGCCAGACTCACTAGAGGGCACAGGGAAAGCATCCTAATTAACAAAATCAGAAATGAAAAAGGAGACATAACAACAGATCCTGAAGACATCCAAAACACCATCAGATCCTTCTACCAAAGGCTATACTCAACAAAACTGGAGAACCTGGATGAAATGGAGAAGTTCCTAGACAGATACCAGGTACCAAAGTTGAATCAAGATCAGGTTAATGATCTAAACAGCCCTATATCCCCCAAAGAAATAGAAGTAGTCATTAATAGTCTCCCAACTAAAAAAAGCCCAGGACCAGATGGGTTTAGTGCAGAGTTCTATCAGACCTTCAAAGAAGATCTAATCCCAGTTCTTCACAAACTATTCCACAAAATAGAAACAGAAGGTACTCTACCCAACTCATTCTATGAAGCCACAATTACTCTGATACCTAAACCACAAAAAGACCCAACAAAGATAGAAAACTTCAGACCAATATCCCTTATGAATATTGATGCAAAAATCCTCAATAAAGTTCTTGCTAACCGAATCCAAGAACACATCAAAACAATCATCCATCCTGACCAAGTAGGTTTCATCCCAGGGATGCAGGGATGGTTCAATATACGGAAATCCATCAACGTAATCCAGTATATAAACAAACTCAAAGACAAAAACCACATGGTCATCTCGTTAGATGCGGAAAAAGCATTTGACAAGATCCAACACCCATTCATGATAAAAGTCTTGGAAAGATCAGGAATTCAAGGCCCATACCTAAACATGATAAAAGCAATCTACAGCAAACCAGTAGCCAACATCAAAGTAAATGGTGAGAAGCTTGAAGCAATCCCTCTAAAATCAGGGACTAGACAAGGCTGTCCACTTTCTCCATACCTATTCAACATTGTACTTGAAGTCCTAGCCAGAGCAATTCGACAACAAAAGGAGATCAAAGGGATACAAATTGGAAAAGATGAAGTCAAAATATCACTCTTTGCAGATGATATGATAGTATATATAAGTGACCCTAAAAATTCCACCAGAGAACTCCTAAGCCTGATAAACAGCTTCGGTGAAGTAGCTGGATATAAAATTAACTCAAACAAATCAATGGCCTTTCTCTACACAAAAAATAAACAGGCTGAGAAAGAAATTAGGGAAACAACACCCTTCTCAATAGTCACAAATAATATAAAATATCTTGGCGTGACTCTAACTAAGGAAGTGAAAGATCTGTATAATAAAAACTTCAAGTCTCTGAAGAAAGAAATTCTAGAAGATCTCAGAAGATGGAAAGATCTCCCATGCTCATGGATTGGCAGGATCAACATTGTAAAAATGGCTATCTTGCCAAAAGCAATCTACAGATTCAATGCAATCCCCATCAAAATTCCAACTCAATTCTTCAACGAATTAGAAAGTGCAATCTGCAAATTCATCTGGAATAACAAAAACCTAGGATAGCAAAAACTCTTCTCAAGGATAAAAGAACCTCTGGTGGAATCACCATGCCGGACCTAAAGCTCTACTACAGAGCAATTGTGATAAAAACTGCATGGTACTGGTATAGTGACAGACAAATAGACCAATGGAATAGAATTGAAGACCCAGAAATGAACCCACACACCTACGGTCACTTGATCTTCGACAAGGGAGCTAAAAACATCCAGTGGAAGAAAGACAGCATTTTCAACAAATGGTGCTGGCACAACTGGTTGTTAACATGTAGAAGAATGCGAATCGATCCATTCCTATCTCCTTGTACTAAGGTCAAGTCTAAGTGGATCAAGGAACTTCACATAAAACCAGAGACACTGAAACTTATAGAGGAGAAAGTGGGGAAAAGCCTTGAAGATATGGGCACAGGGGAAAAATTCCTGAATAGAACAGTAATGGCTTGTGCTGTAAGATCGAGAATTGACAAGTGGGACCTCATGAAACTACAAAGCTTCTGCAAGGCTAAAGACACCATCAATAAGACAAAAAAACCACCAACAGATTGGGAAAGGATCTTCACCTATCCTAAATCAGATAAGGGACTAATATCCAATATATATAAAGAACTCAAGAAGGTGGACTCCAGAAAGTCAAATAACCCCATTAAAAAATGGGGCTCAGAACTGAACAAAGAATTCTCACCTGAGGAATACCGAATGGCAGAGAAACACCTGAAAAAATGTTCAACATCCTTAATCATCAGGGAAATGCAAATCAAAACAACCCTGAGATTCCACCTCACACCAGTCAGAATGGCTAAGATCAAAAATTCAGGTGACAGCAGATGCTGGCGAGGATGTGGAGAAAGAGGAACACTCCTCCATTGTTGGTGGGATTGCAAGCTTGTACAACCACTCTGGAAATCAGTCTGGCGGTTCCTCAGAAAATTGGACATAGTACTACCGGAGGATCCAGCAATACCTCTCCTGGGCATATATCCAGAAGATGTCCCAACCGGTAAAAAGGACACATGCTCCACTATGTTCATAGCAGCCCTATTTATAATAGCCAGAAGCTGGAAAGAACCCAGATGTCCCTCAACAGAGGAATGGATACAGAAATTATGGTACATTTACACAATGGAGTACTACTCAGCTATTAAAAAGAATGAATTTATGAAATTCCTAGCCAAATGGATGGACCTGGAGGGCATCATCTTGAGTGAAGTAACACAATCACAAAAGAACTCACACAATATGTATTCACTGATAAGTGGATATTAGCCCAAAACTTAGGATACCCAAGATATAAGATACAATTTGATAAACGCATGAAACTCAAGAAGAATGAAGACCAAAGTGTGGACACTGTGCCCCTTCTTAGAATTGGGAACAAAACACCCAGGGAAGGAGTTACAGAGACAAAGTTCGTAGCTGTGATGAAAGGATGGGCCATTTAGAGACTGCCGTATCCAGGGATCCATCCCATAATCAGCTTCTAAACGCTGACACCATTGCATACACTAGCAAGATTTTGCTGAAAGGACCCAAATATAGCTGTCTCTTGTGAGACGATGCCGGGGCCTAGCAAACACAGGAGTGGATGTTCACAGTCAGCTATTGGATGTATCACAGGGCTCCCAATGGAGAAGCTAGAGAAAGTACCCAAGGAGCTAAAGGGATCTGCAACCCTATTGTTGGAACAACATGATGTACTAACCAGAATCCCAGAGCTCTTGTCTCTAGCTGCATATGTATCGAAAGATGGCCTAGTCGGCCATCAATGGAAAGAGAGGCCCATTGGACTTGCAAACTTTATATGCCCCAATATAGGGGAATGCCAGGGCCAAAAGAATGGGAATGGGTGGGTAGGGAAGTGGGGGGCGCTATGGGGGACTTTTGGGATAGCATTGGAAATGTAATTGAGGAAAATATGTAATAAAAATATTAAAAATCAAAAAAAAAAAAAAAAGAAGTTACAGAAGGGGTCAGTGAGATGGTTCAGTGAGTCAAGGTGCTTGCTGCCAGACCTGATGACCTAAGTTCAAACCCAGGTCCCCTCTGAAGGAAGGAGAGAATTAACCCCTGCAAATTGTGTTCAGGCATGCACACGCACACATAATAAATAAATGAGTAAACAAATAAATAAATAAAATCGTTTTTTAAAAGCTACTGTGAGGGGCTGGGGCTATCTTAGCTGGTATAATGCTGACCTTGCAAGATAAGCTTGAGGCCCTGGACTTCATACCCAACACTGATAAATGAAGGCCAAAGCGATACAGGAAGCCTCCCAAGTTGGATCTGGGGCAGAAAGGCTTTCCTTGGATCTGCTCCCACTTGTTCCCAGCCTCTGCTTCATTGTCCTTCATTTTCTGGTGTAGAATAAGTATTTACAGAGATAGGAATACACAACACTCTCCTTCACTTTTCTACTGTTGGCCTCAGAAATCCATGCCCACCGTGGTATCCTCCATGTTGCACAAAGGACGTCCAGAGCTTTAATAAGGGATGGCCTTTTTGTTTAGAATCATGGTATCATGATGCTGCCCAGGCTGTTCTAGACAATACATTGGGAGTGTTAAAACACACACACACACACACACACACACACACACACACACACACAACTGAATAGTCAGGCATAATGGTTCTATAAACTTTTACTGGGGAGACCTGAACAGACATGTATTTACTAATGTGTTTATAAAAAAATAAAGAGAGAGGGGGTATGTTTTGGTGAATGTGTGGTGATGTGTGGGGGAAGAGGGTGCCTCCTCGGGCCCATGCCAAGGCATCCCTTCCCCCTGAGGGGCCAGCCATATGACAGTATAGTATAGAATAGAGTTTATGCAGGGAGGGGAGTGAAGAGGGTAGTAGGAGTGGAGAAAGGCAGAGAGAGAGAGAGAGGGAGAGGGAGAGGGAGAGGGAGAGGGAGAGGGAGAGGGAGAGGGAGAGGGAGAGGGAGAGGGAGAGGGAGAGGGAGAGGGAGAGGGAGAGGGAGAGGGAGAGGGAGAGGGAGAGGGAGAGGGAGAGGGAGAGGGAGGAGAGAAGTAGAGGCTGGCCATGAGATGAGCATGGGGAGAGAGGGGGTGGAGAGAGAGGGGGGAAGGGGCGAGAGGACAGAGCAGAAGCAGGAAGGCAAGAGCAAGAGAGAGCAGAGGGGGCAAGCAGCTCCTTTTATAGTGAGTCAGGTATACCTGGCTGTTGCCAAGTAACTGTGGGGTGGAGCTTAGACAGAATGCTAACTTTTACCCCAGATAAGACTACAACAACAGACCCAATAGATGATTTCCCTCGAGTCTGGCTTGATGAGCTGCTGAGTTTATGTGACTGACTTACAGAGCATGAGAAAGGTGCTACCAATGGGCGATTCTGTTACCAGTCTTTTCTCTGAATGTGTTAGTCACAGCCGTGTCCAGCATATGGTCTTGGGCCATTTGTAGCTCATGCTGCATTGCTGGGGCACTATTTACTGGATAGAGCGCAGGTAGCTTATCAGTGGCGGTGCTATGCAGGGTCCGTGCCGGTAACCACAGCTGCAGGATGCTCATGAGGACAAAGGCAATGCCGTGACTAGAGAACAGCGTTCCACAGTCTTCTCCCTAGCTTCTTGCTCTTTTTTTTTTTTTTGGTTTTTCGAGACAGGGTTTTTCTGTATAGCCCTGGCTGTCCTGGAACTCACTTTGTAGACCAGGCTGGCCTCGAACTCAGAAATCCGCCTGCCTCTGCCTCCCAAGTGCTGGGATTAAAGGCGTGCGCCACCACGCCCGGCTTAGCTTCTTGCTCTTATGTTCCTTCTGCATCCTCCCCATGATGTTCCCTGAGCATTGGTGTGTGTGTGTGTGTGTACACACACATGTGTTGTGTATGTCTTATGTAGGTCAGAGCACTCCAGAGTCACTATTCTCATACTTTGGTGAGTTTGGAGTCTCTACACTAATTGCTGTCTCCTGCACAAAAAGTCTCTGAAGGCTAAGAGCTGCTCTAACCTCTGGATGGGCATAAAGATACTATTTAGAAGTCAGCTTGCTACTGTAGCCACTTGGTAAAAG
The DNA here is from genome assembly GCF_978045245.1 of Mus caroli. Classification (NCBI taxonomy): domain Eukaryota; kingdom Metazoa; phylum Chordata; class Mammalia; order Rodentia; family Muridae; genus Mus; species Mus caroli. The sequence goes on from NW_028227272.1 coordinate 5,531,480, forward strand.
AGCAGCAGTGGGTTTTCCCCTAGCTTCTCAAACCTCCCCAGCCACAGGTTTGTGGGAAGGTTTACAGTATCATCAATGAGTTCCCACCTATAGAACAGGCCTTAAATCCAACCTGAAAGCAATGTTTTCCTAATGACATTCCTCTGGAAGAGCAGCAACCACTCTTAACCACTGAACCATCTCCCCAACCCCTGCTGAGCTGGTTTTTTTTTTTTTTTCTTTTAAAAGATTTATTTTATGAGTACACTGTAGCTGTCTTCAGACACACCAGAAGAGGGCATCCGACTCCATTACAGATGGTTGTGAGCCACCATGTGGTTGCTGGGAATTGAACTCAGGACCTCTGGAAGAGCAGTCAGTGCTCTTAACTGTTGAGCCATCTCTCCAGCCTCTGCCGAGCTGTTTAAATGTGGTTTCAAGGGGCCAAGCAAGCCACATGCTTGTAAGGCAAACACTTTATTGACTGAACTCTCTCTCTAGTCCTATTTATTTATTTGGTTAGGACAGAGTCTCATTTTGAAGCTCAAGGTGGTTCAAACTTATGGTTGTCTTAGCTCAGCCTCCCAAGTAATAGGCATGTGCCACCGTGACAAGCTCCTCTCTTCTTTTTTTTTTTCCTTTTTTTTTTTTTTTTTGGTTTTTTCGAGACAGGGTTTCTCTGTATGGCCCTGGCTGTCCTGGAACTCACTTTGTAGACCAGGCTGGCCTCGAACTCAGAAATCCGCCTGCCTCTGCCTCCCGAGTGCTGGGATTAAAGGCGTGCGCCACCACGCCCGGCTTCCTCTCTTCTTTTAAAAAAGATATTTATTAATTCTTTGAGAATTTTACACAATGTATTTAAATTATATATTCACCCTCACTCTTTCTCCTAAGTCTCCCCACATCTACCCTACTTTCCTGTTCCCCAATGTCATGCCACATTTTATTTTATTATTTTACTTTATTTTCATAGCTAATCCAGGGATTGGGGAGATGGCTTGGTTGGTGGTTAAGAGCACATGTTGCTTTTGTGGAGGACCTGGGTTCTTTTTTCCAGCACCCACACGGAGGCTTACAACTATCTGTAACTCTAGTTCCGGGCATTTGGTGATCTCTTCTCATTCCTCGGGCACCTGTTATGCATGTGGCATGCATACATATATGAAGGCAAAACCCCCAAATACATAAAATAAAATAAATAAATCCTCAACAAATAGAAAAAATTTAGTCCACTTTGTGTTATCTTCTGGGTGTAGGGCCATTTATTGTTGTGTGGTAGATCTACCAGTGGTGGTAGCTTTGAAGAAAACTGACTCTTCTGTCTACAGCACACATCAGCTTCCTGCTGCTTCTCAGTTAGGGGTTCCAGTCTTTCTTACAAGGCCACAGTCAGATTTAAGACCCCCCTTCTTCCGTATGACCTTACCTTAATTTATATCTGTAAACACCCTATGTTCTCAGAGACTGCTGATAGGATTTCAATGTTTTTTACACATTTATTTATTTTTATTTCATGTGTTTGAGTATTTCACCTGGATGTGTTTCACGTGTGTGCCTGATGCCTGCGGAGGCCAGCGAAAGGAACTGGATCACCTGGAACTGGAGTTACAGATGGTTGTAGCTGCCTGATGTGGGTCCTGGGAAGTTGTCAGGGTCCAGCCTCGACACAGGATTGGAGTTCTCAACTGGAAGCGGGGATATCTGGGAGGCACATAATAAATACACACAAATTATTTTTTTGGGTACAAACTGACAGGTAACTTGTTAAGCCTTAAAAAGTTTCTCTCTCTTTTCGCTTACTCTCTGTTCTCTTTTCCTCTCGCTTACTCACTTCACAGCTTGAGGCTGTACACATTCTGTATTTTCTTGCACACTGTTTTTCTCTTGTGTGCTTTTCTTTTTTTGAATTCTCACACTGATACACACTTCTGTGTGTTCCCCTTTCACTCTCACACACACTCTTCACACACATGTCACACACACCATATGCACTCTCCTTTACTCAAACACACTTTCCATGCACACCTCACATTCTCTCTTCACTCACTCTTCACATGTTCTTTTCATGTTCTCTACATGTTCCCTTCATGCTCTCTCACTCACATGTTCTCTTCATGCTCTCTTACTCAGATGTTCTCCACATGCTCTCTCACTTACATGCTCTCTCACATGATCTTCTCATGCTCTCTCACTCACATGTTCTCCACATGCTCTCTCACTCACATGCTCTCTCACATGCTCTTCTCATGCTCTCTCACTTACATGCTCTCTCACATGCTCTTCTCATGCTCTCTCACTCACATGTTCTCCACATGTTCTCTCACTCACATGCTCTCTCACTCACATATTCTCTTCATGCTCTCTTACTCACATGCTCATCTCATGCTCTCTCACTCACATACTCTCTACATGCTCTCTCACTCGCTCTCTTGCCTTTCTCTTGCCCAAATCTTTTATTGATGCCCCAAAAGTAGGTAGAAAAAGACATTATATAATCATTATCAAATCAAATTCAAAAGAATAACCACATCCCACAAAGAATCAGTAATTACAATTGTTCCCCAAAATTTCAAGCTTTCCTATTCTCAGGCTTGTAGCTAAAGTAATAATAAATGTAAATGTATCATTATTTAAACTTTAACTTTTAACTTTTTATACTTCAGAGCTCAGAGGTCAGCTACTTGTATTTTCTTGGGAAGCTCTAATGATAACTGGGCAGAACTGCCAAACAGTGGCCAGAAAGAGTCAGGCTAACCCTTAATTCAGTAGTTCTGCTTTTGCACATTGTACACAATGACTCTCTTTTTTTTTTAAAAAAAAAAAAACTTATTTATTATATGTAAGTACACTGTAGCTGTCTTCCAACACACCAGAAGAGGGCATCAGATCTTATTACGGATGGTTGTGAGCCACCATGTGCTTGCTGGAATTTGAACTCAGGCCCTTTGGAAGAGCAGTCAGTGCTCTTAATCTCTGAGCCATCTCTCCAGCCCCCACAATGACTCTCTTAAGAGACCTAGTGTTTTGACTTAGTTCTAATAGTATACGATTTTATATATTCTATACTTGCTTATCTAGGAACCACTTTCAAATGTTGTGCAAAACTTATTTCATAACTTCATTAGTTTTTCCTTCCTTGGGGTCCCAATGTTGGTTCTATTTCTTCTTTTTTTTTTTTTAATAATTTCTTTAAACTTTCGTTGCAAGTCAAGCATTAATCTGGAACTACCATTGTGCAGTTATTGCATTGTTCCCAAGATGAGAGCACACAGCATGCACCTGGGACATTAGGACTGTGCTGTTCTGCATCCCTATGCCTCAATTTTTAATTGTTTAGGAATCATTACATCAAGGAACATCTAGTTTCACAGAATTCACCAGAACAAAAGAGATAGAAGTTAGAAAGTCAGATATAATAGAATAATTATGCCCACCAAAGCCAACTGAAAAACAGTCACACACAAATGAAATCTATACAGCCATTGTCCAGGGCTAAGGTTAGGAGAAATGAGAACAACTGTTGGTTACAAAGAGCTGCTGCGGGCTACTGAGATGTCTCCATCCTGGCCTACTGCAGGCAGTCCCTTATTTCAGATGGCAGGTACCCTAGAGAGATGTCTCCTACTTCTCAGGGTCCCAGACTCTATCCTTTTTTTACAAGGAGCTGCCTCAGGCTTCTGAGATTTATTTCTCTATCCTGGCCTACTGTAGACAGTTCCTGTCATTGTATGCTGTCCTCAACAGGAAGTGAACTAGGGTCCTCTGGAGAAGCAGGACAGACTCTTAACTGCTGAGCCATCTCTCCAGTCCCCTCAATCTTTTGGGGGAGTATAATTTAACCTGTTACAGATAATTATGTTTTTTAGACAATTCTCTTGCTTTGCAGACTTCTTGAAGACCTGACTCTTCTTGACCCTGCCCCCTTTTGAAGAAAGTTCTAGATAAGAGTTGAGCTATGAAGAGTCTCTGTGGATTTTGTGGTTAGTCCTTGACCACACTTCTGGTGATCCCTGATACTGGGGCCATTGGTGTAGGATGAGAAATAGAGAAGTCAAGATGACAGAAGCTGTGGACAGAATTGTCAGGGAATGAAGATGACACAGGTCACCGCCTACATACCTGAGGGTAGAGCTCAATCTATGGTTCTCCTCACAGAGAATCTGTATAGCTGCTTCCTCCACATTTGTCATGACAATCACCCCCATGAAGCAGAGAGACTATGGTGGCCCACAGGAGACCTTGGTCTGTAGTCATGACAATGGAATAAAGAGAATTACCGTATAGACAGCCAGGCCTACAGTAATTGGGCTGTTAACATTCCCTCCTGGAGGGGGAGAGAGGGTCACAATACTCTAGCAAGACCTTACCCTGAAATTCTGACTGCCTCTCTTTCTTACCCCAGGCTTGCATAATCTTAGAAATGGGAAAGCATATAAGGGGTTAAAAATTTGTCCTAGGGATGGGACTTTTGGTGATACAGCGGCCCATGAGTAACCAAGTTCTTGTAAGTAGCCCCAACAAACTTGATTACTCTCCAGGGTGAACTTGATGGGATCTTCTGTCTGTTGGCTCCCCTCCCTATTTGGGGTGAGTACACATTTCTTTGACCTTTCTCCACCAGCCATGCAACAGAGGAGGCTTCTTTTTGCCAAGGTGGAAAAAGAATCGGCCAGGAGGACACCACTAAGCTTGGCTTTGTGACCTGGGCTGAGTTCAAAGGTTCAAGGCTGCGCTTCCCTCAGGAAGTCAGAGGAAATGGGCTCTACATGAAGAGAGCTACTTTGTGGCAACATTGGAGGGAGCGAGATTCTCCACCAGAGGTCAGGGAGGGTCAGCCGAGGAGGTCAGAGGAGGACGTCACCTTCACAGGTGGCTTCGAGCAAATCCCCCATCCAGGAAGCAGCCTAGCTGAGCTGGGCTGCAGCCTTAGCAGTGACCTACACTGCAGCAGTGGTGGGAGAGTAAGGAGTGGGCTCACAGGCTCTGGCCTTGGTCCTGAAGCAGGTCTTCCTGTCCATGGCATCATCTTTCCTCCTCACTTGTGGCTCAAGCCACTCCCCACCTGATTCTTCCCAGAAATTCAGACCCAGGGGAAGGCAGGTGGTGTGGCTGGAGGGGCTGCAGCTGGCACAATGGGCAAACAAGTGGAGAAAATGGGAAAGAGACACAAAGATGCCAGTTTAAAAATCACCATTCCAGCACTCAGGAGATAGGCAAGAGGATCTCTGTGAGTCTGAGGCCAGTCTGGTCTACACAGTGAGCACTTGGACAGTTAGAGCTACATAGAGAGGCCCTGTATCAAACATCATCACCATCATCAACAGCAACAATAAACCCTCAAAACAAAACAAAATAAAATCATTCTAACTGTTAAAAGCATTTCATTTCCCTCCCTCCATCTCCTCCCCTTCCTTTTCCTATCCACTTTCCCTTCCTTTCTCTCCCATGAACTCTTCTCTTCCTTTCTTATGCCTTCCTCCCCTTCCTTCCTTTTTATTTTTCTTCCTTCTCCTTTTTGTTCTCAGAGAAGGTTTTGCTATGTAGTACAGGCTAGCCTGAAACTTATGTTTTTTTCTGCCTCAGACTCCTGAGTCCCAGAATCACAGGCACCTACCACTATGCCTAATAAAAAGCGTGCCTTTCAGTTTGTGGAAGTGATACCAAGATTTGGCACAGGCACATCAAATTAGGGGAGTATGCAAACCGTAGTCAAGGAATTACCATTAGGCCAACACAGCATCCTCTTTCTGTCCAGTGTGCCCACCTGTACACAATGGGCCCTTATGTGCTTTATGGACACTTGTATACATGTATGCATGCATGTATATAAATATATATTTGTGAGATTTTCTTCTGCTCTGTTTAAAAATTTCACATTATACTTGTGTTACAAGGATATATTCAAGGTCCCAGTAAGTCCTCCCCACCACCATCTTCTTTTCTTTCTTTCTTTAAGGCAGTTTTTTTTTTTTAAATGTTGCCCAGGCTAGCCTCAAACTCCTGGGGTCAATTCTCCTACCTTAGCCACTTAAGTATCCGGAGCAACAGCTTTCTTTTTTTCTTTTCTTTTCTTTTTTTTTAGACTTATTTATTTTATGTATGAGTACACCATTACTTTCTTCAGACACACCAGAAGAGGGCATCACATCTCTTTACAGATGGTTGTGAGCCACCATGTGGTTGCTGGGATTTAACTCAGGACCTCTGGAAGAGCAGTCAGTGCTCTTAACTGCTGAGCCATCCCTCCAGCCCAGTCTTTAAGTCTTAAGAGCATAAATTACTATTGTTATCTTAATTTTTGAGACTATAATTACATTGTCTTCCCCTTGTCTTTTGTCTCTCAAACCCTTCCCACACCCTCCTCTCTCTTTCATATCCTTTTTATTGTTATTGCATGTACATTCATATGTTGTATACACACATATGTTCCTAAATGTATGAACCACTTACTCTGTACAATGTTTCTTGCCATGTGCTTGTTCTCAGGACTAGGCATTTGCATTGGATAACCAGGCACTGAGCACTTGCATTGGATAACCAGGCACTGAGCACTTGCATTGGATAGCCAGTGGGCGAGCATTTGTACTGGATGACCAGGAGGTGTGCTCCTTCTCATGTAAGACTATTTCTCCTGCTTTCAGCAGCATCCCTTGGTTGTCTGTAGCTCTTTGTGCAGTGTTGGGGCCTCCTGGGCTTTTCCTTGTTCACTCCGACATGTCTATTGGTGTTCTCCTTGTTCAGCTCATGTTAGACAGCTGTATTGGTGAGATTTTATGGATAAATCTTCTGATGTTACTAGAACACATGATCCCAGGACAAACTCCCTGATCCTCTGGCTCTCACGATCTCTCTGACCCCTCTTCTGCAATGTTCCCTGAGCCTTAGGTGTGGGAGTGGTTTGTGGGCATGTTCACTGGGACTGGGCTCCACTTTGCTGTATTTTGACTGGTTGTGTTTTTCTGTAGTGATCTCCTCTGTTGCAGAGAGAATTTTCCTTGATGAGGGGTAATTATGATGATGATGATGATGCTAGGCTCATGTAGCCCAGACTGATGATAATAATTTCTGGTTCTCCGGCCCTCACGTCCCAGGCACTGGGATTACAGGCATGCACCAGCACACCTGATTTACATGGTGTTGGGGATGCAACACAGGACTCTGTGGATGCTAAGCGGCACTCTTCTAACTGAGCTACATCCCCAGTCTCAAGAGCAGAAATTCTTTTTCTAAATTTTTTTGAAAAGTGAAAAACTGTAGGGTGTGGTGACACACTCCTTTAATCCTAGCACTTGGGAAGGAGAGGCAGGCGGATTTCTGAGTTTGAGGCCAGCTAGGTCTGCAGAGTGAGTTCCAGGACAGCCAGGGATACACAGAAACCCTGTTTCGAAAAAAAAAAAAAACCATAAAAAAAAAAAAAGAAAGAAAAGTGAAAACCTTTCTGTAGATTTTGCCAGGACAAGGCAAGCGAAGGCCTCTAATGGAATACTTGGGAGTCTGCCCGGCCTCTTCTGTTGGTTCTTGGCACCTGTTGCTGTCACTCAATTCAGCTGGAGTGAGTCCCTGTGCCATATTCAGGTGTTTTACTGATGAATATTCCAGGTGCCAAAAAGACTTCATTTGTAAGAGTGAGCTCCGGGTATGGACTGAAAATAAATTAGTCCCAAGTACAAGCAGATGTCTCTGGAGCATTTATGAGCCCAAGGCAGAGCACATAGAAGGCACTTCAATTTTGAGACACTGACACAAGCTTCTGGAAGCGCAAGAACCCAAGGAACGTCAGGGAAAGCAGAGGCTCAGTGGCCAGGCTCTCCTCATCTCTTCATCTGCAGACACTGATTGCATGTGTTACTTCCTAGACCCCTGAGACATCTCAGTAAGATCAGCAGTTATGTATTATTCATACCGCAGGGCTGAGAGAATCAAGGCTCAGAGAGGTGATTTACAGTGGTACAAGTCTCTCCCTCCCCTGTCAAGACTTTTCGGATATAGGGTCTCACTATATATCCGTGGCTGATCTGGAAATCTCTATGTAGACCAGGCTGGCCTCAAACTCACAGAGCTCTGCCTGCTTCTGCCTCCTAAATGCTGGGATTAAAGATGCGCACCAGTATACCTGACTTTATTTTATGTGCAGTTATGTGCACATGAGTGCAGGTGCCTGCCAAGCTGGAAGAAGGCATTGGATCTCTTGGAGTTGGAGTTACAGACACGTGGCTGTGGGCTGCAGGAACTCCAGTCCCCTGCAAGAGCAGAAAAGAGCAATAAGCGCTCTTAACCACTAAGCCATCCGTCCAGTTCCAAACTGCTACTTTGTAGAAGAGGAAAGCCGAGGAAAGGGAGGGAGTTCACTGGGGTGTTTGCAAAAGAGCATGTGGAAGTGCTGTTTCTGCAGCCAGACTGTCTTACGTGTCCTAATTATGGCACTGGGGCTACTTTCTGGGCCTTGGCTATGGCTTTTGAGCTGGACTCCAAGAAGGATTCCTTCTGTATGGCAGTTTCAGGGACTCTCTGGGCTCTGGGTGGGTTTAGCGTGGTGACAGCTGAGAAAGGTTCATTTCCCGGTACAGGAATGTCATCATAAAAGGTCTACTTATGGATGGGTGATGTGGTCCAGTGGGTAAAGGCTCTTGTAGGAAAAGTCTGCAATCCAAGTTTAAACCCTGGAACCTCCAAGTAAAGGGAGAAGGGGAGAACACCCCCCTCAAAGTTGTCCTCTGACCTCCACACGTGTCTACAGCACACGAGCCCATTCCCCATTATGTGTACACACACACACACACACACACATGCACACACTCACAGACGCTCACAGGCATATACTCCCTCTCCCTCTGTCTCACACACACATGCATGGAAAAAGTCTTACCTGTCAGCAAGCCTGTGTACCTGTTATGATTTGGATTTTAAAACAATTCCCACAGGTTCATGTATTTGGATACTTGGTCCTCACTGGTGGTGCCATTTTGGGAATCTGTGGACCCTTTAGGATGTGGGGCCTAGCTGGAGAAAGTGATTTGCTGGAGGGCAGGGATGTTGAGTAAAAACTCTGTCCAGTTTGAGCCTGCCCTCTCTGGTTCCTGACCTCATATACCCATTGTCAGGGCCTTGAACTGCTGTGGGGCCCCCATCCCTTCTCTGCCACAGTGGGCCTGTTCTCTCAAACTGCGGGTGATAATGAGTCCTTACTTCCCTAAATGCTTGTTCAAGTATTTTATTCCAGAAATGAGAAAAAAATAACTAACACACCACTGGTAATGTTTCCCCCCATATTTCCTCGTAGCCATAACTACTCCTTGAAGCAGAAACTTAAGGGTTCTTTGGAAAGTCAGTTAGATGGTGCGTTGCTGGGGCAAACACGTGAAGGAACATTTAGCTGATGTGGACACAGGTGAAATGCTAAGGCAGACTCCTGAAGGAATGGTTAGCTGACACAAAGGATATTCTGCTAACGCAAGCACATGAAGGAGCACGTGATGAAGGACTCTTTGTTAATGACACATGTGTATTGGTCTGCCTTACACTGAGCAGTTGAGCTGCATAGAGAGAAGAATCGGCCAGGAGAACACCACTGAGCTTGGCTTTATGACCTAGGCTGAGTTCAAAGGTTCAAGGCTGTGCTTCCCTCAGGAAGTCAGGAAATGGGTCAGGGTTCCACATGAAAAGAGCTACTTTGTGGCAACACTGGAGAGAGCGAGATTCTCCACCAGAGGTCAGGGAGGGTCAGCCGAGGAGGTCAGAGGAGGACGTCACCTTCACAGGTGGCCTCGAGCAAATCCCCATCCCAGGAAGCAGCCTAGCTGAGCTGGGCTGCAGCCTTAGCAGTGACCTACACTGCAGCAGTGGTGGGAGAGTAAGGAGTGGGCTCACAGGCTCTGGCCTTGGTCCTGAAGCAGGTCTTCCTGTCCATGGCATCATCTTTCCTCCTCACTTGTGGCTCAAGCCACTCCCCACCTGATTCTTCCCAGAAATTCAGACCCAGGGGAAGGCAGGTGGTGTTGCTGGAGGGGCTGCCCTTGAATCTAATTCCTCAGTTCTCTTGGACTCCTTGGTGTCAAGATTAGAGACGTAAACCCTGTGCTTAGTTTATTTGGTTTTGAGACAGAGTTTCTGTAACGTAGGCTAGCCTGGACATAACGTTATAACCCAAGTTGGCCTCAAACTCTCAGTGATACTCCTGCCTGGACTTCCCAAGTGCTAGGATTACTGCCAGCATACCTGGCAAAGGCTCTTTTTTGGGAGCCTCTAGGGCAGAGTTTATTTTTCTTGCTTTTTTTCATATAGAGATTTCCTGCAGCGCTTGACTCTTCTGTGGCACTTCCTTCCTTCCTTCCTTCCTTCCTTCCTTCCTTCCTTCCTTCCTTCCTTCCTTCCTTCCTTCCTTCTTTCTTTCTTTCTTTCTTTCTTTCTTTCTTTCTTTCTTTCTTTCTTTCTTTCTTTCTCTTTTTCTCTCTTTCTCTTTTTCTCTCTCTTTCTCTCTTTCTTTCTCTCTCTCTCTCTCTCTCTCTCCCTCTTTCTTTCTCTATCTTTTTCTTGTTTCTCTGTGTAGCTTTAGCTGTCCTGGAACTTTCTCTGTAGACCAGGCTGGCCTTGAACTCAGATATCTGCTTGCCTCTGTCTCCCAAGTGCTTGGCTTAAAGGCATGCACCACCAATGCCTGGCTAGCAGTGTAGCTTTTTAAAGTCTTCTTTAACACTCACTTCCCACTTTTCATCTCTGATCACCCATCCCTTCTCCATCAGGAGGACCCATATGCCTTGCCTGGGCCATGGGATGTCCCAGGTAATGCCCCATCACAAAAGCTTTTAACATAATTACATCTGAAAATCCCTTAGCCATAACTTAACAGAGCTTCAGGTTCTAGGGCAGAGAATATGACCACACTAAGATAGGAAAGACTGTCTATCACATCAACTTTACTGAAAGAGGAACTCCAGTCCCAGAGATGACAAGTGCCTTGCTCAGAGATGCACAGGAGGGGGATGGTGGAACTGGATTGGAATCCAGTGCCTCATCTCTCTAGAACCTCACCACTCTTTCTGGAGAGGCTGTGTTCATGAAGTGGCACCCCCATGTCACCTTCCTGGCGTGTGGAAACCACTTGAATCATTCTGAATAGATATTCTTTAGTTAGCTTAGGTATATGTAGAGACATGATACATTTAGGCAATATTTGTATTTTACATGTATGGTAACTTATAAGTCTGTGCACTCTGATACCCACAGGAGCCAGAAGAGGGTGTTGGATCCTTGGATTTATAGATGGTTGTGAGCTGCCAGGTAGGTACTGGAACATCAGCATTCTTCACCTTTGAGCCCTCAGAGGTGAATTAGGCAAGATTCACATAGTTAGCCATGTCTCTGAAGAAGGAGACACAGCCTCTGATCCTATAGGACTGCCACTTAAGAGAGAGGGCGACAGGGGCTCAACTGTTAAGAGCATTTGCTGTCCTTCACAATGACCTGTAACTTCAGGGGATCCAATGTCCTCTTTTAGCCTGCACAGGCACCCACACACACATGACAGCCACTTAAACGGAAACAGACACATGTAAATAAAAACAATAGAAGTAACAGTTTCAAAGAGAGGTGTTTGTTGTGTGTGAACAGCAGACCAGAGTCAAATGGGTAATCAAAGTCACTGGCTCCCCTCACACCAAGGCCGCATGTGGGTCAATGGGTGAGTGACTGACAGGGATCCATCTGTAGCCTCCTCCTAGTTCCTGGTTCTCAGAGGCTCCTGTCTGACAAAGCCCGAGCCTGAGGCTCCCATTTGTGTGCTTAAGCTAGAAACTGTCATGCTTTAACTGTCAGCAGCTGCCACCACAGAGAGCAAGGTTTGCCACGGTTTCTGGGAAAGAGAAAAAAATGATGACATTTCCAGGAACTGCCTGTTCTGTCCCTGAGGTGGGTTGTCCCCAAGAGCTGGCATATGGCATATGACTTCTGGTTTGCTTATGTCAAGAGAGAGAGAGAGAGAGAGAGAGAGAGAGAGAGAGAGAGAGAGAGAGAGAGAGAGAGAGGATGAGAGAGAGAGGTTTTACTGACAGCAGTGTTGTGGTAACTTGAGGCCAGCTGCATCACTGGGAAGCTCACCCCAGTGTGGGTGCTGAATCTGGAGACTGACTCTCCCTGGAGCCCCCTGTTGAACTGTGAAGTAACTCTACCAGAGAGTCTCTTCCACTGTGACTGCTTAGTGTACACGCTGCCTTGGGGATGGGCCTCCTCAATCCTGCAGGTTTCCTGAGCTTCCTGTGTTTTATGAATTTGGAGGGAGTTTTTTGATTCAGAGAAAACAGCTACACAACTGGAGGACTGGAGCGCTCAGGCCCTGGAACTGTGGATAGCAGTGTGGAAGGGAGACAGAGGTGGAGACAGTTAAATGGGCTCATCACTCCTGTCCAGGAGTTCTGATTTTATCCCGAGCAGGATGGGACACTAGGGAAAGGCTTCAAGCAAATGAAATGTCATGATTTGGGGGACAAGGCTTCATTATAGAGCTCAGGTTGGTCTTGATCTCAGGATCCTCCTGCCTTAGACACCTAGAGCTGGGGTTACAGGTTTGTTATGCCATGCCCAGTTGGAACTGGGCTTTTAAAAAAATTCTTCCCACTCTGTCTGCTGAAGGCGTCCTGTGGGCAGCACTGAGGGGAGGGAGCAGGATCCTACCAGGATCAAGCCTGTCTGTCCAGTTTCTTTTTTTTTTTGGGGGGGGGGGGGAAGAATGGCTGGAGTTAGTGGGAGTTTGTGGAGGGAGATTGACATGGTCAAGTTCAAGGTGCAGGCTGTGTTCCTGTTGTAGAATCAAAAGGACTTGACCGTTCTTCCAATTACAGGTTAGTGCCCCTCTTACAACATAATGTCTCAAATAGTGTGTTGGGAAACAAAGACCTCACCTGTAATAATAACACAGACTGGAGACTCAGAGCAGCCAAGTAGGGTACTGCCAACAGAGGTAAGATTGGTGGGTGAGCCATGGAAGTGCAGGGAACAACTTTTATAGTCCTGAATACTGAGCAATCCTCACCTCCCTTTCTTCACTGAGTGAGGACTCAGGAGCGAGGCACAATCTTACATGTCACCTGACATGTCTATTTCTCAGCAAAGGCCAGGCGTGGGTTTGGTTTTGTTTGTTTGTTTGTTTGTTTGTTTTTGTTTTTCATTCTGTTTGTTTAAATCTTTTCAGCTGCATGACCTTGTTATATTTTCAGGTCATTAGGGAAAGCCCCGTTAATTTTCTACTGTAAATTTTTAGTTTGCATGGGGGAAACTCCACAAACAAGGCCTCCTGCTCATCTTTAGTTGGATCTCAGCTGACTCAAGGTACTTATGAAAATGGACCACTCTTTTTTATTCCTCACAAATAAGACTTGTAGGAAGAGTTAACAGCACCACAGAGCAATAAAAACCACCCCATAAACACATCAGACATACATCACTTAGGGATGAGGTGTCTTTAGGCTGCTGTGTGCCTTTCTGGGGTGGTGGCTTTTAAGCTGACCTTCAGGAAAAGTAAAAGCGAAGGAGGTGATTTATAGTTTTAAAAACACCCCTGTCTGGTGAGAACAGCGTAAGTAGCCAGGTGATGTTGAGGCAGGAGGATTACCTTGGGCTGCCAGTCATGACTCTGTTTCTGGATGGGTGCGGTGGCCCTATGCCTGGAGCTCCAGCATTGGAGAGGCGGAGACTGGAGGACCAGGAGTTCACGATCATTCCCCACTAAATGGTGAACTGAGGACAGCCTGGGCTACAGGAAGTCCCGCTGAGAGGGATGAGACAGGCTGGGCCAAAGGTTATCTCAGTTGATTGTTCACAGTCAACTGCAGACTGAACTCCTGTTCTAGGCTTCCCCCCTTCTCACTACTGCACTTGACTAGAGACAGGATAAGACTGAGTCCACCCACCTACCCTGGAATGCCCCTAATGTGCTTTAAATTGGGCCTGCAAGCTCACTTTGGGGTCTCTCTATCTTGGTAATGGGAGACCGGAACATGCTGGCCTTTTGCAGAATAAAACATGCTTTGTGTTTACATTCTATCTGAGTCTGGGGTGTCATTCTTTGGTGAATCATGGATCTTACACTGTCTCAGAAAAACAAACGAAGGAACAAACACTTGAGTGTGGTACACAGGACTAGCGGCTAAGAGTTCCATACTCAGTTCAAGTATAAGGAGCTCTTTGGAGAGCTGTCATCAGATTTGTAAGGACTCTGCATAGCTACATGGGGAGAATGGAGACTCCCATTTTGGGTCCATGACATATGCTTGGGTGACCATGTCCTGTAAGATGACCAGAGCCTGGGGGAGGAGTCTCTGTCTCACTCCCAGACTCACAGCTCTATGGGAACACAAGCCCTTGCCACCACAGAAAATCCAAAGCTGTGGCTGAGAGCCCAGCATGGCACCTGGTAAGCACCCCCTCCCCCAGCGGTGAGGTCACCTGTGTCTTCCACCATGAACACACCTGCCCTTGGCAGCCCTCCTTGCCAAGTCTATTTTTGCTCTGTTTGGCAGCTCTGTGGAAATTAAGAGGCTATTTGCAGTGACTAATGTTGATAATTCTGATCGGGCAATTTAAAATTCATCCTTTGCCATATCAGAGACACGCCAGGGGACAGAATTAAGGCATCATTGGCAGTGATTTCTATGACTGTTGCTGGAAAACAAAACCAAAACCCCAAAGACACTAAAAATCGGTCTTCATTCAAGCTGCTGCTCATTAAACTGCCTCCTTTAAAATATTCTGTCTTGATCTACACAATAGTGCTCATGTGTTCCTGGCTTATTAGACAAGTGGAGGAACCTTGACAAGCTGGCTTCAGGCTCCTGGGAGCTACAAACCTTCTGAAATTGGGAGATGCAGCTCAGCACCTCAGATGCAGCCCTGACTCCTCCACAGCTTCCACAACCCTGCCTTCCAGCCAACTCTAAAAAAGATTCATGCTTCCCAGCCTTGCTCAAACCTGTGCTCACATGTGTGTGTCGTACAGACCTGTCTGTCTGTCTGTCTGTCTGCTATCATTCATCCATCCAAGTCACAGTCTCCTGTAGCCTAGGCTGGCTCCGGATTCACTATGGAGTCAAGGTTGACTTTGAACTCCTGATTCTCCTGCCTCCACCTCTAATCATGCTAGGCTTGACGTGGTCTCCTTTTAAATATTTTAATAAAAACATTTACTCTAAAGATAACTCAGTTTTAGAATTAAGCAGCTCTGTTTGAACGGTGCTTTGCATGGCCGCCGTGACTAGGAAGCCACATCGGAAGGATGAGACAAGCGCCAGCTACAGAAGATGTGCTTTAGAAATGCTGCTCATCTTCCTTGCTCTGTTCCTCAGGTTTTCTTCCTAAAACGGACATAAAATGGGTGTGCAGTTAAGTGCAAGTTTGCAAAGCTTTGGAATGATGCGTGTTTTAATGTATTAATTTACATTTTGCTTTTAGTAGTATTTTTGTTTATTATTCTTTGAAATTTTTATACTTGTATGCAGTGTATTTTGATTGTATCTACTTACCACTTCCTCCCTCACGCTCCCTCCTGGGAACCCCCCAACCTGTCTCCCTTCCATCTTCACGTGCTTCTTTAGAATTATGATTACTAACAAGCCGCTGAGTTTAATTTGTGCTAACTGTAGGTGCATATGTGTGGGGTCATGCACTGAGCTGTGTGCAGCCTTACCAGTGGCCACATTCCCACGAAAGGTGACCCTCACTCCTTCAGCAGCTATCAACTGCCAAGAGCTCCACTGACTGGGGGCTGGGGATCTCAGTGGCACCACCCCACTACCCAGGATAGATTTTTGACTTACTTGATCTTGTGCAGGCAACTCCAGCTATTGTGAGTTCATGTGTGGGACAGCCTCGTCATCATGTGCAGAGGACAGCACTTCATCACACCCTTCCGCATCCTCTGGTTCTTACATTCTTGTTTCTTTCCATTCTTCTGCAAAGCTCCCGAGTCTTGGATGAGGGATGCTGATACAGATGATGACCTACCTGTAGATGACCTATCTGTAGATGACCTATCTGTAGATGACCTATCTATAGATGACCTGTCTGTAGATGACCTGTCTATAGATGACCTGTCTATTGATGGCCTATCTGTAGATGACCTATCTATAGATGACCTGTCTATAGATGACTAATCTACAACTGAGCATTCACAGTCACTAAAGCTCAGCCCTCTGATCAGTTCCGAGTCTCAGAATTAACTACTACTCACTGGGATTAAAAAGCTTCTTTGCCAAGGTTAAGAGCAGCATAGATCTATAGGTATAAATATACATATTTAGAAGGTGGTTTTACAACATGACTCTTCTGTGAAACACCACCAGTATGTACCAGTGTCTGACTATGTCTATGACTCATGGGCTTTTGGCCAGGTTTACAGTACAGTGTGAGACGTGAGATCCCTCCTGTGGATCAGGCCTCAGATCCAATTAGAAAATGCTTAGTTACCCTCATGTCTAAGTGTAGTGAGAATTTTGGTTTCTTAAAAAAAAAAGCCACAGGGCTGGAGAGATGGCTCAGCAGGTAAGAGCACTGACTGCTCTTCTGAAGGTCCTTAATTCAAATCCCAGCAGCCACATGGTGGCTCACAACCATCTATAAATTAGATCTGATGCCCTCTTCTGGGGTGTCTGAAGATAGCTACAGTATACTTACATATAATAAATAAATAAAGATTTTTTAAAAAAAGCCACAGAAATATTATGGAAATATGTTTTCGTTTTAACCCCAGGTGTGGGATATGGGGATGCTTCAGACTGTCCACAGCAGCTGACTATGACTTGACTTCTGTAAGGGTGTGATTTTGCCAGCTGTAGACAGTTTCTGCGATTGTGTGATGTTTGGAATTTTGGGGACTTTTCAGAGGGTATATAAATGCCAAGACCCTGATAGGTTGTTAGTTGGCTGTTTATTGGTTGGAAGAAACCACAACAAGAAGAAATTAGATATCCTGATGGTGAAGGTCAAACTTGCCCCACGCAAATCAACACCCTTAATCAACAGGAAATACTCCGAAAACATCATCTCCTTTCCCTCATTTCTCCCCTTCCTATCTAGTGTTAGGGGGTTGAAAGTGTAGAAGAGAAGGGGTGGAGAAGGGTGGAAGAAAGAATCCACAAAGTAGACTAAGGAAACAAATGCTGGCTATATCTTAGGTTTTGATTACTGGGAGGAGACACCATGACCATGGCTACTCTTTTGTTTGTTTGTTTGGTTGTTTGTTTGGTTGTTTGTTTGGTTTTTTGAGACAGGGTTTCTCAAAAACCTGGCTGTCCTAGAACTCACTCTGTAGACCAGGCTGGCCTCGAATTCAGAGATCTGCCTGCCTCTGCCTCCCGAGTGCTGGAATGAAAGGCGTGTGCCACCACGCCCTGCTCATGGCAACTCTTTTAAAGGAACACATTTAATTGGGGCTGGCTTACAGCTTCAGAAGTTTAGTGCATTATCATCATGGCAGGAAATATGGCAGCAGGAAGGCAGGCATGGTGCTGGAGGAAGAGCTGAGAGTTCTACATCTGGATCAGCAGGCAGCAGGAAGAGAAAAAGACCCTGAGCTTGGTTTGGGCTTTTGAAACTTCAAAGCCCACCCACAGTGACACACCACCTCCAACAAAACCACACCTATCCCAGCAAGGCCACACCTCCTAATAGTGCCACTCCTTATGGGGCCATGGGGGTCATTTTCACTCAGACTGCTACAGTCCATAACTGTCATGCCACTATTTGCACCAGTGGGCACAACTTGCTGGCTGGGTTGGTACTGTAGCACACAGGGCTTAGCGCTGGATCAGAGCACTGACATCTTCAATTTCTTGTGCTGTAGCTGAAGCGAGTCCTGTCTTCAGCATTAGATCTATTTTATGTGTAAATGTTCTGCCAACATGCATGCCTGTGCACTATATACATGCAGAATCTACAGAGGCTAGAAGAGGGCACTGGAGTCCCTGGTTGCAGAGCATCCTGTAGGTTAAGTGCTGGGAACTGAACCCAAGCCCTCTGCCAGAGCAGCAAGTGCTCTTAACCGCGGAGCTGTCTCTCCAGCCCACATTCCCAGCCTCTTCACAGATATGTAAATACAAAATTTCAAAAGTGATCTGTGAGTTGAAAAGTAAAAGTTCTATGTAACCACAGCAGGAGCAAAATAAATACGCCGGAAAGGAAGCTGCAGTCAAGATTACAGACGACATTGCATTTCCGAGCAAGAGAGCTTTTAGAGATAAGCCCTTCCCAGAGGGGGGCTTTCGTCCTAATTGGAAGCTTGAAAAGGAGTAGTCAGGAGCAATCCTTCCCTTGTAGCTGAGTGTTTTGTAGTCCTGTTTGTTCTTGGGAACGCTTGCCATCCTGACGTTCAGCACACGGGTGCTGGTGTGAATTGTAAAGACAAAAACCCTGTTCTATTCAACTGCAGAAATCAGACAGTTTTCTTAAAGTTGCATTTGTGTAATTAGCCATCTGCTCATAGACTCTCTATTTTTAATTTTTTTAATTAAAACTTTAGTGTGTGAGTTTATGTGTGCATGTGAGTGCATGCATATATGTGTGTGAGTGTGCTTGTATGAGTGTGTATGTGTTTGTGTGTTTGTGTATGTGAGTGTGTATGTATTTGTATGTGATAGTATGTGAGTATGTGTATTGTGTGAATGTGTATATGTGTGTATGAGTGTGTATGTGTTTGTATGTGTGTGTGAATGCATATGTGTTTGTGTGTGATTGATTGTGTGTGTTGAGGTTTTGTCTTTTATTGTCTATTGTAATGATAAGTGTGGTCCCCAAGACCTGGAGTCTACTCGTAACCCCTGTGACTCTGCCCTAAGTTATTTCTGATTGGTAAATAAAGATGTCCACAGCCAAAATCTGGGGAGGAGAGAGATAAGTGAGGTTTAGGTTTCATGGGCTTGGCGTCTGAGGAGGATGAAAGAAGAAGGTGGTGAATGGAGGAGAGGGAAGCCACCATTGGTTTGGTGAGGCATAAAAACATGGTCGTGAGGGCTGGCTGATTGGAGTTAAGAGCTGCCCAGCTGGAACATAGTAAATGGTAAATGATAACTTGGGGTTATCCATAGGAAAGTAGATTCTAACAACATGGAGGGCAGGCAGCTGCACAGCTATTGTGCTGTTTAAGACATACTAAAAATATAAAGGTTGTGTGTGCTTTTTTATCCAGGAACTCAATAACCAAAGGCGGGGTAGGAACACCTGGCTGGGATTAAATAGTTACTACAACATATGTGAGTGTGTATATATATATATATGTGTGTGAGCGTGTGAGTATGTGTGTGTGTGTGTGTGTGTGTGACACACGCATACCACCATGTATGGGTGGACTCTCCTTCTGTTCCCTGACTTGTTCAGGTCACCAGGCTTCACAGCTGCCCTCTGCCTCTGCTTTAATTGCATTCACCTAGTAGCTCTGGCCTTACCGTGGGGTTCTGCCCAATGACACAAAGTAAGTGGGAAATAGCACGCAGTCACTAATGCACTGACTCCCCATAATCTACTGAGTGGCTCAGTCACATGGCTTGCTGTCCTCTCCTGGTTGCATAGCTGGCTGGGAGCTGGGGCTTGGGCTTCAGCCAGCATCATGAAAGGGCATCCTGTCCTTCTACGCTAAAACCCTGATGGATGTTTTCTACTGACAGAATACTATTCTAACTTCAATGTCAGATTTTAGGTTAGACTATTGCAAATTGGAAATGTTTGTCTGTGTCTAGAAAGTTCCTTTTAAAATGTGGTTCTTGAGGTTGGGGGAGATGGCTCAGTGTGCAAACATGGCGCCCTGAGTTAGGATCCCAGCACCCTTTTACAGAAATAGGTATATCTGTGTGCTCACCTGTAACTCCAGAAATGTGGTGGGGGTGTGGATACAGGAGAATCACTGTGCTCACTGGCTCACCTAGACACACATGTGCACATACATCATACATGCACACACAGAGACATATACACAGAGGCACATTCACAGGCACTCACATGGATACATACACAAATACTCATATAGACAAGCACACACACACAGACAGACACAGATACACAGGCACTGACACACACAGACACACACATACACACAAAGGTACATACATACGCACTCAGATGGACATGCACATGCATCATTCATACAGACACACACAGACAGGCATATACACAAACATTCACAGGAACACACTTGTACATACTCACAAACATAGATGCACAAACACACAGAGGCTCATATACATATACTCACATGGACACAGACACATACACACAGAGGCACATATATACACACACACAAAGGCACATACACAGACACTCACATGGACAGTAACATGAATACACACACACACACACACACACACACACACACACACACACTGGGAGGGAGAAAGACAGAGAGAGAAATGTGGAACTGTTCTTTCCTTGAAAAAAAAATTTTTTTTGAATGAGGACCTCATTCTATAGCCCAAGCTGCTCTGGATTTTACAATGTAGCCCAGGCTGGCCTGGAACTCACCATGTGGACCAGACTAGCTTTCTACTTGTGGTGATCGGCCAGCCTCTGCCTGGATATGCTGGGATTACAAGTATGAGTGCGTGTACCTGGTTCAGTTTTAAAAACCTGGTGCTGGAGATTGAGCCAACAAGCGAATGCATGCTAGACAAGTACTCTACTAATGGCCAACAACCCAAGTCCTTTTCAAAATTTATCTTTTAAACTTTGTTAGCGAGAGTCTTCCTACGTTGCTCAGTCTGGCCTTGAACTTACTCTGTAACTCAAGCGGGACTTGAGTACTTTGAATCCCCTGGCTTCCACCTCTGGGGTAGCTTGAATTTCAGGCCCATTGGCATGGTTCCTTATTAAGAAACTGAATTGGCAAGTGCTACAGTAATTGAATATATTTTGGGGTACAACATGATGTTTTGATGTGTGTGTATGTTATACTCGAATGGAGCTAATTAATATGCTCATCTTACAAGCTTGCCTTTTGTCCACTAGCTCTCTAAAGCTCACCCCTCCTGGATGACTGACATTGTGCCCTTTCAGTGTTCATAGTTGTGAGATTGTTCTTGAGGGTACAGAGGACAGACACCATGAAAACATCAGAGTGGCACTCATGGGTCCCGGAGATGGCTGAGAAGGTGAGCAGGTGCTGTTTTTCAGGGGTTCCATCAAGGGGACTGCGGTGATTTAAATATGCTTGGCCTAGGGAGTGGCACTGTTAAGAGGTGTGGCCTTGTTGGAGGAAGTGTGCTGCTGTGGGGTGGGCTTTGAGACCTTCTTCTTAGCTGCCTAGGAGATAGTCGGTCTATTCCTGGCTTCCTACGAAACAAGATGAACTCTCAGCTCCTCCTGTGCCATGCCTGCCTGGTTACTGCCATACTCCTGCTTGATGATAATGGACTGAACCTCTGAACCTGTAAGCCAGCCCCAATTAAATGTTTTTCTTTATAAGAGTTGCCATGGTCATGGTGTCTCTTCACAGCAGTGGAAACCCTGACTAAGACAGGGACTTAAGAATTAATGAGAGGGAAGGGAGAGAAGGAGAGGGAAGAACAGAGAAGAGAAGAGAGAGGGGACGTCAGAAAGACAGCAAGCTGCAGAGAGGACAGTGTTAGTTTTCTGTAATATCCCTCTATATCAATCTTGATGGCTAGTGGTGGGGTGGCAATGGCCTAGCTTTTATTTGAAAAAACAAACAAACAAACAAACAAACAAACAACTTTTCACTTTTGGGTGCTTTCTGTTGAAGCAAAGAGAACAGATTCATTTATTTTTTAATATTAAAATTTAAAATAAATTAAAAATTTTTTGTGTGTGGTCTATATGTATGGTCACATGGGTATGTGCACATATGTATAGGTGCATTTGCATGTGGAAGCCAGGAGTTAACATTGGACATGGTCTTAGTCAATGTTCTATTGCTGTGAACAATAAAGGGCTTAGTCAGTGCTATAAAGCTTAGTCTACTGCTATAAAGGAGGACATTTAATTGGGGCTGGTTTACAGTTTCAGGGGTTTTAGTCCGTTATTGTCATGGTGAGGAGGAGCATGGCAGCATGCAGGCAGACATGGTGCTGGAGACGGAGCTGAGAGTTCTCCTTCTGATCTACAGACAATGGGGAAGAGAGGGCTGGAGAGATGACTTAGCCATTAAAGGCTAGGCTCACAACCAAAAACATAAGGAAGAGAGAGACTCCGGGGCCTGGTTTGGGCTTTTGAAACCTCAAAGCCCACCTGCAGTGACACATTTCTCCACCTAGGCCACACCTCCTAATCCTTCTCAAGTTGTGCCACTCCGTGATGACTGAGCCGATGCAGGCCACTCTTACTCAAACCTCCACAGATGTCTTCCTCAATTACTCTCTATCTCATGTTTTGAGATGTGTGCTGCTTGGAAGGGCACACAGAAGTCAAGACTTTCACTAAATATTTCTGTTGGTTTCATTGTTGTAGGGAACATGGCAAAGAATGCACAGACCCTCCCCTCCACAAAAGCAGCCCCTTAGGATGCCTCTGCAGAGAGAGTTTCTCTCCAATGCCTTGCCTACCGTGGTTGTACTGCAGTGCATCTGATAAATGACTTCTGCCCTTGGTGAATCTGTTTACAGCTTGCCTGTCACTGTCCTATGAATGGTACACTAGTCACAGAACTCCCTCCTTATCCAGCTCTTTCGCTGTGGTTCTGGAGATGAGCCCACTGCTTTCCCATCCTAGGCAGGCATTGGATCACGGAGCCCTGCCTGACTTGCCCTTTCTCTTGCTTTCCTTATGGGGCTTCCTCCCTACACTACTCTGCAGCCTCCTCAGGTTCTGCAAATTGCTGGAAAGATCTAATTCCTTCTGTGGAAAAGGAAAATGGGAAGTTGTACAATGGCTTCACATGAGTTTCTCTAGACTGTCCTTGAACTTGCCACATAGTGCAGGATGACCTTGAACTTCTGGTCTTTTGGTCTCTTCCCCTCTGAATGCTGGGATTACAAGCATCTGCCACAGAGCCTGATTCTATTCAGTGTTGGGGACTGAGTCTTGGGCATCACACATGATAGTTAAACCCTCTACCAACTGAACAACTTTTGCAGTTGTTCATGGGAATCCCTTAAATGGTATAAGATACACATTCTCTGTAGAGATCACTGAGAGGGGTGGGGGGGATATATGATTTGCCAGTGCTTCTAGATGAAGACTGGTGGCTATCTTTTGATTATGTGTCTTGGGTAAGAGAAATCTCTTTTAGTTTCCCCATGTATGGATACCAATGTTGATAGCACTTTATTACAGGGTTAAGAGGATTAAATGAAGCAATTCAAGTCTAGAGCTTGGAAGGACACAGGGCGCTCTGCAGTGAAGCTATGTAACATTAGTGTCATCTTCACTAAATACTACTGCTGTTAATTCCACTGCTGTATTGAAGCATGGCTAAGAATGAAAATTGTTTCCTTTCTGGAGAAAAATTTTCCTGTTTTGAATTAAGAACCTTTAGCATGTTCACAATCTTTCATTCAGTAGTTTCCAAACCTGGAATTCAGCCTTAGGGGGTTCATTTGAAATGTAGATAAGGTTTGATTCATCCATATTTCATGACAACATCATTTTCGATAGAAAAAAAATTAAAAAGAGAAATAATGTAACCACTCAACCATAGGGCAAGTTGAGTTAGCGTGTGTGTACAATGCTCACTCCCCTTGAAGTAGTTCCCGTGTTCCTGGAGGCTTCAAAGTAGGTAGGGGTCAGGTCACTGTAGGGAGGCGGTGATGGTCTTCTCATTGTCATGAGGCTCTGATGTGTGAGCAGGCATTACACCACAGGTGAAGCATGGTCAAGGTTTCTGACTCCTTGTCTCTCTGTAGGTCCCAGGCTCCCTGTGAACTTTCTGTGTACTCCAGGTTGGCATCAAGTTTATGACCATCTCCCTTTAGACTCCGGAGTGCTGGGATTATAGACCTGTGGCTGCCCGCCCAGCCTTCTGAAGTCACTGTCTCAATTGCTTAGAGAGGCAGACTATTGTCTCATCTGCAAGAGTGTGGAAGACTTTCCAGGGGAGGCTGCTGCCCACTAAAAGAAGAAGAGGACTTCCAGCCAGGAGACTTGTGGGAAAATCCCTGAAACTTTTGATCTTTCACCTTCAGTCCTGGCATTTGCCTAGTTCCTTATGGCTGGGCATGGCTGTGTATATGCATGAAATCTTAAACAATTCTGTAATCTGAGTGTTGTGGCACACATCTTTAATCCCAGCACTCGAGAAGCAGAGGCAGGAGGTTCTCTGTGAGTTTGCGACCAGCCTGGTCTATAGAGTGAGCTCCAGGACAGCTAGGGCTACATAGAGAGACTCTGTCTCAAAACAATAGCAAAATATCTTTAAAAATTAAAAAATTCATGCGTGTACATAGTGCATTTTGATAATATTCACCAACCTCTTTTCTCCAACTCTTTCTAGATCTCCCTACTGTGTCTCTCTCCCAATTCACATCCTCATTTTTAAAAAGTCACATTTATTTTAGTACTATGTGCATGAGCACACACATGGAGGTCAGAGGACAACCTGTGAGAGTTGGTTCTGGCTTCCATGATCAAACTTGGGTTTTGGGGCTTGCTGCAAGTGCCTTTACCCACTGAACCATTTCAGCAGCCTCCCATCTTACTCTTTAATAAGTTAGTTTCAGCTATCAACTTGACATAGCCCAGAGTTATTTGTGGGAGATTGCCCAGATCAGATGTGTGAGCCCAGGGTTATTTGACTGGGAGATTGCCCAGATCAGATTAGCCTGTGGTCATGTCTGTGAGGCATTGTCTTGATTGTTGATTGATAGGGAAGGCTCCAGCTCATGTGGGCAGTGCCATTCCTGAGCAAGTGGCCCTGAGTTGTATGAGAGATTCGGAAGCCAGACAGATGAATGCAAGAAGCAGCAATCCTCTGTGGTCTCTGCTTCAGTTCCTGTTTGAGTTTCTACCCTTGCTGATGGCCTGTTCCCTAGAAGTGTAAGCTGAAATAAACTCCTTTCTCCCCAGGTTGCTTTTGTTAAGATTATTTTATAATAACAACAGGAAGCAAAATAGTCTAATTAGTGCTACCTGAATTTCTTAAGTGTAGGACATCCACTAGAGCATAGGGAATTTATCAAGGGCCACACCCCTGCAGAAACAGACTCTTCTACCTCAGCAGGCTTCAATGGTCTGTGTGTGTGGCTTCATCCATTCTATTATGTTGACTGGACTGATCTTGTGCAGGTTTTGTCCAGGTTACCTCAGCTGTGAGTTCATGAGTGCAGGAGCTATGACAGGTCCAGAAGATGCTGATTCACAGCAGTTCTCCTTGACCTTGGACTCTTGTGGGCCTGCCATGGGCCTATACGGCTTGTGTGTTGTGTTCACCTGGAAAAATTATTTTTTAAAAGTATATTTATTTGTTTTTTTCTGTGAAAACACATGTGTTCTTGTGTGACAAGACTTTTCCTGGTGAGACACAACACATACATTTACTTATCCAAGATACAGATCCTTTGACAGATCAAAGTACAGATGCCAACAAAGTCCAACATAGTGAACCAGTGAGTTTCTTTTGGCTACTTGCAGGGATATGGGTGAGGTATTTTTATAGGAGCAGAAATGACATCACCGAAGCCCACCTCGCATGGGTGGCAGCTCATAAAAAGCTAGAAATATGGAGCATACTGCACAGCTTGCAGGCAGCTCATCAGGTTGGAGGGTATCCTTTCTAAATGATGCAGTTTGCTTTGCCTACACCTCTTCCTGGTAGCTAGACTGGTTTCTGCTTCTTCCAGGTACCTAGACTTTGCAGCTTGTCTTGTCTGAGAAGGACTCTCAGAAGTCTTTATTGTTTACTTTTGGGAGGGAGGGATCAAGTGAATCTGATCAGTTTCAGGGACTTCCTGAAGTTCTTTTTTGTTGTTTACCTTCTGCCCAAGGAGCTATCCTGGGAAATGGAATGTTTTAACAGGTGTGTGTACACACACCTGGAGGTCAGAGAACAATCTTTGAGAGTGGTTTCTTTCCTTCCTCTATGAAAGACCTGGCAATTGAATGTAGGTCATCAGGTTTGGCACAGTGTCTTTACCCACAGAGCAATCCCCAGCTATGTGCATGATCTTTGAGAAAGATCTTATAGGCTCTAATATTTTGAGAAGAGCTCCAGTTACTTCTCATCTAGCTTTCTCATCACCATGGTAACCAACAATGAGGGTAGGAGGAAAGATATTTGATCTTATGTTGCCTGGGGCTTGGCTATAGACTTTGATATTCTTTGAGACCTACCACCATCAGGATGTTAGCCATAGTGGGCTGATATTCCAGGTGACTGGATTCTACTCTCTGTTGCATGATTCCTATTTTAGGAGTAGGAGAAGTGACTGGAAAATTTAAAGCCATTATCTGAAGTCATTGGAAAGTCACTGTGCCTATAAGGCAGACACTGTTTTCCAAAAGTGGTTATAACCATGTCATCTGTCTCATATGCTGTTCTAGAACTTTCTACCATTCCTGGTCGTTACACTCTTTGTTCCCCTCATGAGTCTGTGTGGACCTTGATGACTATTTCTGCTACTGCTTGAGTCTGGCAGAACTAATAGTGTGTGACTTTGAAGGTGGAATCATAAATAAGCCTGCATCTTTGTTTATCTTGGTCTTTGAAACCAGCCTTCATGCTCTAAGAAAGTCCAAGCATCCCATGGGAGGTCTGTATAAAACAACAACAACAACAACAACAACAACCAACCAACCAAAAAACCACAAACAATAAACTGAGATCTTTATCCTCTGCTCAGTCCAGGTCCCAGCTCACAGCAGGAACATCCTGTTAGGGTGTATCTCTTCTATTGACCCAAGTGATGACTGCCTGGAATATCTGAGCTGCTTCTACCAAGCCCTCCCCAAATTATATGCCTGTGAATAAATGGATCATTGTTATAAGCCATTAAATTTTTGGAATAGTTTGTTACTTGGCAAGAGATAATCATAACTAATGAATGTCCCAACAAAGGTATTTTGTTTTGTTTGGGGAGACATCCACCCTTCAAATTTTCTGCCCCACTGCATGTACTTCTAATTCTGTTTTAAAATTAGAACTCCTTCTGATTCTAAATAGTTCTCAATGGAGACTTGAACAATGAGTTCAGGTGAAGGATGATGGGAGAAACATCGGAGGCGACAGGAAGTGCGTGGGCTGGCAGAGGCATTGCAAGGAGCTCATGGAAGGTCCTAGACTCAGAGACCCAGAAGCAGCAGAGATTCGGGAGGAAGGTACAGAGGAGCAGAGGGTGAGGAAGAGCTGGTCACAGGAGTCACATCACAGAGGACCTAAGAGAGATGTTCAATGTCACACAGGAAATGCAACTGGGATGTTCCTAACCCTGCCCTGTACTCCTGAGCTCAGCACAGAGCCCTATGCACAATTTTTGGTTCTAGAATAAGACGCTCTTGTGGTTTGAATTTGAAATGTCCTTAAACAAACTCATGGTTTAGATGACCCAGCTGGTGGCCCTATTTTAAAGGCTCTGGAAACATTAAGGATAGGGCCTGGCTGGTAGAAGTAAGTCACTAGAGGTAGGTCATTGAAGGTGACACATGCTCTTGTATCCAGCTTGCTTTCTCTGTATCATGGTCTGTCATATGAACAGCCTCTCCATCATGTTTCTGTCACCATCAATGGAGGTATTTTCACTGCTACAGTTTCCTCCTTTGAGGGACTGGAATCTCCAAAACTGTGAGCCAAGCAAGGTCCTTTCTGTCCCTTAGCGGATAGAACTGGTGGTAGCTTAGCTAGAAGCCATAGTTTTAAATGTCAGCTTCCTGCGTGTTGAGCAGGCACTGTACTGTAACTATCCTGGCAGGATATTCTGAGGGGAGATACTTTTGTCCTCTCTTTGGGCTCTCAGACTTTTAAGACAATGGACCCCAAGAAATTGGAATTTGCCCAGGAATCTCATGCTGGGAGAGGGAAAAGGCTGAAGTCCAGTGCCTGCCAGAAGAGGAGTTTGTCTCAGGGAAGCAGGTTTCATAGAGCTCTGATGACTTGTCTGACCATCTTACCTGAGACTGGAGCCCAGGCAAGCCTAGGTCAGAGATGAGCAGGACCCCATGGTGACCAGGACAGTTCGGCTAGGCAAACTTCTCGACATCTTTTTAAATGTAAGTCTTACGTGGAGACCCTGAAGATGGAGTAAGGGTTGGGGAACTGGCTCTGGATCTTTTCATGTCTTCCTCTTCCCAATCTCATTTTAAAATAAGGATACAGCACAGCTCTTATAGGGCTTCTGCATATGCAGTGAGCTAATCTGCATGAACAGTTAACACATAAAAGATAAATGTTAGCAAAGGCAGCTATTTTAACATTTGGAATGGAGATGTAAGGTAGGTATGCACAGATAAAATCCGGCTTTCAGAAAAGCCTAGGTAAAATAAAAAACAAAATTATTTTCTGCCTGCCTCATGTAGAAGTCTTTTCAGACTTTAGGACCCTTAAGCCTTAAGAACAGTAGCCTTATTGTTATTGCTTTTAAAGCATGTTTACATTGTTACCAGTGCTTCAAAAATAATATTGTTTTAAAAGAATTACATTTTAAAACTGTAAGAAAACCCTTTTTAATGGAATCTTTGTAAAGTTCACATCATCCCAATCCACTCATCTCCCATCTCTTCACAGCCACTGTAACCTTCCGCAAAAGGAAAGAAAATAAGATTGAATAGAAAACAATCTTGTCATAGAGGCTATAGTGTGTCACAGTGTGTTACACAGTATACCCTCTTGTCCACATGCTTTTATTTGCAAATGTTCACTGCAATGAACTGTTGTTCATTGGTCTGTTCCCAGGCCTCTGGTCTCTGCTACACTCTCAGTACTGGATCTTTATATTCCTCTTGGATATCCTGTTGTTGTTCTGTGTCATGGAGATCATGCAGATTTGGTTCTGTAGAACTGTCCCTTTCATGTGCTTCAGCAATTCGTAGATGGGGTAGATGTTGGGGTGAGCCAACTTAAAGCCCTGGATCTTGGCCTGTGTGGTAGCTGAGTTGATCAGCCTGCCAGCTCTCCTGTACCTGTGCCAATGGGGCAAGCTCTCTAGCACTGCCCTGGATAGCTCACCTGATGCTGCAGCAGGGCTAGTTCACCCACCATCACCAAGGTCTGATCTCTCAAATGCTGCAGCCAGTGGGGTGTGGGGCCAGCCCTGCTGCCAGCTGCAGACTGCAAGAGGCAAGGTAAAGAGAAGAGCATCACCCCTGTGCACACTCCCACAGCAGACTCTTCTACTCCCATGCCTAAGCCAGCTCACCTCTTCACACCTCCCTCAAGGCCAGCAATACTGTGCTTCCCAGGAGAGGTGCAGGGCCAATTCTCCTGAGTGCCCCGCAGGTGAGGGACAGGGACCGCTCTCCCAACCTCAGGGCCAGCTCAACTACTTGCCACAGGCAACTGGGAGGGGGAGGGTTAAAAATACTTAAAAATATAACATTGTTTATACCTCATTTTTATTGTTTTAATTCTGCAATTTTGTTTCCTGCTCTTTCTTTTTAAAAAAATTGAGGGGCTGGTGAGATGGCTCAGTGGGTAAGAGCACCCGACTGCTCTTCTGAAGGTCCAGAGTTCAAATCCCAGCAACCACATGGTGGCTCACAACCATCTGCAACAAGATCTGACACCCTCTTCTGGAGTGTCTGAAGACAGCTACAGTGTACTTACATATAATAAATAAATAAATCTTAAAAAAAAAAGAAAAGAAAAAAGAAAAAAATTGATAGGTATTTTATGTGTATGTCAGTTTTGTTGCATGTATATCTGTGTATCATGTGTGTGCTGTGCCTGTGGACATCATATCTCCTGGGTTTGGAGTTATTGGCAGTTGTGAACTGCCATGTGGGTGTTGGGAATTGAACCCGTGTCCTCTGGAAAAGTAGCCATCTCTCCAGCCCCTTTGCCTGTCCTTTCTTCTGTTTTATTTTGTTTGGGGCAGGGGTTCTCCTTCAGTAGGTATCTCAGTGTCTTTTATTTTGCTGTGATAAAATCTTCTGACAAGAGCAACTCAAGAGAGAAAGGTTTCTTTTCATTCACAGTTCAAGGTGCAACCTGGAGGACAAGTCCGGCCCACAAGAGCTTGAAGTTCCTTTTCACATCACATCCACAATAAGCAAGAAACTGGGGGTGGGGTGGGGATAAATGCAAGCTTATGGTTGCTTGGCTCTCTCCCTTCCTATGTTTTCAGAGTCCAGGATCCTCTGCCTGGGAATGGTCCCTCCCACAGGAGGGACCTCCCACAGGATCGGTCTTCCTTAGATAAAATTGTCAGGTCCAAAGCAAACACTAGACCATGGTCTAACCATGGTGCCTACTAGCATACCAAAGCTGGTCTCAGGTTCTGTGTCCTTGGCATCCTGGGGTCTCTCGGCTCTTCTCACCCCATCTGTAACCTACACTTTTCAGCCCTAGCGTCTGATTCCTATACCACCTGCTATTTAAGCCACACATTTTCTTGGCTCGTTTATGTTCTTTGCAATCTTGTTTCTCTCTCTTGGTCTCCTTTTCTTCCTCTCCCTTCTCTTCCTCCCTCACTCTCCCTCTCTCCTTCTCTAAAGACCTGGTTCAGTCTACTACCATGGTCGGTGTAGTAATTTCTCTTCCTGCTCTGAACCTTCCAGATGCCTTTGGGTTTACTCTCTCTTACATACTGTCTTAATTAGGGTTTTACTGCTGTGAACAGGCACCATAACCAAGGCAATACTTATAAGGACAAAATTTAATTGTGGCTGGTTTACAAGTTCTGAGGTTCAGTCCATTATCATCAAAGCAGGAGCATGGCAGCACCAGGAAGACATGGTGCAGAAAGAGCTGAGAGTTCTACATCTAGGCTGCTAGCAGAATTCTGGCTTCCAGGCAGCTAGGATGAGGTTTTTTTTTTTTTTTTTTTTTGTTTTTTGTTTTTCGAGACAGGGTTTCTCTGTGTAGCCCTGGCTGTCCTGGAACTCACTTTGTAGACCAGGCTGGCCTCGAACTCAGAAATCCGCCTGCCTCTGCCTCCCGAGTGCTGGGATTAAAGGCGTGCGCCACCACGCCCGGCTAGGATGAGGGTTTTAAAGCCCACACCCACAGTGACACACCTACTCCAACAGGGCCACACCCACTCCAACAGGGCCACACCCACTCCAACAAGGCCACACCTACTCCAACAAGGCCACACCTTCTAATAGTGCTACTCCCTGGTCTGAGCATATACAAACCATCACATTTACAATAAAAAACTTCTCAACTGTACCTTAGAGCAGTCATGTCCTCATTTCATTCAAAGATGATCAACATCTATGCCCCCTGGACATCTCTGAGGAGATTCTAGATCCTGTCTGGTTGCCCATCCTCAACATCATTCCCAAGCTGGTCTTTCCATGCTGATCCTCGTGTCCTAGCCTCCTAAGTGCTGCATGGCAGGGTGTGACCCACCATACACACCTGGCTGCACTATAGCTCGCTGGCGAGAGCCAGGGTCCTAGCAGCAGGCTGGCAGAGGGATGGCTCTCTGATTATTTAATCCAGGATGGACATGAGACAGGAAGGAGGTTGAGATCTTCCTTTAAGCCTAGGGGCTTCCTGCAGGGGAGTGACTTCTGAGGACATCCGTGTTTTAGGCCCTCTATTCAGCTGGAGGCTCTAATGGGATTCCATTGTCTGGACATGAATGGAATTCTTTTTTGTACAAGAATGGAGGTCTGATGCTTAATTCACACCCTTTACTGAAAGACCGTGCCTTGTCTTGTGACTTCCAACTCCTGCAAGGACCAGAAAGGTGGTGTAGTCTCTTTTAACTGTCTGTGGGTTCTCTTGTCACTGAGGGAATGGAAGGAGAGAATGCCTGAGGGGGGAAAGAGTTAATAGGCAAGATGAGCTTCTTGTTTGAGCAATTGAATAAGCAATGTCTCTTCACAGCTGTGGAAACCTTAACTAAGACACAGCTCAAGTTGGGCTCTACCTGTTATATGGCCAAGGACACCAACCTCTTGAATCTGAGATTACAAGCATGGGTACCATACTTGGTTTATGCAGTGCTGACAATGGAACCCAGGGCTTCATGCCAAGCAAGGACTCCATGAGGGTTTGTCAAATAAATGAGTTTCTTCAAAGGGTTAATTCTGCAGCAATTTCTTTGTGGCTGATATGAGTTCCAATGGAGAGAGACATCGAGGGCAATACAAAAAGCCTGAAGCTCACTGGCTCACATTGGGGACCCATTTGTCTAAAAAGGCCTGCATCTGTTAGGACTGAGCCATAGTTCTGCCCCTATAGCCCCAGTAACCTCCCGACAGCTGCCTGTGTTGGACAGCTCTGAAACATGTTAGCTAATGGAATATTGATTTTTTTTTTTTTAAGAAACAAAAAAATGCAGGTGTTGCTGCAATCGATAGCCAAGAAGAGAGAATGAGGGAGGAGTTGGGTGAGACTAGTCCCTGAGCACATCCTTCCTGCTCTCCCAGGTGCTCCCAGGCCCCCTTGCCTCCTGGGGATAAATGCTGGAAAGAGCAGGCGTAATAAGGACAGGGATGTGCCTTGATTCTCTAAGCGTTCCTCCTAGGCCTTTGTGTCAGTCCTGAAGAAGTTACCCAGACTTCTTACAGATCCAAAATCAGCAGGGCAATCCCCTTCCCAGTGTCCTGCTGCTACCACATGACAGAACTAGGATTTAGGTCTGTGTAAACACATATTCTGAGCAATAGTCTGCTGTACCAAGTCAGCTGAAACACAGAGGGGACGCACCAGTGGGTGAAGTGCGTGTCATACACATGTGAGAACCTGAGTTTAGATCACCATACAAAACAGACATGGAGATCATATATTTGTAGTCTCAATGCTGGGGAGGTGGAGACAGGTGGATCCTGGGGTTTTCTGGTCAGCAAATCTCATCTAAATTGGCAAATTCCAGGTCATCGAGCGACTTGGCCTCATGCTTGGCTATGAGGATCTGAAATCTACTGGGGCGGGCAGCAGAGACATTTCTATTCTGAATAACTCCACACCCTCATCACCTGTGAGGCCAAGTCGGTTCTTCTCTCCCCTAATTGCATCCATTTGCCTTTTCTTTCTTGTGTTACATAAGCCGAGATATTGGACTCGTTGGCTGTGACGGCTGAATTCTCTTCTAATTATAAGAAAAACAGTCTTTTCTCTCTTCCATTATTCCTAATGGAAATTAGCTGCATCCATCTTCTGGCTTTGGGACAGATCTCTGGGTCTCAAGTAGTGCCTGCTGATGCAGGCTTGGCGAGCAAGCTTGTCGCAGCAGAGGCAGGCATGAGGGTTCAGAGCTGGATAGGTGGAAGTTTGACTCTGGTCATTTGGTGTGAGCTGCAGCAGGTAGATGCACAGCTTCCTGTGTTGGTTTTCTTACCTGAAAGTCAGTGACCGCTCTGCAGGTGTCAGCGTGAGGGATCAAAGGTTGTTTATTCCTGGGAACTGAGTCTGGTGGTGCAGGCCTGTGATCTTAGCACTGGGGAGACTGAGACAATAAGATAGCCTCAAGCTGTGAGCTTGAGGCTAACCTGGGCTACATGTGCTCTCCTTTCAGGAGCCTGAGTGCTGCAGGCTCCTGTGGAAAGGGTTCTTCCAGGTCTGACATACTTCTTGCTCCGTGCCAATCTCCTGTCTGGGAATCCTTGCAATGCTGGCGCTTGCCCAGAGAAAGGAGCAAGCTCTTGTGCTTGGTTCTGTGTGCAGAGCTGGGATGGTGGGGGAGGGGCAGCACTGAGCAGTGGGAACTAGCTTTGCTCTCTGTGTCATCCATGCTTGGTGGACCTTTCCTAGTGAGTCATCTGGCAGAGAAAGATACAAGCTGGGCTGCCAGGGAGGAATGCAACTAGCTCTATTTCCAGCAGGCTTTGAGGGCATCTTAGTCAGAATTTCTATTCCTGCACAAACATCATGACCAAGAAGCAAGTTGGGGAGGAAAGGGTTTATTCAGCTTACACTTCCACGTTACTGTTCACACCAAAGGATGTCAGGACTGGAACTCAGGCAGGTCAGGAAGCAGGAGCTGATGCAGAGGCCATGGAGGGATGTTCTTTACTGGCTTGCTTCCCTTGGCTTGCTCAGCCTGCTCTCTTATAGAACCCAAGACTACCAGCCCAGGAATGGCACCACTCACAAGGGGCCCTCTCCACTTGATCACTAATTGAGAAATGCCCTACAGCTGGATCTCACGGAGACTTTTCCTCAAGGGAGGCTCCTTTCTCTGTGGTAACTCCAGTTTGTGTTAAGTTGACACACAAAACCAGCCAGAACAGAGGGTTAGAACCTGTTCCAGGGCCAAGGGCACAGCAGGAGTCAGAGTCGTCAGGCAGACCTGGGGCTGGAGTCCCCGCTGTGCAGCTCCCAGCTCAGTGCCATTCTCTCAGAATCCCGATTTCTTCATTTGTCAGATGGAGATCATAGTGGGAGCGAATTTGCTGACACGTATGGAACCTTTAGTGCTTTGGGGCAACTCTAACTTAATTATCCTAGCTCATTCTGGTTACCTCTTGCTGTGAAACCTGGTTGCTTTACACATCAGTTTGCCATTCTCTCCCAGGCTTCTGTGTGCTAACTGGGCTCAGCTGGGGCTCTGGCTGGGTTCTCTAGTGGCTGGAACCATCTGGAAGCTCAGTGGGGCAGGACATCTAGGATGGCTTCTGTATTTTTTTCCCCCTAAGGCAGGTCCGCATACAGCCCAGGCTGACTTTGAACACATTTTGTAACCCAAGCTGACGTTGAACTTCTCATCCTCCTCTGCCTCTACTCCCCAACCAACAGGTATATTCCACCATGCAGAATTTAAACTGTGTTGGAGATTGAACCTGGGCTTTGTGGATGCTGGGAAAACAGTGCTTCCCCAGCCCTCACTTCTGTGCTCCTGTGCACTTCAGTGGAGATACACTTAGGCTGTAGGCCATGAGATCAGACAGCAAAGGGGAACCTTCTTCATTCCCCAGCAGACATACCCAGCTGCAGGGTTGGGCTGTTCTCAGGCAGTGAGAGCTGAGAGAGCTGACAGAAGACATCAGCCTACCTCCTCCATTCATTGCTGGAGGGAGCTGACCAATGAGCCACAGAGAAGCCCATCAGCCTGGCAGTTAGCTCACCCCAAGTTCCCTGACAGAGGACTCTGCCATTGAGTCTCCAGCATTCTGGCCACTCAGCCCTTTTGTTTCCCTTTTTTGGGGGGGCCCAGAAAATAACAACTCAGAGTACAGGGATTTGGCACTCTGAGTGCTCTGAAACTAAAGGAAATCCACAGCCCCCCCCCCCCCCCCGCCTTCTCCTACCCACTTGTCTTTTGACCTCCCGAAGCACACAAAGGCCGTTCTCTGACTCATCGGACTAATGGATCTTCTAGAAGCAGAAATGTAATCATTTTGTGTCTCCTCCTTGGAATCCCATGAACCAGAGAGGAGCTTGCATCTCTGGAAACTTCAGGCTGTGGCCTGGAGAGACTTGGCCACAACCAGTCACTCATCCTTCTGGGACAGTTCCTCCATGTCCCCTGGTCCCAGGGGAAGCTGTTGAGGAAAAAAGACCTTGTGTACTCTTTGGCTAGTAGTCACTTATCAGTGAGTGCATACCATGCATGTCCTTTTGGGTCTGGGTTACCTCACTCAGGATAACATTTTCTGGTTCCATCCATTTGCCCACAAAATTCATGAAGTCCTCATTTTTAATAGCGGAATAGTATTCCATTGTGTAAATTAACCACATTTTCTGCATCCATTCTTCAATTGAGAGACATCTGGGTTGTTTCCAGTTTCTGGCTATTATAAATAAGGCTGCTCTGAACATAGTGCAACATGTTTCCTTGTGGTGTGGTGGGGCATCTTTTGGCTATATGCCCAGGAGAGGTATAGTTGGGTATAACTTCAGGTAGAA
This sequence comes from Mus caroli, assembly GCF_978045245.1. Taxonomy (NCBI): domain Eukaryota; kingdom Metazoa; phylum Chordata; class Mammalia; order Rodentia; family Muridae; genus Mus; species Mus caroli. Next base: position 5,567,328 of record NW_028227272.1, read on the forward strand.
CTATTTCTGATTTTCTAGGAACTGTCAGGTTGATTTCCACAGTGGTTGCATCAGTTTGCAATCCCACCAGCAATGGAGGAGTGTTCCTTTTTTTTCCACATCCTTGCCAGCATCTGCTATCTTTTGAGTTTTTGATCTTAGTCATTCTGATTGGTATAAGGTAGAATCTCAGGGTCGTTTTGATTTGCATTTCCCTGATGAGTAAGAATATTGGACATTTCTTTAAGTGCTTCTCTGCCATTCGAGATTCCTCTGTTGAGAATCTTCTTGTTAGCTCTGTACCTCATTTTTAATTGGGTTATTTGGCTTTTTGGAAGTTAACTTCTTGAGTTCTTTGTATATTTTGGATATTAGCCCTCTGTCAGGTTGTAGGATTAGTAAAGATCCTTTCCCAATCTGTAGGTTGCTGTTTCGTCCTATTGACTATGTCCTTTGCTTTTCTGTTTCATGAGGTCCCCTTGTTGATCTTAGCACCTGAACCCTTGGTATTCTGTAAAATTTTCCCCGTGCCAATGCATTCAAGACTCTCTCCCGCTTTCTCTTCTGAGGTTCAGTGTCTTTGGCTTTATGGTGAGGTCCATGATATTCTTGGAGCTGAGCTTTGTGCACGGTGATAAATATGGGTCAATTCGCATTCTTCTACATGCAGGCTGCCAGTTAGACCAGCACTATACATGTGTAGGTTTATTTCTGGCTCTTCAATTATATTCCATTGATCTACCTGTCTATCTCTGTACCAATACTATGTGTTTTTTTTTGTTTTTGTTTTTGTTTTCTCACTATTGCTCTATACAGCTTGAGGCCAGGAATAGTGATTTCCCCCAGAAGTTCTTTTATTGTTGAGAATTGTTTTCACTATCCTGGGTTTTTTGTTTTTCCATAGGAAGTTGAGAATAGTTTTTTCCATGTCTGTGGAATGCTCATGATACAACCCACAGACTATAAGAAGTTTAACAAGAAAAAATGCCCAAGTGAGGATGCTTCAATCTTATGCAGAAGGGGGAACAAAATAATCATGGGAGGCAGAGGGAGGGAGGAATCTTGGTGGGGAAAATAAAGGAAAGGGGAGCAGGAGCAGGTATGGGGGGAGACAGGAGAGAAGCCCAGAGGGCCAAGAGAATGAATGGAAATATGCAGCTGCTGTAGGTGGGTGGGGGACCTCTAGAAAGTCCTAGAGACTTGGGATATAAAAGGCTCCCAGGACTCAATAGGGATGACCTTAGTTAAAATGCCCAACAGTTGGGAGATGGAACCAGAAGAGATCATCTCCAGATAGACAGGGTCCCCAGTGGAGGGATGGGGACATCAACCCATCCCTTCAAAAATTTTTGACCTAGAATTGTACCTGTCTAAAAGAAGTGCAGGGACAAAAACGGAGCAGAGACCGAAGGAATGGCTGACCAGTGACTGGCCCAACTTGGGGTCCATCCCATGGGCAAGCACCATACCCTGATACTATTACTGATGCCATGTCGTGCTTGCAGACAGGAGCCTCACATGGTTGTCCTCTGAGAAGCTCTACCAGCAGCTGACTGAGATAGCTGCAGCTACTTACAGCCAACCATTGAATTGAGGTTGGGGACCCCTATGGAAGGACTGAAGGAACTGAAGGGGATGGCAACCTCATAGGAAGACCAACAGTGTCAGCTAACCTGGACCCCTGAGAGCTCCCAGAGACTAAGCCACTAGCCTAAGAGCACACATGGGCTGGTCTGTGGCCCCTGGCACCTTTATAGCAGAGGACTGTCTTGTCTGACCTCAGAGGGAGAGGATAGGCCTAATCCTGTAGAGATTTCATGCCCCAGGGAAGGGTGGTGGGGATGAGCACCCTCTCAGAGGCACAGGGGGGGGGGAACGGGGTGAAGAACTCTGGGGAGGGGTACGGGGAGGTGGGACAACATTTGGAATGTAAATAAACAAAATAGTTAAAATGAAAAAAAAAATAAAGACCTTGTGTTCAGTGTCCAGTCCATGCCATTTGGGAGACTGAGGCAGGAGGATTATAAGTTTGAGGCCAGCCTGGGTTACACAGAGAAAGTCCCAAGCCTCCATTCTGCTCTGCTTGTTCTATGGGCTATGAAAACCCCACCATCAGGCTGACCTCTGAGTCTTAACGCTGTGAGACTCCTGGTACTTGTGAATGTAGCCGTCCCTCCTCTGTTACTCTACCTGCTGTCAGCTGGTTTCCGAGACTCAAACCATTGACACTTTGGAGACTGGAGGGAATGTTTAAAGCTCCCCTGCACCTTATAGAAAAACAAAACAAAAGTGTCAGCAACACTTGATAGCTTAACATATCATCTTGGCTAGGCCAGTACACTATTATTTTGCTACGCATACTTGTAAGCGAGTTTGAAGGCACTGTGAGGCTACATGAATCCCAATCAATCCACTGAATTAATTAATGGTGGGCATTTATGTTCTTTAACCTACTTCTTAAAAAATGACATTTATTATTTATTTTGTGTTTGTGGGTGTGTGTGGGTGCATGTTTGCTGTGGTATGTGTGGAAATTAGAGAACGACTTGTGGGAGTTGTTTTTGCTGTCTGCCGGGTGGGCTCTGGAGATCAAACTCTGGTCTTCAGGCTTGGGTGCAGATACTTTTACCGGCTGAGCATCTCACCAGGCCTCAACCTCACGTCTTCATGCCTCAGTTATGGTCCAAAGAGAGTTGGGCACAGCCATTTAGTAGCTCTCACCTTTAGGTCTCAAATATGAATAAAAGTATCTGTCTGAAGTTTCTTTTTTTCCCGTTGTGTGTGTGTGCGTGTGTCAGTGTGTATATGTGTAGACCCTTTGTGTGTGTGCGTGTGTCAGTGTGCACATGTGTTGTATCCTTAGATCCTCCTTGGGTGGAGTTCTTCAGGAGCCAGCCACCTTAAATTTTGAGGTAGGATCTCTCATTATTCATCAGCCTACCAAGTAGGCTAGGCTGGCCGGCCTACTTTAGAGGTCTGTCTGTCTCTGCTTCCCTAGTGAGGGGATTACAGGCATACACCACCCTTCCAGCTTTTGAAACATCAGGTGTGGAAATTGAACCCAGGTCCTCCTGTTTCCCTACCTTCTCCAGTTCCTACTTGCATCTCTCTAAGAAGAGGCTCCATGCCCTCTCTCACATTCTCAAACCACAGCACGGTTACAAAGGACTCGCTGTATCCTCTAGTTTCTCAGCTGATGTTTGTATAGCCAAAGAAGTGAATCTGGAAGGATGCAATTATGGCAGGGGATGATAGCAAGATGCTAGTGTCTGGGGCAGCCTCCATCCTCCTCATCGTCTAGAGTCTATGCTGTCCTGACAGCTGTATTCATGGAGCTTAGTGTGTAGTTACAGCTTTTACTTTATTATCCCGGAACGGAACAGCAAAGTCTTAGAGATTCATGAAGGATTATAAAGGGGCCACATTTATTATGCTCTGAAAATTTTGAGAACGAAGACAGGGAAAAAAAAGCAATTGAAAATTGAGATGCTGAATTAAGTGAACGAGAGAACAGGTTTAAAGAGAATCTTGAGACAGACTCAAGGGTTTGGCAGGATTATGTAGAATGCTTAAGATGACAACAGATGGGCAGGTGAAGTGGCTCAGTGGGTCGAAAGGCACAAGCTGGCTGACCTGCGGTCATTCTCAGAGCCAGTGGGGAAGGAGAGAACAGACCTCTACAAGTAGTCTGACCTCTGCACATACGTGTGGAGTAGCAGCCCTGTGCCATACTCTCTCACACACAAAAAGCAACGAGCAAGGAGATCAGTAAAGAGGGCAAAAGGATGGAAAACGGAAAGCGGACATTTCTTCCTCTGTTTGTGGGATAATCCACTTTCCATCTTTAGGAATCAGGAAATGTCTTGTTTCCTAGCAACCTCATGTGGTCCAGCATTAGGGGTGTACACAACCCCGGAGGGTAGAATCTTCCTACCTCCCCTTCCTTTCCCTAGGTCTTTTCTTCTTTCTCCTTCTCCCTTCTCAGCAGCCTCCTTGTTCTCTGTGTTTATTAAGTTGTGAGTGCTGGTGGGAGGCTCTGTCAGCATCCTCTCAAATTTGTGGTTTGCCAGAGAAGTAGTGACTCCAGGCAAGTGACAATCTTCCTTTTTTTTTTAGTTCCTGGCTGTATTTGGGATTGTGTGAAATTGTGTGAAATGCTACATTTCTTGCCATTAGCAGAGCTGCTGGGAGGCCATTAATAAATGTTAGGTCTCTTCCTTCCTCCTTGTAACAAAATTAGCCAGCCTCTGAGGCATCTAATTAATAAATACGCATCTTAATGAGAGTTAAGGAAGAACTGTGGCTTCCTTTGTTGCTTTAAGGTGGGCTCCTGGATAGCGAAGCTTCACTTTTTATTTATTTATTTTAAATATTAAACAGGGATCTGATATTTGTTTGAAGGTGGGGAGTAGGCAGAGACAGTTTTTGAAATGGAAATGAGCATTGTATTCCGGTGACAAAGACAGTATAAAGAAACAGAAAATCACCCGACTTCAGAGCCGCTGTAACAGACTTGCAAACAAAACAGCTCTACTTTCCATGCTCAGATGGGGATAGAGGGTCAGAAAAGTCGAACTTTTCTTACTGGGGTGGGGAGTGGGGGGTGGGGTGGCAGACGGGTGGGGGGAGGAGGGGAGCAAGACAAAGACGTCTCATGCTAAGTTTGAGGCACTTTCTTTTAAACTCTTAATGTCTCTGAGATCAGAAGGCTTTTTGTATGAATTCAATGTAGTTTCTCTTTGAAGTCTGGAGAAAATGTAATTCTGTGTGGGACCATCTTAAACGTATGGTGTCTTGGCATCTTAATAACCAAGCAAATGCAGCTTTTTCTTTTCTTCTTAAAATCTTATTTATTTAATATTTATTTATTATTTATTATTTATTATGGCCATAGGTGTTTTGCCTTCATTAATGTTTTTGTGTATCATGTGCATGGCTCGTGCCCAAGGAGGCCAGAGGAGGGCATTAGATCCCCTGGAATTGGAGTTATAGAGAGTTCTGAGTTGTCATGTAAGTGCTGGGAATTGAACCTAGGTCCTATGGAAGAGCAACAAATGCTCTTAAACACTGAGCCATCTTTCCAGCCCCCCTTTTCTTTCTTCCCTTCCCCCTTTTTTCTTTCTTTGTGTGCATGTTCATGTGTGCGCACAGGCATGTAGATGTCAGAGGACATCCTCAGGTGCCACCTGAAGTAGAAACTTCTAGTTTCTTTGGAAAGTTAGTTATGCCAAATGATGTTTCACTGGGGTACACCGGTAAAAGAATGTCTTGCTAAAGCAGAAACATAAAATAATGTTTTCCTGAAGCAAACCAGGGTGAAAGGATGTTTGGTTAGAACAAACACGTGAAAGGATGCTTGATGGAGTATAAATATGACTCTGCAGACAGTAGGAGATGAGCACTGAGCACTGGTTTGGTTTGCTAGGCCTTGCTTTTCTTCACTAACGATACACTTGTATTAGTTTGCCTTACACAGCGTTGCTGAGCTCACAGAGAGAAACTTACCCAAGAACTGCTCGTGAGGTTCCTGCTGAGCTTGCTGCTTCCATGGCCTCACCTCAGCCTGGCTGGTGAGCCTTCAGGATTCAACTACAGCTGCTGGTTTGTGCCTGGTGTCTGCCTACAGAAAGAACTGGACTGTAGCTGTCAGATTGTGTATTATCTGCCTGCCTAGAGGACTGGTCTACAGCTACTGAGTTGTACTTGGTATTTGTGAAAGGACTGAAATGCCAAGAAAAAAGATCACGTTCCCTGCCCTCCCCAACCCCCACCCCAAGAACTCTTGCTAAACAGATCCACTTCCCCCTATCCTAATAACTGTTCTCTTCTACTACCTCTGCTGGGAGGTGGGCTACAGGAGAGGTTCAACCCTTATTAAAGGTAGGTTACAAAAAAATTTATGCCTACGACCACCCACCTTCATCTTTTTTTTTTTTTTTTTTTTTTTTGGTTTTTCGAGACAGGGTTTCTCTGTGTAGCCCTGGCTGTCCTGGAACTCACTTTGTAGACCAGGCTGGCCTCGAACTCAGAAATCCGCCTGCCTCTGCCTCTCAAGTGCTGGGATTAAAGGCGTGCACCATCACGCCTGGCTCCACCCTTATCTTTTGAGGCAGGGTCTTTCACGGTAAGCTCTGAGTCCTCAGGAACAACCTGTTTTTACCTCCCCAGCCCTGAGAAGCAAATGTGCACCACCATCCTGGGATTTTTTCACATAGTTCTGGAATTGAACTCAGGGTCCCCAGGCTTGCCAGGAGATCACTGTAGCAATCGAGTTATCTCCATAGCCAGGCTTGTTCCTATTTTCTCCTTTCCCCACCTAAATTACACTGTATCCTGGGCTGACTCCATACTCAAAATGCCCAGCTGTAATTGTGTGCCTGTGTCAAGACAGGATCTTGTTGGGGATTGGTTCTAATGCTTTGATTTAATCAGGAATCTGTGTGTCCAAATGCGCTGAAGGTCCTTGTTCCCAATTGCTTTTGATCGATCATTAAAGATGCCAGTGGCCAGTGGCTGGGCAAAGGGAGATGGGGCGGGACCCTTAGATTTTCGAGGGCGAGGATGAGAGAGAGAGAGAGAGAGAGAGAGAGAGAGAGAGAGAGAGAGAGAGAGAGAGAGAGAGAGAAAGAGACAGAACCACCAGGTTTTGGAGGGAGATGAATCAGATTTAGAGCTGCAGAAGGAAAGTCATCTAAAATGTAGGTGAGAAGGAATGCAGCCTCTGGAAGGGTTGTTCAGAGGTGTTTTGGGCAGCAAAGACTAGGGGGCTGCCCAGAAGGGACGACGCAGCAAAGACAGATCATAGATTTAGAGGGCGTTGAGTCAGGAGTACTGGAGGGAAATCTATGATAGCCGGGTGGAGGATTAGAACTGCCCAGCCTTTGAGCTATCCAAAGCATTTCAAAAATAAGCTAATGTGTGTATTTTTCATTTGCAGATCCAAAGAGTTCCTGGGCTGGTGGCTGTAAGCTGTGACCCATTGGGAGCACAGAGCAGTGTAGTTAAACTCACTGCCACAGGAGCTTGCTATGTAGCCGCTGGCTTGCAATTTGCTATCCATACAGGCTGGTCTCAAATTCACTATGTAGCTCAGGCTGGTCTTGAACTCTTGGCAATCCTCCAGCCTTAGCTTCTTGAAGCTGCAATTATAGGCATGTGCCACCAGCCTGGGCTTGTGGGTGTGGTTTGGGAACGAGTGCTCAGATTGACAGGACATGGGTCATCGGCTTGTCACTCCGTGCGTCCTGCTCAGCCCTCACCCACCTACCCTTGTGCTTTTGTGCTTCTATCCTAAGGGCCTCCCAGGTTAGCAACACCACCTTCTGTCCTTGGGACGCTGGATGTGTCAGGGTATGTGTGAATGTGCTGCCAGCAGTTCTTGGTTCAGAGCCTTGGGAGTTGGTAGATGATACTGCAGACTCCTCATCCCTATGTGGGAAGCTGAGCCACGTTTCTCACAACATGGCTCAGTAATTCCGAGTTCCTGTTTACACAAAGGTGTTTTGATATGCACGCTTGACTGCCAGTCTCTCATTCCAGTCTCATTTCCCCACCCACCCACCTCACTGATGCTTCCTTCCTGTGGAATCCTCTGCCCCTGGCGTCCCATTCTGAGGTGGGTGGTCCTGTGAGCCACTGCAGGGACAAGGGCTACAAGGTCTTCTCCATAGCAAGGCTTCTTTGTCCACTGGTGTTTCCTTATGCAAGAGAAATTTTTATAGAACCTTGGGCATATTAAAATAAGGACCAATGTTAAACATGTGCTTATAACAAATAATACAGAGATTTATTTAATTTTTAAAAGATCTATCTATCTATCTATCTATCTATCTATCTATCTATCTATCTATCTATCTATCTATCTATCTATTGTGAGTACACTGTCTCTGTCTTCAGACTCACCAGAAGAGGGCATCAGATTCCATTACAGATGATTGTAAGATGCCATATGGTTGCTGGGGATTGAACTCGGGACCTCTGGAAGAACAATCAGTGCTCTTAACTGCTGAGTCGTCTCTTTAGCCCATACAGAAATTTATTTAAAAGCAGTTCTTAGGGCTGGTAAAAGGGCTCTGTGGGTTAAGGCATTTGTTGTCAAGTTTGATGACTTGGATTCGACTCCTGACTCCTGGAACTTTCATGGTGGACTGACAGAATTGGCTCCCTAAATATGTGCAAAATAAACAAATATTGAACAAACAAAACAAAAAAAAACCCCAATTCTTCAAAAGCTGTTTGCACAATGGAAATAAGTTTCAGGTACAAGAAAAAAATTTGTGTCACACACTTTTAATCCCAGCACTGAGGAGGCAGGTTGATTTCTATGATTTTGAGGCTAGCCTGGTCTACACAGTAAATTCTAGGACAGCCAGGACTTCATAGAAAGACCATGTCTCAAACAAAACAAAGCAAAGAAAACAAAAAGAAAGAAAAAGAACAAAATTATGTTGTTTTCAAGAAAACATCATTTTAAATGAATACAGCCAGTCCTACAAAGACAAATATTGTATGTTTTCTGTCATATGTGGATCCCAGATTTTATATAGCTATATAACATTGTGGATGCTTATATAACATGCAAGTAGCAATCCATCTACTGAGGGGGAGTTAATGTGTGAACGAGGCGAGGGGAGGGGAGGGACCTGTAGGGGATGTGCTCGATGCACAGCACATATGTGTAACAGCACATGTATGTATGTGTGTGACTGTCCTTGTGCAGCTCAGCATCATGTGCTATGACCATACACACTGGAATCTAAACACAGAGCCTAGTACTCTACTTTGCATGTAATTTTATTATTTATTAAAGACAAAAGAAAATTTATAAGCTAATGAGATTGATGTACTTGTTTATTTTTACGTAAAGAATTAAATCTTGGCTGAATATTTGATAATGCAGGATGCAGTGTCTTCTAAGCTTTGTAGGGTTGATCAATATTTTGATTTTATAATCGTTTGTGTTGAGGATGCCACTTCACATAAAAGCACAGTACAAATGGAAGAAAAGTATGTTTAGGGTCATTTTAGAAATTGTTGGAAATTCTGTCCAAATTTCAATCCAAAGTAATCAAAGTAATGGTTAAAAAAAAAAAAAAAAAAAAGAAGAAACTCAAGATAACAACACAAGCAGCAATCTTAAAGTCAAACACTCTCACAATGCTAGTCAAAGGTACACTGATTTGATAGATGCTAAGCATTAGCATTCCTTCTAGGCTCCACCCCACAGTTACCTAGCAACATCCAGGAATGCCTGATTCAGTATAAAAGGGGCAGCTTGCCTCCTGCTCTCTCTCTTAGTCTTCTACCCTCTTACCTACCCTCTACTCTTTTACCCTCTCTGTCCCTTCTCTCCCCATCCCCCACTTCCTTCTCTCTCCACATGTTCCTGCCTTCATCCCCTCTCTCCTCCTTCCTCAACTCCCCTCCCCATGCCCTAAATTAACTCTATTCTATTCTTTATCTATAAATCTATGCTATATACTATATCTATGTATATTATATAACTGCTACCTCAGGGGAAGGGATGCCTTGGCATGGGCCAGCAGAGGCACCCCTCCCACCTCACCATACCAGGCTCTACTAAGCATATCCTGGTTCTTTCTTTTTTATAAAACACAACACTAAGGGACAGTAATAGGAAAATATTAAGTTTTTGTTTTCAAACTGAAGATGTATGAAAAACCATATGGAAACCTACTAAGTTGCAAGTTAATTAAATATAATAATAAATGTAACAACAAAAAAGGAGTTTGAATTGAGGTGCCCTACTGGGTGGACAATGCTGCTCCCAGAAGCAAAAGGTTGTTAAACAGAAAACTCGGTGGTCACCCTGTCAGTTCTTTTTATTATAAATCAATGCAGGAAATTAATATGGTGGCAGTTTTTCTGAAACCTAACTAGTTCCCCAATAGTAACCCAGACAGACTAAGATTTATTTACAATTTAGAAGCACGATAACTAGACATTATAGCTCTATTCTAAGACTCTAGTCTAATCTTGCTACCTTCCAACCCAAATCCCCAGAACACTTGCATTTAGGGCCTTCCGAGCTCCAGCTGGGCTCTCAAGCTGGGTCTGTCCTCCTTTCTCCTGGCTAAATCCCCCAGCCTCGCTTTATTCCAGAACCCTTTCTCCTCCCAGATGTCCTGCCCTAGTCTCTCTGTAGCCTAGTTATCTTCTAGCTTTTATTGACAAGGCAGAGAATAAAGGGTGAGCACTGTTTACCCAAACTCCAGACAGGGGATTCTTCAAAAGCATTACAATGCCTCGGGAAATCAGCATTTGAATATACAAGGCCTTATCTTTACACAGCAAAACCAAACCAAGCCAAAACAAAACAAAACAAAACCCAAAAACATTATGCCTACAGGTCATAAAAAACCAAAAACAACAAATGTAAGACACCTCAAGAGACCTTGTTGGGAAGGTGAAGAGACAATGGGCGTCCAGCCCATGGCTTTTGCAACCTAGGGAAGTTTGCTGCCAGCTGGCCACACCCCTGCCCTGAATTAACTTCTTATTTCTTCAAATACATCAGGCGATTTCCAAGTTTTCAAAACAGTCCACATTCTGTTAGGTGGGATTCTTTAGGAAGCAGAGTTGTTCAGTATTATGTTGATGCTGAGCTGCTGGGTCAGCAGGCAGAGAGCTACCTTTCAATGCAGTGTCAGCACTGCCTTTTGAATATCTGTGATGGCTTGGACACTGTGACAGTAGATCTTGATCTTCAACCTGCTAGGATCTTGACTCAAGGAATTAATACACTTCTCGGTAGGTCTGTGAAGTCATTTCTAGGAATGATTAACTGAGGGGAATCCCTCACTCAGAGTGGGAGGCACCTTCAGGTAATAAATGGGTCTGAGCAGAACGCCATGCCCTACCCTAATCTTTGGCTCTTGCTGGTGACTGTATGCATCTTTTTCTGACATGAGAATCCAGCTTCTTGGATTTCCAAAATGAACTAAAAGATTGGCCGCTTTCCAGGAATCGTTCAGGCCTTCAGTATCAGATTGGGGGTCTCAGTCTCTCCAGGGTAAGGACTGCCTCTATCTGATAGATTCTAATGTGTGAGCTAGCTAAGCAAATCACCTTTTATTACAACCATTCTTTCTGTTCTGTTCTGCTAGAGAGTCCTGGGTAACATAGGCATTTCTGTAAGTCTGCTAAATCCCAGTTTCCCCATCTCTCAGTAGGACCCATCTCTCTCTCATAGGGTCAGAGTTAGGCTCAAAAGATCAATGTTTTCAAACCTCAAAGGACTTTGTGAATTGGAAGGACACATAAAGCTTTTTTCTTTTGCTCCAGGAGTATTAAGGTTTGGGCTCAGTAGGTTCTTGTGGTGCAGGCTTGGTCCCTGGCAGTTGGCTGTTGAGAAGTGTTTGAATCTAAGGATGATAACTTTGTCAACTAGTTATAGCCTTGCATTCATACTGAGTGGTCGGTGAAGGGGTCTGTTTGGAGGAAGTGGGTCACTAGATGTGTTTCCTTAAGTCACAGCTTTAAGAAGCTAGGTTTGTTGTATGATATAAAATATACACCAAGTCATCTCTTCTTCCAACCATTGGGGTCCAGGGATTGAACTCACATGAGACTTGGCAGCAGACACTTTTTTGTGCTGAACTATTTCTCTGGATGCAACTGGAACAGAGACCTTCCTAGTCATTTACCCATGGCAGCTTTCCCAGTGCAGTCACAGAGGTGGTTGGTGGGAACAGAGACCATGTGGTCTGCAAAACTAGAATTGAAAGAAAATTAAAATTCAAGGTCCATGACTCATGTGACTTGCTAGTTAGGAGGGCGTTTTGGGCCTAGAGCAAAGAACAAAGGCTGTAAAGTCATCCCAGGAGCCAACTAGCCATAAAGATAGGGAAGACATACAAGAATGTCTGGATTGGCCCGGCACCTGCCTATCTCCCGCCCTTCTGACATGGGTTAAATGTTAACCAGATGCTCTGCTGTTACCTCGCTCTGCACATACAGTTTGCTGATGTTTAAAATGTCCAATTGTGTGAAGCCGTGCCTACCCCCTATCCTCTACCCCCACTCTTTTCCTATATAAACCCCTAGCTTCTGAGCCTCGTGGTCGACACCTCTGTCTCCTGAATGAGATACGTGTTGGAGCTCTGTCATTAAACTACCTCGTGTGTTTGCATCAAGACGGTCTCTCATGATTCTTTGGGTGCATGATATCTCGTGACTCAGGTGGGGGTATCCCCATGGAGGTCTTTCAGAATATTTACCACCTTTACATAAAAAGTTTGTTGAGTCCTGTAACTACATTAGACCCTTTGATTCTCAACTCTATTATACCAGATGGGGCACAGAGAAGTTAAGTCTCTCTGAGGTCTTGTCTGAGATCACATAGCATATCTGAGATCAGCACCCTGGCCATAGCTGATTCTGAAGCCAGACTTCAATATTTTACTCTACCTTCTCCCAGCCCAGTCCTTGGGATCCACTTTAGAAGCTTAATTCACTTTTTATGTAGCACAAAGCACATAGGTACTCTTACAGCAGAAGTATGAGCTTGTATCACAATATTTTCTGTGGTACCAGAGATGTGCTTCAGGAAGGAAATACAGTAGGACCAGAATTTTCAATATGTTACACTGTGCTGTCCACATAATGGGGACTTTGGCAGCTAGCCCCAACTGGTGTATCTATGAGACTGGCTGGTGTAACCATAGCACACAGTCAAATGGATCTAGTATAACATTTGCTGCAAGGGCCAGACATCATGTTAGATGCCAGGTGCCCAGGACCTGGTCTAACCCTGAGTAAGGCTGATGCAAATGTTTGCCTTTTTGTGTCCACGGACAGAAAATTCCCTGGTTCATGCTTGTAATCCCAGGACTTGGGAGGCTGTGAGATTGAGGCAGTCAGATTGCCATAAATTCCTGGCCAGCCCATGTTAAAGATACATGGAGTTCCAGGGTACCTGGCATGAAGTGTCCAGATTTTTGTGTCACATGGTAAAGAACCGGATCAGGGACCTGTGGTTAGAAATAGAGTCTATTAATCCAGGAAAGTGGGGCTGGAGAGATGGCTCAATGGTTAAGAACAATGGCCTCTCTTCAAGAGTTCAATTCCCAGTACCCCATGGCAGTTTACAACTGTTTGTAACTCCAGTTCCAGGGTATCTGACACATGCTTGGAGGTAAAACATCAAAGCACATGAATTAAAAAAACAAACAAACAACAACAACAACAACCCAATGCATGGAGAGCACTCTTGGGAATAGAATGGGCTAGAAATCCCAGAGTAAAGCTTAAAAGCACAAGGTCAGGAGCCCAGTTACCCTCTCCATATGTAGCACCAGACTCTCCCACATGGTAAGCTTTTCTTGCGAATGCTCTGTTTATCCAATGAAGCTCAGTTGGACAAGGGCCCCCAGTCAGTTTCTCCCAAATGCTTCCTTTCTATGTTTAGCTTCATGAACTTGGCTTCCTGAACCTCTCTGTAGTCTCTATGTCCTGCCACACCTGGTCTATGCAATGGGTTCTGAGCTAGTTTCAACTATAGAATGAGACTGTATCTCAAACAGACAGGTAAGCTAACAAACAAGATAGACAAACATACTGCTGGGGTTGGGGATATAGCTCAGTATAGTAATCACCCAGAGTGGGCCAGAATGAAGGAGAGAATGAATTAAGGACGTTTGTCTTAGTCAGGGTTTCTATTCCTGCACAAACATCATGACCAAGAAGCAAGTTGGGGAGGAAAGGGTTTATTCGGCTTACACTTCCATGCTGCTGTTCATCACCAAAGGAAGTCAGGACTGGAACTCAGACAGGTCAGGGAGCAGGAGCTGATACAGAGACCATGGAGGGATGTTCTTTACTGGCTTGCCTCCCCTGGCTTGCTCAGCCTACTCTCTTATAGAACCCAAGACTACCAGCCCAGAGATGGCACCACCCACAAGGGGCCTTTCCCCCTTGATCACTAATTGAGAAAATGCCTTACAGTTGGATCTCATGGAGGCATTTCCTCAACTGAAGCTCCTTTCTCTGTGATAACTCCAGCTGTGTCAAGTTGACACAAAACTAGCCAGTACAATTGACCCCTTGTCAACTTGACACACAAACACATCACTAGTAAGCCTCAACCCTTACATTCTTATTCATCCCCAAGATCTAAATAACTTTAAAAGTCCCACAGTCTTTACATATTCTTAAAATTTCAATCTCTTTAAAATATCCATCTCTTTTAAAATCCAAAGTCTTTTTACAATTAAAAGTCTCTTAACTGTGGGCTCCACTAAAACAGTTTCTTCCTTCAAGAGGGAAAATATCAGGGCACAGTCACAATCAAAGCAAAAATCAATCTCTAACCGTCCAACGTCTGGGATCCAACTCACGATCTTCTGGGCTCCTCCAAGGGCTTGGGTCACTTCTCCAGCCATGCCCTTTGTAGCACACACGTCGTCCTCTGGGCACCAGATGCCTGTACTCCACTGCTGCTGCTGCTCTTGGTGGTCATCTCGTGGTACTGGCATCTCCAAAACACTGCGTGACCCCTTCAGTTCTGGGCCTTCAATTACAACTGGGGCTGCACCTTCACCAATGGCCTTCCATGGCCTCTCACAGTGCCGAGCCTGAGCTGCTGTGTGACCCCTTCATGCCTTCAAAACCAGTACCACCTGGGTGACCCTTACACATTACCAAGTCCCACTGCAGAAGGAGTACTACCTTGCCTATCTCTGGAACATAGCCTCTTTGTGCTTTCAGAAAACACTTCCCAGAAGATGTCACCTCAATGATGCTGGTCTCTTCTTAATCACCGCTAATTTCTTAGCTCCAGCTAACCAGCATCAATAGTCCCAGTAAAGCAAAGTTTTTGCTTTAGTAGTTCTGGTATCTTGTTAATCACAGCTGATTCTTCAGCCCCAGCTAACCAGAACTACAAAATCTTCACAATAAAAACAGCAATGGCCCTGAAGAGAGTCTTTAATTTTCCCTTTGAAATTTCACAAACCAGGCCTCCATCTTCTGCACTGTTCTCAGCATTATCTTCCAAGCTCCTACACAACATCTGACAGAGCTCTTAACAACGAATGGATCTTCAAGCCCAAAGTTCCAAAGTCCTTCCACAGTCCTCCCCAAAACATGGTCAGGTTGTCACAGGAATACCCCACTCCTGGTACCAATTTGTCTTAGTCAGGGTTTCTATTCCTGCACAAACATCATGACCAAGAAGCAAGTTGGGGAGGAAAGGGTTTATTCGGCTTACACTTCCATGCTGCTGTTCATCACCAAAGGAAGTCAGGACTGGAACTCAGACAGGTCAGGGAGCAGGAGCTGATACAGAGACCATGGAGGGATGTTCTTTACTGGCTTGCCTCCCCTGGCTTGCTCAGCCTACTCTCTTATAGAACCCAAGACTACCAGCCCAGAGATGGCACCACCCACAAGGGGCCTTTCCCCCTTGATCACTAATTGAGAAAATGCCTTACAGTTGGATCTCATGGAGGCATTTCCTCAACTGAAGCTCCTTTCTCTGTGATAACTCCAGCTGTGTCAAGTTGACACAAAACTAGCCAGTACAACGTTGGAAGGGAAAGAAGCCACAGCTATCCACCCCAGGATCCAGTTTGCATTCCTCCTGACTGAGAGTCAAGAAACTTCAACTCAACTAATAAAACTAAGATTCCCTGCAGAGGTGACATTGTTTTCCTAGATGCCTACACAAGGATGCTAAGGATGGCCAGCTGTGCTCACTTGGGCCTTGGAATTTGGCTGAAGAAGCCCAAGAGATTCTTGAGAGACCTTGTTTCAATGGAATGAGGAGGAATGTAATGGTATGTCAACCTATGCCTTCCTCTGGCCTTGTATGCATAGGAGTGTGTGTGTATATATATATTACACATGCTGTAGATGAACAAGAACTCACACACCAAAACCAGCAAAGTTTTAAAACAAGTGTAAAGTGTGTTATAAAAAAAAAATTGGGACCCAGAGTTGATCCTCTGCCACAGGGCTCCATACCCAAATAGCATCTGGAGAGAGCTAGCCTCCCAGGAGTGCAGGCAAGCCTGTGAGCACAGGTAAAACCATCACTGCTGTTCAGAGGAACCCTCCTGGAACCTTCAGGACACAGGAACCTATGAGCAGCCTGGGACAGGAGCCTTCTGGTTTCTGTTTGCACCAGAAGCTGATCCTGTGCCACAGCACTACATACACAAATACCACCAGGAGAGAGCTGATCTCCCAGGAGAGCAGACACACCTTCGAGCACAGGTAAGACCACCACTTGTGTTCAAATTCCTGGCCCAAGAGGGACACAGGAACCAAGGAAAATCTGGGGAAAAGATCCTTCTGGTTTCTGTCTGCATCCTAGAGCTGACCCTGTACCACAGCTCTTCATACCTAAATTCCTTTCAGAGAGAACTGGTCTCCCTGGAGTACTGACACACAGACTTGCAGGATGGACAAGCCACAGTAAGAGACAGCAAGACCAGCTAACACCAGAGAAAACAAGATGGCGAAAGGCAAGAACAAGAACATAAGCAACAGAAACCAAGGCTACTTGGCATCATCAGAACCCAGTTCTTCCACCACAGTGAGCTCTGGATACCCTAACACACCAGAAAAGCAATACTCTGATTTAAAATCACATCTCATGATGATGATAGAGGACTTTAAGAAGGACATAAATAACTCACTTAAAAAAATACAAGAGAACACAGGTAAACAGATAGAAGCTCTTAAAGAAGAAACACAAAAATTCCTTTAAAGAATGACAGGAACACACAAACAGATGAAGGAATTGAACAAAACCATTCAGGATCTAAAAATGGAAATAGAAATTAGAAATAAAGAAATCACAAAAGAGATAGAAAAACCTAACAATAAAGAAACAATAAAGAAATCACCCTGGAGATAGAAAACTCAGGAAAGAGATAGGAGTCATAGATGCAAGCATTACCAACAGAATATAATAGATAGAAGAGAGAATCTCAGGTGCAGATGATACCATAGAAAACATTGACACAACAGTCAAAGAAAACAAACATGCAAAAAGCTCCTAAGACAAAACATCCAGGAAATCCAGGACACAATGAGAAGACCAAACCTAAGAATAATAGGTATAGATGAGAATGAAGATTCCTAACTTAAAGGATCAGTAAATATCTTCAACAAAATTATAGAAGAAAACTTCCCTAACCTATAGAAAGAGATGTACATAAACATACAAGAAGCCTACAGAATTCCAAATAGATTGGACCAGAAAAGAAATTACTTCTGTCACATAATAGTCAAAACACCAAATTCACAAAACAGAGAAAGAATATTAAAAGCTGACCCGTCCAGCAGGTCCAGTTATTCGAGGGTCTCGAGGGGACCTTCTCCTCAGAACCAAATGGGGGGTAGAGAGAGACGAGGGTCTTGTGCGAATAACGATATGGAAACGTTCTGGATTGCATCAAGACCCCACTGTATTGAGAAAGGCCCAAGGCTTAAATGCACAAGCAAAAGGGGAAGTGCCTTTCAGCAGGAAGGATGGGGCAGTAGAATTGCACAAGCAAAAGGGGAAGTACTTCTCAGCAGGAGGGATGGGGCAATAGAATTGCACATTCTTTAGGCAGTTACACGGGGAAGCAGGAACTTGGCAGTATCAGGGTATCTTGAGGTCAGGACATCCGGCGCTGACTTAGGGCTGGAACAATCTGTGGTTGTTCTCGGAGCGGTGTGTTGGTGGCCCGCTTTTGACCCTCTTTTCTTCTTGGCGGGGAGAGGCCCAATTTAGAGGTCAGGACAATAGCGTTGCCTTAATAGCTCCCAACAAAACGCAGTAAGAGAAAAAGGTCAAGTAACATATAAAGGCAGACCTATCAGAATTACATCAGACTTCTTACCAGAGACTATGAAAGCTAGATCTTGGGTAGATCTCATACACACCCTCAGAGAACATAAATGCCAGCCCAGACTACTATACCCAGCAAAACACTCAATTAACATAAATGGAGAAACCAAGATATTCCATGACAAAACCAAATTTACACAATATCTTTCTACAAATTCAGTCCTACAAAGGATAATAGATGGAAAACACCAACACAAGGAGGGAAACTACACCCTAGAAAAAGCAAGAAAGTAATCTTCTTTCAACAAACCCAAAAGAAGATAGCCACACAAACATAAAAATAACAAAAAATAACAGGGAAGCAACAATCACGATTCCTTAATATCTCTTAACATCAATGGACTCAATTCCCCAATAAAAAGACATAGACTAACAGACTGTATATGTAAACAAGACCCAGCATTTTGCTGCATACAGGATACACATCTCAGTGTCAAAGACAAACACTACCTTAGAGTAAAGGGCTGGAAAACAATTTTCCAAGCAAATGGTCCCAAGAAACAAGTTGGAGTAGCCATTCTAATACTGGATAAAATCGACTTTCAACCAAAGTCATCATAAAAGATAAGGAAGGACACTTCACACCTGTCAAAGGAAAAAATCTACCAAGATGAACTCTCAATTCTGAACATCTATGCTCCAAATGCAAGGGCAGTCATTAAAAGTCTCCCAACCAAAAAAAAAAAAAAAAAAAAAAAAAAAAGCCTAGGACCAGATGGCTTTAGTGTAGAATTCTATCAGACCTTCAAAGAAGACCTAATACCAATACTCTTTAAACTATTCCACAAAATAGAAACAGAAGGAACACTACCTAGTTTGTTTTATGAAGCCACAGTTATGCCGATACCAAAACCTCACAAAGACCCAACAAAGAAGCAGAACATTAGACAATTCCCCTCATGAATATCAATGCAAAAATACTCAATAAAATTCTCTCAAACTGAATACAAGAACACATCAAAACAATCACTAACCATGATCACTTAGGCTTCATCCCAGGGATGCAGAGTTGGTTCAATATACAGAAATCCATAAATGTAATCCACTACATAAACAAACTCAAAGAAAGAACGCACATGATTATTTCATTAGATGAAATGCATTAGATTGAAAAAGCATTTGACAAAATTCAACATCCTTTCATGTTAAAAGTCTTGGATAGATCAGGAATTCAAGGCCTATACCTAAACATAGTGAAAGCAATATACAGCAAACCAGTAGCCAGCATCAAACTAAATGGAGAGAAACTTGAAGCAATCCCACTAAAATCAGGGACTAGACAAGGCTGCCTTCTGTCTCCCTATCTATTCAATATAGTACTTGAAGTTCTAACTAGAGCAATTAGACAACAAAAGGAGGTCAAAGGGATACAAATTGGAAAGGAAGAAGTCAAAATATCACTGTTTGCGGATGATATGATAGTATACTTAAATGACCCCAAAAACTCCACCAGAGAACTCATACAGCTGATAAACAACTTCAGCAAAGTAGTAGTTAGATATAAAGTTAACTCCTATACAAATCTGTAGCCTCCCTATACTCAAAGGATAAACAGGCTGAGAAAGAAATTAGGGAAACGACACCCTTCACAATAGTCACAAACAATATAAAGTATCTTGGTGTGACCCTAGCCAAACAAGTGAAAGATCTGTATGAGAAAATCTTCAAGTCTCTGAAAAAAGAAGTCCTCAGAAGATGGAAAGATCTCCCAGGCTCATGGATTGGCAGGATTAATATAGTAAAAATGGTCATCTTGCCAAAAGCAATCTACAGATTCAATGCAATCCAACTCATTTGTTCATAGAGTTAGAAAGACCAATTCTTAAATTCATCTGGAATAGCAAAAAAAAATCCAGGATAGCAAAAACTATTCTCAACAATAAGAGAACTTCTGGGGGGAATCATCATCCTTGACCTCAAGCTGTACTACAGAGGAATTGTGTTAAAAACTGCATTGTATTGGTACAGTGACAGGCAGGTAGATCAATGGAATAGAATTGAAATCCCAAAAATGAACCCACACACCTATGATCACTTGATCTTTGACAAAGGAGCTAAAACCATACAGTGGGAAAAAGACAGCATTTTCAACAAACGGTGCTCATTCAACTGGTGATCAACATGGAGAAGAACGCAAATTGATTCATTCTTATCTCCCCGTACAAAACTCAAGTCCAAGTGAATCAAGGACCTCCACATTAAACCAGATACACTGAATCTAATAGAAAGTGGGGAAAATTCTAAAACACATGGGCACAGGGGAAAAGTTCCTGAACAGAACATCAGTGGCTTATGCTCTAAGATCAAGAATTGAAAAATGGAACCTCATAAGATTACAAAGCCTCTGTAAGGCAAAGGACATTGTCATTAGGACAAAACAGTAATCAACAGACTGGGGAAAGATCTTTACCAATCCTACATATGATAGAGGGCTAATATCTAATATATACAAAGAACTCAAGAAGTTAGACTCCAGAGAACCAAATAACTCTATTAAAAAATGGGGAACAGAGATAAACAGAGAATTCTCAAATGAGGAAACTTGAAGTGCTGAGAAGAACCAAAAGAAATGTTCAACATCCTTAGTCATCAGGGAAATGCAAATCAAAACAACCCTGAGATTCTACCTCACACCTGTCAGAATGGCTAAGATGAAAAACTCACATGACAGCAGATGGTGGCTAAGATGCGAAGAAAGAGGAATTCTCCTCCATTCTTGGTGGGATTGCAGAGAGGTACAACCACTCTGGAAATCAATCTTGGCGGTTCCTCAGAAAATTGGACATAGTATTACCTGAGGACCCAGCTATACCACTCCTGGGCATATACCCAAAAGATTCTCTAATATATAACAAGGACATATGCTCCACTATGTTCATAGCAGCCTTATTTATAATAGCCAGAAGCTGGAAAGAACCCAGATGTCCCTCAACAGAGGAATAGATACAGAAAATGTGGTACATTTACACAATGGAGTATTACTCAGCTATTAAAAACAAGGAATTCATGAAATTCTTAGACAAATGGATGGATCTGGAGGATATTATCCTAAGTGAGGTAACCCTATCACAAAAGCACACACATCGTATGCACTCACTGATAAATGGATATTAGCCCCAAAGCTTGGACTATCCTAGATACAATTCACAGACTACATGAAGCTCAAGAAGAAGGAAGACCAAATTTTGGGTGCTTCGGGTCTTCTTAGAAAGGAGATCAGAATACTCACAGGAGCAAATATGGAGACAAAGTGCAGAGAAGAGACTGAAGGAAAGGCCATCCAGAGACTGTCCACCTGGGGACTCATTCCAGATACAGTCACCAAACTCCAACACTATTGTGGATACTGAGAAATGCTTGCTGAAAGCATTGCCTGATATTGCTGTCTCCTGAGAGGCCCTGCCAGAGCCTTACAAATACAGAGTTGGATGCTGGCAGCCAACCATTCCACTGAGTGCAGGGTCCCCAATGGATGAGTTAGAGAAAGAACTGAAGGAGCTGAAGGGGTTTGCAACCCCCTAGGAAGAACAACAATATCAACAAACTAGACCCCCCAGGGACTAAACCACTAACCAAGTAGTACACATGGCTCCAGCTGCACATGTAGCAGAGGATAGCCTTGTCAGGCATCAATGGGAGGAGAGGTCCTTGGTCCTATGAAGGCGCAATAGATGCCCCAGTTAGTGGAATCGAGGGCGGAGAGGTAGGAGTGGGTGGGTGGGTGGGTGGAGGAACACCCTCATAGAAGCAGGGGGTGGAGGATGTGATAGGGGGTTTCCGAGGGGGCGGGGAACCAGGTAAGGGGATAACACTTGAAATGTAAATAAATTAAAAAAATAAATACATTTAAAAAATACATTATAAAAGAAAAAAAAATGGTGTGATGAGGGGAGTGGATCCTGGGCTCCTCCAGCTGTCTGTGTTGCAGCACAAAAGAGCAGAGTGTAGCTGAAGAGCCCTTAGCAGAGTGTTGGTGAGGAGAGCCGCTAGCTACTTGTGTGTTGGTGCTGACGGGCATCTTGCCCCACACGGCACAAGGGCTCTCCTGTGTCTTTCCTCTTATTTTCTCAGGGTTCTGTGTCAGGAGCACAAAGGTCCATGCACCCACAGATCAGGAGGGAAACCAGGAATGTTAAACACACAGGGGCCTCTTCTCAATGGAGGAGATAAAATACCTGTTTTTCTGCCCTGACCTGTGAGTAGACTTTGTTAATGACCTGGTGACCTCTTTGCTGACTTTAGAGGCAGACCTCACCTACATTTATCCCAGACTCTTCCCTCCCTAGACCATCACTTATGCTTAGGGGAGATGCCAAATGTATTTTATGACCTGCTGACTTCTATGCTATCAATCATACACCAGACTAGACACTAGGCCTCAAACTTAGAGGTTAGGTTACAGCAGCTTATTTATTCGTAGGTAGCAATAAACAAGTAAATGGCGAATGGGATCACACTTGTACACACACCCACACACACACACACACCCACACACACACCCTCTGGTCTGGCCGATGTCATAGCCTGGCTCAATGGTGGTGCATCAGGTAAGGCTCTCGACGTCTGCTTCTGCTTTTGAAGTCCCGCTGGAGCTCCAGCTTGTCTTTTCCAGGGGCAGGCGTCTGGGTTGTCTCTCAGCATGAGAGTGTCTCTGTTGGACTCCCAGAAAGAGTAAGTTGCTGTGACCAGACTGGGGTTTTCAAGCTAATTTCAGCCAATCATAATTAAGGCGTTCACACATTACTTCATCAAGCTGCCTTTACTCCTACCTTCTCTCTCTCTCTTTCTCTCTCTCTCTCTCTCTCTCTCTCTCTCTCTCTCTCTCTCTCTCTCTCTCTCACACACACACACACACACTCACTCTATGGCTTGGTTTCCATGGTTACATGGGGCCGTGGCAGCGGCAGCTTGGGGCCCGGTGCGCAGTGGGCAGTTTTGCATTTCCAGTGCCCGAAAGGTGCCTTCTGGGGCCGTGTGCTCCTTACACTAGAGAACATACCTTTCTGTTTACATGTACTTTGTAAAGGGGTTTCAATGTAGTCAAACCTTAAGCTTTATTGTGCACCTGGAATTACACTGATTGGACTGATTGTTGCCTGGAAACCTTTTCCCAAATTGTACTGTGTTTTAAATATGCTGACAATGAGCCACCTGGCGTTAGACTCCCCTAAGTCTGATTCAAATCGACGAAGTCAGTCTGAACTGGACTTTCTTTTGTTTTATAAATTAAATTAAATTCTTAAAAACTTATTCATTTTACATCCTGCTCATTGCCCTCCTCGCAGGCACTCCCTCCCACAATCCTTCCCCTCCTCTCCCCTTCTCCTCTGAGTGAATGGGGACTCCCCTGGATATCTCCCCACCCTGGCACTTCAAGTCTCTGTGGGGCTAGGCACTTCCTCTCCCACTGAGGCCAGACAAGGTGGCCCAGCTAGAAGAACATATCCCACATACAGGGTATGCCACCGTACTGGCTATTCTGGACCCACATGCTCCGGATCAAGCTGCACATCTGCTATGAGCAAGGAGGACTAGGTTCAGCCTTGTGTATTGAACTGGGTTTTCATTCTTGTTTCTTCTCAGATCATCACCTGCATGGATACCTACAGGGTCCCCTTCAGTCCTGAAGCTGGGCACTTTTGATACCCTAGCTAGTTGTTCTAGTGTAGCATAACTCAACCTTTGTGTCTTGACTCCCAAAGACCACCGGAAAACACAGATATATACATTAAGATTCATAACAGTAGCAAAATTACAGTTATGAGGTAGCAATAAAAACAATGTTATGAGTGGGGTCACCACAACATGAGGAACTGTACTAAAAGGTCAGAGCATTAGGAAGGCTGAGAACCACTGCACTGGCGTGTGAGGGCACTGGATTCCTTCTTAGTACTGGAAATAAGAGATGACTATGCTGTCATCTGCAGCAGAGTGGATGAATCTAAAGGACATAGTATTTAGTAGGGTAAGCCAGGCACAGACACAAACACAACATGTGACTTCATTCAGTGATAGTCATTCTCCTGCCTCTGTGCCTGAGAACCACTCACTTGTGAAACCTAAAACAAACAACTCCACTGAAGTAGAGATGACCAGATGCTAGAACGGTATTAAAATGGAAGAATGGGCGCCGGGCGTGGTGGCCCACGCCTTTAATCCCAGCACTCGGGAGGCAGAGGCAGGCGGATTTCTGAGTTCGAGGCCAGCCTGGTCTACAAAGTGAGTGCCTGGACAGTCAGGGCTATACAGAGAAACCAAAACCAAAACCAAAACCAAAACCAAAAACAAACAGAAAAAGAAGATGGAAGAATGGATAGAGGATTACAGATAGAAGAAGTTAAATCTCCTCCTGCACAGAGGGGCAACTATAGGTAGCAATTTTGAATCATTTACTTCAAAGAGTTAGAAGAGAAACTTTCCCCTTTGTTTCAATTTATAAAAATGTATTGTGTGTATGCTTGCACATAAGTGTCTCTTTTTTTGTTGTTTGTTTTTGTTTTTCGAGACAGTGTTTCTCTGTGCAGCCCTGGCTGTCCTGGAACCCACTCTGCAGATCAGGCTGGCCTAGAACTCAGAAATCCACCTGCTTCTGCCTTCCAAGTACTGGGATTAAAGGCATGCGCCACCACTGCCCAGCCATACGTGTCTTTATGCATGTGGGTACACGTGTCACAGTGAGAACATGTGTGGGTTACAAAGCAACCTGTGGGACTTAGCTCTCCCCCTCTATCACATGAATTCCAGACACAAAGCCGGTTGTCAGGCTTGGCAGCCATTCTAATGGCCCAGAAGAGAGGATTTTGAATATGTTCACAGAAAGAAATGAGAAATGTTCAAGATGATTCACGTGCCCACTTTGATTTGATGATCATTACACAATACATGCACAAAACAGCACACTATGTCTCACATGTATGGATGAGTATCATGCGTCAACTAAAAACAAAATAGCACTGGTGGAGGGAGTGGCTCAGTGGACAAGAACACTTGCTGTGCAAGCATGAGGACATGAGTTCAAATCCCCAGAACATATGCAAAAAACTGGGCACAGCTGCACACATACATGTAACCACAGTGCTGTGGAGGGTGGAGGTAGGAGGACTACTGGGGCCTGGTGGGCTCCAGCAGAGCTCCAGGGTCAGTGAGAGACTCTGTATCAAGGGAGTAGGGCACAGAGTGGTAGTTCTGGGCACCTGGTACCCACCTTTAGTCTCTGAATTCACAATTGGTTGAACCAGCACACACATGCAAATACACCACACACACACACACACACACACACACACACACACACACACTCCTCTCAAATTAAAATATTCTGTCTGGTCCTTATGTTGCTGTCATTATTATTACTTGTTCTCACTTTGACTTTGTAAGGGTCCATGATTTGTTGACGAGTGATACCCCAGACTCAAACAGTAAATGCAAATGCAAAGTGTTTATTCTACAGAACTCCAGCATGCTTGGATCTCCCCTTACCAAGACAGGGAGACAACCAAGTGAACTCGCAGGCCTGACATAAAGCTCATTAGGGGATTCTGGGGTAGGTGACCTTTATCTTGTTCCATCTCTAGGGACATTGTATTGTTGGGGTATGGGGGCTAGAAACTGTTGCTGAGGACGTAGCTGAGGAAGTCTGGAAACTGCTGCTGACCCACTGTCCGTGCCTCTGGCCAGGTGGTGGGGCAGCTTCTGAGGCCTGGACTTGTCCAGCTCTGGGAAACAGAGATTTAGGCCTCCTCTCCTTAACTGCCAATTTGAAGTCTGTCATGCAATCAGCCTATCTCATCCCTCTCATCTGGCACCAATTATTACTGGAAAAGTTTTGTTTTTCATTTTTTAACATGTTTTTGTTTTTCTCCTGTGGGAAACTCTGCACCTAGCATCATTAAAGGAGTTGTAAAGAAACAAACCACAGTTCACTTCTGAAACCTTGTCCCCACACAATGAAAGCCTAGGAGGAGATGAAAGGGCTCCTCTTTGAGGCCAGACTCTTACATCCTTTAAAAGGGCTACATTATGAATGATCAGAGGAGAGCAAATGGCTGGGGGAGAGGTGCCTGCTGGCTCCCTTTCCAGATGGGGCCTTCTATTAATTTACATGCTGTTCTGCAGGCACTTAGAGCTGGGGCAATGAGGGCCACACTTTCCTAGGCAGAGATGGAACAGTTTATGAGTGGGGTCATTGGGCTAATGGTAGAACTCACTTAGCACAGTGTTTGTATGTGCTAGACTGGATACATGCACAGTGAAAACTGCTGTTGTGTTGGACATCCATCCTGTGCTACATGGTGGCCTTTCTAAAGAAATGTCCTTTAGAACCATTGACTGGGGACATATTCTGGCAAAAGGAACTTTGCAGATATAATGAAATTAAGGATCTTGGGGGTGGTAAGATAGATGGCTCAGCCAGAAAATGTGTGCGCTGCTAGACATCAGATTGAGTTCTGGACCCTCTCTCACCATTAGTCCTCTGACTTCAGCATGAACGATGTGGCATGCACCTGTACACACATACACGCGCATGCGCGAGTGTGCACACACACACACACACACACACACACACACACACAATTTAACTTTAAAAATCAAACACTAAATTAGAAGTTTAAAAAAGGGTCTTGAGATGAGAGCATCTGGGTTATATGGGTAGGAGCTAAGTCTAATGACTGCTGTCTTTACAGGAAGAAGAGATGGCGAGGAGCCAGTCACATGACAGTGGGCACAGAGGTGTTTTCAAACCAATGAAGGCCATGGACTGTGGAGGAGCCCAGAAGATGGGAGACATATCTGTAACAGAACCTGGAAGGGAGGTTCCTTCCAGAGGAACCACTGCCAACTTGATTTCAGCCTTCTGACTTCAGACTGTGAGGGAATACATTTGAGCCATTCTGGTAGTTTGTAATAGCATCTTCAGGAAGCTAATATGGCACACCGTTTGGGTGGTATAGTTTTTCTTTAAACCTGCATCTTGTTCTAACAGGGCAGAGGAGGCCCTCAACATTTAATTGTGCTGATTGGATTAAGGACAATGTAAATTGTTATTGGACTAAGCGGCACTGTATTGAATGTATCTGTCAGGGACTTTTCCACAGAGGATAAACTGAGAAGTCAAGATGTTCGCTGGATGTGGGCTGCACCATCCCATGGTCTTGGGTCCCAGACTGAACAAAAAGCAAAATGGAGAAAGCTGATCATGCACCCGCATTTCCCCTTCTCTGCAACCTGATCAGCCAAGACGTTAGCAGGCAGCTCGTTGTCACCATGGACAGAGCCTGGTCCGGGCCTGGTCCCACCAACGGCCTCACCTGCCACAGTGGACTGCGGATTGTGACCCAGGAGCTAAACATTTCTCCTCCATCTTTTACTTTATCCTCCTGTTTTTTTCTAACCCCCTCTGCGCTTTCCTTTTCCCTCACATTTAGTCATGCTGGCTGGAATAAATAGCAAGATAGAAACAAAGTATAGTTTTGGACCTTGAGAAATAGCCCAGCAGGAAGAGCTTATAGTCACAGGACAGCCAGGACTGACTCCATCCTTGTTTCTCTTTGATGGTGCAGTTAGGGCAATAACTTGGAGACAGAGGGGCTGAAGTAGGGATGGAAGACCCAGATTTCTGCTTCAGGCCCCACTGACACCCCATTAGGAAGCTCAGATCCTCTGAGAGGTGTTTTCTACTCTCGAAAAGAGACAAAGAGGAAAGAAGCCTGCATCTATGTTCCCAGTTGGGAGCAAGCAAGGTGACACACATGTAGACATTTTGTAAATGGGAAATACCTCAAGGATGCTGATGGCTGCTATTAGGCTCCATTATGTGAAATGGCTGGCATTACACCATTTTCAACAACAAAAATAGCAATTTTAATATGCGCTATATCCTTTGACCCACAGGGAATGTTTCAAAACCCTCACTGGGTGCTGGAATCGGTGACCACATCAAACCCTACATATATTATAACTTTTTTTTTTTTAAAGCAGAGGTGCCCATCTAGGATAGTTTTCAATTTATGAATTTTACACTTTGGTGATTAACAGAAAGTTATTTAAAATGTATGAGCTGTGTTTTTCTGAGATTCTCCATTTAATATATTTAAACATTTATTTTATTTTTAATGGGTTTGTGTGTATGTGTGATTGTATGTATGCACATGAGTGCAGATACCCTTGGAGGCCAGAAGAAGGTGTTAGATCCCTTGCACATGGTAGTGGGGAGTTTCTAAGATGTTCTGAGCTGCCTGGCATGGGATCTGGGATGCTAACTGTGGTCCTCTGGAAGAGCACCAAGTGTTGTTATCCACTGAGCCATCTCTCCAGCCCCTTATTTAGTATTTCTGGGCTGAAGGTGCTGCTGGGCAGAAAGGGAAGCAGAGAAGGCTGGGTTTCAGTTCAGTTCTTACTGATGCTTTACCAGGAAGCCGTCCATCTGGCTCATCACAATGTAGAAGTTCTCCAATCGAACCAACATAGGGTTATCATTGACAATAATTTTGAAATGGGAAAAATGCAAACAGTAAGTCAAAATCCAGTGTTTCCTCAAGTGGAGGATGTGTGCTGCTGTGGGCACAGAAAAGCACTCACTGTCTGCAGCCCATAAAGCCAACACCAGGCCCTTTGAAAGCTGCAGTAGATCAGCCACCTTCCGTTTCCTCTTGGTCCTCTGATGGCGCAAAGCCACCATCCCAATTTGGTGCTTTGTGTGTTTGATTATTACTGATTTTCATTTAAATCAGACAACAAAAATTCGAGGTATCTTAGTGTCTGGGTCTTCATGTATTTATTTTTATAGCAGGTTACTTATATCTATCATCTATCTATTAACTGGGATGAAAAATTTTATTGCAAATGTTATTTATTTAAGCAAAAAAAAAAAATAAATTTGAGGGAATGGGGATCTAGCTTGGGCAGGAATGCTCGCCTCCCGTCTATGAAGGACTGGGTTCTATTCTTAGCACTTCTAAGATGTGTATCAGGTTGCATCCTACAATCCCAGCATACAGAAGTGGAGGCAGGAGGATCAGAATTCAAACTCATCCTTGGTCCCATAGAGAGTTCAAGGCTAGCCTGGGATACATGAGATCCTGTCTCAGAGAGAAGGGGCTAGCCTGGAATACATGAGATCCTGTCTCAGAGAGAAGGGGGATTTGATGTAAAGAAAAATATTAGGAAAACAACAATAACCCAGATGGTGGAGGGCTGTGGATTTTGTGGGGCTCAGGCTACACTGGAAGTGTGAGCATGCACATGTACAGTTCATTCAGCTTTACTCTACCTATCATGGAGGAAGCATGTCCTGCGAGGCAAGTCTTAATGAAGGAAGGTAAATCATTTTGAACAGCAAACAGCGGTGCAGAATTAAAATCCCTCAACAATTAAAGGGCAGAGCTGTCATCTGTTACGAAACAGGAGCAGGATCTAATAAAGTGAATGAAGGTTACTCCAGAAAGTGTCAGAACTGTGTCAACAGCTCCAGCCTTAAGCAACATTTTCTCTCATCTCTAGGTAGTCAGTGGCCTGCTGATGACTGAACTAAACACATAAGACTCTTCTTGTAGCTGAATATCAGACTTAATGAGGGAAACCTTTAGGAAAGAATCGTGTGCTTTGGATTCTTCATTTTTGGTATTTGGAATTGGAGATTGAACGTAGGGTTTGGGACATGCTATGCAAATACACTACCACGAAATTACACCCTCCAATATAAAGAAAGCAGAAAGCGAAAAACTCAGTCCTTTTTGTCTTGAGATATAGTCTTGCTTTAGCTAGCTTTGAACTTACTCTGGAGTCCAGAAAGATCTTGAACTTTTGATCTTCCTGCCTCAGCATCTCTAGTAGCTGGAATGATAGGCCTTATCCATCAGGCCTGGCTTGTTGGATCCATTTGTAACCAGAGTCAGAATTACATCATTGTCCTGAGCATGGTCACTGCAGTCTCATTGTCACAGGCAGAAGGGTGAGGAGAGCCTTTTATGGTACAGAGAAATCCAAGTGGTAAATCATTCAGAAGAGAATGATGCTCTTCAAGAAGACAAGATTCATTTGCAAGCCAGGATTTCCCCTACTAGCAGACCCACTGGTCCCTAAAAACAACAACAACAACAAAAAAAAAACAAAACAAAAAACCAAAATTAGTTATAGGAAAGTTAAAAAACTAAAGCAATGGCTTTAATAGACAGAAGGAAATCAAATGAAAGGCTATGAGGAAAATATGGGAGCTTGACCAGATCCTGGGTTAAGCTCAGGGCAGTTAGCTCAGAGTACATTACCAGGGCCATTGGGAAGATTTTAAAGATTTATTTCATTTAATATATTTATTTATTTTTGCTTTTTGAAGGCAGGGTTTACTCTGTGTAGTCCTAGCTGTCCTGGACCTTCCTTTGTAGATCAGGCTGACTTTGAACCCAGAGCTCTACCTACCTTTGCGTTATAAATTCTGGAATTAAAGGTATAAACTACCATTCCTGGCTCCTATTTTATTTAAAACTGTGTGTGTGTGTGTGTATGTGTGTGTAGTGTATGTGATCGCAGTGCCTGCAGATGCCAGAAGAGGGCACTGGATACCCTAGAACTGGAGTTGTGAGGTGCCTGATGCCTGTGGGTGCTGAACTGAACTGGGTCCTCTGCAGGAACAGGAGGCACTATTAACTTCGGAGGCATCTTTCCAGTTGCTGGGAGATTTTATTTGGACTGTGTATAGGATGGTATCACTGTCTGACTTAAATGTCTTTGGATGTGATCATTGTATTACTGTCCCATAGACTATGCTAGAGAAGGTACCGTTCTTAGGAAACACAGGCTGAAGATTTTAGGAATAAAACATGTGGTGATGGTACACATTATTTAAAGATGTTTCAGCAGAAATGTGTGCAGACAGAGACAAGCAAATACGGTAAGGCGCTGAAAGTGGGTGAGCCGAGGACAGTAGGTGCCCATTAAGCTTCTCTTAACTTCACCGTAGGACAAAATATTCCAAAAGGAAGAGCTGGGCAAACGTCCTCAACTGCATGGGTGCGATAGGCCACACTTGCCACATGGCTTTCTTTGTTTCAATGGGAACTAGAAGCTGGCTAATTACATGTATTAATTAAACTCCACAAGGTCCTGGGTTTAATGCACAATTTCTCTTTATCATGTCATCTGTAGGAACATGGCTGTCAGAGAAAAACTTGGCTCTGCTTCAGTGGCATGAAGAGGCCACTCTTTGTGTTTGGATTTTTATTTTTGTCCCAGAAACAGGGCAAGATGTTCCTGTTCTTTCTACTTCTCAAAGATCTCAGGTCACTTCCCCTCTGCACCCAGGCGATACTTGTCAGAATCTCCACATACAGTATATTCTGATTCTGTTGCCCATGGAAAACATAACTAATCAATTTCAACACAATGCTCCAGGGAATCATTACTAATCAACTACAGAGCAGCAGCTGGTGGACATCTGGACAGTACTTTCTCCTCACTCCTAAGAAGTCTCTGGCAAAACAAGAGTAAACGTGGGTTGTTTTAAACCTTGTACAAATGATGCTCTCTTTCTCAATTGTGAGTCTGTAGCCAATAACAGCATGTCTAAAGTGGCTTCCTTACCCTTTATAGTCAGTGGGAACATGGACCATGGACATCCAGTTGGTCCCTGGTGTCAGCATCTGCCTCTGACCTCAGTATGGCCTTTTGTGGCAGTACAGACCACAGACATCAACCTGGCTCTCTGCTGCTGCAAAGGCCTTGGACACCAGCACAGACCTCACTGACAGCATAGTCCCCAGACATTAACATGGGTTCAGGTTGCAGCACAGACCACAGACATTCCAATAGCCTGCACAGACCCTGATTGTGGTAAGACTATGGACCCAGACATGGCCCTTGTCAGCAGGTGGGACTGGGCATCACCGTGGCTTCATGGAACAGTGCAGGCCACTCAGATCAATACAGTCCCAGGCAGCAGCACAGCCCACTGGTACCAACATAGCCTCAGGCGGCAGAATAGATCATGGACATGCATCTGCATGGGCCTTGGTGGTAGCCTGGGTCACACATATCAATACATATACGGCCCTGGTTGGCAGCATGAACCCCAACATCACGATAACCTCAGATGGTAGCACAGGTCACTCACATCAATATGGCGCCCAGTGGCAGCACAGCTCACTCAGGGCTCCACTCCTCCATCTTTCCCACCTCCCCATTGAATTTTCGTTCGCTGTAATGACATTGGAAACTGTAGCGAGTCAAAACATGCCACCCCTCCACCATTTTTTTCCCCAGATAGTTTTGCATGCAGATGTTCATTGCATTCATTGTCGTTGGACTGGTTCAAGATTTCTGGTCTCTGAAGCACCGTAAATCCTACACCATTGCTGAGACTTCTCTCAGACATCCTGCGGTTGCCCAGAGTCGGAGGTTGGGGGTAAATGTTGCAGCTAGGCGGTGTCAGCATTCTGTCTAAGCTCTGCCCCACAGTTACTTGGCAACAGCCAGGTAGGCCTGACCCACTCTAAAAGGGGCGTTTTGCCTCCATCCTTGGGTCTCTTGCCTTCTTGCTCCTGCTCTGTCCTCTTGCCCCTTCCCCGGCTCTCTCCATTTTCTTACCCCCTTCTCTCCACGTGGTCATGGCCGGCCTCTACTTCTCTGCTCTCTCTCTCTCTCTGCCTTTCTCTGCCTCTACTGCCCTCTTAACTTCCCTCCCCATGGCCTGAATAAACTCTATTCTATACTATACCGGGGAATGGGGTGGGGGTAGGTGCATGGGGGAGGGGAGGGATGCCTTAGCATGGGCTCAAGGAGGCACCTCCTTTCCCATACCTCACCACATCTCCATAGGACATATCCTCTCCTCTCTTTATCTTTTTATAAACACACCAGGCATGGCTTCCTGGGGGCAGGTTCTTTGTGAGCTCCTGGCTGCTGTACACCTCTGTGCCCTCAGTGTCTGTCACTCTAAGGCTCTTGCCAGGCTCGACCTTTGTGCTTGTAGCCTGTGGGCAGCTTTGCTACCAGGTACTCTCTGTCTCTCAGTGGGGTGACCAGCACAGGCTGTGGTTGTGGTGCCTCAAAGCCAGGAAACCAGCCGAGGGGTCCAGGGCCACCCCACTCAGCAATGACCTGTTTCTGCATGAGCTCCAGGGGCCTCACATCTCCCTGTTATCCATGCCTTCAGACCCACTGCTCATCAGTGCTTGAAGCCTGCTGGCTGAGACTTGGCAGCGAAGGGTATGGACATTCTCCGTGCACGTCTCTCTTCCCCTACTCTTCTTTCTGATTTCGTGATTCCACATTTTAAAAGCATCTTCCCATAAGGTGGCTATACCTTTTCTTCTTAGTTGTTCTCCAGCTATTGCAGGCCCTGCAGATTCCTCTATTACCACATCACTCCTCAGAGGCTCCATTGGTCTCAGTCTCTGTAGCACTCTGAGGTGGGTGCCAGTGACCACCACCATCTTTCTTAACTCCTTTAAAGATTTATTTTTCTTTCATTATGTGTATGTGTGCTGGAGAAGGACAGAGGCTTTGGATCCTCTGGAGGTGCAGTTGCAGGTGCTGGGATGGATGCTGTCATGGATGCTGGTAGCAAACTTGGGTCCTCTGCAGAAGCAGTGTGAGTTCTTAAGGGCTGCATCATTTCTCCAGCCCCCTCTAACATGGGTTTTGGAGAATCCATGCCAGGCCCTCATGCTCACAAGACCAGCACTTTACCACCTAAGATCTCCCTTAATCATTTTGTGGGACCTCACAGCTGTCCTTTTGTACTCAGGGGGAAGTTGACTTTGCATCTGGTGCCTGTTGCTGCTCCTGTGGGTGTGGCCACTACACTGATGGGAGCTCATTCCTTCCAATGATGGCTCTTGTCTGTTAGGACTTTAGAGATTCTTCTTATCTTCCTCTCAGGACTTGAAGATAATCCTGCTGAGGCACATCTTACAACTCATAGACTGTCCCCATTTCTGTTCTTTATTCTTTCCTTTATGATCCCAGAGAAGATGAGGGGTTCAATGGCTATGTTCACAGCATCTAAAGGCCAAAGCATCTGTCATGTTGAGAAAGAAAAAAGCTGTTCTGGGGCTTGGGAGATAGCTCAGTGTTTCAGAGCACTTAGTGCTTTTGGAGATGATCCAAGGTTGGTTCCCAGCACCTATATGGGTGCCTGTAACTCCAGCTTCAGGGGATCTGACATCTCCTATGCTTCAAGGACAATTGCTCTCAAATACACACACCCACACTGCCACCTGCATAATTAAAACCAAATCTTTAAAAATAATCCCCTGTCACCAGCATCCTGAGGTGGTCTGGTGCTGACAGCAAGATTTGGTCTAGAACACAGTTTCCCCAGTCATCAGCACCAGGCAGGATACTCTGTAGTCCTAAAGACTAAGACAAGATTTTGTGTGTCTGTTATCATTGCTGTCCTGAGTCAGAGAAGCTGTGGGCAACCTTGGTCCTGAGATGGGTTCCACCAACATCCTCTCACAGAGGCAGAGGATGGTTCAGGAAGCGCACGAGATGCACAAGGCTCCGGAGACTCTCCTCTGCCTAAGGACACATTGCAGTCAACAATGGCTGGAGGGCGGGGTGGGCTGGGGGAGGATGCTCCCTGGTGGTGTTGCTGCCCATGCACTTTGTGGGTTCTTGTAGTGGCTTCAGAGGAACGCACGGGCTCCCCAAGCTGTACTTGAGTGGGATAGTGCCTTTGGACTATTCTAGCTCTTGCTATTTTGGGGTGAATAGAAACAATCCACAACACAAGAGCACCCATATTTATATCTGGTCACAAACAAAACACAGACATTATCTTAGTCACAAGTTATCATGTTCCTATCTGTCCCAGCTTTGGGCACTCAACTCACGTGTGGATTTATCAATGGCAGTCATAGCCCTGTTCTCAGCGTCTTTATCCCTTGATAAAATTTACTGAGAAACCCACTCACAGAATCAGTTACAATGCAGAGCTTCTTTAAACTTCCCCAAACCACTAAGCACAAGGCAAACCCTACCAGGCCTTTCTGAAACCCCGAGACTCCTGCCTCCTTTCTCTTACATAACTGTGTGGCTCAAATAAAATATACGTATTCCTCATGGTTCTGTAGCCTAAGAAATTAAGTTCAGGGTCGAGAATGGATCAGTTCTTAGAGTCCACCTTCCTGGCTTGTAAGTGGGCGCTTTCTTTCAGTGTTCAGTTGTTTGTCTTTCATTGCCTTAATGCTCACCAATCAGCAAGCTAGTCTCAGGGAGGCCTGGTCCCTCACTTCCTTTTCAGGTCTGAGGTTACAAGCACATGCCAGTAGGCCGGACTGTTCTTTTTCTTTATTAACCTGGGTTATGGGGCTAGAACTCAGGTCCTGGTGCCTGTCCAGCAGGCACCTTATCAACTGAGCCATCTCCCTTGCCCTTGTCTAAGATCTTCTTTAACCATTTACTGCAACCTGACAAGGCTGTGTGGACCACACTCGTGACTCAACTTCCTGTGGATGAAAAATGTTTGGAATGATAATTGCATCTGCACCATGTGTGTGTAGATATTTTTCTCATTTGTATTCCTAAATAATGATGGCTTACATGGCTTTTGTATTTCATTAGGTCTTATAAGTAATCCTCGGGTAATTTAAAGTAGAAAGGAGGATGTGTGTGTAGGCTACACAGTAACATGACAGCATTTTATTTTATTGCGTTTTGGAGATGAGGTCCCATGCAGCCGATGCCTTGAACCCCTGATTCTCCTGCCCTAATGCCCTTAGCACTGGATTGCAGGTGTGTGCACGACTACAGCATCTTATATAAGGATTTGAATGATCACTGATTTTAGTATCATCAGAGAATTGATGGGACTCACATGGATGAGAAGAGGGTAGGGACAGAGAAGAGAAGGGGGAGGGAAGAGAAGGGGACTAGAGAGATGTGTGTTTGGAGTGCTTTAAAATAAGTTTATTTTGTTTTAATTAATTATTTTTGTGTGTATGTGTGTCTCTTTGTTCACACCAGTCAGTTGCCCTGTGTCGGAAAGAGTTAAATCCCTGGAGTTGGAGTTATATCAGGTTAGGAGGCATCTGTTATGGGTGTTGGGACCTGAACTTCAGTCTTCTGTAAGAGCAGTGTGCTCTTAACGCCTGAGCCATCTCTCTGGCTGGTGGAATGTCTTATAAAGGCAAAAATCCTATCATCAAGGCTCTGTCCTTACAATCATTACTTTCAGAGGTTCTGCCTCCAAATATGAGCAGAGTGGGCAGTAAAGACTCAGGTTTTGTGGTTATGCAAACATGCTTCTTTAACAGGGACATTTATAAAACACGTTTACCAAAAATCTGACCCATTTCTGTCTGGTGAGGTGGGGCGTTGACACTAAGAAGTTCTCTCCACAGTGTTATTGGGAGGTATATGTTTGGAATAGTGTTTGGGAGTACAGAAAGTACTATTTTGATACTATAATACAAATATAAGAGATGTAAGGATCTATGACTGTGCTTCACTAAGTCCCATTTGTGTCTAGCCTCTGTTGGTCCAACTTCAAAGTGGTGGCCATCCTTAGAGGTCATGGTGGAAAGAACCAGGCGTCACCCTGGCCCATCTCTTCAAGTTAATGAATGGAAGCAGAGATGTGCTTAGGACTCATTTTACAACTGTCAAATGGCTGGAATCTGCAGAAGGCACTGAGCTTGGAGGGGTGTCACCAAGAGGTTCCCTTTCCTTGTTTTCCTCTGGCCAAACTGCAGCAGACAGGGAAGGAGGCACTGTAGCCTTTTGAGGAATAAGGCGGGGATGCAGCACAGAAGGAAGCTGCCCAGAGCACAAATACACCCACGTTGATTGTTTTCCTGCTTTATCCCTCACTCACACCTCCTTATCTCAGTCCCCAAGGCTGGGCTACTTCTACAGCACCAAGCACCCCTGAGGGGCTATCATCCTTTCTGTGTTGATTGCTCTCAGAGATAAGCCACTCACTCGCTGCCTCTGCAGGGATAGGGGAGTTGTGAAATTCTCTGCTGCTGCTGTAACAGCACCACATGGAGGTTGGAGGCAGAGCTCATTTGGTAGAGTGCTTACCTTGCATACACAAAGCTCTGGGTCAGACTTTCACCATCTCAATAAGCAGGCTTAGTGCTACACACCTGTAATCCCAGTACTCAGGAGGATCAGAAACATCCCTGAGTACTTGGTGAGTTTAAGGCCAGCCTGGGCTAATGAGATCTTGTCTTTAAAAAAAACACACACAAAACCAAAAGCACCATGTACAAGAACACCTGAATTTTGACGAAAAGTATAAGAAAAAGCCTGTCCTTTCGATGGAGCTCTGTAAATGCCAGTTCCCCTGGCAGGAGAATGTGGACACAGCTGGCTTCAGATCTGTTTCTCTTGGCCTTGTTTTGAAAAACAAAAAAACAGAAAACAAAACCAAAAACAAACCCTTGTCAGAGGAAACAAGCAGTTTTGGAGCATTAAAAAGACAAAAAAGTGAACTTTTTTTTTTACAGTCTTGGTTATTACACTTCAGGTCTTCTTCTTATATATTGAGATAGATCTGTAGCATTGGCTGCCCTGAAACCTCACTATGTAGCCCATATTGGCTGCAGATCGATCTGCCTGCCTCTGCCTCCTGAGTTCTGGGATTAATGGCCAGTGCCACCACACCTGGCTCACCTTCTCTTCTTGCCACTGCAGTTAGTGAGGATTTGTATCTGAGATAACTGCTCTTCAGACTACAGTGGCGTCTCTAGATCCTGGGTTTCTGGATGGTTCTTATCTAAGTATCTGTGTACTGTTGCTTACTTGATAATGTCCTTCTCTCTCATCTCCACTTCTCCACTGACCTCTAGTTTTTCTGAGTATATAAGAACATAAAGAGACTACAGTCTAGGTGGTAGGAGAACTCACTGTTCAGGGTAGGTTAGTGCATTGAGCAGGGTTCCCTAGAGGATCAGAATGGATATGTGCTATAAAGGAGGATTTATTAGAGAAGCTTATGCGATAAGGGTGGGCAGCCCAACAATGACCAACTGCACTGAAGAGGCTGAGGACTGACTTCTGCCCAGCCACTGCTTCAGAACTGGGAGGCTTGATCAAGTGCTATGTTTCAAAGTCACTTGAATAACTAACTTTTACGAATTAGAAATAAATGTTAGGTAAGGGGATGGAGAGACAGCTCAGCAGTTGAGAGCACTTGCTTATCTTGTAGAAGACTTGAGTGTGGTTCTCAGCACTGACATGGTGGATTACAGCTCTAACTCCAGTTCCGAGGCTCTGAAGCCCTCCTCTAGCTCCATGGGCACCAGGCATGCACATGGTATACACATATACATTCAGGCAAAGACACTCTACACATAAAAATGAATAAATCTTAAAAATAATTTTCAATTAAAATTATGGTTAGTTTTTAAAATTAAAAACCTAACTAAACGGAATCACCAAACACCAGGCAAGACAAAGCCTCAACTAGACATCTTCTGTCACCAAACAAAACCTCCACTGCCAGGAATGGGTTACATCTAATTGAGTTGTTGGTCAAAGGGGCCCCGTGGAAATCTCCAGACAACCCATGCTATTGCCAAGTATAGTGGTTACTCTCCACCAACTCATCAGTTGATAGAAGTCCCCCTTGCTGAAGACAGCACCTACATATCTCATTGAACACAGAGAAGTCATGCTGGTGCCTACCTAGAGCCTTCATCCCTGCTGACTAGTGTTCGTGGTACTGGGAGGTACTCTGCATGCTATCAGAGGAGAAAGATGAACACCAACCCAGCTACAAACCTTTGATCTATCTACATGGGTGTCTCTCTTGCATGATATGCTGGTGCAATAGTGGTACAAACATTGAGAGAGTAACCAACCACTCTCTGCTTGGATTTAAGGCATTGCCTGAGATGGAGTCCATGGCTCACACTTTTTAGGTGGCCAAGAATCTGAGAGAAGATAGGCCATGAGCTTAGGGAAAACCAAATACTACTGTAGTAGTTTGTTCCTGGTTCTTCCTCCTAGTCTCATGCTCCCAGAAATGAGACTCATATAGACTCTTCTCTGAATAGATCATAACTTAAATTAACCCATTTATTTTAATCTACATTCTGACATGTAACTGTTTACCTGTGCTCTCAGGTACCATGTGTCCTTCTTGTCACATCTTTCCTGGCAAATCTCCCACCTCTTGCTCTATCCCAGAATTCTCTCTGCCTCCTGGTTATCCCACCTTTCATTCTACCCTTTTCTATTGGTCATAGATTCTTTAATTGACAGGTGACACATCCATACAATACACAGATAATCTCTCTACATACTACTATTATGCTAAAGGAGTGTAGCAATAAAATGACTCCTAATGATATTCTGCTATACCAATAGATGAGTGTCTTGGTCAGCCATCATCAAAGAAACTTTCTCCTATAATAGATAGGAACAAACACAGGGGCTCATACCAGGACAGTGTGCAAAGAGCTAGAGACATTGGAATTTTCAGTCCTAATAGGGTAGTTTCCATCAAATCTCTCCCCTCAGGATGCAGAAAACTCTGCAGAGGAGGAGGCAACAATTGTAAGATCCAAAAGGGATGGAAGACACCAAAGAATCAAAGCCTTCCTAATACAACAGTGATGACATACATATGTATGACCTCACAGAGAATGTGGCAGTATGCATGGAGCCTGCACAGGTCTAAACCAGATGGGGTTTCAACACTGAGACAGGAAGTGGACTGCCCATCTCTAACTGAGATGCTACCTCCAATTCACAACTATTCACAAAGGAAAAATTAGTCTTCTCCAATGGAATCTCACTGTATATACAAACTGTACTTTAAGGGCAGGTCACATGCTCAGTAGTAGACAGTCAACACAAAGGTATTTGAGGTTCTTTATCTCAAAATACTTTGTTGGGGCTTTGTTACATGCTACATCCACTCCAGTAGTGACCTGTGTGACAGGCTGAGAAGCCTGGACACAGTCCCGAGGCGAAAGTTCACGGGAACTTAGTCTCCTGGAACTGTGGCATCCTGTACAAATGCTCCAATATCCTTGCTTTATTATAAGTGCCTCTATTTGACATATAGCTAAGTTAGATTCCTCACCAGTCCTAGGCAGTCCTTGAGCCGACCATAGGCTTTGAATCCAGTAAGAATGTTGCCTATTCAGTGACATTCAGATTTGCCTCTAGTATTGTAAGGAAGATAGTGAAAGAAATCAGGCAATACTATCTACTACATAGAGTTAGAAATCTCAGGGCAAGCTACTCCCATATGCAGGAATTTACCATTATCTAGGAAGAAGGAAGGTTGTGGTCTAAGGAGGAACCAGAGTAGATACTTAGAACTATAGATAGCTGAGTTACACCCATACACAGGAATTTACTATGGCCTAGGGGGGAGATGGACTATACAATAGACTATACAATAGGAACTATGGCAAGGGCACGAAGCCATTGCCTCTGACTTCTAAGATTAAGTTTGCTTAATCTTAGAATAAGATTATTGGGGCTGCTTTTGATCCCAGTTGCTTTTTTTTTTTTTAGAATTAATTTTTTTATTAGGTTTTTTCCTCATTTACATTTCCAATGCTATCCCAAAAGTCCCCAATACACTCCCCCCCCCAATCCCCTATCCACCCACTCCCACTTTTTGGCCCTGGCATTCCCCTGTACTGGGGCATATAAAGTTTGCAAGTCGTCCAATGGGCCTCTCTTTCCAGTGATGGCCGACTAGGCCATCTTTTGATACATATGCAGCTAGAGTCAAGAGCTCTAGGTACTGGTTAGTTCATAATGTTGTTCCACCTATAGGGTTGCAGATCCCTTTAGCTCCTTGGGTACTTTCTCTAGCTCCTCCATTGGGGGCCCTGTGATCCATCCAATAGCTGACTGTGAGCATCCACTTCTGTGTTTGCTAGGCCCTGGCATTGTCTCACAAGAGACAGCTATATCTGGGTCCTTTCAGCAAAATCTTGCTAGTGTATGCAATGGTGTCAGCGTTTGGAAGCTGATTATGGGATGGATCCCTGGAAATGGCAGTCTTTAGATGGTCCATCCTTTCATCACAGCTCCAAACTTTATCTCTATAACTCTTTCCATGGGTGTTTTGTTCCCAATTCCTAAGAAGGGGCACAGTGTCCACACTTTGGTCTTCATTCTTCTTGAGTTTCATGCGTTTAACAAATTGTATCTTATATCTTGGGTATCCTAAGTTTTTGGGCTAATATCCACTTATCAGTGAGTACATATTGTGTGAGTTCCTTTGTGATTGTGTTACCTCACTCAGGATGATGCCCTCCAGGTCCATCCATTTGCCTAGGAATTTCATAAATTCATTCCTTTTAATAGCTGAGTAGTACTCCATTGTGTAAATGTACCACATTTTCTGTATCCATTCCTCTGTTGAGGGGCATCTGGGTTCTTTCCAGCTTCTGGCTATTATAAATAAGGCTGCTATGAAGATAGTGGAGCATGTGTCCTTCTTACCGGTTGGAACATCTTCTGGATATATGCCCAGGAGAGGTATTGTTGGATCCTCTGGTAGTATTATGTCCAATTTTCTGAGGAACTGCCAAACTGATTTCCAGAGTGGTTGTACAAGCTTGCAATCCCACCAACAATGAAGGAGTGTTCCTCTTTCTCCACATCCTCGCCAGCATCTGCTGTCACCTGAATTTTTGATCTTAGCCATTCTGACTGGTGTGAGGTGGAATCTCAGGGTTGTTTTGAGTTGCATTTCTCTGATGATTAAGGATGTTGAACATTTTTTCAGGTGCTTCTCTGCCATTCGATATTCCTCAGGTGAGAATTCTTTGTTCAGTTCTGAGCCCCATTTTTTAATGGGGTTATTTGATTTTCTGGAGTCCACCTTCTTGAGTTCTTTATATATATTGGATATTAGTCCCCTATCTGATTTAGGATAGGTAAAGATCCTTTCCCAATCTGTTGGTGGTCTTTTTGTCTTATTGACGGTGTCTTTTGCCTTGCAGAAGCTTTGCAACTTTATGAGGTCCCATTTATCGATTCTCGATCTTACAGCACAAGCCATTGCTGTTCTATTCAGGAATTTTTCCCCCGTACCCTTATCTTTGAGGCTTTTCCCTACTTTCTCTTCTATAAGTTTCAGTGTCTCTGGTTTTATGTGGCGTTGACCTTAGTACAAGGAGATAGGAATACAAAGATAGAGAACTTCAGACCAATTTCCCTTATGAATATCGATGCAAAAATCCTCAATAAAATTCTCACTAACCGAATCCAAGAACACATCAAAACAATCATCCATCCTGACCAAGTAGGTTTCATCCCAGGGATGCAAGGATGGTTCAATATACGGAAATCCATCAACGTAATCCAGTATATAAACAAACTCAAAGACAAAAACCACATGATCATCTTGTTAGATGCTGAGAAAGCATTTGACAAAATCCAACACCCATTCATGATAAAAGTCTTGGAAAGATCAGGAATTCAAGGCCCATACCTAACCATGATAAAAGCAATCTACAGCAAACCAATAGCCAACATCAAAGTAAATGGTGAGAAGCTGGAAGCAATCCCACTAAAATCAGGGACTAGACAAGGCTGTCCACTCTCTCCCTACCTATTCAACATTGTACTTGAAGTCCTAGCCAGAGCAATTAGACAACAAAAGGAGATCAAGGGGATACAAATTGGAAAAGAAGAAGTCAAAATATCACTCTTTGCAGATGATATGATAGTATATATAAGTGACCGTAAAAATTCCACCAGAGAACTCCTAAGCCTGATAAACAGCTTCAATGAAGTAGCTGGATATAAAATTAACTCAAGCAAGTCAATGGCCTTTCTGTACACAAAGGATAAACAGGTTGAGAAAGAAATTAGGGAAACAACACCCTTCTCAATAGTCAAAAACAATATAAAATACCTTGGTGTGACTCTAACTAAGGAAGTGAAAGATCTGTATGACAAGAACTTCAAGTCTCTGAAGAAAGAAATTAAAGAAGATCTCAGAAGATGGAAAGATCTCCCATGCTCATGGATTGGCAGGATCAACATTGTAAAAATGGCTATCTTGCCAAAAGCAATCTACAGATTCAATGCAATCCCCATCAAAATTCCAACTCAATTCTTCAAGGAATTAGAAGGGGCAATCTGCAAATTCATCTGGAACAACAAAAAATCTAGGATAGCAAAAACTCTTCTCAAGGATAAAAGAACCTCTGGTGGAATCATCATGCCTGACATAAAGCTGTACTACAGAGCAATTGTGATAGAAACTGCATGGTACTGGTATAACGACAGACAAGTAGACCAATGGAACAGAAATGAAGACCCTGAGATGAACCCACACACCTATGGTCACTTGATCTTTGACAAGGGAGCAAAAACCATCCAGTGGAAAAAAGACAGAATTTTCAACAAATGGTGCTGGCACAACTGGCAGTTATCATGTAGAAGAATGTGAATTGATCCCAGTTGTTAACATTGAATTTTATCCCAGTTGGTTCCTCCCAGTCCTTTGTGTTTGCATCCTCTGTTTTGTGTAAGAGTCATTAAGCATCCAGTAACCTCATTGTACCTTGCTGATCTGATGTGTCACCGAACTTCCCTATTTTCTTCTGTTTAAAAAGTTTGATGCTCGTTTTGACAAATTACATTCAGATTCAGCACATTCTCTTGTGCCTGCGTCTGTCTGTCAATTCTCGCCGATTCTATGCCCATTTGTCTTTGACCCTGATTCCCACAGATTGAGGGGGGCCAACTGTGCCTGGTCCGTGGCAGTTACACACACACACACACACACATAAATATAAACACATATATAAACATATATACATACATATAAACATATATACACACATATATACTTGTGATGTTTTGTATATGCTTGGGAGAGGGAGTGGCACTATTAGGAGGTGTGGCCTTGTTGAAATAGGTGTGTCACTGTGGGTGTAGTCTTTAATATCCTAGTCCTAGCTGCCTGGAGCT
This sequence comes from Mus caroli, assembly GCF_978045245.1. NCBI lineage: Eukaryota > Metazoa > Chordata > Mammalia > Rodentia > Muridae > Mus > Mus caroli. Next base: position 5,611,069 of record NW_028227272.1, read on the forward strand.
GAGTATTCTGCTAACAGCCTTCAGATGAAGAAGATATAGAACTGTTAGCTTCTCCTGCACCATTCCTGGCTGGCTAGTGCCATGTTTCTGCCTTGAGGATAGTGGACTGAACCTCTGAACCTGTAAGACAGCCACAATTAAATGTCCTTATAAGAGTTGCCTTGGTCATGGTGTCTGTTCACAGCAGTAAAACCCTAAGACAGAACTTGGTCCCAGGAGTGGGGTATTGCTGTGATAGGCCTGACTATGCTTTTGTTTGGAAGAATGTAGATTTTGGAATTTTGGATTTGGTAAGCAGTGGAATGCTTTAAATGGAGCTTAATGGACTATCCTAGTAGGAATATGGAAAATTTTGTTGCTGACAGGGATTTGAATTATGCGGACTTGGACCAAGAGGTTTCAGTTTTTCAATATGTGGCCTAGAGACTGTTTCTGTGGTATTTTGCTGAAGAATTTTACTACTTCTTGCCTTTGTCTGAAGAGTCAGCCTGAGGCTAAGGTGAAGAGGCTCAGATTAATTGCATTGACAAAGAAATGCCCATCATAGACTTTGTTCTTTGGTTAAGTCTCATTAAGAACATTTCTTTCTCCTCTCCTCTTCTCTTCTCTTCTCTTTTCTTCTCTTCTCTTCTCTTCTCTTCTCTTCTCTTCTCTTCTCTTCTCTTCTCTTCTCCTTCTCCTTCTCCTTCTCCTTCTCCTTCTCCTTCTCCTTCTCCTTCTCCTTCTCCTTCTCCTTCTCCTTCTCCTTCTCCTTCTCCTTCTCCTTCTCCTTCTCCTTCTCCTTCTCCTTCTCCTTCTCCTTCTCCTTCTCCTTCTCCTTCTCCTTCTCCTTCTCCTTCTCCTTCTCCTTCTCCTTCTCCTTCTCCTTCTCCTTCTCCTTCTCCTTCTCTTCTCCTCCTCCTCCTCCTCCTCCTCCTCCTCCTCCTCCTCCTCCTCCTCCTTCTTCTTCTTCTTCTTCTTCTTCTTCTCTCTCTCTCTCTCTCTCTCTCTCTCTCTCTCTCTCTCTCTCTCTCTTTCTTTTTGGTTTTTTCAAGATAGGGTTTCTCTTGGCTTTCCTGGAATTCACTCTGTAGACCAGGCTGGCCTCGAACTCAGAAATCCACCTGCCTCTGCCTCCCAAGTACTGGGATTAAAGGTGGGCGCCACCACTGCTCAGTTTATGAAGAACATATTAAACAAGCATAGCAAAGTGAGAAAGAAGCTTGTTATAGTCAACAAAGATGAAAAAGGATTTGGAGATCTGAAGACCCCTTTGATATCAGACATGGAGATACAGAGTTTGCTTAGCTGGTTTCCTGTCTTGCTTTGGGGATTACAGTTAAGTGATTAGATGAATCTCAGAAGTGAGATTGAACTTTGATCTTTTAAGATTGTTGAGACTGCTATAGACTATGGGTACTCTGAGAGTTGGACTAAATGTATTTCACATTATGCTATGTTTAGGTATGACCCCCATAGAGTCATATGTTTGAACAGGCCTATGGGAGTCAGGGCCTGTGATGGTTTGTATATACTTGGCTCAGGGAGTGGTACTATTTGGAGGTGTGGCTTTGTTGGAGTAGATGTGTCACTATGGGTATGGGCTTTAATACCCTTGTCCTAGCTGTCTGGAAGTTAGTATTCTGCTAGCAGCTTTCAGATGAGATGTAGACCTCTCAGCTCCTCCTGCACCATGCCTGTCTGGACAATGCCATGTTCTCACCTTGATGATAATAGACTGAACCTCTGAACCTGAAGGCCAGCCCCAATTAAATGTTGTCATTTATAAGACTTGCTTTGGTCATGGTATCTGTTCACAGCAGTAAAACCCCAACTAATATGTGGCCTCCCTTCCCCCCAGCCTGGAACCTGCCTGCTCAAGGGTGGAGCTACCGGCTCATTCGTCCTGCCACGCCCACTGCTGGAACCTGCCCTTGCTGCCTGGAGTCACACACGTGTTCATCCTGCTACTGGACCCTGAGTTACTTGGCGGGAAATTGGGTTCCCTCCCCCTTCCTTTATAAACTGAGTGTCTGGAAATATTAAATTGAGTCTTGATCAGAGTCTTGTCTTGACTCCATTGTTTCTTCCGCCCCGTCTAGATTCCTCTCTTTGCAGGCGCAACACTAATACAGTATGTATGGATGTGTATTTACCATACAGAACTTTTACTTATGTATTATGGTTTCCAATTTTGTTTTTATGGGATTTCTGTCTCTGTGTATTTCTGCATCTGAATGTGTTTCTTGTGCTTTTTCTTTGGTTCTCTTTTCTTTGTTTTGTCCTACTATGCTTTTATTTTTGTTGTTGTTGCTCCTTTGTTATTTAATGAGAAAGATAAAGGAAAGGGGTAGATTTAGGTAGTTGGAAGGATCTGGGAGGAGTTGGGGTACAGGAAACCATGATCAGAATAAATTGTATGAAAAAGCTCTTATTTTCAACAAAAATTAACAAAAATATACTATCTTAAAGCCTATAGCTCTCTAAATGCAGTCAAGAGTTCATGGTTGTTTTGCTAAATAGACATGTTGTCAAGCTGCCTTCTAAATATTTATGTATGTTCCTATAGATCTGCACTGTTCTCAGCCTTGGTCAGAGGAGTTTCCTATTGCAGCAGACTGCCATCAGAGCAGATGCCAAGGACAGGTGACTGCTGAGTGCTCAGTCACCTTGTCTTAGTTAGGGTTTTACTGCTGTGAACAGACACCATGACTACAGGTGTGTCCTCCATTTCTGGATTATAGTTCATTTCATATCTAATCAAGTTGACAACTGGCAATAGCCATCACAAATGTCAAAGTATAAATAAAATATTAAAAAAGAAAAAAAGTCCACTTTATGCATTCTCTTCAGTGAGATCTTTTGTTTTTCTTTTCTTGTTTGGTTTCCTGCTTTCTGAGACAGCATGTAATGTCGTCCAGGCTAGCTTCCAACTCTTTATGTTGCTCAGGATGCCTTGAACTGAGAACTTTTGTACTCTCTCCTTCTGAGTACTGGGTGGGAACTGAATTTTGAAGCTTTCTTTGTTATTCAGATGGTAACTATTGTTTTGTTATTTATTTTTCCATTTATTGATATTTATCTATTATCTATCATATCTGTCTATCATATCTATCATATTGATCTGTTTATTTATCATATCATATGTATGTATGTATCTATCATCTACCATATGTGTCTGTCTATCCTATCTATCTATCTATCTATCTATCTATCTATCTATCTATCTATCTATCTATTATCTATCATGTCTATCTACCGTATCTATCTATTTATCTGTTCATCTATCATGTCTATCTTATATCATATTATATGTCATATTATATCAATTTATATCTAGTGACTGTTTTTTTTTTTTTTTGATACAGACTTTCATGAATTCCAACCTGGTCTTGAACTCTCTATGGTCCAGGCTCATCTTAACCTCTTCGTGTAGCTCAGTCTGGTTTTAAATTCCTGGTCTGCCTGATTTTACCTGCCAGATGCTGGGATGGCAACATGCTCCACCAAGCCTGCTTATTTTTCCATTTAAGTGTTTATAAACCACATCTCTCTCAGGTAAATGTCAAAACAAAGTACATACTTGTCTCTACCTCATGTTTTCTCATTTAGTGATATTTCTGGGTGATCCCTCCACAGCTCCCCCACCTTTCCTGTGACAGCTGGGTAGTGTGTGAATACATTATATTAACCTGGCAGGTGCCAGCACAGGTGACACCCAGACCTCTGCAGACATGGTTGCATCTTGCCAGCCATGCAGGCACACCAATGCCTGTCTTTTTAAAGCATTCTTGCACATTTTTAGATAGGAGTTTGTGAGTTGATGCTAAATTTCACTTGGGAGTGTTGTGCCATTCTGTGTTTTATAATAATGCAGAGGCTCTCTTGCTATACAATGATTTTGGAGTGTTGGGAGAAAGGAGTAGTGGTCTGTTAGGTAATCTTGGGTTCTACCCAGCAACCAGCGTTGTTCATGGTTTCTATAAAAATTCTCTGTAATATCAACACAATCATGTTATTTGCATGTCTGAAATTCTGCTGGTTCCTTTTATATTACATATTTTAAAAAGATTTATTAATTTATTTAGAGACAAAGCCTCACTATATATTCTGGCTAACCTGGAAATTGCTAGATAGAACAGGCTGGCATTGAACCTACAGAAATTCCCTTGTTTCCCTTGTTTTGGATTAAAGATGTATGTCACCACAGCTGGATAAAAGATATATTTTGTTTTTAACTATGTGTGTACATGTGTGTCAGTGTAGAAATATGAGCACATGAATTCAAATGCCTGTAGAGGCCAGAAGAGGGAATTGTACCTCTCTGGATTTGGAGTTATAGGTAGGTGTGAGCTCTCGAACCTTGGCCCTCTGCGAGAATAGTGTGTGTTCCTCACTACCGAGCTCCCCTGCTGCTGCTGACCTGCAGTGTCATTATCAGGCTAACACTGCTTCCCATGGCAGTCAGAGCCCCACACAGTCTGGAGGACTTTGTATCTCTTTGTATTTCTCTGATCTTTGTTGCTTCTCTCTTTGTGCGTACTGACCGTTGCTGTTTAGATCCGTGACATCCCCCATCGGAGTATTTGTTTGAACACTTGTTCCCTAGCCGGTGACACTGTTTTTGAAGAGGAAGCATGTTGGAGGAAGTAGATCATTGGGGGTGGGCCTTGACATTTGATAGCTTGCCCCTGCTTACTGTCTACTCTCTGCTTTCTGACTGTGGATGTCATGTGAACAGGTGCCCCACACATCTGCCACCATTATCTTCCCTGCCATGTCAGACTTCATTCCTTTAACTATAAACTGAAGGATTCCCTTTCTTCCTGTATTGGTTACTTTTCTGTTGCTGTGGGAAAATTCCATGACCAAAGGCAACTAAAGGAAGAAAGGCTTTATTGTAACTCATGTTTCCAGAGGGATAGGGCCTACTAATGGCCTTGGAGGTGGTGGTGGGCACAGCAGCTGGAGCAGGAAGCTAGGAGATCACATTTCAACCACACACAGGAAAGAGAGAGAAAGAGAGAGAGAGAGAGAGAGAGAGAGAGAGAGAGAGAGAGAGAGAGAGAGAGAGAGAGATATCTTATGAGATCTTATTTAGGGGTTTATTGCTGTGAACAGACACCATGACCAAGGCAACTCTTATAAAGGCAAACATTTAATTGAGGCTGGCTTACAGTTTCAGAGGTTTAGTCCATTATCATCACGGCAGGAAGCATGGTAGCATACAGGCAGATATGGTGCTGGAGGAACCAAGAATTCCACATCTTGATCTGCAGGAAGCAAGGAGACTGGAATTCTACACTGGGCAGAGCTTGAGCAAAGGAGACCTCAAAGCCCATCCCCACAGTGACACACTTCTTCCAACAAGGCCACTTGTACTTCAACAAGGCCACACCTTCTAACAGTGCCACTCCCTATGGGCCAAGTGTTCAAACACATGAACCTGTGGAGCCAAAGTTATTCACACCACCATGTTTCTCTCCCCGGTCCCCATAGGCTTGTAGCTATAACATAATGCAAGATGCTTTTAGTTTAACTTCAAAAGTCCCCACATTCTATCATAGTCTCAACAGTGTTTAAAAGTCCAAAGTTCAAAGTCTTTTCTAAGATTCATGCAATCTCTTAACTATAATCCCCCATAGAATAAAAATTAAAAAAGCAGGTCACATACTTCCAACATACCATGACACAGGATATACATTACTATTCCAAAATATGAGGAAGGGAGCACAGAGAGGAAACACTGGATCAAAGCAAGACCGAAAGCCAGCAGGACAAACTCCAAACTCTGCATCTCCTCGGATCTCCAACTCTTTCAGCTTTATTGACTGTAGCACACTTCTTTCTCATGGGCTGTTTCCACTCCCTGTTATCAATTCCTTTCTTCAGCAGGTATCCCATGGTTCTGGCATCTCTAACCTCCTGGGATCTCCAAGACAACCCAGGCTTTAACTTCACAGCTTCACACAATGGATTTTCAGGGACACCATGACACATTCCTGGCCTCAGTGGCTTTCCTTAGTCACAGAGGGAAATTCCATCTTTGATTCTAAAGCTAGGACCACATGGCCAAAGTTGCTTGCTGGGGCTGGAACATGGGCCCCTTATTGAATTACATCTTCAACAGCTTTATGTTTTCAATGGTTTCCTTCACTGCCTAAGTTTGGCTGTTCTGAAACTTGCTTTGTAAACCAGGCTGGCCTTTAACTCAGAGATCTGCATACCTCTGTTTCTTGAATGCTCAGATTAAAGATATGTACCACCAGGTCTGGACCTAAGCTTTTCTTTAATACCTTCTCACTATAGATGGTTATAAGCATGACCACTATGCCTCAAGATCTGGATTAAAGGAATATGTCAATCTGAATCAAATGTGTGTGTCATCACACTTCAAGATCCTCATCAAAAGCCTATGTCTTCCAGCCTCAAGATCCTAATCAAAGGCATCCTTTATTCCTGCCTCAAGATCTGGGCCAGGTGTGTTCTCTATTTCTGAGCTGTAGTTCAGTCCAGATATAGCCAAGTTGATACTGGAGAATGGCCACCACATATGACAAGGCTATAACCCCTCAAAGTTCATTCCTCAGTGAACACGTACTCCAGAAAGGCTGTAAACTCTAAACTTTCCATAACCTCTCCAAACAATGTCACCACCAAGACCAACTGTTCAAACTCATGAGCCTATGGGGGACATTTCTCATTCAAATTGCCACAGTCAGCTCCTTGGCCCTCATAGAAGTAATTTCATGATACAGAATGCATTTAGTTCAACTTCAAAAGTCCCATAGTCTTTAACCATCTTAACAGTGTTCAAAAGTCCAAAGCCTCTTCTGAGACTCAAGGTGTAAGGTAGAAAATTTAAGTTTGACCTCCTAGACCAAGTTGGAGTCAAGAAAGAAAAATAGTCCCTGAAGCAGCCTGTTCTAAAAACTGGCTGACCACAGAACAGGTAATTACACAAGCCGGTTCAGTGGCTTTGTTCCAGGACCTGGTTGACCACAAAAGTTAGATTAAAATTTTGAGAACAATCTTGAGAAGGAGGGAGTTTCCACTTGTGAGTTTTGTACCCCCTTGTGATTTTTCACTGGTATTCTCAGTATTTTCCAATAATGCCCTCCCTACCCTCTTGGGTTGTGTTTTTTTTCCTTTAAATATCCCTTTTCCCAGCTTCTCGGGGTCCACGGTCCTCTACCCCTGCGTGGTGTATGACTGTGGGCACCAAAGTGAGCCTGGAATAAAAAGTCCTCCTGCGGTTTGCATCAAGGCCATTTCTTGTGAGTGATTTGGGGTGTTGCTTCTCCTGAGTCAGAATGTGGGGGAGTCCTCACTTTGTGGGTCTTTCAAAGGCAATCTGTTAACTGTGTCCCCTTATTTAAAAAACGATGACAACAACAACACCCAAATTACCTACTTGCAATATACATCCTTACATAATATACATCACTTACATTCTGAAAGGAGGGATGTGGGCCTGGGAAGAAAAACTGGACCAAAGTAAGATCAAGATCCAGGAGAGTAAACTCCAAATCCCATGGTTCTATGTCTGGTATGGGGGGAGGGAGTTCTGTTTCAAAGGGTTTACATGACTCTATTCCTCTAGTTTTTTCACCTGCCACATACATTTCTTTCTTGGACTTGCTCCACTCCTGTGTGTAGCTGCTCTTGACAGATGTCTCATGACTCTTGTATGTCCAACAGTTTGGGATGTCCATGGCAACCCATACTTCATATTCACACAGCTTCATGCAGTGGCCTCTCACAACCTATTTGCAGGGATTTCAGCCCTATTACTGACTATGTGACTTCAGAAACCCTCTGAGATTGCAGGAGAAGAACCCACAACTCCTTCAATCTTGTATCTTTTATACCTCTAATGCCAGTACTATGTGGATGGCATTGCCGAGTTCAGCTACCAGCTTAAGACGGACCCTTATCTCCTCAAACCACATTAGCAGCAGATATTGCATATTTTATAGGAGCAGAAAACCCTCTAGGTTCTTTCACAAGTTGGCCTAGCTGGGTGTGGTCTTGCCCCGAAGGCATCTTTTCCTATTTTTTTTTCCAATTCAGAGCTGGAAGTTTTTGTTTTTGTTTTGTTTTGTGGCACTAATCCATCTTTACAGTTATAGCCTCTTACTTAGAACACACATTGGCTGGACATTAAGCTTCCTAGTACTCTTTTATTCTCCAAACTGTACAATTTTTATTTCCTTCTGGCTCACTCATAGCTCCTTTTCATTGTAAACATGTATAAGAGTAATGAGTAACAACCATTCCAGAGACTCAACATTATGCTGCCTTGAAATTCCCTCTACATAAGATGCTAGCTTATTGTCTTTTAATTTAGCTTCAGGCAAGCTCTCAGGTCGTGGGCAGAATAAAGTCAGATGCTTTGCCAAAATATCCTATGAATGATTTCTAGCCCAGTTGCTAACTGAGTCTTTGTCTTCCTGCCCCACACAACTCTGCTGAGCTGGACCTCGACCTTCTGAATTACTCTCAGCACTACTAATCTCCTGGTTTTCTTTTTCTTTTTTTTTTTTTTTTTTTTTTTTTTTTTTTGGTTTTTTCGAGACAGGGTTTCTCTGTATAGCCCTGGCTGTCCTGGAACTCACTTTGTAGACCAGGCTGGCCTCGAACTCAGAAATCTGCCTGCCTCTGCCTTCTGAGTGCTGGGATTAAAGGCGTGCGCCACCACGCCCGGCAATCTCCTGGTTTTCTAATAGAACAACCCATCCACTCACAAACACTTCATGGATACACCAGCAGTCCATTTCAGTAGTGTTGGGGTAGCAAACAGGAATCAGCAGCGGTAGCATGACCAAGCAGAAACAGCCAGGCCTGGGATGAGTCAGCAGGAGCAACCAGGACCCGCAGGGACACTAGGAGAAGTTCTCAGCTGTGCCTCTCTTAACAAAATGAAGATGAGTGGAGTTGCGAGACCAAGAGGTGTTGCAAAGCTAGCTATGCAAATCCCCCACACCCATCACTATTGGTTGAGTCCTATTTATACTCCCTTCACACATGGGTCCTCCTATGGGTCTTGCCTTAGCACATGAGTCTGTCTTAGCAAAACTCCATGTGAGTCTGTCTCTGCTGACATCACTCTGCCAATCAGCCTGAGTCCTCAGAAATGGCAGGAAGCTGCCAGCATATCATCAGAAGGTTTTTGGTGCAATTCTCTCTATGTAGTTATGACAAACAGAACTCAGTTATACAATTTAAGGTGGACTAATACATGGTTGTTGTTAGTGAAGACTCCTTCATCACCAGTCCTTTACACGTCTGCCTTAGTGAAACATCTTTTCACCTGTGTCTGCTTCACCTGTCTGCCCCAGCACAATACCACCTGACACAACTGACTTTCCTAAGAAACCATACATTTCCCCTCAGAGACGAGGCTTATTTTACCTCACATTCCAATCAGAATCCATGGTTGGTTGGTCCTCTTGCTGTGGGTATGAGGTGGGAAAGTGTCCCAGGAGGAGTATATGGTGAAGGAGGCCTGCTCACTGTACACAGTTGTGTGGAAGAAGAATGAGCCTGGGAAGGTTGTGGTTTCAGCCTCCCCCTTGAGGGAACTCACTCAATGTGTTAATTTATTCTCATGATGCCCACCCCTTAAAGATCCCTCATGTACTAATAGCAGCAAAGGCTGAAGACTAAGCCTTCACCATTGTGACCTGAGGAACAGTTCAGGTGTTGCAGGAAATATTAAAACAAAAACAAAAACACCCCCCCCCCCGCACATTCCTGCACTAGTACCAGCATGGGTTGGCCACAACACTTTGTCCTGGCAGGGTCCCCCTAGCTCTGTCCCACATTCCAATAACCAAATAGATCCGCCATCCTCACGGTTTCATAACACAATACCCAGTAACCTGGTAAAAACAAGACTCAATGCTTACAGTTAACCAATCATTTATATATCAATAAATTCTCAATACACAAGATGCCAATACAATAATTTTAGAACCAATTGATAATGATAAAAGCTGACCACCTAAATTAGACAAATTATCCCAATATTCTAACCTTTATGATATCATAATACTTGTGGCTGGTCATAGTCACACTGATTCATGTCTACTGCCATCTTCCTTTCTCTCTGCTACTCTTCTTGTCCTCTGTCTCTGCAACTCTTAGCTCCACCCCCTTTCCCCTGTCCAATTACAGGCCTTCCACTGCCCTAATGTAACTGAACAGAGAAAATCCTGTGACATTCAGGTCCAAACTATAGTAGTAGGATAGTCTCTCTCTCTCTCTCTCTCTCTCTCTCTCTCCCCCCCCCCTCTCCCCCTCTCCCCCTCTCTCCCTCTCCCCCTCTCTTTCATTAACATTTTATTTTTATATCTGTATGTGTGTCTCTATGCTACATGTGTACAGGTGTCCATGGAAGCCAGAAGGCGGCACTGGGTTCCCTAGTATTAGAGGTACAGGTAGCTGTGAGCCGCTAGATGTAGGTTCTGGAAGCTGAACTTGGGAACTTTGCAATAGCAGCAGGCACTGTTAACAACTGATCTGTAGCAGTAGTTGATTAATCTGCTCTACTCTCTGGTGGCAGTGGCATGTGTGCTCTTTGCTACCTGCCCCAGTGCTCTGGATTCTCCAATAAAACACACACACACACACACACACACACACACCTTTCTATTTTAATATGCCTTTCAATGGCTACACCACTCCCAAATTTCCACGTTGTTAGCACCTCCTCTCTGACACTCCTGAATTATTACTTACTAAAATCTATATTCCTTCCTCGCTACCCTGGATCCAGCCTGCAGCCCTCCTGGACCCCTATCCCCGACTATTACGTGTTGGCTGTCTCTCTGGCTCTCTGTCCTGCACTTCTCAGGCCTGCACCTCCTTTCTCTCCCAGCAATGACGATTCCCCTTCTTCCTCAGTTCCTTGCCTGTGAATCCTAAAGTCTTGCCTCTGTCTCCCTGCCCAGCCATTAGCTGCTGGCAACTTTATTTACCAATCAAAGCCAACTGGGGGCAGGGACCCTCAGAGTTTCACACGAAGATGTGCAGGTTCCTGGGTAATTTTGAGAGTTGAATTAACATAAGGAGCATTAGAGCTGATCAACCCACAACACTGATCCATCTTTTCAGCTCCTGAAGACAATTTCTTGAAGTCAGCATTTTTTTTAAATCACCCCCCCCTCCACCATATTAATGTAGGTTTAATACATGTCTGTAATGTCAGCACTTGGGAGGTAAAGGCGGGAGGATCAGAAGTTCAAGGTCATTCTGAGCTACATAGTGAGTTTGAGACCAATCTAGGCTACATGAGACTTTATCTTAAAGAACCCTGAAACCAGGCCAACCAAGCAACACCTCCTACCCCACAAGTGGGACTGGAGCGATGGCTTTAGTGGTTAAGAGTGCTTCCTGCTTTTGCAGGGGACCTGGGCTTGGTTCCCAGCATCTACAGAGTGCATTGCAATCATCCTTAACTTCAGTTCTAGGTGATCCCACATCCTCTTCTGGCTTCCATGGGCACCAGACATGAACACAGCGCAATACATACACTCATATACTGCATACATAAATGCTTACACCACACGCATAAAACTCCATTAGATGAATGTGCAGCAGACACTGTATTAAACATAGCTTGATGAACATACATCCATAAAACCATCTACCATTGGCAATACCATCAACACATCAGTCGCCTCTAAAGGTGTCCTCCTGCCTCATCACAATGAGTATTATTTCACAGTAAGAACACTTAACCTCTTAATACATTTTAAAATTCCGACTCTGAGGCCGAGAACTCCAGGTACAGAGTGGTAGTCACTCCTCGGTGTGACTGAGACCTGCTTCCAGCAGGGGCACCTTTTGGTGCCTCAGCAGGATCCTGAGGGAGAACATAGGTTTTTGTGAAGCCTGAGACCTAAGCAGTTTTGAGATCCTTTAAGTTAAAAACGTGCAGATTACAAAGATCCAGCTAAACAGCAGACTTTGGAAGTGTGGGTCTTAGAAGCTCAAGCTTCATTAGCTTCAGGAAAAAGCCACTTTTGGGTTCATTGCATGCCTACTGAGTGAATGCAGGAGTCAAAGGTGGGTTTCAAATGTCTGACTTTGCTTGTTTTATTTTTGGTGTATCAGGAACACGAGGAGAGCTACAGGGGTAAGACAAGCTGATCTACCCTATTGTGATTTTGCACATAATTAGGACTTAAAAATTCTCAAGTTTAAGGCTGCTTCTACCTTAGGTTTGCAGCTAATGGGGATAAGAATAATCGGGTATTGTGGTATGTCAGCAGCATTAGACAGTGGCTGTGTGGGCTTTCTGCTTTCTGTTCTCCACACTTGGAGCCAGTAGAACATTTCCTTCCTTTCAGAGATTCATCCCCTGGCTCCTCTATCTTTCTGACTCAGGAAGACAGATCCAGGTTTCGGGGGAGGGTGTAAGGTCTGTCCACCCCCAGATCTGGGCATCCAACAGAGCTTCTCCTTCCTACTCACTGCGCTATGAGAGTCTCCATGATGAACATTTGATAAATGTACCTCTACCCATCTGCCCCTCATCCATTGAGGGAGGGCAGCCATTATCTACATGTTAGGGAGGGAATATGGAGTCATAGATGTGTTGTTAGGTGGAGGCTGCACCAGTCACCCACACCCCCAGTCCCTCTGTGGCTCAGGCTTGAGATTGGGCTTTGCTCCTAAGACCTCTCTCAATGATCAGTCAAGACTGCTCTGTGGGTAGAGGGTGATTTCCTTGGCCAAAAGCCAACTAATTATAGATGTGACTCCCACCCACAAATGCCTTCTGGCAACACTGAGACAAATGTCTAACTTCGAGATGCATGGAAGAACAACCATGCCAGCATGTAAAATTAGAGCAGAATGCTCAGTGAGGTTGTCCCTGTAGACCTGTGTCAGCATCTGCTAGATTGGGCAGGACCGTCGTCATCTTTGAGCTCCTCTTCTCTCAGTGGGAATGATAGGTCAGGTGTGTGCTGAGGAGCCAGAGAAAAAGGCCCAGGAATGTGCGAAGGCAATTTGCAGGGCTCGTGCGAAGACTCAGTATCAAGGTTCTTGTTGTACAGGACAGACAACATGAGTGCAACCCTGGCACCATGGGGGAAAGAAGGACCAATTTCTCCAGGTTGTTCTCTCACTTCCACACATGTGCCTTGACACATGTGCACTCCCCATCCCCACACATTACAACATCTCTCTCTCTCTCTCTCTCTCTCTCTCTCTCTCTCACACACACACACACACACACACACACAATGCTAATTAGTAAAATAAAAAATTAGAAAAAAAGATCATTTCTGGTCAAGGTCTCCTCCCTGGGATGGGATAGAAGATCCTGGAAGTTAAATACTAAACTCCCAAGTCATCTAATGGAGGAGAATGTGACATCAGAGCTGAAGGTGGCTTCTGGCACATACTACCAGAGAGCTATTTATGTGACTTTCAGTTTTTCAGAGAAGCCCATTTCAGCAAGAGGAGGGAGAAAGCTTAGTGCTCCAAGGGGTTACTTTAGCACTTGAGCAGTTGGTCACATCTGGTCCTACAGAAATGCTCCTTTCATTACTTTTTTCTGTGGATCAAGTCCAGAGCCTCAAGGATGCTAAGCAGTGACCTACTGCTGAGCCACAGCCCCGTTTTTGAGATGCTGACTTTCTTGCCTTGGATACACAGGATGGAAGGAGCGGAGAAGCAGGAGAAATGCACAACATGCTGAAGTATTTGTAGACAAAGCTGTGCACTCAGAAACACATCTGCAAAGCAGAGAAAGGATTGTATGTGTGACCAAGTCAAATGTCTCAGGGAGATGAGGGAAAACCCCAGGAAATGGACTTGTAGTGGTGTCAGATTCAAAGCTGGACGCTCAGAGGGAACTTGTAATTTATTTTTTCTCATGCGCTTGTCTATGTGTGTATGCATTTGTACATACATGTGCTTCTCATGCGCTTGTCTATGTGTGTATGCATTTATACATACATGTGCAGGTGCACATGCATGAGTGTGAATGTAGAGGGCAGAGAAGAACAGGTTTTGAGAAATCTTTTCTTTTTCATTCATTCATTTTTTTTTTTTTGCGTTGATAGTAAGACTCTCTGAGGGGACTTCCCTTTCAGTCTTCCCTCCCCTCCCGCCCCCAAACCCATGTGCAGGAGGTGGTGGGAGTCAAACAGGAGGGGAGAAGAAAGCCCCTTACCACACACCAGAGGGGTGAGCTAGAGCACTTCTGCAGGTCAGATGGGCCAGGGTGGAGGATGTGAGAGGGAGTGTTACCAAGAGCTCCCCCTTTGGGAGGGTCAAAGCAGAAATTTAGCATCCTGAAGGGAAGGGCAGGTCCTGGTAGGGGCACTTAATTTCTCCACTCTCCCCACTGACCCCCAAGAAGGTCCCTGAACTTTTCAAAAGAAGCTTTGGATGTCAGGGGTTGGGGCCTTAAACCTGTGTCTTGGATATCCCAGGAAGTCAGGGCAGTTGGATGCTGAAGTTCAGTGAGAAAACTGGCCCCAGAAAAACAAAGGAAGGCCTGGGGTAGTGGGTGTCCAGGCAGCTGGAGTCAGCAGAGAGGGTTGCTGTGCAGGGACACAGGCTGAGTCTAAAGCTTTAGTGACCATAGCCATAGTGGGGACGGGGAGAAAGTGCTGAGCCTAGATTCCCCAGCCCAGGACAGAAAAACGGGAGCAGACACCATCCCAAAATCCCTACAGAGGAACTCTCTGGAGCATGTGTTCAGCAGGAAGTCCAGGCCAGCTCCCAGGCCTCAGGTACTTTTCTGTCTCATCCCACAGTCTACTCTTGAGAGCTTTCCAGGTGAGAAACAGTTCTGAGTTGGAGCTAGCTAGGCCAACATGTGGCCTGCAGTGGGGTAGGGAGGCCTCAGGCCATCACTATAGGTGTCCATGGGGTAGTCTCCATCCATGTCCATGTGCATGTCCAGAGGGTCCAGAGGTACATCGCTGGAGTACATGGGGCAGTAGGTGGCATCCATGTCATCTGCATAGGGTTCGTTGATCGGGATCATCTCTGGGCAGCCTCCCTCCCAGGCAGCTGGGCCATGCTTGAAGAGCGAGTTGGTGAGCTCCACGGGCACTCGCTTACAGTAATCTGGGTTCTTGTCCTCGGAGATGCGGAACAGGACAGCAGCAGTGTAGGTCGCTGAGCAGAGAGGGAGGGAAGTAAAGATGAAGTCAGAGGCTGTCAGTGCCGCCGCCGAGAAACCTTTTCTGAGGAAGGGTCTCACATGGGTTAGAGCTCAATAATTAGGTTTGTCTTAGGCTTTCCATGGCTGTAAAGAGATATCATGACTAAGGCAACTCTTATAAAGGATAACATTTAATTAGGGCTGGCTTACGGTTTTAGAGGTTCAGTCCATTATCATCATGGCAGGAAGCATGGCATCATGCAGGCAGGCGTGGTGTTGGAGAAGCCAAGAGTTCTACATCTTGATCCTAAGGTAGCCAGGAAGTGCTTCTCTTCTGCAGGCAGCCAGGAGGAGGGTCTTTTCCACACTGGGTGGAGCTTGAGTATAGGACCTCAAAGTCCACCTCCACAGTGACACACTTCCTCTAACAAGGCCACACCTATTCCAACAAGGACACGCCTCCTAATAGTGTTACTACTGGTGGGCCAAGCATTCAAACATATTAGTCTACAGGGCCATTTGTACTCAAATTACCACAAGGCTGGACTGGCTGGCTAACGAGCAGTAGGGACCCTCCTGCCTCCCCAGTGTTGGTGTTACAAGTCTGTGCCACTGGGCTTGGTATATTTATGTACATACCAGGGACTGATTTCAGGTCCTCGTGCTTACAAGTAAGCACATGATTACCAAGTGAGCATCTCACTAGCCCAGGTTTGGCATCGTGAGTCTAACATTTCCTTACTGTGGTACTTAGGACGAATCAAGGAAACTCATGGGCCTCCAGTCTCTTTGTCTGTGGAAGGAGAGATGAGCTAGCACTATCTGGTTTGCGAAGCTGTGATGAGGATATGTTAGGCAAATCATGAGCTGCCTTTTAATTTCCTGCTGTTACCACGTGGGCTGCTGGGTGGGGGGTTCTGGATCAGTGAATCAAGGAGTTGCCTTGTCAGGGAGTCCACCCTGGAACTGAGTGGCAGCCTAGGGGCTGCAGACTGACATTGCCTCTGCGTTTTCTGTGGTCAAGTTCAGCTCTCAGGTACCTTGGGTCTCAGTGTTTATGTTTATTTTTAGCAGGGGACTATTATGGCGAAGGAAGAGAAGAGCTATTAATGAACATATTATTCAATAATGGAAGATAAGAGGCAGCTACTCTAATTGCATTATGCACCTGCCACTTGAAGTTTATGCCGAGATTCAAGCTCAGTGCTTGCAATATTTCTAAGTGGGAGCCCAGGTTTGCCAGTACAAGGAGCTGTGCGTATGTGTGTGGGGAGGACATTTCCCTAAAGGAGGAAATGTTTTCATCACCGAAGACCAGTAAGGACTTCAGGATTCTGAATTCTGCATGGGTGCAGAGGGACAGCAGCCAGTTTCCTCTTGAGGGAAGAGCTTTCACAAAGTGTTTCCTAGTCGTGGAAAAGGACAATCTGGAGACAGAAACCTTTCCTTGGGTTTTGAAGTCCTAAGCCATTCTTACCTTCCTGCATGTGACGCACTTAGCAACTCTGAGAAGTGACCATTATGTTACTGACAAGAAGAAGGCTGAGGCCAGAGAGTCCAAGTGACAGACTCTAGGGTTCAGAGGAAGTGGGAGGAGTTAGCCAGAGTCTAACCCATGGCACTGATGGAAAGCTTTGCCCTGACTTTACAACCCCATTCTCACCTCAGCTCTTATCCCTTTCCCTAACTCTCAGCCACCCACATCCTCATCCCACCCTTGACCTAACCTTTGCCCTCATCTTAATTTTAAAAGTAACCTTGCTTCTAGCCCTAATCCTAACCCAGTTCCCTAGCCCTAAATCTCACCCAGATTTGAACCATGTTCCTAACCTTAACCGTACCTAACCCTCATTCTAACCCTAGTTCTTACCTGGACCCCAACTTTAGTCACAACCTGAACTTAAGCCCTGCTTTTGACCCTCCATTCTCACCCTAAGTCTAATCCAAATTTTATCGTTTATCCCAATTCTCAACCCCACCCTGATCCTAACCCTAATCCTAACTTTAGTCCTAACTTTAACCCAAACCCTGATCATAACTTTGTTCCCAACCCTGATCTGGAGAGACGCCTTAGAGGTTTGCCCAGGGACAGGCCATTGAGTGTCATTGAAGTCCTTTCTTAACAGCTTGAAGCCCAACATGACCTAATGGACCTGGACTGTGGTTTTTGTAACGTAACTTTGCTTCAATATGTTCTACTTATTCTGAGGCCATTTCTTCCTGTATGGAACAGCAGGGCTAGTAGTCAGTGTCCAGAGTGGTACAGTCACCCCCTGGACAGGTGGTGTTTCTGTTTGGTATCGGCTACACACTCATGTTTACAGTCACCCACTACTTACGGCTCACAAGGCCAGCTTTCCAATTAGGGTAGTGATTTAGTTTTACAACAAATACATTTAAACTCTTTCAGAGTGTGTAGATTAGAAAAATTCTTCAATACATATTAGCGGTGGTGGCAGGCATAATAACAATAATCTCAAAGGTTTATTGAGTGCTTATGTGGGCCGATTGTGACTCTAGGCACTTTCTATTCATCTGCTTCTTCTAATACCCACAACCATTAAAGCTGGCTCTATCATTAGTCTCACTGTACAATGCAGCAAATGGAAGCTGAGAGGCCTCCATATCTTGTTTGGGTTTCAGGACTGGTCAGTGAGAGTCAGGACTTGAATCCAGATCCCTGACTTGACCCCATGTTCCAAAATGCTTCTGCCCACAGGATACAAATAAACGGTGTTTGTATGATGTTTGCCTGGGCTTGTATGTAGAATGATCACTTGCTCTGATTGCTCAAGACTCTTTTGATAGAAGGGATATTATGTATCTTGCATGGAGGGAGACCCACAAGTTCCAGGCCAATGGTTACCAAAGATGACTCTAGTAATGTCTTTTCCAATCTCTTCTGAGATTGTCTTACTGCGTATGGTGGCAACACCCGCCAAGCATATGCAACCAGCCTAAACATGGAAGATCTGTAGGGATTGTGAAGAGTAAATATACACATCTTCTAACCACACACATAACATCCAGACATTCCTGCTTTAAAATAACACGGTAAGTGCCTGATCGGTGTGAATGTAACTAACAGTGACACTTGCCTTCTCCACATAAATAACAGAGAGAAAATGTCCCACATCTCTATCTATAGCAGAATAGTGTCATGTACAGAAATATCATATCTTGGCACACTGACATATATCATATATCAGAATAAAGGAGGCTCTGTCAGTGCAGCCGAAATAGTAATGATACAGATGATAGTTAAGATGTAATAGTGATGGAAGATGTTGATAGTGGTGGTGGTGGTGGTGGTGGTGGTGGTGGTGGTGGTGGTGGTAGTGGAGGTGGTGATGGTGGTGAGTGGTGGTGATGACGTGACAATAGTGGACGTAATAATGACAAGACTGGCTGTCCTGCAAATCATCATTCACTTTATTTCAACACTGTGCTCATTGCTTTGTGGGCTCTGTTTTTTTGTTTTTGTTTTTGATTTTTGAAGCAGGGTCTTGCTATGCAGTCTTGGCTTGCTTGGAACTCACTATGTAGAGCAGGTTGGTCTTGAACTAATGACACCTTCTACCTCGGTGTCAAGTGCTAGGATTATAGATGTGTGCCACCATGATTGGCTGTGTGAAATTCTGGTGAGGCAGAGTCATTAACTGTCATCTCCAGGGGCTGGAGAGATGGCTCAGCGGTTAGGAGCACTGTACTGCTCTTCCAGAGGTCCCGAGTTCAGTTCCCAGCAACCACGTGGTGTCTCACAACCATCTGTAATGGGACCTGATGCCCTCTTCTGGTGTGTCTGAAGATGCTATAGTGTACTCATATAAATAAAAAGAAATAAATCTTTAAAAAAACCTGCCATCTCCATCTTGCACACAAGGAAACAGGGCACACGCAGCTTCTACAATTAATATACACAGGAGGGAGGAGTTGGGATTTCTCATTCAGGCATCACATCTGTAGAGGAGTCCCGTTCACCCCTTTGGTGCATGAGGAGAACACATCAGAACTGGGTCACGAAAGTCATGGCATCCGCACCCATGCCAATGACATTGCTTTCAGTGACTTTTGGGAGTCTCTCCATCTACGATGTCTTGACGGTATCTGCTAGGAGCAGACTCAGCATGAGCTGCCAACGGGATGATGAACAGTGGTGCCACTGAATCTGCATTTCTGCTCCCTTGATCTTTCTTGGCCACTGAAGTTCTTCCTCTCCTCAGGGCCCACTTCCAGGCATGGATGGATGCCCTTGTGTCTGGTGCCCAGAGAGAAGGGATACACGCCTTCACATACCTCACAGAGCTGGGGTACAGAGAAGGGCGGCTTAGCTTCCTGTCAGGCTGCTCTGGACGCCTCCCCTCTCAGCTGTTGCTGTGCCTTCCCTCATTTCCTTTCCTTCTGAAGGAGCCTCATCAGAATTCAGTGAGCGAAGGCAATATTTATGGGAATAACCTTGAGCCTACTCATACATGTATTTGTAGCGTTCAACACTTTATTATTAGCAACAGATTACTTGGTGATATACCTCACGATTGCTTGCAATACACTACACCTTGCCCGAAGACTGCTCAGAACACACAAGACATGGAGCGAGAGAGGGGGAGGGGGAGAGGAGAGAGAAGAGTGAGGGAAAAGGAGCAAGGGGAGAGGGGGAGAGGGAAAGAAGGGAGGGGGGAGAGAGGGGAGGGGAGGAACCTCTTTCTCCTTTCATGACATCCTGGACACAAGCTATGCCACCCTGACCCATCAACCTGCATCTAGACCAGTGATTCTCAACTTTCTAATGCTGCAGTCCTTTAATACAGTTCTTCGTGTTATGGTGACCCCCAACCACAAGATTATTTTTACATTATGTAAGAGTTGCCACTGTTAGGTACCTGTACTGTAAAAACATTGTAGGGCTTTGGTCTGGTGCTGCTTGTATTCACATGCTAAATTCTGTATACCCCAAGATCTGGTTGCTCCAAGACAAGCAGATCTTTACATATACCAGCTTTTGTTGTGTAAACCTTGTCCCCCAAAGAATCCCTGATACCTACAGCCTGAGATGGATAGAAGGGAGGGACAGAATGAAGGGTCCAGGGCTTGGGTTCTCAGCATGGCCATGAGGACCTGCTTGTTGGAGTAGGAGCAGCCCAGGCGGAACATGCCAAGTGGTATTTTAGGGTTACGGACAGAGAAGTAGACAAAATGGCAGAAGGTTGACATCTGCCCAGTTCTAGTGCTTTGAAGCTTATTATAAATATAAAGGTTGTTGTGTCTTTTATGGGGGAGCTATATGGCCTAAGTGGGGTAAAAAAAAACCCTCCAAAATAATATTTACCATAATACTGATGGTTTTAAGTGACTCCTGGGAAAGTGTCATTTGACTCTCAAAGGGGTGATGGCCCTTAGGTTGAAACTGTTGATCATCGACAGTTGAGTCTTTGATTTGAGGGCTCTTATGGATATCTGATGCCAGGAACACTTGGGCCTTTTCCCAGAAGGTGTCCCCAAGAGAGCACTCCTGAGACTCCAACCACAAGAAAGCCTTTGACAATTGTCAAGAACCTTGGGACTTAGACAGAGAGCCATATGACACCTTTAGGCTCTGACAACTTAGGTGTCCCTCCTCATCCCAACAGGACAAAAGTGATTAAGAAAAGAAATTAAGGAAAGAAAGAGTCACTTCGGTTTATGGTCTCAGAGGATTCAGCCCATGGTCACTTGGATTCATGCACTTAGGCAAAATATCATGTGTCAGAGGAAAGCTGTGGTATATAGTGAGCTGAGGTTGGAACAGCTCACATCATGGTGGACTAAAGCTGAGAGAGAATGCCTCACTGTGTGCCAGCAGGAAGCAGAGAAGAGCCATCACAGGACGATGGCAAGATAGAGCCCACAAGGACCAAAGACTTGTGTTCAGTGGTCTACTTCTTTCAACCAGGCCCTTCCTTTGATGCTTGTATGACCACCCCACCCCCGTGCTCCAATAGTCTATTTAACATTTGAAAGCTCCAATGGCTCAAACCATGGAGTAAGTCAGAGCTCACATGATTTATAGAACCGGCTCTAGAAAGAGTCTCGGTCACAAACTATTGATCTTCTTTGGGCACCTACCACTCATGGTCTTGGCTCTAATCTCTTTTCCTGCAAGGTGGTCTGACAAGTTGTCAGGATGGTGTGAAATCTTTTCCTGGGAGAAAAGGTCATCCCGTGGCTGACACTAGGTCTTTAGCTTTCCCTTGTGTGCAGTTCCTGGGAAAATTTAGTTCTTTGTGGATTTGTTATGTCAGTGGTCTGATAGCTTCTGGGAGAGGCAGCGCTGCTACCTTGTAGGATGGTTACAGTAGGAGCTAGGTTCTTCCCCAGAGTCTCTGGAATGGACAAGCACCCCCCACCCCCCACTCCATGTGGCCTCTTTATATAAAACAAAGTTTGGACAGAGACTCATGCACACAAGAGCAAAGTATAGAGCAGGGGAAGCCAGGGTACTTCTTTGACAAGTCTAGGAGCAGCAAAGACGGCCAGAAACGACCAGGTGACAGGACAGAGGCACAGAAGAGATTCTTCCCTACAGCCTCAGCACAGCTGGTCCTGGTGCCTTGACCTCTGACCTCTGGAAGCATGAGGAGACATCTCTGTTGCTGAAACTTTATTTGTGAGTTCTGTGACATTGTGTAAACTGCTGTATTCGCTCAGAGCAGGAAGGAAAGCTGAGCTCTGTGTACAGGGAGCAAAATGAAGCATTGCTGTACAGACTCTCTTGGTCATTGTTTCCCTCCCCATGGGCAGGACTGGAGGTGTTAGAAGCCAGGAATCTAGAGGCACAGGGTTGGAAACCCCCTGCCAGGAAGTGAAGTCACCACAATTCTGTACCTTAGGAGTCCTTCCAAAGGGAAGTAGGGTCACCTGTGTGGAAAGTATCCACGTCATCCTGGCATTCTTGAACGACAAGTGCTGGGACTGCACTGTTTCCATGGTGACGGAGAAGCCAGTGTCAGCACTGAAGGTGGGAGGAGGTGGTGTGGAGAGCTCATTTAGTGTTTGATCTAGGGATCCTAGCCACAGGGAATGGGATCCATGTGTGACCCGTGACGTTCTTGCCCTAGGGAGTGCACACTCGGCTTTTCTGTCCTCAGCAGCTCCTGCAATGAGCACCGGTGCCTGTGTGTGTTGGTGTGTCTGAGTGTCTGTTTGTCTCTGTGTGTGAGCATGTTGTCATTTGCTTCTGTGTATCCTTGTGTGCCTATGTTTCTTCATGCCTGTATACATGCCTTTTTGTGTCCTTGTGTGTCTGTGTGTACCTTTATACTTAAAATATCTATATAGCTTTAAAACTTTATTATTACTATTTGGTGAGTGTGTGTTAAGTGTGCATGTGCATTGACATGTGAGAGAGTGGGCACATGTGTGCCATGGCCTGTGTGTGGAGGCTCAAGGAGAGCTTAGTGGAGTTAGTTTTCTCTTTCCACCTTTACGTGGCTTCTGGGGACTAAACTGAGGTGCTGAGATGGCTGCAGCAAGCGCTTTACCCACTGAGCTCTCTTGCTGGCTCCTCCATGGATGTTTCAATATCATCCGACATTTGCCAAGCACTTAGTATCTGTGTGTAAATGTGGTAACAGCTTCATGTAGACTACAGTTTAATTTTCCCCATTTGCCAGGAGAAAACAGAGGCACAGGGGAATTATTTGTCTGCAGAGCAAATAACTTGTTTAGGAGGCAAATTTACTTATTGGCTAATAAGTAAATGGTACAGCTTGGGCCGTCTTTGCCGGCTCTGTGCATATGCTTGTATGTATCCCTGTGTGTCTGTGTGTGTACATGTGTATATGTGTTACTGTGTCCCAGTGTTTCTATAGGTCTCTGTATATGCCTATATGCTTCTGTCTCTGTGTGTATACATGACTAGATGTGTCCTGTGTGTCTTTGTGTCTCTGTATTTGTGCCTTTATGTGTTCCTGTGTTTATGTGTAACAATTTGTGGATGCCCATGTGCATTTGTGTGTGTGAGCATGCACATGTGTAAGTACATTATACATATACATACACATAAATGCATGGCACTTGCATACATATGCCATGTGTGTGTGTGTGTGTGTGTGTGTGTGTGTGTTTGTATGCACGGTGTACCTGTGGAGGTCACAGGGCAACCTTGGATATTGGCCTTTGACTTTTACCTTGCTTGAGGCAGGGTTTCTTGTTCCCACTGTGACCTTCTGGGGATTCTCCTGCCTCAGCCTCCCTTCATCTTGTGGAAGCACTGAGATTATAGGTCTATTCTGCCCCATCTGGCTTTACATGGGCTCTGGGGATTTGAACTAAGATCCTTATGCGTGTGTGGCAAGCCCACCAGGCTGCCTCCCTAGTCATCATACTGAAATGTAGTTGTCACTGTAACAGTAGCCACTGTGCCTTATGACCACTGTGTGCTCAGTGCCCCACATAGCACCCAACACACACTGGGTCTACACCAATGTGGCCAGACTGAAAAAAGAGGGGATAGATGAGGCTCAGGGTCAGTGATGGATAATTTACTGAAGTCATAGGAAGACAAATGTAATAAGGTAGAAATAAAGTCAGACCCTCTGTCAGTCTCCATCCAGTAGGGCTTGAAAGGGCCCAGCAGCTGCCCAGTGGCAACTGTCATCGCTCACCCCAGTGACCTGTTAATCAGGTATAACTAAGGTGCCAGTGATTCTCCCTACTGGGAAATGCTGGGTGACCAGCAGGGGGTGACCACGTGGTGTTGGTGACATTGACTGTCCTTTACACTTTAGGGCAGGTAGCAACATCCCTGTTCCTACCCACTAGATGTCAGTAGCAACCTCCAACCCTTCCAGTTGTGACAACAGAAATGCCAGGAAATGTTGTCAAATATTCCCCACAGGACAACAGTGCCCCACTGAGATCCATGGAGTTACAGTGGCTTCATTGCACAGCTGTTCCATCAGGTCCCAGGCAGGTGACACCCACAGGCTAGCAAAGAAAATGGTGGGAGAGGGGAGCCTGCAACTTAGCTGCGACGAAATGAGTCATCTGGGACTCTTCCTGCAGATACTACCTACCGTGTGACAGGACCTGGGAGAGCAAAAGCAAAGCCTTGGAATCCCTGTGAGTTATCCAGTGAGTGACCAGGCTGCATGGAGAGGGGGAGGAGGAGAGGTTTAGCAGGGTTCTGGGGTCCTAGGGCCTGAGATAATGCAAAGTCTCTGCCCTTTGTATTACTGCTTCTCCTCAGTGATCTGACAAAATGCCTGACAGACGCAACCTGATAAAGAAAAGAAGACATACTTTGGCCCACAGTTTGAGGATTTGGGGATACCACCACCGTGGCTGCAGTAGCTTGAGATAGTTAGCCAAGCACTGCATCTGCAGCCGGGAAGCAGAGAGATGGACACCTGTGCTCAGCCTGCTTTGCTTTGCCTGGTCCAGGACTGCAGCTGATATCAAGCACCACCTATAGTTCGGGTGGGCTGGGTCTCCCCATCTCTGTTAACCAAATCTAGAAACTCTACCACAGACATGCTTAGATGCTTATTTCCCAGGTCACTCTACTCCTGTCAAGCTGACGAGCTAATCAGTGTATTTTTACACTGGGTGGCATCCAGACCAACATGCTGGGCATGAGGTTAGCAAAACTCTCCTAGAGCTCACTTCTCTCCTGTTTCCTTCCTAGACAGGCTTGCCTGTGGGGTCCACTCAGGTCAGGCCTCATTGCCGTGACCAGACGCCTGACAAGAAGCACTTAAGGAAGTATGTTCATGTTCCAAGTGTACTGGCTAGTTTTGTGTCAACTTGACACAGGCTGGAGTTATCACAGAGAAAGGAGCTTCAGTTGGGGAAATGCCTCCATGAGATCCAACTGTAAGGCATTTTCTCAATTAGTGATCAAGGGGAAAGGCCCCTTATGGGCGGGACTATCTCTGGGCTGGTAGTCTTGGTTCTATAAGAGAGCAGGCTGAGCAAGTCAGGGGAAACAAGCCAGTAAAGAACATCCCTCCATGGCCTCTGCATCAGCTCCTGCTCCCTGACCTGCTTGAGTTCCAGTCCTGACTTCCTTTGGTGATGAACAGCAGTATGGAAGTGTAAGCCGAATAAACCCTTTCCTCCCCAACTTGCTTCTTGGTCATGATGTTTGTGCAGGAATAGAAACCCTGACTAAGACAATGGGTGAGGCGGGGCAGAGGAATGTGCAGTGTCTGTCACATGGGATGGAGTCAGAAAACAGGGCTGGGCTAGCAAACCTTAAGGCCTTCCCTGTGTGACACACTACCTCCAGCAGGCTCCACCTCCTAAAGGCTTCCTGACCCTCCAAAAGAGCACAAGCAACCGGAGACGGTGTGTTAAACACACGGACCTGGGGGAGACATCTTAGATTCAAACTTTATGACAGAAGGGTTGTTTGATAGCCCTCCACGTGGATAACCCCCAATCTGTGTTGGGGTCCTTTTGTGATTTCATGGTCATCTCCCTAACCCCATACGTACTCTCTCAAAGTCACCATCAATTCTGCCTGGCTACTTCTCAAATCCTAATTGTGTTCTGTATCTTGCCCATTGTTTGGCACTTCTAACAATTAGCATAAAGGCCTGACATATAGTAGGTGGTCATCTGCTCCTACATTAGCATAGGCCTATTGTGTGCCAGGTGTTGTGAAGGGCATTGGGCACGCTGTGATGATAAACATCTACCTTCGGGAGTGTTTAGTATACTGTCTCCCTGGTGTGACTGGAGATGAGGTACCAGTGACACAGCTCCAGAGAGTCACTTCTCAAGTCTGTGAAATGCTGTTCCCTGGAGAACAGCTCCAGGAAAGTAGGCTCAGGCAGTGCGGAGCACCTGTGCAGACAACAAGGTCTAGTCCTCGGCTCATAGCAAACGACAATCATAGGACTTGTCCTTCTCAGCATGCTGGGATGGCAGGCTGTGTGCCGTCCACCCAGTAAATGTGAGAACCCGGCCTAGTGCAAGCCCAGCACAGTCTACCAACTGCTCTACCTCCCCAGTCCTGGACTTTTCAACTCGCAATGGGTGCTTTGGGTTGTGAGTTCAGAGCACAGACTGGAGGTGATATCACAGCTCTGAGTTGCCGGCCTGTTGACGCTAGCCAAGTCACTTTTCCAAGTCTTGATTTCCTTATATCCATAATTCTAAGCCTTCTTGTGAGGTTATTTAAGTAGCAGTGTGATGGCCCAAGTAGAAAAGATTCTAAGAGAACACGGTAAAGCTCTCAGAACACACAGCGGCTGCTGCCTCAGAAAAAAAAAAAAATCCCAAAGTTCTTTTCTTTTTGTAGAAGCTGAAAGCCAAAGGGCGGATGATCTCACCTCCTTCCCCGGAAGGAGGATGCAGAACTTCCTGGGAACCGCACATCCCTCCTTCCTCCTCCGAGTCCAAATTTCAAGAAATGCAGCTAAAATTGGCCCTCAAACAGCTTTTGCAGAGCACGCCGCAGCTTTTTTTGGGCCTAGAGAGCCAGTTTCCATGATGAAAGTGGCACAGAAGGAGAGACCCAGCTAAAAACAGCCACCGCCCAGGCTGGTGTTAACAGGATGCAGCCTACCCTAAGATCTGGCAGTTCAGACGCCCAGGCCTCCGCAGCTGATTTGCGCATTGCCACTAGGTGGTAGCATCGCGACATGAGGCGCGGGAGCACACTCCAGGACCCCAATGACCGAGAACCCTGTGAGTGAGAACATTTACCTGCCTTGGATTCGCCACTTCATTGTCTTGCTTTTATTTTGGAACATGCATTTGCATTACAGGAGCTCCACCGAAGTACTTCTTTTAGGGGATTGGGACCCAAAGAAGTCTTGTGCATCATGGCTGCAAACACCAGACACACAAAATCACCTAACCCAGCAGGTTTCACCAGGCCAACCTGGCTTCTTTTTGAACATTCCAAGCAGAGGCGGCAGAGGGAGAAGGTACGCATTTGGAGTAAAAGCCAGCTGTCTCCTTTTCTGGGTGCAGGCAGTGTGGCTGCGGTGTCTCAAGGCCACTGAGGCATTATAACCTAGACCCTGAGCAGGGTATGAGGAGACTGTTTTCAGAACAAAGAGGACTCACTGCTGTTTCTACAAGTATGTGTGAGGCACATGCATTTGTAAATGCACTTGCCTGGGCCTGCAGAGTATGGGAGGCCAGAGATGACATGGGGTTGTTTTCCTCAATTGCTTCTCTCCTTTATTGTTTTGAGACAGGGTCTCCCATTGCATTCTAGAGCTCCTCGTTATGGCTACGCTGGGTAGCCAGGGAGCCCTGTATTGCTGGAGTGATTTACTTTCTTCTCCTGGAGGCTGGGGCTCCTAACTCAGCTCGAGAACCTACTTAACTAAGCTTGAGAGCTTACCCAGCCGGCGTTTCATCCACTGAGGCATCTCTCCAGCTTCCTTACTTACGTATTCGTCTATTACAGTTCATTTTCTCTCTGGTCCAATGTATATTAGATGCTCAACAAATACACATCGCGTTTTCTCATCTAAAATGCTTGGGACTAGAAGTGCTTTGGACTCAGAATGTTGGAATATATGCATAGATACAGTGAGGTGTCTTGGGAAAGGGCCCTTAGTCTGAACCCTGCATTCAGGTATGTTCTGTATGTATCTTCTATGCATAGCCAGAAGTCAGTTTTATAAACTTTTCCATGCACCTGTGTTTTGACTGCAGCTGTCATGCAATGTCACATGTGGAATTTCCCACTCGTGGTCTAATTTGCTCAGTTTTGGATTTTGGATTTTTGGATTACGGATGTTTATTATCTTAGTTTGGGGACCACAGAGGAAGGTGGACAGGGTGGGCCAACACTGTGGACACCAGGAGTTTTCCTTTAAGAAATATAAATTCTAGTCCCTGTCTGGCCACCACCGGAGGCAGAACCTCCTGGATAGGCTCTTGAGAGATCTCAAAGCACACACTTGAATTGCTCCACAGCGAAGCTTCTTCTGGCCCTAGTGATCAGGAATTTACCTCAAGTTCTGGGAAATGGCTTTATTCCTCAGGCTAGTCCTCCATTACAACCATCTCTCTCATTTTCCTCAAGCATCTCCAGCTTTCTCTGCCCGTGCACAGGTGTGTCTGGCTGATGCACTGCACTGTATACAGGTGTGTCAGCCAGATGCACTGCAATGTGCACAGGTGTGTCAGCCAGATGCATTATGGTGTACACAGGTGTGTTGGGCTGATGCACTGCACTGTGCACAGGTGTGTCAGGCTGATGCACTACACTTTGCACAGGTGTGTTGGGCTGATGCACTGCACTGTGGACAGGTGTGTCTGGCTGATACACTGCACTGTGCACAGGTGTGTTGGGCTGATGCACTGCACTGTGCACAGGTGTGTCAGGCTGATATGCACTACACTTTGCACAGGTGTGTTGGGCTGATGCACTGCACTGTGGACAGGTGTGTAGGGCAGATGCACTGCACTGTGGACAGGTGTGTTGGGCTGATGCACTGCACTGTGCACAGGTGTGTTGGGCAGATGTACTTTTCTTCACTCTATTGGGCATTCTGTCTCCATGAGCTCTCAGCCTGCCGATTTGCTAGCTATCGTAAGTGTCCTCTCTGTCATCCTAGTTACTGGGAAGTAGACAGCTTTTCTTATTGTCTTGTCTTCTTCACCTTTGGCCACCTAAAGTGTCTCTCACACCCCAGCTTTCTTTCTATTTCTTTGCTGTTGCCTAGCCTCTCATTGCCCAGCTTTTGGGGCTGTTACCTTACCTCCTAACCAAGTCACTGCCCCCTTATTTTGTATAATCAACATAGGGTGATATAAAATTAGGGGAAAGAGCTTCCAAGTGACTCAGGTTGAATTTGGTTGGAGGCAGTTGTTGCTATTCACAGTGTGGTCTTCAGGATGTAGTCAGAGAAGCCAGGCTCCATCCCAGGCCTGCAGAGTTGGCATCTGCACTTATCCTGGCTTCCCAGTGACTCCTCTGCATGGGAGAGCATTTGAATAGCATTTGAATTCAGTCCGAGGATCTGATGGGCAAGCAGGCCTGCTGGACCAAGGGAGGGTTGCTGAGGGATGCGAGTGCCTCGTGGACTTTAGCATGAGTGGCTGTATTAGAACTCTATATCCCTGACCTGAATCAGGATGCTTTCAAGTCTTAGCTTAAGACACGGCTGTCAAAGAGATGCTGTAGCCAGGCTCATTTTGTCATCTGTTGCTCTCCCTGGACAACTGAGGCCCTTAAATGCTCATTCCTGGATCTTACTTTAGATTGCTTGAGTCTATGAGGGGTGACAAGTAGAGACAATCTCCCCAGAGGATTTGAAAGTGCAGCTAGGATTAAATCTTCACAGAGAATCAACAGCCTGCAGCTATGAAGCTGCTCTGTGAGCACCACCTCTCTTTTTTTTCTCTACCCAGAGCACTTGCTCTCAAGTAACATCCTCAAACCAACAGTTCCCTAGGATTTGGTCTCACATGTAGATTTCTGGGTTCCACTTCAGAGCTACTGAATAAGAAATACTGGGAACAGGGCCAGGAATTTGGTTTCAAGTCCTATGCTGTCTCCCAAACCACACATAAGAACCAGCATCCTATCCCTGTGTGCTCTGGGGTTTCCTCTCATTGCTAACTGGCCTTTGTCCATGGCTGTATTCATTTTTATTTTATTTTATTTTATTTTCTAAGACAGGGTTTCTCTGTGTAGCCCTGGCTATCCTGGAGTTTACTTTGGAGACAAGGCTGGCCTTGAACTCACAGAGATCCACCTGCCTCTGCTTGTGCCACTACCACCTGGCCCACTGCTTTATTTTTGTAATGTGAACAGAAGGTCCTAGAGAAAAGCTGGGCTGCCATGTAAGGGCTCTCCAAAGCTTACTGATTAGAACTGTGATTGTCAGGAGACAAATTGTCTTGGGCTGTTTTTGGCCCCTTTGAAGGCCATCTATTGTCTGCCTCTGTGTTTGACCTAACATCCTTGCGACTATTAGGTAAGACCTTTTGTGAAATGTACAAACACACGCCAGCTTCCAACAATCCAAAGGCTGAGAATGTACATCAGATAACATCTGAGGCAGGGATTTCTTGCTTTTCTGTAATCTGCCTACCTGCTTTCATCAATGTAGCTTGCGTGTGAGTGTGTGTGTGTGTGTGTGTGTGTGTTGGCCAGAGGTTAACTTCCCATGTTATCTATCTTGTCTTGTGACAGCATCTCTCACTTGGCCATGCACTTTCTGATTAGGATAGGTCTCTTGCCTAGCAACCCTCAAGGATGCTCATCTCTGGCTCCCCAGCACTGGAATAAGTGTGTGCCACTGTGTCCGGCTTCTTTTATGGGCTGTGGGGCTTGAACTAAGGTCGCCATGCCTGCATAGAGCACTTCAACTGAGTCGTCTCCCCAGCCCTCCACTGACATCTTTCCATTGTAAAGGACCTTGCTTTATTCCTTTGCTATGCTACTATAGGAACTTCATGAAATAGTTGCCACTATGGGTCACTGTATTTGGGACATCCTGAATCTGGCTTCCTGGGCTGAGGTCACTCATGTTTCCTCCAGAATAAACTTGTATTCCTTTTGAGGCAAGAGCGCTATGAAGCTTATGTGTTTTGTACTGACGGTACCGAGGGTTACTGTCTAGAAAGCCCCTCATTCTCAGCTGCACATCACACGCATTAAATCTCCAAGACAAAAGACAGGAGGCATTGAAGCTATCAAGATGGTCCAGCAGGGAAAGGTACTTTTTCTGTTGCGATGGATCACCATGACCAAGGCAACTTAAGAAAGAGCGTACTTACAGCTGCAGAAGATTAGAGTCGTGATATAGAGTAGAGCTTGCGGGCTGTGAATGGCATCCGAAGCAGAAGCCAAGGGCTCACATTTTAAGCCACAGGCAGGAGGCAGAGAAAACGCACCAGAAAAGGCATGAGAAGTTGGGACCTCAAAGCCCTTCCCAGGGACATACTTCCTCCAGCAAGACCACACCTCCTAAACCTAGCCAACAGCTTTGCCAACGGTGAACCAAGCATTCAAACACCCGAGTCTGAGGGGACAGTCTCACTAGAGATCTACAAGGAACCTGCTGTTCCAGTCCAGTTCCTGGGCCCCACATATTGGAAGGAAAGCTCCATCCACTAGCTGTCCTGTGGTCTGTGTGCAACCCAGCCAAAAGAAATAAAAAGATAACAAAAAATTTACAGAGGAGATGGTGAGACACAGGGGGAAGTTGCCAATATTCTACCAGCTGCTCTCCTCTGGAAACTAATAGGGGCGCTGAAATCACATCTTTCTGTGTTCAGTGTGAGAGAGAGGCACATCTCTGGGGCTTGCTGGCCAGCCTCATAGCCTGACTTAAGACTACCAGGGTAAGTGAGAGGTCCTATCTCAAAGAAACAAGATGGTACCTGAGGATTGTCGAAAGTTCGAGGTAAGTCTGTCTCAAAAACATCAGCAGCTATGACCATGACGTCAAAGACAAAAACAACAAACCCCCAAATAGGAAAAGACAGAAAGAAAAATCCAGAGCAAGCAAGGAAACAAACAAACAATCCAAAATACCACCACCACCAAAAACCTGATTCTACTTCTTTTACAATTTTATCTATTTATCTTTGGTGTGTATACATGTCACATGTATGAGTTTGAGTATGGTATGAGTGGGTGTGAGTGGCAGGTGGGCGTGGCTGTGTGCACTTACGAGGAGGCCAGAAGAGGATGTCATGTGTCCCATCTCCTTTTACTACCTGCTTTATTTGTTGGAGACAGGGCTTCTCACTGAGACTGGCACAAACAAGCTGCAAGCCTATTGATGGTCCTGTCTCTACCCCTCACAGTACGGGGGTTAGAGACACAGACATACAGCCTCTTTTTACATGAGTCCTGGGATTTGAACCCAGGTCCGCAGGCTTGTGCAGCAAGTGCTCTTGCCTGCAGAACCATCTCCCAGCCCTCTATTGCCTCTGTTGCAGCTGCTATAGCAGAAGTTTTGGGGATATACTTGTGAATAAACCTGCTACCTTACGATCTTGAGTCTTCTGCTTTTTTTCCCTCTTCTTTGAACCCCGTTAGTATCAGGAGTTTGTAATCTCATCTGCTTGTGGGATTACTCAGCGGAGAGAGTCGGGGAGACATTTACCACCTTAGCCATTTGAAGCATACAATTCAGTTGTATTTTGCACATCACTGCCAGTGCCCTCTCCCCCCAGGCCCTGTTAAACATTATTCTGCTTTCTGAACATGCACGACTCACTCTCTGGGTACCTGTTACAAGTGGCACCACAGCCTTTATTCGCTTTTTTTGTCCCTGGTTTATTTCCCTTCCTTAATGTCTTCATGGCTCTGTGGTGTCAGAACACACAGGGACTTTCTTTTGTAAAGGACAAAACAAAAATCATATATTACTTTTATTATTGTTTTATTACTTACCCTGCATATGTGCATGGGCAGGGAGCAATTCACTGGAGCATGGACAATTTACCAGTAGCTACATCCTCAAATGATTCTCCCCTCCAGAAGCCATCGCCTGCCAATAGGTATGTAGTTAGGAGTGGGTCTTTGAGAGCTGGCTTGGTCTCGTGCAGGTCTTGTGCAGGTGGGCATAGCTGATGTCAATTCCTGAACACAAACATGGCCACGAAATATCCAGAGGACAGTATTTTGAATCACCCTTCCCCATCCTCCTGCTTTTAAATTCTTTCTGCCTCTTCTCCTCGCCAACATAATATTTTTATTAATTATTTGGCAATTTCATACAATGCACCATGACCACTTTTGCTTCCCATTTTGACCAGGTCCACCCTCTCACTCTTGCATGCTCCCCCAAGTCTCCCCAAAATACCAAGTTCAATTTGTGTTGCCCATAAACTCACTGGAACATGGTCAAGCTCCCAGTGGCTAGCCTCTTAAATAAAACTGAATCCTTCTGCTCTCTCCCAGAAGTTGTCAGCTGGGAGGAGCTGTACTTCAGCATCTTTATCACAGTGTTTAAGGACTCTCTTCTATAAGTTCCTGGCAGGACGGTTTCTTTTGTGTTTGGGGGCGGGGAGAGAAGTTGTCACGGAAGTCTTCAGCGTCTCTCTTTCTCAGGTATGAGTCTGCAGTCATTGATACCACTGAAAAAGAGGCTTCCGTGCTCATAGTGGCTGACGGCCGTGCCGCATAGTCAACGGACATCAACATGGCCTCTGGAAATGAACCACTCTTCATCCTCAGGATCCTACTGCTGCTCTGAGTCAGGGTGTCTGGGGGGGCAGGATCCAGACAAGCTTCTGGCTGCTGCACACCACCCTACCCTCTGAGTCAGCCAGCTACCCTCCCGGCACCCAGGGTGGGCGTGACCTTTATGCTTGCAGCCTGCAGACAGTGTGGCTCTCCCCCACACAGCAGGGTGAGCGGCAGGAGCAGCAGCAGCAGCACCATCACCAGCAGCAGCAGCAGCAGCAGCAGCAGCAGCAGCAGCAGCAGCAGCAGCTCCGTGCCGCAGGCAGGCCCGTCATGTCCAGAACTTTCTTTTTAAGGCTGAATAATAAACCACACATTGAGGCCCGAGTGTAAAGTGTCTGGAATTGGCTCGTGTGTCAGAACACTAGCACCCCAGTTCCTTTAGGAGGTGGAGCCTCAGTGGAGGAAGTGAGTCAGTCACCTGAGGCTTTTTAGCCCTGCCTAGCTTTCTGTTCTTGGGCTGAGCAGATGTCATGTGACCAGCCGGCTTTCCACGTCTTCTGCCCTGTCTTCCATGGTAGAATGTATCCTTTAGAACTGCAAGCCAGAATAAACATTTTCTTTCCTAAGTTGCTTTTGTCAAGGTATTTTATACCAGCACCAGGGATGATAGCGAACACGCCACACTTACCTGTACCTGGTTGGCAGGGCTGGGGGCTGCTATTTCCTCAGGCTCTTGTGAAGAGGCCACTTCAGAAACTCTTGCGTGTTTCACAGTGATCCTTGCCGCCTTTGAAGCTTTCGCTCCAAGGCCCTGGTATCCTGTATACTTTCAGCAAATATGGATGGCATATTCAGCTAGTGCCTGGCTTGTGATGATCTGAGAAGATGCCCTTGCTCTCAGGAGCTCCTATTGGAGCTGCTGGCTGAGTTTACCAAGAGGTAAAAGCAACCCCATCTACATAGACATGCAAAGGAATCCAGCCTACGGTTGCGTCTGTCTCTGAGCCTGAGTCCAGGTCTTTCTAGTTGTATTACAGAGGTGGAATTGAGGACTGCAGGACAACTGAATTCTTAGTTTTCATGAGGAAATGCCCTAGTGTGCCCACAGTGACTGTGCCATTTTGTAATCTTGCCAGAACCTGCTTTTATTTACTTTTTGTTTTTAAATAGTAGCCATCCTAAAGGGGGTGAAGTAGTATTTTGTGGTGTTGATTTGCATTTCCCTAATGACTAATGATGGTAAGCATGTCTTTATTTACTTGACTTTATTTTTGTTTTTTGTTTTGGTTTTTAGAGAGAGGGTTTTTCTGTGTAGCCCTGGCTGTCCTGGAACTCACTCTGTAGACCAGGCTGGCCTCGAACTCAGAAATACGCCTGCCTCTGCCTCCCGAGTGCTGGGATTAAAGGTGTGTGCCACCACTGCCTGGTTACTTGACTATTTTTTAAGACTTTTGGAAATGTGTCTGTTCTCATACCCCTCCCCTTTAGTGTGACCCCCACCCCTTCACCGCACACTCCTGATAAAAGGCTCTTATAGCCTGGGCTGGTCTGCAACTTGCAGTCCTCCTGGCTCTTGCTCCTCTGTCCTGATTGGTGGCCGTGTTTCCACATCCAGCTCCTTTGATTGAGTCATACTTTTTTATTGCTGCAACTGAGCATTTAAAATCGTTGACATCTGGGTTCCAGGCCCCTTTCTGGTTTGGTTGGTTTTAAGTATTGCCTGCCTTAACCATGCCTCTAGGTT
The DNA here is from genome assembly GCF_978045245.1 of Mus caroli. Lineage (NCBI taxonomy): Eukaryota > Metazoa > Chordata > Mammalia > Rodentia > Muridae > Mus > Mus caroli. Next base: position 5,646,025 of record NW_028227272.1, read on the forward strand.
TAGATCTCAGTACTGAAAAAAAAAAAAAAAAAAAGATCCCAGAACATTACATCTACCACTGTTACTGTCACCACCACCGCCACCACTGTCATCACTAAGAGTAAACCCAAACAGGGCGCCACTAAGCAAGTCAGAGCATAGGCACCCACCATTAGGGGCAAGCTTGCCCGGGGCAGAGGAAGCTGTCACCTTGTAAAAAGCTGCACAAGCCCTTCCTCATTGTGCCTTCTTGTTATTGCAACTAAAACTCTTTAGATAAACTCAGGGGCATCAGACTGCGTCCCAAGGTGCTCTTCTAGGTGTCCCGATCACCACTTCTCACAATACCAAACGGAGTGCCCCCAGAAGCAGTTTGGGTCCTCCTTTTTTTTGTTTTTGTTTTTTGTTTTTGTTCTTCTTTAGAAACAGGGTCTACTCTATAGTGCAGGTTGACCTTGAACATGCACTCTGTCAGGGATGAAATTATAGATCCACTACTGTCAGACTCTGTTGATCGTCTTTTGAACATGTGAAAAGTGCAGTTTAAACTGAGTGTGTTCAGAAACGTGGCTCCTTTCATATGTGCTTTTCTATATGGATGTAGGCCCTGAATAAGAAAGAAACACCATGCTGTCTTTATTCTAGAGAATGCTGTTTGGAAAAATATTACCATCGGCCTCCTTATTAGTTATAAGCAATGAATCTTCCTTCATTCTTTTATCTCCTGGCTGTGCTTGAGGCTTTTGCCACATTAAGATATGAGACTGTTGCTCTCGGTGGTGCCCAGGCATAGGGGGTTTATAAAGGCCTCTCCCCTCACTTCTCTCGTTCCGGGTGATCACATTGTAGAGCTGAGAACTTCTAAACTTGGCTAGAAACGTGCTTTGTGGGGATTTCATGTGCTCGGGACTTGGGTATCTTGGACTGTGCGTTGGCAGTTGTTAAACTTTTTGATGAAAGTCCACCATTGGGGCCATCAGATGGCAGGCTGGGGAGGGGTCAAGACATGGAGGATTTCATGTTAGCTGCTCAAAGGGGTGTAGACTGGGGGGAAGAGGGAGGAAGAGCCGAGGTGTCTGCTAAGTTGCAACCATCTATTTTCTTACTCATTACAAGAAAGAACAGGAATTCTTGCAGATGAATAGAGCCATTTAAGGTCCTGTGTATCTCAGAGAGTTCAGATTCTAGATTCCTTTTAAAAAATCACCCCTAACCTCCAGATCAGTTTGCCAACCTTCCCAGCCTTTCCTAACCTTCCTGTCCACCATTAGAACAACCCTTTCTTTCCCCCAGAGCAAGGTTAGCATTGTCTTGCCCCCTTGAGTAACTCCTCTTACCAGCCTCAGCTGCCGGAGGAGGAATTCCAGCTATCTGTGGAGGACACATTCAGAGCTCTGTTTAGTAAAATGACTTGATGTAATGAAGCCTGCATTAGATCAATTCTCACTGAAATGAGCTGGGATTTGATTTTTGCCCCTCCCCCACGTAACTTTCAATTTAATGATGAATTGTGGGAGTTATCAGCCTGCTGACATTTCGATGCTGGGCACAGCAGGCAACAGCTTTCCTGCTTGCTGGTCCTTCTGACTGGAGCTCTTGAAAGGCATTTTTGTATTTTTTTTTTTTAAAGGGGAAAATTTTTGTTAAAGACCTTTTTCCTTGTTCCAGTGAGAATGCCATTTTAACATTTCCATTTGGTTGTTTTTAAATGTTCTCTTGGGTCACCAGTGTGAATATTAATGGTGTGCAATGCACACATAAATAAATGATTTGTGTGGTTGCAGGCAAACATTTCTGTGTGTTTTCTCCTCCTCACCTTTAGAAGGACTGGATTGGGTCTAAAATGCTGCAGATCACTCAAAGATATTAAGAAAAAAGGATACAGGAAGGGCTGGGCACACTGGCTCAGACCTGTAATCGCAGTTCCCGGGAGACAGAAGCAGAAAGATCAGGAGTTCAGAACACTCCAGAGGAGGTTGGTTCATGTTCGTGTGCAATTGTTTGACTCCGTAACTTGGTGCTCAGAAACATGTGTGAGATGCCCTATCCCTCCATTTTCTTTGGTAGTTGTCTCTGATATCTGAGTAGAGTTTGGAGACAAAATGTAGGGAATGCAGATTATTTTGCACTTTTAAGACATTCACACTGACCCTTGGCCCCAAAACATCCCTGCTGGCTCTGGAGACAGTTGCTTACATTTACAGTTTGACTACAGTGAAGTGTCTCTTATTTGCTGGACACACATGCCCAAAGCTCTGTGGATGCCTGAAATCACAGATGGCACTGCACCTGATAGAGGCTGTGTTTTTTCTGTCTGTGCATTCCTCTGTGTGGTGTGTGAATAGGTATGCCCCACATAGATTCATATATTTTGAGTGCTTGGCCATTGGCAGTGGCTTTATTGGGTGTGGCCTTGTTGGAGTAAGTCTGGCCATGTTGGAGCAAGTAAGACACTGGGAGCCTTTGAGGTATCATATGCTCAACTCCATCCAATATGAGACACAATCTCTCCTTATTGCTTGCAGATTCAGATGCAGAACTCCTCGCTCCTCCAGCACTATGTCTGCCTGGACACTGCCATGCTGCCCACCATGATAACGAACTAAACCTCTGAAACTGTAAGCCAGACCAATTAAATGTTTTCGCTTATAAGAGTTGCCTTGGTCACAGTGTCTCTTCACAGCAATGAAACCCTAACTAAAACAATGATAAAGCTTAATTCAAACTATGCAGAAGAGTTTATCAGTAATAACTAGTAATAAAACAACAATTACAGACAATCTGCTGGAACAAAAGGGACAGTTTCACCACTCCTGGGATTTGGAGTCATTATGGGGTAAAATAAGGATTTTTACTTAAATACTAGCTCTGGGACAGTTGACCTGATAACTGGCTGACTCTGAATAATTGATGAGAGGGTAGTGTATACAGCATGGGTATTCTGGATAGAGGGATTATTCACAGCCTGGGCAGGACAGCATGAAATCTCTTTATGGTACTTATGATGATGCTTAGTGGAAGCATCCATAGGTGTGCTGTATGCACATCACACATGGGAATGCACAGGCAGGAAAAACACAGCCTCCATCAGGGGCAGCACCATCTGTGATTTCCAGCATCCACAGAATATGTGTCCAGCAAGGAAGGGACACTTCACTGTGGTCACACTGTAAATGTAAGTAACAATCTCCAGGGATGTTTTGAGGCCATAAATATAAAATTTATGAATTACTTCTTGGAATTTTCCATTTAATTTTTTTTAGAATGCAGGTACCCACTGATAATGAAAACTGTAGACAGTGAAACCACAGGTAAGGAGGGACTCCTACAAATGGGTAGACATGTGAGGGAAATGCGGCAGAGACTCTGGAGGTGTAGACATCTCCATGTGGAAGAGGGAAAGCAACAGGAAGGATACAGCACCACCCAGCAACACCTTCTGATGCTCACAGACATTCACAGGCATGGGCTGAGGCAGGTAGGACCTTTGCAGCAAGCATCATGAGGATGCAGGGCTATAGGGAGGGATGGCTTTTCCTGGAGAGCTTGTTTGGAGGTTTTATCAGGAGAAGGACAAATAGTCAGTCATAACACACCTTGAGTGAAGAATGGTTCTGGGGGAGACCATCCTCTTCGACGGACTCTGACTGTATAGTTTGGGGAGGGCTATCCGTGAGGTGATGACGAAGGAAGATGACAATCACCTAGCAGTTAATTCCACCTTGGGAATTAATGAGGTGGCACACGTCCTAACCAGATTGCTCAAATGTCCAGAAATGGCTTCATTTGGGCTTCCTGAATGCTGTAGAATGAGCTTCCATGAAGTGGAAGCCGTCAAGATCTCTCTTCTCTTGGAACTGATATTCTAGTACAGGAGACAGACAATGCTAAGGAAGCTAATACACAAAAGTAGCAATTTCAGAATCTGTGATGCAAGGTGAAGCACAAAGAGCACTGGAGTAGTGGGCGGGATCAGAAAATGGCCGAAGGAGGAAGTAAACTGCTTCTGGGCAGAGTTGGAGAATGAGCGCTTCTGGGGCAGATGGCAGCCTGTGCAAAGTCGCTGAGGTGGGAGGGGTGTGGTACAACAAGTGACATAAGAGGGAATCCTGTGTGGCACTGGACAAGCTACTTACTGCTATGTAACCAAGCATTACAATAGTCTATGCTTATTCTCTCTCTCTCTCTCTCTCTCTCTCTCTCTCTCTCTCTCTCTCTCTCTCTCCCCTTTTGGTTTTTTTTTTTTTTTCGAGACAGGGTTTCTCTGTGTAGCCCTGGCTGTCCTGGAACTCACTCTGTAGTCCAGGCTGGCCTCAAACTCAGAAATGGACCTGCCTTTGCCTCAGGGTAGCCCAGAGTTTCAGGAAGCCATCTTGTGACTGGGAGGTTCTGATTTTGGTCAGAGTGACAGAAAGAACTTGCATCTCCAGTGGAGGTTTTCCATTTCTCTGGAGACTTCTATACTTAGGATGTGAGAGAGATCTACTACCACTTGGTTACTGAGGTTTCTTACAGTTTTTTAAAATTACATTTTATGTGTGTGTGTGTGGTGTGCGCACACACATTCGCATGGAGGCCAGTGTTCAGAATTTGATTCTTCTTTTCCAGCACGTGGGTTGCTGGGACTGAACTCAGGTCGCCAGGCTTGGTGGCAAGCACCTTTATCCGCTGAGCCATATCACAAGTCCTCGATTTCTGTTACACCCAGCCAAACAGAATCCCAGCCTATCCTGTATAAAGCAGAAGCCAGGCAATAGGGGTTTTGTCGTGTGGGAGCTGCTTGAATTGATGTGGAAAGATGTTGAAGACTTTTACTCAGATGATTTTCTGGGTTGGTTTATATTTTGGAAAAATATCTTCTAGCTATTTAGCAAGAAATGGACTGTGATGTGGGTATGTCTTAGTTACCTTCTCCTGCTATGACAAAACACAACGACCAGGGCAACTTACAAAAAAAAAAGCATTTAATTGGGCTTATGCTTTCAGAGGCTTAGAGTTTGTGATGGTGGAGCAAAGGCAATGGAGCAGGAACAGCTGAGAGCTCACATCTCGTTCTACAAGTAGGAGAGGGAGAGAGAGAGAGAGAGAGAGAGAGAAAGAGAGAGAGAGAGAGAGAGAGAGAGAGAGAGAGAGAGAGAGGTCTCCTAATGATTAACTGAAATCTTTGGAAGCTTTAAAGCCTGCCCCAGTGATACACCTCCTCCAACAAGGCCACAACCAATTCTTTCTAAAAATTTCCACCAACTGGGGAGCATGTATTCAACCACATGAGCCTATGGGGGCTAGCCTCCTTCAAACCACCACAGTGAGGTATGTATGCAGACTCAGAGAAGGTGAATAAGCTGCCTAAGGTAACACAGCCAAAGAATGATGGAGATGGGATTCAGGATGTATTTGGCTTGGCAACACTGGCTGCTATAGATGGTTATTATCGTTGTTATCATTATTTCTACCACATTTGAAACAGGCTCACATCTTTATTTATTTATTTATTTATTTATTTATTTATTTATTTATTTATTTATTAGCTTCATTCAGCTTTGCAGGCTCACATCTTTCTGCCCAGGACACCCTCAGATATTTTTGTGTAGCTAAGGATGACCTTGAATTTATGATTCTCCCTCTTCTATTTCTTTCTCAAGTGCTAAGGTCAAAGGCCTGGGCCACCCCTTCTGGTTTATGTGGTTCTAGGGATGGGACCTAAGGCTTTGGATGTACCAGGTAAACACTACCAACCGAGCCATATTTACTAACCACTGCCTCTGATTTTAATCAAGGTCTTTGCCTACCTGTCATTGCCAGGCAAGCACCAAATTAGCACTTCAATTTATCTCTAAATTTTCATTCTCTGAATAAAAAAGCTTAGTAATTTTCACAATCATAAAAAAAAGCTATTTATTTGGAGTCTGGGATTTTTTCCATATCAATTTGGCTTGCCTAATAATTTCTAAGAGGAAAAAGATATGAGTGAATTTGTGTGTGTGTGTGTGTGTGTGTGTGTGTGTGTGTGTGCATAAATGTGGCTGCATGTTTGGGCATGCATGTATTTCCCAGGAGCCATATACCTTGTTTTTGGGGATGATTCTTTTGGTGGGACCTGGCTGGCTGGCAGGCAAGTCCCAGGGATGCTCCTTCCTCTAACTCTGAGCCAGAGCTAGGGTTACAAGTAAACACTACTACATCAATCACTTTTTATGTGTGTGCTGAGGTTTGAACTCATGTACTCACCCTTGCAAGCAAACACTGTTGACTGACCTCCCTGGCCTCTCCAGTTGCATTTACATTGTTGTAAACAAATGCCCTTTTCCCCTGGTGTTAAATTATTATTGTTTGGAAACAAATGATTCTTGTGTCACAGCCAGAGCTGCAGTCAACCCCAGATGGATGCTTGGTAAGCTGGGGCAGGAACCTCATTTGGCTGTTGAGTGTTATTGAGGGGTCTCCAGGCAGCCATGCAGCTATGACATGACAAGGTGGCACAGTGGGAAAGTACTTATGGCTGTAAAGGAGGTCTGTGTTCCTGTCTCCAGTCTGTGCACGAAACTGGGAACACCAGTTCCTCCCTCTCTCTGGTTCTCAGTTTTCCCATCAGCAAAGTGGTCCTTCAAGCCAGGCTAAAGATTTTCAATTTGTGTTGAGTCCCAGGGCTCCAGGGGTTCCCACTGAGGAAAGGGGCAGGTTCTTTGGGTCACTTGTCTTCAGGGAAAATGATCAGAGAGCAGGGAAGAGCTCCAGTTGTAGACACCTGCAACCTTGTCCTAGGAGGAGCTCACCTTCTGGTCCTGTGCTAGAGTTGGAGGTTGGGGGTGGGGGCACCAAGTTCTGTAGGTCACTGAGAAAAACGTCTGCTGCCATTAGATGGCTCCTGGGCAAGCAGGTGGTCTTGGCATCATCTTCCTGGGTGTTGGGTATCTGCTTGCTTCCTGTGGACAATGCCCCCTTTGTCCTCTTGTCTTCTTGAGTAAAGCTGATTTGTTGAGTTTATGAAGGCTGGGACAGCTTCCAGATGAGGAATGAAGAAACAATGGACAGATGCTATGAGATCTGGGAGGTCATACTAGAGAAGCAAAGCCTGAGGAGGGGCGGGTGGATGTGGGGGCTGGTACTCTGGGCAACACCTGCTCAAGGTTTTCTTCGTTTCTTTGTTCTTTATTTCTGTTTGGTCATTTCTACTCATTGTAGGCCTTCTGCTCACCATCCATGTATCCAGCTATTGATCCACAGCCAACCATCCTTCCCATTTATTCATTCATCTATCTAGCCATGCCTATTTATTTACTGGTTCACCCACTATCACTCCAGACACCTTTTATTTATCATCCAATCACCTTCTGGCACCCACTCTCTATCATCCATCCATCCATCATCCATCTATCATCCATCCATCCATCATCCATGAACCATCATCCATCCATCCATCCATCATCCATCATTCATTCATCCATCCATCAATCAACCATCCATCCGTCATCCATCCATCATCTATTCATTCATCCATCATCTATCCATCTGTCATCCATCCATCATCCATTATCTATCCATCTGTCTCCATCCATCTATTATCCATCCATCCATCCGTCTATCCATCATCCATCCATCCACCCACCCACTCACCCATCACTTATTCATGCATCTGTCAATGCATCCCAATCTACCTATGCATCCACCATTTACTCATTTGTCTATAGATACAAATTAATTTATCTAGAACTACATAGTCACCCACTCACCCTACTAGCCATCCATGCATTTGCTCATCTGGGTAAACCAGTCTCTCCAACCTTCTTGGTACCTGGGATTGTACCCAGAGCCTTGTTTCTTGGCTGGTCCTTCGAGATTGCTCAGGTTGGCTTTGAACTTGTGATCCTTCTGTGTCAGCCTTTGAGTAAATGGGATTACAGCTATTCACCACCTGGCTCAACTATTTCATCTTATTTGCTTGGTCTCTCAGTAATTCCATAAACATTTGTATCGCCCTCCCTCCATACCTGGGGTAGATAGGAGGATGGAGTCTCAGGAAGCAAAGTGATTTTACTTTGGCAGAGAGAGGGGTAATGAAGAGGCACTGGTGCCCAGACAGCTGCCGAAGGCGGGGGTTTAGGTTCATGAGCCAGGTTTGAGAGTCAGGCTTTGCTTTATTTGGGGGAGGGGGGGATTCAAATTTAAAGAATGGAAATTATGTGTATTCATTTTAACTTAAATTTTTTTGAGATAAGGTTTTACTATGTAGTCCAGGTTGGCTTTGAAATCACCGGTTTCCAATCTCAGCCCCCAGAGTACTAGGATCACAGGTGTGTGCCCTCATGTCTGCCTCTGTGTTTATTCTTTGCAGATAATATTAGTTCTATTCTCCCGTCTCCTGTCTCCTTCTAAGCCAAAAAAAAAAAAAAAAAAAAAAGAGTCTAGATTATTCATCTCAGATGCCAGGCTGATGAAATTCAGGTTTAATTCAACAACTGATTGTTCTTGTTCAAAACATTGGCTAGAAAAAAAAGAAACATTCAAAGAGAGGGGAAAAAAGTATCAGCTCATAGCAGGAAGCTGCCTTAATCAAATCTGTCTCTGGATGGCATTCTGTGCAAGGCAGAACTCAATATCCTGTCCACTTATTCATGCTGCAGAGTGCAGAGAAGTCATTGTGTGTGTGTGTGTGTGTGTGTGTGTGTACACATTTCTTAGCTAATGTTATTTCATACATCCAGACTGCTTCATTTGGAATTATCTTGCCAAAGGTGTCTCTTAGATGCTGGCATTGTCACACTGTCAAAGAACTTGACATTCATTCGCTCAACAGTCATCAAATATTTTATTCATCAAATATTCATTAGGCTTCTATCTCCCAGGCTCAGTGCTAGATGCAAATGGCAGTTCAGCAAGGAACTTCAACTGTCCACAGTCCACCGCAAGGGCCACCGGGCTTTCTGTGCAGCGGGCTAGGGAGCAAATGTCTTACTTTTGCAGGCTGGGAGGTCTCTGCTTAGATCTGGGAAGTGCAAACCCCACTGCAATAGATGTGTAGAAGAGAGGGCTGGGCTGTGAAAGAGTGGGTGGGGCTGTGGAAGCTGTGAGGTGGGCTGCAGCCACCAGAACAGATTCAGATTCCAGCTGTAGGTTTCTGACCTCTTCTCCAGTTCAGCAGACCCATAGCTGGGCAATTGTAAAATAGCATTGAGTTAAGTACCAAGCAGGCTTGGACAGTGAGAAACGCTGTTTGGAGAAAATGATATGCAATTTTAGACCCAGCAGGTGAGCAGATGGTGAGGTTGACCCTGAAGACATGGCAGACAGTTCAAAGATGGACAAAGATCAGCCAAAGTTTGTGGGTCTGGGAATGCAAAATGGACAAAAACAGTGGGTTTTCAGTAGAGGGGTGACATCAAGATGCATGGATACAAGAAAGAGGAACCTGTGTGTAGTTCACATTGACACTTGTCTAGTCTCTTCCTGTATCGGTCTTTTTAGATAAGATTCAACACTGTTCTCCTAGCAGGCTCTGAGCAGACTTGTGGATTCACGGCATTGGTGCTGCTCCTGGAGAAAGCAACTCTTCCTTGGGTTCCTTCTTCACTGTGACCTGTAAGGACCATACCCTGCAGTTACCTGGGAAGAGAATGCAGAATGGAAGCCACGATTTGGTTTTTAGATATATTGATATTTATATGTATGTGTGTATCTATATATGCATGTGCAGGTATAGGCAGGTCCTTATGGAGTCCAGAAGAAGGCATGGGATACACTGAATCTGGAGTTACAGGTTGTTGTGAGTCTCCTGGTAAGGTGCTGTGTACTGAACTCCAGTCCTCGAGCAGGACAATTAATTACAATCCTGAGGCCACCTTTCCACACCTCTTGAAGAGGATCAAGTGCTGCCACAGGTGTGAGTTTCAGCCTTATAAAGGCTTAAGTGTAATAGAAGTTAAGCTTTTAAAAATTCTTTTACAGGGCGGGGATGGAAACCCAGTCTTAGACGAGGTAACCAAGTATTGTCACTATGCTACACCCACTAGCCCTCAGCTCTTGCGCTTCTGTCTTGTAATGTTTGGTCTCTAACTCACAATCCTCTTATTTCCCTCTGAGTGCTGAGATTACAGGCAGTCAACTGAGATGTGTGGATGCACCTTGCTTCTTCATGCCCACCTCCCTCTCCCTTCTTTCTCCTTGTAAAGCAAGATTACTGAGTTATGCTGTCCTCTGGCATTCACTGAGCAGAGTCCAGGGATGCTGGTAAGCACCCCGTGCCCATTCCACCACAGGACACAGCCTCACATGCCAGTAGAGCTGGGATTGGGGAACCAGCCCCTCACACTCCATCCTCTCTGGAGTCTCTCATTAGCTTCAGAACTTGTCAGGGCATCTTCTCATCTTGGCTTCCTTCTGTCTCCATTGGGTTGTTTTTCTTGCTTTGTAGTGGTGTTTGGTTGACCTAGGGCCTAGCAAGACATGCTAGGCAAGTGCTCCACCATTGATCTGTGTTCCAAACACCCTTTGTATTTCTTTATTTAGAAACAGAGTCTCATTGCGTTGCACAGCCTGACCATAAACTTGTTTGAACTTCACATCCTCCTGCATAGCCTCTCAAATAGCTAGGATGTCAAGTCTGTGTCACTACATCTGGCTTAGAGGATTCCTTGTGTTGGTCTCTGGCTCAACACCCTTGCGTCTGTCCTTGTGCCTTCTGGAAAGGTCATAGTTCTTCTGAGTTTGTTACTTCCTTTTCCTGTGGCCTGTGGGGTTCCTTTCACGCCGTCACAGACCTTACACCACACTATGGTGTTGTCAGTATTATTGTTATATAGTAGAGTGCTCTTCCCCGTTCTTTTCTGTTTGATTGTTTTGAGACAGACTCTCATGTAGCCCAGGCTGTCCTCCAACTCCCTATGTAGCCAAGGACGATATTGAATGTCTGATCCTCCTGCCCCTACCTCCCAAGTGTTGGAACAGTAAGTGTGCACCACTACATCTGGCTTATGCGGGGCTAGGCATGGAACCCAGGGCTTGCTTCATGGATGTTACATAAGCACTCTTCCACCTGAGCCCCTTATTTTTGAGCTTTAGTATCAAGATTGAGTCCAGCTCAATGTTCCAAACATCCTGTTCCCTGTCTCTGTGTTCTCAGAGCTCTGTACTGTAGGACATGTGGAACCATTGGCTTTCACTTACCTACCTTCCTCACCTCCGGGAAAGCATACGCAGGCAGCCTTCATACTTTCCTGAAACTCAGACGACCGAGGCCATGACTTTATCTCCCCTCTGGCATTTCTACTTCAACAACAGCTTCCACTTCCCAGTCAGTCCACAGACTTGACGTTGCTTCTCTTGCTTCTCCTTGTGTCACCAACCCTGGGCTTTCTGTTGTGGGAATTGAGTGTGTCCCATGCATATCTGCCAACACCTTGTCCACATTCTCAGCATGATGACATTTTACCACAACTGAATTCCCTGATGTGGTATTTCAAGTTCACGGAGATCAAGGACCAGCAGTCTCCATTGCTCCTGATCTGACTGCTCACGTAGTACCTGGCCTGAAATAAGTACTCAGTAGCTACGTGTTGGGTAAACATGTGAACTGGACTAAAGTGTCAGTTTGCCAAGCCCCTTGAGAAATGAATGAGACCTGAGAAGAAGGCTGACTTTTTGCAACCTTGAGGTCTAGCTTTTATGGTGTGTAACTGTGCTGTTATATGCATGAGCCTTTGTGCCTTTATTTTCCTGACAAACCTAACTTATTATTATTATTTCTTTACTTTCTATTTTTTAATTTTTAAATTCTATTCTTTATTTTCTATTTTCTATTTCTACTTTTTTTTTTAAGCATTTGGAGACAGGATTTCACAATATAGCCCAGGTTGACCCAGAACTCATAATTTTCTTGCCTCAAGTCTCCCAAGTGTTAGACTGAAAGTGTCTATTGCCACTCCAGTTCTATAGACTTAGCTTACAGCAATCTGCAGGGCTGTTGTGATAAATAAAATGGTTCTCGTGATGGTTAATAGTGATTGAGCCTTGTCATGATCTAGAATCACCTTGGAAACAAGTTCCTGGGCGAGCCTGTAAGAGATTATCTAGATTGGCTAACTGAGGTTAGATGATCCATCCTAAATATGGTGGCACTGTTATAAAATATAATGCGTCAGTGGGGGTAAGGGAATACCAGGCAGGCCCATGCCAAGGTGTCTCCCTGAGAAATCGAGTCACGTGACACACCTGGTATAAGAGATTAGTTGGGAAGGGAGGGGAGTGAGGACCTGGAGGAGGAGTAGAGGCAGATAGAGCCACAAGGGCAGAGAAAGAGGGAACAGAGTGGGACAGAAAGAGAGAAAGAGAAGCTGGTTGGGAACACATGAGAACACAGAGTGAGAGAGAGTGAGAAGCAGGTAGAGAGAGGGAGAGAGGTAGGGAGCAGTCCTCTTTATATGCTGCTGCTGCTGTGGCTGCTGCAGCATCTGGCTTGCACCTTGCTCGCACCTGGCTCACACCTGGCTTGCACCTGGCAGGCAGTGGTGGCAGGTGGTGATGCAAACTATTCCTAGGTCCCTGTTGCTAGGTCCCTAGGAGGAGCCTAGTGGAATTGTCTGTGAGCCAACAGGTACTATTGCATTCACTGAGGTCCTGTGATGCATGAGAAGTAGAAAGCGAGCCTGGAATCGGCACTCACCTCTCTGCTTCCTGACTACAGATGCAATGTGACTGAGCAGTGACCTCACATTTCTGCTGCCCTTGCTTCCCAGATGTGATGGACTCACCACGCTCGCACCATGAGCCAAAATAGACCTCTGTTCTGTAGAGCAGCGTTTGTCAGGCATTTTGCTGAAGCAGTGAGAAGAATAATGGATACGGTTCCTGTCCGGGGCTGGGCGGTAGCTCAGTGGTCGAGCACTTTGCTGAAAATCTAGAAAAGCGTAGCCACCTGCAAGCTAGTCACATAGATAGGAGCTCTTATGTGCAGAGGGAGTGCATGCCAGGTCACAGGGTGTAGCTCTCTATTCTGTGCTGCAGTATCCCTGGGGTGCTGAGGCAAGGAGTTGGATCACCACATTCAAGGCTCAGAAATGTAGGGTGCCTTGTCCTGTGTCATTCAGTGAGTCGGCAGCAAAGCAGCAGCCTGACCTGAGATCTCTGACTTGGAGCCTGGGTTCCTTTGCCTGCCTGCACCAGTAGCTTGCATTCTGTGGCTGAAGCACACTCTCTTCAGGTTGAGCCTACAGAGGCTCAGCCCACACAGCTCTCTGCAGCATTAAATTAAGCTCCTGATTCAGCTCTTTGAGGCAGACAGCCCCTCATGAGGATGGGGCATACATGAGAAGCATTTCTCAGTGTGGTGCTTCTTAGCAAAACAGCTCTGGCTCTGGCTAAGATGTCCTTGGGCTTCAAGGTCGGTATCTGAAACACAAGGCTATAATGGTAAAGCTGTAAAAACCAGTGCAGGCAAATCCTGGCTCCTGCATCCACCCATCCTTGGCACCTCAGAGGGTACTCTCCTTAAACCCAGAGTCTGTTCTTAGATTTTGGTTTGTTGCTGTATCTAGGGAGGCCAGACACAAAAAGCAAGGATTAGAAGCCAGATGCTCTGGGATTCAGTCTGGTCCCTTTAGTCGAACTGAGCAGCGACCAGTAATACACCAAACCTCTACATCCCAGTTCCCTCATCTCTGAAGTGGGCAATCTCTTCATTGGACTGTCAGGAGGAATAACCAATCAAGGATAAATAGCACACAGTGGGTGCTCAGTAAACCCTACCTGATGTTCTTCACCATAGATGCTGGATTCTACCTTGGTTCAAGGCCCTGCTTGCTTTTCTTTATTTTGTGTATGAATGTTCACATGTGTGTATATCTGTGTTAACTCATGTACATGTAGAAGGCAGAGATCAACTGTGGTGTTGCTCTCCAGCACTACCTTGTTATTTTTGTTATTGTAGGACCTGGAACTCACCATACAGGCTGTCTGTCCAGCCAGACTTAGGGATCTGCCTGTCCTCATCTCACCAGCACTGTGATTATAAGAGTTTGCCAATCATGCCCAGCTTTTCTGTGCAAGTTCTGGACATTGACCTCAGGTCCTCACACTAGCAAGGCAAGCACTTTCTTCACCAGTTTCTCCCGTCCTTCTGCTCTACTTTGCATCAGTTGTATGGCTTTCGATGAGTTACTTGACATCTTTGAGCTACACTATTCTGTCCTAGGATAATAATCATCATTGTATTAGTAGATTATAGTCTTTACATACGGTCTGTACTGACTAGTTTTAACTGTCAACATTCCACAATCTAGGGTCACTTGAGAGGAGAGCCTTAACTGACGAATTCTTTAGATCAGGTTGGCCTGTGGGCATGTCTATGGAGGATTGTCTTGATTTTTTATTGATGTAGAAAGACCCAGCCCACTGTGGGTGGCAACCATTCCCTAGACAGGAGGTCCTGGTCAGTATAGAACAGGAGAAAGTTGAATGAAGCAATAGCAGTTAAGCACAGGTGCAGTTGTTTCTTTCTGCTCTTAAAAAAGAGTGATTTCCTTTTAAATTATGTAAGTCTGTGTATGGGCTTATGCCCGAGAAGGTTAAAGTCATCTGCTGAGTCTCAAACTCAGGTCTTTTGCAAGAGCTGTATGCACTCTTAACCTGTGAGCCATCTTTCCAGCTCCTCTCTCTGCATTTCCCCGTGGGTGTGCTGCTTGCGTTCCTGCCTCGACTTCTCCTCAATGATGGACTGAAGTCTGGAATTCTAAGATGAATAAACCCCTTCCTACACAGGGCTGTGTTTGGCCAGGATATCCTATCACTCCAACAGAAATGAAATAGAGCATCGTCTTTGGACAGACGGCCATGGAGGCATTTACAAGTGTGCCCATGCCCCGTTTTTCATGTGTAAACTTGAGATTTTGTGCTTCTACTGTGCAGAGCCCAGTTAAGGGCTCATGTGATGGTGCTGCTGGCAAGGGTGGCTCTCTGGAAGGGGTTTGCCTCTCTGTGCTCAGTGTTGGTGCCAAGGGCTTTAATATTTTATTATATCTTTGTGATTTCTGTCTAAAACCAAGCTGAAACAAGAAGTGCTGATCCCATGGATAATGGAGCACGAGTCTCATAAACTCCACAGAGCCGAGCCAAAGGGAGGAAGGAAGGTGAAGATAAAATATTCAGAGACATCAAGCCCAGCAGATCTTTAACTCGAGCCGAGGACCATTGGCTCAGTTCACTGCTTACCTCATGACTGAAAAAGCAAAGGTCACAAGAGAAAATGTACTTTTGAAAATGGACATATGTGGTTGACGTTTGCATCAGGAAAATGGGATTTAATTATAGAGTGTCTACAAACACCCCATTCCTCTATCTCAGGCTAGGGATCAATTATTCCAACTCCGTACCCATTTTCTTCTGTGCTTGATAAAAGAGGGGGTTGCTCTGTGTGTGTGCGCATGGCACACAAAGGTACCTCAGTGCCACAGTCATTAACCTGGACTCGTGGGCAAGGTCGAGAGTATAGACTGAGGACACCAGAACATCATCTGCACATTTCAGAAATGGACTAACTTTCCTGAGTGTCCCCTCCTGCTTCTGCCTGGATACTCTCAGTGTTGGGACCTGGACACTTGCTGAGGGAGCGCAGTCTCTTTTTTAAGTGTAGTTAAAGTTGGCTACTATTGTGTTCCTTCCACAGGCCATTCCCAGCTCCTTGTGGTGTTTGTGTTATACTAGGATCCACAGTATCTGTGAAATCCCCCTTACACAGGTCAGCGTGCCTTGCTCAGAAACAAACTCCCAGATGCCCTCAAATCTATGTGTGGGGTTCCAGGCTGGACTGTAGACGAGTTTCAAGTGTGGGGCAGACATAATCTGGAAAGATAAGGGGGACACCATGGGAGCCATCTATTCCCACTGGAGATGGGACAGCAGTGAAAGTCTTCTGGCAGGAAGTGACACATGAGCTGGGTTACAGAGGAGAGAGAGGTAGGGTGGGGTTGGGGAGTGTGAAGGCATTCCTGAAGGAAGTGCACATGAGAAGCAACAGGAAGTTCTCCAGACTGGGCTCTAGTGCGAGTGCCTTAGGAGCAGGTGCACATGTGTTGGGGAATGTGGGGTCCCCAGGGATGAAGGCAGAAGGATGGATGGTTCATTCTTACATGGAGTTTGGACTCCATTCAGAGGATGGGGGCTTCATCCAGTAGCTCTTTGGTCACCTGCATAGGGCTCAGTTCTCTGGTCTGGAGCCCCCCCCCCCAAGAGTTATTCATTTTGTTTTAAATTTAAAAATTACATTTACTTACTTGTGTGTGTGTACCTCTTTGCTTATAGCATGGGGCTATCGGTAAAAGCAGCAAACCAATGGTCAGTCGCTAAGTACCAGGCGCAACCCAAATGCTGCAAAGGTTATTCCACAATCTGTAAGGTCCGCATTATCACCAGCTCCAGCGTACAGATGAGAAACATTGAAGCAGCTTTGGATCGGCGGGAACAGGAAGCTGGTAGATGTTCCCCTTCTAGAGCTGATAGGAAGATCATAAGAGCCAAGACGTGCAGAGTCCTGGGTGCACTAGCCAGTCCATCGCAGTTCCTCAGTGCAGCATTACAATCAGCAGGGCATCAAGACAGACAGCACAGCACAGCACAGCACAGCACACAAGGACAGAGCCGCTGGATTCAGCAAACTGCCTCCATCCACAGGAGCGGCAGGTGCAGGGAGGACACGGTCCTGATGCAAACTGACTCATTAGCTCTGGACAACAGAAAATGGCAGATGAAGCCTTTGATAAAAGAGAGTGGGATGCCAGTCTCCTTTCTTCTCCACTCACGGACTGACTTCCCAGAGCTCTTCTGTCTGTGTAATTAAAGAGCTAACTGAACTGTCTAGAGTGTCCCTTCCCTCGTTCCCACCATCACTGTGGGCTGGGGGTGGGGACAGACATTTGATAATCCACAGATCTTCTCCAGCAGTCAAACTTTGGGGTCTTGAATCTCTGAAGCTGCACATCGCCCTCTCTTTTAGCATTCTTGTAAAGTCTTGGCAAGTATAACCAGCAATTGTGTAAAGAAAGAGGCCAGGAGCTGGCGAGAGGTCTTAGTGGGTAAAGGCACTTGTTGCCAAATCTCTAGTTCCTGCCTGGTGGAAGGAGAGAGCTGACTTTTGCAAGTTGTCCTCTGACTTCCATATATGTGCTTTGGCACATGTGTGAATTCACACACACACACACACACACACACACACACACACACACACACAGAAACCAAACACAGACAACAGCACAAACATGAAGCACAGCATTGGATCCATCTCAAGAAAACCCAGTAATAGGAACTTGGATTTTTGTGGGAGCAAGTGTCGATGTTGAATGCTAATTGCTTGTGCCGAGTAAGCCCACCAGAGACAGCAGGGGCATGGTGATGGCCGTACCGTGGGTCATTTTTGTGGGAATCCCGAGACCTTCCTTGCAATCTGCAGTGTCCCTATTCTTCCACACCTCTGCCTCAAGGAGATGTTTAAAGAAAGCTATTGTCAAAACTTTAAAAAGTAGCAAACCAAAGCAGTTCTTGGAAATGCTGAAAGTGATCTGGTGTCTGCTGATGTGGATCATGATGGTGTCTCCCACAGGGGTTTCCCACACCCTGGATTTCTGAAAGTTGTCCCTGCATGAGTAAGTTTTCTAGTTCCGTCTTGGATTCATTTTCCTGAAGTTCAGGGGTCTTTCTCTCTCTCCTCACTCTTCCACCACTCATTGTTCACTCTCACTGTTGGTGGTTGGAGCTTGACTTCTATGGACTGGGTTGGCAACAATTATCCCACAGTGGAGGGACAATAAGTAAAGCAGAAAGCTGGCTGCCTCAGCCTCCTGTTCACGTCCTAGAACTGATCCAGGTCATCAGGCCCTGCATCTCTATGACCAGAGTGAAGCAACTTTAGTGAAGTAAAACCAACCATGGTCCATCTCTGCTGTAGTAGGTGGGATCGCTTCGAGGGTGCATATATAGACATTTCTTTCAAATAGAAACATTCCTTCATGGAGGAAGGTTCCTTCAGACTCAGGAAGCAAACAACCTTAAAGACTCAGGAAGTTTATAAAGCTTACAGGACTCCTAACGCCCTCCCTATAGGGCTAGATTAGTAGTGAGGACTGGTGAGGAGAGGAGATCCAGATGTCAGGCTGCCAGAAAGTTGGTCAGGGAGCTCAGAGACGCAGCGTCCGTGAGCCATGCCCCATGTCGCCGCGCCTTCTGGTCTCCTATGTTTTGCTGTTCAGTCACCCATGTTCCTGCAAGTGCTCCTTACCGTAACCCCAGTAAACTCTCTGCTTGTTTAAGCTAGACTTGAGTGCAATCATTTTTTTTTGTCATGTCTATGTCTATTGAATTATTAGGTCCTGAGATACCCAGGAGCTAGGGAGGTAGCTTGGTCTTTGAAATACCTGCCTTTCCAACACAAGGATATGAGTTTTGTTTAATCCCAAGAATTCATATTTTTTTGTTTTTGTTTTTGTTTTTTTTCTTTCGAGACAGGGTTTCTCTGTATAGCCCTGTCTTCCTGGAACTCACTTTGTAGACCAGGCTGGCCTTGAACTCAGAAATCCGCCTGCCTCTGCCTCCCAAGGGCTGGGATTAAAGGCGTGAGCCACCACACCAGACCCATATTGTTTTAAAAGCTGGAAATTATAATATTATCTTAAAAAAATAAAAAAGAAAAACTCGCAAAGCATGAGCAATAAAACAAGAGGCAAATAACAGCTCTTTGCTTGAGTCAAGCTAGTTAGGATCCTCAGTATGGAACAGCAGACTCCTTACTGTGGCTTGCAGGACTTGTCCGCTCTGACCTGTGCCTTCTCCTCCAACCTTGTGCAGGTTCTTCTGCATCCATCCCCATCATCCTTTGCTTCCGTAGAACCCATGCCACCCCATCTTTGTTGTTTCCTGTGTTTAGAGTTCCCTTTCTTTGGCTTCATTCTCTGCCTGACCTTTCTCTTCCAAAATTGACACTTCCATGTACAGCAGTGTCCTTTGGTGTATCACCTGTCACCGCCTCAGGATGACACCTTCTGAAAGTTTCAAATGTCCATAGCACCTACTGCATTACTATATTAATGCACAATATATAATTAATATTATATATATAAGTAATATATAATTAATATTATATATTACTGCATAATGTACATGTGTCATAATGGTAATCATATATTATTTGTAATTTGTGTAATTTCCCACAGGGAAATGGCTATATATTTTCCTGAGCCGTGTGTGTGTGTGTGTATGTGTGTATAGTGTACAATAAACAGGCTCAAGAATGCTTTCACACAGTGGATTCTCAATACATGTATCTTGAATTAATTAGTAGTGTACACAGCTAATTCTAAGATGAATATTGGGAATGCTATTTATCTCTGTAAAGCAATAATAGTTTCACATACACTATGCTGTTGTGTAATTACTAAATCATAACCTTAGGTTTTTTTCTGTGTGAAATAAAAATATGAAGGAATTAAAAAAAAAAGCTGGATGTGAGGTAAGGCCAGTGTTGGAGAGCAGATGAGCTCAGTGGCCAGACAGGCTGACATGCCCACCTTACAAGCCGAGGAAAGACTCTCCCCAAAGAAAGGGACTGTGCCTGAGGAATGATGACAGCTTCTGCATACCTCCATGTACGTGTACATGTACACATGCACACAACACACTCATGCTGACACACACACACATATACACTCATGTTCATACATTCATATACTCACACACACCCACAACACTCACACACATTCTCACATAGTCACACTCACACACACACACTCACACTCTCACACAAACACCCTCAAACATACACACACTCACACACACATACACTCACACATATTCACACACTCACAATACTGACAAACACTCACACTCACACACTGACACATACTTACACATACTCACATTCACATTCACACACTTACAAACACACACAGACATACACACAAACACTCAGACATACACTGACACACATATACACACATGCTCACACACACACACATGCTCACACACTCACAATACACACACACACAGAGACCCATACACATATCACACAAACACTGACACACACTCATACACACTGACACACACACTGATACATGGGCATACATACTCACAAACAAACACTGACATACACACTGGCACACACACATGCACACACATACTCACATACTCACAAACCCACACACTGACACACTCATACATGCACATACACACTCATATACACTTACACATTCTCGCAGACTCACACACATACTGACACATACACACTCTGACACACACTCATACACACTCAAACACATGTACACACTAGCACACCCTCACACTCACAGACACACACAATCACACATATGCTCACATTCACACTTATACTCAACCCCCCCAAACTTATACAACTCACACTCATATGCACACTCACACACATACTGATACACACACTCCCATACACTCTCTCTCACACACATATTCACATATTCATGTACATTCATACATACATATTCACACTCACCCTCACACACTCACAGAAACACACAGACATATTTATATGTCACACATATTTATATACTCATACATACCAACTTACACACATACTGGTACACACACTCACAAACACTGACATGCACACACTCATATATGGACATACATACTCAAACACACGTCCACACCCATACTCACAAACACACACTGACACACACTCATACATGCACATACACACTCATGTACACTCACATACTTCCATACACTCACACACTTACTGACACACACACTCACACACATGTACACACTTGCACATTCACTCACAGACACACACAATCACACTCACACATATGCTCACATTCACACTTAAACTCAAACTCCCCAAACTTACACAACTCACACTCATACACACACTTACACACATACTGACACACACTTACACTCCCATACACTCTCTTACATACACACATTCACATACTCATGTACATTCATACATGCATACATAATCACACTCACCCTCACACATTCTCACAGAAACATACAGACATACATTCACACATATTTACATACTCATACATATCAACTTACACTCACACTGGTACACCCACTCACTGATCACACTGATAGACAAACTTTCACACACATATATACACTCACAAATACACTCATGCACACATACACTCATACACACACTCACACAACTCACACAAACATACTGTTATACACACTGACACACACACACTCACTGACATACCTCATACACTCGTTTTCACACTCACATACTCAGATACACATATACATACTCATACACATACTCATACTTACACACAGTCACATACATTTACACGCTCACACACTCATGCATACACACACATGAAATAAAATAAAAACTGTTTAAATTAAGATTTTTTTTCTCTGTTCTTCCTGTCATGTATGGTCATGTCGGTCTCCTGTCTCATTGGTCTGGAGCCACACTGTGCCACATGTAGGCTCAGGAATGTCTGGGGTGGTGGATGAATCACTATTAAAAAGGAGATTCAAAGTTGCCCTTTCAAGGCCCCACCTTGAAACACGAATGGGCTTTTGAAGAGCAAGCGTTGGGCCTCATTCTGAACCTGCAGATTTTTATTCCCTCTTCTCAGTGGAATGTGAGTATCAAAACGTTGCCTAGAAGGAGAATTTGGGTTTATTAAAATCGATTTGCTGAATGATTTCAATGACTACAACTAGATAAATGGTGCCCCAGAAAAGACAATGCTCACGAACAGAAGAAATTAGCTTTTGTTCATACAAGAGACATTTATATGGGAGATTTTAAAGGAAGAAAAATGACCATTTTGGATAAAATATGAATCACAAAAAGTTATAGACTATAAACAGTGTGGCCCAAGTTCGTATTATGCTGGGGGTGGGGTACAAGAAAGAAGTGAAAGAGGAGAAAAATGTGGAACCCCAAGATTAATGTTTCAAATTACCAAATCATTATGAATTTGGCCAAAAAATTCTTGGTTGTAACAACTACTGAATATCCTGATTAGTTAACTATTTAAAAATTACTTTATATGCATGGGTGATTTGCCTGCACACGTGTGTGTCTACCTCATGCATTGCCTGTGTTCACAGAGGCCAGAGAGGGGGGTGGATTCTAAGACCTGGGGTTACAGTGGTTGTGAGTTACCACGTGGGTTCTGGGAATCAGCCATCTTTTAGGGAATGGGAATCCTGCTGAGTTTTTAGTTTGTCAATGTGGCATAAGCTAGAGTCACCTGGAAGAGAAAACCTCCAGATGTCTGAAAAAATACCTGTACTGGTTGGTTTTGTGTGTCAACTTGACACAGGCTGGAGTTATCACAGAGAAAGGAGCTTCAGTTGGGGAAATGCCTCCATGAGATCCAGCTGTAAGGCATTTTCTCAATTAGTGATCAAGGGGAAAGGCCCCTTCTGGGTGGGACCATCTCTGGGCTGGTAGTCTTGGTTCTATAAGAGAGCAGGCTGAGAAAGCCAGGGAAAGCAAGCCAGTAAATAACATCCCTCCATGGCCTCTGCATCAGCTCCTGCTTCCTCACCTGCCTGAGTTCCAGTTCTGACTTCCTTTAGTGAAGAACAGCGGTGTGGAAATGTAAGGTGAATAAACCCTTTCCTCCCTAACTTGCTTCTTGGTCATGATGTTTGTGCAGGAATAGAAATCCTGACTAAGACAGTACCTTTATTAGATTGACCTGCAGATAAGATGGTGGGTCATTTTCTTTCTTTCTTTTTTTTTTTTTTAAAGATTTATTTATTTATTATATGTAAGTACACTAGCTGTCTTCAGACACTCCAGAAGAGGGCGCCAGATCTCTTTACGGATGGTTGTGAGCCACCATGTGGTTGCTGGGATTTGAACTCTGGACCTTCGGAAGAGCAGTCGGGTGCTCTTACCCACTGAGCCATCTCTCCAGCCCCGGTGGGTCATTTTCTTAATTAATGGTAGATGTGGGAGGGCCCAGCCCACTGTGGGCGTGCTTCCCTTGGACAGGGTCCTGCGTGCTATGAGAAACCAAGCAGAGCTAGCCAGAGCGAGCAGCCAGTAACGAGTGTTCCTCCATAAACTGCTTTAGTCCTGGCTTCCAGGTTCCTGCCTTGAGTTTACTCAATGGCGACTACGACTAAGATCAGGATATGCAAAAACCCCTCCCCTCTCCAGATTGCGGTCAGCGCTTGGCCACAGCAATGGAAAGGAACACAGACACTGACATGTTCAGGTCCTGAACCCTCTGCTTCAAACACTGCCGTGTTTAATCTTTCTCAGTACTCCTCTGTAGGAATCGCTGTCTCCATTACAACAGAGAGCCCCAAAGTTCAGCACAGTTATGTAATTGGCCTCACCTTTACACTTCTAGAAGCAACAGAAGCAGTTTTGAACTCTAGGCTGTTATCAGAGTTACTGTCCTTCCCTCCACCAGCCGAAAGGTGGGCCTCTATGGAATTTCTCAGTCTCAAAATGAATGCTGATTTCATGGTGAGTCCCGCCAGTTAGCTGAGAATTCTTTCTATCCTTTCTTGCTGTGTTAGAGACCAGCACTGAGGTCTTAGAGGGGCCTGAGCTTTTACATGGGAAGGGTCAATCTGAAGACTCAGCATTGGCATATACAGAAAACCAGATATGCTTTTGCTCTGAGGATAAGACCTAGAGAGCAAACTCTTTCTCAGGAAGAGAAGGAATTCGCTCCCTTCACCTACTTTGCCTTTAAGGTTGGTGTTGTGTGTATGCATGTGCGCGTGCGTGCATGCAGATATATCAATGCATACATGGATGCTAGAGAAGTTCAGGTGTCTGTCATTCTCTACTTATTTCCTTGACTCAGTCTCTCTGAACCTGGAGCTAGGCTGGCAGGCAGCATTTCCCAGGGTCTGCTTGTCTCTGTTCCTCATGGCTTTGGCGCTACAGGCATGTGTGTCCATTCCTAGTTCTTTGTGTGAGCAAAAAGGATTTGAACTCCGACCTTCATATTTTGGTAGCACATGCTCATACCTGCTGAGCCATCTCCCCAGATCCTTTTTGTGTGTTTTTGTGTTTGGGTCTTATACATTTTGTGGCCACTTTTGGCCACAGAGGCGTGTCACTGCACGTGTTAATGAATGTAAGTGTGTGCTGTTTTGTAGTTGTGGTTGTTTGGCACTATTAGGAGATGTAGCCTTGTTCGAGGAAGTGTGTCACTGTGGTGGTGGGCTTTGACACCTTCCTTCTAGCTGTCTATAAGCCAGTCTTCTGTTTGCCTGCCTGGATGCTGCCATGGATGGTCTCACCATGATGATAATGGACTGAACCTCTGAACCTGTAAGTCAGCCCTAGTTAAATGTTGTTCTTATAAGAGTTGCCTTGCTCGATAGATGCCCCAGTGTAGGGGAATTGAGGGTGGGGAGGTGAGAGTGGGTGGGTGGGTGGAGGCACACCCTCATGGAAGCAGAGGGAGTAGGTGATGGGATAGGGGTTCCCAGGAGGTGGGGAAACCGGGAAAGGGGATAACATTTGAAATGTAAATGAAGAAAATATTCAATAAAAAAAGTGTTGCCTTGGTTATGGTGTCTGTTCATAGCAGTAAAACCCTAACTAAGACAGTAGTGTAAGCAAGCAGGAGTTTGTGTGTGCTCAACTAATTCCATATGTGCATAGGTGTGTGTGTGCTGTGTATATGTGCATAGGTGTGTGTGTGTGTGCTGTGTATATGTGCATAGGTGTGTGTGTGTGTGTGTGCGCTGTGTATATGTGCATAGGTGTGTGTGTGTGTGCTGTGTATATGTGCATAGGTGTGTGTGTGTGCTGTGTACATGATGACTTGTAACAATAAAGACGTGTGTGTACATGCATCCCAGTTCCCGCTGAGTGGTCTGACATCCCAGGACTGGCCGTTTGCCTCTGGTTGGGAGTGCTTTCCAGTTTCATTTTCTATTTGGTCAAAGGGGTTTGTTTACCCCCAGAAATCTCTTCTGCAAGCCCAGCTCTAGACTCTCGCACCTCTGTTTGTTCTCAACACGGTAGTTTATTTTTTATTTTTTATTTTTTTATGGGGTTTAATATTCAGGAGCAGCTTCCACAGGATGCTGATTTCCTGCTTGGCTGTCTGGATGTTGAGACTTGCGGTTTCAGCAGCTGCTGCCCAGACCTGTCCCTTTAGCCCCCCTGAGATATAGAGTTGACCTATGGCAAATCTGGTATTGTCTTCGGCAACCTCTGGCATCTGAGGCACCGGAAAGGATGGGTTTGAGATGAAATGGAACTATGTTCAAATTGGGTTTTAGGACTTCTCAGACAAGTGACTTCAACTGGTCCACTAGTCTCCTTTCTAGCATTACAAATTCTCAGTTGTAAGAATAAATCTAACATACCCAAAGTATTTTATGGGTTTGGTGGTACATGGCAGAAACCCCAGCCTTGGGGAGGTGGAAGCAGGAGCACCAGGAGTTTAAGGACATCCTTGGTTATGTAATTATTTGGAGTTCATCCTGGGCTACACGAGACTCTGTCTTAATCAGACAACCACAAACAAAGAAGCACTCAATGTTTTTGTTGCTTGGTCAACATATCAGATAGATATTACTGTATAATAAGACTGCCTCAAAATGTAGTGGTAAAACATACTTATATATGTGTATGTATGCACATGTCTCAGTGTGTATGCACATGTCTTAGTCTGTGTGCATGTGTGTGTGTTAGTGTGTGTGTATTTGTATGTATGAAGGTCAGAAGACACATTTCAGGAGCTAGTTTTCTTCCTCCACCATGCAGGTCTTGGGTATCAAACTCAGGTCATCAGGATTGACAGCAAGTGCCTTTGTCCACTGAGTCATTTCAATGGCTCACAAACTATACACATTTTGCTCATGGTTTTATGTGTCTGTCAATGACTTCAGGTGTGCTCTCCTGGGCCACTCTTCCCCGGGAGGGCTCTCTGTGTGTATATGTGGTCAGCTGAAGCAGGGTCAGTATGCAGTTAGCTGAGGTGACTTAGTTCTTTTTACCTTCGTGTCTTAGCCCTAGGTGTCCCATTGTAGGCTTCTGGCTGCAGAAGCATCAGGGACCAGGAGAGAAAGTAGAAGCCAATGGAGCCACAGAAGCTCTGCTCTGAATTGGAACGCTGGGGTCCATTGAATTTCAGCTAACAGCACAGGTTAGAGGCAATCCCAGAACAAACGGTGGGGAGGTAGACTCTGACTCACAATGGAAAGATCTGAAGTAGGCAGGCAATTAACGGGTGCCAATCAGAGCAATCGCCGGCTGCAATAGGCACTCAATGTGTGTGGAATTTTCTGGAACCTAGCAGGCATTTAGTGAACAGCAATCAGCTGCTTAGCATAACCTGTGTACAGCGGGAGATCTATGCTGTCCCAGTGGGGCACATCTGTATGAAAGGACATTTCATTCTGGAAGCACATTCAGGGGAAGGCACTCAACCCAGACTATCACCTAAGGTCACCTCTGGCACTTCAAAAAAACCCTGCTCAAATCTCTCCTGAGAAAAGAATAACTTCTCTCTCATCTCCAAACCCCAGAATTTAGCTTTAGAAATGTCTCCATTTTTATTCTAAGCTCCATTGCTATCTTTTTTACAGTTTTATATTTATTGTTAATTTGTTGACATTTCTGCCTTTGTGTGTGCCTGGGCATGCATGCATATATGAGTGTTTGCTGTTTCTTCTCTCTGTCCCTGTCTCTGTCTCTCTCTGCCTTTCTGTCTTGTCTCTGTCTGTCTCTCTGTCTATCTCTTGGTTTGCCTCTCCGTCTCTCTCTGTCTCTCTGTGTCTCTCTCTGTCTCTCTTTCTGTCTCTCACTCCCTCTCTCTGTGGCTAGCCTGGCTGGCCAATAAGCCTCAGGGGTGCTCCTATCTTATGTCTCCAGTGTGGGGATTACAGTGTGCATATCACCATAGCTGCCTTTTTCCTTTTTTAAATCATGGGTTCTGGATATCAAGAGCAGTCCCTTGTGCCTGTGAGGCAAGCACATCACTAGCTGAGCCATCTTCCCAATCCTTTCTTCTTAAACGCATGGCTCAATTTTCTAGTTTCTTTAAGATTTCCTCCTACTTCTATTTACTTCTACTTACCACACAGTAAAGGAAACTGAAAGAGCTGGAGAGGAGAGAGAGGACTCCTTCTCCTTGAGGGGGTGAGATGGGAAGAGAGGGGAGTCTCACACTTATAACTTCCTACCATCCCTCTTGTTTCCGGCTTTGTTACAGAGATATTGTTGGTTTCAAAGCCTTCTGTTCCTACCTCCAAGGCTCTTTCTTCCCAGCCGCCTGTCTTCAGGAGACACTGCTGGAAGACCGGGCTCCTTGGGAGCCTCTCAATCTATAGAATTGTCCAAGAGAGTGAGAAAGGCCTGGAGCCCTGGCTGTTAAGATCCAAGTGGAAGCGTCTCAAGGAGTCCGTTTCTTTCTGCCGGACTCCTAGCTTCCATCTCCATCCAAAAGTGAGCCCCAACTCCACTGCACCCCGAGACTTTAAAGTTACCTACAAGGCTGAGTCGTTCCTTTCCTTGACTCACCAGACGTTTCTATGGCAGCCTCGCCTCTGGTTGTTTTTGCCAACCTTCCCCATTGGCTTCAGTCATCAAAACGTTCTGATGACTCATGTCTTCAGAACTGGAGAGAAGAAAGCCACGGCAAGTGTCCACTTAGGCCAAACACTGTGCTCATGGATTGTGTTTATGTGATCAGGTGCCTGTGCCAGGCAGGTACCATGTCAGGCGTAAAGGGAGATTACATTGCTGGACCAAGATGATTTCCGCTAACATAGCTGGGATTCAAACCCTGGTCTATCTGCCTTTATAAACTCTAAGCTGTAGACATGTAGACCTGTCTCCCTGTCTAGTGGGAACAACTTAATTTAGTTTAGGTCTGAAGACCCTGCCTCCTGGTGTATCACAGTATCCCAGGCAAAGTGAGGTGTCTGATGGGTGAGCTTGCTCCTGTGACAAGCCCCAGTAAGCATTCTGATGAGGCAGGCCTGGCTCAGCAGGAAAGCCCCTCCCCACTTTCCCATTCCTGACGTGACATCGAGTACTCAGTACCTATGTGGTCCTTTTTCTTCTTAGCAGTATAGTCTTGTGTGCCCATGGCATCTGTTTGGTTCCACTGGGAATATGTCCTTAGCACCGTGGCTGCCACTGGCACTGAGACCATGTTCTCACTGCAGACATGCTCAGATCCTTGGGTGATGTAATCAAGTTCAAATTCCATTGTGGGTACAGAATCTTGGTGTGTTTACTTGACTCTTAGTGTAATGCTGTAGCACTGGGTAAGCAATGTATTCTGGTTTCTGAGACATCCTTTTGAGTCTCTTGCCTGATAACTCAGCCATCATAAGAAGCAATGGAGCAATAAGCAAGAGGAAGAAAGGCAAATAGGAGATTTCTACCCCCAAATCAAACATGGCAGTCTTTAAGAATCATCGTCTTTTTATGTAATTTGGATTCTTAAATAAAATGCCCATGCCAATTGTCATTTTACAGTCTCCCTTTGGTAGGACACTTGCCTAGTGTGTGGGAAGCCCTGTGGTTGATTCCTAGCTCTGCATACAAACTGGGCATGGTGGTGCACATTTGGAGGGTGGAGGCAGGAGGACCAGAAGTTTAGGGCCATCTTTAGCTGTATAATGAGTTCAAATCCAGCTTTGGGTACAGGCCATTTCTCAAAGCCAGTAACAATGCTTCTCAAATAATAGAATAAAGCTCTTCAGATCAAGGAACTCAAAAACCTTAGAAGCAGAAGGTACTGCTTGGGCCTGTGCACACCCACATATATCCTCCCCGATGGCTGCTCAGACCCGTGTGTATCAGCAGATACCCTTCCTGGCTGGAAATGCAGCAGAAGGGAGAAGCAAAGAACCCCACAACACAGACCTCCTGAGGCTTGCCACACCATCAGAAACAGGAGTGAATGTCTCCAGCTTCCGGTAACTCCTGAGGCTTGCCACACCATCAGAAACAGGAGTGAATGTCTCCAGCTTCCGGTAACTCACCCTTAATCACCTTATGCTTGACCTCCATGGGGCTAAAGCGTCCCACAGAACACAGGGAAAGGACATGAGTTGTTGAACAGCCATAGACATTACTTTCATGTATGTAACATTCTCAACACATGTGTGGTGTCTGCAGGAGCAACAGGCAGAGAAAAGGGTAGTCAAATCCAATGAAGTAGGACTGCTCCAGTCTCTCAAAGCTGAACATTAAACCACAATCCTCAGTTGGCCCCCATTTCTGGAGATTAGTGTGTGCTCAGGATACACAACAGGCGTCAAATCAATATTCACCCAGAGAAACACATCAGAAACGAGCAGGTCTCTACCTACCCAAGTGTGCTAAGCTCTCCAAGGATGCAGAAATGAAAGATTTCCTCAGTCCTCCTGAACATGGCCCAAAGAACATCTAAAAGCTCCCCAAGGTTAATTCAAGAATAAAAAAAGGCTTTTGGCAATTGTGATATCGTGAGAATTTCCATTAGATAAAGTTAATGGAATTTTTAAAAGTACTTCTTGGTTGCTATTAGGTGCATGCTGGGAAAATAATGGAAAAAGTCCAGCAAAAATGTTTTTCAAAATTAGTGGGAAGTAATGTAGGGGAGGAAAGAGAACCTTGGTGGAAGATGGACACTCTGTTTCCTGGAAATGGCCATCGCAGAGGCTAGGTCTTCTATAATTCCAGCTATTGTTATAGCTAATGTAGCTACTAACCACATTGGCAACGGAAATTTACAAGCTCAGGAAGTAGGGGATGGCTGATAAATTGTTCTATGCTTTGTTTGTTTTTGGTTTTGTTTTTATTTTTTATTTATTTATTTTTTTGCATCCCAAATGGTCTTATGTCATTCAGTTGGCCATTTTTGAAAGGTGAAGAAAAGGAGGGAAATACCACACCTCTCCTGTTCTAGGACATAGTCTAGCTATCTGTGTGGCTCCAGTAAAGGGTTGTCTTGTGGGTGTTCTGACCTTAGTTTGATGCTATCAGAACTTGAAGAATAGTCGGGGTGGTGAGAGGCTGGAGTGATGACTCAGCAGCTATGAGCACTCACTGCCCTTGCAGAGGAGCCAACTCATTTCTTAGCACCAACATGGTGGCTCACAGCTTCTCATTACTCCAGTGCCATGCAGTCCGGTGCCTTCTGGCATTGTTATCAGTTCCCTAGCACCCAGGGAAAGCTGTAATCTCAGCACTTGGGAGGTGGAATTGGGATCCGTTAGACTAGTAGAATCAGTAAGCTCTGGGTTCATTGAGAGACTCTGTATCAGTAAATAAAAGGGAGAGAGATTGAAGAAGGCAACTGATATCATTCTCTGGCCTCTACATGCAGGAACATACATGCACACACACCTTCACACATGTGCACACATGTATTCATCAAGTGAGAACGTGAGCATTCGTGTATGCGGGTGCGCACGCACACACACACACTGTTCAGGACTGACTGCAGGTACTGAGCAATTGTGTTCAGGACTGACTGCAGGTACTGAGCAATTGTGTTCAGGACTGACTGCAGGTACTGAGCAACTGTGTTCAGGACTGACTGCAGGTACTGAGCAATTGTGTTCAGGACTGACTGCAGGTACTGAGCAACTGTCAGAGGGAAGACAGACAGACTTGGATGCTGAACTGTTACTTCCCTCTCAGAAGCTGGGCAGTGCTTCATACCCTGACTTTTCCCATAAGAGGTAGAAAAACCTCATCCAGTCACCATAATCTCAGGTCCTCAGGGAGCCTTGTCAGGGAGGATTGGAAATCATACTGGGATTTCAAACTGAAGCCACTGCAGTTATTCCTCTAAGACACTGGTATTACTGGTGTGTTATAGGGGCCAAAAGTCGGGGCGTTGTTGTCTGACCATACTAACAACAAGCATTTTATCCATTCCTCAGCGAATCTGTCTGCCAGAATTGCTTGGGAATTTTAAAAATAAATTTCTTTAGGATCCCTTCAGACTGACTGAGCTAGGCCTAGAAAGGTATATTGAGACATTTATCTGTAAAAGTCATCATTACTGGGGAAATGGGCACGTGGGGACTGGCACTTGTACGTTCTATACATTGATTAGTAAACACCACAGGCGACTGTTCTATAGCTACAGAGTGTAAATGAGGGCAAGGAACCTTATGTCAGTCGATGCAGAGAATGATGAGAGGCTAGGTATCAACAGGGTCTTTCCCTGAAGGCCAGAATGCATCTCAGAAATTGCTTCTAGACACTTCTAGAAAGGTTTATGTCCCTCCGTTATATATTCACTGAGGAGTGGGTCTCTCTGGCAACATCTGATCCCCCTTCTGAGCTTGCTCTGCAGAGCCCTCAGGGGTGACACTTCTTCCTCTGCTTGGATGGTTTCCATGAGGAGCAGGACAAAGGACATGTGTACCACAGCTAAGGATTCAGAAGCCGAGACTTGTGCTCACTGGAGCCTCCCATTGCCATCCCAAAGGCTGAACGTGATTGTTTGCATCCCCCAAACCAAGCAACGGAGGCTGAGACAGGACAAGAAACCCAAGGTATCAGAATTCAGCAGCATACATACAAAACAAAGCTCAGATCATCCTACCTCTGGGTCTCGTTTTTTCTCTGTTTGTTCAGGGGCCTTCATACATCTTTAATCATATCTGGAGGATTTCAGTCCCTTTTACACACTTTAGCAACCAATGTAGTCTCTGGGTTAAAAAAAAAAAAAACATTCACCTGTCTCTTTTGAGTTGAAGCAAGTGTCAAAGATGCTATTTAATACTTTATAAAAAGTTCACAAATGTTGAGGTCTGAAGGGAGCATACAAGTCATTGCTCTTTTTTTCTTCTTTTTTATTTTTTATTTATTTTTATTTTTATTTTTTTTGTGGTTTTTCGAGACAGGGTTTCTCTGTGTAGCTCTGGCTGTCCTGGAACTCACTTTGTAGACCAGGCTGGCCTCGAACTCAGAAATCCGCCTGCCTCTGCCTCCCGAGTGCTGGGATCTTCTTTTTTATAAACCTCAAACTTACAGAATGGTTTATTTTTACTTATGCCTACATGTGTGAATATGTGTAAGTGTGTGCCCTGTGTTCAGATGCCTCAGGTGTTCCTTTTCTGGTTGCAAGCTGCCTGATGTGGATGCTGGGAACCAAACTCCAGTCCCATGGAAGAGCAGCAAGTGCTCTTAACCACAGGCCCATCTCTCTAGCCCCTCAAACAAGTTAGAGTCTCTAGACCTTTAACACAGACCATTCTGTCGGGTATAGGTCTTGGCGAGGATGGAATTAGTGCTGATGAAGTCTTTGATGTTCTGGATGTTAGAGACATTTTCCCTGAGAGTGAGGTCAAGCTTGGTCATTTGCAATCAGCTGATAAAAAGACATGAGTGCACAGCCACATGGGAAATCTATGACTATTATCAAATAATGATGTAGAGTATAATTAAGGTTATGCTATTAAGTACTAATTAATTAAGCTGTCAGATTTTAATCAAGGAATTGATTGTTTCAGCGTAGTGTGCTAGTGGCTTCATGTCTTTGCAAAGCCCTGGAACCCTGATTTATAAAGATTAACAAGTTAAAGGGTCACACTCCAGTCATGTGTGGCAGGAGGCAGTGTGCATTTATGATGCCTAGATTTCGGACCCCACAATTTTCTGCTTCTTTCAGGAAGTCTGCAGTGAGATCAGGGAGCTGGGAAGCTGGGAAGACAGCTCTGTCAGTAAAGTTCTCTACATACACATGAGGTCCTGAATTCAGCTCCCACAGAACACATGTAAAGAGATGGGCATGGTGGTGTGCGCTTGTAAAACCCGTGCTGGGCAGTGGAGGCAGGTGCATCCCTGGGACTCACTGGCCAGCCAGCCAAGGATACATATTAGGTTCCAAGACTATGACAAAACCTATCTCAGAAGATAAGGTGGACAATACCGAGATTGACCTCTGGTGTGTGAACACATGCATACCCACACAGACAAACACACATACATACAGACCCAGAATATACACAAGCACGTATACATGTGTACTTAGATCCACACATACACACATATCCAAGCACATACATATATGCATATACTTACACATATACACATATATGCATATGGGCACACATACACATACACTTGCACATACATGCACATACACATATGTAGACATGTATACATGTGTATTTGTGTTGAAAGGGATATATTTTAGGGCCAGGTCAAAGGTGGTACTTCTGGTGGTGAACATTAAGATGGAAAAAAAGAGTCCTAGGTACCTACTATGCCCTAGCAACATGCTCCCTCACTGCAGTCTTGACACTGCCTATCTTATTGAAGAGCATTGTATTAGTTACTTAGTTCACCACTCTGAGAAAACACCTCACAGGTCAGCACAAGGGAGACAGCTTTATTTTGGCTCACAGTTTTAGAGACCTCAGTCCTTCATGGTGGGAAGATAGTGGCTATAGGCTCTTGTAGGTAACTGTAGGAATGTGTGGTAGCTGCTGCACACATGGTGACCTGACCAGGGAACAGAGCATGTGATAGGAAGAGACCAGGGATACTATACCCATAAAGTCTCTAGGCTCCAGCTAAGTCTTCAGTGATCCACTTCCTCCAGCTAAGCCACATTTTCAAAAGGTGTCATGATTTCTGAAAATAGTACCATCATCTGGGAACCAGGTGTCTAAATACATGTGAAACATTTCTGACTTATTATAACAAAATATACTCAGGAAAAGGTATGTGTGTTGAAGCTTCAATTCCTTGAGCCTTAGTGCCTCTCTCTCTCTCTCTTTCTCTCTCTCTCCCTCTCCTCCCCCCCCCCTCTCTCTCTCTCACACACACACACACACACACACACACACACACACACACACACACTGGTAATGAACCATAGGGCTGTATGTAGAATTGTGAAAGGCAACCTGGTTTCTGGTTGAGCACAGGCTAGAAACCCCAGTGACCCTGAGGAATGGCAGGCATTTTGCCATGCTCCCAGACACTAGGCTCCTGATATGAGACCGTAGCCCTCCATAGATTTGTGGCCATCAGTCACATAAGGGCAACACCCCAAGCCCCTCCACAGGTAGAAAATGTGACCACAGGCACATAGCCTCAAGACAGATCTCCATTTTAATGAGGTACCTAAAGGCCTGGAGGCTTAGGCAATAAACTCCCCTTCCCAGACACTTCTCTCTGCAAAAGGTATTTAACTTCAGACCCACCCTTGAGAAGTGGGGTACAGTTTTATTCACCTACCTTCTGCCATGACAATAAATGCCTTAAGACCATGGTCTGCCTCTTTTCATCAAGATCCACCATGGGGAGCAATGGAACAGGCCTTCATCTAAAGAGCCAGCTGCCTAATCTCCCGCAGAAGGCCTCTCAGGGCTCCCAGCCACAGCCTCTGCCAAGTCAAGCAGCCTGTCGAATGAGACAAGGACTCTCTCCTCCCTGTGGGACCCAGCCAGAGCTCTCCCCTCTTTACCCTCTTGGCCCCAGGCTAGGTCCAGCCTACAGGCCTCCACTCAGTTCTTCTGCAGCATCCAGTGGCGCCTGGGTGCCCAAGAGTCTGAGAACCAGAAGGCCCTGGTCTCCCTGCAGGCCCGGGGATCTCCGAGTCAGCTCCACCAGTCCCTGGGACCTCAGCCTGCACTCCCTCATCCCCAGAGCGGTGTCCCTCAGCTTCCCATACTTTGACATCCGCCTGGCGCTGGCATGACACAGTCCAATTCCCATGTCCCACCTCCCCGAGTGACCCAAGCCCTGTGGTGGAGTGGACCCTACATAGGGCCTCATGCATTCTAGGCAAATTCTCTATCACTCTATCTTAGTTCTCACCCTCCCCAACCCTGTGTGTGTGTGTGTGTGTGTGTGTGTGTGTGTGTGTGTGTATACTCAAGTATGTGTGCACATGGAGGCCAGAGGGCTGCCTCAAGTGTGGTGATTGAGGTAGTATACCTTTTATTTTGAGACAGGGTCTTGGCTGCTTGGCCAGTGAGCCTTAGGGGTCTATCTGTTTCCACCTCCCCAGTGTTGGGATTCTAAGCATATGCCATCATGTGGAACATTTTTAGGTGGGTTCTGGGAATTGAACTGGGTCCTTCCACTTGAAAGCCAGGCATGATATTCACAGAGCTAGTCTCTCAGCCTGTTTTGCTTTTGATGACACAGCTGTAGCTTGTGCTGTATTCGCAACAGTAGCTCTTAGCTATCAGTTTCTTTTATTCCCAGAGGACCACTGTGGGAAAACCACTGTTTTTCGAGTCTTACTTACTAGGGGCTAAATCTAGTCTCTAACGGTTGCTGGCTATGAAAGTCTGAAAACCCATATTAATTCCCCTGAGCCTCTCCCTTCTCATTTGTTGAGTAGGCACAATGTCATTGTCCTTGCAGAGGATTAAAAGACGGTAGCTCAATTCCACTAAGTGTGTCTTATTCTTCAGATGTGGTATAAAGCATACTGTTTATTTATTTAATCCTTACGACAACCCTCTAAAACAGCAGTGCTTAAAGAACTTTCTAGATGATGGCATTCTTTACCACCTTATCTGCTATGGTGGCCAGAAGCCGCAGGCGGCCATGATGCCTGGTATAGTTTGAATAGTGAATGTCTTCAAAAATGCATCTGTTAAAGGTCTGCTTCCCAACCTGTGACGAAACTGGGAATTGGTAGGAACTTTAGGAAGGAGGTCACTGGTGGGTATGGCCTGGGGAACCTGGAAGCCTGGACATTTCTAGTTCTTTTTGGTTTCTGGTTGTGTAAGCCATTATACGTTCCCTGCCCTTACGTTTGTTTTCCTATAAGCCTAAAGCGATGGGGGGCCAAGCCTCTGGAATAGTGAGCAAGATAAATCTTTCTTCTTCCATTGATTGATTGATTGATTGACTGAGACAGGATGTTATATATCCCAGCTTTAGGCGCTATGGTAAGAATAAGCTTGAGTTCCTGCCCCTCTTTTCTCCATTGCTCACTTTCTGAGAGGGCAAATGTGTGCCATCATGCCTGGCAGACCGTTCTTCTTTAAGCTGTTGAATTTCTCAGATATTTTGCCCTAATGACAGAAAGCTGAACAATCCAGGGAACTTGAAAACGTGGCTTGTGTAAGTTACAAAAGGATTTTTAATAATGTTTTTATCTAAATGAGTTTAAATCCATTAACTTGGTTTGGCTAGTGGCTATTATTTTTATTTTTTAATTAAAAATTTTATTTTGTGGCTATGAATATCTTCCTGCATGTATGTTCATGCACTATGAGTCTATAGTACCCCTGAGAGCCATAATAGGCCACTGGATCCCCTGGGACTGGAGTTGCATGTGGTTGTGAGCCACCAAGTCAGTGCTGGGATCAAACCATGGCCCATCTGGAAAAATAACCAGTGCTCTTAATCTCTGAGTTATTGCTTCAGCCCAGGTAGCTACTGAACTTGATAGCATAGGTTAAGCTTCATTCGTAGCCTCCTTTTCTAGACCAGAGCTTGGAGAAACTATTTGTTTTGAACCTGTCCCTACAGTTTTTGTAAGTGATGGAGACCTAAGCACACGGGAGGAGACTCCTTGATTGACATACTGACAAATGGGACTATTATGCAGGCAGGGCAGCTTAGAGATCAAGCTTATTTGGTGCAATGCTTGCTTGGTATGCACCAAACTCTAGATTTACTCCCAAGCACTGTACAAACCAGGCACGGTGGCTCAAGCTTGCCATTCCAGCCAGTGCTTAGGATGTGGGGCCTGAGGAACAGAATTTTAAGGTAATTCTGAGTTACATAGTGAATTGGAGTCTAGCTTTAGATACACGAGAACTCTCTTCCTATCCCCTCGCAGAAAAGGAGCCAGGCCTTAGCAAGTTTAGAAGCTGAGGTCAGTGTGTTGTTGCTTGCTTTGTAGTCCCTGAAGACAGATGGGTCTAGGTCTTATGACTTGTGTCTCTCCCTCAGCAAATGACAGCCTAGCATCAGGTCAACCTCTTGCAGGCAGGAGGAGACAGGCACTTGCTCAGTGGGTTGGCAGAGGTAGCCCCCAAGGGTGAGAATTAATTATATAGTCCATGCTCATACACTTTGGTGTCTGGAGCTGGTGAGGGCTGGTGGGTCTCAGGAGCCACGGTGAGAGTTTTTCATGGATGACCTCATTCCAGCCCTCCAGTGACTGTTGTCATCACTCTTCCCACAGCAGGCAGCTGGCGCCCCAAAGAGGTTACAAGACTGCCCAAGGTCATATACATCTATCTTGTAGCTCCCTGTGGGAGAAGCTGTCCATGATGAGGAGAGCGCTGTGAGGTAGGTGGGTTCTGCATAGGTAGCCTGAAGCTGCTTCGGTGAGCAGGCTGTGAGAAGGGAGGTGGGGAGCCCAGTGGGAAAGTCCTTATAATGATAATGATCATTATGCCAGTTCTCCACGTCCTTCGTCTAGTGGTCACTCTCAGGGTTACCATTAGGACAGCCTTCCTACGGAATACCAACATTTAAGGAGCTGCCCCTGTGTTGGTTGTTTTTTCTTTGTTTGTAACTTTGTGTTTTTTCTTGTATTTGTAATTCTTTGTTTCTTTCAGAAGACAATGCCAAGATTTACATGAATCGGGATTCCTAATTGAATCGTCTGAGCGTGGAGAGTGCTTGCTCTGGGAATCTTCAGAGTCGGGAGAGTGGTTTGTCAGTGTCAAGTGTCTGGTCTGGCTCTGTGGACTGGGGCTGTGGGCTTGCCTGTGATCGCTCATTGCCTTCAGGGTATGCACTGTTCTAATACAAGAAACATTTCACAAGGAAAAGAAACAACTCAAACTTGGACTGGTGGCAGGTGGAGCCTCTGGGCTTGAGTCCCTGCCAGGCTGACTCTGAGGGGAGGGCAGGTGTTTTAGAGAAGTTGCAATAGAGGTAAGGACTCAAGGTTCTGGGGAGCTTTAGTCTTGGCATGCTAAATTCTGGCTGTGATCTTTCATAAGTTACCAAGCTTCTTTAAGGCTTAGTGCTAGACTCTGTTTATTAAGAGAATGAGTTTGTAGTCTTGTAATGGGTTGAGCTGTGTCCTGACATGTGAACCCTAAGTGCATGTATATGCAGCTTTACTTGGAAATAGGATCTCAGTAGCTGTAAGTAAGACGGAGTCATGGTGTGGCTTGGAACATAGCTCAGTTGGTGGAGTGCTTGTATAACATGCCTGAGACCCTGGGTTCCTCCCTCAGCTTCTCCTAAACTGGGCCTGGCGAGGCTTGCCTGTAATCCCAGTGATTAGGAGGTAAAGGCAGGGAAATCAGAAGTCCCGTGTTATCCTTGGCTATTTGGTAAGTCTGAGGAAAACCTGGCTATGTGAGTCTTTGTCAGAAGAAAAAGTCAGAATGGGGTAGAACATGCTCTAGTGTAATGAGATTGGCCCTGGGTTCTGCTCTCAGGAAGAAAAGAAGCAAGCACAGAAGGGGAGGGAGCACTATGAGAACAGAGGCTGACAGGAGAGTGGTGTGTCCACAAGCCAAGAAATGTCTGAGGTTACCAGGATCTGGAAGAGATAAAGCAGGCTGCCTCCTGAGAGCTGCTCTGGGGCTTCTGGCCTTCAGAACTGTGAGATGCATGGGTTGGGGACTTCGTTCCTGGGGAATAAATGGGAGAGAGGATGGTGTGGAGCAGCCAGAGCATCTATTTCTGTGCCTGGCAAGGTGAGATGTCAGAAGATGGACTTTTACTTCTTCTTTCATTGCAGTGTCAGGAAAAGACACAAGGCATTAGAGTGGGAAAAACACACACCCAGGTGGGCCAACCAGTGTATGAGTGAGTGTGTGTGTGTGTGTGTGTGTGTGTGTGTGTGTGTGTTGCACTCATGTGTCTGCTCTAGCTGCATCACTAAGTTTGTTTGTTTGGAACTCTGGGCAAGTTGTTAGGCTACTTTGATCTCAGTTTCAGGAAGAGATAGGAACTGGAGAACCCTCCCACCCCCCCACCCCAGCACTGTCCTGTTGGTGCCAGGAGCTGGTTTGGCACTCACAGGTACACTGTTGGTGTCAAACACAAACACAGCCCTGGCCTCAGAAAAAGCTTTAAATAGGATGAGTCAAGGTGAAGAGGTACAGAGCAGCAAGGCGCCACAGGTCTGTACCCTGGCTCCCCCATTGCTCCTTTTCCAGTGTATCTTTAGTGACTCATTGCTCCCACTCTGTACCTGACACACTAAAATCACAGACTCACCCCCACAGCCACTAACAGACTGGCATATGTGGGACAGAAGATCCTGGTATGTCCTGATCAGGACTAAGTGTTCACTGGAATTAGGGTTGTTGCAAACAGTGTATGTGTGCCTTTGTGTGTGGTATGTGTAAGCATGTGAGCATGTATACATGTGCACTCACGGGCGTGTAGGTCAGGAAACAGCCTCAGCTGTCAGTTCTTCTATCTTGGTTTGAGGATTACACTGGCCTGGCATTTAGGCCAGGATGGTGGCTTATGAGCATCCAGGGATCCCCCTGTCTCTGTCTCCCACTTATTGCTACCATGGGGATTTCAGGCATGTGTCAATATGCTGCCTTCTAACATTGTTTCTGGGGATCCAGTGTCAGGGTCCCACTCGTGCCAGGCAAGTGCTTACTGACCTAGTCATCTTCACAGTCCCATGAATAAAGTTTTGAAACACATTTACATCTCTTCTTGGATGTATTGTCTATGGCTGCTTTGAGCTCTAATGGCAGAGTTGAGTGGGCTTGAAAGGCCTCAGATGTTTCCCAGCAACCTTTTCAGATAAAGCTACTCACCACAAATAGCAACTGCATCTTTGCTTCCATCTCAGTGCTGAGAAGGCTCCTTGGGGCAGCAGAGAGGAGGCTGTGATAGTCTACAGGTATGACTCTGTGTAAGGCCAGGGTGGGGGCTCTGGCGGAGGCCCCGTGAAGCAGGCTGGGACATGTACCCCTTAAGGTTTTTTTGACTCTGTTATTGAGGACAGAAAGTGCCCCCCCCCCCTCATTTAGGAGGGAGATGGATGCAGCTCTGGGGTGAAGTGGTTGGAGTGCAAGATGCTCTAAGGCTATGAAACTTGATAAAGACTCACTGACTTCTCCCAGCTTTGTTCAGCAAAATGACAAAGATTACATTTGTAATGTGGCCACCAGAAGGAGCATCTAAGCCCTGCCCAGAACATCTTTCTGCATCAAATGCTTCTCCAGGACATATTGTGCTTCTCAAGCCCATGTCTGTAGACGCAGGACCTACCTGTTATCACTTTTGCTTGGTGTTGATGGCCTAAAGCTCAAGGCTCAGCAGGTCTATATTATAGCAGCAAAGGCCAAAGAGTTGCAGAGGAAGATGCAACATTCGCATGGCTTTAAACATCACCTTGATATTTACCAGTCACCCTGCGGAGGGTGAGCTACTTTGAGGCTCTGCTCTCTTTTGCCCTGCTCCTTACCCTGGTGATTCAGTCCTGAAACCTGCTGGCCTAGGGAAGGATTGCAGATTGCCAATGGAGTGCTGGTGGTCTCCATACCTTGCCTTTTGACATGCTCCCTAGCCTTAGTG
Organism: Mus caroli; assembly: GCF_978045245.1. Taxonomy (NCBI): domain Eukaryota; kingdom Metazoa; phylum Chordata; class Mammalia; order Rodentia; family Muridae; genus Mus; species Mus caroli. Next base: position 5,686,418 of record NW_028227272.1, read on the forward strand.
AATACTCTCGCTCCTGCAAAATGGCAAATGGGCCAGGGCCTAGCTGGACATTTAGCACATATACTTTTGTGTGTGTGTGTGTACACGCATGAGAGTCTGCACATTGTGCATGCATGCAAGCGTGTGTGTGCAGAGTTGAGTGTTGGTGCCATTGCACGTTATTCCCTAGAGAAAAGCTCTCTCATTGAACCTAGAGCAAAGCTGGCAGCCAGCAAGCCCCAGCCAGCCTCCTGTCTTTGCCTTCCACAGTCCTGGGGTAAGAGTTGAATGGGCCTGATAGCTGGTTTTTCTCATGGGTACTTTGGACCCTCCTCATGCTTGCATGTGTGCTCTTACCTCGCACCCCTTCTCCAGCCTCACATTTCCTTCTTCAAGCAGACTTCTAGGACAATACCCACATAGCCACACCATCCTCTGCTTTGGTGCTGAGAAGTTCTCATACTTTCTTCCCAATTGGATGAACTCCTACCCACCCCTTAAACCCAGTTCACAGAGATGCTTCTGAGCCAAGCAATTAAGAGTGAGAGCCCCAATCTAGCCATCCAGAATGCACGTCCCCTCTGTCTCCTGATTGTTCTGCTATCTCGTGCAGGCCACCTTCTCTAAGCAGCAGCTTCCCTACTGAACAACAGGCTATAACAGCATTTCCCTCAAAGTGTCCTAAGTGAGGGTTTAAGGAGGGCTACAAGGACGGTGCTAGCAATTACTCTAATCTTTAGGTTTTCTGGGACCTTTTCCCCAGCACCACCCTGCCACAAGTGCTGAGAAGTGGATCTCAAGGGACACACTGTGTGCTTCCTGCCTGTGAGGAGGTGGATGGCATCTTCCACTACACATTCCTGCCAGGGTGATATTCTGCCTGAGGGTATAGGATCGAGTGATTGTGGACAGAGCCCTCGGAAACTGTGAGCCCAAACAACTCCTTCCTTAAGCCATTTTGGTAAAAAAAACCTTGTCTCAGTGACAATGTGAAAAGCATCTAACAATGTTCATAAACATTTGTGGACACAATGAAGATATGGATTGATCCTTGCTAGTCACATTTTGTGCTTGGCTGCTATATTTTGAGCAACACAATTAAGATCTTAATTTTCACATCTCTTCCCATCTACTTTTTGGGGGAGATATTGTTTGTTTTTGTTTTCTCAAGGCCTCAAAGTACACCACTGAGTTATTTTGAGTTCTGTAATTTCTAAATTCTTGAAAATTTTATTAGTTTTTATTTAATTAAAATATAACTTCTTTTCCCATGAGCCTCTGCTTCCTTCCAAATTTATGGCCTTTTACTCTTTAATTATCATTATTACATGTACACACTCTTATATGCACACAGATATATAACTGCAACCTGCTGCGTCTGTTTAGTGTTGCTTGTATGTGTAACTTTTTAGGGCTGAGCACTTGGCTTGGATAATGATTTAGAGTGCTCATTTCTAGGGAAGACTAATTCTCATCTTCTCTCTCCACCTCTCTCAGCAGTTTTTAGTTTCCTTTAGCTCTTCCTGCATCCATGTTGGCCTGCCAAGTAACGCTGTTGCTCAGGCCTTGTCTAGGCAGCTGTACTATTGTGATTTCTTGAGGGTTGCTTCCCTGTCATTTCTAGAAGATGCAATTTTATAGCAGACATTTTGATCTTCTCACTCTTAACATCTCTTTTCTTCCCCAATGCCCCCTGAGCGTTAGCTGTAAGGCACATGTATCCCTTTGGGTTGGGCGCACACAGCCAGTTCTCTGCATTGTGGTTAGCAGTGGCTTTCTGTAGTGACTTTTCTTCTGGTGTGAACAGACTCTTCTTGGTGAGGAGGTAGCGTCTTACCTGTGAGATAGTTATTTAGAGGCCAGTTAAATGTCATCCTGGTTGAGCAAAGTGGAAATAGGCAGGTCACATTTTCTGGAGAAGGAGAGTCAGTTTTAGGGATGTGGCCCCTGGTAGGCTAACCACACTCCTTGGATAACCACTCACCAGACCAATTGTTTGGGTGGCACAAAGTTGGCTGCATAGGGAACAGGGATAGATCTGGTGTGTGTGTGTGTGTGATAAATATGATCAAAATAAATGGCATGGAATTTCAAAGAATTAATTAAAATTGTGTTAGGAGAAAAATAAGTTACAACTTTATAAAAACATGTTCAAGCTCCTCGTGAGTAGATTCTGGTGTTATAAAAGAAAGCTGCCAGTCTCCAGGGCAGTCTAAGATGGTGATGTCATGAGGGAACTGCTAGCGGCTTGCATTATAAGGGCTCTGGGCTGATGAGAAGTGAGCTAGGCTTGGGGATTCCACCCCGGGTAGCTCTGAAATTGCTTGCCCTGGAGCCAGCAGGACCGCGGCAGTTCAGGTTCATTGGCTCTGTCTCCCAGGCAGTCAGAGCAGTGACAGGAATGATAATCTCCTGTAGATGCAGAGAGCTTTGTGAGTTTGTCTTCCAATCTCTGTTGCTCTTCACAGGGTGCAGGATGGAGCTGATATCCTAGCTCTGTTCTGGCTACTGCCTGACCTTGGCTAGACCTGTTCCACATTGTAAAATGAGGGCTGCTAAAGCTGATCCCTGAGGTTGTAAAAAGCCAGGTGAGACAGTTGGGCAGCAACGTGCTGTTGAAGGAGCTTTCTGCAGCAAAGGTTCTGGTGTGTGACCTTGGTCCAGCTCCGAGGCATAAATGCTCCCAACATGGTCACTGCAGAGCTACCAATGTCATAACACAAGACATAGACTTGGGAAGCAATCTGCACTGTCAGCTCTTGTAAGCGGCTGTGTATAGCACATCCTGTTTGATAGTGGCTTTCTGAGGGTGTCTTCCGAAAGATCCTTGACCAGGCACAGAAATCATGATGCAATCACTGCCAACATGGGTGATGGGGAATGATAATGTCTAGGTGTGGGATGTGGTCTAAAGAGCGCCCTCTAGAGTCTGGCACCTGGTGGGCACTTTCATGAATACACCTTATGGCTGGGCAAATTGCCAATGGATGCTCATGCTTGCTGAACACACAGAGAAACTCACTGCACCAACAGTTGGCATTGTGTTGATGACAAGTTGGGCTTTAGAGGCAATGAGCCTGGCAGGCATCCTAACCTGTTAATGATGACCCTGGGGAAAAACTGCTTATTCTCTCTGCCTGACTTCAGTTTCCCGGACCCAAAGAGGGAACAGTAGGAGGAGGATGGAACATGACCTGCATGGAGATGAAATTCTGGTCCAAGGCTGGTATGTCTCCTTCCCTTCTGAAGCTGCAGAGGGGCTAATGGACAGTATTAGTTGGTACTGCTGTGACAAAATAGCTGGTAATGGTAACCTGGGAGGAAGAGTTTATTTTGGCTCATGGTTTGAGGGTGCAGCCCATCATGGAGGGTGCAGCCCATCATGGATTCACCATGAATCATGGTGACAGGAGCCTGAGGCAGCTGGTCACCTTGCATCTGCATCCAGGAAGCAGAGAGAGATGGATGCTAGTGCTTGGCTTACTCTCTTCTTTCCATTCAGTCCTGGATCCCAGGCTATGGGATGATGCTTCAGTCGGTATGGGTCTGTCCACGCTAAATAATTTAATCTCAGAAAGTCCATCACAGTTGTGTCTTGAGCATTATCTCCTAGGTGATTCTAGGTCCTGTAAAGCTGAAAATGGGCATTTACCATCTCAGGAATGCACAGCCAAGTCAGTACTGTAAATCCTGGACATCTGAGGTCTGACCCAAGCAGTAGGAAAACTCAAGATCACTCCCCAGACTCCTTGATCCACTGAAAATTAGCTCGGGGGGGGGGGGGGGTTGTTGTTGTTGTAGTTGTTTTGGCAAATAGGAAAAGTAGCAATGTATTCTGACTCCTTGGATAAACAGCCGCCAGCAGTCCTTGGGGAAGGGCAGGCTGGCCTTGTTTGTGCTACATGCTGCCTGAGAAATGCTGACGCTGCTCTTCTCTGTTGCTGTGACACATGCAAGCATATGCAATTGCATCCCTAAATATGGAGGCTGAGTGTTTAATTACCAAGTTTTCTGCCTGTCTTATAGGGAGTGTTGGTCACCACGAACTGTTAAATGTCACCTCTTGACTTTTCCTTCATAGATCACAGGGGCTACCACGGCTCACAGTTTATCTTTGTTCCACTTGGAAGACTCAAACAAGAGCTGGGACACAATCAAGCTGAGGAACAAGCTCTTCAATGAAACAGACTCTGCAGGACTCTGTGCAAACAAATAGTGGCTGTCCCTGCTACTGTTCTGTGAGTCTGTAGGCAAGTCACTCAACTGTTCTGTTATCATGAGGGCTTTCTCCTTGGCTGAACTGATCAGGGTATGCAAGGTCACACCTCCAGCTTGCAACTCCACAGCTGAGGAGGTGGGGGACAAGAGGATCTTTGGACAGCCAGTTTAGAAAAGTCAGTGAGCTCCAGGCAAGACCCTGTTCCCAAAGTAAGGTGGGCAGTACCTGAGGGACAGCGGCTGAGGTTGACCACTGGCTCCCACATGTGCACCAGGATAAACACACACACACACACACACACACACATATAAAACAACGTATGTAATATGGAAGATACTCCTGTTAACTGGCCACTAGCATGCCTTCTGTGAGGTGGCCTGTTCTTTATGGATGTGGAGGTGATTTTTCCCAAGTCAGCCGCATTGAGTCCATGTCACTTCCCTCCTGGAGTTTATGATCTTACTCACACTCTTGCCAGATGCCAGCAGGTTCCCCCTCTGCTGGGATTGGCAATGCTTGTCTAAGCACCAGGACAGATAGAGCTGCTTCTCAGTTCTCGCCTCAGAAGCTCCACTTTGCTCATGGGCAAGATGCTGTGACTCCAGTGCCCTTCTAGATTTGGGGAGCATCAGTAGACACTGCTATACATCAGAGCAGCCTGTTGCTCACAGTGCCCTGAGGTAGGCACAGAACTTTGCATGGAGCAGCTCGTTCATGATTCTGGAATCTAGGAAGCAGAGAGGGATTGGGAAGAAAATAGAGCTGGGCTACAACACTGCTACAACACTTCCTGGCCCACTCCTCAGATACACTTCTTCCCATTAGGACCCACCTCTTAAAGGCTCCCCTACCTCCTACAGTCGCTTCACCAGCTGGGTACCCAAAGTTCAGACACCTGAGCCTGTGGGGCCACATTACACGTTCTAATCACAAAGGTTAAGAAATAAGATCACTGAAAAATGCCCTACTTATTGTGTTAGCTGGGAAATCCATCCAGTAGAATATTAACACTCACAACTAGACTATGCTAACACACTCTAATGTGTGTCTGCATAGACTAGGTCAGACCCAGGAGTTGAGACCCCTTTGACAATCCTCTATCCCTCAAAATATTTACAACACCATTCATAACAGTAGCAAAATTACAGTTATGAAGTAGCAACAAAAATAACTTTATGGTTGGAGATCACCATGACATGAGGACTATATTAAAGCCCTGTAGCACTAGGAAAACTGAGAACCACTGGTCTAGGGCCAACACTTGAAGAATTTAGTGCTTGGGTAACACTTAGGGTGTCTCCAGTTCTGACTGGCTTTCATGTTGTCAGGTGAACACATTCTGGGTTCCTGTCAATCTCTCTAGCAGCGACAAGAAAAGGCCCTCAGCAGCAAGGTAAAGGATGGAGACGCAGGATGACAGGCAGCTGCTGTGAGAGACAGGGGCTACAGCTTACCCATGCTAAGGATGCTCGGCTTCTGGTAGATCTGCAGCACACTGCAGCAAGTCATAACTCATAAACTATCGGGGCTGGGAAGATAGTCTAGTCTGCAAAGTGCTTGCCTAGCAAGCACGAGGACCTGAGTTTGATACTCAGAATCCACATTAAAGAAAAAAAGCAAACACATAACAAAAATAAAACCCTAACAACCAAAAACCAACCCCCTCCCCCAAAAAACCCCCCAAACAGCTGGGTTGGGGTGGTACGTGCTTGCAATCCTAGTTCTGAGAAGTGCTCAGAGGGCTAAGATGGGCAGATGTTTGGCTGTGCGAAACTGGCAAGTTCCAGACCAATGAGAAACACTGTCGCAAAAATCAAGCTGGACAATGAATAATGAATGACAGCTGAAGGTGTCCTTTGATCTCTACATATGTGCACACACATCTCTACATGTACCTTCATACACATATACCTACACACATTTGGGTACACTTGGGTGTTCAAAAGCTGTCAGTGAGGTGAGCCTTTTCTCCCTAGTGTAGAGAGATCACTGCTCAAGGCTGGACCCTGTATAACCATCAGAAGATTGTGAGCAGAGCCTATGTATTGTCCCAGAGGCCTCTGGGAGCCGACTAGGGAGCATCAGGCCAGTTTGTGGAGTGTGCCATGCAAGGAAGAGAACCACAGATATGGAGACTGGCTCAACGTGCCTTAAAGCAATGTATATTTTTGGTCTCAGCCTAATCTGTTAAGTGAGACTGTGTATGTATTTCAAGGAGGTCAGTCAGTGGAGGACAGAGGCTCTGCAAGGCTGGATCTGTGCTCAGTCATTTAGGAAATGAAGTGCACTTTGGGCTGCTCCTCTGTACACCAGTGTAATGACAGCATCAAACCAAGATATGAAAACAGAATGTATTGGATGCACACTACGCATGTGTAAGGCACATGTATGTGTAATGGCTCAGTCTGCTGTGTGACAACAAAGCATTTGTCCTCTTATTCATGAGCTTGTGCATCTGTTCCTTCCAGACACTGGGACGTAAAAGCAAAAACACCAGCAGCCTGAACAGAAATTCAAGAATCATCGAAAGCCAGCTGGGACAGCACAAGCAGGATCCAGGCATGTGTTGGCAGCCCTCAGTGTCACGGTGGCAAGTCCCTCTTTCTCCTTTGTCACCTGTTGATGGATAGTAACAGAGAGGAGTGGTGCTGGCACCATTCCTGACACTTTCAAATATCAATTCCGGTGATTTCATGACAGTTGCTGTGACTATCACCCTTCATTTGCAGACCAGGCCACCGAGATCCTTAGAGGTTAAATAACTTGCCCAAGTCACACAGTTGTTGCAAAGTGAAGGGGGAGAAACTGAAAAAAATCAGCTCAGGAACTTTGGGAAGGTCATGAAGGGAGAGGCTAATTAGCATTTCTCAGACCACAGGGTGGGAACCAGCCTGCAGGTGGGGACACATTCCCCAGGACTGACCATTGCTCACTTTCAGACAAAGGAAGTCCTTGTCACCTCATTCCCTAAAGACCAATCAGTTTAAAGGGTGCACTGTTCCGCCAATCATATTGTGCCTAGTTGCTGATGCTCTGCTCTGCCCCTGGAAACCATATAAACACTCACTGAACTGGTGCTGGTGTTCACTGCCTCTCCTTCAGGTCTGGGATGACCCCAGTGCACTGGAACAAATTCCTCTTGCTTTTTGCATCGATCCTGGCTTCACATGGTTCACTCGGGGGAAGCGGGGGTCCCTGGTAAGCTAAGGCTCCCCAGAGTCTTACAAAACAACATGTCTAATTCCCAAATTCTTGCTTTTTAAAAAAATTTTTTTTTCAGATTCTTGTTTTTGACTGATGCATCAGGTTATGAGGCCTTAACTTTGTGCCTTTTCCCATCTCCAATCCATTGGGCACAAGTCCACACTTTTCCAAGCACTTCAGTTCTGAGAGACACCTGCCCCAACTTGGTTCTGCTCAACTCACTTCAACTCAACTAATTTTAGTTTGACTCAGTTTAGATTGGTTAAGGTTAACTTAAGCAGAACATATACCTGGTTATCTGCATATGTGTACACAAGTGTGTGTGTATGCGCGTGTGCGTGAGTATGCGTGTGCGTATGTGTGGTTATGCAAGTGTGCATGTAGGCAACCTAGGCTGTCATTCCTGGGCATTGTCCATCTTGTTGTTGTTTTGAGACAGGGTCTCCCACCGACCTGGAACTTGTCTGTTAGGCTGGCTAGTGAACTCCAAGGATCTGCATATCTCCAGTGCTGGGACCATTGGATTCCCCATGAGCTCTAACATTCTTGTCTTTATGTAAGGAAGGCAAATATTTTATTGAGTGAAGCTTCTCTGTAGCAGTTAACATTGATTGTCAGCTTGATTGCATTGAGAGGCACCTAGGCAATGACTTTCTGTGTGTCTGTGAGGGTTCTCTAAATATGGACAGCATTGTTCTACAGGCTGAGGCCTAGATGGCATCAATGTAGATAAAAGAGGAAGCCCTCTGTCATCACAGGTGCTCTCTCTCTCTGTGTCCTGGTCTCCATGAGGTGAGCAGACTGCTCAGCCCCACCTTTCCACTGTGGCATTCTGCCTTAGGTCAGACCCATAGCGATGGATCCAGATGACGTCAGGCTGAGCCCTCTAAACTGAGTCCCAACAAATCCTTTCCCCAAGTGCTTCATCCCAGTGATGAAAGCCCTATTATTAAACCTTACCAGAGGAAGGTAACACCAGGAAATGTTTTAAAACTCTGGTTTCTACATTGTCACTCTTTTCTCAAACGCCTGCCCAGATTGTTGCCCCTCATCCATGTAGAATGATGCCAAGACCCAGGGGTACAGCCCTGGACAGATTATGGAACCCCTTTACACAGCTTATGTGTAACATGTCTTCTAAGCTGAGCTAGCTTAGAAATAAAGGAAAAAGGGGGGAGGACTGCATGGAAGGCAGTTGATACGATCCCTGTTAACAGGGCAGATTACTCTGTATCAGGTGCAGAGAGCACTGTGCTTAAAACACCACCTCGCTCAGCTGAAAGCTGACTATTCTTGGGTGTTTCACAGATGAGGCTTCAGAAAGTGTGCACAAGCTCAGTGGGTTTCCCAAGTCACAACGCTGGACAGGGGAGAGCTCTCTGGCCCAAGGACCCTGTCTTTCCATAGCTCCTACCTGCTTTCAAAGATGCCCCACTGTAGCAGGATTAGGGGATATTGGTGCTGGACCTCTCTTGGCCAATAGCACATAAACCAAAGGGCTCCACATCAGGATTCTAATTTCTGGTGGAAGAATGGGGTCTGAGTCATATCTCTGGCCCCAAAAGGAGACTTGATATCCTAGGCTGCTTGGGAGGCCATGAACAGATAGCTACCCAAACGTGATCCCAGGAACCTAAGCTTTCAAGATGGCTTATCTGCCTGTTTACCTGCCTGCCTTCCTTTCCTTTCTTTTTTGAGAAAGGCCCAATGTTGCCCAGGATGGCCTTAAACAGGTCCTGCTTCCATTTCCTGAGTGCTGGGGTTACAGATGTGTGCCATCAGGTCAGCTAACAGGACACTTTCTGATAACAAAGACACACCATGATCCCCTCCTGTAAGAGACAATCCAAATAGGTTTGTCAATCACCTGGAACAGGAAAAGCTCCATTCTAGAGATTTTAGAACACTTATAAAGCCTGCAGAGAGTGTGATGAGTCAGTGATCTTGTTGGATGTTGTCCGCACTTATGTGTGGAGCATGTACTTGTGCTGTAGCAAGCTCCATCTGTCTTCTGAACTATGTGTGCCATCTGAACCATGTCAACAGCAGTTCCAAAGTCCTGGGACACAAGAAGAATCCAGATCAGGATCTTAGTGGCACTGCCATCTTAGGAAAGCAATCTTTATGCCACATCAAAGAATCAGGGCTTAGAGGAGCAAAAGAGGCCCAGAGGCAAGTCCTTAGCTACCTGTGAGATAAAGGAGCTATTGGTTTTGAGCCATATCTGCTTTTTGGACCTAATATGGTTTGATTTGTTACCCATACCTGTGATTCCCACTGAGTTGAATTAGGGGCTGCAGCCTTCTGTTCTTTCTGGGGGTATGTCTTAGCATTTGCACTGGGAGAAACATCACAGGCCATCCACTCACATCAGATGGTGCAGAGGCTGACTACAACGAACAGACCCTTAGAGCCATGCAGATGAGACCAGCGCTCTGCCCTCTGCAGAGCACTTGCTGGGTTAATTAAGTTAAAAGCTGTAGCAGGAAGGAGGATTGAGATTTGGCTTTTTAAAAAATGAACATCAATCACATTATTGATCTTTCTATTTCTTTTTATTCTCTTTGTGTTTGAGATCCCTGGACTATGCTTGCTGCAGGCTTCTCTCACAGTAAAAATTATGTAAATTAAAATACTGACTTAAATTAAAAAAAAAAAAAAGAAGCCTGTGGTGTAAAGGGTGGAAGCCATGGAATGAGCCTTGAGATGGGAGCTTAACCTAAGAGACAGACAGAATCCACAGAGGACAGATGTTGGAGGAGCTCCCACATTTGAGTCTGTATCTATACTCCTTTGAAATGTGACCTGGGGAGATGGCATGGCTCAGTAGAAGAAGCTGCCTAACTCCAATTGCTTGCTCACTGCTGTGTGAGCTTGGCTCAGCTCCTAACCTCATCAGGCCTTGGTTCCCTCATTTGTTAAATTAGGATAATAATACCCAACATGCTGAGGTTTCAGGAGGACTAAGTTGGCCTTTAAGGGACCTGTGCTGCCCCACAGTTGGGCATTCCTTATTTATGGTGCTGCGGTCATTTGGGAAGAGGAGCATCTTGGGCCTATTTAAGATGCTACAAGAGAATCCCCTAACCTGTAATCAGAGGACGCGGTACCTTCAGCAATAGGCTCTTACCCTCAATCCTGGTGGGTAGCCAGTGACAGTGGTGACTGCCTGAACTGTTTAGGGGGTCATAAAACACAGTGGGTCATAAAAAGGGACTAGGAAATAGAGGCGGGATAATGAATATATGCTAAAAACATTAACAAGAGAGTAATATGGACTAGCCTAGAGGCTGACATGCTTTCACCACTGCAGAAGGGAGATAGATCTTCACTTCTTGTTATGCCTGGAGATTAGGGTTCTGTCCTTGGCTCTTGAATGGTTGCTCCTCAGTCTGCAACTGACCCGGTAACTTTCTCCTTGTTTCTTTCTTTCTTTTTTTCCAATATAATCTTTTCTACTGATTCTTTGGGAATTTCACATCATGCATCCCAATCCTACCCATTTCCCAGTCCTTCCATGTCTGCCCTACTCTTGTAACCTCCCCCCACAAAAGAAAACAAAAATAAGAGTTATCAACAACGACAAAACCTTGCCAACCCTCTGGGCAGCAACCTCTGTCAACCACAGCCAGCTCTTCCACCTGCCACAGCTGTTGTTCTTCAGTTCTACCTTACACCCACCACTCGCACCTCCATCTCATAGTGGTTTGTTGTAGTGGCATTGGCAGCAGCAACGTGTCAGCAACATAACCCTTTGCCCAAATAGCTTTATTTGCAAATGTTCATTGCAATGAGTTGTTGGACTAGTTCAAGGCCTCTGTATTCCTCTACATCATCCATATAGGACCCTTGCAGAGAGGAGTATCCTGCTGTTGCCCAGAGATATAGAGGTCCTGCCACTATGGTTCCATAGGACTGGCCTTTCACTCACTCTAACAGCTCACAGATGGGGTAGATGTTGGGTGGGCCAACTCAAAGCCCTGGATCTGGACCTGGGTTGTAGCTGAACTGGAGACTACTGGGCCACTGTACTGCCATGAGGTGACTGGCGAGGGGTAAAGCCAGTTTGGCAAGGCCCTTGGTCATCAACATTGCTTCAGGCAGCAGCCCCAGACCACAGTAATCTGCAAGGCTTTAGATGGGGCCACAGACACCAACACAGCCTCTGGCTGTGTCTGGACCACCAACCAGCTCATAGTCCTCAGAGGCTGCTCGGACCTTGAGCCTCATCACGGCCTCAGGTGGGTACACCTGCTACTCATATCAACATGGCCCCCAAGGCAGCAAAGCCTGAGGATATCACCAAGTCATCAGTGCTCACAGCTTACATCCACAAGGATCTCAGGCTTCATAGCAGTCTGGGCAACAGCATGCACCACAGACACCAACATAGCCTCTGGTGTATCCTAGACCGCAGTGGTCCTTCTAGGAAGTCCAATCTAGGAAGTGAACCTTCCTTCATCCTGAGCCTCTGTGGTTGCCCAGAGTCAGGATAGGGTAATCAGCTGCCAGACAGCATGTTTGGGAGGCAGAGTCGACATATGCATAAATTCCAGACACTACTCCCCTGTCCCCACTGGTCAATGACAGCATGTTGACCTGAGCTTTCTTTCTCACCTGTCACCACCATCACGTCTCCAGTTCTGCCTCTCTTCATAGGGCATGGACCACTCTGTTTTTCTATTTCTTCTACTTCTCTATCACACATTTGATTATTGTAGTAGTGTCGGCTGACCCACAACACATGCAGGGTGGTGGTGGTGGTGATAGGGAGTCTGGATGTCGTCTCTTTGGCCCTGTTTCTCATTGGCTGCTCAGGTATTTTGATTAAACAGATGTTAGCGGTGAAGTACATGTCTAGAACTGACTTTGGAATTGAGTGGGCTCCATCTTTTGAGCCTCATCTGTGTGCCTAGCTTAGGGACTACATTTGCTGTTAGTATGCCTTAAAAAAACAAAGAAATCTAATCCTCAATTCCAACAGCTGATATGATCCTCCGTGATGGAGCATGAAAAACTTACTAACAGGGTGTTTAGAGTAAAACAAATCCTTGTCCATTCACTGCAGAGGACAAAGGACAGATGAGAGCTTACACTTCCTCCTTACTGCTCAGTAAGCTGGATCAATGTCCTGTAAGACTCAAGTGGGCCAATGTTTTCAGACCAGTCAGCAGTTACCGTTGATAGGAAACTCCAGGAATGAACACACGAGTCCCTTCATGACCTGGCTCTCATTTGTTCTGAGGCCTCCTTTTCCTCCTTTTCCCCTGCTCCCACTGGCAGGCTCTCAGGATGACAGAGCTGTGTAGCTAGGTGTAGCACTTTGTCCATGCTGCTGCCTGCTGGGGAAACTCTACCTCTGCCTTCATCACCTCTGCTCTTAGCTTCCTGACTCTTACAGGACATTGATCCATCTTAGTTAAATAATCTTCCCTTTCCCGGGAGGCAAGAGTCAGATTGGTTTCATGCCTTCAGCTTAGGAGAGTGGGCAAAATCAGGACCTTCTGTTCTGGTTGTGGGAAAGGATGAAGTTGTAAATGGCAACAGGGGTCATTTCTAATTGAAGCTCTCTCTTGAAAAAGACCTCTTAAAAGGGTTCCTAACTCTTTCCTGCCACCTATCTCTTTAGATCTGATTGGTTAGAATTTAGTCATGCAACCTAGCAAAAGTATTTGGAAAATATAATCTTTGAGTGTCACACATTAACAAACAAGGAGCATCAAATGCGCACCAATGGCTTTGACAGTTTTCCTTGGGTTTAGTCACTACCCATGGCTATCGGTGAAAGTGACAGACACAGCTGAGTTCTGATGCTCAGATTTCTTCTAGTCATCTTGGGAAACAGGATATGAACATTGCCTGGGGAGTCCCGTAGAGTGGGTACCTTGACCTGGACTCTCAGCTTTGTTCTGGTTTGCATGACCTTGGGGACCTGAAGGAGCAGGGGATCAGCCAGGGTCCCTCGGGTTCTTACCCTGCCGTGATTCTCAATAAACATCCCATCTTAAACTGATCCCAAGCTTGGGACCGAGCTCTGCTTGTTTCTGTTGTCACTAAACTTCCCAACCACTGTCTTTGGCTCTACTTATAAATGTTTTAAAATATTCGCTTGACACACAGGGGGATTATAGACTCTCTCATTTTCTGAAATGAAAAGCAGCTCATGTATTATTCAAGACAAACATTGTATTATTGAACAAAAGATGGGTCCGTTCATCCCTCTTTATGCATTCTGGTCTATATGGCCTTATTAGTCCATGAACTCTGTGAGGATTTTACTGATGGGGTTTGTAAGCCAAGGCAGAGATCAAAGGCTAATGTGTCCAGATGCCAAGATTATGAGATTATCATAAAATCACAAAATTCATGTACCCAGTGACTTCCTTCTCTCTGTTCCCACTACATGGAAGTTTAACCTTGGTGTGTACTCTTTTTCCAGTAAACCTACTATGATTTGTTCTCTCATTGTAGAGTTTGAGAAAGTTCACTACTTAACTGGCTAATATCTTTTCCTGTGTCCTCTACCCAACTTGACTTTGGCTTTAACATGGACAATTCTGCTCCTCTTTCCCTGTTGCCATCCTTTAGGTGTAAGAAAGTGACAGCTGTGGAAATGCACCTGGGTCAAGGCTAACTGAATCCCTTATTTACAGCCAGTGCCAAAGAACAAAGGCAAGGCCAGCTGGACCTTAGCAAGGATGCTGCCCTGTGTGTTCCACTCACCAGTCATGACTGACACCTGGCAGTGTAGCACACGGCTTACGAGTGTCCATTCAAAGCTCATGTTTTTTTTTTTTTTTTTTAATCATATTTCTAGCCCCAATATCCACTGCTCTCCCTCCCACTCTCCTCCTTCAATCTCCTTGGGTTTTCCCTTTTGCTAACACTCCTGTTCAGGGTCTTGGTTCTTGCTGTTCTTGCTGCCTACGATGCTTTCCCCAAATCCTCCTATCTGCTTCTCAGCATACATCTCTCTGCTCACATGACACTAATCTGGGAAAGTCTTCCTCCTCTTGCACTTCCTGCCTAGTCCTCATTTCATCTCCTCTTTCTCTTTCTCTTGTCCTTATTTTTCAGACAGGGCCTGTTTCTGTAGTCTCAGTTGGTACTTATGCTTTAGTCTCCCTAGTGCTGGGTCACAGGCCTGTGCCCACATGCTTAGTTCTTAGCGAAGCCTCCTTGTAGTTTTGTGTGAACTATAGTTTCTATCTCATAACTGCTTTTCTCTCTATAACCAGACATCATCTATTGAGAAATTTATAAACAACAGAAGTGCTCTCCTACTGTTCTGCAGGCTGAGAAGTCCAAGATCAAGGTGTCGGGATCTGGTGAGAGGCTGCTTCCTGACTGATAAATACATCTGTGCCCAGTGGAGATGTGGTAGAGTTCTTTAGAGTCTCCTTTATTCAGTGCAATGTTTAGTCTTCATTGTCAGCTTGACAGGTTTGGATCTTGCTGTTTACTGGGTTTAGAATCGCCTAGGACACACACCCCTAGGAGTGTCTCTGAGGAGTTTCCAGAGGGGCTTAAGTGAGGAAGGAAGATTTGTCCTGAATGTAAGTAGAACCATCACTTGGGTTGTGGTCCATGACTGAATGAGAAAGGGGGGAAAGCTAACGGAGCACTTATTCATTCCCTTCTAACTGCTTCCTGCTCCATTAAGATGTGAGGAGCCGCAGCTGAGACCTGCTTCTGCAGCCACACCTTCCTCACCACAATGGACCAACAATCTGTTCCGAGTAAGCCTTTTCTCTCTTAAGTTGCTTCTTGTCAGATTATCTGGTCAAAGCAGTGAGATGAGTAAGTGGCACCCATGGGCATTTGAAGTGAAAACTTCTGGTACCCTGAAAACTCAGTTACGTAATATGGTGTTTTGCTGAAGCAAACACAAGTGAAAGAATGTTGAAGCAGATACACAAAAGGATGGTTTGCTGAAGCAGACAGGTGAGAGGACATGTAATGTTTAGAAAAATATAAATATGATCCGTCAGGCAGTGAGAAGAGGCTCTAGCATTGGTTTGTCTTGCTCTGCTTTGCTAGGCTTCACTGACAATGCTCATGCATTGATTTGCCTTGCATTGTGCTGCTGGCCTTCACGTGTGGTGATTTTGTAGAGAATAATTCACCAAAGAACTTCTTGGGATATTCTGGTGGCTTCTTGCTGCTTCCACGGACCTGGGCCAGTTGGCAGAGCCTTACAGTTTCTTCTGGATCAAACTGTCCTTGCTGATTCATGAATGGTGATTTCTGAACAGACTGGACTGAAGCTGCTGATTTATGTTGGTGTTTTGCTAGAGGACTGTACTGCTGACAACAAAGATTGGAATAGCCCCAAAGAACTATTTCTAAATTGGTCCACAGCCCCTATTGCCTATTAACCTTTCTTTTTTACTATCTCTGGTGGGTGATGGGCTAGAAGGGAGGTTGAAGTGTTGAGTTGAAGAACCCTAATTAAAGTAGGTTTTGAAAAATATATGTCTACAGGCATTCATGCCATTTGTGAGGACTCTATTGCTATGATATAGTCACCCTCTTTAGATAATACAACCTCATATCATCACCTTGGGGACCATGTTTTCAGTATCTGTACATGGGAACACACATATGGGTCACACTACTCTCCACTCTACTGGTTTACTCTATTCATCTATCCAAATATCTATCTATCTATCTACCTACCTACCTACCTATCTACCTACCTACATATCATCTATCTACATATTGTTGGAGTTTGTCAAAAGACCCTCACTCACAAAGGCCACAAACTGCAAGAGGCTTTTTATTATTCCAACATGTTGGGGACCCTCCTCTCAGCATGCAGGAAGAGGAGAGACCCAGAATAAACAAAGAACACACTTTTTATACCTTGTAAAGGGCAGATTTAGGCAACAGGGTAGCTGGCTTATTCTAATTGGTGTAGCAAGTAAGCTTTTCAGGCATTGGTTGGTTTGTATAGGGTGAGTAAGTAGCCCTTTGGCCTAGTCTCTCACTCTGTCTGCCCTTGTAGATTTTCAGCAAAGCAACAGTATGTTTTGAACTTATGGGTCAGCTATTAATGTCACTGCTATTAAGTCACAGCTATTAATGTCAGGGGAATTCTAGTGACAAGGTCAGGGCAGTTTGTGGTCTTTCTCAGAATTCAGTGTGGGGCAGTGTAGGGGAATTTTTCTGGGAACTGCTATCTTGTTATGGTTATTTTTCTGAGAACAGCTCATTTTGTTTTGGCAGCTGTAGACTTAGTCATTTTGACTGCTATATTTTGAAAGTCCCTTCAGAGGGGAAGGGGCTAGGTGTTCTTGAACTTATTTTGGATTCTACAGTATCTATGTATCTATGTATGTATCTATCTATCCATCTATGTATTTTCTATGGAAATCAATACATATTTACTGAACAGCTATTATTAACCAGTTGTTGCCCTAGTCACTTGGGTAACATTAGTGAACAAAACAACCATTAGGCTGGAAAGGTGGCTCAGTTGGCAAAGGGCTTGCCTTGCCAAGGATAAGAGTTCAACTCTTAGAACTCCTGTTTAAAATGAAGCTAATTTTGGTACTGAACATTTGTAACTGCAGAGCCAGGGACTTGTTGGACAGCCAGCTTAGCCTACTTGATAAGTTCTAGGCCAAAAAAAAAGTCTCAAAAAAATGAGGAGGACTGTAATTGAGGAACAATAGCCAAGGTCTTTGCCTTCATGAAGCCTGCATTCACACAGAAATGATGGAGACTATGCAGTATGTAGAGAAATAACATCAGAGCTTAAGAGGTCATGTCACAGAGGACAAAGGGAAGGTCAGGTATTGTGATGAATGGGGCAAGGTTAGGCATGGATAGGGCAGTAGCCATTCCTCCCTAATGGGATGAACTATGTTAGGACATTTTCTTGAAATAATCCTTTTTATTTGCACAAATATTGATTGTTTGCTTCTTCTTTCTCTTAGAACATAAGGCTCATGAGGCAGAAACCATGTGTGACTGTTGCTCATCTGTATCCAGTGCCCTCACCCACTCTTAGTGTTCAGTGACTGTCAGATGCTCCAGGACAAGAGGAGAAGTCTTTGTCTATATCTAATACAAAGTCCATGCCATTGGTGCCTGATACTTCACACCCCACCCCACCCCACGTATACTTTTTATGGGATAGCATCCCTCTTTCCTTTCCCACAAACAGCCAGAATACTGAATTTGCATCCAGTTCCAGCTGACCTGTTACATGATTGTGGCTAGGCAGAGTAAGTGTTATTGTGCCCATCTCCCAGATGAGGAACCAGAGGCTCAAAGAGGGTCAGGGTCACAAAGCATTGGTAACCTGGAGCTTCTGCCACCAATAGGAGGCCAACAGCATGTGTCTACCATGGAGGTTTCCCCTGACTGGGACTCTCATGGGAGCTGGCTTCATTTGTCTCTGCTCAGTTCAGATCTTGAGGGGGATGGAATTACATCACTGAGCTACTTCACAGATTTCTCTGAGTCAATCCTGTGCAGGCAAATCCTTCTGACCCAACAGCTGCTCTTCAACAGAACTAATGAGTATGCAGGAAGCTTTGAATAATTGGCTTTGGCGTCTCAAAATCAATCGTTATCAGAACAAATCCTTGATTCTGCCTCTTTCATTACTTTGATTAACTTGTGTTTTGGGGCTCAGAAGAAAGATGAAACTTTTGACTTCCATTTATCTTAAGGGCAAACAGTAATTCCTTCCCTTTCTACACAAATTCTGGGTTTACAAAGAACCTTTGATTGTGATTTCAGTATAGGTCAGTATAGTTTTGTTTTTAATAAACCGTGGGCCGGTGTATATAGGGTGCTTCTACACACTGGATTGTTATGGATGCATCAGCTTTCAAGTCATAGAAAACTCAACCGCAGGGCTGGGGTGTGGCTCAGTGGTGGAGTGCTTGCCTAGCATTCTTGAAGTCCTGGCTTCCATCCTCAGTACCACAAAGAAGAGGAAGAAGAGGAGAAGTAGTAAGAGAACAATGAGGAGAAAAATACACACAAAGAAAGGGAACTAGTTCTTTCAATTACAACGTCCAGAGCAAGTACACTAGCCTCAGGTTCAGTACAATCAGGTCTCTGGCTTTGTTGTGGATAGTCCTTGGTTTGCTTGTATTTTGATGCTAATTTCACTCTTCTGGGAGGGGTTGTGAATGAGGAATGAGTCATGTACTCAGGTGACTTCTTGTGAACCATCTCCTAATGAATAAAGGAGCCAATCAGTGGGTTTGTAGGTGGGACTTCTGGGTTGGGTAGGCAAAGAGAGGAAACAAGAGAGAGAGAGAGATTTAGGGTCCTTTTGGATGGGAATAGGGGGAGGATAAGCTGTAGCTACTAGTGTCTCCCAGTTTCAATGGTGAATCCATCAGGATTCGCCACTGGAGGATTTAGATATAATAAGGCTTACAAGATTAGGATTTTAGTTGTTGTACCCAGCGATTGAGTTACCATTGTTTCTGAACTAAGTTTGTGTTGTGTTTTCCTTCATGTGGCAGCTCATCTGAGTTCAAGAGAAAAAGATATACTTGGCAAAGTGTGGGTTTGCCTGATATACAACACAAAGACCATGAGGGATTTGAAGCATGGGGCTGGCGTGGTAATGACCAGCCAATGGGGACTTAGTGAGCTGGGTGGAGAGATTTTGGAGCTCTGAGTCAGAGAATCTCCATGAGATAAGAACTGGCCAGCGAGACTGCTGGGGCTGAGAGTAGCTCAGGAAGTTGAAGTTCTTTTTAGTACTTCCCTCAACATGGCTTTACTGCCCAGTTATGCCATACAATTCATTCCCTTGATGGAGTATTTCATGACTGCAAAGTGGCTCAAGCAAATGATGCTTCCTTCATGCGTTCTGGTTCATGTCCAGGGCACCAAGAGGACATTCCTTTCTGCTTGGCAATCATGAGTCTTGAGATTCACCTCTGCTGCCCCTCTGTACCTCCCACACCCACACTGTCACCAATGACTGTGGTAGGAGTGTTAAAAGATGCTGACAGGTTTAAGCCAGTCAGAGCTGACTCCCGCTGCAGGGCTTGAAGGCAATTTTCTCAAAAGCTGTTAGGGAAAAGAGAGTAGAAACAGAGGTCAAGGAATCGGCCAGCCTCTGCTACAGAGCCTTTATTGTAAGAAGACCCAAGGACTGGGATACTTATTAGAGAGAATCTGACTGTTTGGTAGAGGGGCAGAGGAGCATAGACCCAGGCATCTCTGTATCCAGAGCTCTTTCTAAACGTCAGACTCTCCTTGCCCTTTGTCAATGTTAAATTTGAGATCACTTTGCCACAGCTGGGCAGAGTGACATACTAGGAGTGAGAGAAGGTCCCCTTTACATTTTGCTGATATGAAAAATTGCTCATAATTATTTTCTTTTGGGTTACAGTATTGCTCATTCATTCAAAAACACATATTCACTGAGCTGGGAACATTGGCTCTCCTGGCCCATCTGGAAACCTGTCTTCTAATCAAGAATCTTTTTAGCTGCAAGTAATAGAGACCCACACAAGCTAGTTTAGGCAAGAACAGACAGGGGTTAGGGTAAGGACCCAGAAGCCTCTATCTCATCTTCTGTTCTCCCATAAATTATAGCTTACCATATGATAGTGTATTTACTAGCAATGCCCCTGTCTATATTGGATACATTGATTGACATCTGAGGTCTCTGAAGCCTGCTTAGCAGCTCCCATCTGCCTTCCTGGGTGGTTGCTCCATTCACTGTCATTATACTTTGGTTTAGGGAACTTCAAATAAAATCTAACCCTATTTGCATGCATATCCAGCTAGCTCATTTCGGCTTAATTAGATGGTTTTATGCAGGAGAGTGAGGGGACTGGAAGGTTTCTCAGGGAGGAAGGGGCACCTGATGAATAGCGGTACCAGAGACTGGACGCAAGTCATTACAGGCTTAGAGGGTTAATGGCAGTGCCTCAGTAATGTGCCCATGTCTGGGTACAGAGCTTGCATCCTGTGGGGGCTCACTCCAGGCTTGTAGATTTTTTTCTTAGAGTTTCCTCTACTCAGCCCCATGTTAAGAACTAGGAACAGGACAGTGCTCCTGGCCACACAAATGTTAGTACAACATCAAGAGATGGTGGGTGATCTCTTCTCTGGGGAAGTGGTAACAAACAGTCCCTTTCTCAGCATCTAAAATGATGCTTCCCAATTCATGGATCTCTCTTTTCTCTCCTTTCTACAAAACTGCTATTTAGGTTAATGGACAAGGCAATGTTCTCCTATGAGTGAGTTCTTCCTTTATTTCTCAACCGGTTCTCTTTTTGGCCATGGTGGTGGGGCTGGGGTGGGGCTGGGGTGGGGCTAGGGCTGGGCTGAGGCAGGGCTGGCTGGGGAGTGGCCCTGTGTGGCTGGGGTGGGGCCGGTGACTCTGATGCTCTGAGTCTGAAGCTGGGGCCAGCTGATAGCTTGCTTGCCATTTAGACTCAGCCCGTGAGTCTGTATATCAGTAATGATCCTTGGGCGCAGTCACATGCATTTTAAGGGTGACGAAACAACTGTAGAAACTGCTCCTGTATCCATTCTCATCTTTTACGTCACTCGATGGGTTCCTTACCCTGTCTGGAAGGCGGGCCAAGGTCATGTCTACTCTACTCCTCTGTGTGTCTCCATTTCCTACAAAGTTTTTGGAGTCTATTGGGCATTTAACAACCATTCAATGGATGGATGGATAGCACAACCAAGTTTCTGTGCTTGTCAGAGAGGCAGCAGTCCTAGGGGAACAATTCTAGGCCAGGAGAAACAAGAAAGGTCACTGGGCCATTTCTGTTGCTGCCAATATTTCTTTTAATTTGAACATTTAATTTGTGAGAGGTGAGTGGATAACTGACATCATGCAGTTTGTTCCCAAAGACCTTTACCTGGTTGGGAAGGGTATAGAGGGCTAAGCAGTTGGACCTCACATGCCTTTCTTCCTTGCTTGTAGCACTGTCTCTGTATTAGCACGAGCTTGGCCTTATTGCTTTATCTTATGCCTGCCATAAAGCATAAAAAGCTTTGGTGTTGGTCACATACTCCCTTGTGCCCACAGTCCCTGCCAGGAGCTTCTGCTGCAAAAGAGCCTGTGGCTCTGCTAGAGGGATCTCTGGCCTTAGGGACTGCTTGTCCCAGAAGTTATAAGTGCCAGGGATGAATGCCTCAGGAGCAGCCTTCAGCCTACAGCAGCCAGGAGGTGTTGAGTAAATGCCCTTGTTGGGACTAACACAGGAGAGAAAATGTTCTGCACCATCTCCCAATGCTATTGTTGTGACAGAACCCAGAATCCTATGCTGGTGACCTGTTCAGAACATCTGCTGTTGCTTTTCTCCTCTCACTGTCCTAGTGCTTCTTATGTATATGTGTGTGTGTGCACTTGTGTGTATGCACGTGTGTGTGTGTGTGCGTACATGTGCACACTCACATGTGTGCATGTGCCTGTTTGCATACACATGTGTGTATGTGTGCATATGTGTTTTTTTCTCTATGTGAGTGCATGTGTGTGTCTGTCTGTGCATGTGTTCAAATGTGTACATGCACATGTACTTACGCACATGTGTGTATGAGTGTGTATGTGCCTATGTGCATGCATACCCATGTGTGTATGTGTGTATATATGTGTACATGTGTGTGTGCGCGTGTGTGTGCATGCATACATATGTGCACACACTTGTTTACATGTGGAGGCTAGAAAGTGATGTCAGGTGTCTTCCTCCATTGCTTTCTACCTTATCTTTCAAGACATGATCTCTCACTGACCGGAGCGTTCTCGTTTGTCTAGACTGGTTAACAGCCATCCTTTGGGATCCTCTGGGCCTCTTCTTTCTCAGCACTGACATCACAGGCATGGGTCACTGCACCTGCTTTGTCTCTCTCTCTCTCTCCTTCTTATGTGGATTTGTGAAGAAGAGGCTCCCACTTCTTCGGCTGCCTTCTTGACATTTTCTTTTAAAGAAATTGTTTGCATTCAAATCCTGGTAGGGCATTCATTTAGGAAAACAATATAAGACAGTATCTGCTAAGCAGGAATGAGTGCAGCGAATGTGTTCTGATGGCCTGATCGAGTGGTATGCATCTGTGTGCTGTCTCCTTTAGCCTGTGAGTGAGGTGGGCACAGATGGCTTAGACCTGTTTGAATCCTCCTAGATTCTCAGTGGTGGAGTCAGGGGCGGGTTGCTTCTTTTTCATATCAAAGTGGCTTTTCAATAGCAGCCTCAAAAGATTAGAGGGCTATTATCAAAATCATGGGTCTGAAGATACTTCCAGATAAAGGAATAGGTCTGTGCTACCTTCTAGGATGGGCTTTGTTGAAACCTCTTTTTTTCAAGGGAGGGGAATCAGCCAAGCAAACATTTATCAGGGTGGTTGGAGAACATTCATGCTAGGACTCAAAGACTCCAAAGGAATATGAGCCAATTTGCAGTGTATGTCAGGCTGTGTCTTGTCAGTAGAAGAGGATGAGGGTGGATGGATGTGTTGGCAGGGTGAGAAAAACCAATACTGATATAAGTCCCTCTGCAGACAGTCCATGTGTGCACGATGCTTGGGAGTCAGAACACAGGTAAGATCTGTGGTAGATGCACATGGAAGTAGGAGGAGTAATAGGTCATTCACAGTAGTGGAAGGTAAGCACCTGGCTTCCATATAACCACATCCCATCACACCCTGAACAACAGTGTGACAGGAATTTCACATTCTGTGCCTCTTTCGCTCACTCCCTAAGCCCAGCATAGTGGGTACATATGAAGCAGTTTTCCAACTCAGAGCCAGAGAGTCATGCTTGATTAGTGATGTTTGCCTAAGCACAGGAATGGATAGTACTAGTACATATCCCACTTGGAACAGACTAAATTTCAATACAAACCAGAAGACTCCTCTTAGAACCTTGAAGCACTTATGACCCAAATAGTGTTCACTTTTGAAACAGTAAGTAGAACTTATTTATAATTTAAAAATATATGGCAAACTTAGGCAAAATACAAAATTAATTAAAAACTCCCTATGGGCACAATAATACCGAAGCCACTATAAAAAAAAAAAAACAAACCAAAACTGAGTTGCACAAATGCAGAAGAGAAAGAGAAGAGGCTGGGGGCATGGTCTGAGTGGCTTTTATCCACTGGCTGTGGTGCTCACTTTATTGAATGGGATTCACAATGCCCACTCTTATTGTGACCTTTCTGAAAATGTGATTTCTGTTTGTGGTTCTTTCTCTATGGCATCCTGGCTTCATCAAAGCAGCTATGACAGGTTCTGATTGTTGGAATTTTTAAAAAAAAATTTCCGCAGATGGAGAGGGTGGCAGAGAGCCCAGGTCATCATGAAGGTGCTCACCTGCCTGTGAGGAACATTGAACAAGAACTATAAATAATGCAGCCACTTTTGTCCCTGAGTTGGGAGACTGTATAGACTCCAATGCATCCCAGAACTTAGGCTCAGGGCAGTGGGATGGGGAGGCAGGGGCCGGGGGAGGGATTCGATTCACTCTTCCAGTTCAATTCGGACTTTGTAGCTTTGATTTTAAGATTCCTTGAAGAAGCCCCCTGTTGTCTCCAGAGACATTATGAAGTTCTGAAGTTCATTTTCAAAGGAAACTCACTTTCAATTTGCCTTAATTAACAATGTGTCTAAGCATTTAGGTGAAGTCATGTGGAATGGATCTGTCATGAAATCACATGGGGACAAATTCTGTTCCTATGTAATTAATAATTGCAGGATTAAATGGTTTGATGATACCATCCACATCAAGGTATTTATAGTGAGAAGCACCTTCTTAAAAATGAGCTGTGTTCTCAATGGGTAAGGGGTAGGAAGAGGAAAGGTAAAATTCTATCAAATAAGATGGTCTGCAAAAGCCGGGTGTGGTGACACATACCTTTAAACCCAGCACTCGGGAGGCAGAGGCAGGCGGATTTCTGAGTTTGAAGCCAGCCTGGTCTACAAAGTGAGTTCCAGGACAGCCAGGGCTACACAGAGAAACCCTGTCTCAAAAAACCAAAAAGAAAAAAAAAAAAAAAGATGGTCTGCAAACTCAACTCTATGCCATCCAGCTGTAGAGAAGGGTAGAAAGCAGACTTCTTTGGAATGATTCTGGAACTTGGATAAATAGTAAAGACAGGTTGAGGCAAGGAGGATTGGTGAAAGAATGCTAAGATTGATTAGCAATGTCTGCCATGGACAAAGAAAGGGAGGGACTAGTATACACATAGTTACCATCTGTCCTCCAACAACACAGTTGTCACAGGGAAGGCAGAACAAACACAACTGTTCTGAAAGTAAGATACAACAGGGTAAGATCCATCCTTATTGGCTATTGGCAAACTTTTGATTTAGACATTGGCAGACTCTCACAAAAGTTAGTGTTTCTGTCCTCCCTACCAGTATTTTCTAGGAGGATGAGCCAAAAGCATTAAGAATGAATGCAAATGAGGCTTTCAGGAGGAGGGATGGATTTGCAGGAGGCTTTTCAGAGAGGGAAAAGCAAATGCTTTCATTTGGCACTAGGCAACAACCAGCACCAAGGTAATGGAACTCCTTAGTGGAGCCACATCCAGAAGGGTGCTGTGAATTTCCTTGGACCTTCAGCTTCTTCCAGAGAAGTGCAAGAGATCATTTGACTTTGGGTTAGACTCAAATGCTGACTTCATGAGTTATCTAAGGAACCTTGTATGGGACCTTCCAACCTTCTGTTTTTTGTTTGTTAGTTAGCTAGTTTTTTGTTTTGTTTTGTTTTGTTTTTTGCTATGTGTCATTTGAAGAGTAAAAGCTTGTTTAACAAGGAAGCTCTCACTCACAGGTGACAGAATCAGCTGTGGATGTGACCAGCACAGCATTGGAACACAAAAGTGCTCGTGTGTACCCCCGAGAATGGGCAAGTCCCTTGAAGGTAACATCTTTTTTTTTTTTTCTCCTATCCTCAAGTACTTTTTTCCCAGAGGCCATGTTTTCTAGAACATCTGTAGAGAAAGAACCACAGCTGCAGATTCTGATGCTACTGGACACCATGTCTTCTGTGAAACTGAAAGACTGCTGGAGAAAGCAATGTGTCAGGATAGGATTGTAGCTCAGTGACAGAGGACTTGTACAGCATGCATGAGGTCCTGGGTTCAATCCCAGGACTGAAAACCAAGCCAAACCGAATGAAAACAGTGTGCTGGTTCAAAGTTCATCTCAAAGGAGATGTTTTA
Source organism: Mus caroli (assembly GCF_978045245.1). Taxonomy (NCBI): domain Eukaryota; kingdom Metazoa; phylum Chordata; class Mammalia; order Rodentia; family Muridae; genus Mus; species Mus caroli. The sequence continues at coordinate 5,711,984 of NW_028227272.1, forward strand.
GCCAACATGTGTAAATTAATACATTTGCTTTGTGAATCTTCTAGACCTGGTTCTCAGTCAGTGTGTCATGACCCTTTAGGGGATTGAACGGCCTTTCACTGGGATATCCCAAGGCCATGGGAAAACACAGATATTTGTATTTTTATTCATAACAGTAGCAAAATTGCAATTATGAGGTAGCAATGAAGGTAATTTTATGGTTGGGGGTCACCACAACACGAGGAAGTGTTTAAAGGGTGGCAGCTTTAGGAAGGTTGAGAGCCACTGCTCTAGACACTAGAGTGTTTCTTGGTGGTGTGTGTATGTGTGCATGTGTGTGCATGTGTGTGTGTGCGCATGTGTGTGTGCGCATGTGTGTGTGCATGTGCGTGTGCATGTGTGTGTATGTGTGCATGTGTGTGTATGTGTGCATGTGTGTGTATGTGTGTATATGTGGCAACTTTGGATGTCATTTCCCATTTGGTTTTCTCTAGACAGGGTCTCTCAATGGCTGTTGTCTTAATCAGGGTTTCTATTCCTGCACAAACATCATGACCAAGAAGCAAATTGGGGAGGAAAGGGTTTATTCAGCTTACACTTCCATACTGCTGTTCATCACAAAGGAAGTCAGGACTGGAACTCAAGAAGATCAGGAAGCAGAAACTGATGCAGAGGCCATGGAGGGATGTTCTTTATTGGTTTGCTTCCCCTGGCTTGCTCAGCCTGCTCTCTTATAGAACCAAGACTACCAGCCCAGAGATAGTCCCGCCCACAAGGGGCCTTTCCCCTTGATCACTAATTGAGAAAATGCCTTACTGTTGGATTTCATGGAGGCATTTTCTCAATTGAAGCTCCTTTTTCTGTGATAACTCCAGCTGTGTCAAGTTGACACAAAACTATCCAGTACAGCTGTGACTTTGCCGAGTAAATTAAACTGATAATGTTAGACCTAGTGGGGAACCCCCCACCCCATTCCCGATTAGGGCATTAGGACTTTGTTCCTGTGGGCTGGGGGCTTATCTTTGTTCACATAGCAAATGAAGGAAGGTAAAATATTGTAAATTGTGAGTTGTTTAAGAGCCCACTGCCCAGGCCTGGGACTGGGAACAAAGCGAACAGCCCCCAGGCCTGCCAGGGCAGGGCTGTTGTTAAGGCATTCCTAAGAACATCTTAACTGTGAAGATGAAAAGAATTCAAGGACACAGGCAAGGCTATCTTGTCTGAGTCCCCACCATTTGGCTGGAACCTCCCCCTCTGTCTATTGCCCCTTGGCGCCAGGTAAAAGTCATACATCAACTGGTTGCTATGTGAACAAAGATAAGCCCCCAGCCCACAGGAACAAAGTCCTGTTGCTCTGTAATCCTTCTGTTAATGTTTGAATAAGCCAATAGTGTGTCGCTATGCTGAATTCCACACCCCTAAGCCCCTTACCCCATAAAAACTCCTAGCTTTCGAGCCTTGTGGCCGACATCCATTATCTCCTGTGTGAGATGCATGTCGGACCGGAGCTCCGTAATTAAACGTCCTCATGTAATTACAGCAAGAAATGGTCCTTCGTGATTTTTTGGGTGCACACCGAATCGGGAATGGGGTGGGGGTTTCCCCACTAGGTCTAACACAACCAGTTGATGTATGACTTTACCCGGCACCAAGGGGCAATAGACAGAGGGGAGGTTCTGGCCAGATGGTGTTGACTTAGATAATATAGCCCTGCTGGTCCTTGCATACCTTTTTATCTTTACAGTCAAGATGTTCTTAGGAATGCCTTAACAACAGCCCTGCCCTGGCATGCCTGGGGGCTGTTCTGCTTTGTTCTCAGTCTCAGGCCGGGGCCATGGGCTCTTAAACTCACAAGTTACAATATTTTATTTTCCTTCAATAAGAACTCAGTGGATCCTCTTGTCTCTACCTCCTTGTAACTAGGATTAAGTGTGCCCCTGCTTAAAACAACATACGTGTTAAAAACAACATAGTTCCTTAGGATCAAAAGTAGCTCCTCATGCTTACAAGGCAAGTGCTATACCATCTGAGCTATCTCCCCAGCCCTCAGTATTCAAGTTTTACCTTTCTGAGTTCCTGGATTTGGAAGATGGAGACAAGGCCTCTGCCCTGGTCAGGCCTGTATGAAGCTGCAGGTAGGAATGGTTGGTACAGGCTTTCTGATCTTTTTCTTTTAGGACCTGAGTTCTGTACCTCAAGTTTTCATGCCCAATGTTGCTTATGCAACCAAGGAGTTTTCATCAGAAGCACGGAAAGAGTCTGGGGTGTGGGCAAGGAAACTGTTTTCTCATCCACTGTCTCCATTAGCAGAGAGAAAGCTCGTGGAGTGTCAGGGGCTATAATTGTGACTGCCATTAGGTGAGGCACATGGTTAGCAGTGGATGGATAGAACTCTGTGTGTGTGTGTGTGTGTGTGTGTGTGTGTGTGTTTATTTGTGTACAGGTGCTTGTGGATGCAGATGTGATTGCAGTTGTGTGCACATGAACATAGAGAATATAGGACAACTTCAGCTGTTATTCCTCAGATACCATCCAGGTTTTAAAATTTTTATTTATTTATTTATTATTTACTTATTTTTGCGACAATCTCCCATGGACTTGGAACTTGTGAGGTAGGCTAGGCTATGCTAGAAGGCCAGGGAGCCCCAAGGATCCACCTATCTCTGCATCCCCAGTGTAGGGATACAGCATGTACCACTATGCTTGGCTTTCTTTATTATCTTTTAAATGTGGGTCCTGGAGTATTGAACTCAGTTCCTCACGATTACATGGAAAGTGCTTTACCAATCGAGCTATCTCCCCAGCCTGGGGCTTTCTTCTGTTTATACTGTGTTCCATCCTGCTTGCACCTGGTTAAGCTCTGTGACACAAAGACATCTAAAGGGACTTTTCAGCTTCCAGGATCAGCCTGTTGTTACTCCATTCTTGACTCTAACTGCAGTCACTGGGTTTACCTTGGCTTTTTCTTGCTTTGGCACTAAACTATGGTCACCTCTTCCTTACTTTCCCCTGCCTGGATGCCAAGAGGGCTCAAGGTAGGGTCCAGCTGCCTCATTCATGGCCCTGTGCAAAAGGAGAATGCTGAAAGTCCGAGTTCACTCTTTGGCTTCTGTGGGACCTCCCAGTTGGGTGTGCTTAAATACCTTGTCCACTGAGAAAAAAAGCTTTGCCCTGGGGCCTCTCTGAGGTGCAGATCCAGAGCCCAGTCGGTGCTTCCTCTTGGTAATCAAGGGAGACACTCAGAGTGTTCTGTTTTCTGAACGAAGCCTTCACTTCCCTTCCTCCCTCTGGGGAAATTAGCTTGCTGGCATGGATGGAGGAAAAATAAACAAACCTAACCTGAAATATGCATTAGAGTTTAGCTATTTTTGGAGGTTTCCAAGATTGAAAATGGCTGAGGGCTGACCAGTTCTCATCTGTCCTGAATTAACTTCCTGAGGTTTCATGGGGGGAAGCCAGGGTCCAGGACATGTCAGAACACTTAGCTGGGATTGATACTGATTTGTGGAGCTGGGAGAAAGAATTATGGCCACAAAGAGATCGTTTCTTTCAGAGTTTATTTCAAAGAGAGGCGGGAGGAAGCTCCTGGGCTCGGAGAACAATGGGGACCCTGGGGCCTCACCGTGGCATTGATTGTGTTTTCCTAGACAGGGTTGAAACTTTGTGGCAAGGGTAAGCATGAGTCCTTTTTTTGGGAATCCGCCAAACAGTATGGAGAGGCTGGCATTAAAGACCAGTGGCTAACTTAATGTCAAGGAGGAGCTGGAAGGACATAGTACTACCGGAGGATCCAGCAATACCTCTCCTGGGCATATACCAGAAGATGTCCAAACCGGTAAGAAGAACACATGCTCCACTATGTTCATAGCAGCCTTATTTATAATAGCCAGAAGCTGGAAAGAACCCAGATGCCCCTCAACAGAGGAATGGATACAGAAAATATGGTACATTTACACAATGGAGTACTACTCAGCTATTAAAAAGAATGAATTTATGAAATTCCTAGCCAAATGGATGGATTTGGAGGGCATCATCTTGAGTGAGGTAACACAATCACAAAGGAACTCACACAATATGTATTCACTGATAAGTGGATATTAGCCCAAAACTTAGGATACCCAAGATATAAGATACAATTTGCTAAACGCATGAAACTCAAGAAGAATGAAGACCAAAGTGTGGACACTTTGCCCCTTCTTAGAATTGGGAACAAAACACCCATGGAAGGAGTTACAGAGACAAAGTTTGGAGCTGTGATGAAAGGATGGACCATCTAGAGACTGCCATATCCAGGGATCCATCCCATAATCAGCTTCCAAACGCTGACACCATTGCATACACTAGCAAGATTTTGCTGAAAGGATCCAGATATAGCTGTCTCTTGTGAGACTATGCCAGGACCTAGCAAACACAGAAGTGGATGCTCACAGTCAGCTATTGGATGTATCACAGGGCTCCCAATGGAGAAGCTAGAGAAAGTACCCAAGGAGCTAAAGGTATCTGCAACCCTATAGTTGGAACAACACGATGAACTAACCAGTACCCCGGAGCTCTTGACTCTAGCTGCATATGTATCAAAAGATGGCCTAGTCGGCCATCACTGGAAAGAGAGGCCCATTGGACTTGCAAACTTTATATGCCCCAGTACAGGGGAATGCCAGGGCCAAAAGAATGGGAATGGGTGGGTAGGGAAGTGGGGGGGGGTATGGGGGACTTTTGGGATAGCATTGGAAATGTAATTGAGGAAAATACGTAAAAAAAAAAATCTAAAATAAAAAAAAATGGTACAAAAAAAAAAAAAAAAAAAAAGGAGGAGCTGGAAAGGAGAAGTCAGCTTGTGTCTTCTACTGCCTTCTGATCCCAATGCACACCCACACCCATCGCAGCTTGGAATTGTGACTCCACTGGAACACAAACACAAACAAACAAACACAAACAAACAAACCTCAGCAGATTCTAACTGCAGCGAGCTGAACAAACTCAGCTCCTACTAGATGGGCACTCCCTTGTTTAGCACGGGTTCAAAGCATCCTTACAGCGTTTTCATCTTTGCCAATCATGGGGACAAAAAGACTTAACTTTTTTTTTTTTTAAAGTTTATGTGTATGGGCATTTTGCCTGCATTTATGTCTGTGCACCATTCCCATGTGGGACAGAAGAGGGCATGAATCCCCTGGGACTAGAGTTACAGTTAGTAACAAGTCACCATGTGGGTGCTGGGGACTGAACTTGGATCACCTGAAAGAGCAATTGGTGCTCTTAACCACTGAGCCATCACTCCAGCTCCCAAAAATGACTTTTTTTTTTTTTTAAATTCATGGTGTGTGTGTGTGTGTGCGTGTGTGTGTAGAATCTCATTTTGTACTCAAAACTGGCCTGGCTCTTGTGATTCTCCTGTCTTCTGCTCCAGAGTGTTGGGTGTTTTGGTCCAAGGTGGGCCCCCAAGTGGCAGTGCCACTGATCATGTTGTAAAGGAGGTCTGGGTTCAGCTCAGGCTGCGCTCTGACCAGGCAAACAGAAGCTTTGCTAGGGGATAAATAAAACCCTAAAAGCTGTGCTCTTCAGAACCTTGTTTGTCAGGACAAATCGCCCACCCTCATCTGCTCTTACAGGCAATGCATCTTCTAGGGCATATTAACACATAGGTGCAGCATACATCAAAGTCCTCACCCAGTTCCCAGGCTCTTCCAGCCTGCAGACCTCCTCTCCATAATGACTGTACACTCCCAGGCTGTTCCCACTTACACATTCCCTCCCTCCGCTGCAAATACTCCTTTAAACCTGGCTAGGCTTTCCCACCTTTTGATACTCTCTTTGGTACTCTCTTGGCAGTTTGAATAAACCTTTCCTTCCACCTACAGGGTGGTCCAGTTTTGTGGTTTCACTGAGCCTGAACTATTCCTGGAGGTGAAAGTTATTAACAGTTCCATCTGCAGTCCAAGCTGCATGAGGTCTGCCATAACTCTTGGAAGACGATTCTAAAGGAATTCCTGAGCCTTCTCTGTGTCTATGGCAGTGACAGTGGTTCCTCTGACACAAACTCTTGCTTCCTTTGTGTTTCCCAACAGCAACCCCTCATGGCAGTTATTCCTCTCACTAATTTAGCCCTAAACTCCAAGTCCTGTAACCCCTAAACCATTTCCTCTCCCTCATCCCTGCCTGTATCTCTCTACTCTCTGGAGAAACCAGGTGACTGCCTCTTCATCAGCTCAGTGCCAGCAACCTTACTCGCCTGGAGGGACCCTTGTCTGTTGTCACTTCAAACTCTACCAATGTGTAGACAAGTTCACTGACAGTCCGACTTTTCCCAGTCTGTCACCTGCCTAACTCACCTTAGACGGACACCAAGGGAGCAAGCTCTACACTTCCTTCAAGGCATGCAGAGGAACCGATGACCTGCGGCTTTGCCGGTCCTGATTGGGATCGGTTTGGCAGCTTCCCTGGCTGCTCTGGATTTGGCTGTAGGCAGATTCGCTCACAGTCTGGGTCTATCTCAGCAGATATGTCAGCTTTGCACAGGCCATTCAGGAATCAACTTAGGCCCTGCAACTTCTCTAAAACCAGCTCACTTCACTGTGTCCTCCACACTGTGTCCCTACACTGGGTTGTGTCCCTACAACTGGGTTGTAGGGGTGTGCCACCTAGCTAAGGCTATTTACTTATATATTGTGAATGGTACCAGCGCTATGGGCTGATGGGACAGGTAACTTCTGAAGTACAACGAAAGCAAAAAAGCCTTTCTTTCAAATGAATCCTGTCCTAGCTTCCTGCACTGGGCTCCCTCAGGTACAGGGAGATGCTTCTCCCATGAAACTTTCCATCTCAGCATAGTTAAAACTTAAAATTACATGCACAGCATTAAGCATTTAAAGGCCTTTAGACTTAAATGGACTCAATTCAACTCACACATTCCTACTGAGCCTCTGCTGTGTACCAGCTGTTTTGTTGGATCCTGATAAACAAGGGAGCAAGCAAGATGAATCCCAGCCCAGTGCAGGAGCTTGCCATGCAACTGCAGAAGAAGTAGACACACACACACACACACACACACACACACACACACACACACACATACACATACACACACACACACACACACACACACACACACACACACACACACTCACACACACACACACACACCCCACACACCTTTGACATAGGCCATCTCATTCTGAGATACTAATTTTAAGTTTTATTTTATTATTTATTTAATGTGTATGTGTGTTTACAGCAAAGAATTAAAATCTTTCTATCTCCCTTACCTTAACAGCTGGGGCAGAGACCCCTTTCTTCTTTTCTTCATTTTCTTTGTTCTGATTCATTTAAAATTAGCCAATCTTAAAGACTGTGAGGTCCAACACCAGCCAAGGAGAACAGACACAGTCACCGCTGGAGTCAGAGTGGAAGCCAAGTCTACATCCCGGCTCCGTGTGTTATATTTCCTGGAGCTGGATTTGCAGGCAGCTGTGAGCTCCTCTACATGGGTGCTGGGAACTGAACTTGGGTCCTCTGGAAAACCAGAAAGGACTTCTAACTTCTGAGCCATCTCTCCAGCCCTGTAAACCCCTTTCAAAGAGTTGACCAATCTGTAACTTGAGTTTCATCATAATCTACTGTGTTGTGGCTGTGTCAGATTCTCAGGTCAGGGAATGAATAGGCAGGCATTTCTCTTATCTGCATTTCCCCCCACCTGATCTATCTAGTATTCCATGACAAGGCTCAGTGGGGGAACCATGCTCCATGAGGGTGGAAGAGGCACAGCAGATGAGAGGCCAGGTTTGTGGTTTGAAAAGCAGTTGTCATGGTTAGTTCACAAGCAAGATCCTCAAGAGGCTCACACTGAATCCTTGTTCTCCAGATGGTGGGGATGTTTTGGATTGCTGTGGAACTTTCAGGAGGTGGGAGCTTGTTGGAGGAAGTTCCTATTGGCATCTTCTGCCTACTGGCCAGCTATGATGTGAACAGCCACTGCCAATAAGCTGAGCTGCTCTGCTGTGGCCAAACTGGTCTTGTAGTGATGGGCTGAAACTCTCGGAATCCATTATCCAAAGTAAGTCTGCTCTTTTCTGAGTTGTTCTGTTAAGTACTTCATTAAAGTCCTGCAAAGGTGCCTAATACATTAGTAGGAGCTGTTGAGTAAGACAAATTTCTGGAGTTGCACTGCCTGGCTTTGAGCCTTGTATTGTGATTTTGGCAAAACACCTCTGAGCCTTAGTTTCCTCCTGTAGATGGAGAAGATGTAAGATGCACCTTACAAGTCACCGTGAGGATTAGAGAGGATAATGCTTGTAGAACTTTGGCAGATAGTAAAACAGCAAATGTCAGTTACCAGTTGGAAGCTAAAAATGGCTTTGCATATGGCACACATCCTTTCTAAATCTGAAAAGAACGCCTGATTCTGCTTATGTCAAGGACCACTGTATCCCACCCTCATCCTGTATTTGTGTGAGTGCATGTATTATGTGTCATGGTTCTCCAGAGTTGAGTGGCCACCGACACTCAACTCTGGAAAGCAAGGCAGCATCAGAAGTCCACAGCAGGATGCTAAGTGAGGCCAGAAAGGAGCCTGCTACAGGCATGCATTCGGGGATGTAAGGCTAAAAGTGTGGGCATCTACAAACCCAATAGAAAGGCTCCTCCTCATCTTCTTCCTTATCTTTTCCTTTTATTGAAAACTGATTTTTTTCACATAATGTATCCTGATTACCATTTCCCTCAGTCCATTTTTCTCAGTTTCTCCCCACACCCCTTCACAGTCTTTGTATCTTGTTAGAAAACATATAGGTATCTAAAGGATAATAATAAAATATAAGAAATTAAAATATAATAAAATAAAACAAAACTAACACATTGGATTAGGACAAAATAAACAAACAGAACAAAAACCTTCCAAGAAATCCCATAAAAATACAAAAGCAGAGGCTATACTATATACATATAGGACTTGTGGGTGGGGGAAAAGAGGGGAAAATAAAACAAAATGAAGAAACACAAAGGGAAGTAAAAGAAAAAGCCCCGACAACATTATGAGACAAGGAACCTCCAAATATGTTACTGATTTCCCATCTGCTGCAGGAGGATGCATCTCTGCTGATGGCTGAGCAAGGCACTGATCTCTGAGAACAGCAGAATGTCATTAGGACTCATTTTATTGCTGCATTCCTTTAGGAAAGCAGCAGTCCTTGATTTTACTCTGGGTTTCTGTATTACTTAGTCCCAGTTCTTGGTCATCCAAGCAATGCCAGCCATGGGTTACATCTCATGGAGTGGTCCTTCCCCCACTCAAATCAAATCAGATATTGGCTGGTTACTCCTGAAAGTTATGTGCAGACATTATGCTAGTATATCTTGCAGGCAGGACACCACTGTAGATTGAAGGCTTTGTAACCAGGGCAGTGTTTATATTTATTTTTTGGTAGCATACAGAATGCTTGCCCACTGGGGTGAAGGCTCTAGGTAAGACCAATTCATTGTCTCTGTTGAGTTCAGTGAGTTGTGTAGCTGTTGTCGTCAGCAATAGGGCCTTGCCTTTAGTTCGTAGAGAGAAGCCTGTAGCCTTGGCAACATCCTGGGTTTTTTTTTTGGTTCCAATGGGACTCCTTTGGCCAATAACTCAATTAGATATAGCCCATTCATAATACTAGAAGCTTCATTGGGTGACGAGGGCTATCTACATAGGGGGATCTGTCTTGCCTATTACTTAACAATTTCATTTAGCTTGCCTTCATATTTGCATATATTTTAGAAAGCTTCTACTGTATTAGATTTCCATACTACCCTCAAATGGCTCTTAATTTTTGCTCTTCCTCTCCCTGATTCATTTATTGTCCCCATCTTCCCACCCCTTCCCCACTTGATCCTACAATTTCAGTCCCCTCAATCAGTCCATAACTCTCTATTCTGTTTTATTTTTGTAGGAAGATCTAACTACCTCATGCCCAGTCCCTTAATCTATATTTAACCTCTGTGGTTCTACAGATTGTAGCTTGCCTGTCACTGGCTTAATAACTAATATCCACATATAAGTGAATATTTGGTTTTGGGTCTAGGTTGCCTCAGAATGAATTTTTTCTAGTTCCATTCATTTACTTGAAAATTTTATTATTTATTTATTTATTGTTTTTTTTCCAAGACAGGGTTTCTCTGTATAGCCCTGGCTGGCAAATTTTATTTTTTAACAGCTGAGTAATGTTCCACTGTGTAGATATATTATATTTTATTTATCCATTCATTTGTTGAAGAACATTTTGGTTGTTTCTAGTTTCTGGCTATTATGAATCCAACAGCAATGAACATGGTTGAACAAGTGTCTCTGAGGCAGGATGAAGCATCCTTTGGGTATACACCTGACAATAGTATAGCTGGACCTTGAGGCAGATCTGTTCCCAGCTTCCTGAGGAACTGCCATGTGAGTGTTCGCTGATTCGCCCGCGAATGAGGACACCACACACAGTAGGGTTCTTCTGCAGCAAGCTTTATGCGTCTTGAGAGGGAGAGCATAAGCTTCACAACCGGAGACCCCAGGCAGCCCGAGCCCATCCTTTTTATAGGAAATTCTCCCCGCCTCGGACGTGGCAAGCCATGATTAGCTCAACACTGATCACCCCATATGACGTTATCCCTGAGGCACGAGCTGCCCGGGGCGGGGATTTCCAGCGCAGGCGCAAACTAGATGTTTACTAGTTGGTACTGAGGAAATGAGCGCCATCTTGTAATGGCGATTGCTCAGTACCAGAAGGTAGCGGCGCCCCACATCTCCCCCTTTTTTGTCTAATAAAACCAACTGGACACCCAGTATGAGAGGACGGGAACATTGGCCGAATCCTCTTACTCAGAGATGTAAGAACTATGTCCGCAAGCAACAACTAGGCTTGAGTGGGACCCGAAGTTGCTCCGACCTGTCCCTCTGCCATTTTTTCGAGGAGGGGAAGACTAGGGCAGGAAACCCCCACTAGACGGCATATTCCCCAGGTGGGACGGGGGGACCACCTGTGCGATGCATTGCTCTACAATCCTCTAGGGCTGCTGAAGCTCACCCGCTAAGGCGTGGGCAGCCAGCGACCAGTGGTGCAAATCAATTTTGTTTAAGCGCCGCCAACCATACCTGTGCAGATTGCCCCTGCTCCAGGGCAGCAAGCGCCTGGGATATCATGATTTTGTCTCTATTATTTTTCTTATATAATTTGCAGATTAACCATAAGCTAAGTGCCAGTCCAAAGCAGAGGAGGACTCCGAATAAGCCCACCCCCACCCATTCTTTAAAATAAGAGAAGGCCGATGAAATCCAGGACGCGAAGCCTTCAGTCAGGGAAAAATCAAGTCGCGTGGAGTTGATCTCTACTATAGCCATCCGAAGCTCTTGGAGAATCTGATCAAATTCCATCGACCAATTATATCTCAGCTGTAAGGACAAAATCTTAGAAAGGTTTGCAGCACGGGTAAAATTTTTAAATTGTATGGAGGTAATACAGAGGCCTGGCAGTTTCATTTCACATCCCAATTGGGCAATTTGCCAAAGAATATCTATTTGTTCTTGAACCAAGTCTATACGTTGGTTCACCAATAACAGACCCCCCTGTAATTGGGAGTATGCGAAATGCCCCTTATCCATGGCTACAGTGATTGAGGCCGAGAGTTGGTTGATGGTATCGGCCGCTTGTATTGTCCCGCTCAAAGCTAACGCAGAGGCGGTAACCGAGGCAGTGATCCCCACTGCCGCTAAGGTACCAACTATAACTGCCGATACTCCAAAATCTCTTTTTTCTCTAAACAAGGCCAAAGAGCTGGGCGCCACCACCGGGACCGGAATAAATCGGGGCAAGCGCATTATCAAAGCTAAAGGAAATTTAGTAGCATTCCAGCACATCACATAATAACAGGCATTCTCGCTACAATTTAACTGACTAAAATCATGTGAGCTGGTGGAATTACTAACTACCCATAAAAAAGGGGGCCAAACGCATACAGGCACCGGCCCAAAATCCTTAATCTGTTGGGAGGCCCAGGGGGACTTATCGCCAAATGACTGTGAGCATAATACCCCCTTTTTAATACGTGCTCCTTGCACAAAGCTTATGGGGGTTAAATCTGTGCAACTGCCATTAAGGCCGCACAGCAACCACAAATCAAAAGGGTTGCCGGTGGCCCTGGGGTTATCCAGACCATTGAGTTTTGCAATATGGAATGATCCATTGGCCAGAGGGGGAGAAAAGGTAAAGTGATTCCCAATAGTCCCCGTTCTGCGAGATTGACAACCGGACCATGGTAAGATTGACAATGTCTCTTCCTTGGTAGAGCAAAAGGGTGCCAATTTGGGTTGTTTAACAAGTTGGATAATGCTTTTAGGCCAAACTGCTATAAATGAAGTTGCATTTGCACACCAGTGGGTTCCATTAGCGGCCCATACATTGGAAATGAGTGTAGAGACCTGTGGCAATAACCCAATACAGTAATTTGATGGGTTGCTGCTGATGAAACACAAGCTCCCTTTAAATATAAAGGTTCTATTATCTATTACCCGTTCAATTTGTGGGTCCCATGGTAAATATGGTAAACCTAAGGTATCATCGGTCACAAACAAGCGGGGGAATACTTGCGCATCATGTGTCACTGGCATTGGCAGCGGGAACGTCGACATTATTCCCCATCGGAGCTCCTCCCGTTGGGATGTCACTTGCAGGGGCAGGGTGATTCCCAATATCAGCAGGGCGATCTTCATCATCTTGGGGTATTGATCGTGTTAGTCTTTCTGGGACCCAGAATGGATTTTGTTCGTTCTGCGGGAAAACACAAACAGCTCCCCTGGATCTTATTAGAATAGGATCCGGGCCTCTCCATTTGTTGGTTAGGACATCTTTCCATTTTATTAATTCTTTGGGTCTAGTTGGTTCAGAACAATGTCGTTCTGCTGCAGTATGGCCGTGTGCATCAAGATTTAAAAAATTGAGGGTGAATAGTGCCAATGACACAGACACTTTTGGCGTACGGGGTATAGCTTCATCAGCGCCCCCTTTTTGTTTAACAACATAAGACTTAAGGGTCCGATGTGCTCTTTCAACAATGCCTTGACCTTGTGGGTTATATGGGATACCAGTTAGATGCGTTACTCCCATTTGACGGCAAAAGCTTTGAAATTTTTGTGAAGTATAAGCTGGTCCGTTATCAGTTTTAATAAATTTAGGTTGTCCCCAAGCGCTCCAAGCCTCGAGGCAGTGTTGGATCGCATGTGTTGCCTTTTCTCCCACATGGGGAGATGCAAAAATAATGCCAGAGCAGGTATCAACGGACACATGAAGATATTGTAACTTGCCAAAGGAGGGGACATGTGTGACATCCATTTGCCATATTTGTAAAGGCTGAATGCCGCGGGGGTTGATCCCCACATGAGGGAGGGGCAGAAATTCACAGCAATTTTGGCAGCTAGTGACGATGTCACGAGCTTCTTTCCTAGTCAAGGAGAAGCGACGGCGCAACGTTTCTGCCGTTACATGAAAGCGATTGTGGAATCCTTTTGCGGCTTCCACAGAGGATGACAGGGCTGTGGCTATTAATTTGGTGGCTTTGTCTGCCAAGTCATTACCCAGGGACATGGGGCCAGGTAGGCCCGAATGAGCCCTGATATGAGTGATGAAAACTGGGAATTTTCTTTGAAGCAACACTGATTGTATTTCTTGAAAAATTTGTGCTAAAGTGCTAGAGGGTTTGATTACTCCAGCCACCTCCAGCATGTTTACTGCATTTACCACATAACTAGAATCTGACACAATATTGAGGGGTTCAGAGAAGGTTTTTAATACCTCCAGAACCACTAGACACTCTATTACTTGAGGTGATGCTTCTTTATATTGTTTGGAACATATTTTGCCATTGACCACAAAGGCCCCTACACCATTCTTGGAGCCATCGGTATACACCATGAGCCCTTCCTTAATTGGGTTTCTTACCGTTACATGCGGGAACACAATTGACTGGCTCTGGGCAAAGTGTAGGATCGGGTGTTTGGGATAGTGATTGTCTATGCTTCCAGGGAAAGTTGTAACTAGTATAGCCCAGTCATTAGATGTGGCGGCCAAGGTCTGAACTTGCACAGAGGTATAAGGCACCACCAAGAGGTGGGGGCTACGCCCGAAATGGGTGATGGCCGCTTTATAGCCTCTGAGTGCAAGCTGAGCTATGGCTTCAGGATACCAATGTATTATTTTTGCTGGGGATACATTTGGGTGAACCCATAGCAGGGGCCCATTCTGCCAAAGAACGGCAGTTGGCAAATGGGCAGTTTGTAAGACACACAGACTAAAGGGTTGTGATTCTTCGATACGGAGCAGCTGCGCTTGTGTCAGGGCCATTTCCACCTTTTGTAGGGCCAGATCAGCAGCTGGAGTCAATGTTCGGGGGGACGTGATGTGCGAATCTCCTTCTAAGATATTGAACAAAGATCTTAATTCCGAAGTGGGGATTTTTAAAAAGGGTCTAAGCCAGTTAATGTCCCCCAACAATTTCTGAAAATCATTTAGGGTATGGAGGTGGTCCCTTCTTATCTCTAATTTTTGAGGTATGATGTTATTTGGTGTCACCATGGTACCCAGGAACTGTCCAGTATTTGAAATTTGGACCTTTTCTACAGCTATTTGAAGTCCCCATTGACTCAAGGTTTTAAGTAAAAGGGGGTAGGTCTTTTGAAGCAGGCCAAGGTCCTTGTGGCACAGAAGGATGTCGTCCATATAATGGAGCATGACTAACGAGGGAAATTGATCCCTTACTGGAGAAAGGGCCTCCTGCACATAAAGTTGGCACATAGTAGGGCTGTTGGACATTCCTTGTGGTAGAACCTTCCATTGGTACCTTTTATCGGGTTCCATATGATTAACAGAGGGTATAGTAAAAGCAAATCTGGGCCTATCTATTGGATTTAGAGGTATAGAAAAGAAACAGTCTTTAATATCTATTATAATCAAATTCCAACCCCTGGGCAGGGCGGAGAGCACAGGAAGGCCTCTTTGCACAGGGCCGAACAAATGCATTTGTTC
The DNA here is from genome assembly GCF_978045245.1 of Mus caroli. Classification (NCBI taxonomy): domain Eukaryota; kingdom Metazoa; phylum Chordata; class Mammalia; order Rodentia; family Muridae; genus Mus; species Mus caroli. The sequence goes on from NW_028227272.1 coordinate 5,726,992, forward strand.
ATTAATGGCTCTAAGGTCATGGAGCAACCTCCATTTCCCTGATCTTTTCTTAATAACAAATATGGGAGTATTCCAGGGGGAGGTAGAAGGTTCTATATGATCCAATTTTAGTTGTTCATTTACTAATTGTATTGCGGCCTCCATTTTTTCAGAGGATAGGGGCCATTGGGGGACCCACACCGGGTCCTCTGTTTTCCACGGTATAGGCCGAACCGTCCCCATGGCCCCTAGGAAAAACCCAGTCCTTGTCGGGCTATATTTCCTACTGGTGAAATAGGCTCAATTCCTCCTTGCTCTGACCGTCCTAATCCTTTGCCTTTCCTGTAGCCCATCTTTAGCATCATGTTTTTTGCCTTGTTCGAGCCTTCCCCCAACACGATTTTCTCATTGGACAGGGTTAGGCCCAAATGTTGCATAATGTCTCTCCCCCAAAGGTTTACTGGGAGCGGGAGCACATAAGGTTCGAATTTACCCTTTTGTCCCTCAGGAGCCTTCCAGGTCAAACTCATTGAGCTTATGGCAGGGCATGAATGATATCCCAGGCCTTGTAGAGAGTGGGATGATTTTGTAGTGGGCCAAGCTTTTGGCCACCAGTGCGTGGATATAATGCTTTTGTCTGCCCCGGTATCAAGAATACCTTCAAACCTTTTTCCATTTACTTCGAGGCAGAGTTTGGGCCTTTCATTCAGGGATACAACAAGGTAGGCTGAATCAGTTCCTGACGACCCCATCGTTTTGGGACTGGGGCCTGGGGAGCCCTCCCAGAGGGTGTCGGGGAGGAGCAGCAATTGAGCTATCCTATCCCCTGCACTGATGGAAAACACGCCCCTGGGGCTGGAACATAAGACCTGTATTTCGGGGGAGTGTAGGTGGTCAACAACCCCAGGATGGACCACTAGGCCCCGTAAGGTGAGTGATCCTCGTCCGAGGATAAGGCCCATGGTCCCAGGGGGCAAAGGTGACATTGGCTCTATAGGTACTGGTTGGATACTCATTTGGGGCATTAGTAGGAGGTCGGAGGCGGCGCGCAGGTCCACCCTTGTGGGTCTTCCTGGGTCGCTTCTTCCGCCATCCCGGAGGTTCTGACAAACCGGTTCCCATATCTTTGAGGGCCCTGGGACCGTGGGCCCAATGACCCGTTTTTTGACACATTGGGAGCAGGAACATTTAATGGAGGCAAAAGCCTTCCCTGTATATCTCGCACTGAGCGACATTGATCTGCTCTGTGGTACCCTTTACCACACCTCGTGCAGAGGGTCAAGACCCCCCCCTTCTTGTCTGGGGCTTTGCAATCTCTTTTGAAATGTCCAGGCTTACCACAATTAAAACAGGTCCGTTCACCGGTCTTCTTTTGTGGAGGATGCTTTTGTGCTAACATGATGGCGGCCGCGAGGCCAGTATTGCTAAGTGGACCTCCAAGCTCTCTACACACTCTTAGCCATTCTTGCAATCCTTTTGATTTTCTAGGAGCAATGGCATTCCTGCATTCCTGGGTGGCTTGTTCAAAGATCAGTTGCTCAATAAAGGGTCCTATCCCCTCTGGGTCCCCAAAGATTTTTCCTGCCGCCTCCATCATGCGTGCGACGAAGTCGGCAAAGGGCTCCTGGGGCCCTTGAACAATTTTTGTAAGCTGATTGGTGGTTTCTCCCTTGCGATTAAGTGACTTCCAGGCCCGTATGGCTGTGCTGGAAATCTGGGCGTACGCCCCCCAGTGGTAATTAATTTGATCTGCGGCCCACGGGCCTTGGCCTGTTAAAAGGTCAAATGTCCAATCCCGCTGCTCTGGCGTAAGGGCTATTGCGTTGGCCCTGGCCTGGGACTGGGCTGCCTCATGCCACAAGGCTTTCCATTCTATGTATTGTCCCATAGTAGGCAAGGCGGCCTTAACCACCATTTGCCAATCACTAGGTGTCATGGCAGTTTGTGCCATTCTTTCAAGAATCATAATAGTAAAATTAGCATTGGGACCATATTTTCTTACTGATTCTGCAAGATCTTTTATCTGATTATAGTCTACAGGAGCGTAGATTCTCCCCCCTTCCTGTTCATAAACAGGAAATGCTAAGTGTAGCTTGCGGAGGATCCTTTGGGGAAAAAAGGAAGTTGTGGATGACCGGGCCTCATAAGGTGGGGGAGCGGAGGGAATGGCGGCAGCCAACAATCTCCTATCCTTAGAGGAGACACCGGGCGCGGGCTTACTTGACTTAGGTCGCCCGCCTTCATCTGGGTGATACCTTTCTCCTTTATATCTAACTGCTTCTTCTTCTAACTCGCCCTCTTCCTCCGAGGTCAGTTTACTGTCCTCGGTTTCGGAAGAATCCGAGGTATCTCTTAGGTGGAGGGCAGCCAGTTCTCGGGTCGGATATAACCCGGGCCTGCTGCTCCCCTTCTCTCCCTTTCTGTTTCTCCCGGGAGGTCCTTTTTCACTTCCCTTTTTTGCCTTTTTTACGGTTTTTGTGTGCACACCCATCCTCTCACTACGCTCGGATTCTGACATGCCTTCCTGCATAGCTTCTAAAACCTTTTGCCCTTTCTTTCGCTCCTCCTCACAGGCCTCATCTTCAAGACAACTCTTAACTAGTTTCCATATGGCCTTAACTCCCAACCTGAGGTCTGAACAGGTTTCTAGATCGTTGCCTAGCTTATTCCATGACGGCAGCGTCAGAGATCCTGACACCGCATACCAGGGAGCTACTCGATCAACTTCCTCGACAAAGCGGCGAAGAACTCTGTCCCCAAGCTTCAGGTCCCTTCTTTTGAGAAGTTCTTTTAATGAAGTTTGTACTGATTGAGAAGCCCCCATGATACTCTAAAGGAGACTGCAGTTTATGTCTCCGAGATCGTATAGGCGCGGCCCGTTCAGGCGGGGACGGGAGCGCAAAAATGAAAGTGCGACTCACCTTTCCGCTCTTTTATTTACGAGAGACTGACGTGCGCTAGGGTTGTAAGAACTTCAGTTTAACACAACCTTCTATGTTCACAAAGGAGGAGGGCTAGGAGCCATACAACCAAGGCCACAAGGACGATAATTAAAGCCTCGGGCAATCCCTCCCACGGCCCGGTTAGTTGAAGGGAGTGCGAAAGGGTCAGGTAAAGTTCAGGCATACCTTTCCGAGGCGTAGTTCCTGCAGTTCTGGACCCTCCCCGTCACCGAGGGGTCTCCGACGGTGCTCGCGAAGTTCTTCGTTTTCCTGGGATTTCGGCACCAGATGTGAGTGTTCGCTGATTCGCCCGCGAATGAGGATACCACACACAGTAGGGTTCTTCTGCAGCAAGCTTTATGCGTCTTGAGAGGGAGAGCATAAGCTTCACAACCGGAGACCCCAGGCAGCCCGAGCCCATCCTTTTTATAGGAAATTCTCCCCGCCTCGGACGTGGCAAGCCATGATTAGCTCAACACTGATCACCCCATATGACGTTATCCCTGAGGCACGAGCTGCCCGGGGCGGGGATTTCCAGCGCAGGCGCAAACTAGATGTTTACTAGTTGGTACTGAGGAAATGAGCGCCATCTTGTAATGGCGATTGCTCAGTACCAGAAGGTAGCGGCGCCCCACACTGCCACACTGATTTTCATAGTGTGAATACAAGTTTGTAATGGACAAGTGTTCCTGTCAGTCCATATCACAACAGCATGAGCTACCGTTTGTTTTATTGATCTGAGTTACTCTGACAGGTGTAAATGAAATCGCAGAGTAATTTTGATTTGCATATGATGACTAAGGATGTCGAACATTTCTCTGTTTCTAAGCCATTTGAGTTTCCTCTTCTGAGAATTCTCTGCTTAGATCTGTATTCCATTTTTAATTGGATTGTTTGTTTTCTTGATATATAGTTTTTTGAGTTCTTTATGTATTTTGGATATTAGCCCCCTCTCAGTTGTGCACTTGGCAAAATCTTTTCTAATTCTGTAGACTGAGGCTCTGTCTAAATGACAGTGTACTTTTCCTTGCAGAAGCCTTTCAGTTTTATGAGGTCCCATTAGTTAACTGTTGATCTTAGTGTCTGTGCTAATGGTGTTCTGTTTAGAATGTCTTTTCCTGTGCCAATGAGTTCAAGGCTATTCACCATCTTTTTTTCTTTTTAACCCAGTGTGTACTTCCAGGTTCTTTATTATAACAAACAAACAAAACCCAGGTGTCCATATGTATGTGGGTTTATGTCTAAGTCTTCAATTTGTTTCCATTGATCAATGTGTCTGATGTTTGTTTGTTTGTTTGTTTGTTTGTTTTTTCAGCATAGTTTGTGGGAACAGCTTGATGTTGTACCAGGACTTTGGTGGCAGTGATTTTGGCTGGTATTAGTAACTTGGTTTTTGAGAGAAACTGAATAAGGAATGGAGCTACAAGGAGGAAGGCTTCAATGACTGTGACCGGGCCCATCAAGGACAAGAACCAGGCAATGAAGGGGTTGGAGTACCAGGGAAAAGGGTCATTGAAGGAATATCGGGACCTCAAATCAGAAGTCGCAAAGGGTCTAATATTTAGTTCAACCAATCCTCATTCATTTACATAGAAACAACGTTCTTCCCCCAGGATAACAGAAGTCCTCCCCCCATTCTGTGGTCAGGAAGTCTAGAGCCTTTCTATATTTACTACAACTCCAGCAAGCATGGTCATTTGTACCTGGGGGAATAATTACAACAGGAACTCAGAGGTAGGTGGCTCTCGAAGAGGGGGACCCCCTGTAAAGATTGGTTAAGGGGTACACTTGGAGCTGAGGAGAAACCATGCAAGGTAGTGTTAGCAGGTACCTCAGCTAAGAGGGGACTCAGAAAGGAGGCACAGAAGAAACACTGAAAGGCATTGGGGTGGGATGGGCCCGCAGGTCAGCAGCATACTGAGCATGCTATAGCCAGGACAAGGTGGATGGAGCATTTCTTCTTAACTGTGTTTCCTGTTGAAGAATATTTTTATGGGTTAATCATGATCTGAGAGGCCAGCACCACTTGTTGAGAAATATGAACATCAGCCCAGAGGCTGGCCCATAAGGACAAAGGGTGCAGAGTTGACAAATGGGGTTTCCAATGGCCCATGTATACTATGGAGATGACAGATTTATCTCCCAGATCAGCTTCAGCATCCTAACTTTATCTGGGGTGAATCAAGGGCTATATAGTTTTGGGGAAGGTGGCAGGGATTCCTAGAGTGTGCGATTGGCTACAGCATGATACCAATAATGCCTGTTTGCATGGAGAGGCAGTTCAAGAATTTCAGGTGCTTGCTAGACAGGTTTTTATCAGGAGGAAGGAAACTGAACCTGTAATCTCACCAAAAATATATGACATTCTGCAGGTAGAGGTTTGTGTGGTCGAATACCATTGGCCAGGGAAGGGGTGTTGTAAGATGCTTTATCTACATACTCAGTTGCTGTAGGACCAGGGAAAAATAAAACCTTACATGGGCCTCCTTTTCCTCATGAGTCATTGGCCACCAGTCCACGAGGGTGAGTGGAGCAGAGGCAGGGGGCAGGGTTCTCATGACTGTGAGTATGGTGAAATGACTATTGCGGCCAAAAAGGGGCTGTAGAAGTCCTGTAGAGATAAGCAGCCATGGCCAGAACTAGAAGCATCTGGAGGAATATTAGGACTGGCTATGAGGACGGTCTGAGGTTAAGGAAATTTCCTTCTCCAAGAGGTGCTGGAGGCATGTGAGTCTGTGTTCCTCCTCGCTGCTGGGATGTCTAAACACTGCTCAGGCGGACAAAATGAAAAGGTGCTAGGCTACACTGCATCCTCTCTGCCATGGCAGTGCTGAGCTTGAGGAATGTTGATACCTGTTTGGGGGTGGCAGAATGCAGTCTAAGATGGGGGCCCTAGCCAGGGTGAGAAACGATGTAAAATGGGGATGAAGCTGTGGTTCCCAAACTCCCAGACACCCAGATACTACTGGGAACCATGAGGAGTTGGGAATGGATACTACTGGCCATGACTAGCCGGGGGAATGGGGGTGGGGGAGTGGGTGGGGAGTAGGATCCACCCATCTAGATATCTCATTAGTATGGAGAACTCCCTATGCTCTGTGCTAAGTGACAAGTTGTCACAATTCTCATGTGGGGTGTCATGGTCATGTGCTCCAGGACAGGAACGGGGTTGGGAGTAGATGACATGCCTATCTTTCTCAGATATGAGAGTTACTGGGGTTTCTGAATCCACTCAACCTTCCCAGTTTTTTTGTCTGGTGATACAGTTCCACTTGTCCCACAGAGGCAATGAGTTGCAACTCATTCAGTTCTATTTTAAATCTTATTTTGTTAAGAGAGGAGACCAGTAAATCTTTGAGATCATGGGGTGACTATTTCTGATCTCTCAAGGACAAGATATCATCCATATAATAATGTGTACTTCCTTTTCTAAATATAGTTTCAGGGTGGCAGCAACCACTTCCTGGTATATAATGGGGATGTTGGCTATCTCTGTGGAAGGATTCTATCTTCAAATTGGGAGGCTAGCCCAGAGTTGTTAATTTGGAGGACTTTTGAAAAGGCAAACAGTTGACAGTCTTTGGGGTATAGGGGGATGGAGAAAAAACAATCCTTAATATGTATGGCCAATAGTAGAGTATTGGCTGGGATTGCAAAGACAAAGGAAGTCACCACTGAGGGGATCCTACATCCAAGTGGCCTTGTTGATAACCTGTAGGTATTATAATAGCTACCATTGCCTTGAACCTTTTAAGTTGCAAGTATGGGAGTATACCAGGGGCTACAGGAAGGGGAGATATGTATTCGATGGCTTATTCAAGGGCAGTGAGATCTGCCACAGGGAGGCCTTTAGGTCATTATGCCTTGGAGTCATTGCTGGGCGTAAGGGGTTTAGGTTGATCCTTAATTTCCTTCTCAGAGTGACCCCTGCATTGCTGAATAGAAGCAATGATGGGGAGGAAAGAAGGAGGAGTTGTCCCTTCTTGGACTTCTTGAATTTATGTGAGGTAAGTTACCCAAGTCCAAACCTCAGTGTCATAGGGGTCGCTGGAGATCATTCAAGGGGCTAATTGAAGGGCCTCCTTCCAGAAGGAAACTGCTTCCTTTGGGAGGTTTTACACCACCCCTCATTCCCCACAGCTTGAGGAGGGCCTGAAGACATCTAATTTGGGACTTTTGGGACTCCTGTTGTTGAGAAGCAGAATTTCCCATGACAGAAAAGGATGAAAGCACTCAGTCAAAAGGGGAACGTTCTGGGGGCTACAGAAGTTCCAGGTATGAAAGTCTGCCAGAAAATTTAAGAAAACCAGCAACCACCCTAAGGGTTTGTAGCTAGTCATTGTGCTACCAGGTTCTTTCAGAGAGATTTAGAGAGGTGATTTTTGCCAATGCCCAAAGGGCTGTTAGGGTCCGATCATCAGAGAGATGGCTCAGATCAAAGGTAAAGGAGGAAAAACTAGACAATCCTCGTATCAGGGTGAGAGGTATGCTGCTGACGTCCCTTGGAGGGGAGTACTCATCCTCTTCTGATCGTCTGGAGAGTCTGTTTCAGTGCCAGATGTGATTCTCCTAATCCCAATCAGTAGTTGTACACTGGTGTTATCAGGAAGCAGAGGAAATGGGAAGCAAGGTCTTGGACGGGTTTGGCAGATATGAATGACCCAGGAGATGCCAGGTAATTTCGCCAGCTTTTCCTTGAAAAAAACCTTTCTCTTCTCGAAGTTGTACCAGTTCATCTCGAGCTCGAGTGCTTGTGTTCATTAGCATCCTGGACACAGCACCACCACATCTGGAGAACACCATGGTGGAAAAGCTTATTTTTATTACTATAGGGATGTAGTACAATTTGAGGTTGGGATGGTGATGCCTTCAGTTCTTTCATTATTCAGGATTATTTTAGCTCTCCTATTTCTTGTAGCCAGACTTTTGGCTACATTATGGGTTCCTTTTTCTACCACCCTTATTCTATGCACCCAACCCCCCAAAACTAGGTAGGAGACCAAGAAGGCTAAAGGGGGAAGGGGGAGCTGATATTCTTAGAATACTTCCTGCTGATTAGGGGCATTGAGTTCTGTGGGGGTAATTTTGATCTTCACTATCAGGATATCCAATTTCCTCTTCATGTCTTTTCGGACACAACCACTTGACAAAGCACAACAACAGCAACAGCAACCACAACCAATAGCATCAGAAAGAATGGCAGCCACCATGGTCCCTCAGTGCCCTACTACTTATAAACCCTCTCAAGAATCCCCAGAATTCCAAGCATCATACACTTGTAGAAACTATCAGTAGTGACAAAATCATGCCCCTGCTAGAGCATGAGGCAAATCATAGTCAGCTGCTGTGGGTAATCTAAAGCAACCCCATATCCCACACCTGGGATCAAGATAAAGACATACTCCTATAACATTTCTGTGTTTTTAAAGAAGCCAAAATGCTCACTACATTTCTCCCGTTCTGTTTTAAGCCATTAATTATGCTGTTTAGTAAGACAGTATAAACAGACACATTTTCAATGAACTAAATACTTTTTGGATTGGTGGCCAAGGTTTTCAGGAGAACTCTCCCGCTCAATTCTAACTTTTATCAATTTTGATGGTATCAACAGCTTTTCATTTCCTGTGGAAACATAAAAACACCCATACTGCCAATGCAAGACTTCTCAGGCTTCCATTCTAATGCCAACACATCCTTTAATGTATTCTGTCCCCTTATTCTGCTTTGCTGTTTCACTCTAAATGTCAACAGAAGAATGTCACTAATACACCGTGGACACCTTTGTAATGTAAATCCATGTCCCCCATTTTTTTAAACATGGTGAACTTCAACCTAGCAATTATTACAACAAATGTTATAGTCTAAAGCTCAAACACATTTTAGCAATTTTGAAATTGAATTGAGTACAAACCAAATAAAATTTACAATGTAACAAACATGTCCGCTGAGGAAATGTGGGGACACTTGAGCCTTCCGCACGGATTGCAGGGACCTTCTCCCGTAGGTGCCTCTCTAAGTCATCAAGGTTGTCATCTTCAGCTTCACTCTCAGTCTCCTTCCTGGGCTCTGGTGCTGCTGCAGGCTCTTCCTGTGCTGATGTGGTGGTGGCAGCAGAAACAGCTACAGGGACTGCCAGAAGCTGGGGTGGCTACAGCCACAGCCTTCTCCTTCTTGTGTTTTTTGTGCTTCTTGTGTTTCTTATCCTTCTTGTGTTTCTTGTCCTTCTTCTTCTTTTTCTTTCCACCTCCTTCTTGATCAGAATTCCTGGCAGGGGACGGGTTTGGTGTTGGGCTCTTAGCCTTTTTGGCTGGTACTACAGGCGACCAGTTTGTGGAGGGTGACTGAGACTGAACAGGAGAGGGAGGTGCTGGAGGCTTTTTAGCTGCTGGCTCAGGAGATCCAGAGACAGATCTAGAAGACGAAACCCTTCGTATGGACTGAGGGCTTGGTGAGGCAGCCTTTTTTTTTTTTTTTTTTTTCATCTTTTTGGGCTCCGGAGTCCTGGAGACTCTCCCAATAGGCCTAGTACTTGGAGATGGGGACTGCCTTCCTTGGGGTGACTTTGAAGCCCCTCTTCGTACAGGGGGAGGGCTTGAGGTCTGAGGAGCCCGAGGCCGTGGTGAGGGCGAATGTCATTTGTTTAGTTGTGGTAAGCGGGCCTCCTGGGTGAATCTGCCTGGGAAGACCCTTTCTTATGTTTTGAAGATAAGGAGGGCGAGCCTCTCTTGGTGACTGGGGGGGGGGGGGGCTTTGTTTAGGAGGTGGAGAGCGCAAGACCTGGCGCTTTGGTGGTGGAGATGGTGATGTCCTTCGCTTGGGCGTGGGTGCGGGAGAGGCGGTTCTCCTCTTTGGAGGTGGGAGGAGAGTATCTTCTTGGAGATGGTGAGCAGCAGCGTTGGGAAGGCTAAGGGGTCCTTCGTCCTGGTGGTGGGGTGGGAGATCTGCGCCACCGAGGAGGAGAAGCGGGGGGGGGGGGGGCGGGGGGCGGGGAGGAGGATGGGGGGGGCTGGAGAAGGAGACTGTCGCCTTCTGGCAGGAGGTGGGGAGGGACTTCTCCTTCTACTACGAGGGGAAGTCTCTTTTTGGAGCTTTCCAGGTGATGGAGAGGCACTCCGAGAAGGGGAATGTCTCTGCCACCTGCCTACCTCACCGTTCTTTACATGGGATCTTTTGGGCCACTCATCTTCAGATGAAGACTGCTAGTTCTGCCGTCAGTATTGTCTTCTCTGCTGCACAGAATCAGCTGCAGCCATTTTGCCACCTTTGTCTTCAGACTCAGACAACTCCACTTTTCTAGGCTTGGGTGCTGGAGAAGGTGACTCTCTTTTCTCAGTACCTTTATGTTTTGTCACTTTACCAGAGGTTCTTCCTGGAGACACAGAAACATGGCTTTTTCTTGTATGGTTTGACTGCTGGGGAGTTGGGGAATGGCAAGTTTTGGGTGGTGGAGTTGCTGGAAATGATGACTGGTGCCTTCACCATGGAGGACTTGCTGAAGGTGATAACCTACGCATTTACAGAGGAGAGCTGGATGTCCTCTTGGGAGGCTTCTTTGGTGGTGGCTGGGAACGACTTGAAGAGGACAACGAGCTACTTCCAGACAGGGATGGGAAAGAACGCCTCCTTTGTCTCCCTGGAGACCTACTCCTCCATGTGCCTTGGTGGAGGAGGCATCGGTCTTGGTGGAGTTCTTCGGGGAGATGGTCGTCGTCTTGGGCTTGGCTACCTTCTAGGAGAGTATGATCTTGATCCGTCTTGGTCTAGTATGAGAAGGTGATCGAGATCGAGTCTGAGACCGTGATTTGGAACGTGTAGCCTCCCTCAGCCCTGAAGCAGGCTGATTCAGACTTTGACCTTGCTGCCACTAAGAAGGAGATTACCTAGGGTGGAACCTTCCGACCTAGATGGCTCTATTGTTCTGTCACCTGCCACTGCCCTCCTCCAAGACACTGCTACCTGCTGAGAGGCCCCTGAGATATTCCAGAGGCACATCCTATCCTGCATGTCGCCCGCAGGCTGGCTCCAGACACCAAGAATGGACTGGGGGGTGGGTGGGGGGTGGGTTCTCCCTTTATAAGCACAGTTTCTGAGTAAAATTGCCGGCCTTGATCAGGACCTTTGTCTTGGCTCCATTATCTCTCTCACTGTCTAAGTCTTTTTCAGCCCCAGCCTGCCTCCCAGGTGTACCTGGTTCAAGTAGGCCACGGGCGGATATACAACAGGACCATGACCGAGATCTTGATCAAGTCTTTTCCTTTTTGGAATTTTTTTCTGGAGATGGTTCTTTGGGCTCTGGTACAGGCTCAGGTTTGGGAGCTTTCAAGATGTCACTTGTAGAGGTGGCCTCCTGTACTGAGGAGTCCTTCATCCTCATGGATGGCTCTGGGAGCTCTGGAGATTTCTCCTTTTCTGGGGCAGGGAAAGGGCTCTGGCTCTTGGTTCTGTGATGGGGAAATGAAGAGTGACTGCACTTTCTCTCTCTCCTGACAGGGGAAGATCATCTTCTAGGGGAAAGGAGATCTGGGTTTGCATCTTCTTGGGCTGCGAGACCACTCCCTCTTCTCTCTGCTGCTTTCCTTTTCTTCCTTATCCCTCTTATCTTTATTTTCGTCTTGTTTTTTCAGAGACGCCAATTTTTCTTGTTCAATTTGTCTCTGCTTTATCTCTTCCTTCTTCAAATCTAGGAAAGCAGAAGGGATTCCGGTGATATTTTCTGTGCACTTAACAGCAGGGCCACAGTTCTCCCATGAATTCTCTAGCATTCTTCCCATTCAAAAAATCCAGTCAGGTTGATTTGCATCATTTTGGAATCTGGGTTCTTTTTTTTCTAGGCATTCTGCGAATTTCGGCTGCTTGAGGAGTTTCTTCTCCAATTATTCTGCTCCGCACTTGTTCCCTGGAAGAATCCCATGTCCATCTTGCCACCTCGCTCCCTATCCCCACCATTGTAACTTCTGATCAGGATCTACCAGAGCTATTACCACCTCCTTCCAGTCTTGGAGAATAATTCTATTTTGAGTAGCCCAGTTACTTAGAATTTGTTTTACATAAGGTAAATGCACCATACGGGAAACCATGGGTTCTTTAAAATACTTCAAACCTATCATTTCTATAGGACACCACTGTTTCATCATAATCATGATCTGCACCATTAGCATGCATGTGTTATATGATTACTGGAAAACAGATGGTGATTGTGTAATCCCAGTCCACCCCTCCTCTATCTCTGGCAGTGCAGTTGATTTGAGATTAACCTTTTCTTTTGAAACAGGTAGGTTCAGTTTTTCCTTTGACCTGTCACCCTCCATGGCCTCCTCCTCCTAGCTGTGTACCCAGATCCCCACTCACCCCAGGGTATGTGAGGACTGGAAATTGAAAGCACACGGCACCAGACATGGCCAAGTTCTTCCTTCTAGACCCATTTGTTTTCCTCTTTCCTGGGGGAACTCCAATTCTCTTGCTCAGTCATTGGGTCTGAGCCTTTTATTTTTCCCTTCTCCCCTGCTACTCACTCCCTAAGTTTTTCTATTTCTACCTGCAATTTTTCCAGTTGCACAGCCAACTCTGCAACCCTTTCAGAAATGAGAGAATAGAATGACTTTTTTGGTTTTCCCATTTTATCCATTTTTTTGTTCCTTAGGTCCCTCCATTTCCACTCACAATTGTTCCAATTGCTTTGCAACTCTCCCAAGTTTTTTTTTTTAATGGACTATAGACAAAGAAAAAACAGAAAATTATCTCTGTTAGCAAAGCATAGGATAGCCCAGTAGCAGTAGTCACAATATTCTTTTTGCTGATTTCCTGAAACAGAATATCCATCCCTTTCCCCCCTACTGTTTCCTCTATGGCATTTGAAATCAGACTTCCCATTCTGCCAAGCCCTACATTAGGCGCCACTTTTAAACTTCTGGTCGCTTTGTGGATTCCCCTTTCTCCAAAGTTATTACACCCTTCCAATCCCCAACACTAGTTAGGAGAGAAAAAAAGGCTAAAGGGCAAAAGGGGACTTTGATATCATTAACCTATTTATTGCTAATCAGCAGTGTTGAGTTCCTTGGGGCAAGTTTGATTGCCATCAGGATATCCAATTTCTTCTTGTCAATTTGTGCACGGCCACTTGATAAACCACCACAACAGCAACCAGTAACCAGTAGCAGCAGCCAGAAGAGCAGCAGCCACCACAGTCCCTCAGGGCTCTGGCATTTATATATGCTCTCAAGAGTTGCCAGAATTCCAAATGTCATACAATTGCAGGAACTATCTGCAGCTGGCAAAATCATGCCCCTGCTAGAGCATGAGGCAAATCATAGACAGCTGCTGAGGGTAATCTAAAGCAGCCCCATACCCCACACCTGGGATTAAAATGAAAATATACTGTTAGAACATTTCTGTGCTTTTAAAAGAAACCAAAATTTTCACTACAGTTTTTCCCTTTTTCTTTTTTTTTTCCACGTGAATCTGATATTGTTCTTTCAAGTTCTATAAAGAATTATGTTGGAATTTTGATGGGGATTGCATTGAATCTATAGATTGCTTTTGGTAGGATGGTCATTTTTACTATATTAATCCCACTAATCCATGAGCATGGGAGATCTTTGTATCTTCTGATATCTTCTTCAATTTCTTTCCTCAACATCATGAAGCTTTTATCATACAAGTCTTTAATTGTTTGGCTAAAGTTACCTCAAGCTATTTTAAAAATTTGAGGGTATTATAAAATGTGTTGTTTTATTTCTTTATCTGTTTGTCATTTCTGTATAGGTTTTGTATCTTGCTACCTTGCTAAAAGTGTTTATTAGCTATAGGAGTTTTCTGGTGAATTTTTAGGGTCACTTGTGTATATTATCATATCATCTGAAAATAAAGATACTTTGAATTCTTTCCCAATTTGTATCCCCTTGATCTTCTTTAGTTGTCTTATTGCTCTAGCTGAGACTTCAAGTGCTATTTTGAGTAGGTATGTGGAAAGTAGATAACTTTGTTTTGTTCCCAATTTTAGTGAAATTGCCTTGAGTTCCTCTTCATTTAAGTTGATGTTGGTTAGGAGCTTGTTGTAAATTACTTTTATTATGTTAAGGTATATCCCTTGTATCCCTAATCTCTTTCAGACTTTTGTCAAGAAGGGGTATTGGGTTTTGTAAAAGGCCTTTTCTTCATCTAATGAAATGATCATATGGTTTTTAACCTTTAGTTTCTTTGTATAGTGGATTACATTTATTGATTTATATATGTTGAACCATCCCTGCAGCCTGCTTGATAATGGTGAATGATCATTTTGATGCATTCTTAAATTTAATTTGCAAGTATTTTATTGAGATTTTTTTCATCTATGTTCATAAGGGAAACTGATTTGTACTTTTCTTTCTTTGTTAGGTATTTATGTGGTTTAGATATCAGGGTAACTGTGGCATCACAAAATAAACTGAATAATGATTGTTCTGTTTCTATTTTGTGAAATATTTTGAGGAATATTGGAATGAACTCTTCTGTTAATATCTGGTAGAATTCTTTGCTAAAATGATCTATTCATGGACTTTTTGTTGTTGTTGTTGTTGTTAGACTTTTAATTAGTGCTTGTATTTCACTATGTTGGTTTAAATTGCTTATCTGATCTTGGTTTAACTTTGGTAGATGGTATGTGTTGAGAAAATATTTATAATTATTTCATATTCTTAAAAAACCTTTTTATTGATTCTTTGTGAATTTCACATCATGCACCCCAATCCCATTCATCTCCTCATCCCTTTATATCTACACTCTGCCTTTGCAACCACCCCCAAAAGAAAACAACAACAATAACAGCAACAGCAACTGCAACAGCAGCAGCAGCAGCAGCAGCAACAGCAGCAGCAGTAACAGCAGCAGCAGCAGCAACAACAACAGCAACAGCAGCAGCAATAACAACAACAACAGCAACAGCAGCAGCAATAACAGCAACAAGAACAACAACAACATTTTACCATGGAAACTTCAGTATGGCATGGTGTGTCCCACAGTATACCCTTTTGCCCCACAGCTCTACTTCAAATGGTCTTGTTCGAGGTGTCTGGCTTCTGCTACATTATCAATACTGAATTCTCACTAGGACTCCTGCTAGATAGCTGGTTGTTGCCCTATGTTATGGTTCTGCAGGACCATCCCCTTAATGTGCTGCATAGGTGGTGTAGATGTTGACGTGGGCCAACTCAAAATCCTGGATCTGGGTCTGGGTAGTAGCTGAGTTGTTCAGCCCAACAGTTCTCTGTCTTTGCCCAGGAGAGGAGTGGGGCCAACTCTCTTTCCTATGGCAACTGGCAAAGGGTTCACACAACCAGGGCCAGCTCTCCAGCATTGCCTCAGTGAGGGGCAGGAGAGCCCTCTGGCTCTCATGCCCTTTGGGTTGGCTCTCCTACACCCATGTCACCAGTACCATCTCTACTGTACTGCTCAGGCAAGGAAAAGGGGCTGCTTTCTTGAGTAGTGTAGCTGTTGAGTGGCTAGGACAGCTCTGTGCAGTCCTTGAACATCAACATGGTCCCAGATGGCAGCCTACATGGCCTTTGGTGGTAACACTGCCCATGGACATTAATGTGATTTAAGCTTTACTAGTGTTTCTCTTTCAAACCTGGCTGCCTTTGTTTTTGGAGCATTGATGGTTCAAGAACTGAACCATCATCTTGGCAGATTTTTCCTTGATGAGTATGTAGAATCCTTCCCCATATATTTTGATTAGTTCTGGTTTGATGTCTATTGTGTTAGATATTAGAACAGCTATACCAGCTTTATTTCTCAGGTCCATTTTCTTGAAAAATCTTTTACGCCTGAAGTATTATCAATTAACTTTGATGTTGAGGTGTGTTTCTTAGATGTAGAAGAACGATGGAACCTGTCTCATGTCTGTTTTATTAGTCTGTGTCTTTTTACCTCTTATTCTATTGTGATTGAAATTTTTTCTGAGTATAGTAGTCTATGTTGGCATCTATGGTCTCTGAGAGTTTGTAGAACATCAGTCTTTTTATCTTATAGTTTTTAATATTCTTTCTTCGTTCTGTACATTTAATGTTTTGATTATTATATGTCATGGGGAATTTCTTTTCTGGTCCAGTCTATTTGTTGTTCTGTATGCTCCTTGTACCTTGATAGGTCTCTCTTTAGGTTAGGGAATTACTATTACTCTTCTATTAAGATATTTTCTGTGCCTTTGACCTGATTTTCTTCTCCTTCCTGTATTTTTATTACTCTTAGATTTTCACAGTATCCTAGATGTTCTAGTTCTGTGCCTTAAGGTTTTTAGGTTTAACATTTTTTGATGGAGCTATCCAGTTCTTCTATTTTGTCTTCAATGGCTGAGAATCTCTCTTCTCTTTCTTGTGTTTTGTTGGTGAGGATTGCCTATGAGTTTCCTGTTTGAATCCCCAAATGTTTCAGTTCCAGATTTCCCTCAGTTTGGGTTTTCTGTATTGATTCTATTTCTACTTTCAGGTCTTCAACTCTTTTATTCATTTTTTCTACTGATAGTTTGAGTTTTCATAGCTTTCTGTAAGAGATTTATCCATTTCCTCTCTAAAGGCCTCCACCACATTCATAAGGTCCTTGTCTTAAGGTGCTTCAGCTATGTTGTCTTGCTCACAGCCTGCTGCAATGGGACTGCTGAGACTATGGAGATGGATTATCCTCTCTGATATTGTTTACATTTTTATTCAGGTGGCTTGGTATCTGGTTTGGGATGGTTGTGTGTGTGTGTGTGTGTGTGTGTGTGTGTTCATGTGGAGGCCAGAAGTCAACCTCAGATACATGTGTGTACCATGCACACACATGAAGATTAGAGGATAGATTGATGCCCTCCTCAGATTTCACCTTTGTTTGGGAGACAGGGTCTCATTACCATGTGTATGCCAGGGGTCCAGAAGCATCTGGGGGTTTCTTTGTCGGTGTCCCACATCTTGCCATAATAGCACTGATTGTGGATATGTGCTTCTGTGCTCAGATTTTCATGGATATGATGATCCAAATTCTGCTCTCCATCCTTATGCAGCAAATGCTTTTTCCACTGAGCCAGAGTCTTTCTTCTCCAGTGTAGCAAAATCAGTGAATGATAAGGAATTTTGTGCAGTTCTTAGAATCCTGGGTTACCAAGGACTCTATCTGCACTGTTTTCATGGTGTGTGTGTGTGTGTGTGTGTTCTTTGTCCAGTAAAACAGACAGCTAGGTCACATGGTGTAAAATCTGGTGGTGTACAACCCCCCTGTTTTATGACAAGGCACAAAGGAGGAACCATGATTCATTAGGCTCAAGGAGGAATGGCAGGTGAAAGGGCAGGTGTTTGGTTTAAAAAACTGTTTTTATGGGTACATGGTTTGTCAAATCTGACATAAAAATGTTCCATGAGCCAACTATTGCTGTTAATTTCATCAGTGTCCCTCTAGATCTATTCTAAGCACTTACTGTGGTAGTTAGTGTCAACTGTCAACTTGCTGGGTCCCCCTGGCCTCTGGCGCCATTTGTGGGGGATTATCTGGGTTGGGTTAGCTTCTGGCCAGGCATAGGCAGAATTACCTTGACTAGTTAATTGATGTAGAAAGGCCTGTTTTGGTTGTGGATGAGGCTGTTCCCTAGGCAAGGGTCTTCACCTGTGTAAAGTGGATAGACTAAGCTGAGCACTAGCATGCATTTGTATCTCTGTTTTTTGCCTTCAGACAGACACAAGGTGACCAGGTCCCTTGGGCTCCTGCTGGTATGACTTCTCCTTCATAATAGACTGTCATTTGAAACATACTTCCCACTCTATGTCACCCTAGGTCCTCTGTCCTGTGCTAACTTTTGCACCAGATCTTAGAGACTATTCAATACTGCTATAAAGAGGAGCACCCTCTACAAAGATAAGCACCTCTTACAAAGAGGAGCACCCCCTACAAAGAAGAGCACTAACTACATAAGTCTGTCATTGTCAATTTTAATTCTTAGGTAATGCCTTGCTCTTCAGTGTTATAAGCAGTGTTGCGAATAATCCTTATAATTATAGCATCTCATACAAGTTCAAGTATGATTGGAGGATAACTTTTTTTTTCCAGTGTAATTTCTAGGTCACATGGTATGTACATTTTTAACTTTAAAAGTTTGTGCCAAATTGCTCTTCAGAGCTGTTTATCCATTTATCATCTCACATGCAATTAAGAGAGTGGATGTTTCCCCACAATCTTGATGCCACAGCTTGTTATCAAACATTTTGATTTTTGCCAGTTAAAAATATACTGCTATAGTTTACATTGGTGTTAGCGTGGGTGAGCATATTTTTGTGTGTTTAAAAGCCACTTATCCATTTTCCTTAGCTGAAAGCAACTTGGTTTACTTTTCTATTAAGTTGTTGGTTATCTAATATTATTATTGTTATTGTTATTTTGAACCTGGGACTTCACACTTGTTGGGTGAGTCCCACCACTAAGTCAGAGCCTTAGCATGTTCATGGTTGTTTAATATACTGATTTAATTTTAGAAAACGACCATTTCTTCTGGTTCACTCGGTTTCTAAGGATCTTTTGAAAGTTTTTTGAGATTGAAGAAATGGCCCAGCGGTTAAGAGCACTTGTTGTCTTGGCAGAGGATCATGGTTTAATCCTTGGTGCCTACAAAAAGAGGCTCACACGCACAATCACCTGTAACTACAGTCCCAGGGATCTGACACCCTCTTGTGGCCCTGTGGGCACATATGTACATACATTCACACAGACACATAAAAAAAATCTGAAAACTTCAGTTTTTTAAAGTCAGAAAATACTTGTTTAAATATATGTTATGTGTGGATTGTGATTTAAAATACCTCCAAATGTTTTGTTTTTCAGGATTTTAAAAAAATTATTTCCACCCCTTCTTTTAATATTTTAATGGTTCCATTATTTTATACTTAAATCTTTGATCCATCTGGAATTTGTTTTACTGCAAGGTGTGAAATGCGGCTTTGGTGAATCTCCCCAGATGGCTTCCCGCTTGTTATCCTTTATGGAGTAATCTGTCTTTCCCCCTCGGATATGAGCACGATGGTGCTATGGGCTAACATCATGAGAGAATGTGGGGCTGCTTCTGGACTTTGTATTTGATCATCCTCTGCCCTTTGAGGGGTTTCATTTGATTTTTTAGACATCTCTAATGCTTTTTCCCTCAAGTCTTCCCAAGCAGAAGGGAGGCAGTTTCTGTTCAGTGGCGGCCCCTATTTGAGAGTAAATTCAGACCTGAGATGGAGACTAATTGGAAAGAAGGTCATGGGGTTAGGGAATTCCTCCCATCTATTAGGTGCAATCATATTTTCCCTCGGGATTTCGGAGGTTTCAAATTGCAGCACTGGAGAGTCAGAACGGAAAATGAATTGACCTCCTGTCTCAGAGAGAGACAGATGGTGACAATAATGATAATATCTGTGATTATAAACTGCTGTCCCCGTGGCAGTAGGCAGTTTAAATAGGTTATTTCATTGATCCTTAGAGCAACTGATAAATTAACATTTTTATTCTCAGATTGCATAAAAGGGAAGTGGAGTAGATATGAAGTGGAGAAAGGACTTGGCTCAGGGAAAACTGATTCCAGACCTATTTGCTCTGTGATTTTTTACATCGTGCTGGGCATCAAACTCAGGTCTTCCTGCCTGCACTGTGAGCCATTTCCCTAACCTCCAGGGTGACTTCACTGTGTGTCTTGTGCCCAAAATCTTGCATTGCAGAGTTATAGAATTTGGGATTTGGAATCAGCATTGCCCAATTTTAGAAGTTTTTTTTCAGAGAAACAAGATTGGAGAATTTTTATATGGCATATTCCAATGTTTCTATATCCACAAATTATAGAAGCTATTAGTGTGTGTTCTTGAAAACTCAATATTTAATCCTAGAAGTTTCCCCTTGTAGATGGTGCATTAAGCAAACAGTTTCTTTTTTTTTTAAAGATTTATTTATTTATTATATGTAAGTACACTGTAGCTGTCTTCAGACACTCCAGAAGAGAGCGTCAGACCTCATTTCAGGTGGTTGTAAGCCACCATGTGGTTGCTGGGATTTGAACTCTGGACCTTTGGAAGAGCAGTCGGGTGCTCTTACCCACTGAGCCATCTCACCAGCCCCAAACAGTTTCTTATTAAATGAATTTGACACAGCAGTGAGAGAAATAGCTTACAGATAGACCGCAAACAGCATGTGGCCAGAATCAGGCATACAGAATATGTCCACTTGTTTGAAATTCTAGACCATACAAAATGAGCATACCAGGGCAGAGGTCAACTGGGAAGTCGAGGGAAGCACTTCCAGGGTGTGATGATTTCTATAGGTTGGTAGTGGTTTGGATTATACAGACTGTTGAATGATCTATTCCTAGAGATGTGAACACTTGTCTGCTCAGACACAGTACCAACAACATACCAACATGATGCTTCCATCCAAGTCCAACTTGGTGAACCAATGAATTTTCTGGGCTTACTTAAAAAGCATGGGTAAACTCTGGAAATCAGTCTGGCGGTTCCTCAGAAAATTGGACATAAAACTACCGGAGGATCCAGCAATACCTCTCCTGGGCATATATCCAGAAGATGTCCCAACCGGTAAAAAGGACACATGCTCCACTATGTTCATAGCAGCCCTATTTATAATAGCCAGAAGCTGGAAAGAACCCAGATGTCCCTCAACAGAGGAATGGATACAGAAATTATGGTACATTTACACAATGGAGTACTACTCAGCTATTAAAAAGAATGAATTTATGAAATTCCTAGCCAAATGGATGGACCTGGAGGGCATCATCTTGAGTGAAGTAACACAATCACAAAAGAACTCACACAATATGTATTCACTGATAAGTGGATATTAGCCCAAAACTTAGGATACCCAAGATATAAGATACAATTTACTAAACGCATGAAACTCAAGAAGAATGAAGACCAAAGTGTGGACACTGTGCACCTTCTTAGAATTGGGAACAAAACACCCAGGGAAGGAGTTACAGAGACAAAGTTCGTAGCTGTGATGAAAGGATGGACCATTTAGAGACTGCCGTATCCAGGGATTCATCCCATAATCAGCTTCTAAACGCTGACACCATTGCATACACTAGCAAGATTTTGCTGAAAGGACCCAAATATAGCTGTCTCTTGTGAAACGATGCCGGGGCCTAGCAAACACAGGAGTGGATGTTCACAGTCAGCTATTGGATGTATCACAGGGCTCCCAATGGAGAAGCTAGAGAAAGTACCCAAGGAGCTAAAGGGATCTGCAACCCTATTGTTGGAACAACATGATGTACTAACCAGAACCCCGGAGCTCTTGTCTCTAGCTGCATATGTATCGAAAGATGACCTAGTCGGCCATCAATGGAAAGAGAGGCCCATTGGACTTGCAAACTTTATATGCCCCAATATAGGGGAATGCCAGGGCCAAAAGAATGGGAATGGGTGTGTAGGGAAGTGGGGGGCGCTATGGGGGACTTTTGGGATAGCATTGGAAATGTAATTGAGGAAAATATGTAATAAAATATTAAAAATTAAAAAAAAAAGCATGGGTAAAGGGTTCACAAAGAGTCACCTCATCATGGATGATAACATCTCCACAACTATAGTCTATAGAGAGTAAGTACTCAGTGAAGTGAAGCGGCTACCACCTGTGCACTCTATCAGCTACTGAGAGTAGAAGACAGGTAGAATTGTGTTCAGCTGGCAGGGAGCTGCAGGGGGTGAAGCTGAGGTCTCAGGGGAGAATCTGATGGTCCTCCCCACTCCCTCCTTCTGAGATGAGATGGGAGGGATCTCAGGACGTTTTGTAGATGGTTAAAGCTGCTCTGATGGAGATGGTGATGGCCTTTGGGCACAGAAGATGACTTTCTGCAACGTTGATTGATACACACTGATAAAGCCTGGATCTGGAATGCCCCTTAAATCCTCATGTGCTACAGTCCTGTCTGAGGCACTATAGGGGCCAGGAGCCCTCTGAGAGATGAGGCCTGATGGAAGACTTTGAGTCATCAGGGTGTACCTTTAAAGAAGACTGGGAATTACATCATCCCATTCTTACTCCTCTTGGCTGCCATGACAGCAACAGCGTGGCCATCTCATGTGTTCCCTGCCATGAGGTGCTCCCTGCCATGCGGTGCAGTGTCTCTAGGTTCAACCTAATGGGGTCAAACAATCATGCAGTGATAACTTCATAACCGTGAAGTCAAACAATCTCTTCTTCTTTATAAGTTGATCATCTCAACTATTTTGTTACAGTAACAGAAAGCTAGGACATTTGTCCAATTTGTATATATAAGCTGTGTTTGAGTCTATTTAACTTGCATCCAGCAGTCTGTAAAAATACCAATGAGATACTTTTATATCAATGCTTTATACAGCATTATTTCCAATTACTAAGTTATGGAAACAACTGGTACATTGGACAGCAGAGGATTGGGCTCTGTACAGTCAGTAGCATTACTTTCCATACAAAGAACAATGAACTTAACATCATTGTAGGAGAAAGGATGTAGCTGGAGACAACCATAGTAAGCAAATATTGTCTATTTCCTTTCATATATGGTTTCTATATTTTATCTGGATAAATAAGTCATGAATTTGTATGTGACATAAAAGTAAGAAAACTATGGGAACAAAGGTTACTAATGGAAGGGATGAGAAAAGCGTGAGAAGGGAGTTCTCAACATATGCCATGCACTTGTATCAAAATGTCCTTGTGTAATACATGTGATATCATGTTCAATGATGATATAAGATGAGAAAAATTAAAAGTTATCTACCAGAGCTGGGGCTAGGACATAAACTTTAGATCAAAGTTATTAACATATTGCAACTGTTCTGTCAGGGACAATCTCTGATAGCCATGCTTCCAGTTTTGAATGAGTTTATTAAGCATGTAGGAAGCAAAAATCAAACGAATGGTAAGCAGCACACAGATAACCCCATTAGATCAGGTGCTTATGACATCCTGAAGGACTGACTGGAGGAGGCTGAATGAGAGAGCAAGCAGAGGTTTAACGCCAAGTAGCCAGCAGCAGATGGGCACCACCATCAAGCTGGGTGCTTATGACCTCCAGTAGGAACACTGTAGGAGCCCCTGAAACAACCAAGCTGGAGCTCTTGTCAGATCTCCAGGCAGAGAAGAGCATCCTCTGTCTTCTCTGTGGGTGAGAGGCTGGCTTCTCATTTCCATACAGACATTTTTATGCCATGGGATAAACAATAGTAACTGCCATTGGAATGGCTTACCTCCTAACTGCTCTCCAGGGCACACTGTTATTATACCCTTAGCTGTTTGTTACCATTCCTTCCTGTTACAGGCCAGGGTGGCCAGCCTGCCAGCGGTCAGAGAGCCTCAGAGGACAATTGCAAAAACATGCTTGAGTTTGAAATGAGAGAGTCCTTTTGTCTCTCCACATCTGTGTTCAATAAGTACAAAGAGGGTATGACATTTTACTAATATAATTTAAACTATACCAACTTAGACGAAGACTTAGACGAAGACACTCAATACAAAAATCTATAAACAGATATTGAGGTTTAGTTAACTAAAGTTGTGTTGAAATGTTTATCAGGAAGTATACTGAGGTCCATAGTGTACTTTGAAGTGACTAAGGGTAAGAGGGATTGATGGGTGGATAGAGGCAGGGAAAGATGGGTGAATTGTGATGTGTCAAACTTAGTAAACTGTTAATGAACCTGGATACATCTGTATTTAAATGTTTCACAATAAAACCTTAGGAAAATCAGTAAAGGAAAACCAACCTGATAGTTTGACACATCATGACCAGTCACACTGGCTTTCCTAGACCTACCACACTTGGGCAGGGTCTGGTTTTGGGCACCTCCTTTTGAAAAGCTTTGATGCTTGTTTTGTCTCTTTCTTCTGTATCCCACCACCACCTGGTGCCTGTCATTCAGCAGGTTGATTATAAGGGCATTTCTCTTGCAGCTGCCAGCTCCTTGTTCTTCACCCACCTTGTCCCAGGCTTGATAGATCTGGCACAGCTCAGTGAGTGAGGGTATGAGGAAATCCATCACCTGATGACATCATTAACATCTGTCTAGCTCGATCCAGCTGAGATAAAAAAGCTCAGTCCAGCCTCCTGCTCATTAATCAAGGGAAAAGAGGAAAACCATTTTAGTGACACAGCTCTAAGGAGACTAAGGTCCCTTTGTTAATCCATCTTGCTTCTCTGGCATTCTCTCTTCACATGGCATGTAAATGCCCAGGGAGTAAAGATTAGCCCAGAGCAGACCCTTCCCCAGAGCGTTAGTTTTATGGAGGAGTGTTTTCAGGTTTCCGTACTGTGCCTTGTGCTGCTAGAGTATGCAGAACCTTCATCAAATAGCAGAGGCCATGTGAGTGTCTGTGTCTGTGCTCAGTCAGTGTCCACCCTATACCCTGGCTGTGTTCAGAGAAATAGGGGCTATGTGTGACCCAGAAGTTCCAGAATTCTGGAGGAGCTTCTAAAACCTGTAGGCAGAAAGGAATGGGGGGCATATTTTCTCTCGTCACCTCTCAGCACACTTTCTAATGCAGCACCTCTTCAATAATTTACTAAGGCATTTTATTATTATAATAATTGCTAAGACAGTGATATGGACAAATGAGAGAAAGCAAAGGTCAGCCCTGTTATTGTGTGACTGACACATCAGAGGTTGAACCTCAAGATGCTTCAAAGTTTCAGTCAAAGGTATCACCTTTTGATTTCCCCTCCACCCCCGTGCTTGCTAAGTTATTGGCTAGAATATTCATTCTTCCTCCTTGGAGGACAGAAATGCTTCTGTTCTCCAATGATGTCATGTTTTTAACTTCCTTTAGCTAATGCAACATGAGCAGAAGTGACCTGGGCCACTTCCAAGCAGAATATTTAAGAATCACATTCCAGATTGCAGCTGCTCCAAGGAGAAGACCTGTGGAGATGTGGAGTACAGCCGTAGTTGACCCCAATGAATGCACATCAGGATGAGACAGTGCTTGGTTACTGATCAGTCACTGAGCTATGGGGGGCATTTATAACTGCAGCAACACCTAGTCTACCCTAACCGATACATCCCTAACAGGTATGGGAACTCTTATGGCCAAAACACAACCTTCTTTTTTTTGTTGTTGTTGTTTTTTTGTTTGTTTGTTTTGTTTTTGGTTTTGTGTAGCTCTGGCTGTCCTGGAACTCATTCTGTAGACCAGGCTGGCCTTGAACTCAGAAATCCACCTGCTCTGCCTACCAAGTGCTGGGATTAAAGGCATGTGCCATCACTGCCCGGCTTAAGACACAACCTTCTTGACATGAAATGAAATCTTTCTCCATAAAATTGTTAAATGTGGAATAAAAGGAATTACACGGCATTAAATATTCTAGGTAAATTTAGGATCAGGCAATAAAACAATAATTTTGTGGGGGCTAGAGAGATGGTTCAGTGCTTAAGAGCACTGACTGCTCTTCCAAAGGTCCTGAGTTCAATTCCCAGCAACCACATGCTGGTTCACAGGCATCAACAATGTGATCTGATGCCCTCTTCTGGTGTGTCTGAAGACAGCTACAATGTACTTATACACATTAAATAGTAAATACATACATATATACATAAATCTTTTTAAAATAAGAATAATTTTGTGTTGAGAGCTGGCTGCTTAGGAAAGACATGGTGTGGGTTGGCAGGGATGGAGTGACTTTTAGGTGCAAGAGATAATGGGGCAATATGAAACAGTGGTCCAGTGTTCAACAGGCTGACCCTGAGGGCTAGGCTTATTCTTTCATCAGCTGTGTGAATTTGAATAAAGCCCTTGGCTTCACATACCCTTCCATCATTCCTGTTAGAATTGTGAACCAATTCCATCATGAGGAATGATCAGATCGGTTGTAAGATCAGGGTGGTGGCTTCAAAACTCCATCTCTTCTCCTTCTTCTTCCCATTCCTCCTCTTCTCCTCTTCTTTCTCCTTGTTTAATCTTTATTGGCTTGACCAAAGAGGAAGGTGGAGACTAGCTATAATGTGAACAAAGACAAATGTGTGGCAGAGTAGTGTACATACTTGTGTAAGAATATGGGTTGAATAGCTAGTTTTGTAGCTATCAGTGTGTGTTAACTGTGATATCTGCTTGCCACATGTCAACTGATTTATAAAAGATGATCAGGGTTTCTCTCACTGATAAAGTCACAATGAGGTGAACACCATGATGTTGCGTTGCCCACACTGAACTGAAAGACATGAAGACTATTCAGCAAGAGGTTATAAAAATTCAGCTTTTACTGTTTCCTATTAAAGTTCACAGATTCCTTAGGATCTTGTAGGCATCTGCAGACCCCAGGGTAAGAACTCTTGCCGCAGGGATTTTCTGAGATGGTCACATCCCCTCTGAGCCTCAGTGTTTCCACTGGGAAGTGTATGCTTACTCTTAGAAGAGTGGGCGTGGGCTTCTGTTACTTGAAGACAAACAGCCCAGTGGAGCCTTGGTTGGCTGGACAATAGATTTGCATTAACATCAGAAGGGGAAGGAACAACTTTCTGTCTTTTTTTTTTTTATCCCTCAAATCTCTTGATTTGATGAAAACAAGGGAGACGAGGACAGAGGATCTGAATGAGAAGATATGCTGAGCTGCAGCTTGGAAGACCAGAATGGAAGCCATCAGCATTCCTGACAGAACAAAACCAGCTTGCAAATTTGGAGAAAGAGTCATTGGAAATAGTGTTAAAACATGTAAAGGAATGCATAACTTTAAGGAGCTCTTACTTCATGCCAAGAATGTTCAGCTTTGTCCTCACCCATACTGCTATAATTCTCACAATATCTCTGTGCTAGTTCCTTTCCTTGTTCTGGGATAAACCATCTGACTGAGTCAACTTATTGGCAGAGTCATTTATTTGGGCTCAGTTTCTTGAAGGTGAATGTGATGATCGGGCCTTGAATTAGATGTAGTTCAATCAAGAAGCTGCTCTCAGCTTGGTGGAACCCCAGACAGGCTTTCCCCTTTAGACCTATGTAGGCCACCTGAGGTAGCTGGTCACGTTTCGTTGCATCTGCAGTCAGGAAACAAATAAATAGCAAGTGGGACTATGCTACAAACCTCAAAGCCAAGCCCTAGAGACCCACTTCCTCCAATGAATTTTCACCTCCTTAGAGTTCCACCTCCCAAATAAGCAGCACCACCCAGGAATTCAGCATAAACACACTAGTCTATGGGGGACATTCCATCAAATGCACAACAAACCTTAAGGCTGAGGGTGCACTGGCCAGTTTTATATCAGTGATCACAAGCTAAAGTCATCTGAGAGGAGGGAACCTCAAAGAAGAAGACGCCTCCATAAGATTGGGCTGTACACAAGCCTGTAGGGCATTTCCTTAATTAGTGATTGATGGGGACAGATCTAGTCCACTGTGAATGGTTCCATCCCAGGGCTGGTGGTCCTGGGTTTATAAGAAAGTAGACTCATCAAGCCAGGGGGAACAAGCCAGGAAGCAGCATCTCTCCATAAACCCTGCATCAGCTCCTGCCTCCAGGTTCCCACCCTGCTTAAGCTCTGTCCTGACTTCCTTTGATGATGAACAGAGATGTGGGAGTGTAAGCTGAAAGATCTCTTTCCTCCCCAACTTACTTTCTGATCATAGTGTTTCATCGCAACAATAGAAACCTAACTGGGTTTTCAGTTGCCTCCATTTTAGTGGTGGAAAAGCATAGACTTTGTTGAGGTCTATCCTCAAGATCACCCAATCTGAGTGACACCTGAGAGATGTATGCTTAGTTTCCAAGCCTTTCTTCTTTCTTCTTTCTTGTCTGTTGCTGTTTCTTTCCCACTGCATTTAATTCATAAGCAGGGAGACATTAGTATCTTTTGTTAAGTACCACTACATTCTGCAAGCTTAAGAAACTTGGCTGAAAGCACCATGGTGCCTCTTCAGAGATTGGAGAAAGGTTGAGTGGTATCATGCCATTTGGGGACAGTCCCTCATCACACTCCTTCTAGGTTATCAAGGCAAGCAAGATCTGTCCATCTTTGAGAGCTGTGTGGAAACCCTTCCCTACTCTGCTTGAAATATCTGCACTTGAACAAATATCTTCCTGGTTCTTCTCAGCTTTTCTCTGAACTATTTGCCCTAAAAATACACTTTGACATTATGCACAAACATCGAAGAGACATTTATTTGGTCCTGACCTTTGTACGGTTTCTGCTAAAAGAGATTTGGTGACACACAAATGGGACTGAATTATTTATAGGTCCAAGGGGAAATCAAAGTTGCTTTTATCCCTATTGAAAGTGTATCAGAAGGCGAGAGAGTGCCAAATTAGCTTTGGCTTCTCTCAGAGGGAATCCAGCTAGACCCAAAGGTGCTTATTAAAGTTGAGGGTGCCATTAATGACTGGCTCATTGGAAATCTCCACAAGTTGGGTCTGTTGTTCCTTTTGAACACCTTGCCAGGAGATAAGTCTGTATCCTTCCTGATAGGAAGTTTGTAGGATAAACATAGCAGACAGAGGTGGGTTTATAGGCTCAGTGCACTCTCTGGCTGTTGTTCACTTATGAATTTATAATATTGACAAATGCTGATTGGGTATGTATTTAGTGCTGGAAAATTTAGGTTTCATGAGTTCATTAAAAATTTGATAAGATTTACTCTTTAGCGTGCGTGCACGTGTGTGTGTGTGTGTGTGTGTGTGTGTGTGTGTGTGCATGTGTGCATGTGAAGAGGCCATAGAAGTTCCAGGCAGTTGAGAGCTGCCCTGCTCGAGTGCTAGGAACCCAATTCTGGATCTAAAGCAGAAGTTCCTGCTCTTAACCACAGAGTCATCTCTCCAGCCTCATGAACTCATTTTAAACAAGGATTTAACAAATACTCAGTTTTTGTCTTTTCTTGGCTTGTTGTTTCAGATGTGACAATTGATGTAGCAAGGCTGATGTGGTCCTTTACGGGTGACACACTAGTCCTTTTTCCAGGGAAGCAAAGATAACGAGTGGGCAAGGATCAAGAAGACTCTCCTCTTCTCCCTTCTCTTCCTCCTCACCAGCAACACTACCACTATCACTCATGTTTATTGAATATTTTTAATCGGTCATACCTCCCATGTGTGCATGTGTGCATAGGTCAGGTATGAGGAGGGCAGAATTCCATTTTAGGTATCTTCTTTTATTATTCTTTAATTTTTTGAGACAGGTTCTCTCACTGAGCCTGGAGATGACATTTCTCCTCCCCAGCCTAGAGTTAGAGAAGTGCGCTCCTGCTCCTGCCTTCCTATGGGTTCTTGGGATCTGAACTCAGGCCCTCATACTTGCACAGCGGTCACTTTCTGACTGACTGACTGGTCTGTCCATCTCATCCAATACTATCTTGTCCTGTGCTAAATAAGATAGCCCACACGCTCACTCATTGAGGCAAGACTTATTAAGACAACCCACGTTGCATAGAGAATGAAACACACAGTTTAAGTAACTTACGTGGAGAGCCAAGTCTTGGGATTTGGGGACTGGGCTCAAATCAAGGTAGTCAGTGTACCAGGTAGCTTAGATAGAGGGATGTATAAAGGCTATAGGCCCAGAGGCATCAGGAAGTCAGAGATAGGGAATCTAAAGTAGGCCTAAATGGAAGACAAGAAGGAAAAGCTATTGATTCTCCCCGAAGTCCATCTCCTTAGCTTCCAAGACAAGGTCTTAAGAGGAATGGAGGAGAAGTGTTAACCATAATGTCTTCTCTGAGGACCCAGGGGTGAAGCTGAGTAAGGAACTTAAACAAATACCTTTTGAAGGAATAATGAAAACAGTGTTATGGAATAGCAAAATAGCATCTCTGTGTTAATATTCATTGAATTCTCATCAGGTCGTAGGAATTGTGAAAGATGTTTAACTGGGACTGGGAGCTGGCTCATTGAGGATCTGAGATTGAATCTCCAGAGCCTATGAACAATAGTTATTTTTTGGTCAGTTTGCTACAAACCTAGACATATCTGGGGAGAAGGAGTCTCAACTAAGGAATTGCCTTTGTCAAGTTAGCCCATGGGGATGTCTGTGGGGGTATTCTTTTGTTGCTGATTGGGGTGGGAAGGCAAGCAGATGCTCTGAGTTGTATAAGAGAGTTAGGAAGAAAGCTAGTAAGCTGTGTCTCTACATGGTCTTTGATTGAGTTCCTATATCCAGTTTCTGCCTTGAGTTCTTACTTTGGCTTCCCTCAATGATGGACTGTAACATGTTAATCCAAATAAACCCACACTCCAGGTGTTTTTGGTCAGTGTCTTATAGAAGTTAATTTAAAAACAGCTGGGCATGGTTGTTTGCATCTGTAATCCAAGCACTCATATTGGGAGATATGAGGTAGAGAGAGATGTCTGTCAGTGGGTAACTAGGGAGCCTGTTTCAAACAAGGTGAGGAGATCAAGGCTAATCTCTGACCTTCACATACATGCCACATAAGCACCTACATGTATACACATGCACACACACTCACACATGCACAATGCATGTATGCACAACAAATATTTCTAAAATAAAGATGTTTTAGTTATTAACAAACTTATGAGGAGCAATTAAGTCTCCATCTCACTGTATCAAAAATAAATTGCAGCTAGATTAAAAAAGAACTATCTGCAAAATATAAACACATTTAATACACTTCTCTATGAACAGAAGGCCAGAGGAACGTGAGGAAAAATTTACAGAAGATGATGGATGAATTTCACTTTTCTTCATAGTTTTCTTTGTAGTTACTTTTTTCCCTATAGTCTAGCCAAGTAACTTTGAAACCAAGAAATGCACAATAGATCCCCTTCTCTCCACTTTTCTCTCGGTGTGTATGTGTGTACTAACATGTGTCTTCTTATGTGTGCAGGTACACTTCTGTGTGTATAGGGTACATCACAGTCACATGTGTACAGGTAGAGGCCAAAGGTCAACCTCTGGTGTCCTCTCTCCATTTCTCTCTGTCTCATTTCTGTCTCTGTCTCTCACATCTTTGTCTCTGTCTGTTGGTCTGTCTGTCTCCGTCTTTCGTGGCACTCCCTGGTGATGCCAGGTTGCTGGCCAGAGCACACCCCCCCCCCAATCTGGATGCTGTTGCCTTTACAGTGGTGAGATTACAGGTGTGAGCCACCACAGCTGGCTTTTATGTGGGTTCTAGGGATCAGACTCAGTTCCTCCTGCCCATGAATTAGGCTCTCGGCCTATTGAGCCATTTCCCTACCTCAGTCCCCTCTCCCCTGTCTTTAACTCCCGTTTCTGTTCCAGTCACCACTAGCCACCCTCTTCAGTCTCTTGCCCTTGCAGCTCCTCTCCCAGGCCCAGAAACCCCAGACTCCTCTACCACTCAGTTCCACCCAAAGCCAGACTGTCCTCGAGTGCCTCAAACACCCGAGGCTCGCCCAGCTCTGGCTTCCAAGAGCAGCAGGAATCATCCACTGCTGTTTGGTGCTGTCTCATCCATTTTTAGCCCTCGCTGTGGGCTTCTCAGGCTCTCTTAATATGTAAGAACCACTTTACTTTTTAGCTAGAGACTTCTTGAATTTTTCTCCAGTAATTTTACTGTAATATTTACATCTCAGCTGAATTGCTATAACTCACCCAGAGCACATACAATATAGTTCAAATGCATGCCCCAAATTTAAAGACTTGTTACCCTTCCCCTCCCCCGGATGAAGATGGAACCTAGGGTTTTGCCCATATTTAATGACTGGATTTAGAATTATTGTGGAAACACACCTCTGGAAGTGTTCATGAGAGTGTTTCCAGAAAGGCTTAACTGAAGAGGAAGGACCCGCCTTGAATGTGGGTGCCACCATTCCACAGGCTTGGGTCAGGGGCTGACTAACAACCAGCAAATGCTCTGAGATCCTGCAATGATCTCTGACAGGGCCTGCAACAGGACCAACTCCTTCACACTCCTGCTTCGCACATGGATGCCCAGCATGTTGGACTGTCTCTCAATCTATGAGCAAGATAAGCCCTTCCCCGCTTACGTTACTTTCGGCAGGTATTTTGTTATAGTGATGAGAAAAGTAGCTAGAACCATAGACAAACACTCTGCGCCCCTGACCCATGTGTTGGGGTCTAATGAAATACTGATATGGACCTTATGAAATACTTTTGGGAGATAGGTCTCTCAATTCCGTTCTCCTGGGAGGGGCTGCAGACAAGGAGTGAGTCATGTACTCAGGTGACTTCTTGTGAACCAATCCCCTAATGAATAAAGGAGCCAATCACTGGGCAAGTAGGAGGGACTTTTGGATTGGATGGAGGAAGAGAAGTAGGAGGAGAGAGTGAGAGCCTTTTCGATGTGGAACAGCATGAGGACAAGATGTAGCTACTAGTGTCTCCGGGTTTCAAGGGTAGATAAAGGCTTACAAGATTAAGATTTTAGTTGTTGCGACCTGCGATTGAGTTACCATTGTTTCTAAACTAAATTTTCTATGTGGCGTTTTTCCTTAACACAGAGGCTCGTCTGGTTCCAGAGAGAAATGTACAGTGACAGACCATGGATTTGCCTGATGTACATCACAAAGGCTGTGGGGGACTTGAAATGTTGAGGTTGAGAGATTTTAGAGCTCTAAGTCAGAGAGTCTCCACAAGATAAAAGCAGGTCGGCCATTTCCAACCAGCCCTACAGGGCAGAGAGTTGCTGGACAATAGTGCGGGAAGCCTGCCAGTCATCAAGAGGTTGGTTGCTGGGTGTTGTGGCAGCTGTTATGTAGGGCTGGGGTGACAACAATCTGCCAAGAGAACTCAGGAGCTCTGGCCCAGAGAGACCTCTAAGTTGAAATCACCTGGCTAGAGACATGTGGCTTGCAGTAGTGTGGCAAGCTTGCCAGTCATTTTTAATATTTCCCATAACAGTCTTGTGAAGGCTGACTGGGTCGCAAGAATTTCCAGAGTAACACCAAATGCTGCTCTACACTGTGACTTGGTCCTGGCTCAGCTATTGTTTAGAACACTCATTGCTTCCCCAGCTGAGATAATCTCTCATAAAAATGTGCTCCCTCTGAAATAGGCACCACGGCCCACCCAGGAGTGACACCTCACTGGGCCGTTAGTGCTTCGATTCCATGATGGAGTTTCTCTACCGTTCCATCAAGCTTCTCTGCCTTCTTTGAATTCGATCCTTCTTTCCCATCAGCTGCTGTCTCTGCTGAAATGTCCTTGTACAATGTGGTAGGTCCCCTGCATGGATCATCTCCACCGTGCATTCCCTTCACCCAGGCTAACTGCTTCCCCTTCAGAGCTGGTTTTCTCGTCTTGTACTGTGTTGGCCTGATGGCAGCTCCGAAGCAATAAAAGGGACAGGGATGGCTCCTGCCACTGTTATAATCCACCAAGTCAGCCTACTGAAAGGGTTTCATCATGTTGTTGGCACACACACTCCAGAACATACACAGTACTTAGAGGTTCCCAGATGCTCCAGCAGTTGCTCCTCCCTTGACCCCAGGTCCAAGCTCTGCATCTCCTCCAGGACTCCCAGAAGTGCCATTTGAGTCTGGTGAGTTCTTTTGTGGGGGTTGTTTTGTTATTGTTTTAGACAGAGTCTCACAATGTATACAGGCTGGCCTGGAACTCAGGGCCCTCATGCTTTTGAGTCAAATGCTTTACTGAGCTGTGTCCCCAGCTGCACTTTGCTCTTGAGATCATTTGTGCTGGGGATCATCTTGGGTGACTCTTTGGTTCTTTAATGGCAGAGTTAGAACCTTTTTTGTTTCATTTTTTTGCCCCTAGGTGGATGTGGTCAGACTCCAGTCCTCCCATGTTACTGGGCGTCAGTCATGGGACCTCTGTCAGTTCACCTTCTCTCTCCCGACCGATTCTCCATTCCACCTGCACAGAGGGCCTGACGGACTCCTGGTGGCTGCTTTGCAGGAAGAGAGAGAGAGAGATTTAAGAAGCTGTCGTTTCCTTGAGGAGCCTCTGTACTGGATATCTCTTAGATGATCAATGCTGGCAGAGCCTTAGTGACCAATTTTACTGTATTTGAGTCATCTAACTTCCTTAGACTTTCTTACCTATAGTTTCTGTCACATATATTCTTAATTGATTTTGAGACAGTGTCATGTACCACAGGTTGGCCTCAAACTGACAGTGTAGCTAAGGATACCCTTGAACTTTTGGTCCCTTGCTTTCACCTCCTGAATGCTGAGATCATAGGTACATAGCACCATACCTAACTAACTCAGTTTTGGGACTGGAACCTAGAACTTTGGGCATGCGCCACTAATTGAGCCACACACAAAGCTTCTTATTCCTACTTTAATCAAATCATTATGAAAAATTCGAGCAGAAGGAATAGGCAGTCAGCCTGAGAACTCTTGTACACACTGAAGGGTTTTTGGATCTGAGGTATATTATAACAGGGTGGTCCTGCATAGCCAATTGTACAGTTATAGTTCACCTGATAGCAAAGGTCTGACTGTTTTCATATAAAGGAGATATAGAGATGAATGTCCACACTTAAGAAGGGAGCCTGAGGAGATGATGCAGTCTGTAGATAGTTCTGTAGTCTTACAAAAATAATGTTTGCTTGGCAAGAGGGAAAAGTGGTTCTTAGAGTTCATGTGAAGGACTGAAAGGCTTGAAGACTTCGCTGCTCACTGGACCAGTGCTGACAAAGGAATTGTGGTCTCACTATTCGTGACATTACCCCCACCCCCGCCCCCAATGTAGAGTTGATTTTTTTTCTTTATTTCTTCAGGGAAAACCCATCAGTAGCTTTATAAAAGTATCAATGACCAAGCTGGATTTGCTGCTTAGATCATTTTCAGAAAATGCCTCTCCAATGTTCACTTTGAGGAGAATCAAAGACAGTTTCTCTAAAGTCAAATTTATTGAAATTGTCTAGAGTGGCATTGCTTCTTCTACAAGCTGTTCTGGAGGCCAAGTGTGGGTAACAGGGCAGACTTCAAGGAGACACCCCACCGAGATCAGCAGAGAAACATCTGTCTCTACGTGGAGATCAACTGCTAAAAATACTTCCATATGCTGAGGCCAGTCACCCATGTTGGGGACCTTTCCTCAATAACACCCATGTGACAACTGAAGTCCTACAGTGGCCCAGGAAAAAAAGGAACAAAGGAAATCAGACCACCATCTAGGGTCCCCATGGATGTGAGGCAGAACTTGGTCTTAGGCACATTGTCTTTCATCTGTTGTACCCCTTGCTCCTCCCTAGGGTTGGGATGCGGTGCTGGTTTATGTTCTGTGAGATAAACAGCGCCACACAGTTTTTATGAATAGCAACATTTTCAGCTGAAATCCCAGTGGCCAGTGAGCTCTTTCCTACCGCACTACCGTGGTTAGCATCATGAGCAAAGGATCTCTCTCTTTTTTCCTTTTTTTTTTCTTTTTTTTTTCCAGACAGGGTTTCTCTGTGTAGCCCTGGCTGTCCTGGAACTCACTTTGTAGACCAGGCTGGCCTCAAACTCAGAAATCCGCCTGCCTCTGCCTTCCAAGTCCTGTGATTAAAGGCGTGCACCACCACTGCCCGGCGGCAAAGGATCTCTTAAGTCCACCTCCACCCAAAGCAGCAGGTGCTTGTGGCACCTCCGTGTCATGGTGTTTGTGGTGTTCACATAAACCTAGATGCTTGGGAAAGGGACTCTCAATCCAGGAGTTTCCTTTTATCAGATTGGTTTGTGGGCACATCTGTGGGCATGCCATTTTCTCAATTGCAGATGGCTTTGGAGGGACTAGCCCACTGTGGGCAGTGCCATCCCTGGGCATATGAATGGGCTTGGGCTGTATAAGAACGAGAGCTGAACAAGCCAGGAGAAGCAGTCCAATGAGTTGTGTTCCTCCATGGCCTCTGCTTCAGTTCCTGTCTCCATGTCCCTGTCTCAAGCTTTTGTCCCTGGTTTCACTTGATGACAAACTGCAACTTGTAAGCCAAGTAACCTTTTCCTCCCTGCAACTTGGCTTTGGCCAGTGTTTTATCATAGGAACAGAAAGCAAACTAGAGCTGAAGTTGGCACCAAGAGATGCAGGACCATGGAACAACAGCCAAGGTCACTGGCAGGAGTGGAGTGGAACTGGCCTTAGCCTACAGGACACGTGACTTTGTATGGACACAGATTTTCATTTCTCTTAAGTGAATAGCTAGATGGGCAATTGTTGTGTCCGGCCAGCAGATCACAGCCTGGGTTCTAGCCTGGAAAGGCATTTTGGAAACCTGGAAGAGAAGAGGGGCTAGGCGGCGAGAAAAAAGAATGAAGCTAAGACAAGATTCTGATCAAAGCTCAATTTTACTATTTTCAGACACTCAGTTATAAAGGAAGGGGGAGGGAACCCAATTTCCCGCCAAGTAATCTCGGGGTCCAGTAGCAGGACGAACGTGTGTGTGCCTCCAAGCAACAAAGGCAGGGTCCAGCAGTAGGCGTGGCAGGACGAATGAGCAGGAAGCTCCACCCTTGAGCAAGCAGGTTCAAGCAGGTGGGGGGAGACCACAGGCAATGACTGCATCATAAGTGCATGTGATTGTCAAAGTTGTAGCTGCTACGCTAGGAAGGTAATAGTATATCTTGGTTCTCCCTAATGGCCAGTGACATGGAACACCTTTGTCTGTGTCATGTTATTATATATGTATGAATACACACAGACACACACACACAGACACACACACACACACATATTACTTTAAAAAAGATTATAATTACATTTTCTCCCTTCCCTGTCCTTCAAATCCTCCCATATTCTGTTCTTTGCAGTCTTTGAAATTCATGGCCTCTTTTCTTCATTAACTGTTATTACATGCACATATGTATATACATATATTTCTAAATATAACCTGCTTATTCTGTATAACAGATGTGCTTTTGTTTTATTGTTGTTGTTGTTTTGTTTTTGTTTTTTTGTTTTTTTTTTTCAAGACAGGGTTTCTCTGTGTAGCCTTGGCTGTCCTGGAACTCACTCTGTAGACCAGGCTGGCCTCGAACTCAGAAATCCGCCTGCCTCAGCCTCCCAAGTACTGGGATTAAAGGTGTGCGCCACCACGCCCAGCAACAGATGTGCTTTTAATTTAAGTGTTTGCTAAACTGTTTTTGCTCATTTAAGAAGCATTTTAAATAAACATTATTATTACTGTATGTATAGATATGATGTGTGTGACAGGTGTGCACATACTCGTGTGTGTGTGCGTGTGCGTGTGCGTGTGCGTGTGCGTGTGTGTGTGTGTGTGTGTGTGTGTGTGTGTGTGTGTAGGTCAGAGGACAACACTGTGGAGTCATCCCTTTAATGGATCCCAGGGAATGAAATCCAGATCACCAAGTTTATCCAGTGCTGCCTTTTTCTGCTGAGTCATCTCAGCAGCCTAACTTCCCTTTTTCTGCTGAGTCATCTCACCAGCCTAACTTCCCTTTTTCTGCTGAGTCATCTCAGCAGCCTAACTTCCCTTTGAGTCTTCAGGGTTCCTTAAATGATCTGGACACAAGTCCTTGGTCGGTATCTGTCTCACAAAATCTTTGCTTCAGGTGGTTCTTTTTATTTCTGTAAGGATGTCCTTTGAAGGCATAACATTTTAAACTTGGGCAAGAGCTATGTTTTTGTTGTTGTTGTTGTTTTGTTTTTTCCTGGGTCTTGTTTTTGGTATCATGTCTGAGAAACCCAAGGTTGCAAAGGTTTCATTCTGTTTGTTTTTGTTCTCTTGAGAAATTTCACAGTTTAACATTTTATGCCTAAGCGTGTGATCCATTTTGATTTTTTTTTTGTATATAGGCATGTGAGACATGAATCAATTAAAAGTAACTTTATTGCTTTAAATTATGTATGTGTGTGTGTGTATGTGTGTGTGTGTGTATGTGTGTGTGTGTGTGAATGTCTATATGTAGGTATGTGCACATGAGTGCAGGTGCCTCCAGAGGTTGTGGGAATCTGTAATCTTAGAGAATATAAGATGACCTGAAAGACCTACCCCCCAGAAGGTTGTGTTGAACACTCCCTTCCTGGAATGTCCCAGCCAAATAAGCTTTACAAGAAAGCTAGGCAGGTGACCAAGAATGTTTCAGTTTCCTTTTCTGGTGACTAAGACCTCACCTCACCCAGGGCCATCAATGCTGCTAAAGGAAGGTCATGAAAGACTCTTGCCTCTCTGGAAGGGAGAGGCTAATTACCATTTCTAAAGGGGGGAATGAAAAGGTCAGCTGGGGCCAACAATGGGCTTAAACCAACTCTTGTTGTTATCAAGGCCTACCCTTAAACTGTATAAAAAGTGTGTGCCTAGGAGATTCAGGGTGGCCTCTGCCCCTATTGCAGGATGGCCCCCGGCACACCTGATCAATAAACCTCATTTTTATTGCATCGATCTCCGTCTCTGTGTTTCTGTGAGTGGGACATCCTGGACTAAGGCTCATTGGGTGTTGGGAGCTATTAAGACAACTCTTGATCTCTAAATTGGGCCTCTCCCCCCCCCCCCCCGAGAAGAAAAAGGGGGTCAAAAGCGGACCACCGACACACCAATTCCGAGAATGTTCCAGCCCTACCAATTCCGAGAATGTTCCAGCCCTAAGCCATCACCGATGTCCTGACCACACCCTGATACCACCAAGTTCCTGCTTCCCCGTATAGCTGCCAAAAGAAAGAATTTCGCCGGGCGTGGTGGCGCACGCCTTTAATCCCAGCACTCGGGAGGCAGAGGCAGGCGGATTTCTGAGTTCGAGGACAGCCTGGTCTACAAAGTGAGCTCCAGGACAGCCAGGGCTATAAAGAGAAACCCTGTCTCAAAAAACCAAAAAAAAAAAAAAAAAAAAAAAAAAAAAGAAAGAAAGAATTTCTATTGCCCCCCCTCCCATAAGTACTTATCCTTTTGCTTGTGCATTTAAGCCTTAGACCTTTTTTCAATAGATTTGGGGCTTTGATACATTCCAGAACAGTTTCCGTGTCGTTATTCGTACAAGGCCCTCGTCTCTCTCTACCCCCCATTTGGTTCTTAGGAGGAGGTCCCCTCGTGACCCTCGAATAACTGGACCTGCTGGACGGGTCAATTGGGTCTTACAAGGTCAGAAGAGTTGGATGCCCTGAAACTGGAGTTACAGGTGATTGTAAATTGCTTGATGTGAGTGCTGGGAATTACACTCAGGTCTTTTGAAAACCTTTGAAATGGTAGTTGGTGCTCTTAACCACTGCCAATTTTCCTCTAAGTACTAGATAGACAGGTTGATTGATGACTGTGTTTGAGTCTGCTGTAAGCCTGTTCGTATTCTGAGCTCTGGTTATATTAATTTATGGAGAGAAGTTCCGACTATGATTATGGACTTGTCTATTTTTTGGGACATTTTCTCTGGTTTGGCTTTATAAATTCTGAAACAAAAAATTGTTCTATGTGCTGAACGTTTCATACTGTTATGTCCTCTTGATGGACTGAGCCCATATCTTCATGAGATGAACATACACTCTCTGCAATCCACACTGTATGACTAGCAGTCACCCGGGTTCTCTCCTGGCTGGTGTAAGCATACTGCATCCTTTTATCTGTGCTCTCACAGGATGGATTTTTTTACCCTAGATCTTTTTGGTCAGGGTTAGCATGGTATATCTTCCTCACCCTAGCATTTTTTTAGACTAGAGTTAGCATTACATTTCCCCTAACTTTTACTTTAATGTTAAAAGTCTATCACTTACAGTGAGGGATGTAGTTTAAGCACCATGTGTTTCAAATTTTTTCTGAATGTTGGACATCTCTGTTCCTGTGTGTTCTCCAGCTAGCATTCCCTCTAATCTTATTACATGGCTCTTTTCCCTCAGTGCCCCAATTAGTACTTGGTGGAACTCTTGGGGGCTTCCTCTGCATCTCTAAATGTATTGCATTGTTCTCCCCTGATTTAAAGGTACCCCATGTTTAGTTTTTAATAAGATAAATGTCATGCATTGTGTATGAATTAAAAAAAATCTACATCTAATAATGATAATTATTAGATTATCATATTATGATAATTGTTAATATTATCATCATTATTGTCATCATCATCATCATTTTAAAAGCTTCTTAGTATTTTAGGAGTTTTCATTGTGTAGCGACCTTCTTATTTTAGCCTTCTGAGTGCTGGGATTTTAGATGAGCACCACCATGCCCAGGTCTCTGGATGTAATTTTCAGTGTACTTTCCCTGCCTAGTGTTTGCTGACCATTTTGGATCTGTAGACTGATATTCTCTGTTAATTTTGATGAATTCTGACATCACTCTTTCTGGCATTGTACAGAGCCATTTTCTCACTTTGTCATGGCTTAGATTTTCAAAGCAACAGTGTGTTGAAGTTTGACTCCTAATTTGGTGCTCTCCTGAAAGAGAGTAGAGCCCTTAGGGACTAGTGCCTACTAGAGGGAAGTTATGCCACTGGGAATATGTGCTTGAAGGAGACTTGGGGTCTAAGCCCCTTTCTGTCTCCCTTTCCCTCAGGGCCACATAAGGTTGCCCACTTCTTTCACTATGCACTTCTCCCATGATGTTCTGCTTCACCAAAAGCAACAGGATGAGCAACCATAGACTGAAACATCTGAAACAATGGGCCAAAGTGAATGGTTTCATGTCATAATTTGATTGTCTTAAGTACTTCATCAACAGAGCTCCGACACACACCTTTTCCTTCCAAGATGCCATTAAAAATATACGGTATCATCTGACATTGTCTGACCTGTCCCTAACATTGTATAAAAAGACTCCCATTCTTTATTTGCTTTGTTTGGATAATTTTATTTTGTTTGAGACAGTTTCTCTAGCCTGAGCTAGCCTCTTCTAGTCCATGCCCTTTCTGTTCTACACTCTCAAGTGCTCAGATCCCACAGGTATGTCATCAGCTGGCTTTGATTTGAGGGAGCCCCCTCTGCCTGTCATTTCTCTGCAGTTATGGAGAACTCATCTTTGGCTTTCTTGGCCGATCAATCTGTCAATCAATATCTAAAATGCATCCATTCTTCCTCATGTATATGCCTCACTTGTTACTAATTGTAAAGTTTGATTCTATAATCCACTTACTGAAGGGCTGGGGAGCTCTTCAGCTTTGATATATTCTGCTGTTCTAAATGCTATCAGATACAAAAATCTATTACTATTATAATATAATAATAATCGTATAATACATTACTATTAATTATTGTTGCTCTCCATGTCTTTGCGTAATCACTTGGCTCTGCCTGGCCATCCTGTTCCATCTGACTCACCTCCAGCCCTGCAGACTCCCTAGCAAGGTCACAGAGAATTTGAAGAGCAGCCTTCAGCTCCATCCTGCTGACCTTCCTAAGGGGTCACACTGGGTTGCTGTGAAGCTGCTCCTGCGGCCAGGCTGTAGCCTTGGATGGAGTCCCGATTAGAGATTATTTATTTCTTTCCTGATAAGCCTTTCGTATCTGTGACATTTATTTTCCAGGAAATTGGTTTCCTGCTTGATGTCTGAGGAGGCATTTGCTAAGATTCAGC
Source organism: Mus caroli (assembly GCF_978045245.1). Taxonomy (NCBI): domain Eukaryota; kingdom Metazoa; phylum Chordata; class Mammalia; order Rodentia; family Muridae; genus Mus; species Mus caroli. Next base: position 5,768,241 of record NW_028227272.1, read on the forward strand.
CTCACCAAAAATCATGATGCTGATGACAATGGCGGCCGCCCTCTGCCAGGTGCTTTGCCTACATTACCTCTAATCCTTCCCGCAGTCCCGCACGGCAAATATTATCTCAGTCTTGCAGCTATACTTTATTTACACCCCACTACATTCTAGGACAGTTTATAGAAGGCTTTATGAGGATTCACAAAACATATCCCCAAAAGCAAAAGGTAAGGGTAAAGAGAGTGTTCTTTAATAAGCGGGCCTCAAACAGTCTTGGGGGATGAGGAGCCTTGCCAGCACTCTCGGATGTGCTAAATGGCAGAAATGTGATTTGAACCTGGCTCCTCTGGCAGCTAAGAGCTTTGACCTTGTGCTAAGCCAGTGTCAGGATGGACTTTGAGATGAAACAGGCAAGCATTGGAGGCAAAATTCAGCAGGCATAGACAATCCAAAGGCAGAGCTGTGAAGGCTGGGGTAGATCGTGGTATCACTTTGGTAATAGTGACCACAGCCTAGCCTAGGAGAGCAGAGCTTGACAATGGTCAGACACCAAGCGGGATTCAGAACAACTGAGAGCTATGCTCAGTGCTGTGCCTTATGGGAACCAAAAAGCATGAAGACCCTGTGCAAAAGCCTGCTGTGATCAAGGCAAGCACTGGCTGCTGTGGGGTGTCCAGTGGGAACCAGCCCCACCCTGCCTCTTCCCTCAGAGAGCTCTTTGTCTAGTGGGGAAGCTGGGTGCGAAAGAAAGAAGAACACACACATGAACAATCTCTGCAGGGAGAGACCCGGATACCAGAGGATTATCCTGAGACTGGTGAGGGCGGGAACAGAAATCAGGAAAAGGACACTGCAGAAACTTCAAGGTGGGAGTTCTCTTAGTTGGCACCTGCTGTTTACGCTTACTTATCACTTCCTAGTTGATGATAACTGAACCCTGTTTTTATTGGAGGTATGGCACGTAGAGGCTGGACACTGGAGGTGAGTTTACAGCTGGGCTCCCTTCTAGATAGAGCCCTCGGTTCTTGGCTTTTGAGCTGTAGAGAGTTGAGTCAAATGGTAATGAATGCTTCTGTTGAGGAACCTTCACATTGATTCCCACAGTGGCCAGCCCCACCAGCTTCTGTTCCCACTGACAGTGTATATAACCCATCCCTGGCAAACCATAGACTATCTGTTTCCTTGACGGCAGTCATTCTGACTGGGCTGGGATGGAATCTCAATGTCTTTTTGGAATCTGTTGTTGCAGGTGGCCACTCAGATCTTGGAGCTTGTCATAGCATTCTCAGGAAGTGATCACTATTCATCCTGCACAAGGTCCTTGTGGTCCCTAAATGGTCTTCAGCAAGACAGAGCTCCCCTAGTTATGAGGACCCTGCTCATTGCTGGGACCTGAAGCCAATGGCTCATTTCTCCTTCCTGCCATTCACTTGTCTCACTTTGCTTCCTCGATTTACCACATAAATCACTTGCGTCCAGGCCTTTTCCTTATGGTTCACTTTGGGGCAGTGTACATGGAGATGAATGCCATTTCAATGTGCTTAAGACTTGTTCTCAGGACCCATACTATGAAGCACCTTTCAGACAGGTCAGTGAGGTGGTTTAGTGGAACCTACAAGAGGTGTCTCAGTGCCCCGTGATGCCTGATTACCACTGTTTAGGAATCCCATTGGCAGGTAGGGTAGGAAAACCTGAGAGAGGGCCATCCCAGGCCCTCCTTGCTCTAACTCACCATTTGGCCCTCTCCAGGGGACACAGCAGGGTTTCTGGTGGTGAGGCTAGACATACTTTTCTCCCCACAGTTTTCAGGCTTCTGTTTTGATGCTGCTGGTTCTTTGAGTTGACTCGCAATTACTGAGTAATTCTCATTATCTCTCCTGACTGGAGGTGATGAAGACAATTTCTCCCACCCCCTTTACTGGTGCTCAGAATTTGAGTGCTAAGGAGAGAGGAATTTTGTCACTGTACATGGCTGTGGAGATTCCTCTCTCTAGCAATGCTCTCTCTGTGGTCCTGGGAGGTGGAGCAGGGACAGGGAACCAGGCAGAAGTGGGCCTCCTGGCAGGTTCATGTCACCTTTTAGGGGAAATAAAACCTTTTAACTACACACTTTGGGATTCCTGTGTAGTCTGCACTTGTGGTTTGACTGGGCATGGAATGAGGTGGGCAGGTGGAGGCAAGCTTGTCAGTTAGCTGCAGTCAGATGAGAGATGGTCTCATGAAGAATCTAATATTGGATGGGGAATGAGGATTACCTAGATGTACACAGAATGTCAAGCATTGTCTCAGTTAGAGTTTCATTGCTGGGAAGAGACACCACGACCATGACAACTCTTATAAAGGACAACATTTAATTGAGGCTTGCATACAGTTTCATTATCATTATGGCTGGAAGCATGGCAACATGTACACAGACATGGAGCAGGTGCAGCTGAGAGTTCTACATCTTGATCCGAAAGCAGCCAGGAGGAGACTGTCCTCAGCAGGCAGTCAGGAGCAGTGAGTGACGCTGGAACACTAGTAGCCCTCAATCTTCAGAACTGCAGGACACCCTTCCTCTAATAAGGCCACACCCACTCCAACAAGGCCACACCTCCTAATAGTGCCCCTTCCCATGGAAGCACCACCACAAGCGTGTTGTAGGTGGGAACCCAATAAATGCATCCACATGTTTTGTTCTCCTCTCCCTAGTCTTCATTTCTCCTCCTTCTAGCCCCTGTCTACTTTTCATTTCCCAGGTTAACTGTAAAATATGCCCATAAATGCACCAAGTATATTGGTGTGTAAGGGAATGGTGTTCAGCCTCAGAGTGAAGAGTCTCAGTGATGGAGAATTCACTCTGTCTCCCTCCATTCTAGTCCAATGTGGCAATGAGAAAATTAACTTCTTTGTTCCGTAACGTTTACTTATAAGTGAGTATGTGTGTGCACATGCCACTATGAGTCCTTGGAGGACAGAGGACAGTCATCAAGCTTGGCAGCAACCATCCTTAATGGCTGAGCCACTTTACTGGCCTCTGTAACCTTTACAACAGATATGAACTTCACATGACCTCATCACGTCTCTGCAGTATGATGCTCTCATTCTCAGTGCTGAATGCCCACTGATGAAGTCTTTTGTTTGAGATGGTCTCATGTAGCCCAGGCTGCTTTTGAATTTACTATGTAGTTTAGGATGGCCTTGAACTCCTAATTCTCCAGGACTCCATGCTTGTACCACTCTAATAGTCTATTGAGCTAAAAGAACAATGTCTGCTCCTCAATCTAGCCTTCCGTTTACCCACAAGACTTAGAGCAACACCTGCCTCTTCTGGAATGGCCTCTTTGCGTTCAAGTGGGTAATCACTTCATAGACTGGGGATACCTCCTCTCTTCTCTTGAACAATGTACCTTTGTCAATGCAAAGTAAGACAACAGAGTGTTTGGACCTCTCTTCTGTTTTAGTGTTTGCTAACAGACACTTTCACTGCCAGCGCATGTTTAGCTTAGTGTTGGGTGAAACTCACAAGTCAGAGTCTGCAAAGTCAAACACTGTCAGATGCCAGACGATGGCAAACGAGGGCGGCACGCTGGGGGAGGCTCCTTGTCACTCAGAGGGCTCCTGTTCTTTTTGTGGTGAGCAGTGGCTCCTGACTTTAGCAGATTGTTGATATGCAGAGTGTAGGCTCAGCATTAAAAACTAGACACGTGCACATACAAACCCAGGGGTAAAACTTCTTTTTGTGTATTAAAAAGAAACAACTAATGTTCCAGTAACATTAGGGGCATATTGCAGCGGGTGTCCTAGTGCAGAGCGTTAGAAACAGTCAAGGGCAGTGGGTCTCTGAACCTACAATAAGCTAATCAATGAGCAAGTGAGCCCGGTAGGGGCAGGGGCAGGGGCAGGGGCAGGGGCAGGGGCAGGGGCAGGGGCAGGGGCAGGGGCAGGGGCAGGGGCAGGGGCAGGGGCAGGGGCAGGGGCAGGGGCAGGGGCAGGGGCAGGACTGAGAGCAAGTGGGTGGGGCAAGGGCAGGGGCAGGACTGAGAGCAAGTGGGTTGGGCAGGGGCAGGACTGAGAGCTAGTGGGTTGGGCAGGGGCAGGGCTGAGAGCTAGTGGGTGGGGCAGGGGCAGCTCTAGTTTCTGGGATAGGCTGGTGTTGCAAGACCCAGGTATTTTTCTCCCTGATGTCATTTAGTTACTTATGTAAATTATCGTGGAACTGGGATCAGAAGCTCAGTTTTGGCTTCTCCAGAGTTTTAGCATTTTCCATTTTATAACTGGAGAATCCCTCTTCTCCACAAATGGATCAACCTTGGGCGTCATTTATCAGGAACCAACTACCTTGGTTTTATCTTTTACGTTTTTAAATTATTTTTTGGCCACTTCTCTCTTCGACCTAGAGCTTATACCAGTTAAGGCTAGGCTAGCTGGCCTGTGAGCTCCAGGGATCTTCATGTATCTGTCTTCCCAGAGCCGAGTCTACACACTGTATACTAACAATCTGCTAGAGTTGGGAGCCACTGCCACTATGCCAAGCTGTTTTATCCAAGTCCTGGGGACTGAACTCAGGGCTTCACACTATGTAATATTTTTATTGCACTTTACTAGCCAGGCCTCTCTTTAGCTCAATGGGAGACATTTTAATTATTTATTTTGTAGTTTCCACCTAGGTATATATTATGCATTGAACATATTTAGCTCCATGCCCTCATCCTCATTTTTACTGCCTCTCTGCCTTTATCCCTGTAGACAGTTTGGGGCCTACTTCCATTGTCATGTGCATGTGAGTGAGTGAGTGTGTGTGTGCGTGTATGTGTATGTGTGTGTGTGTGCGTGTATGTGTGTGTGTGATTTCCTGTATCCACATAGAATTCAGAAACTACAAATGAGGAAAACATATTTATTTGTTTTTTTTTTTTTTTTTTAAGGCTGGGTTAACTAATTTAACATGAACGAGTCTAGGTTGTATCCATTTCCCTGAAAATAACACAACTTTCTTCTTTATGGCAGCTAAGAAGTTCCATGCAATGGGAGATTTTGCAAGCTTATTAGTTTCTGGAGACAAAATGTGCTCTGCAGGCTGATGGTTTTAATGGCTGTTCCCCAGGAGATGAGGCTGTTCTGGGATACTCTGGAAACTTTAGGTGGGAGGACCTCTCTGGAGTATGCAGGTCACTCCGGCCTCTCTGCTTCCTGGTCAGCTGCAATGCCTAGAATTCTCCACCACACTCTTCCCACTACGTTCTCCTCCATGTCTGCCTGGCCATGATGGATTGAAACTCTCTGAAGCCATGAGCCAAAGTGATTCTCTCAGCCTGAAATTTGTTTCCATTGGGTGTTTGGGTCAGAGTCAGACAATGTGAATGGAGCTTAGGCAACTGCACTCTGGTGAGTCCAGGAGGAGGATGGTGAGCAAGGCATGTGCTGCAGGGGTCGGAGGGAGCGCAGATGAGCATGGGACATCACTGTCGACAGCTAACTGTAACAGAAGGACAAACATAGCTCTTGTACTTAGTTCCCTGTATCTCGGAGTATGTATTTTATCAGTGTCTTCTTGGCATGATAACAATTACTATAAACTTAGAGTTCTGAAGGTCAGAAAGGTCTCACTGGATAACATCAAAGGGGCCTGAGGAATGAGTTCTTTCTGAGACTCTACTGGTAGAAGGGTGACTTTGGTTTTTCTAGGTTCTAAGGCACCTGATATCCCACTCCCTCCAGCAGCCCTTTGTCTTCTCCCTTCTGTGTCTCCTTTCCACCCTAAGGACAGCATTGCAATGGACCTAGCCAATATTCAAGGTTGTCTCCCTACTTCAGATTTTACTCAAATTCTACCTGAAAAGCCCTCTTTCCTGCTGAGGCAGCATAATCACAGGTCTGGGCAGCAGAGAGTGGGCATGCCTGACATTGTGATCCTCCTTCCTACAATGCCTTCCTGGTAGGAGGAAGGGGTGGAATGTGGTATTGTGTCTCTAAAATGTCAAGGATCTAAAGTAATGGTACAGTCCTGTAATTCCAGAACTCAGAATGCTCAGGCACTACAAGTTTGAGGCTAGCCTAGGCTACCGAGTGACACAAGGTCTCAAAAAGCAAGTAAGCAAGTAAATAACAACAAAACCAGAACCCAACACCACCACCACTAAACAAGTCACCAGATAACAAAACAAAAAGCAGGCTAGCTTGGGTGTTCACTGTCAGGGACTGAACACCCAGCACCGGAAGCCTCTATACACCACATAGCACTGCTGAGAGAAGAAAGTAGAGAACACTTTGACCAGTGTGAATCTCTTAGGGGTCTAAGCCTTTTAGACAATGCCTTGTAAAGTTGCCTGTTTATTAACTGAGATATATCTCCTCACGCAAGCAGATACTTCTCTTGTTTAGAATTTGCCCTTTTAATTTACCATAGTCTTCAGTACTCTGTTTTCTCAGCCTTTGCCCTCTTCATTCACTTATTGTTATAAAGATTGCTCATAACAGTACTGGGGATTAGAACCTAAGGCCTTCCACATGCTAGCCATGTGCTTTACTTCTGAGCTACATCCCCACTACCATTATCATCATCATCATCACCACCACCACCACCACCACCACCACCACCACCACCACTGCTGTCATCATCATAGTTATTGTTGAGAGAAGATTTGACTATGGACCTCATGATGTCAGGCGTGTGCTCTAGTAGGGGTCTGGTTTTGCCAGCTGCAGGCAGTTTCTGAGATTGTGTGACATTTGGAATTCTGGTGACTCCTCAGAGGGTATTTAAATGCTAGGTCCCTGATGGGAGTGAATGGTTGTTGGTTGTTGTTGATCACTGTTGGTCAAATCACTCGTAGTAGTAGTAGTAGTAGTAGTAGTAGTAGTAGTAGTAGAAGAAGACGGAGAAGAAGAAGAAGAAGACGGAGAAGAAGAAGAAGAAGAAGAAGAAGAAGAAGAAGAAGAAGAAGAAGAAGAAGAAGAAGAAGAAGAAGAGGAGGAGGAGGAGGAGGAGGAGGAAGAGGAGGAGGAGAAATTAGATATTCTGATGGTGAAGATCAGATTGCCCCAAGGAATTGACACCCCCTAATCAGCAGGAAGTAGTAGTAGTGATAACACCACAACCTTTCCCTTCTATCCTTCTTTCTCCTTTCTAGTGTTATGGGTTTGAAAGGGTGGAAGAAAAGGAGAGGAGAATGTTGGAAGGGAGAAGAACCTACAAAGTAACAAGGGCAACTACACTACAGAGTGTCTACTCATGTCTGGCCCTGATATGTATCTTAGTGGATAAGTGGAGGCTGTGATCACAGCTGATGCAGATTATTGCCTACTCCATAGGCAACTCTTGCTCCTTGATGCCTTTCTCCTCTTCCCTGTAGCGTGACGTGTTACAAGGGAAACTGTCAGTGAATCCCTGTGGTCCTGTCTCCATGGTCTCCTGGCTTCCCTCAGATAAGGTTGCTCTGAGCAAGACATGCTTCCTAGAGCAGATCTGACTTGATGAAGTTATCATGTGTCAGGGCAGAGCAAAGCTCTCCACTGACAGTCACTCTGGGGAAAGTAAGCCAGCAAGTCACTGCCTGACACGTCTCCATTATGGGTTTTATTCTAGCTCCCCATGCATGACAGCTTCCAGAAGAGTGTTTCCTTGTAGGCCATCTTTCATGACCTCAGCTGACAGGTGGCCACCCAAGTGAGTCCCAGGGCTGCAAAATCCCAGATGTTACATGCAAAGAAAGGAATATAGTCCTCTCCATAAATAACAGACACATCTCTAAGGTATTGTTTGTTAGACACAAATGGTTACCAGGAACAGGAAGAAGAATGCATCACAGATACAAGGTCTTGCTACCACTCATTCACCTCCTGCCAGTCTACACATTCTGTGTTCTTTACTCATCAAATTGGATGGATCTTGCAATCTCTCCAGTGTCGAATGTGGCTGTTGTGTGCTGTTCTCACTGGCTTGGGCTAAGATGTCTCAAGGACCAGTTTCATCCTGCACTAGAAATGTTTATTAGCTAGGATGAGTGGGACACAGAAGAGATACCCACTTAAAGCAGTTTAGTCAATAGCAATTTATTTCTAAACTAACATAATTCAATAGGATGTGCATCTGAAATTGCTTCTAGTGGTCAGCTGTTTGTCATTTCTTTAGGGAGGCTTCCTCTCATGGAGCCAAGATGGCCCTTTCCACACCGTCATCCTGTTCCTCATGCCAGTGTCTAAAGTAGGTAATGGTGGGTGAATCGCTGATGGCTAGATAGCCAGTAAGGTCTGGGGCCTTTACTGCTGGTCATCAGCCTAGGGCCTGATGTTTGACCCCTTCTAATCTGGAGCTGCACACTCTGGGACATCATTGTCTCAGAAACTCTGAGTGGTTTGTCCACAGACTACTTGGGGCTCAGTGAGTGTTCCCTAAACCCCATCATCTGTGTTTCTCCTACTGCTCTCTAGTGTAGTTTTCAGTTAAGGAGCTTGCCATTTTGGACAGTGGTTTCTGTAGGGGGGTATACCAAGTGCTGCAAAACATTCACCAGCTTGCTAGGCTCTGCGCGGTGGATAACAGTTGTGTCTTTTCAATTGTGTCAATATAACATGCCACAAACATAGCCCAGGGTTCAGACACAACTCAAATCCCTGTGATTAGAGCCATTGCTCTTCAGAGCATGCTCTGTGACTCTCCAGGCTCTCTCCGGGTTCAGTATGAAGCCAGTAAGCCCTGAGCTTTCAGCATTTTGTGCTCTGAGCTCTCTTCTTCACTGGTTCAGGTGAGCAATATGAAGGTGGGCAAGTCTCTGATATTTACTTGCTTCTCATTCTCAGATGTTGTTGATTTAAGCAGAACCAGTCTCATGTGGGGGACACCAACCTGGAACGTTGTCGGGGTTAACTCTCTTCCCCAGTCTATACTGGCCTTGTGCCAACACAGAAAACTCATTATGCACTTCTACAGGGACCTGCTGGAGGTGTCAGCCATCTTGTTAATTGGCTCTCAACACAAGCAGAATTGGAAATAACCTTATGTATGTTAAAAGGTAAAACTAGCTTTGGTATGAAGTAGTGAAGTTTCTAGGTTGTAGAGGGGACAGGAAGGGGCTCCGACAATTGAGAATTTGTGTCTTGGAGAGCAGGGAGCAGGGGTCAGTTGGAGTTCTATGGGTGCATCTCACAAGCAAATTTTAGCTATTTGTTTGCTTCCCCACAAAACTTCAACTAACTAGGTGGTTTAAATTGGCAGAAAATTGTTCTCTTCAATTAGTCAGTCATTTTCCTATCATAAAAAAAGACCTTGGAAGTCAGGCATGGTGGCGCACACCTGTAATCCCAGCACTCAGGAGGCAGAGGCAGGTGCATTTCTGAGTTCGAGGCCAGCCTGGTCTACAAAGCAAGTTCCAGGACAGCCAGGGCTACACAGAGAAACCCTGTCTCGAAAAACAAAAAACCAAACCAAACCAAAACAAAAAATGACCTTGGAGTAAATTATTGGAGTTACTGTGCTGAATGAGAGACTGGTTTTAAAAAAGCAAAAAGATATACTGAAGGAGGCATTGAGTTCCAACAAGCTGAGGGAAGGGGCTTAGGAGGGAGGTGACTGGAGTCTGGAGTGGATGAGGCTATGGAGGAGATACAAGCAGAAGAATATACTCATACTCATATAAGCGTTCAAGACTTATATTAGGGAGAAAAGAATGAGCCTCTTGCTTACAACATAAATTTAAAGGAGCGCTCCCAAACTTAAGCAAGGAAAATGAACACTATTTTTATATAGTATTTGAACAGATTGAAATCAATGCTGAAAGCCCATGATAAGAAATATATGTGACTTTAAGTGGAATCAAAGTGAAAAAGCTCCATATCTGATACTGGACACATAGCAGATATTTAGGACATCAGACATCACAGTAGCAAAGTCACAATATTGCCAAATACGCTATGGTAGCTCATCTTGGTTTGCTTCAGAGTCACCTGGAGATTTGCCAGGCCTACTCCTGGGTGTGTCTGGGGGGGCATTTTCACAAATTGGGTCATGAGGCTCTGACTTGATCAATGGATTGATCCTTTGATGCATTTAGAATATGACTGGGATGTATTGAATGCAGGAGTTGGAGCTTTGTTGGAGGAAATAGGTCATTGGAAGTTGTGCCCTTGGGGAAAGAATCCTTCAGCCCCTTCCTGTCCTGTATTGCTTTTCTCTGCTTCTTTTCCAGTGTGACACAAACAGCCTCTGCCATACACTCCCACCACCACCATGTTCTTCCCAAGCACATGGGCCAAGTAACCATAAAGTGAGCCCTGAGAAATCAGGAGCCAAAAGAAATCTCCCCTCCTTTAAATTGTTCTCTCTTGAGCTTTGGCCAGTTGTGCAAAGGTAGCTAATGGGTATCTCCAGCCTCCTTTTGTGGACTTTGTATAGATTTATATTTAATTCAATCTCTTTCTATGCTCTCTCTCTCTCTCTGACACTCTCTCTGCCTGTGTCTCTCTTCTATCTCTCTTTGCACATTCAGGTAGAGGCTGGACAGAGGTCAACAATGGGTGCCTACTTCAGGTACTTCTACACCTTATTTGGTGAGATAGGACTCATTGAACCTGGCATTCACTGATTCAAGTACTCTAACTGTTGATCAAGCCCCAGAGACCCTCCTGTTTCTTGTCCTATGCTTGGGTTATAGGCTCATGACCATCTGCCTGCATGTTTCCATGGGTTCTGGGGATCTTATCTGACCATAGCTCTTCTTGTTTCCATTTTGTAGATGAGGAAAACAAAGACACATAGCAAAAAGAGGATTCAGTTGTGTTGACTGAATAATCAGGGACTTGGGCCAGAATGTAGCCTGGTGACGAAGGGCAGCATCCACAGGCAAAAAAAACAGTGACTCTCATAGTAGAAAATCAGAATCGAAATGTTTTCACTGTGTCCCTGAGTCTTCATTTCAGATGAATCTGAGCAGAATAGTTCAACCAGGGAAACATTTTCCACTGCTTGTAAATAAAGAAAATTAAATTATAGAAAGAGTCTGTCTGGGAGTCAATGGCTGCACAATACCTATTAAAAACAGCAGAAGAGAAACCATCTCTAGAATTTTGTGTCCGCTATACAGGTGACACCATTGATTTGATTTCCTGCCAGCTCCAAGACAGCTGTTGTCAGGGAGGAAGACATTACTGGGGGAACAGGAGCCGTAATCAGTTTAGCTTCCATCAGCTGCCAAACCCTATGGCTCACAGGCTGTTCTTCCCTGAAGCAGGACCCACAGGTAGCAAGCGTCATGCAGGAGTGGCCCATGAGGGATGGGTTGAGGACTCTGTCACCTTTAATAAGTCTCTATGACAAAAACTGGACAGAAAAATCCTCTTGGAGAAGTAGAAGTTTGTTTGCATAGGTCCTGAGCTCTCTCTTCCTTTCCTGACGTGGTGCCTTGGAGTCAACCATTTAATTAACATTTTTGTTTACATAGTCAGTGGTTGTGCTGGTGCACTGGCAAGTGTGGTGTGTGTGTGCAGAAGCCTGAGGACAACCTCACCTGTTGTTTCTCAGATTCCATCTACCTTTTCAGGACATCACAATAATAAGTTCCAGCCCCAGGGATCTGTCTCTGTTTCCACAGCATTCCTGTCTTAAAGGGTGAGTTCTGGGGATGGACTATTGGGACTCCTGTGTCAAGGAAAATGTCTTAGTGACAGAATTGTTTTGTGCACATACATTTGTGTGTGGGATCCTGATTGGCATGACATACATGCAGAGGTCAGAGGAAACTTGCAGGAGTTGGTATCCTCCACCATGTGGGTCATGATTGAACTCAGGTCATTCAAATGGTCAGCATGGCTTTTGCCCTTGAAGCAGTGGTTTCAACTCAAATTTAACATTGATTGCTACCCTAACCTGGCAGCAGCCTTTCAGGGATTCAAGGTGGGGAAACCATAGATTATTGCTTTTCAGAGATTCGTGGTCTGTGTGTGGGTGCCATGAGTGGCCAGGGCATTGATCAGGGCTGTCAATGCCAAGAGGAGCCTTTTGAGCTCCATGTGTCTATAGAGTAAGTCTTAGCACTCATGTATACAGTGTATATGGTCCCTAGTTCATGCACGTGGCACTGAGCAGATGTGGACACAATGGGGAATGGGGGCGGCTCTGGGGGAAACAGACACGTATCTGAGTTGTGGGACTCTGGGTGCCTCTCTCTGACCTCCACACTCCTCCTGTGAAAAGTTAGAAATAACAAACTTACCCATGAGGGTTGCTTAGAAAGAAAAATAATAACAAATGTAGATTGAATACAGAATGAAACACTGAGTCAGATAAAAATGTCCTCTTTCAATATGATGGTGGAGACAGGTGAGTTTTTTCCAAGCGTGGTAAGTAATGTTCTAATTCAGGAAACACATCCCTTTGCTCTCCCATCCTGCCCCTCTTCTGTTCTTCCTCCCTGTCCTTCTCCATTCTTTTAAAAGATGTATTTGTTACTTTATGGGTGCATATCTGTGCACAGTTCCTGTGGAAGCCAGAAGAGAGTTATCAGGTAACCAGGAACTGGGATCACCAACTTCCGTGAGCTGCCACGTGGCACAGAGACTTGAACTATGGTCCTCTGGAAGAGAAGCTAGTGCTCGTGACCACTGAGCCATCTCTTCAGCCCCATCATCTCTTTCTTTTTGTTTTTAGATAGGGTCTTACTATATAGACCTGGTAGGCCTGGAACTCTTTATGTACACCAGACTGGCCTCAAATCCGCAGAGATCCATCTGTTTCTGATGCAGAGTGCTCAGACGAATGACGTCTGCCACCATACCTGGCCTCCGTATGCTTGTATTCTTACTCACACGCAGCCTTTCCTGAGCATGTACTCAATGCTGAGCCTGTATTACAGGTTTGCATGTATAAGTTACTTTGCACCACAGTCTTGAAGATTTCCACTACCACTTTATAAGCCAGAAAGCAGAGGGGACTGCCTCCAGTTTCTCCCAGGAGCCCTGTATCAGACGCTTTGCCTCCTGCTTCCATCCTATGCATTGCTCACTCCAGCTCTCCACAACTCTTTTTTTATTGGATTTTTTTTTATTTACATTTCAAATGTTATCCCCTTTCCTGGTTTCCCCTCAGAAAAACACCCTCCTCCTATCCCCTTCCCCCTCCCCCTGCTCACCACCACCCTCTCCTGCTTCCTGGCCCTGGCATTACCCAACACTGGGGCATAGAACCTTCATAGGACAAAGGGCCTCTCCTCCCATTGATGACTGACTAGGCCATCCTCTGCTGCATATACAGCTGGAGCCATGAGTCCCACCATGTGTGCTCTTTGGTTGGTGGTTTAGTCCCAGGGAGCTCTGGGGGTACTGGTTAGTTCATATTGTTGTTCCTCTTATGGGGCTGCAAACCCCTTCAGCTCCTTGGGTCCCTTCTCTAGCTCCTTCATTGGGGGTCCTATGCTCATCCATTGGACAATGGATGGCTGTGTGCATCCACCTCTGTGTTTGTGAGGCATTGTGGCAGACCCTCTCAGGAGAAAGCTATACTAGGCTCCTGTCAGCAAGTACTTGTTGGCATCCACAACAGTGTCTGAGTTTGGTGATTGTATATGGGATGGATCGCCAGGTGAGTCAGTCTCTAGATGGTCATTCCTTCAGTCTCTACTCCACACTTTGTAATTCTTCCATGGGTGTTTTGTTCCCCCCTTCTAAGATGGATAGCAGTATCCACACTATGGTCTTCCTTCTTGAGTTTCATGTGGTTTGTGAATTGTATCTTGGGTATTCCAAGCTTCTGGGCTTCTGGGCTCATACCTCTGGACATACCTCTGGTTTTGGGACTTTTGACCACACTGTGGATACCCTGGTTGAGACTATTGGTAGTCACTGAAGTTTATCAGGGTAGACATTAAATCCAGGAGGTCTCAAGTGTCTCTTTCCTGGCAGGCGGGTGGGCGGGTATGCGGGTGCTTGGACAGCCTTCTTTCCTGTTCCCATGCAGATGATGGCAGCTGAAGAGATGCACTGACCATGCCTTTACTAATGAGGAAGCTCAGGAAAGGGCAATCAACAGCAGCAGCTTTATTCTCTCCCAGGAGAGGATGCTCTGCTTTGGATCCAGGTTTTTCTTCTGGAAAAACACAGACTGTTTCTGAGACTGCAAGAGCCAGGGCAAGGGCAAGGGCAAGGAGCCAGTGCCCTCCCCAGCTTCAGTGCTGGGGCCACAGACCCGGGCTCCCTAGGGAGTCACTGTGGGAGCTCCAGCCTGGGGCCCCTCTTGCCCTCTCGTGAATGACTGCCAGCTTGAGTTTGGTAAAACATGGGATTTTCCTAAAGTGGGAACTCCTCAGCCAAACCCGGAGCCTTCCCTAACTGAACTAGCTTTCCTTCTTTCCCCCTGCTCCCTGGCACCACCCTCTCCAAATGGGTTTAAAACAGGAATCGCTGTGACATCATAAGAAATGTATTTGATCTCTGCTTCAGTTCCTGGCACACAGTTAGTAAAACGCTTTTAACCTTTTGGGTGGGACAGATGAGATGAGAGCTCTTTTGTTTCACTCTTTGGTCTTAGTTCCTAACACAAGACCTTTAAAATCCCTTGACTCTTCTGAGTGCCTTTCTGTATGCTAATGAGGCTATCTGGGTGGGGAAGTACCAAATTTGCTATTGTAAGATGGACTTTTCTGGCCCACACAGACCTCTGTGGCTTGAGGAGGGCTGGAGAAGGAACCTTATCAACTGTGCTTGTGGGATGGAGCCTCTGGTAAAACTACAAGCAATGGGCTAGTGAATGTGTTCACATGTGGGGAGGATGGCACCCTAATTGGGACTTGGGATCTGGTCTGAGACTCTTTGGATCTCATCCTCTGGCCTCTTTACCTGGCTGTTCATTTAGTATCCTAAGCAAGCAGTTTCCTTGAGTGTTTTTGAGGCACTCTGGGAAATAATCACACCTGATGAGGGGTGATGGGAACCACAAGTTCCAAGTGCAGGTGACCAGGTGGGAACACAGGTTCCAAGTGCAGGTGACCAGGTGGGAACAGGGGTTCTTAGTGCAGGTGATCAGGTGGGAACAGGGGTTCTTAGTGCAGGTGATCAGGTGGGAACAGGGGTTCTTAGTGCAGGTGATCAGGTGGGAACAGGGGTTCTTAGTGCAGGTGATCAGGTGGGAACAGGGGTTCTTAGTGCAGGTGATCAGGTGGGAACATAGGTTCTCAGAGCAGGTGACCTGGAATTTGGAACTGGAGTAGAAAGAGGATCAACTCTCAGGGTTTTGCTCTAAGGTCTGCCCGACTCAGCAGTTTTGGAATCAAATTAAGATGTCCTGTTGGTGTCAAGATCTGGAGAATTAGTCGATTTAGGGGTGAAAGTTCCGAAGTGTTTCGAGAGAACAGGGATTTCTCATCTACATGTCTCTTTAGCATCTTAGAAGTATGCACTTGCTTCTTGTTTGGACCTTGACTGGGAATTGCCTCCTCCAGGAAGCCTTCCTCCACCTCATAGCATGGCCAGGTATCCTATAAATGTGTTCCCAGAGATCCCTGTGATTTTCTTTCCTTCTTATTTTATTATATATGTTTTTTCATGTGGACTGAGCAGAGCACACCTTCAGTTGCTGTGAGTCATATGACCCTTTGAGATGAGAGGAGGGACACGTCACATGTGGTTCCTTCCTGCTATAATCAAGTTGGCCACAGAAGCATCAGAGGCATTAATCAATAATTTAATTTCTTAAGAGGTCATTAATTTAAGAACCTTCTTATTGGCCACTTGGATGGCTATGCGAGGATTTGGAAGGATTTAGAGCCTCTTAATTTTTCTAACTGGCACATTCCCCTTCATCTCTTTTCAAAAGGAGAGGAGCAAAATGCCATCATCATATTTCATGTCCTGGCCTTGAATACCTGCCACAGGGACATTCTCCTTTCTGCCCTAATTAAATGGGGAGGGCATTCCTAGTTTTTATGTTCCTGTAAAACATATCTACCACACCAAACCCTTTTAGTGCTGTTTCAAATTGGGAAGAAGGCAGACATTCAGTGAGGACCTACTCTGTGCTTTATATGCAATAACTGCTCAGTGATGGAGACCTTAATCATGTCTGTTTTACAGACTGGGTTTGAGGAAGTGACTTTCTCCAGGAGTGAGCTGAGATTTGAATTCAGGACTGACTATGTTTTCTAGGTCTGTGATAATCAATCCTATGTCCTGCTCTGAATTTAAGAAGGACAAATTGACCCTTACTCATCAGCCCTTAGCATTCATTCATTAGTTAATTCCTTGACCTAGTTCAAAGAAAAGTTAATTCTCAACCTTTTAGGCGCGTCTACAGCTCCTAATTGTATTTTAATATTTGATGGACTTGGAAGAACACAGATGCTCAGTTAGAGCCAGTTGTCACATCCCTGAGTGTCTTATGGCCTGTGAGCTGTGGCCTTTGGGACAGTTCTAAGCATTTTCTTTTAATCATTGTGGTGCAGACTGGACTGTGCTGCTATTCAGAGAGCCTGTCTAGACTTAGTTCTTTGTCACTTAAAAAAATTATAAGATTTAGGAGAAAATGGCTCTTGCTTTCCTGAAGACATTGGCTGAGCGCCTGGTCTGTGGCCTGCTGCGATCCTGACCTCTGCCCAGATTCAATTTGGCTGGCAGAGTCATTTACAGTGAAGATATTGTATGATTTTTTTCTAGTTTTTTGATGTTAAAATTTTATTGAAGATCATTTTCAATTCATGTTCAGTGACTAGAATTCAGACAGACACACATCACAGTCCTTTATTCAGTTTCTTCTAGCAGCCCCTGAAAACCTGAGGGTAAATATTGACCAAGCTTCCCTCTTGTCCTCTGCAGTCATGCCCAGTGAAAATAGTTTGTTGAAAATAGTAGAAAAGGTTTAAACAAGACGGGAGTGAAGGGGGAGAAAATGAGAAGGGAGAAGAGAAGGAGGAAGAAGGAAAAGGGGAGAAGAAAGAAGGAGAGGCAATAGAAAGAGGAGGAGAGGGAATGAGTGGGAGAAAAGGAGGAGAAATAAGAGGAGAGGGGAGTGTTGGGGGTTGGTCTTGTGCTCTGTGCATTCAGATGCCAATTTCTGTGTCTGGTAACCATCTGGACATAGGCATTGTCATGAATATTGAAGAATCTACAGTATCAGTATGGTATAAAGAATGTCCCCCACCCCAATGATCTTAGATTAGACAATAAAAAGCTGAGCAGCCAATGACTGGGCAGAGGAGATAGAAAGGCTGGACTTCTGATCCGCTTGGGGTCCCAGGGAGAAGAGCATGGTTGAAGGAGTTAACCATAAGGCAGGTGACGATCCAGAAGAAGAAGGGCCGAGAGACAGGTGGAGAAAGAAGAAGATGGTAGCCATGAGGTTGGGCATGTGGAGGAGTTCTCCACGAGGACAGACAGCTACAGCAGGGTGAGCCAAGAAGACAAGATGCAAGTAACTTGGGGCATGAGGCTGAGAAGTAGCTAAGATAGCAGAGAGGTTAGGAATATTCAGTTATTGTGTTTAAAGCTTGTTGAATAAATCTCCAGGTCTTGGTCTTAATTATTTGGGATTTAGCAGGGTTAGAAAAAGTTGTCCCCTTTAAATTTCATCCTACAAGGGAGAGAAGGAGCAGAAAGGAGGAGAGAAGGGAAAGGAGGAAGAGGAGGGGTCATTTGTCTGAAGTGGGTGGGTGGGCAGAAGCTGTTCTGGGCGGCCTTTCCTACTCTTCTTCTTCTCATCTAGTCTGGGTCAACCAGAAACCTTGCCTCTGTTGCCTTAGAGATTGGCAGGGTGATCCAGGCCCTACTGATTTCCTAAGCCACTTCTGGCTAGTAGAGACTGGCGGAGGGTGGGTAGCTGAGACCTCTGGAACTTTGTTGTAAAGCTGGCTTACTACCTCTGGGGCTGGAAACTAGAACAGTGGTGGTTGATTTTTTTGAATCTCATTTTTTTTGGTTGTTTTAAAATAAATAATGTAAGTATTTGAAGTTGCCTTTTGGTGTTATTAGATGTGCAAAAGATAGTAAAGCAGTTAATAAATGGAGTGACACGGCTGATAGACTCAGTGAATAAAGGTGGCTGCCACAGAGACTGGACTCTCAGGAGGTGTGGCTTGTTGGAGGAAGTGTGAGTCATTTCTTCCTGGTGTGGCTGATCGGGATGTAGCACCCTCTCTCTCTAGGTAGATGTTACCTCTCCAGCAGGATGCCTGCCTGCTCACTGCCATGCTCTGCACCATGATAGTAATGGACTAAACTTCTGAACTGTAAGGCAGTCCCAGTGAAATGTTTTCCTTTACAAGAGTTGCTGTGGTCATGGTGTCTCTTCACAGCAGTGAAAATCCTAAGACACCTATTATCTTGGTTCCTTTGGTGAAGAGATCAGCAAAAATCCACACATTCAGTAAAATTTCTAGTACAAATGATTTTGTTAGCTCTAGTTCTCCATGTACCTCAAATCTCTGGGCGCTTTATCTTGTATATCTTCTGTTCTGATTTTTTTTTGACTCATGCCTCTTCCCTCCACCATCACAACCATTCTAAGTGCTTGCTTCTGCATATTTGAACTCTTTCCAAAAAGAAAATATCAAATAGCTGAGAAGTGTTTTTTCACTTGGCATAATATCCTTCAGGCTCATCAATATTGTGAGAAATGGCAAAATATCCTTTGTAAGACTAATATTCTGTGATATATACTAAGTACATCCTTAATTTTATTAATTCATATGTTAATGAATTAATTCAGCTGTTTCCATTATCCTGTGTGTTTGAACAATGCTCTTATAAGAATTATTTTTTTTGCAACACTGGAACAACCTCTGTATAGGAAGAGAGAATAAAATCTCACACAAATGAGGGAGACAAGCTTAGAGAATAACTTAGTAACCTGGGCATCACTTGGCATGAGTGTGTACATATCTGTGATAGTTTGTATATCCTTGGACCAGGGAGTGGCACCATCTGAAGGTGTGGCCTTGTTGGAATAGGTGTGACCTAGTTGGAATGGGTGTGTCACTGTGGGTGTGGGTATAAGATCCTCACCCTAGTTGCCTGGAAGTCAGTCTTCCACTAGCAGCCTTTGGATGAAGACATAGAACTCTCAGCTCCTCCTGCGCCATGCCTGCCTGGATACTGCCATGTTCCCACCTTGATGATAATGGACTGAACCTCTGAACCTGTAAGCCAGCCCCAATTAAATGTTGTTTTTTTTTTATAAGACTTGCCTTGGTCATAGTGTCTGTTCACAGCAGTAAAACCCTAACTAATACAATATCCTTCTTCTAACAATGGACACCACAGGAACTTAAAACCCTCACGTGCATCAAATTGTGTTACTATCCTGTTTCAAACAATGCAATAAGTTTCTCCCCCTAGAAACCCTTAATAAATCCCTTTTCATGGTTGTTTCTATTCCTGAACATATGTAGGATTGGGAGATAGGGGTGTGATCTAGCCTCAGCTGGTTTTGGGTATATGTGTCTTCTGAATCAACTTCTTGGGAAAGGCTCCACTTGTCAATATGTATAATTGGGCATGATTAAAGTCATGCCCAATTGTGGAAGGTATCTGTTGTTAAAGTCAATGCATCATGAGAAGGGAGCTTGGCAGTGAACTAAGGCTTACATAACTCAGCCCCATCACTTTAAATGGAATAAATGCACTACCCAATTAAGACCTGACGCCTCCTTCTCTTACACCCATACCTGGCAGCCCTAAGCAGTACTGAAGCCCCTGTGTGCTCTAGCTCAGCAGCGCACTGCTCACCTGCAGCATATGTGGTCACTACTGTTAGTGTGGACCAGAATAAAGAATCTTTGCTTATTTTCAATCTGTGTGTTTTCTATTCTTTGAAGAAAACACCAAGAGCCTGAAAACAGTCCAAATAGTGCATAACACATAGACAGGTGGGTTGGATTGATGGAGGGTGACAAAGTGGGAGAGATCATGACTTTGTTTCATCCCTGGGCCCAGCTGTGCCTGAGGCACCTCCTTTTCTCTGCTTAGAGGCTCTACTGTCTGTCTATTATTATCAAGTAGAAAAGGTGGCCATAGGAAAGTATGTGGCTGGCTTCCTTTATTTTCCTTTCCAGTTTGTGTGAGTATTGCCATTTTCCATCCAAACAAGAATTCTGCTGGATCACGAAAGATCCCAGGAAGACTCTCAGATCCAAGTCCAGCAGGGATGTTTGAGGTTGAAACCGAGTTCTTGGGTTCTTTTGAGCTACTAGTTCTTTGGGTACAAGGAAGCAAAGACTGTCCCTCCTGTTTGCTGCAGTCTAGTTTTCTGTCTACTCAAGTTCAGGGCCCATCCCTACCAAGTGGCTTGTCCCAGCCCAAGTTCCAGAGGTTAGGAAGAGAGTATGTACATATTCTAGCTCGAGCGTGATGTCCACAGCTGGCGATCTTCATTCATCATAGATGGGGCAAGATGAAGCAAGAGCTTCAAAGTAAGCTGCCAGTGCTTCCCCGGGGAGATGGGAGTCTGTAGGAAGTTCACTGATATTCCCCAAAATAATTACTCCCCCAATGTTATGGAGAATTTATTTTTGTATGTATATGTGTTTGTATGTGTGTCCATACATGTGTATAGGTGCATATGAGTGCTCATGTTTGTGTGTACACACACGTGTAGATGCCAGAGGTTAACATCAGGTGTCTTTCTCTATTATTCTCTGCTGTATTGCCTAAGATAGGGTCTCTCACAGAACCTGGAGCTTACCAATCCAGTTAGGCTACCTGGCCAGCAAGCCCCAAGGGATCAGCTTGTCTCTGGTTCCCCAGTGTTAGCATTATTACTATGTCTGGGTTTTTATATGAATGTTGGGAATCCAAATTCAGGTCCTCAAGAGTGACAGTAAACACTATTGTTGGGCAATCTCCTAAGCCTAAGTGTCTGAATGGTGGCCATATCTCATAATCTCTAAGAAACTCTGGAAACACCCGTTCTTGATACCCTCCAAGATTCAAACTTAATTCATCTGGAGTAGGGACAACAGATTAAAAAAAACCTCTCAAATGCAGTATCAAGGTATAGTCCGAGCTGAGAGGTACTTGTGTATAAGAACATGTACAAAGAGTTTCAATAATAATTTTAGAATTAATCTAGGCTACCCAATCAAGCAACAAGGAGCCTCAATAAACTTTGGGAGGCATACTGTTCTTTTCTTGTTACATAGGCCCATCATGGCCCACAGGCACTCACTAATTGAAGAAAGCTCACTGGAATTCCTCTGCTTCAGAAAACATCTTTTCTTCATTGATTTTAGCTGACTTGTGGGACTTATGTAATTTTGGTGTTCTGTTGGTGTAGTGATACCAGAGGTAGAATTTTAGGTAACATTTAAACACATCTAAAACTTCCCAGCATTTAGGGACTAGTGAGTTGGCTCAGCAGGTAAAAGTGCAAGTCCAATGGGCCTCTCTTTCCAGAGATGGCTGAGTAGGCCATCTTTTGATACATATGCAGCTAGAGTCAAGAGCTCCGGGGTACTGGTTAGTTCATAATGTTGTTCCACCTATAGGGTTGCAGATCCCTTTAGCTCCTTGGGTATTTCTTCCAGCTCCTCCATTGGGGGCCCTGTGATCCATCCAATAGCTGACTGTGAGCATCCACTTATGTGTTTGCTAGGCCCCGGCGTAGTCTCACTAGAGACAGCTATATCAGGGTCCTATCAGCACAATCTTGCTAGTGTAATGCAATGGTGTCAGCGTTTGGAGGCTGATTATGGGGTGGATCCCTGGACATGGCAGTATCTAGATGGTCCATCCTTTTGTCTCAGCTCCAAACTTTGTCTCTGT
The DNA here is from genome assembly GCF_978045245.1 of Mus caroli. NCBI lineage: Eukaryota > Metazoa > Chordata > Mammalia > Rodentia > Muridae > Mus > Mus caroli. Next base: position 5,789,937 of record NW_028227272.1, read on the forward strand.
AACTCCTTCCATGGGTGTTTTGTTCCCAATTCTAAGAAGGGGCAAAGTGTCCACACTTTGGTCTTCATTCTTCTTGAGAGTCATGTGTTTTGCAAATTGTAACTTATATCTTGGGTATTCTAAGTTTCTGGGCTAATATCCACTTATCAGTGAGTACATATCATTTGAGTTCTTTTGTGATTGGGTTACTTCACTCAGGATAATGCCCTCCAGGTCCAACCATTTGCCTAGGAATTTCATAAATTCATTCTTTTTAATAGCTCAGTAGTACTCCATTGTGTAAATGTACCACATTTTTTGTATCCATTCCTCTGTTGAGGGGCATCTGGGTTCTTTCCAGCTTCTGGCTATTATAAATAAGGGTGCTATGAACATAGTGGAGCATGTTTCTTTCTTACTAGTTGGAACATCTTCTGGATATATGCCCAGGAGAGGTATTGCAGGATCCTCCAGTAGTACCATGTCCAATTTTCTAAGAAGCTGCCAGACTGATTTCCAGAGTGGTTGTACAAGCTTGCAATCCCACCAACAGTGGAGGAGTGTTCCTCTTTCTCCACATCCTTGCCAGCATCTGCTGTCACCTGATTTTTTGATCTTAGCCATTCTGACTGGTGTGAGATGGAATCTCAGGATTGTTTTGATTTGCATTTCCCTGATAGTTAAGGATCCTGAACATTTTTTCAGGTGTTTCTCAGCCATTCGGTATTCCTCAGGTGAGAATTCTTTGTTTAGCTCTGAGCCCCATTTTTTAATAGGGTTATTTGATTTTCTGGAGTCCACCTTCTTGAGTTCTTTATATATATTGGATATTAGTTCTCTATCTGATTTAGGATAGGTAAAGATCCTTTCCCAATGTGTGGGTGGCCTTTTTGTCTTATTGAAGGTTTCTTTTGTCTTACAGAAGCTTTGTAGTTTCATGAGGTCCCATTTGTCAATTCTCGATCTTACAGCACAAGCCATTGCTGTTCTATTCAGTGATTTTTCCCCTGTGCCAATATCTTCGAGGCTTTTCCCCACTTTCTCCTCTATAAGTTTCAGTGTCTCTGGTTTTTGTGGAGTTCCTTGATCCACTTAGATTTGACCTTAGTACAAGGAGATAGGAATGGATCTATTTGATTCTTCTACATGATAACCGCCAGTTGTGCCAGCACCATTTGTTGAAAATGCTGTCTTTTTTCCACTGGATGGTGTTAGCTCCCTTGTCCAAGATCAAGTGACCATAGGTGTGTGGGTTCATTTCTGGGTCTTCAATTCTATTCCATTGGTCTACTTTTCTGTCGTTATACCAGTACCATGCCATTTTTATCACAATTGCTCTGTAGTAAAACTTTAGGTCAGGCATGGTGATTCCACCAGAGGTTCTTTTATCCTTGAGAAGAGTTTTTGCTATCTTAGTTTTTTTGTTGTTCCAGATGAATTTGCAGATTGTTCTTTAGTATGATTCTTCTTAAACCTCAGCGGTGGGTGGGGAGGGAGGGCATAGATGAGGCTGACAATATCAAACACTCCTGCTATGAAAGCAAGCTTGTATTTTAAAGGTTGAGTCTTTTCTTTATTGATTATTACTTTTTCTAGTCAACAGGGGATGTTGGTAGTTATAGTGATGTGGTGTGAACTGATTCAAAGAGGGATTGTGGTGGCCTCCAAGAGTCACATATAGCTTGTTAAAATTCTCCCCTGAGTTGGGAATAAAAACCCATCAGAACTTTTATCTATGGTGTGTATTTGATCTTTTGGGTTATAGAATGGAGTGTGTTGTTCATTGCTGTTACAAGGACTGGAACCTCCACAAGATACCTCAAGATCATGTTCTCAGGACAAAGGATATTTATTTTCCTCAGAGGACAAAGGACAGGAAATAAGAGACAAAGGCGGGAGACAGATGATGAGGGAGCAGGGGAAAGGAATAGAGAGTGTGGGATATTTGTCCAGAAGGGACAGAGAACTGCCTCTGGATAGAGAGGAGACAGACATGGCCTGAAGGCAAATGCAGTTTATAAAGGAAAAAATGGGGGGGGGGGGAACCCCTTGTTAGGATGAGGTATTTAATTGGGCATGTTAATCAAGGTATCCAAAGGTGTTTTTTTTTTAATTGTTGGACTTCAATACTTTGATACCTGGACCTTGCCAGTCAGCCTCAGGTGGAGGAAGTGGCCAACTAAGGGCATGGACCTTGGGGGCCAGCTTTAGGGATGTAATGTAATGTTTTAGCAAGGCAGAGGGACTTGGGGAGAGCACGGCGTGCCAGAGCCAAGTTTGCAATGCTTGGACCTGCTAGAGCCTTCCACTGCTGCAATCTGAAAAACCACCTCACACTCAGCAGTGTGACTCAAACATCATTTTATCCATTCACATTTTACAACAAATTAAGGCAAGGGGTTGCCTCTGTACTGTGCTCCCCAGGGCCATCAGTTGATGTGACTTAAGTGGCTGTCATCATCCTCATTTGAGGTTCCATATCTACAATGACACTCTTCTGAGGTTACATGGGCTTTCTTCAGGACTTGAATTCCTCCCTTCTTCTAAATGATCGCTTTGCTAAAGGGCCAGTCTATAATGATACTGGGTGTGCACCGTCCCCTCAGGCTCATAGTCTGAACGCTTATTTCCCAGCAAGGGGAATGTCCTAGTTTGCTTTCTATTGCTGTGATAAATACCATGACCAAAATCATCACGGGGAGGAAAGATTTTGTCTTAGAGTTTATAGTTCATCACCCAGGGAACTCAGGGCAGGAACTTGAAGGCAGGAGTTGTGCAGAGCCCATGGAGGGGTTTCCAGTTTCCCATGGCTTGCTTTCCAGTAAGCTTGCTTTCTCAGCCTGCTTTTTGTACGGCTCAGAACCACCTGCCCAGGAGTGACACTGCCCATGATAGGTTGGGCCTTCCCACATCAGTCACTAATGAAGATAATCAAGAAAATGCTGCACAGGTTTGTAGGCCAATCTGATAGAGGCGTTCCCCCCAATTCAGGTCCCCTTTGCTCAGGTGACCGTAGTATGTGTCTAGTTGACAAAAAGCAAGCAACCAACTAACCAGCCAGCAACAACTGCAGCAACATCAACAACTTAAACAACACCTTCAACAACAACAACATCAACAACAGCAGCAGCAGGGTCAAAAACGAAACTTCCCAAACCTCTGAGCATATGGAACATATGGGACTATTTTGGGCAAGCTCTGGAAATTTCAGGACTGGGAGGAGTAGAAGGAGGGTAGGCTACAGGCAGGATGTCTTGTATGAGAGAAGAAGAGAAAACCAATGTCAAGGTGGCAGTCATTCAAAGGGTAGCAGGGGATGGAAGATCCAAGGTGCCTCTACGCCTCACGTTAGTACTGAATGTTGATACGAGACCTGGATTCATCGCCACGAGCACCTGACCCACAGGACCGCCTGAGTGTCCTTCCCGCACAGCAGCTGCACTCCTTAGGAGAGAGTGAACCAGAGGGAAACAAGAGAAGGCTAGCTAGCTACACTGTCACTATGACCCAACCTCAGAGATCATGAATCATATTTTCTGAAATATCTGATCAGTCTCAAAGATCAATGAGCTAGAAGAGCATAAGTCTCAGGAAGAGAACACATTTCTAGAAGCCATTGTGGAGAGGAGTCAGCATAATCAGATATCCAGGCTTCACCGGCATGCAGTCCTGACCTTTCCTATCCTTCTGTCACAAGCTCTGTACCTCTGTCCCCAGACTCCCTCAGGAGAGACTTTTGACATCACAATTTCCCCTTGTGCTCACAAGTGCAGGGCCACGGACATCTGGAAACATGTTTGTTTCCTGTGTTGTGGAGCTTCCTGTGCTGTGGATTCTGCTTTCTCTCTCAGTTCTTCTTCTCAATATATCTTCTCATTTCACAGGACCCACTCACTGATGAGCCCTCATTCTCTCTAAATGGAAGGTAATCTCTCCTGCAATGAGGGCCTGGCTCTCCGAGAGGGGCTTAATTCTGAAAACTCATGAAAGATCGTATACAAAGACAAGGGCCATTCAGGAGGCCTTGTTGGCCCCCAGGCTGGTTAGAAAAATGTCCTAAAGTAATTGCAGAGCTTGAGGGACCTCCAGAGGGAGTGGAAGTTGAGACAGGAAAGATGTTGTTCAAATCATGCTGAAGAAAATATTTTATAGAAAAAAACAAGCCCGGGAGAGGAAAGACAAGGCTACCAGCTTCCCACGTGATTGGAGCCCCAAGGAAAGGAGTTAAAAATGTCAAATTTAGACGTCATGACAGAGTGATTGTAGGCTCACTGCAGTGTTGGGGGAGAGAGGGGAGGAAGAGGAAGGTGAGTTTATAAATGGAGAGAAAGGAACACCAGGAGAGAGAACTTCTCATTATCTCATTGGGCATCTATCTACCCTGTACACTTCACTGGCCAAGAATGATGACCAAGGCAAGTAACGTTGTCCTCACTCTCAGGACCTGAACTGTCAGCAAATCACAGCTGCTGTGAGGTGTGGGTGAGAGCAGAGAGGAAGGTGCCAATTCCAGCTTGAAGGTCAGAATGTGCTTCCTAGAGGACGTGCGGAGGTGGGATCTGAATTATACAGCTCAGGAGCAAAGGCATAGTGAGGGAGGGGTCCTAGATAGGAGCAGCAGATGAGAAGAACAGAGAGGACCCAGTGGGGAAGTTGGGCAGCCCAGGTTGGTGGGAAGATGGGAAAATGACCACCCCACTCTTGGAGACAAAGTTCCCAGTCTGGTTAGGGAGATGAGCAAAACAATCCGACTGTGCTTTAACCTTGGCTTTTGTTAAATGTCTCTCCTTTTATCTTAGCAGTGCACACATACACATACTCATCAAATAGCCTTGTTCTTGTTTCTATTGACACCCTGACACAAACAGAAACTGACCATTCATAGACTGTCTAGGGACTGAGTCATGAGCATCCTTTCTCTCTGGAGCCGCAGTATACACTGGTGCCATTGTTTAAATGTATAACCTAAATATCTGTGTTGGAAACTTAACACACAAATTTATGTATCAAGGTGAGACATTTGGGAGGTAAGCTGAGTTTGGTAAAGTCATGAGGTTGAAACCCGCATAATAGGATGCAGGGAAGAAAAGGAAGAGAAGGAGGAGGAGGAGGAGGAGGAGGAGGAAGAGGAGAGATCTGAGCAGTCAACTCTACTTCTTTTTCTCTCTTACACTTTCTTTTCCTGCCTTCCACCATAGAATGAGGCAGCCCAAGGTTCCCACCCCGTGCTGGTGGATTTTTCAAACATCAGAACCATGAGCTAAGTAAATATGTTCCTTGTCATTTTCCCAATCTTAGGTATTTCTTTTATAGCAAGAGAAAATGGACCAAGATAACCTAGTTCTCAAAACTCATAAAAATGACAGAATTCCTTTTCCTCTGTATCACTCTCTTCCTTTCCTCCTTTCCTCCTTCCTTCTTTCTCAGCCTCTTTCTTGCAAAAGGTTTCTTCCCGAGCCTGGGTGTTATGAGTAAGGAAGTTGATCTAGAAAGCACAGAAGTAGAGATACAGGGATGGGCACAAGTGAAGGGATGTGTGAGAGCAATGTTTTCTTAATTTAATTTATTTTAAATTTTATTTAGTTTTTGTTTAGTTATTCCTGTGTGAGAGGGTCTCATATAGCTACGGCTTGCCTTAATTCATTATGTACCAGAAGCAGGCCTTCAACACCTGATCTATTTTCTAAAAGTTGAGATTTCAGGTATATGCCACACCTGGCTATGATTTTTATTTACTTTTTAAGGCATCAGGGCAGGATTTCTTCATGGAGGCCATGGAGACAGGTGTAGTGACCACCATATTGAGGCCTTGCAATTAAGGAGATATATATAGACTCATCTGTCAAGATACTTTCTGGTTTGTTTAGGGACAGGGATAGACTTTCTTTTTCTTTCCAGGGAAAGTCATTCTGACTTCTCTTCTTGCCGCGCACATTTGTTATTGCATCAAGGGGATGACATTTTTAGCAGAGGCCCAGACTCTCTGTGATGCTGAGGTAGTCACATGTTCCCTGGTATTCTTGACTCTGGAGGGAAACTGTCTTTTTCTGCCTTAAAAAAACTGTATAATGTCCCACCCAGAGGAATGTGAGGTAGGCTTTCTGGTCCACTCAGAATCATCAGAGGTGAGGCTTCAGATGCACGCTGTGCCTACTCCAGCACTCTGCCCCCTTTACTCCCTTTCCTCTCACATAGAACACCCAAGGAAACATTGTTCAATACAGGGAAGTGCCAAGTCTTGAGATTTCAGGGCGCTGTACCTGACAATAACTTCTAGATGAGTATTTTCACTCGAGGCTATAACTAAGCTGGTGCCATATAGCTAAGCTGGTATTGCCTAGCTAAGCTGGTAGCATAAACTGTGTGCTCTAACTGATCCCACAGAGGACCTGGGATCAGAATCCCGAAGCCAGACTAGAGGTTCATTTCTAACATTTCCTAAGAGCAAAGAGGAAAAGCAGGCCAGCACTGTGTGGCTGCCAGCAGAAGTTCTTCCTCAGTCCTGGCTCCTGATGGAAAGGTAGTATATGTGAAGTCCTCTGCAGGCCCTAGACGATGAGCCTGTGGAGTTCCAGATCTGGCATCAGAGGCTAGTGAGGACCAATGAGAAACACATTTTGCTTTTGCTCAGCCAGTCTCTTGGGCGTGATATGTTGAAGCAGTCTGTTCTGGTGGGTTACTTGTCTTCAAAATATTATTTGATGTTAATTACTTCTTAAAATTCACTCTAAATAGAATAGAAAATTTACCTTGTTTATTTCTTAACAATCTCTCTCTCCCTTTCTTCTCTTTCCTCCCTCTCCCTCCTGTTTCCCCCACTCCATGAGCACAGTCACCTCTGGGAGGTAGAAGGAACTGTGCAGCTCTTCTGGCCTGGAAATACATTTTACTTCTGTTCTGAAGCATCATTGATGAAACAGACTTCTATCCTTTTCCACTGCAGCATGAATGGAGGCCTCATATCCCAGGAGACACAGCCACAGCTGGCAGGGCATCCTCAGTGCTGCATGGCTATGAAGCACAGTGTCCTGCTAGCTTGCTGTGGCATGCAGCAGGACTGAGAAGCAGGGTGCTGTGGGGTACCGCTGAGATTGGGGCTGCTTGCCACAGGAGTGAAACCTAGTTTACGCTGACTGACTGAGGCATGAAGATGCATATTGGCTGTTGTGCAATGGGCTTGAAAGACTTCGACCTTACATGGAGATGCTTTTATGCTGCAACTGGAGTAGCTCTAAAATGCCTTGAGAAACTAACATCAGTTTCAAGCAGCAAATTGTTAAAATTGGGAAAGAGGGCTACAGACAAAGGAGCAAAGAAGGAATGGGGTGGAGGTGGGGCAGGGAACGCTCTGAGGGACATGCTGTTCAAATAAATGTCTTCTAATAACTTCATAGGACTTCCCATTCCAACTAGGCTACTGTATTAACCCTGTTGTGTGCAGTCTGTTATTTTTTGTTCCTGAGTAAGGAGGACGATTTGCTAACAAACAAATAAATCAACCAGCAAAGAAATGTTGTCCCCTGAAGGCAAGTGCCAGGGCAGGAGTCTCTGGGCTGGCTGCAAGCGGGGCCATAAACTTTGAGTTCTGAGTCCACAGATAAAGCTGGGATCCAAACCTTGATGCCAGATTGAAGCGTCACTTCTAAGATGTCCCAAGACCAGAGAAGAAAGGCAGGGCAGTACTGTGTGACTGCAAGCCCAGGTTTAGACTCAGATGGCCACAGCTTGGCTCCCAGCTGACTTGACTTCAAGCAGGGTGTGTGTATGTGTGTGTGTGTCACATACAGACGTTGTTTTGTCTCCAAGCAGCTTCCTGGAATATGAAAGAGTTAAGACAGCAGCAGGGGTGGGAAGGGATGGCTCATTGCTGCTATAGACCGTATTAAAGGAAATGACATTTAGGGCCACAGAGAGACAGCGCAGGAAATGCAGGCCCTCTCCACACCACAGAGACCTTGTTGCTCACAGTGTTGTTCTGCACTGCCCACCAAGCCTGACTACATTTCCAGTTCTGTTTGATGTGCTTGTGCTGATAATAGTGCAGAGGCAGAGGAAGCAATCTGGGCTCTGGCAGAGCCAAGTCATGGTGGCTGAAGGCTGAGAGGCTGCCTCAGCACCTCCGCTGGATGCCTCCGATCTTGTTTTAGTTACTCACTGCTGCATAAAACATTTACTCCAATAGAAATAAAACAAAAACCAAAAAACCCAAAACCCAAACCAAAACAAAACACTCGAGGCAGGGAGATAGCTTAGTTGGTAAAATGCTTGCCTGGCAAGCACAAAGACCCAACTTCAATTCTAGGAACCCAGGGGGAAAAGTTAGCTGTGTGTGCTTGCAATCTCAGTACTGGGGAGGCAGAAGAGAAGCTGGTGCTCTTTGGCCAGCCAGCTTAGCCTATAACATAAGGCCAGTGAGAGACACTGTTTCTAAAGAAAAGGCACACAACACTATACAACATTGTCCCCCAACATGTACATATGTATGTTTATACACACATGCACACACAGACACACACATGTGCATTCACAATTGCAGAAAAACACAGTCAGACATTTACTATCTCAGTAACTGTGGGTCAGAAATCTGCATGGAGTATGGCTCTTGTCTGGGATGCATTCAATGTGTCTGCTGAAGCAGCAACAATCTCTGCTTCTGGTTTCTTCTGCTTGGTCATTGGATGGGACGTCTCAGGTCCTTGCTGATATGAGTGTCTTATAAGACTGAAGGCTCCAGTGGGGAGCTGACATCATGGGATCAACTGCCCTCTACAACAGAGAGGCTTCTGTGAGTGAGAAGGGGGTAGAGAAGGGAGAGTATTATGTAGGAGGGAACCTCAGACAGAAGCAAGTATCTTAGTGCTTGACTTTGGAAGTGAGGTCCCATTAATTCTGCCACAGTCTGTTCATATGAAACAAGCCAACAATCCCAACTCATGTTTAACAACAGGTAGACACAGAGGTTGATAATTGAAGTAACTTTCTCTCAACTTACACGGGAGACCTTGATATAGGTCTCCACCCTGTTTTTCAAAGCTGTCCTTTTTTCTTCCATATGTTCCTGGAATTTACCTGGGTGAGCAGCGGGGCTAGGTTAACCTGGGTGAGCATGGGGCTAAGTTGACCTGGGTGAGCATGGGGCTAAGTTGACCTGGGTGAGCACTGGGGCTAGGTTGACCTGGGTGAGCAGTGGGGCTTGTGTTCTTTGACTCTGAAGGCAGGAGAATTCTGATTGAGTTTTCCCAAGTCTATTTTGAATGGAGCCATTTCTAGGCCAAGTCTTTTCAGCCTTTGAGAGCTGATATGCACAGTCTAGGATGTGAAACCCAGAAAACAAAGTTTTGTTTCTGCCAAGAAATCTAGAAGCTTGTTTTAGAGCTCAAAATCAGAGAAATGAGTTTTCTCTCCTTCCTGGATTTGTATTCTTTCTGTAACATCTTTTCCCTAAAGCAGAGAACACAGACGACACTGGCATTCCAGAGTGGCAGGGAAGATCAGCAGTGGTTTGCTGCATGTTGATCCATCTTCATCTTTGTGAGAAGTAACTTCCGGAGCTTAGCAGAGAGCAGGAGCAAGGGGGTCAGTGCTGTCGTGCTAACCAGGGCAGTGACAAGAGCTGCATCTGTGGGTGGAAGCTTCGTTGGCTGCTTTCAGCAGAGTGGGGCAGGCTGGCTTGCAGGCAACAAGCAGGGGACACCAGGTGTAAGAAGAAAGAGGTGAGGCCCAACAGTGTCACCTCACTGCACCACATGAGAGCAGGCAAAGGTCATGTAGCAAGGAGAGTTATAGCAGAGGCCTTTAAAATCCTATGGTGGTTGTAGTCTTGTTTGACAGTCAGCTGAACAAGGGGAAATTCAAGGAGAGAAGAGATCTTGGGGCATTGTGGTGGTTTAAATGTGCTCAGCCAGGGAGTGGCACTATGTGGAGGTACAGACTTGTGGAGGAAGTGTGTCACTGTGGGTGTGGGCTTTAAGACCCTTGTCCTAGCTGTCAGCAAGCCAGTCTTCTTCTATATACCTTCAGATGAAGATGTAGAACTCTCAGCTTCTCCTACACCAGGCCTGCCTGGATGCCACCATGTTCCTGCCTTGATGATAAAGGACTGAACCTCTGAACCTGTAAGCCAGCCCCAATGAAATGTCCTTATATGAGTGGCCTTGCTCATGGTGTCTCTTTACAGAAATAAAACCCCAACTAAGACAGACATTATCATAACTCTTATTATCACTGTCATTTTATCTTTGTGATGACCACTACCACTACCACCATCATTATAATTTCCACCATTATCACCATCACCACCACTATCCTCACCATCATCACAGATTTCATCATCATACCATTATTATCAACATCATCATGGACACTGCATCACCTATTGTATCACCATTACCACAGCATCACCAGCATCATAACTACCACTACCACCACCACCACCACCACCACCACCACCACCGTCATCGTCGTCGCCGTCATCATCATCACATGTGGGCTAGTGCTTTAAGTGAGCTTAGTCTAAAGCCTGGAGTCGCAGGCCCCTGGAGATCCCAGGCAGGCAGTTCTGAGCTGCGCCATTAGTGTGTCCTTCTCCAGGGAATGAAGGACCCTCTCGCTGAGGGTGTTAGATGAGCCTGACTTTGCTTTACATCTAGGGCCAGCACCTTCCCACTGGGATCTGAGTTCTCTAATTGAAAATTCAGGACTGCTGCCCAGGGCTCAGAGGCTCCCACCCTTCTGAATTCTAAATACTGTGAATGCATTTGAGATTCGTTGGCAGCTGAGAAAGGAAAAAATGTGCTTGAGTTGCTCTTTGTTTCTCTTCTCTTAAAGAGTCTCAAAGGTCGTTTTGTTGGTGAGCCCAAGTTCCCTGGACAAGTCCACTCCCATCCAGAGACAGGAGTTGACTTCTGACGTCTACTGAGACTTCTATTGTTTTGTCCTTGAAAAGGAAAGGATGTCCCATTTTAAAAGTCTTTCTGTGCCCTGCTCTCCTGTAGTGTTGACCTCGGGCTTCTAATCTCATCCTAGCCATATTTACAGTTCAGTTACCAGTATCCTAGCATGGATGTGACATAAAGGGAGCCAGGAAACTCCCAGTCTTCCAGGCAAATCACCGTCATGTGTTACAGGACTGGCTTTGCGACTGCCTCTGATAGTGCTTTCTGTGCATCTCCACCACATCCTTACATTTTTGGTATAAGCTGAGGCTGCTGGAGGCCAAGGAGTTGCTTCAGGTCCCTGAGATCAGAAGGTCGAGTTAGCATTTCACTGCAAACATTTGACTTTTAGAGATGAGACTTGTCCCGCTTCATCAGACTGTTTCTATTAGGGACTGATTTCTGTGAATTAAGCCTTCTTTGTCTCTTGGGGATTATGAAAAGGATTTGATTAATGGACTCCTAAAAATTCTCTAGTGTGGGAAATGAGGTTTACAAACTAGCATAAATGGCTAGATCCACAGGCATTTCAATGCTGGTCTTGTCAGGGTATGGGATAAAATGGTGCAGTAGTCTTTGAAAGCATTTGGGACTATGCCAGGACACTTTTCCAGGGAGGTACCATGCAGAACTGACAACTGACTTGATGTTATGGGTAGCAAGGGGTTCTCTGGCCCTGGAGCAGCTTCTGTTCCAGCCTAGCACCCAATGTAGACCTCCCTAACTCATGGCATGATCTGCAGACTAGCAGCATCTGTATCACATTTGGAGGTACCACAAAAGATACCTCTAAGCTCCAGGTTTGTGCATCAGAATCTGCATTTTAACAAGGTCTCTGGGTGACCTGAATGCACAATACCACTTCCAGAGCACTGAGCAGAGAGGCTGAGCTTGCAGCCTGCAATCACACTCAAAGTACAAGCCGCTGGGACTCCAACGAGCTCCCACGACCTCACCAACCCCGGGGCTGTGTCTATCCATGAATCATGTGACACACGAAGAATAGCATGTCCCCAACCTTCTTCTACCGTTACTCTGTTGTTCTGACCTCATAGACATTTTAAATGCAAACATCAATGTGAGAATTCTTGCAACATTAATTTTCTGCGACAAAGCACTTTCTGGAGCAGATTCCATTAAACCATCTTAATCCAGGGTTTAATTTTCTATACGGCTCCACTAAACCATTTCCATTTTTTTCATTAAAATGTTCATTTGTATCAAATTGTTTTCATGGGATCAATTATTTTCTGCTTAAATTTTATAGGAAACATTTGAGTCATCAGTTTTGCTCCTTGCACTAACTTCTGCTGATTGTAACTGCTGCATTTTAAATTGCATTTAAACCAACGTCCATGTTCATTGCCCCATGCCAGCCTGGATGCTCTTCCATGGAAGATTCATGTGCTTTCCCTTTCCAGTACCCAGTGTGTTCCTAGGGTCTGACCCAGAGAGTTTAATACAGTCGTTCAATGGTAGAAACTGGTTTTGCAGCATTCATTTCAATTCGATATCTGGTTGACGAAAAACGAGTTGTAAAAAGGAGACAATATTACCCAAGGAAGAGCATGCTCATCAGGCACCTGAGGAGATGTTCAGAGCCAAGGGAGCGTGTGCATCTGACCCAGCTGCTTTTGCTCTGTCAACTGTATTCCAGAGACCCTTCACTCTACCCTGAATTAAAGATTTAGCCATCAAATGCCAACAGCACCTGTGTGTATAGAAGTATCCATGTTCACCCAGTCCAATCACGCGGGACCTGAGACTGCTCTGGTTGGGGAGAGAGAAATCCAGCCTACATAGGGCCACAAGCCTCTTCCGGTCAGAAAAGCACCGGGGCAGCTGGGGCGCAGGGTCGGCTGACACTCGCCAGCTACCCACAACACCCACCACAGGATCTTAAGACTTCTGGTGAGTGGAGCACAGCTTCTGCTCCAGGCCAATTGCGCGGGACCTGAGACTGCATTAGTTAGGGAAGCAGAAACCGGCCTGAGTAGGGCCACAGGCCTCATCCTGCCGGATCAGCGCCGGGGTAGCTGGAGCGCAGGGTTGCCTGACACCCGCCAGCTACCCACGACCCCCGCCGCAGGATTTTGGGACTGCTGGTGAGTGGAACACAGCTTCTGCTCCAGTCCAATCAAGCGGGACCTGAGACTGCTCTGGTTGGGGAGAGAGAAATCCGGCCTACATAGGGCCACAAGCCTCTTCCGGTCAGAAAAGCACCGGGGCAGCTGGGGCGCAGGGTCGGCAGACACTCGCCAGCTACCCACAACACCCGCCACAGGATCTTAAGACTTCTGGAGAGTGGAACACAGCTTCTGCTCCAATCCAATTGCACGCGGGACCAGAGACTGCATTAGTTAGGGAAACAGAAAACCGGCCTGAGTAGGACCACAGGCCTCTTCCGGCTGGACCAGCACCGGGGTACCGTCAGCTACCCACGACCCCCGCCGCAGGATTTAGAGACTGCTGGTGAGTGGAACACAGCTTCTGCTCCAATCTTTAAACAGTGACAACGATAACAACTAACCCCAGAGATTACCAGATGGCGAAAGGTAAACGTAATAATCTTACTAACAGAAACCAAGACCACTCACCATCATCAGAACCCAGCACCCCCACTTCGCCCAGTCCAGGGCACCCCAACACACCGGAAAAGCTAGACACGGATCTAAAAGCATATCTCCTGATGATGGTAGAGGACTTCAAGAAGGACTTTAATAACACACTTAAAGAAATACAGGAGAACACTGCTAAACAGGCAGAAGACACTAAAGAGGAAGCACAAAAATCCCTTAAAGAATTGCAGGAGAACACTGCTAAAGAGTTACAAATCCTTAAAGAAAAACAGGATAACATAATCAAACAGGTAGAAGTCCTTACAGAAAAACAGGAAAACACATCCAAACAGATGATGGAAATGAACAAAACCATACTAGACCTAAAAAGGGAAGTAGACACAATAAAGAAAACCCAAAATGAGGCAACACTGGAGATAGAAACCCTAGGAAAGAAATCTGGAACCATAGATACGAGCATCAGCAACAGAATACAAGAGATGGAAGAGGGAATCTCAGGTGCAGAAGATTCCATAGAGAACATCGGCACAACAATCAAGGAAAATGTAAAATGCAAAAAGATCCTAACTCAAAACATCCAAGAAATACAGGATACAATGAGAAGACCAAACCTACGGATAATAGGAGTGGATGAGAATGAAGATTTTCAACTCAAAGGACCAGCAAACATCTTCAACAAAATTATAGAAGAAAACTTCCCAAATCTAAAGAAAGAGATGCCCATGAACATACAAGAAGCCTACAGAACTCCAAATAGGCTGGACCAGAAAAGAAATACCTCCCGACACATAATAATCAGAACAACAAATGCTCTAAATAAAGATAGAATACTAAAAGCAGTAAGAGAAAAAGGCCAAGTAACATATAAAGGCAAGCCTATCAGAATTACACCAGATTTTTCACCAGAGACTATGAAAGCCAGAAGATCCTGGACGGATGTTATACAGACAATAAAAGAACACAAATTCCAGCCCAGGCTACTATACCCAGCCAAACTCTCAATTAACATAGATGGAGAAACCAAAGTATTCCACGACAAAACCAAATTCACACATTATCTCTCCACGAATCCAGCCCTTCAAAGGATAATAACAGAAAAAAACCAATACAAGGACAGGAACCACGCCCTAGAAACAACAAGAAGGTAATCCCTCAACAAACCTAAAAGAAGACAGCCACAAGAACAAAATGCCAACTTTAACAACAAAAATAACAGGAAACAACAATTACTTTTCCTTAATATCTCTTAATATCAATGGACTCAACTCCCCGATAAAAAGACATAGACTAACAAACTGGCTACACAAACAAGACCCAACATTTTGCTGCTTACAGGAAACTCATCTCAGAGAAAAGGATAGACACTACCTCAGAGTGAAAGGCTGGAAAACAATTTTCCAAGCAAATGGCATGAAGAAACAAGCTGGAGTAGCTATTCTAATATCTGATAAGATTGACTTCCAACCCAAAGTCATTAAAAAAGACAGGGAGGGACACTTCATACTCATCAAAGGTAAAATCCTCCAAGAGGAACTATCAATCCTGAATATCTATGCTCCAAATACAAAGGCAGCCACATTCATTAAAGAAACTTTAGTAAATCTCAAAGCACACATTGCACCTCATACAATAATAGTGGGAGACTTCAACACACCACTTTCACCAATGGACAGATCATGGAAACAGAAACTAAACAGGGACACAGAGAAACTAAGAGAAATTATGAATCAAATGGATCTGGCAGATATCTACAGAACATTCTATCCTAAAACAAAAGGATATACCTTCTTCTCAGCACCTCATGGTACCTTCTCCAAAATTGACCACATAATTGGTCACAAAACAGGCCTCAACAGATACAAAAATATTGAAATTGTCCCATGCATCCTATCAGATCACCATGGACTAAGGCTGATCTTCCATAACAAAATAAACAATAGAAAGCCAACCTTCACGTGGAAACTGAACAACACTCTTCTCAATGATACCTTGGTCAAGGAAGGAATAAAGAAAGAAATTAAGGACTTTTTAGAGTTCAATGAAAATGAAGCCACAACATACCCAAACTTATGGGACGCAATGAAAGCATTTCTAAGAGGAAAACTCATAGCTCTGAGTGCCTCCAAAAGGAAACTAGAGAGAGCACACATTAGCAGCTTGACAACACACCTAAAAGCACTAGAACAAAAGGAAGCAAATTCACCCAAGAGGAGTAGACGGCAGGAAATAATCAAACTCAGGGGTGAAATCAACCAAGTGGAAACAAGAAAAACTATTCAAAGAATCAACCAATCAAGGAGCTGGTTCTTTGAGAAAATCAACAAGATAGATAAACCCTTAGCCAGACTCACTAGAGGGCACAGGGAAAGCATCCTAATTAACAAAATCAGAAATGAAAAAGGAGACATAACAACAGATCCTGAAGACATCCAAAACACCATCAGATCCTTCTACCAAAGGCTATACTCAACAAAACTGGAGAACCTGGATGAAATGGAGAAGTTCCTAGACAGATACCAGGTACCAAAGTTGAATCAAGATCAGGTTAATGATCTAAACAGCCCTATATCCCCCAAAGAAATAGAAGCAGTCATTAATAGTCTCCCAACTAAAAAAAGCCCAGGACCAGATGGGTTTAGTGCAGAGTTCTATCAGACCTTCAAAGAAGATATAATCCCAGTTCTTCACAAACTATTCCACAAAATAGAAACAGAAGGTACTCTACCCAACTCATTCTATGAAGCCACAATTACTCTGATACCTAAACCACAAAAAGACCCAACAAAGATAGAAAACTTCAGACCAATATCCCTTATGAATATTGATGCAAAAATCCTCAATAAAGTTCTTGCTAACCGAATCCAAGAACACATCAAAACAATCATCCATCCTGACCAAGTAGGTTTCATCCCAGGGATGCAGGGATGGTTCAATATACGGAAATCCATCAACGTAATCCAGTATATAAACAAACTCAAAGACAAAAACCACATGGTCATCTCGTTAGATGCGGAAAAAGCATTAGACAAGATCCAACACCCATTCATGATAAAAGTCTTGGAAAGAGCAGGAATTCAAGGCCCATACCTAAACATGATAAAAGCAATCTACAGCAAACCAGTAGCCAACATCAAAGTAAATGGTGAGAAGCTTGAAGCAATCCCTCTAAAATCAGGGACTAGACAAGGCTGTCCACTTTCTCCATACCTATTCAACATTGTACTTGAAGTCCTAGCCAGAGCAATTCGACAACAAAAGGAGATCAAAGGGATACAAATTGGAAAAGATGAAGTCAAAATATCACTCTTTGCAGATGATATGATAGTATATATAAGTGACCCTAAAAATTCCACCAGAGAACTCCTAAGCCTGATAAACAGCTTCGGTGAAGTAGCTGGATATAAAATTAACTCAAACAAATCAATGGCCTTTCTCTACACAAAGAATAAACAGGCTGAGAAAGAAATTAGGGAAACAACACCCTTCTCAATAGTCACAAATAATATAAAATATCTTGGCGTGACTCTAACTAAGGAAGTGAAAGATCTGTATAATAAAAACTTCAAGTCTCTGAAGAAAGAAATTATAGAAGATCTCAGAAGATGGAAAGATCTCCCATGCTCATGGATTGGCAGGATCAACATTGTAAAAATGGCTATCTTGCCAAAAGCAATCTACAGATTCAATGCAATCCCCATCAAAATTCCAAATCAATTCTTCAACGAATTAGAAAGTGCAATCTGCAAATTCATCTGGAATAACAAAAAACCTAGGATAGCAAAAACTCTTCTCAAGGATAAAAGAACCTCTGGTGGAATCACCATGCCGGACCTAAAGCTCTACTACAGAGCAATTGTGATAAAAACTGCATGGTACTGGTATAGTGACAGACAAATAGACCAATGGAATAGAATTGAAGACCCAGAAATGAACCCACACACCTATGGTCACTTGATCTTCGACAAGGGAGCTAAAAACATCCAGTGGAAGAAAGACAGCATTTTCAACAAATGGTGCTGGCACAACTGGTTGTTAACATGTAGAAGAATGCGAATCGATCCATTCCTATCTCCTTGTACTAAGGTCAAGTCTAAGTGGATCAAGGAACTTCACATAAAACCAGAGACACTGAAACTTATAGAGGAGAAAGTGGGGAAAAGCCTTGAAGATATGGGCACAGGGGAAAAATTCCTGAATAGAACAGTAATGGCTTGTGCTGTAAGATCGAGAATTGACAAGTGGGACCTCATGAAACTACAAAGCTTCTGCAAGGCTTAAGACACCATCAATAAGACAAAAAAACCACCAACAGATTGGGAAAGGATCTTCACCTATCCTAAATCAGATAAGGGACTAATATCCAATATATATAAAGAACTCAAGAAGGTGGACTCCAGAAAGTCAAATAACCCCATTAAAAAATGGGGCTCAGAACTGAACAACGAATTCTCACCTGAGGAATACCGAATGGCAGAGAAACACCTGAAAAAATTTTCAACATCCTTAATCATCAGGGAAATGCAAATCAAAACAACCCTGAGATTCCACCTCACACCAGTCAGAATGGCTAAGATCAAGAATTCAGGTGACAGCAGATGCTGGGGAGGATGTGGAGAAAGAGGAACACTCCTCCATTGTTGGTGGGATTGCAAGCTTGTACAACCACTCTGGAAATCAGTCTGGCGGATCCTCAGAAAATTGGACATAGTACTACCGGAGGATCCAGCAATACCTCTCCTGGGCATATATCCAGAAGATGTCCCAACCGGTAAAAAGGATACATGCTCCACTATGTTCATAGCGGCCCTATTTATAATAGCCAGAAGCTGGAAAGAACCCAGATGTCCCCCAACAGAGGAATGGATACAGAAATTATGGTACATTTACACAATGGAGTACTACTCAGCTATTAAAAAGAATGAATTTATGAAATTCCTAGCCAAATGGATGGACCTGGAGGGCATCATCTTGAGTGAAGTAACACAATCACAAAAGAACTCACACAATATGTATTCATTGATAAGTGGATATTAGCCCAAAACTTAGGATACCCAAGATATAAGATACAATTTGATAAACGCATGAAACTCAAGAAGAATGAAGACCAAAGTGTGGACACTGTGCACCTTCTTAGAATTGGGAACAAAACACCCAGGGAAGGAGTTACAGAGACAAAGTTCGTAGCTGTGATGAAAGGATGGACCATTTAGAGACTGCCGTATCCAGGGATCTGTCCCATAATCAGCTTCTAAACGCTGACACCATTGCATACACTAGCAAGATTTTGCTGAAAGGACCCAAATATAGCTGTCTCTTGTGAGACGATGCCGGGGCCTAGCAAACACAGGAGTTGATGTTCACAGTCAGCTATTGGATGTATCACAGGGCTCCCAATGGAGAAGCTAGAGAAAGTACCCAAGGAGCTAAAGGGATCTGCAACCCTATTGTTGGAACAACATGATGTACTAACCAGAACCCCGGAGCTCTTGTCTCTAGCTGCATATGTATCGAAAGATGGCCTAGTCGGCCATCAATGGAAAGAGAGGCCCATTGGACTTGCAAACTTTATATGCCCCAATATAGGGGAATGCCAGGGCCAAAAGAATGGGAATGGGTGGGTAGGGAAGTGGGGGGCGCTATGGGGGACTTTTGGGATAGCATTGGAAATGTAATTGAGGAAAATATGTAATAAAAATATTAAAAATCAAAAAAAAAGAAGTATCCATGTTCACATGTTCACATATCTGTGTTTTATGTCTATACCTGTGCTTATGTGTATATGTATATTTTTGTATATGTGTAGATATAGCTGTGTTGATGTGAATTTTGTTTCTATGGACACATATGTGCATTCCTTCCTGTGTGTGTGGATATGTTGATGTTATGCTTATATGTTCAATGTATATGTATTCATGTACATATGAGTCAATATCTGTGTTTGTATTTGTCTAAATGTATGACTGTATACCTATGAATATGACATATGTATGCATACATATGTCAGTGTGCATGCATGGGAGCCTCTGTATGGCTACATACATGAATATATTGTACATATGTATATTATACTTAGATATGCATATCAGCATATGCTTACATCTGTGTGTTTATATGTGTGTGGCTGTGCATATGTGATCTCTACTTCCATATTTGCATGTACCTATGTTTGCTTATGTATATGAGTGCAGGTTTGTGTATATGCATATATGTCTTCTGTTTGTGTGAACAGGGGGAGTGCACATGAATTGTGAGAATGTGTGTGAATATGAATTTGAATGTGTGTGTGTATATGTATGCATGCATGTGCTTGGGCATGCTCATCTGTGTGCACACATATGGATGTGTGTACACTCTTCATTTTTTCCTGCACTTTCCCCTGTCTCCACCCAAATCTTTCTATTGAAATTGTTCAGTCTTATTAGTAGATGAACATAGTCATTGATCTTACAATTCAATCATTGTTGCATATTTATCTTTTCTGCCCACAGATACTTCTATCAGGCAGATGAACTTTAGGTACCTCATATAAGGCAGCAAATTTTAAGCAACACACACACATACACAGACACACACACATTACACACACACACATATACACACATACATACATAGACACACAGACACACAGACACACAGACACACACACACACACACACACACACACAGAGCAGGGAGATTCTGGTTCATAGAGTCTGCATTATAGTTGATGTTGTTATTATTATTATTGTGGTTGTTGTTGTTGTTGTTGTTATTTTGCCACAAATGACAGGCGAGAACATTCGGAGACATGTAAAGCTAACACTGCTCAGTGGTTGAAAACTAACAGAGGAAGGAAGCATGATGACAAAATACAGCTCTGCCAAATGTGGCCCCCAGGTCTCAACTCCAATTAGAAGGCAGCATGAGGGATGGGAAAGTTGTGAGAGTGGGGGCAGCGGAGGCCTGGGAGGAGCAACAGAGCTTAGGGAGCATGGCTTGTCTCTGGAGCACTGGGATCAAATCACCAAGGAAACCCAGGGTTACTGACAAACCCACTACATCTGGTCTCTAATTCCGTAGCTCAAGCACCCCTCCTGTTTCAACCTCAACTGCTAGCACTACAGTGCCTGTCACCGCACCAGATCTGGAGTTTGTTCTTAGGTCAGTCAAGGTGGTGGATTGTGGCAACACGCTCTCCAGTATAGTAGCTCACCTCTGCAGACATGGTTTTTCTCCAGGGTTTGTAGGCAGGTGATCTAGGCTAGTTGTAGCTTTGCTGGTCTCCACAAAGACAAATAACTGAATCTCACTCACCCTTCTCCACATTTTAAAAAATATTATTATTATGTTGGGATCGTTGATGTCCTAAAATTTAATTGAATGGTTAAGGCAAAAATGGAAGAGGACAAATCAGCCCCACAAACACTTTATAAGTCTGATATTCTATCCCAAACCACAGAGCCAAACTGTTTCACAGGGAGGAAAACAAACCCTGCCTTTCTGGGAGATGTCACAGACTGGGACAGCCAAGCAAGGCAGGCACAAGCCCAGTATGGAAGGAAGGAGAGAACAGGCAAGGACACAAAGCAAGCCTTCATAGCCCTGGGGCAAGACCAGCAATGGTTAGGTGCCAGCCTGGAATCCCAGTAGTGGCACTCGCCCGAGAGCCAGGAAAGTCATTTTAAAAACGGATATAATAATAGCATCCATCTTTTAGGATCACAGTGAGGGTGGCCAGGTTCCTCTCCTCCGCCTGACAGATGGTCCTTCTGTTCTTACCTTGCATGGTCTCTGAGCTCTTCTCTGTTCTACGTATCTCCTGAGTACAAGAATCATCCAGAGACAGACAATAGAGTAGTGGCTGTTGGGCTTGGGGAAGGACAGAGAGGCTAAGGAAATGGACAGGGATGGCTAAATAGGCTTGGTTTCTTTGGGGGATGACTCAATGGTCCTAAAGTTGTAATGCCTGTGTGTGTTGGTGATTTTTCTTGTTCCTGTAACAAAATGTCTGACAAAGCAGTTTAAGGAAGGAGGGGCTTATTTTGGCTCACAGTTTGAAAGAATACAGTCTATCATGGTGGAGAAGGCTTGTGGCAAGAATGTGAGGCAGCTTGTTACACTGCAACTATAGTCAGGAGAGAGGAGGGAAGGAGAGAAGGAAAAGGAAAGGAAGAGGAGGAAGGAGAGGAGAGAGGCTGGCATCCAACTCACTTTTTCCTTTTCTCCCTTTAACTTAGCCTGGGTGCTCTACCCTTGGAATGGTGGTGTCACTCTCATTCAGGGTGAGTTTTATCTTTTTTAAATCTTCAATCAAACTTCTATGCAAATGGACTTGTAGACACACCCAGTTTCTCTTAAGGGATTCTTGCATGATTCTAAATTCTGTCATGTTGATAAACAAGACTAACTATCATGTTGTGTGAGGTTGAATGTATTTCCTTCTTCCTGCAAACATCCTCCCATAGATGTGAGCCCTCACTTCAGGCCCTTGCATACATACACCGAGATGATTCCCAGCATCTATTCTGTGGTCCTCCTCCCACAACCCCTCCTGACTCTTTCTTCCACTGTATGCTTTATTTATTACCTACCTCCTTCTTTGCCCTGGAATGCACAGCAGAGCACAGCCCTCAGGAAGGCGAGGCTGTCTATCTATCTGCTTCGTGGCTGTATCTGCAGACAGTGCAGGCACATAGTGAACACTATAAATATTTGCTGAGTGGGTGATACAGACAATCTAAGGCTTGGTGAGTGCTCAGGACCTGTTGTGCAGGTTTAGCACAATCAACACCAGTTCTTACTATTGCTATTTATTTTAAATTAGCTACTTAATTACCAAATTTTCTATCTAAAGTGTCTCTGAGGTTGAGTCAAATGTCTTTCCCCTGGGAGTTCTTGCTTGACTCCTGCAGTGCCTGTAGACACAATGCTTCAGACCCAGGTTCCTCACTGCTGGGCACAGAGAGCTGGTGGCATTTATAAATCTCTAGGCTCTTAATCCCCTGCTGATCCTTGGAGGGAGTGTCAGTTTGTTGCTAAACACATTGCCCTGCTTGGAACAAAAGAATGGAGAAAAAGCTAAGCTTGGGTTCAAGGGTTATAACAGGGAAGCGGGGACTGGACTCAGTCATGTGAACTGACTTGTCTCCCGTCTCCCCTCAGGATTGAAATGACCACTGTAAAAAGACATCTTTAGCATTTTACAGCTTACCCTTCATTCTTGTGTTTCTAGACATACCTGTTTGCTTCAAGGTGTCTCTTGAACAGAGCTCAGGTTGTCAGCACTAATATAACTCCTCTAGTTCTTTGCTATCAGTCTGTTTGCATCAGGTTAAAACCTGGACCTGCTATTGCCCGGCTGACCTGGAAATTGCTGTATAGCTGATGAAGACTTTGAACATGTGATCCTCATACTTATCTATCCCAAGTACTGGATGTAGAGGATTATTGTCTGGTTTTGAGACAGTTGCTCAAACCTAGGGCTTCATGGGCAGCAGGCAAACGACTCTATCAGATGAGCGTCAAACCCAGGCCCATGCTTATTTCTTCAAGGCAATGCTCCAACTCTAAAACCCTATGAGCAATGTCTGTAGATTTCACCCTGAAGCCATCATCAGCATGTAGATAGACCACTTTTCAGTCCATTTTAATTGCAATTTGTGGTGCACAGCATAGAGAGTTAAGTCTGGTCCCTTCATCATCAGTTGGCATTTAATGGAAACCGTAGGACTGGGAATTGGTCTTGCTGAGGCAATTAGGACGATCTGGGATGTTGTACTAGGTAAGGAGGAATTTCTTTAAAGACAAACCCACACTTCAGAAGGCATACAAAAGCCACGTTGGTAACAGGAGCCATGAAGACTAAGGAACTGCCATTGCAAACACATTGCAAACACAAACATCAATTTGCAAACACACCATTCAAACAAAGACTGAAGTTGCCCATTAGGCAACTACACTGGCTGGTCATCAGAGAGTGAGGTAAGCTGCAAAAGATCAGAGCATGCTGAATCATTAAAAATGTGTTTGCTTTTTAGTGGCTGGCCTTTTAAAAAATAACAGGCCATTTAAATTGAGTTCAGAGAATTCTGCTTTAGCAAATCTTGCTACATGCATAGGCCTGCAGACATGGTCTTGGCTTCCTGGACAGCTTGCCATTAGCAGTTCTTGACAGGAAGGGTGGAGCAGGAAATATTTTTAAAACGGCAAAATCTTGGGCTATTACCAGTTACTCTCTTGCCTTGGTGGTCTTGCCACCTCTATGGCTAGTCCCATGTAGCGATTGCCCGTCTTGTATGGTTCTTTTGTTGCAGATTCTGTTTACATTTTCAGCCCTGGTAAAATCAAAACTCTAGAGGCTTGTGATTGATTTATCAGTCAGATTTATATTAGTAAATTCTCAACCCACAAAATGCCCACACAATAAACTAAAACCTCAGTTGATATAAACATAAGCTGTACCCCTAGAAGGGGCAAATGCATCCTATTGTTATTTAATCATCTATCTAAGAAATTCCCAATACTTAGGGCTCCCAGGACTGTGTGGTTCTGGCTCCTCTTCCTCTCCTATAGGTTCCATCTTATCTCTTCTACTCCTTCCTTTCTTCCTCCTCTGTCTCTCTGCCCTTGTCTCTAAAATTCTTAGGCCGCTTTCCTTTTCCACTGCCCAATCACAGACTCTTGCCTTATCTTGTGCTTGCCCTCACCTGGATATAGGCAGCAATTTACATTTCCCCTTCTGTCCAGGTATGTCCTCTCAAATATAAATTGAACACAACTATTACCATTTTGTAAATTATAAAGTATAAGATATATCCAACATCTAGTTTGTTAACATTTAGTTAATTTGACAATTAAATAGTGTAAGGAGCCGTCCTCACATTCGCCATTATAAGATGGCACTGACACCTGTGTTCTAAGTAGTAAACAAACCATCTGCACATGCGCTGGGGTAGTTTCCCACCCCATGTGCTCTGCCTTTCCCGTGATGACAACTCTGGCTGATGGGCTGCAGCCAATCAGGGAGTGACACGTCCGAGGCGGAGGACAGTCCTCCATAAAAGGGAGGGGGCTCCGCCATCTCTCTCTCTCTCTGGCTCTCTTCTCCACTGGCTCCTGATGGGGTAAGCAATAAAGCTTGTGCCGCAGAAGATTCCGGTTGCCCTGAGTGTGTTCTTACCAGGGGGAACAAAAGCGGCGGGCAATAAATGGTGCCGAAACCCGGGAGCTACTGCATCACGGGGAAGGAGCGGTTAATGAAGTGTTCCCGGAAACAGACTGTTGAGAAGGATCCAGTGTGGATTCAGAACTCTTCAGCTGGGGAACTATGGTAATGAAGTGTTCCCACAAAACAGACTGTTGAGAAGGATCCGGCATGGGTTCAGAACTCTTCAGCTGGGGAACGGAGCAGAACCAGAACTGCTGGGATGGGACGCGAGTTACAGCTTTACAAGGTATGTCTAGTCTTGAACTTTCTCTAGTGTTAAAAGCCCTTTTATTTCTTTTCACATGTCAACAAGTGGTTAAGGCAGGGTGGAGAATTCTGGACAAAATTCAAGACAGTCTATCAGAAGTAAAGCGGGGAGAGAGAGCAGGAAAAAAGAGAAAGCATGGCGCGCCAAATAAGTATACAGGCCTTTCCACGGGTCTTGAACCCAAGGAAAAGTTAATGTCAGGGAAGAATACCTGGGGAGAGATTAGAAGGAAAGAGGAGAAAAAACAAAGGAAAAAAGAAAAGTTAATGTCAGGGAAAAATACCTGGGGAGAGATTAGAAGGAAAGAGGAGAAAAGAGATGAGTTTAAAGAGCCAGTTCTTAGTAGCTGTAAATCAGATGAAAAAATTAGCCCTTCTGAGAAAACAGACTTGGAGGAGGGAGCAGCTCGTTATGAGAGAGAAATGCGAGCTTATAGGTCAAGAAAAAAGCCAAAAGCGGCTGGCAAAGGCCAGCTTGCTGCTCGGCCTCTGGGCAGTCGGTTCAAAGTCATAGTGCACCTCCGCCCTATGCGGAGCCCCCACCCTGCGTAGTGCGTCAGCCCTGTGCAGAGAGGCAGTGCGTGGACTCGTTCATTTCAAGAGAGGCACAAAGGAAGATACAACAGGCATTTCCGGTCTTTGAAGGAGCTGAGGGTGGGTGTGTTCACGCTCCAGTAGAGTATTTACAGGTTAAAGAGCTTGCTAAGTTGGTTCGTAAATATGGAGCCAATGCTAATTTCACCTTGGTGCAGTTAGGCAGGCTTGCTGGTGAGGCATTAACTCCTGCCGTCTGGCAAATGATTGCAAAAGCCGCTCTCCCCAGTGCGGGCAAATATATGGAATGGAGAGCTCTATGGCAAGAGGCTGCACAAACGCAGGCCCGAGCAAATGCTGCCGCTTTGACTCCAGAGCAGAGAGATTGGACCTTTGACCTGTTAACGGGTCAGGGAGCTTATACCGCTGATCAAACAAATTATCACTGGGGAGCTTATGCCCAAATTTCCTCCACGGCTATTAAGGCCTGGAAGGCGCTCTCCCGAACAGGTGAAGCCACTGGACAATTAACAAAGATACAGCGGCTGAACGTCATTGTTCAGAGCCAGATAGGCCCAAAGAGATGGTTAAATGGAAAGATGTTTTAAATAACAAATGGAAAGGCCCGGATCCTATTTTGATAAGATCCAGGGGAGCTGTTTGTGTTTTTCCACAGAATGAAGACAACCCATTTTGGATACCAGAAAGACTCACCCGAAAAATCCAGACTGACCAAGGGAATACTGATGTCCCTCGTCTTGGTGATGTCCAGTGCGATAACAACAAAGGGAGAGCAGCGTTGGGAGATACAGAATTGGACGGCTAAATTTGAACAGACCCTTTGAAAATTGAGACTTGCCCCACGCACTTGGACCTGTCCCTGACCTAAGGACTATCTTTTCAACATTTTCCTTCTTTAAAGAATGGGTGGGGGTGGAATTATTTGGAGCTGTTCTTTGCTGTGGATTAGTGTTGCTTCTCTGATTGGTCTGTAAGCTTAAGGCCCAAATTAGGAGAGACATGGTGGTTATTTCCCAGGCGCTTGCAGCACTAGAACATGGTGCTTCCCCTGATATATGGTTATCTATGCTTAAGCAATAGGTCGCTGGCCACTCAGCTCTTGCACCCCACGAGGCTAGTCTCATTGCACTGGATAGAGTGAGTGTGCTTCAGCAGCCAGAGAGAGTTGCACGGCTAAGCACTGCAGTAGAAGGGCTCTGTGGCATTTATGAGCCTATTCTAGGGAGACATGTCATCTTTCAAGAAGGTTGAGTGTCCAAGTGTCCTTCCCCCAGGAAAAACGACACGGGAGCAGACCAAGACCCCTTCGGGTGATGAGCCTGGGAGGAGGTTTTGTGTAAAGCCCCTATTTTACACACTGGGGATTTGACCTCTATCTCCACTCTCATGAATATGGGTGGCCTATTGCTCTTAAATAAAAGAAAAGGGGGAGATGTAAGGAGCCGTCCTCACATTCGCCATTATAAGATGGCACTGACACCTGTGTTCTAAGTAGTAAACAAACCATCTGCACATGCGCTGGGGTAGTTTCCCACCCCATGTGCTCTGCCTTTCCCGTGATGACAACTCTGGCTGATGGGCTGCAGCCAATCAGGGAGTGACACGTCCGAGGCGGAGGACAGTCCTCCATAAAAGGGAGGGGGCTCCGCCATCTCTCTCTCTCTCTGGCTCTCTTCTCCACTGGCTCCTGATGGGGTAAGCAATAAAGCTTGTGCCGCAGAAGATTCCGGTTGCCCTGAGTGTGTTCTTACCAGGGGGAACAAAAGCGGCGGGCAATAAAATAGAACACTGTTATCTATCCTAACTTAAAAAAAAAGGCTTATAAATCTGTTTTGTCCTTGTTTTAGCTTGTATATTATCTGAAAAGTATCTTCTTAAATATATATTTTTCAATGTTAAATAGTCTGCATTGGCTATGAGATTATAACTAGTCTTTCAACCCCATCAGAAATCTGAGAACAACTGACATTATTTGAATATATAGCAAGTCTAACACAGCTTCTAGGACTGAAGCAAATTGTAGAGACAGCTGTCTACCTATACAGCCCCAGTAAGTCAGGAAGTTGGAGCATAGTCTTTAGCCTTCTGACCCAGGATATTTGGACAGACCTTGAAAAACAGGAATTATTAAGGACTAGCTTAATCTGTCTCAGCAGAACCAAGATGTCCTAACCTGTAACTTGTGTCCTCTCAAGGACAGTATAGGTCTGCAGGAGAGATAGGCAACTTTTGCCCAGTGGCTACCTAGCTACAATGTACCACCTCACCTGGAGGTAAGATGCTCTGCTGCTTCTGTGAATCTATGAATAGGGAGCTGTTAAGAGCAGATATGTCTCAACAACAAGTGAATAAATAACATTAGATGTCACATTTTGTGGATTTCTGACATTTTTGAAAACTATGTAAAGTAATCTGAACTCTTGTCTGTTAACTACCCTCAGCTATTTATAATTAAAATATTTGAAAATACCCTTACAATAAACTCAGAGCCATGAATTTGCTATCTGGTCCTTAATTCATAGGCTTAAACATCTTAGATCAGTTTGTAATGGCATTTATAGAAGGACTGGGTCTAAGCCTAGTACTTTTAAATTTTTTGTATCAATAGAAGAAATTTATACCAAAGAAAACCTGGATTTTGTATAAAGTAAATTTTGTATCAAAACAAGAAATTATGACTTCAACTTAGCAACTATTGTAAAGATTTCAACCAAAAGAGATTATGGCTGAATAATCAATTTTAGCTATTTCCTCCCTGTTCAAATTATGAACATTTTGAAATTCCCCAGAAAGACAACTAGAACCACCTCTAGATTCCTAAGTCCAGGGAACTGGGCAATGACTCTATAACTTCTTCAAGCTGAGTATGGATGTTGAGATATCTTTGAAGGGGGAAAGGGTAGGGAAAATGGGGGAGTTGATTGCCTTAAGAAGGCCACACCAATGATTGTTTTAATCTCTTATATCTGTGTCCTGACTGGATCCAGTTGAAGTTCAAGAGATCAGGAGGTTAAGTAGATCAGTTTAGCATGTCTTACTATGAGACATACCAAGGCTGTATATTCTGTAATATACAAATCTCAAAACAAAATTTTAGTATCATCAAGATATCTGTATGCATTGTATTAGTTTGTGTAGGGTGTTCAGACTAGCTAGGGTGAAATTTTGCTCTAATCATAAATCTTCATTCATGCCATGTGAAGGATGGCACAAAGAATTTGTTTGTTTGTTTGTTTGTTTGTTTGTTTGATTCACCTGAATCTATTTTTGGGTGGTCTTCCCTGTCATATCTGATTCATATAACTATGGAAGGTGTATAGATACTAATCATTTTTTCTAAAATCTTTCTTCCAAATCAGCATATCCTTCAATTGACAACCAGGAAAGCTTGTATCTTGCTCTCTCTTCTAGAGGAATAATAAAACAACCAAAAAACTATATTCTCTCTTTCTAACTATAATAACAATTTAATCACACTTCTATTAATACCTGTTAATAAGAAGCAGGCAGCTAGTCGAACCAGGATTTTAACCCAAAATTTTCATAGAGCCCACGAACAAAGAACAGAGTTTCCTGTAGACTTTAATATATCATTTATATGTTATGCTCTCTATCTGAAACCACAGACTTCTATTTATTAATTCTTTTTATAGAATCTATCTGTTATATTCTCTACCTGGAGCCACAGACTTCTATCAATATCTGTTCATTGCAGGCAATTATCACTGCTCTCTACTTGGAGTCAGTGACTAATTTTCCCTATTCTAGTTCTGAATTGTAGGTGAAATTTCCCATATGATTTGGACAAAATCTGAATGTATATCTACCCTAAAAACAAATAATCCTAATTTTATAAATTTATAGTTAAATCAATATCTGTCCCAAGAAGTAGGCAGCTTCTATTCAACCATCAGAGCAGCCATCTTGTTTCTTTTCACAGCGGGGGACCTTAGAGCCCTTTTTCTTTGGTTTAAGGTTCCTGTGCCTGATGCATCATGTGACCCAACTCTGTTTTTATTTGGTCACCCAGACTAAATCTCTAACTCATAGGCTAAGAATCACAAAATTTTTAAATATTTTTATTAGGTATTTTCCTCATTTACATTTCCAATGCTATCCCAAAAGTCCCCCATACCCTCCCCCACCCACTCCCCTACCCACCTACTCCCACTTTTTGGCCCTGGCATTCCCCTGTACTGGAGCATATAAAGTTTGCAAGTCCAATGGGTCTCTCTTTCCAGTGATGGCCGACTAGGCCATCTTTTGATACATATGCAGCTAGAGTCAAGAGCTCCGGGGTACTGGTTAGTTCATAATGTTGTTCCACCTATAGGGTTGCAGATCCCTTTAGCTCCTTGGGTATTTTCTCTAGCTCCTCCATTGGGGGCCCTGTGATCCATCCAATAGCTGACTGTGAGCATCCACTTTTGTGTTTGCTAGACCCTGGCATAGTCTCACAAGAGACAGCTAAGAATCACAATTTTTTTTAGTAGATTTCTGCCCCACATTAGGCGCCACCTGCAGTGGGAAATATTTAAAAAAGCAAAATCTTTCGCTATTGCTGGTTACTCTCTGGATCCGATGGTCTTGCCACCTCTATGGCTCCATGTAGCTGCCTATCTTGTGTGGTTTTCTTGTTGCAGATTCTGTTTACATTGTCAGCCCTGGTAAAATCAAAACTCTAGAGGCTTGTGATTGATTTATCAGTCAGATTTATATTAGTAAATTCTCAACCCACAAAATGCCCACACAATAAACTCAAAACTCAGGTGATATAAACAAAAGGTATATCCCTAGATGGGGCATACACAGCCTACTGTTATTTAATCACATATCTAAGGAATCTCCAATATTTATGGCTCCTAGAACTGTGTGGTTATGGCTCCTCTTCCTCTCCTATAGGTTCTATTTTTATCTCTTCTCCTCCTTTCTTTCTTCTTCCCCTGTCTCTCTGTCCTTGTCTCTAAAACTCTTAGCCCACTTTCCTTTTCCACTGCCCAATCACAGGCTCTCACCTTATCTTGTGCCTGCCCTCACCTACTACATATAGACAAAAATCAACAGAAGGGGCTTCATTTATCTTCAGATCACTTTAGCTCTTACTGATGGCTGGTGGGTTCAGAGTTGAAGAAGTGAGAGTCATGCATTCCAGAGCATCACACCTGAAGACAATTACACATGCTTCCCTATGTGACACTTGCAAAGAGCAAACATGTAGAAGTCAAGCAGAAGATTTATATGCTTTTCGACTACAAGTACCAGTATCTGAGTATTTGTGTTTATATAGGTAGAGGCTTACAGGGTTAAGCGACACAGAAGTGAAAATATTAGTTTCTATAGTGACTAATAGTGATTGTCAACTTGATAGGTTTAGAGTCATTTAGGAGACAAGCCTCTGGGCCTCACATAATCTGGGATTATTCAGAACATACTCATTGAAGTGGTATAAGACCCCTACCCTCCAGTCAGTGGTACTTACTTTGAGACACCCATGAGTGAGACACCAAGATGCAAATCGATGCAAAAACAAGAGGTTTATTTTCTGGTGCATTGGGATCGACCTTCAATTAGTCCCTCAAGATAAGTGACTAGAAGGCAGCCAGTAATGGCTATTACAAACAGTTTTTTATATTTTTTAGGGGTACATCTGCAAGGTTACAGTTCAAACTTATTGGATAAGCATATTGACCTTTAAATCTATTGGCTAGCAAATATGACATGCATTTGAACTCTACCTGAGACTTTCCAGAGGGTCAGGTGACCGTCAGTCAGTACATTCTGTGGTTTTTCTGAGAATGAGAATTGTTTACTCAAGAATGTTCCTATGGGTGGAGAATGGAACTTGGCCTAGCCTTGACCCCAGGAAGGAGGAGGAATCTGTAAAGGGGGGCAGTGTAAGTCTGACATAAGCCCTTAGGGTCCTTCAGTGGGAAGATCCACCATAAATATGGGTGGCACCATTCCATTGAGTCATAAAAATGAGACAGTGAGCTGAGTACAGGCACACATCACTCTCTGCTCCCTGCCTGTGGATGCAGCGTGCCCAGCTGCTCCTAGCTCCTGCTTCCAGGTCTTCCTTGCCAGAAGGACTGTACCCTGAATTAAGAGCTGGAATTGCCCCTCCTTTCCTCACATTCATTTGTCTTGTCAGGCATTTCATGGCAGCATCAGAAACCCTCTGCCTTTCCATCACTTTTCTATTCCTTCTGCCCAAGGCAAACTCTAATCTATTTTCTGTCTTTATGCATTTTACTTTTCTAGGCTTTTGTATGATAAAATCACATAGTATGTGGGCTATTGTATCTGTTTCCTTTCACTTAGCATAATGTTTTTGTGGCTCATCCATTAGATGCACTTGGAAGCAATATTATACCATTAATATACAATTTTATCTTTTTCCTTTATCAGTGGCATGCTTGCTCATCTCAATAATGGCTGAGATTTGATCCCTCATTGCTAAAACTAGCACAGTTACTTTTTTTTTTTTGCCTTTGTTCACCTTTTATGAACTAGTAAAGGCTGAAATGAAATGAAATAGCTAAGTAAATTATATCCAAAAGACAGCAATGGTGCAGGAAAGACCATTTGGCTAAAAAGCTGACTGCACAGGCAGGGACTTGTTGAATATGTGTGAAAGTTAAGTTTCAGCACACATGTTTGATTTATAGATATTAGTGACAGTGCCACTCCTGCACTGAATTGAAGCCTTTAATGGACTCTCAGTGAGTGTTATTACCACTGTCTTCCTCATCCCTCAGACAGCAGCAGCTACCTTTGTCTGAGTTCACACGTGTGCTAGACTTTGCAATTTGGTTCCCACACATTTTCACTCTGTCCCTAGCTATGATTTGACTGTACATTATCATCACTATTAGTGTTTGTAGATGCAGGGTCTTATGAAACTCAGGCTGGCTTTGAATTCATTATGTAGTTGAGGATGACCTGAAACACCTTACTCTACTGTCTCCTCCTTTCAGGGTTAAGAACATAGGCTTCACCTCAAAGTTTTTGCAGAGCTGTGGCTCCAGCATGAGGCCTCACACTTGCTAGGCAATCAGTCCATCAACTGCTTCATCCCTAACCTCACTTTTCTTTTTATTTTATCATTATTTCTATTTCTCAGATGGAAAAATGAAGCCCACATGTTTAGAAGAAGCATAATATAACAGGCAGAGATAGGAAGACAAAAGCACTTTAAACCCTAGATGCTAGTCCAGCAGCTATCATGGTGTATAGATAGACGCAGAGACAAAAGTGGATCACAGAGTGTCTATGTCTATGCATTAACCGTAAAGAGATCATACTGTGTAGAGTGGGTTTAATACCTAGTCTAATGCCTTGGGATCCACAGCTCAATCTCTCTGCTTCCTTACATATGAGACAAGCAAGCTTTGTTTTTATGCTTATGACCTTTTAGTCTGTTTTATTTAAAGGGGAGAAGGAAGATCATAAAGGACAATGTTGGGGAACATTGTGGGAAGGCATGTCTCTGTATACTCATATGTTAATTCTGAACCTGCAGAGAGCTAAATGCTGCCAGAATCTTGGTATTGTTTCTTCCTTACTAGCCTAGATGGAAACTAGACTTGTATCTGAATGATCTTAATAAAGATCTGATCCAACAGCTGAGCAAGAAGTAGAAGGCAGAACTTTCAAGAGAGAGGGTCAGGGACAGCTGGGAGAAGAAAGAAGAGGTAGGAGATGCACTAGCGGATACAGAGGTGAAGGATTGACCAGAACAGAGCAAAGCAGAGAGGTAGACGGAGCCATGGGGAAGGATGCGGTCCTAGGATTAGTCGGATACTGCTAGATGGCTGGCTGGGAGACTGCCCTACACAAAGGCTCAAGCTTAAAATATTAAAAAGCCTCTGTGTCATTATTTATACTGCTTGTGGGTCTGAAAGTCCTGCTATAGGACAGATTTGGAATCCGGAGTTCGAAGAATAAAGGGGGATCTGAGTGGACATACAGGGGAGGAAAAGGTACACCATGCAGAAGGAACAAATCATGAGTTTAGAGTCATAGGTATGTCAGGATGGTTGAAGGGTGAAGGATGAGAGCATCCTAGAAGATGAGGGTGTGGGGATGTGGGGGCATATCCCAACTGTGATCAAACCTTTAGGGGGAACTTGCCTTTATCACAGGGAGGTGGAGAGACATTACAGAGTTAAGCTCAGATGTAATAGGTTAGAACTCAGCTCCCAAGCCAAAGCTTCAATGGAGTTGTGTTCATTTCCCAGGAGATGGGAATCTCACAGCAGTTTTAAAGACTCCAACAAAGGCTATCCTTTTCCTGCAGCAATTCAGAGAGCTCATATATGCCAGGCTCTCCTTGAGGTTTCTTAAATCCTTGGCTGATTCCAGAATGAGTATTTGCACAACTGGACAGGGTCCTAGCTTCTCCAAATCCAGTGTCTGATGGAGAAGCCACTGATGGTGAGTTCTTATCTCTTCTGCCCCTTAGCCAAAAAGTATCTATGGTTTCTTTTATTAGAAGGGCATTCAGGGCATTCAGGCCTGTAAGTGCAGGTAGGACCACCACTGCTGCTCAGAGGAAACTGCCCAGAACCTTCGGGACACAGGAACTGAGGGACTTCCTGGGACAAGAGTTTTCTGGTTTCCATCTGCACCCAGAGCTGATCCTGTGCCACAGAGCTACATACACAAATACTGACAGGAGAGACATAGTCTCCCAGGAGTGCCTACAAACCTGCAAGCACAGGTAAGACTACCACTTCTCTTCAAATTCCTGGCCCAAGAAGAACCCTTCCAGAGCCATCAGGACACAGGAAACAAGGATCAGTTGGGGACAGGATCCTTCTGGTTTCTGTCTGTACCCCAGAGCTGACCCTGTACCACAGCTCTCCATACCCAAATTCCTCCTGGAGAGAACTGGTCTTCCAGAACTGTACTGACACACAGGCTTGCAGGATGAACAAGACACAGTCAGAGACAGCAAGAACAGCTAACACCAGAGATAGCCAGATAGCGAAAGGCAAGAACAAGAATATAAGCAACAGAAACCAAGGCTACTTGGCATCATTAGAACCCAGTTGTCCCACCACAGAGAGCCCTGGATACCCCCAACAAACCAGAAAAGCAAGACTCTTATTTAAAATCACATCTCATGATGATGATAGAGGACTTTAAGAAAGACATAAGTAACTGCCTTAAAGAAATACAGGAGAAAACAGGTAAACACAAAAATCCCTTAAAGAATTACAGGAAAACACAATAAAACAGATGAAGGAACTGAACAAAATCATTGAAGATCTAAAAATGGAAATAGAAACAATAAAGAAATCATAAAGGGAGACAACACTGGAGATAGAAAACCTAGGAAAGAGATTAGGAGTCATAGATGAAAGCATCACCAACAGAATACAATAGATAGAAGAGAGAATCTCAGGTGCAGAAGATACCATAGAAAACATTGACACAAAAGTCAAAGAAAATGCAAAAAGCTCCTAACCCAAAACATCCAGGAAATCCAGGACACAATGAGAAGACCAAACCTAAGGATAATAGGTATAGAAGAGAGCACAGATTCCCAACTTAAAGAGCCAGTAAATATCTTTAACAAAATTACAGAAGAAAACTTCCCTAACCTAAAGAAAGTGATGACCATGAACATAGAAGAAGCCTACAGCAAAACTCTCAATTACCATAGATGGAGATACCAAGATGTTCCATGACAAAACCAAATTTACACAATATCTTTCCACAAATCCAGCCTTACAGAGGATAATAGATGGAAAATGCCAACACAAGGAGGGAAACTATACCCTAGAAAAAGCAAGAAAATAATCTTCTTTCAACAAACCCAAAAGAAGATAGCCACACAACCATAAAAATAACATAAAAAACAACAGGAAGCAACAACCACTATTCCTTAATATCTCTTAACATCAATAGACTCAATCCCCCCCCAAAAAGACATAAATTAACAGACTGGATATGTAAACAAGACCCATTATTTTGTTGCATGTAGGAAACACACCTCAGTGTCAAAGACAAACACTACCTCAGAGTAAAGGGCTGGAAAACAATTTTCCAAGCAAATGGTCCCAAGAAACAAAGTGTAGTAGCCATTCTAATACTGGATAAAATTGACTTTCACCCAAAAGACATCAAAAAAGATAAGGAAGGACACTTCATACTCATCAAAGGAAAAATCTACCAAGAAGAACTCTCAGTTCTAAACATCTATGCTCTAAATGCAAGGGCACCCACATTCATAAAAGAAACTTTACTAAAGCTAAAAGCACACATAGTACCTCACATAATAATTGTGGGGGTCTTCAACACCCCACTCTCATCAATGGGCAGATCAGGGAAACACAAACTAAACAGAAACACAGTGAAACTAACAGAAGTTATGGACCAAATTGTTTTAACAGATATCTATATAACATTTCATCCTAAATCAAAAGAATATATCTTCTTCTCAGCATCTCACAGTACCATCTCCAAAATTGACCATATAATTGGTCACAAAAGAGGCCTCAACAGATACAAGAAGATTGAAATAATCCCATGTATCCTATCAGATCACCATGGACTAAGGCTGTCTCAAATACCAACAAAAACAATGGAATGCACACATACACATGGAAGCTGAACAACACTCTACTCAATGATAACTTTGTCCAGGCAGAAATAAAGAAAGAAATTAAAGAATTCTTAGAATTTAATGAAGACATACCATATCAAAACTTTTGGGACACAATGAAAGCAGTGGTGATAGGAAAACTCATAACTCTAAGTGCCTCCAAAAAGAAACTGAATAGAGCTTACACTAGCAGCTTGATAGCACACCTGAAAGCTCAAAAACAAAGAATCAAATACACCAAAGAGGAGTAGATGGCAGGAAATAATCAAAATCATGGCTGAAATCAACCAATTAGAAACAAAAAGAGCTATGCAAAGAATCAACAAAACCAGGAGCTTTTTTTTTTTTTTTTTTTTTTTTTTTTGAGAAAATCAACAAGATAGATAAACCCTTAGCCAAACTAACTAGAGGGCACAGGGACAGTATCCTAATTAACAAAATCAGAAACAAAAATGGAGGCATAACAACAGAATCTGAGAAAAATCCAAAAAAATCATTAGATCCTACTACAAAAGACTATACTCAACAAAACTGGAAAACCTGGAAGAAACGGACAATTTTCTAGACAGATACCATGTATCAAAGTTAAATCAGGATCAGATTAACAATCTAAACAGTCCCATATCCCCTAAAGAAATAGAAACAGTTATTAATTGTTTCCCAACCCCCCAAAAAAAAAAAAAAAGCCTAGGACCAGATGGGTTTAGTGCAGAATTCTATCATACCTTCAAAAAAGGCCCAATTCTAATATTCCTCAAACTATTCCACAAAATAGAAACAGAAGATACTCTGCCCAATTCGTTCTTTGAAGTCACAATTACTCTGATAAAACCATACAAAAACCCAACAAAGAGAACTTCAGACCAATTTCCCTTATGAATATCGATGCAAAAATACTCAATAAAATTCTTGTAAACCGAATCCAAGAACACATCAAAACAATCATCCATCATGATCAAGTAAGCTTCATCCCAGGCATGCAGGGATGGTTCAATATACAAAAATCCATCAGTGTAATCCACTATATAAACAAACTTAAAGAAGAAAAAAACCACATGATCATCTCATTAGATGCTGAAAAAAACGTTTGACAAAATCCAACTCCTGTTCATAATAAAAGTCTTGGAAATATCAGAAATTCAAAGCCCATACCTAAACATAATAAAAGCAATATACAGCAACTAGTAGCCAACATCAAACTAAATGGAGAAAAACTTGAAGCAATCACACTAAAATCAGGGACTAGACAAGGCTGCCCAATTCAATATAGCACTAGAAGTCCTGGGCAGAGCAATTAAACAACAAAAGGAAATCAAAGGGATACAATTGGAAAGGAAGAAGTCAAAATATCACTATTTGCAGATGATATGATAGTATACTTAACTGACCCCAAAAATTCCACCTGAGATCTCCTACATCTGATAAACAACTTCAGTGAAGTAGCTGGATATAAAATTAACTCAAACAAATCAGTGGCCTTTCTCTACACAGAGGATAAACAGGCTAAAAAAGAAATTAGGGAAACAACACCCTTCACAATAGTCACAAATAATATAAAATACCTTGGTGTGACTCTAACTAAGGAAGTGAAAGATCTGTATGATAAGAACTTCAAGTCTTTGAAGAAAGAAATTAAAGAAGATCTTAGAAGTTGCAAATATCTCCCATGCTCATGGATTGGCAGGATTAACATAGTCAAAATGGCTATCTTGCAGAAAGCAATCTACAGATTCAATTCAATCCCCATTAAAATTCCAACTCAATTCTTCACAGAGTTAAAAAGGACAATTTGCAAATTCATCTGGAATAACAAAAAACCTAGGATAGCAAAAACTATTCTCAACAATAAAAGAACCTCTGGTGGAATCACCATTCCTGACCTCAAGCTTTACTACAGAGCAATTGTGATAAAACAAAACAAAACAAACAAAACAAAACAAAACAAAACAAAAAACTGTGTGGTACTGGTACAGTGACAGACAGGTAGATCAATGGAATAGAATAAGACCCAGAAATGAACCCACACACCTATGGTCACTTGATCTTTGACATTTGACAGTGGAGATAAAACCATACAATGGAAAGAAGACAGCATTTTCAACAAGTGGTGCTGGCTCAACTGGCAATTAGCATGTAGAAGGATTCTAATTGATCCATTCTTATCTCCTTGTACAAAGCTCAAGTCTAAGTGGATCAAGGAACTCCACATAAAACCAGAGACACTGAAACTTATAGAGGGGAAAGTTGGGAAGAGCCTCAAGCACATGGGCACATGGGGAAAAATTCCTGAACAGAGCACCAATAGCTTATTCTCTAAGATCAAGAATTGACCAATGGGACCTCATAAAATTACAAAGCTTTCATAAGGCAAAGGACACTGTCAATAGGACAAAATGGCAACCAACAAATTGGAAAAAGATCTTTACCCACCTTACATCCAATAGAGGGCTAATATCCAAAATATACAAAGAACTCAAGAAGTTAGACTCCAGAGAATCAATTAAACCTATTAAAAATGGGGTACAGAGCTAAATAGAGAATTCTCAATGGAGGAACAATGAATAGCTTAGAATCACCTAAAGAAATGTTCAACATCCTTAGTCATCAGGGAAATGCAAATCAAAACAACCTGGAGATTATATGTCACACCAGTCAGAATGGCTACGATCAAAACTGCAGGTGACAACACATGCTGGAGAGGATGTTGAGAAAAAGGAACACTCCTCCATTGCTGGTGGGATTGCAGAGTGGTACAACCACTCTGGAAATAAATCTGGAGGTTCCTCAGAAAATTGGAAATAGATCTACCTGAAGACCCAGCTATACCACTCTGGGCATATACCCAGAAAATGCTCCAACTTGTAATAAGGACACATGCTTCACTATGTTCATAGCAGCCTTATTTATAATAGCCAGAAGCTGGAAAGAACCCAGATGTCCCTCAACAGAGGAATGGATACATAAAATATGGTACATTTATACAATGGAATACTACTCAGCTATTAAGAACAATGAATTCATGAAATCTTAGGCAAATGGATGGAACTAGAAAATATCATCCTGTGTGAGGTAACGCAATCACAAAAGAACACACATGGTATGCACTCACTGACAAGTGGATATTATCCCAGAAACTTGGAATACCCAAGATACAATTACAGATCAAATGAAACTCAAGGAGAAGGAAGACAAGAGTATGGATACTTCAGTCCTTCTTAGAAAGGAGAACAAAATACCCAAGGGAGGAGATACAGAGACAAAGTGTGGAGCAGAGACTGAAGGAATGACCATCCAGAGATTGTCCCACCTGGGGATCCATCCCATATACAGTCACCAAACCCAGACACTATTGTAGATGTCAGCAAGTGCTTGCTGACAAGATTCTACATTGCTGTCTCCTGAGAGGCTCTGCCAGTGCCTAACAAATACAGAGGTGGATGCTATCAGCCAACCATTGGACTGAGCACAAGGTTCACAGTGGAGGATCTAGAGAAAGGACTGAAGGAGCTGAAGGAGTTTGCAGCCCCATTGGAGGAACAATATGAACCAACCAGTACCCCCAGAGCTCCCAGGGACTAAACCACCAATCAAAGAGTACACATGGAGGGACCCATGGCTCCAGCTGCATATGTAGCAGAGGATGACATCATTGAACATCAGTGGAAGGAGAGATCCTTGGTCCTGTAAAGGCTCGATTTCCCAGTGTAGGGGAATGCCAAGATAGGGAAGTGGGAGTGGGTGGATTGGTGGGCAGGGGGATGGGTGATGAGATAGGGGGGTTTTGGAAGGGAAACCAGGAAAGGCGATAACATTTGAA
This sequence comes from Mus caroli, assembly GCF_978045245.1. NCBI lineage: Eukaryota > Metazoa > Chordata > Mammalia > Rodentia > Muridae > Mus > Mus caroli. The sequence continues at coordinate 5,829,865 of NW_028227272.1, forward strand.
ATGGAAATAAAGAAAATATATAATTAAAAAAAAAAAGAAGGGCATTCAGACCATTTATTTGGAAGTCTAGTGTGTTCAGACCTGACATGCCTTTTTTTTTTTTTTAAATAAAATGCAGAAGTCTTCTTACAGTTGCTTTGATGGATGAAGAAAGGCAAGTGTAGAATATTATTGTCACCTCCCATTCTGTCCTCCTCAACAAGGATAAGAAGGTGCTCAGCAATTTAGGGTGATCAGGGCCCCCTTTTCTTGATGTTTTGCTGAATGAATCATACGGGTGCTGTCCATGCTCTCTGTGCAGCCTGAGGATGTTACTCCTCCAGGTCTCAATGCTTCATCTGGGAGATGGGAATGCAGACCACAGTCATACCTCCGTCTCTTTTTGTTATTAGTTTTGAGTGAGTTCATATTTGCTCAGCATTTAGAACGTGCCTGTGCAATATGAAGAACTAATAATGATAGGAGATGGTGTCATTAGTAATTCCACTCTCCATGGGGACACCCTGTCAAGTGAAGCAGTGAGCCCCTTGGGCAACCACACCACTGACTTGCAGATAGCTCCGGCTTCATCTGACTTGGCTTCTGTGGCTGATTAACCAACTGTGTGTTAATTTAGTGTCTGGGTCATCTAGAGTCACCCAGTATATTAGTAACTTTTCTTGTTGCTATGATAAAATAACCAAGAGAAATCCATGCAAGGCAGAAAGGCTGGTTTTGGCTTACAGTTTTAAGTCTCCCATGACAGGTGTCTCAAAGGATGATTCCCTAGTTTGCAGGCATTAAAATCACATGGAATTTGGTTAGAAGTGTGGACTACCAGGCACTACCTAAAACTTCCTGGCTCAGAACCCCAGGTTGAGACCCATAATCTGAGTCCACCAAATACAGCAAGGGTAATAACACCGCTGTCTTTGATCCAAACCCATGCTTCACAAACTCAGCTGGAAGTTACCACCATTTGGGAAAACATTCAACCCATACTTATGCCCAAACCAATTAGGACCCTGGAGGAACAGCAAGTCTTGGGGTTTTTAACAGAAGTGTCCTCAGACATCTTAAGGTACAGTTGGTTCAGTTTGCTCAAATTTTAAAATAACAAAAGTTATATTTATTTTTCAGATAACAAGAAATAAGCTTTAGCTTAAGTATGTTCCATACAATATAGGAACATAATAGCATTAAAAATCAATTTATTTGTTTATTATTTATTTACTTTATATTTATATTTTTATATTTTGAGGCTAGGTCTCACATAGTTCAGTCAAACCTCAAAATTACTTTGTAGCCAAGGATGACTCTAATCTCCTGTTACCTGTTTCCCTAGTGCTGGGATTACAGGCATGTGATGGACCAGCCTGACTCCATCTTAGGGATAGAGGCCATTTTGTTAAAAGGTCAGAACAGCTTTATTTCTGTTGGCTTAAAAATTCAAGTTAACTTTGGTTTAACCTGTTTCTGGAATCAGACATGCTCCCCACCCTTTGGAGTTTCACTCAAACCTTGAATATACCCTGATAAGATAAGGTGTTCTGCCAAATAATTTAAAAATGTTTAGCTAAGTTTCTACATATCCAAAATTCCCCTGGAAATCCCCAAACCTTTGATAACCCCCTTGTCTTACAGATTCTTTGATTTATATAAGCCTCATATTTTGTCCCAGTTCAATATTACATTTTCAAACCCTGCTTTAAAGGAGATAGTCATGTCTGATGGGAAATAAAGCTTTGTTGCAGGATTTTCCCTGTCCAATCACATTATCGAAGTCGGAGGCCTGTGATTGGACAGGGAAAGGGAGGCAGAGCTAAGAGTCGCAGAGAGAGACAGAGAGCATGTCAGAGGGAAGGAGACCCAAGATGGCTATGGACATGTTCCCAAGTGGCTTTTTCTAGCCACAAGTAGCTATGATTTCACAAGGTTAGAAATATTGGGATAAAGCTTTTATCATTATCAATTGGTTCTGAAATTATTGTATTAGCATCTTGTAATTGTGATGTTATTGATACATAAATCTAATTGGTTAATTAAGCATTAAGAGTTTCGATTTTATTGGGGTGCTAGGTATTGTGATGTGATGGCTGATCATGGGGTACGTGGTAGGGAGAGGAACCCTTGGCCCCCGCTCCCTGCTTCCACCCCACTGGAGAGATGGCCTGGCTGTGGTTCAGTGTGGCTGGAGAGTTGGTGGGTTGGCAGGAGCTCTTAAGCATAGTCTGGCCACGCTGAGAGTTAGTGGTTTCATTTTTTAATATTTCCTACAACAAAGCTTGCTTAATTGGACCAAAGAATTTGGGTGATGGGCTTTACTCTCTCATTCAGTGATATTAACACAAGAACCACCAAGACCCATTTTATGCAGTGTGATGGTGGAACCCAGGGCTTCATGCATGCTAGGTAAGTACTCTATCTACTGAGCTACATCCACAGCCAGTACTAAAATTTTATATCAACTTTATATATATATCACTTGATGACAGCCACTAACCTCTGGGGAATGGTGTGTGTGTGTACATAACCATCTAAAAGTAAGAAAGTACATTTATCTTCATGTAGAGCTCAATGAATTGAATTTTTATTTTTGCCAGTCTCCCTAAATCACTACCCAGCAGCACTGATGTCACTGGGACACTTGTTAGAAATGCAGGGCCTTTGGGTTCCCCAGACTGCAGAGTTAGAGTCTGCATTTTACCAAGGTCTCCATAAGATGTATTTGAAGTTCAAGGCGCTCTGACCTAGCCCCTTCTGTGAACTTTGTGGTTTACTGAGGACACGACCAGCTGCACATAGATATTTAAGTCAATATTCATGAAAATGAAGGAAACTGTAAAAGCTGCTTTTCCAGACTCATCAGCCATATTTTAAGCACCCACTCATGAGCAACAATTACAGAACTCTATGTTGTACAACCATTTTTTCCAGTTGAAACATTCTCTCCATGAGTGAGGAGGTAAATGAAAGGTCAGAGAAAGTAGAAACTTGGGAAATTCTTACATGCCCCCACCAGCTCTATAGTACCAGTATTCAACTGCTGGAAGAAGAAAATCAACTGGCCAAGTGGTAGGCAGATTTCTTGGACACTTGCATTGCCCACAGGCTCTCAGAGAGCTCTAGGCTTGAAGCTTTCGTGAGTGACCCATGTTGGAATGGGCTTTTCAGTGATAGAGCTGTTTTTGAATCACCCCTTATTCTGGAAGTAACCCCTCACCCACACTCATTGGTGATCCCAATAAAATCTCAGTGGCTCACCAAGTTGGACTTTGGTGTAGCTGTTACATTGGTCTGTTATGGATTCCTTTTCTGGGGTGAATGGGTATGTGAATGAGTGGGTGAGTGTGTGGGTGTGTAGGTGTGTAGGTGTGTGCAGGTGATTGTATGGGTGTGTGGGTAGGTGGCTGTGTTAGTGTTTGGGTGTGTGAGTGATTGAGTATGTGTGTTGTGTGTGGGTGAGTGTGTGGGTATGTGGGTTATTGGATGGGTGTGTTTGGGTGAGTGTGTGAGTGTGTGGGTGAGTGAGTGTGTAGGTGAGTAAGTGGATGAGTGTGAGTGTGTGTGTGGGTGGGTGAGTGTGTGTATGGGTGAGTGGGTATGTGAGTATGTGGGTGTGTGTATGGGTGAGTGAGTGTGTGGGTGTGGGTGGGGGGTGTCTGGAGGTGAATATGTGTATAGTTGTATGGTTTCCTCTGTGTATGTGAGAGAATGTTATGTCTCCCCAGAAAAAAATCTCTCACACAACTCTGTATAACTTCCTAAAGTTCTACTAGATGTTGCTGGTTTTGAAGGAGGTGCCAGAGATGTCTTTGTGGATCAACGGGATCTTTTTCAAGGATAAAAACATGGCAGTGATGGGTCAGAGAGATGACTGGAGCTGCTGGTCCTCAGAAATGCCGAGTCACCTTGTGAAGGGAGGTGGGGAGGGAGACACCATGGAAAGACAGGTGGGGAGGGAGACACCTTGGGAAGGCAGGTGGGGAGGGAGACACCTTGGGAAGGCAGGTGGGGAGGGAGACCTTTTTAACATTGGCCAGGATCCTAGGCAAGTACGTCACAGCTCTGCCAGCAGAAACAGTGTGACAGTGTGGACTCTAAGTGCCTATGGCATCCACATTATTACCAGATAAATTCATTAAAATGGATGTGATCACAGTGCATACCAATGAGGCAGCTGTGGCAGGACAATGAACTAAAGTGTTACACAGGGCACTCACAGGGGCACGCTCCCGCCCACTGCTTACCTGTGTCTAGCTGTAGATGGCATGGAGGAAGGAGAATGATACACAGTGCGACTCTGAAAATGTCAGAGAAGCTGGTTATAAAGGGTCACTACAGCAGAGCAATCGGTGGAGGCTTGAAGATACTTGGAAAAGAGACAAAGGGGCTTGGTGAATTAGAATTACTGCCCCTGGGGAGGGATACATTTCTCCTGAGGAAGGCTACAGGGGAGTGTACTGCTTGGGTTGGGTTGTGAAGGGAGATTGAAATTTTCTGGGAAGATATGAGGATGGGCATTGAAGGGAGAAAGGAACAGCATTTAAGGAAGCACAGAGGTGAGATACTACCAAGTCAAGGGGAGAGGAGAGGAGAGGAGAGATGGGAGATAAGTCCAGGAAGAAGGGCAGGGAATGGGTAAAGATGAATTTCTGTAATTAGACTAAGTCTCTCTATTCCCCCCTTCCCCTTCCTCCTCCTCCTCCTCCTCCCCCCTTCCTATTCCCCTTCTTCCTCCTCCTCCCCTTCCTCTTCCTCCTCCCCTTCCTTCTCCTCCCCCCTCCTCCTCTTCCTATTCCCCTTCTTCCTCCTCCTTCCCCTCCTTCTCCTCCCCCTCCCTTCCCCCCCTCCTCTCCCTTCACTCTCCTTTAAACCATCCCTTTCTCATACTGCCTTTACACTTGTTATATCTATGAGGCTGACCTTGAACTTCTGATCCCTCTGGACTCACTCCCAGTGGTTTATCCATATGTAGTACCACTTCTGGTTTTCCACCGATTTTTGATGAGGGGGGCTATCTTGTCACAGCATCATAGATTTCCCACAAATATAGCAGTTGAAATACTTATCAAACTTTACTATTTCACAATTTCTGAGTGTTAGGAACTTGAGAGCAATTCAGGTTGAGTATCTCCTAAAGATGAATCAGATTGTTGTTGGGGGCTACGGTCATTGAAAGGCTTGACTGGGCCTGAAGGAGCTATTTCCAATATGGTACCCTAATAGGGTGGGCAAGTCAGTGTGGCTGCTTTCTTGGGGTTCTGCACCACACAGAGCTTTCTAGAGTCAACTTTGGTATCCTCATGGTACCATGTGTGACTTCTCCTTGAGTGAGTGGTCCAACAGAGAGAGCAAGGGACATGGTATGGTGTCATTCATGCCAGAAGTTCCCTGCATTAGTCCCACAACATGCTGTTGGTTTAGGGCAATGGTTTTAGTGTGGAAAGAACTATTCAAGACTGAACTATCAAGAGATCGTCCATGGGCCTTTCTGGAGGTTGGCTACCTTTCCAGAGAAATGAAGAGTCACACTGTTAGTTCTTTTTTCCTCCCAGTGAGGAAACTGAAGCATGAGAGTGAGTGAATTACCTGAACATCCTGCCATGAGATTCTGGTTATGTTGGTGCTCTGTGTTCCTGTCTGCAGCTCTTGCTCCTGTTCAAAGCTACCTCATTAGGATTTCTGAAAGCATCTGTGGTATAATAGAGAACTCTGAATTCCTTGTGTAGAGTTCTAGAGAAATTTATAATCAGAGCAGGAACCAAACTAAGAAGAAATTATTTGACCCTCTCCCCTCTGAAGTTCAAGGGTTAAAAAATGTAGTCTTAGGTCAGAGTTGAGGTAGGTTTGTTGACTGGTTGTTGGATTGTTAAAGATTAGTTTATTATTCTTTTTGGGGAAGTTTGTGACTAGAGAAAAAAAGGTTATGCTGTATATCAAGTCATAGGTGGGGGATATAGACAGACAGACAGACAGATAGATGACAGCCAGATCGTGATAGAGATATGTAGAGATATAGATGCACAGGTGGATAGGGAAATGGGAAGGCAGGGTTGGTGGAAAGGTGGATATGTGGTTGGGTGTGTGCACGAGGGTAGGGAGAGATGACTGTTGATCTGATGGGTATGTGTAGTTGGGCCATGATTGGATATTGACATAAGGCTACTTAACTTCCTTTGAGAAGCACTTTCCTTTAGTCCAAGATCATGTTCGCTCGCAACAACATTAAACAGTACAAACCTTGGGCTTCACTCTTTGGCTCACATTTCCTGTTCTGTCAGAAAATCCTGTCCCCACTCTAGCCTCAGCCACCTTGCTTGTTGCCCATGTGCCTGCAGCTGCACATCTTCTGTTGTGTTTTTGCTCAGATCCTTCATGGCTCCACACCCAGTGCAAGCCTCAAAGTCCTCACCGTGGTTGGCACAGCTTCTCCCACCCCTGTCACTCTCTCTAACCTAGACTATTCCCATTTCCTCCCCTTTACTTGCTCCGGCCTCTTGTACCCCACAGCATCCCAGTCAGTTTCTGCTTGGTCAATCAACTGTGTCATCTCCATAAAGCCATCTCTGGAGAAACTAGCTAAATCCTCCCTTCCTTCCATCGATCCTTCCTTTCTCCTCTTCTTCCTCCTTCTCTGCTTTCTTCAGGGTGAGGCTAGCATCTGGAATAATGCTGACTTATAAGTAAATCTAAGACATGCTTTGAATAAATGAGCAAATGAACAATTTATTATAGGAGGCACTAGACATTGGTCATCTTATTCAATCAATCAAGCTACCTACCTACCTTAGCTGGTTACTACTCCCATCTTAAAGGCAGAGAAACTGAGTCTAGAGTGGCTTGTTGGTTGGCCAACCTCGACAGGGCTGATAGTGAGCCTCCATCTGTCTCTTAGGCTTATTGGTCCCAGCCGTCCCTCTGTGGCCCAAGAAGGCTATCTTCCTTTAGTTCTTTAAGTGGTGACAAAGCCATTCAGTCACCCTGAAGAGGAGTGGGACTAAAAATAACCCAGCTGCCTTTTCCTTCACCTCTTAATTTAAAGACAACACAGACATATGCCAGACGTGCTATGAACGGACGAGAAAGGTATTCCTGTCCCAGCAGCCTTGCTGAAGCATAAACACCTCCCGAGTATTAAAGTCCCACCCCCATAGGACCTAATGAGGTGGCTTTTGGAAGAAGATAACTTTATGTGCCAATATTCAACTAAATGTGCCAATATTCACAGAAGTACTGCTCTTCAAAGCGCATCTCAAGGAAGGAGAAATGGAGAGCCATTGAACGATACCACAGTGTGATTACATGAGTATTACATGAAAGAGGAGGCCTAAGAGCAGCAGACAGGTGCAGACACACGCTGCCTCATTAAAAAAAAAAGAGAGAGAGACACTCACAGCAAAACCACAGCTAATGATGCTACACACCTACTCCATGGGATATTTCTGAAGCTCAAAGCAGATATGTTTCTGAGAACTGAGAGCAGTAGCTCCCGTACTCTTGTAGCATAAAAATAACTTGAAAGAACAAAAGGAAGGCTCAAATATGTCATAGATCACGTGGCCTTGTGACATAATATGAGGAGACTCAACAATGGCCGATTAAATGTGAAGTAAGTCAAGTACTCTTCAGTAGTTGACTGAGCAAATGATTTGTGGTACAGGAATACAATGGACTACTACAAGCAACAGAGATAAGTGAATTATAGCCACACGCAAAACTCATATATCTTAATTACAGCTCACTATACAAATCCAAACTGAAAAACAGTCCACCAAAGCAGCTACGGTGTAAATCCGTTATGCAAAACTCAAAACAAGACACAATATTATTGTTTGGAGATTCTTGTTGAGAAGGGTTAGGGAAAGATCACACTTGAAAGTGCAGACGCATGCGCGCATGTACACATGGGTGCACTCATGTGCACGTGTGCTCACACACACACACACACACACACACACACACACACACACACACTTTGTAACTCATCTAAGACAGTTGGGACTGGTCTTACCTGGCAGATGATTCCCTTGAGGAAAGAGAAGTAATGAAACAAAGCGTCAATAGAAGCCATTGACATTTGTTAGCTGCTGGGAGAGGGAGGAGAGGGAGGAGTTTCCTTTAATGGTGTGACCTCTGAAAGGTCAGCCATGCTCCAGGGCAGGTCATTCTCAAGAGTAGTTGGACAGCACAGACCAGACTCAATGGGAGGAGGAGATGACCACTTAAAGAGCAGATAGATGGTAAGAATGGTCAGGGAATGTGCTGAGTTGGGAAAGAGGATGAAAATGAGCAAATATATTGTATGAAATTGCTAAAAGTAATACAAAATGTTATTTAAAAATCAAAAATGAGGGCTGGAGAGATGGCTCAGGGCTTAAGAGCACTGACTGCTCTTCCAGAGGTCCTGAGTTCAATTCCTAGCAACCACATGGTGGCTCACAACCATCTGTAATGGGATCTGATGCCCTCTTCTGGTGTGTCTGAAGACAGTGACAGTGTACTCATAAATAAAATAAATAAATCTTTTTATAAAAAATTAACAATGGTTATAATAGCTTTCAACACACTAGTCAATACCTCTACTCTCAGCATCGTATTTAACAAATCAAAGTGGTTATTTATTTATCACTGTGTCTATTATTTTAGTACTTATGTGTATGTAAGTAGTGTATGTGTGCATGTATGTGCAAGTATGAAAGCATGGCCCGAGGATGACCTCAGGCATCTGATCCTGTCACTTTCCAGTTCATTCCCTGAGATAGGTGTCTCCTTAAATCTGTTGCTAGGCTGGCAGCCAGCAGGCCCAGCTATCCTCCTGTCTCTGCCCTCGCCCTCTACAGTGCTTGGGTTGTAGGAGTGTGTAGTCAAGTTGGCTTTTTGTTTTTTAATGCATTATAGAAACTCCAACTCAGGTCCTCATGCTTGTAACAGCAAGCATTTTGACCCACTGAGCCATCTCCCCAGCATCACTGTCCATAGCTGGGAAAACTGAGTCTGGCATTTGTCTTGTCTGTGCTTCAGCTAAGAGACTGTATGGATTCTCTTGTGGAGAGGACAGTCCTGGTCCATAGGGCTTCCTTTCACATGGGAGCTGCAGCCTCCTTGAGGTGGTTCATTTGCAACCTGGTTCTTAATTTGGAGAGCTCTTACACAACGCTGATGCTTAGGCCTTGTGCTCAGCATTTTTGACTTAAATGCTCTCTGTCAGGACAATGGTCACGGATCTCAATGCACAGTCAGGATAAAAACCATTGAGTTAAGTCTTTGCTGGATTTGAGAACCCCCAGCAAGATTCAGATTTGATTAGCTGTCTTTCTCTAAGCCATGATCAGATGGTAGTGTGTACACCTTCCACCAGTCTCTTTACTTTGTGCCTCTTTCCCAGAGCCCAGCTGGAAAAGCATCTAAGAAGGATGATGGTGTGGTGGTCTGGGCTCATCCAGGAATGATGCTTGATGATTTGCCTCTTGCCTGAACTTTCACTTTATGCTTTCCCCAACTAGGAACATGGGGGTGCAAAAATGGACCATGAGGAAAGGAATTCTCTGGAAAACCAGATCAGGGAATGATGTGATAGGAAGAAAGGGGTGAAAAGAAGACCTCAAATATTTAGGGGTAGCACCAAAGAGGGAGCACAGTTGAGCTAGGAGAACCACAAAGACACAGAAGAAGAAATCGCTCCCAAGGCAGGGCTTCCCTCTCCAGTTTCCAGGCCAATAGGCAGCATAATCATACATATGAAATGAGTAATGCACAGAACTGTCTTGTTAATATTCTTCTTTCCAAGGATCTGTTATCATCACCATGATTAGCCTCATAGCTTTTCTTCTTGGTTCTTTTGAATATTGGACAAGGATGAACCACAAAGAGGATGTTGAGCTATGGTTGAAAGGTTCTAGAAAGAGTAGAAATATCATTTTGGTAATATCACTAGGAACAAGGGGTCAGGAATGTGATAGGCATTTAAGATGCAGGGAGGCAGGAACATACACACACTCACTCACACATAGATACATATACATACACACATGGACACAGAGACAGACATATACACAGAGGCACACAGATAGAGAGACATACACACATGTAGATAGACAGACAGACACACACACACACAAACAAACACACACTCAGCTTGGATGGGCAAGAGACAAAGATTGCTGTGAAAACAAAAAACTGGCGGGCCACATGAGCGGTATGGCCTGCAGATGTTTTATTTGGGCCACAACTTTATTAGTTGTTTTTAATTTGTTACCATCTGTATTAGCTTCTATTACTGAGACAAATGCTTAAGATTGTCAGGACAAAATATTCGTTATAATGGAGAGCTAAGGTTTACTTTGGCTCTGTTTTATAGATTGATTTGGACTTGTGGTGGCTCCTCGTGGAGGAAACATGGAAGAACAAAACTGGACACCTCATAGCTGGGGGAGAGGACAGTGAGCCAGAAAGAGGAGAAAGGAATGAACAAGAGAAAGAGGAGAAAAGAGGGAGGAGAGGACTCTAAAGACCTGACGACCTCACTAGGTGCCTCCTCTGAAACTTCCCAGAGGCTCCACAGTGCAGCACCTAGGCCTTTAGGAGATGTTTAGATATAAATTATATCACACATTTAAAAACTGGGTGATTTTCTTCAGGATGCTGGCTTCTCTTGAAAACTAGAAGCCTCTGCACTTGATCCCCCTGGGAACAGGTGACCATATGGGTCAGCAGCGTCCCTTGGGACAGATGGAGCATGCCCTCTCCCATCTCCCACGTCGTTTTTGGTGGTTCTACTGATTTTTATCACCAACTTGGCCTCTGTGGACAGTTCTCTCTGAGATGCCCTGTTTTTCCTACATTTCTGTATGCTTTCTGGACTACTTGCTGTGTGTGTGTGTGTGTGTGTGTGTGTGTGTGTGTGTAAAACTATGCATGTGTGTACATGTGTGCATGTGTATAAAACTATGTACTTGTGTACCTGTGTATATGTATGTGTAAGCATGTGTGTGTGTGTGCTCAAGTGCATAAGCATGCACATGGAGACCAGATGTTAATACCAGGTGTCTTTAGTTGTTTTCCAGCCTAATTTTTTTCAGACAGGATCATACACGGGACCCATGGTTAATTGATTCTGCTACGTTGGCTGACTGGCTACAGTGATCTACCTGTCTCCACCTGTCTCCCCATGCCCCAGTACTGGGGTGACAGGTGTTCACCACCCTGCTCATATTTTACTTAGATAGTTGGGGTGGAACTCTGGCCCTCAGGTTTGCATGGCCTGTTAGTTTACTCACTGGTCCACCCTCCCCACCCTCCCAGCCTCTTCATGTGTTATTTCTTTGCTCCTCACTGAACACATCGGTTCCTTTGGCAGAAACACATTCTGTGCTCCTTTCATGACAGTGTATTTGGTCTCTCATCTAGACCATTTCTTATCATGTCTTCATGGCTAGCTCATGTTTGCTTCCACGATCCTTCCCCTTCCATTTGCACACTCTGCCACTGTAGGTCACTTGCTTATATTCATAGTTTGGAGAAACAAGAGTCTGTATTTTCAGACAACTCAAATCCCAAACCTGCATTCTGTAGCTGGTGGACTGTGTGCAGGCTCAAGTGTGGAGGGATTTGGGAGAATTTCTACAGGTTTCACTTTGAAAACTACAACAGATGATGAAACCATCCAGCAGAATTTGGTTCCCCTGAGCCTTGGTTTTCCAGATGCTATTTTTGTACCATTTATGAGTAGAGCTGCAAAAATTGACATCACAGAACCTGACAGTTAGGAGGGAACTTTGGCATTTATTCTTTGCTATTACTAGTTCCCAAATCTATGCTGTGGCAGTGAGCACATAGACCTTGAGTCTGGATGGCTTGATTTCAAATTCTGGCTCTGCCTCTTCAGAGCTATGGTACTGTGAACAAGTAATGCCAGCCCTGAGCCTGGATTTCCTCCTGTTACAAAATGAGGGTGGCTGAGATAAAACATGGTGAATGAGCAGTATTCAGCACACAGTAGGCACTCAGCCATGTTATTTTTGGTCTCCAATGATCTTCTGCCTCAGTTCTGAGGCAATGAACAAGTAAGGTTTTCCTAAGGATTGGCTGAGAGAAGACAGATGTTAAAGGCAGGTGGAGAATTCTGTTGAAGATTTCATAACCTTTATTTCTAGCTTCTGTGCCAAGGAAGGAACCTCAGCTCTCCCACTGTAAAGAGAGAGATTCCAAGCACCTCCTGCCTTATGCACAGTAAAGTGGAATAGTACATGACTTGATTAAAAGCTGTATTATACTTCCCATCTGCAAATGAATGACAATTGGATAGAAGCGGTGTTCAGCAATTTCATTACCTGGTTAGGTAGCATACCTCCCAAACAGTGTGCCTCAGTAATTACTGTACACTTTTCTTAAATACCCCAATTACAGATTGTCTTATAACCGGATGATACACATCCATAATTTTATATTTATGGATAAGTGCTCTTTCCTGACAACTTGAACATCTAAATTATGCAACACAAAATCAGATAATTGCAGAGAAACATTTGTCATCTGGCTTGTGAGATCTCTGGTAAACAGTGTAATTATATGGTGTCGGTTTGGAGGTGCGTTCCTGATGTTTGTCAGTTGTCTTTCCATCATCTTGTTCTTAATAGTGAATTCAAATTTAGAGAATAGGCTCCATCCTTGACAACTCTCCTCAGATTGCCATGCCCTAGCGTTTGTTACCCGATGTTCTTAGAGTCATGGATACAGCTAAGCATGCTTATCCAAGGCAGCCATTTTGGAGAAGGCTGTCCCTGGGCCTTTGCATCTCCCCTCATATCTTGTTGTCTCACTCAGGACTAGCCACTGATTGAACTCGATGCCTCAGGTATTGGTGATTGGCTCAGAGAGTGGTTATGTGATTCTAGCAGAGCAAACTCCTATTCACTCCTGGAGCTGAAATAGATACTGTGGAAAAAAACATTCTTGCTTATAGTTGGACCAAGAAAGGAAACTGTGGAGTTGGATAGGGCTGACTGCTGCTTTTTTCCCTGTTGTATATTAGTTACTTGTTTACTTTGCTGTGATCAAATATGTCACAAGAAGCAATTAAAAGAGGAAGGGTGTTTTCTGGATTATTATAATTGGAAGGAATGCAGTTCACCACGACAGGAATGAGGTGGCAGCAGGAGCAGGAGCCTGGTGAGCTCTATCACCTCTGCATCAGGAAGCAGAGAATGTGCAAAAAAAAAGTGTGGTATGGATAGAGAGCCCCAAGTTTCCCACTTTTTCTTGACAGACCTCACAACCTTTCCAGCTGGAGACTATGTGTTCAAAAATGTGAGCCTGTGGGGGAGATTTCCTATTCAAATCACAATGCCCATCACATAGAGAGACCCATTATAGTTGAGTTCCTAGTGAGTGTAGAAAACAGACAGGATGCCTTCTTATCTAAGAGGAAAAGTGTGCAGTCAGGGAGAGCAAAGGAAGGAGATGAATTGGTGGAGGAGGATTGATGGGGTGGGGGAGAGGAAGTAGGTTTTTATAGCATGGAAGACTCAAGGTTCTTCAGTGAGGAGACCATCCTCTCTTCTCCTCTTTTATTTTTAAGAAGGCTATTAATGAGGTGGGTATGGAGAGGAGAGAGGAAGAAAGTCTAGACAAAGGCAAAGAGAAAAGGTTCTCTGTTGTAGAAATTTTTAATCCTAATCCAGGGTTTCTACCCTGAATTTAACTATTTAGTTTCCAGATAAAACACACACATAACTTTTATATTTACAGTAAGCCTTATACAGCACTAGAGCTGGGCAGATATCTACCCTCTATGCTATTAGAATCTACTTTCCTATCGATAACTCTGAGTAATTACTATGTTTCACCTGAGCTGCTCTTAACTCTGATTGGTCAGGCTTCAGGGCCCCGTTTTCTTGACTTTTAACTCTTGGTGGCTTCTCTCTCCCTCCTCCACCTCTTCTCTTCCCTGTGGTCTTCCTTTGACTCCCAGTCCACTTATATCTCTTCTGCCCAGCTATTGGCTGTTTGCATCTTTATTTACCAGTCAGAAATAATTTGGGGGCAAGGTCACATAGCATCTCCATGCAGACTCAATCATTTCTGGGGCAACTAGTCTTGAGGAACCAAACTAGCATTAGAACACAAGCAGCATCAGGCCAACCCACTACAGTTCTCCACATGGCTTTAATAAGACCTTTGTTTTAGTCTCATCACTACTCTCCCAGTCATTCTCTAGAGGAATGGAAAACTGTATATGTGAGTGTGCATGTGAGTGTGAGTGTTTGTGAGTGTGCATGTGCGTACACACACGTGTGTGTGTGTGAATTAATTAAGAAAGTTTCTGTTAGCTGTCTCCTGAGAGGCTCTGCCAGTGCCTGACTAATACAGAAGTGGATGCTCACAGTCATCCATTAGACGGAGCACAGGGTTCTCAATGAAGGAGCTAGAGAAAGTGCCCAAGGAGCTGAAGGGATTTGCAGCCCCATAGGAGGAACAACAATACGAACTAACCAGTACCCTCAGAGTTCCCTGGGACTAAACCACCAATCAAAGAAATGTAGCAGAGGATGGCCTAGTCGGTCATCAATGGGAGGAAAGGTCCTTGGGCCTATGAAGGTTCTATGCCCCAGTATAGGGGAATGCCTGGGCCAGGAAGCCAGAGTGGGTGTGTTGGGGAGCAGGAGGAGAGGATAGGGGATTTTCAGAGGGGAAACTAGGAAAGGGGATAACATTTGAAATGTAAATAAAGAAAACATCTAATAAAAAAAAGAGAAAAAGAAAAGAGTACTTCTTGGTTCTTGAGGCTCGGCCCCTCAGCAGCTGCAGTAGTCCCAAGGTAGCAGTGTCATATTAGTTGCTTACTCTGCAAAGCTGATCACCCCAGCCGTACCAGTTTAGCTTTAAAACCCTGGAAGTTTCCTGGGAGTCTTAGTCCATGGTCAGAGCCCTGAAAAGGTTGGTTCTGATGTCAAGGAAGCAGCAGCAACAGCCATAGCAACAGGGCAAATCAATTCAGCAGTCAGGAGGAAGGCCAAGTAGGCAGAGGAAAGGCCAGGCCAGCCAAAGGCGATTGACTTCCTTCATGCTTTCTCTATCCTCACTGCTACCTGAAGGTGCTGCTCAGAATTGGGGTGGGTCTTCCTGAGTTATTTCATTAAGGATGGTTTTTCAAGAGTGCCTCCTTACTCAGGTGAATCTAATTTGAGACAAATTATCATTAAACCCAACCACAGTGCCCAGCGAGATCCATTTAGGGCTTGTGATCTCCAGAACTATGTGATAATACGTTTGTGTCCTTCATGCCACTGGAACATGAAACCAACACACTGGCTGTGCCTTGGAAAAATGAAGGTACTGCGATTGATCTTAAACATCCACCAAAGCTTGTGTGCTGGAGGCTTGGTCCCTGCATAGTGGCTATGTAGGAACCTTTAGGGCATGGGGTCTAGTGGGAAGAAGTTAGATCACTGGGGAAGGGGGTGCCTTCTAAGTGGCACCACCACTGTCACCACCACTTTCTCTTACCCACCCTGTCTTCCCCCTCCTCCCTTCCTCTTCTTCTTCTCCTTTTCCTCCTCCTCTCATCTTTCCATGGCCTACTTTTTTCTCCTGTCCTTCTTCTGACCTCTCTCTATCCCTCCCTCTCCTCCCTTGATCTTTCTTAGCTTCTCTTCCCAGTTACCATGAGATAATCAGCTTTGCTCCACCATGCACTCCCCTTCTCCCTCTTCACTGGCCCCTAAACAATAGACTCAACAACCACAGACTGAGACTTTTGCAACTACGGAACAAAAGTAAATCTTTACTTCTGTTAAGTTGGTCATGGGACCTGGAGCTGTAATTTCCTGTGGTACCAAGGGTGAGTTTTCTAAAGGAAGCAAAGCCACCAGGATTGGCTGGTGTGGGGGAAGCCTTTGTGGTGGGAAGCAACCTGGTTCTTTGGCTGAGTCAGAAGATGGGATCTAGCAAAGTTCTGTAGATGATAGAGGGAAGATGTTCTCTAGTGACTGTGGAGCATAGCAATGATTATGTGTTTAGAGAAGAGGTGCAGGTCTTTGAGGCTGGACTGTGGTCAGTTGAAACCTTGACTATGGTTTCTATAGCATCATGAGATAAATGAACTAGGCTTAGAGCAGAGTGGAAAGAGCAATATCAAATCTAAGACACCCATCTGGGTCCACACCTCTTCTAGGCACTCAGCAATGCAGAGAATTTACGTAGAGGGCAGAAAAGGCAAAACACGATAAAGATTTTTTTGCTCACAGCTTGGTGAATGGGAGCTCAGGATATGATTAATTTGATGATGAGGTAACTTGTAGGAAAACTCTTCTAATTAAGGTCAAAGTCCACCATTACCTGGATAGTATCTGGGTTCGGCTCTCTTCATTAACAGGGTTTCTTCTTCTCCAAGTTTGTCTGGGGAATTCATACACCTTTACAGGATCAATTTCTTTTCTCCTGATAAGAACCCATTCAGCTAGCACCTAAGGTCCCTGAAATGCTTCCCCATGCTAATGAAGCATTTTGGGTACCCTAAACCCTCATCCCATCCTGGATGTTCCTATTATAAGCCTTGAATCACCCAAAGTAAAGTTGATCTAGCTTTCCACAGTTGGTTCTGGTGTGAGTTATTCACTGTATGTACTCACAAGAATGTGACTTAGCTTACAAACCCCTGTTCTTTGTCTCTGCTCCCTTTGTCCATGTGGACCAAATTGACTTATGATCCACGAGGGCAAAAAGAACCACAAAACCTTGCTTGTCTGTTAGGGTTCTATGGCAGCTTTTGGACCCTATGTGGCCTTATGTTCTATCAGCTAGGATGTCCTCTGGATGATCATGAGGCCAGCAGGAGAGCTAAAGGGGCCTGTACTGCTTGTCTATCTCATCTCTTTTCAGAAGTACTAGGAAGAATCTATAAACTGAACTCATTGGAAGAACTTATGAGAATTCCCAACCAGAATTACCTGAGATGTAGAGGAAGATGCTGTCCGGTGAAGGGTAGACTCCTCTGATGGAGATTTGAACTTGGCACCTGCAACCCAGATGCTGTGGTCCCTCCCTAGGAGCATGGCCTTGAGCAATTCATATCATCTCTTTGCATTTCTGTTCTCCATGCAGGGCAGATATAGTTTCACTGCAGTGGCTTCTTTAGGTTCTTTAGGAACAGACTCTGGGGTAGACTTTTCAAAGGCAGTATTTTAAGATTCAACACTTGCTGGGTGTTGGAGGACACAGGATTGGGTGGAGGGAGGAGCTGAACTACTGAGCAATAGCAGCAAAGACCTTAGCCAATTGCATTATCATCAGCTACATGGATGTGGGATGACCCTGCTAAATTCTCCCCCTTGGATGGATAAGAGCTGGGTTCATTATTGGTTATAGACTGGGGAGGAAACATGACCTTGAGCAAGGCAGTTCCCTCCCACCTAGGGATGGAATTCCTGGGGAGGGCTATGACTTAGCTCTTAGATAATAATGCTCCCAGCATCTGACAGGAACAAAAGCTTTCATCTTGGAGAAGAGACTGCAAGCACACCAGGGCACTCACCTCAAAACCTGACCTTTAGAGGAGTTCGGAGGATTAAAGTTGGCAGAACGTGCCAAATGATTGACACAGATGTTGGCACATATCATCCTCCCAGCCAATGGTTGTTGATGATATTATTATCATGGTGATTCTGTTATCAACACCAGGGGTAGTGATCAATTTTCAAGGAACCTTAAGATCTAGGAAATTCAGAGGCCATCATAATCCTCACAGAGTTCAGTGGCCTTGGAGAAGCCTATAATCTCAGAGGTGCTGACAGTAGATTTATGGTTTGAAATAGCTGTCAAGACTGCAAACAAAAGGACTGGTGTTGTTTTTGAAAAAGAGAGACAGAAGGAAGCACACATTTCTATAAAACCACTCTACACTTGAACAGAGCCTGGTTTATGATTCTCTAGGGCTATGGATATGGCGATAAACATCAGACTGTACTCCAGTGTTCCTTGTGGCAGTTTTATCTTGCAGTCTGTGTTCTCACTGGATCTGATACTGATTGTGACCCGGTTAACCATTTACAGCATCAATTCTGGAGTACAAATGCAAAAGGGACACTGTAAGGTGTATCCCCCTGTTTGCCTCATGGTAGGCTTGCCTTCATCCAGGGCCCTCATAACCTTTTCACGGAAAAGAAAAATGATAAGTCAGGGGAATATGTAGCTGCATACACCAAGAACTGTATGATTGTTGGGAGTTTGTCTTCAAAGCCTCCTTGCTAAGGATTCTAAGAAACACAACTCAGAGTGTGTTGAGCTGTAGGTCAGTGGTGAACTCTGTGAAGATAAGATCCAGCAGTTTATTTTCCCAAGACTTTATCTCAGGGACTCGTACACAATAGAAACTAAGTATTTCTGTATTAGATGAATTAATTAATTAATAAATATATTAGTTCTTACTCAGAAGATATGGAATACTTTTTCATTTATTCTTTTGAACTTAATGTCACAGAAGAGCAAGTGTGTTGCTAAGCTCAGAGATTTGACATTCATGCTTATTTCAAGACACTATATTTCCTCTTAGCCCTTGGGCACTTGGGAGGTTGTGTCACTAGGTGATTCTGTAGAAGAATTTTAATCCAGCAATATGGCTGTTCTGGCAAGGGATCATCCAAAGACCTAGGTTTGTGTGATCTGACTGGAATGTAGACACACCATACACCTTTATTCCCACTGGCTGGAATACAGACACATCCTTTATACACACATTTAAGGTGAAATTAGTTTGTAGAAGGAAGCAACCATGTTTGAATGTGACATCTAATTGAGGGGTGTGGGGCTGTGGGTATAGGAGGAGAGGGGGAGGGAGAGAGCCGGTGTCCAGCCAGAGTTCCTGTGCTCTGGGCAGGCAGATTCAGGAGGACTGCCAGATGCTTTCCACTCGGCCCCAGGTGGGCATCTGGCTGTGTAAAGCCACTGACCCCACACAGCAGGGTGGGGGTGGACAAGGGGCAGCCCCCGATACCAGGTTCTCAGTTTCTGGCATCCCATGCTGGATATGGCAGAGGAGCTGAGAACAGAATAGGGGTCCTGAGGATATGGGAAGAAGGTAGAGGGAGAGAGGTTTCCATGCAGGTGAGAGTCCTTAGTCTGGACCATGGCTGGACACAAGAAGTCCTTCTGATTGGAGATTAGGCACAGCTCATTAGGAGAAAGCCTATCCCATCATCCAAGAACAGCGGGCCTTGATGAACAGAGACAGTCTATGGTTTTAGAGCTTTATTGTAGAAAGGCAGAGGGAAAGAGAGAAGGGGGAAAGAGAGAGACCAGCCATGGCCAAGAGGAGAGATGGAGGAAAAGGAGAGAGAGAGAGAGAGAGAGAGAGAGAGAGAGAGAGAGAGAGAGAGAGAGAGAGAGAGAGGAAAGGCTAGAGAGTAAGAAAGCTTAAAGAGAGAGAGGTAAAAGCTTAGAGAGTAAGAGAGAGAGTGTGAGATGGAGAGAGTAAGAGGGAGAGAGCAAGGTGGGGCCAAGCAGCCCCTCTTATAGTGGGCTTGTTATCTTGCTGTTGCTAGGTAACTGGGAAGAGTCTATCCTGGAGGCCAGAAGCTTGGGACATTGTGCACGTGACTACTAGCCATAAGCTTCTGTGGGGGCTGTGGGGGCTGTGGGGGCTGTGCGGGCAGTAACTTCGACAGGAGCCAGGGGTCCAGGAGACATGAGGGAATGCCTTCCATCCCATGTAAGCAGGAATTACCACCCATCAGGTTCTACTGGGGTTCAGACCTCAGCTTGACTGGAGACCAGACTGTTTGTGCATAGCCCATTGCCCCACAGAGGGGCAGACAAAGTGATGAATTAGAAGAAGATTAGACAAAGTGAATCAGTTGAGTGAGTACAGTGCAGTGAATTTAGTTTGTTCCTGAGTTTGTGCAGAGGCAGTAGTGAAATCCAAGGAATAAGAAGAAGCCAGAAGACTAAAACAAATTGCCAGAGTCAATTTGAAGCCAAGCAGAGCAATACTGCGAGAAGCCGAAAGAAGCCAGTTTGAATCAGTCAGCTTGAAGAAGGATTTTGAGCCAGAACAGCTGAGTTGAACCAGCCAGCTAGAGTTCAGAAAGAGTTAGAAAGGGTGAGCTTATTCAGCAACAAGTCTCAGAGATGACAATTACATCTGGTGAGTAAAAGTTACTTTACAGGATTCCTCACAGCTCATGCTCTACACTGATGGGGACAATGTGCAGTGTTCTTATATGTGCTTGGGATTTCCTTGTACTAGACTGCTACATAATCAGTAGGTAATACCTCAGATGCTTGTCCTTAGCCTATTGTAACACAGTGATGGTCTCTCGGCTGCCATGCCTGTTTGGTTTCCAGACAGTGGTTGGGTGGCCCCTGGACACTAAGCACCTCTAGCCTATGCCTTGGACAGGCAAATACATCAGACACAGAGCTCACTTTGTGAAGAGCAGGAGGTGGTGGATGAAGCTTGGCTTTCTTTACCACAGCTGTAACATTTTTATCTGTGTCTGGAAGTTTAGATGTTCCTTGTGAATGGAGCCTCACTCATCTCTGGCTATCTATGCATGGGTGCACCCCTGTGCAGGACAAGTGCAACTGAGGAGAACAGGCCTGGAACAAGAGTGTGGTTGAAAAGCTTCTGAAACCCTGAAAATCTCATCTTGAGACCAGGCAGGAGTTAGGATTACCCCCCACCCCAGCACATAGCCCGGGGACCCCATCTCCATCCTTGTAGGGAAAGTCACATAGCCTCTTGGCCAAATTACAAGTTTAAGCCCCTGGAATTCCTCTTTACACAAATGAATCTTTCCCAGTACCAAAGCCCCAGCTAATAATGTACATTCTTCTGGAACCCTCTACCTACTCCTCAAGGGTTATACAGCTCTTGTCACTCCAGAATAAAGAGAGCTGCTGTTTCACAAAATATCATCTCAGAGACCTATTTCACTGAATATCACCTAGAAGAGCTTCTTCTCTGGCCCTCCTCCACAGAAAAGGAGTTGTAACACTGCGAGCCATCAAGAAGAAGGCCAGGCCGAGGTCCAGCAAACCCACTGTCCAGTCAAGTTTTGTCCTTTCATTTCAGCTGCCTCGCAATACCAGCTGAATACACTGAGGGCAGAAGCAGAGCCGGGCCACACCCCTGGGTTGGCTTTCTTCTCTTCCCCTATTTTTTCTCACTTCCTCTCTGGCACAAGCTGGGATCTTCCCAAGAAAGACTTTGTGCACAGGTTCTGTCTCAGGCTGCATTGTTCATTTTAGTTGATGGGTTACTTACATATCACTGTGATAAAGTACTAACAGAAACAACATAGGGCAGGAAGGATTTATTTTCTCAGGGATTTAATCCATTATCATGAGGAGGCTGTGGAGGAATACTGCAGTTCTTTGCATGGAAGGAAGGCTTCTGCTTAAGGACATTCAGGCACCATTGCACAGGGGCCAGAATGAAAGGAACAGAGCTTGACAGGGCTGGACCTTGGTCTGTCCTTCTCCAAGATGGTTTTCAGTGTTCCAGCTCCCTTGGGGGTGGTGGTGAAACAATTCTTATAGATGATATTCAGTGAAATAGCTCTCTTAGATGTTATTTCATAAAATCGCACCTCTCTTTTTTCATGAGTCACACAGCCTATATAAACCCCAGGGAGTGGGTAGAGGTTTTCAAGAGAGTATACATTACTTCACAACACTTGCTTGCCTCAGAGTCTGAAGCCACCCATTGGCGTTCTTGGTATGGAGACTCCTCAGTGTCAGTTGATCACCTGGGAGTCTAGGAGTCATCTAGGACCCACCCATTTGGAAATTTTGGGCCTCCCACAGGTCTATCCTTCAAAATCACATGACTGGGTGCTGTCTTGTCTCAGGAATACGATCTACTGGCCTGAAGCTCATCAAGTATGTTTGGCTGGCCAGCCAGTGAGCCCCAAAAATCTGCCTGTCTCTGCCTCACTAACAGCAGGATTGCAAGCTTACAACACCATGCCTAGTTTTCACATGGGTTCTGAGTGCTGAACACAGGTCTTCATGTTTGCAAAGCAAGGACTTTGCCAGTTGGGCTACCACATCAGCCTTTGTCTATTGTTCTTACCTTCTAGTAACTGATGGAGACAAGTTCTATTATGGTTCTATTGGTCCGAGGAGGAAACAGACACCAGGGAAAGTTCAGGACTGGCTTCAAGTTTAGAACTTGCCTGTATGATGTAACGGTGGGTACAGGACCTGAGCCCTTGGCACTCCCAGCTTTCTAATGCCTAGAACTCTTGTTTAATGCTTGCCCTAAAGCACCTTTCCTATGCCACTTCACTTGCCCCAATGTAGTCTAAGCACAGCTATTTTCCTTAGTGGGCAGAGCTAACCACCCAGCATGGTTTGCGTAAGCCTTGCGTTCTAAAGTTATTTCTCAGGGTTCTTGAGAAGGCAATCATGTTCAGCAGCTTTGTGTGAATCCAGGAAGCTTTCAGCTTTTTTCTCAGAACCCTTGTCTGCAGGAAAGTCCATTGCTCACAAGCCTCCTGGATAGACTACCTTGGACTATATTGTGCTCAGCTACCAAGGGCCCTTTAATTATGAACATTTCATTTGCTCCTCTTATTTTTCAAGGCCAGAAAACTGTTCACGTAAGGTAGCTAATGCCCAGCCCATCATCACACATAAACATAAATAAATCAGGCCACTTTCCCATGAATTATGCATTTAATGCACACCTGTAAAACTTCCCTGTCAGTGATAGGACTGTGAACATATGGGGTTTTAATTGGACATTAAAACAATTTTCATATCTCTGTTGATGGAATTTTAAAAATGATTCTTAGCTTTATTTAAAATGTCGGTCCTTGTTACATGATTAGAAACCAAACCCTCTGACCCCTGTGATTCTGACGTTCACTACTTGTTCTCATTTTGAATAATTCCAACCTTAGCTCAGGCTACCCATGATAGTTTGTGCTATCATGATAGATCAGTGTGGTTAGTAGCAACTGAGTGGCAGAACGCTCAAACAGCACCTAGAAGCAAAAGGTAGAAAAATGATTGAATTACTGAAGAAATCTGTGCATGGTAAGAGCACAGAATGGGCTTGCCAGAATAAAGATGGGAAGGAGAGGAGAAGAACAATGTGTAATTACTCATTCTTCCCTCCATGGCTCACTTAATCTGTATTCTTGTCTTGCAAGGGTTGCTCCATTTTAAAGATGTGAAGATTAAGATTTCCAAAGTCCTATTTTGCCCCACACAACACCATGCAAGAATCCCTAGGTGGTGGCTCTGACTCCTGAGCAATTGATCTTTTTTCATGGACAAGTTAGTAAAGTCTTACTGGAGCCACTCTTTCCTGACAGGTGACCGTGCTGATGATCAGCTTTCTGTTTCTGTGACAAAATGCTTGAGATAGACAGCTCAAGGAGGAAAGACTTTGACTCACAGTTTAAGTGGCTTCAGTCCACTGTGACTTGGTTCCATGAGGTGAGAATCATGGTGCAGAGGGAGGGGTGGAGCAGAGCTTCTCTCCTCTTGGTGGCTGGGAAGGAAGAGGAGATACTAATGAGAGTGAGGGATAGGGAACCCTGAAAATGAAATACACCCTTCAAGTACACACCTACTGACATACTTCCTCCAAATGGTCCACAACCCCCTGATTTCTGTCATCTCTTCATAGCCTATTAAGTTATTCATCCAGAAATGGATGAATCCATGGACAAGATCACAGCCACCAAGACCCAGTTACATCCCAAAGGTATGAACTCTACTGTGTGGAAGACAACCCCTGAGCTTTTGAGGGCGAGTGTGTGGAGCAGGTGGATGGTACTGCACCCTGCTTCTATGCTTTGGGAGCTTGGAGCACCACTGGTGGCACATAACTGAAGAAGGCAGGACAAAGTCCAAAATGGAGAGTTCACGGTAGTTTCTGGCCTCCTCTCTGGGTACCTGAGCAACAAGAGAGGGAGTCAGGAACGGGATGTCTGTGGTACCTTTCTCTCCAGGCATCTGTGAGCCAGGCAGAGAGGAGAAAGGCAGAGTCCTGGAAGGGTAGAACTGGTCTGATTTGGAGTGAATGCCGGGAGAGTACAGAGGGCCTGGAAGAGAGATAGGTGGCCTTCCCTGGGATTTTAGGTGCTGCTGTTTAAGAAGGTCTTCTCTGCACCGATTCCTGCTTGTTGATGCTGGTTTATTTGATGGTGGATGTAAATGCATACACTTTATTCGAGGTGAAACAGGGATTAAACATGTTTTGCAGGAAGGAATGCCCAAGCAGGGAAGCAGATTGGCTGGATACTTGGGTGCTATCTAAATACCTCATTAGGATGGAGAACTCTATGTGTTTATGCTACATGCTCATAGTCCTCAGTGTGGTGTCGTGGTTACATGTTCTAGAGCAAGTAGAGGCAAATAGGGAATGGCTTCACTCCTGCTGTTCTCAGTTCTGAGATTTCTCGGGTTTGAGCTCATTCAGCCTTTCTATTCTTATGCCTGTCTGGTGACATGGGCCCACAAGAGGTCCAAACCATAACAACCACGGTGTGACCACTACTTAATGGAATGTTGGTACGCTGGACAGCTTCCCAGTTAAGTGCTGCAGTTCCTCAGTGGTCTGTGGTGAGACAGATTTTATATCCATTGAGGAAATGAGCTTAGTTGAGTGTAATCAAGAAAGAGCCTGGTAGCTCCAGTGAACTTGGAAGTTCTTATGAGTGTGTAAGTGGAAATGTGTGTAAGCGATGTTTTTCAGATCAAAGAATGTATGAAGCCATAGCAAGAAGGTGTTTACCTGCAAGCCGAGGTGTGAGTCCTCAGGTTCGGGGCACCTAGCCTTCAGAACAAAAATAAACTTGCTTTGTTAGTCATTCAGTGTATGGATTCTCTAGGGGAGAAACACTATCACGAAGGTTCTTACAAGAATTTGGTGTGCTCAAGGACATAGGCTGCCATGCATTGTGGCGCACCTTCTATTCGAGGCTCCAGCTTCTGTCTGTTGTTCCCTCTGAGAGGCACCACAGTGTCGATCGGGCCTCTCTCTTAGGAAGAGAAATTGTCTAGGGAAACCTCTCTGTCAACAATAGGCCCACCTAGTATGGTCAGGACATGGGGATTTTCACAGAGTATTTCAGCAGAGTCTCATAGAAACTTTCTGTTGATGAGGAAAATGAGACTACAGACAGAGAAAAGTCTGTCCTGGGTTTTATAGTCAGCTAGGAAGTAGTGATTTGTAGGGCCAAACCTGAGCAGAGCTGACCTTCAAATCACTGTGTTTACCCACTTGTCAAGGGTATAAGCACTCCCAACATACATGCTATGGGGGCCACACCGCAATAGATTCATGGTAACTTGAAACTCTCCCAAGTAGGAAATGCACTATATGTACCTAATGTCCTGGGTATCATGACTGAGCTACACAGTACACTGTGGTGTCAGGTGCTACTCTCTCATTACCAAGCTGTCTAGGTGCTGTGGCTTGCTGCCGCTGTCGGTCGTCATGAGAGAGGACTGTACTGCATCTTTTTGTAAACACCAAGAAAATATCAAAATTCAAGATTCAAAATACTGTTTCTGCTGAATTCATATTGATTTCACGCCATCATAGAGCAGAACCATCATAAGTTAGGGACCGAAAGCATTTGAAGACTGAATTCCATGATTGACAGTGACCACAGGCCACATGCAGGGACTGGGCAGTGTGCTGTAATGCCTATAGTCACTTTTCTTACTGAAGCTTCAATGGTCCCATAGTCAGGCACTATTATTCCTTTGTCCCAATGAGACAGCAGCTAATAAAACCAGAATTGGATTGTGGACCTGAGGTGCCTACATTTAACAACTAGCTTTGTTGGTAATTACTGAACACTCACCAGTGGTCACACTCTGCGCTGGATCAGAGTTACCTCAGCACAGCTACATTTTCCTGACAATGACGGAGACTATTGCT
Organism: Mus caroli; assembly: GCF_978045245.1. NCBI lineage: Eukaryota > Metazoa > Chordata > Mammalia > Rodentia > Muridae > Mus > Mus caroli. The sequence goes on from NW_028227272.1 coordinate 5,855,747, forward strand.
GGAGTTGCACAGGGGACTGAGCTGGACCTTTCAGCCTCTTGGACTCCCAGATCTCTGTGTTCTACCACATGTATGTTCCTATCACTTCATTCTTCTCTGACCCTATGGATGCTCCCAGGTGACCCGAAGGACTTCTCATCCCTAATGGGTAGAACCTTCCCCAGGGGAGTGAACGGAAGCCAAGCATCCTCTGGGGAACTAGCCTTGGAAGGCGCCCAATTCTTATTTTCTCATTATTTTGATTCTGAGTTTCTGTGAATTGAAGACTCAGGAGCACGAGGATTAGGCAATTTTCTTGCCTCCTGTAATGCACTTTCTCTGAATTGGTTCTATCAAGACAATTATTTGAAGTCTCTGGATTGCTCCCGCAGGCAAGCCCGGGAAGTCAGATGGCACATCTTTATATGAAGACAGGTCTTGTAGATGCTTTCATCTGCCTTGGCCTTGCAGGCACAGAAGAAGGCAGGGCAAAAGGGAAATTGCTCCAGAGCTAAAGTCTGGCGCTCCCTGCTGTGCAAATCTCCTGTGGGAAAACATTGCAGAAGGGGCTGTGATAGGGCTCAGTTGGTAGAGTAATTGCCTAATTTGAACAAAGCCCTGGGTTTTTTTTTTCCTTTTGCCTAACAGTTTATATAGGGTTTGCTAATGCAGCCTTGCAATCCCAGCATGAGGGAGCTGGAGGCAGGAGGGTCCTAAGTCATCCTTGGATACATGTTGAATTCCTATCTACACAGGTCGATACGAGCTTCATGAGACCCTGCTTCCACCACAAAACAAACAAACAAACAAACAAACAAACAAACAAACAAAAAATAGCCTAGACACAATACATGTGTTCCTCTGAACTGTGAGTCAAACTAAATTCTTTGGGGAAAAACATCTACAAAACCCAACCGACCAATACAAGAGAAAGAGTGCACCAACCCAACCATGCTCTCGTGTGCCTTTCTAAAGGCTAACTCTGTTGCTCTCTAAGTGACTATTATCATTTATATTCATTTAAAAAGACTTAAAATTTTAATTTATCTTATTTTTGTGTTTCTCTCTCTCTCTCTCTCTCTCTCTCTCTCTCTCTCTCTCTCTCTCTCTCTCTCTGTGTGTGTGTGTGTGTGTTTTCCCTAGGTTTGGTATGTGAGTGCCTTTAGAAACCAGAAGAGATCTTTGGATCCTTTGAAGCTAGAGTTATAGGAGGTTGAAACTATTTTACTTGTGTGGATAGGAACTGAACTCAGGTCTGTTGTAAAATCAGCAAGCTCTCTTTGCCATTGCACTTTACCCTTCAGCCTCCTATCTTGCATATTCCCAATTGAGGAAACCGAGGCTCATAGAGGGAAGACTTAATTTCCTATTTTTGAGTTGAGGATCCAAGTGCCAGAAGGGTCACATATTGTTTTTAAGGACATAGTTGGAAAGTGGCTAGGTAGGATGCCAGGGCAAATGTGTGCTTCCAGGTTCTATCCCGTTCTGTCAATAATCTTGTGTCTCTGCTTCCAGTAAGGTGCTGCCTGCTGTAAGGTGAGAAGCTTTGCTCTAGGACATGCTCATGATGCCCTGCTTCATCTCAGACTCAGCCATGGAGCAAACCCACCACGAACTGAAGCATCTAAATGGTAACATAAAGGAAGTCTTTCTTTGTGACAGTAGGGTCACATGTGGCTGGCACAGGAGGAATGTATTGATATAATTCAGGCCTCCTACAGCAAGTTAGATGCCTGATTTGTTCATTGTCTCCTCTGAGACTTTTCAATAGTCTCACGGTGAGACAACTGTCATTCCCTCTTCCAGTGAGGACACTGGAGCTGTGGCCCATCCATGATGCTAGGTCTACTCTCATTCTGTTGCTGTGGCAAGCACCTTAGCTAAAAGCAACCCGGAGAAGAGTGGGTTCATTTAAACAGACGGCCAACCATCATTGAAGGAAGTCAGGGTAGGAACTCAAACAGGAAATTGAAGAGAGGCATGCTTGCTATTTCACATAGCATTACCTCTGACCACGGGACTCACTTCATACCCAAGGAAGTATAGCAGACACTAGAGAATGCTGTTTACTGGCCCACTGACTAGCTCCAGCTTAGCTAACTTTCTTCTATAGCCCACATCCACCTATGCAGGAATGGTGTAAACCACAGAGAAGTGGGCTTTCCTACATCAAACAACAGTCAAGACAACCTCTTACAGACTGGTCAGTCTGGTGTAGGTAATTCCTAAGTTGAGATTCTCTTCTCAAATGATTACCAGCTGAGTAGTCATAGTTTAAAGCTATCTAAGAAAGGCCTTTGTGGAACTTTCCATGGTGCTGAAGTTAGGTTAAGAGCCTAGAAGATCTGCACTGGAATTTATCCTCTTTACCAGTCCTGAATCCTTGCACCACATCCTTAGCTGCTCCAGGTATCAGTGACCTCATAACTAAAATGTCCGTGATGATGCTCACTTCCTAGAGTAGCAGTAGTAAAGAAGGGAATAAAGCACATTAAATGCTTCACTTATCACTTACGATGGTTAAGAGATCGTAAAATATCAGCTATTGTTACTCTTTATGCTCTTAAGGGCTTATGTTTTTTAATAACCTGTGTGTTCTGAAAATGCATGGTAATTTGCCCATCAATGGAAAGACGAGGTAAATCAGCTGCTCTGGACCTTCCCCTTTTAAAATGATAACCGCAAAACTCGTGTAACTTGTGAGGCTCATATGCACTAAAAGTAAACTGTGTCTAGTGGCCAGCATACTAATGCACTTTGGGAGGTGTTCAATGCACAACTGCTATTATTTTCCATAGTTGATTCCATATGATTCTAAGGATTCCATATTCATTTTCAATACTTGTTTTTATTATTTTATTTATATGTATGTGTGTATGTCTATGTGAGTGAATACCACATATGAGTGCAGTGTCCATAGAGGCATTGAATTCCTTGGAATTGGAGGTATAGGCAGTTGTAAGCCCCCGTCAGGTGGATACTGAAATCTAAACTCAGGTCCTCTGCAAGATGATCACTGAGCCACCTCTTCATCAACGTCTCCTGTTTGTTTGTTTGTTTGTTTTGTGGGAGAATAATCTCTTCTCAGGTTTCAGAAAGTATTGACAAGTTAATCATTAGTAGACACCACGTGAGCACCTCTGTTCTATGCTCTGTTGTTGTCTGGGGAGCTAAGAGACACAGGTCATACTGATATCCTGGTCACAGAAACAATGCCAGCACTCATTTCCACACAGAATGACCTTTCTGCAGCTCACACCTCAGCCAAGCCTTACAGAACTGGGTTGGGGTCATGGGCCTGAAGGCACAGAGGCCAAGACAGGTCTGAGGAGATTCTGCCTGTCTTCTGGCCATTTCACAGGCATCCCAAGCACCAAAGCCCCCTTTCACAAATGAACAATCTCTCTGGGGAATAGGAAGCTCTGATAACAATAGTCAAATATTAGCATAAATACAGCTTGTGTTTGTACTGAGTTGTCTGACAGATGTGTGTGGATGAGGGTATGTGATTAGGTGAAGTTTGTTTTATGTTTAAGGGGCACTGGCCCAACAGGCCTATGCCAATGCAATTATTCCTAAAAGGCTCTTGAGAATTTGGTCTTTACCGCTTAAGATCTAATTTGTTCTAAGGGTATTGGTTAGGCTCTCTCTCTCTCTCTCTCTCTCTCTCTCTCTCTCTCTCTCTCTCTCTCTCTGTGTGTGTGCAGATGTGTGGTATGCATTTCAGTTATTTTCAATTCTTGCTCCCTAGAGCCTTTCTTTTGCTGGTGGAAGCCCTCAGGGGCTACTTGGCAGATGGATGCTGGTTCTTATCTGCAAAATGCTGTCAGTCATGTGGTACCTGGGTACCTGGGGCCAGCCTTGTACACAAGGGTCTTTCTGCCATCTCAGGGCACTCTGGTCTGTGAAGCTCTGGAGAAAATTTAAAAACAGGGAACAGACTTGAAGCCTCATGATTCCTTATCTGACATGTGTTCAGAGATGGTTTCAGCGGCCTCTCCCTCAAAATATAGTATAGGAACTAGAAATTCCCATAGGGTGGTGATTCCTTCCATCCATAATGAGCTATCCCGACATACTGGGGACCCACATTTATTAGAGAGTCTACACTGTATTTCCTAAGGTCTTTCCCACATGTGCTGTGGACAGGAGAAGGAAAGTCAAATTTAAAGTAGCTAGGTTTAGGAAAACAGAACAGTAATTTTAATAAGCCAAACAAATCTCACAGAATTGAGTGTTAATAACAGGGATCTGAAATGCCCAGAGGACAAATGGATTTGTAAGAATAATGGCAATGAATCATTGGCATTTTGCTCAACACAGAGTCTCTGAATGTTTACCTTGTGCCAGATCCTGTTTTTGGCAGTGAGGAAACAGGCGTCCTCCGACCTTCAGGGTCTAATCGGGATACAGTCATCTAATAAAGGATTTCACTAATAAATGCAACCACAAGGAAAAGGTCGTGGTGCACGGAGGTTGAATATAAATGAAGTAAGCCCAGGTCAGAGGTTTAAGGCAGTGACATTGAAGATGGAATCTGCAAAATGTCCATGCACCAGGCCTGTGGGAGAGAGAGTTGCCCAGGCACAGGGAATAGTGGGACCCAGTGAGAGGAAAAATCTCCATCATTGGGAAAGGGATCTTCCACATATACGGTTGGAATTTGAGGGCAAAGTGAACATGCTCAAGGGGCTGCCGAGGGGAGGAGGGTCCTCTGGACAGCACAAATGTTGACCTTTCTTTTAAGAACAAAGAAAAGAAAATAATGGGCAGAGAGCTCAGTCCAGCGCAGCGGGAGCACCAGCACCTTCGCTTGGGCTCTAGAGCCACTTAACAAGCTGCGTTACTGTGTCAAGGAATGCTGTGCATGGTTGTAATTCCAGTTCTGGCAATTGGGGACAGATGGGTGCCTGGGGCTTGCTGCCCAGCCCAGCTTGCTTGCACGACCAGTTCCAGGCCAGTTAGAGAACTTATCCCAAAAATAAAATAAAGAAGATGAATAGTGTCTGAAGATGGACCCCTGAAATTATCTTTTACCCACTGCATATACAAGCACGCACACATAAAGTGGGGGGAGGGAGGGAATAAAGAAGATGAATAGTGTCTGAAGATGGACCCCTGAAGTTATCTTTTACCCTCTGCATATACAAACACATATACAATAAAATGGCGGGGGGGGGGGGAGGGGAAGAAGTGGCATGAAAAGTCCTTTCAAATGGAGAGGTAAACTATAGGAGGCAAGAGAAGTTAGGAAATGCTGACCATGGCCATAGTGAGGTGCGGAACAATCGTGTATGGATAAGACGGGTGAGAGAGGCAAGCGAGTAAACTCAATGGGCATTTAGGAAGCAGACTCCAGAGGGAATGGTACATAGGTGAGTGCTGGGAAGGGGGTGTGTCAGTCTGTTCTCTGATGCTGCTATGTATTCTTGTAAGGAGCTGCCCTCACATTCGCCATTACAAGATGGGCTGATGGCACTGGCACCTGTGTAAACAAACCATCTGTGCATGCACCGGGGTAGTTTCCCACCCCATGTGCTCTGCCTTTCCCATGACGACAACTCCGGCCGATGGGCTGCAGCCAATCAGGGAGCGACACGTCCGAGGCGGAGGACAGTCCTCCATAAAAGGGACGGGTTTCCGCGATTCTAGGGATCTCTCTATCTCTCTCTCTCTCTCTGGCGCTCTCTTCTCCACTGGTTCCTGAAGGGGTAAGCAATAAAGCTTGTGCCGCAGAAGATTCCGGTTGCCCTGAGCGTGTTCTTACCAGGGGGAACAAAAGCGCGGGCAATAAATGGCGCCGAAACCCGGGAGCTACTACATCACGGGGAAGGAGTGGTTAATGAAGTGTTCCCACAAAACAGACTGTTGAGAAGGATCCGGCGTGGATTCAGAACTCTTCAGCTGGGGAACTGTGGTAATGAAGTGTTCCCGCAAAACAGACTGTTGAGAAGGATCCGGTGTGGATTCAGAACTCTTAAGCTGGGGAACTGTGGTAACGAAGTGTTCCCGCAAAACAGACTGTTGAGAAGGATCCGGTGTGGATTCAGAACTCTTCAGCTGGGGGACGGAGCGGAACCAGAACTGCAGCGAGACGCGTTACAGCTTTACAAGGTATGTCTGGTCTTGAACTTTCTCTAGTGTTAAAAGCCTTTTTGTTCCTTTTCATAAGTGGTTAAGGTGGGGTGGAGAATTCTGGACAAAATTCAAGACAGTCTATCAGAAGTAAAGCGGGGAGAGAGAGCAGGAAAAAAGAGGAAACATGGTGCACCAAATAAGTATACAGGCCTTTCCACGGGTCTTGAACCCGAGGAAAAGTTAATGTCAGGGAAAAATACCTGGGGAGAGATTAGAAGGAAAGAGGAGAAAAGAGACGAGTTTAAAGAGCCAGTTCTTAGTAGCTGTGAATCAGATGAAGAAATTAGCCCTTCTGAGGAAACAGACTTGGAGGAGGAAGCAGCTCGTTATGAGAGAGAAATGCGAGCTTATAGGTCAAGAAAGAAGCCAAAAGCGGCTGGCAAAGGCCAGCTTGCTGCTCGACCTCCGGGCAGTCGGCTTCAAAGTCATAGTGCACCTCCGCCCTATGCGGAGCCCCCGCCCTGCGTAGTGCGTCAGCCCTGTGCAGAGAGGCAGTGCGTGGACTCGTTCATTTCAAGAGAGGCACAAAGGAAGATACAACAGGCATTTCCGGTCTTTGAAGGAGCCGAGGGTGGGCGTGTTCACGCTCCGGTAGATTATACACAGATTAAAGAGCTTGCCGAATTGGTCCGTAAATATGGAGCCAATGCTAATTTTACCTTGGTGCAGTTAGACAGGCTTGCTGGCGAGGCATTAACTCCTGCCGACTGGCAAATGATTGCAAAAGCCGCTCTCCCCAGTGCGGGCAAATATATGGAATGGAGAGCACTATGGCAAGAGGCTGCACAAACGCAGGCCCGAGCAAATGCTGCCGCTTTGACTCCAGAGCAGAGAGATTGGACCTTTGACCTGTTAACGGGTCAGGGAGCTTATACCGCTGATCAAACAAATTATCACTGGGGAGCTTATGCCCAAATTTCCTCCGCGGCTATTAAGGCCTGGAAGGCGCTCTCCCGAACAGGTGAAGCCACTGGACAATTAACAAAGATCATCCAGGGACCCCAGGAGTCCTTCTCAGATTTTGTGGCCAGAATGACAGAGGCAGCAGAGCGTATTTTTGGAGATTCAGAGCAAGCCGCACCTCTGGTAGAACAGCTCATTTATGAGCAAGCCACACAGGAGTGTCGAGCGGCCATAGCCCCAAGAAAGAATAAAGGCTTACAGGATTGGCTCAGGGTTTGTCGAGAGCTCGGGGGACCTCTCACCAATGCAGGCTTAGCGGCCGCCATCCTCCAATCCCAAAAACGCTCTATAGGCAGAAATGATTGGAGGACATGTTTTAACTGTGGGAAGCCTGGGCATCTTAAGAAAGATTGCAGAGCTCCAGACAAAAAGGGGGGGACCCTCACTCTTTGCTCTAAGTGTGGCAAGGGCTATCATAGAGTCGACCAGTGTCGCTCTGTGAGGGATATAAAGGGCAGATTCCTTCCCCCACCTGATAACCAATCAGCTGATGTGTCAAAAAACGGGCTATTGGGCCCTCGGTCCCAGGGCCCTCAAAGATATGGGAACCGGTTTGTCAGGACCCAGGAAGTAGTCAGAGAGGCGACCCAGGAAGACCCACAAGGGTGGACCTGTGTGCCGCCTCCGACTTCCTACTAATGCCTCAAATGAGTATTCAGCCGGTGCCGGTGGAGCCTATACCATCTTTGCCCCCTGGAACCATGGGCCTTATTCTCGGCCGGGGTTCACTCACCTTGCAGGGCTTAGTAGTCTACCCTGGAGTTATGGATTGTCAACATTCCCCTGAAATACAGGTCCTGTGTTCAAGCCCTAAGGGCGTTTTTTCTATTAGTAAAGGAGATAGGATAGCTCAGCTGCTGCTCCTCCCTGATAATACCAGGGAGAAATCTGCAGGACCTGAGACAAAGAAAATGGGCTCCTCTGGAAATGACTCTGCCTATTTGGTTGTATCTTTGAATGATAGACCTAAGCTCCGCCTTAAGATCAGCGGAAAAGAGTTTGAAGGCATCCTTGATACCGGAGCAGATAAAAGTATAATCTCTACACATTGGTGGCCCAAAGCATGGCCCACCACAGACCCCGAGTACCAAGAATGTCTGTGTCTATGGCACTCTTTACACTCAATTTTTTAAATCTTGATGCTCATGGCCATACAGCGGCTGAACGTCATTGTTCAGAGCCAGATAGGCCCAAAGACATGGTTAAATGGAAAGATGTTTTAAGTAACAAATGGAAAGGACCGGATCCTATTTTGATAAGATCCAGGGGAGCTGTTTGTGTTTTTCCACAGAATGAAGACAACCCATTTTGGATACCAGAAAGACTCACCCGAAAAATCCAGACTGACCAAGGGAATACTGATGTCCCTCATCATGGTGATGCCCAGGGCGACAACAACAAAGGGAGAGCAGCGTTGGGAGATAGAGAATTGGACGGCTAAATTTGAACAGACTCTTCAAAAATTGAGACTTGCCCCACACACTTGGACCTGTCCCTGACCAAAGGATTATCTCTCCAACATTTTCCTTCTTTAAAGAATGGGTGGGGGTGGGATTATTTGGAGCTGTTCTTTGCTGTGGATTAGTGTTGCTTCTCTGGTTGGTCTGTAAGCTTAAGGCCCAAACTAGGAGAGACAAGGTGGTTATTTCCCAGGCGCTTGCAGCACTAGAACATGGTGCTTCCCCTGATATATGGTTATCTATGCTTAAGCAATAGGTCACTGGCCACTCAGCTCTTGCACCCCACGAGGCTAGTCTCATTGCACGGGATAGAGTGAGTGTGCTTCAGCAGCCCGAGAGAGTTGCATGGCTAAGCACTGCAGTAGAAGGGCTCTGCGGCATATATGAGCCTATTCTAGGGAGACATGTCATCTTTCAAGAAGGTTGAGTGTCCAAGTGTCCTTCCCCCAGGAAAAATGACACGGGAGCGGACCAAGACCCCTTCGGGTGATGAGCCTGGGAGGAGGTTTTGTGTAAAGCCCCTATTTTGCACACTGGGGATTTGACCTCTATCTCCACTCTCATTAGAATGGGTGGCCTATTGCTCTTAAATAAAAGAAAAGGGAGAGATGTAAGGAGCCGCCCTCACATTCGCCATTACAAGATGGCGCTGATGGCACTGGCACCTGTGTAAACAAACCATCTGTGCATGCGCCGGGGTAGTTTCCCACCCCATGTGCTCTGCCTTTCCCATGACGACAACTCCGGCCGATGGGCTGCAGCCAATCAGGGAGCGACACATCCGAGGCGGAGGACAGTCCTCCATAAAAGGGACGGGTTTCCTCGATTCTAGGGATCTCTCTATCTCTCTCTCTCTCTCTGGCGCTCTCTTCTCCACTGGCTCCTGAAGGGGTAAGCAATAAAGCTTGTGCCGCAGAAGATTCCGGTTGCCCTGAGCATGTTCTTACCAGGGGGAACAAAAGCGCGGGCAATATATTCTAATGCTAAATACTAGCCCCCAGCATCTGCCCGCCCCTGACTAGGAGATCCTCACGTACACCAAGAGAAGGTAGCTAACCTTGCCCCGCCCCCAAGTTATTCCATTATCAGGGGCAGACAGGTAAGGAGAGGTGGGGAGTCCAGATCCAGTCAGATTGAGTTTGAGATGCCTGAGGGACACCCAAAGGCAGACTGTATGAAAAAGTACTTTTGTTTAAAGTAGAGAAGAGCTGTGTCTAAAGTGCCTACACTAGAAATATCAGTGAAGACTCATCAACACCTTCAGGAGGGAGACGTTTTCCATTTTATCACAGAGCTGTATCTAGGACTAAGGAAAGAAGGCATGAAGCAGAAACTGAGATGGTGTGTACAGAGGAGAAAGAGCAGAACAAAGAAATGACTGTGAGTACGTGCAAGGGAGCCAGCGCATCTGTGATGACAGCACAGAAATAACGGTGATGGTAGAAGATGAAGGAAGACAGGAGATGACAAAGGGAAGGGGGAGGAGAATGGGAAGAAGATGGGGGAATAACAAGGAGAACAAAAAATATAAAAAAGATGAGGAAGAGGAAGAAAGGGAAGGAGAACACAAAAGAGATGGAAGAGGAGAAAAGAGCAAAATGAGAAAGAAAAAGAGAGGAGAGAAGAAGTAAGAGGAAGGAGATTCAGTAATGGGTGTTGTCCTGGCAATAGTCACAGCAGCTGAGGTGTAGCAGCAGCAGCCCACAGAGGCAGGAGGCAGCAGCAGCAACAGCATCCAAGGAAGTGGTAGCAGAGGCGGCAGCAGGCAGCAGCAGCAGCATAGTAGGGGCACCAGCAGCAAGCCCAGTGTCCTGCAGAGGTGAGAGGCAGCTGCGGAGGTGGCAGAGGCAGCAGTGGCAGCGGCAGCGGCAGCAGCAGGGAGGGTTGACTCATTGACTGTCTGCTGCTCTGCAGTCCAGCACTGCAGTCTGTCTTTCCTGAGCATCATCTGACAGCTAAGAGCAGTAGGAGGTTCATGGTTTAGAGATGAGAAAATGAAGCAGTTATTAGGTTGTGCTCCCTCAAGAGGGGGGACAGTAAAACCAGGATGGAGTGGCAACCTGACTGCTGAGCTGTCATGAAGCTTCACCACTACTGATGCACAACCGTGTTTGTGACACGGTGCAGATGGCCATACTCTGAGTTCATCATCCCTGCTGTGTCCCACAGAATTGTAACCCATTGTCTGTTTCATCCACCAATGGGTGCTCAGAGCTTTGAGTGGGCCCTGGTCTGTAGGAGGACTCTGAACTTAACAAGAAACATGGCTTTACCCCCAAGAATGAACAAATTCAGTATGTCTCACTGGTTTGCTATAAGATCATCATTTTTTGAAATTTGATGAGGCTGAATTCTATGTTCTATTTAGCTTTCTCCTTCTACCACAAACTAAATGTCACGAACCTATTCAGAAATATTTAAGTCAGCCCATTAAAGTGAAGAGACTTTGGAATTCTGCATATAATTATGTAATTAGATGCCTGTCCCCTGAGTTCAAGACTTCTATCTAGCCTCTCCCAGCCACCCACTGACCATTCATTCAGTGTTATTACAGGTTAATGTGGAAGTAGTGGGGTTTTCTCTCTTGCATAAGCCTACAAAGAGAACTTTGAAATCATGCTGTGTTCAGCCTGGGTCAGCCATAGCTATATAAATGATCCACCATGCTTTTGGGGTATGTAATATTATGCTTTCCAGTCCATACCTAAGAATTTTTATGCATAAGATAAAAAGGATAGGAGCATGAAGTAAGAAGAAGCAGATTTGGGGACCAGCTAGACTCTGGCTCAGAGCTGTTTAGATTGCTGACAAGTCAGTGTCTTTAGCTAATTACAAAGTTCTCTAGATTTAAGGCATAGACACTCATTCCAGGGATGCAGTGGGATTTACAGAGGACACCCCTGCAACTCAAAGCCTCCCGCCACAAGTGAACTAGATAACTCATCGTGAACATTTCCTTCCTCCAGACCTTGGAGAAGCATTGGCACCAGAGGAGTGAGGAGAAACACTCAGGCTGTGAGGATTTTCTTCTGTCTTTGTCCCCTGCTATTTTCTTACAAAATGCTGAGTTCTAGCTCTGCAGAACCCCTGAAGCTCTTGAGTGCATGCCCGTCCCCATGTGCATCCCACAGTGGTGATTTCTCCGTCATTTAAGTCTAAGCTGTACTGTGTCCTCCCAAAAGTCTGAATGTTGCACCCTGTCTATCAAGGTGACTTTACTTTCTTTTTTTGTGTGTGCATATAATTATGTGTTCAGGTGTGTGTGTGTGTGTGTGTGTGTGTGTGTGTGTGTGTGTGCTAGAGGTCAGGTTCAGATGTGTTTCCGTAGGTGCCATTCACCTTGGTTGACTTCAAAACAGGATCTCTTTGTTGACCAGTGGATGGCCATCCCGACCCAGGGATGCAGCCACCTGCTTCCCCAACAGTGGGATTGCAAGAGCATGCCACCATGCCTGCCTTTTAAAGCAAGAATTCTGGGGACTAAACTCAGGTCCCTGTGCTTGGAAGACAAGTTCTTTGTGGACAGAGCCATCTCTGCAGGCCCACATTCTTTTGGTTTCCACTAAATCGACACACCTTATTTCTTGTTTATTGTCATTTAGTATTGTATTTGTTTGTATATTTTTTCCACTCCAACAACAGAAAGTGTTCATCCAGGGTAGAGATTTTGGTCTGTTAACCTGAATCCCTAGCATGTTGTGAGTAATTAGTTTTGTAAGACATAGTTTGAGTCAATAAATGTGATTATGTCAATTATTATAATTATCAGAACAAAGAGTTTTGTTCCAAACTGAACACACACACACACACACACACACACACAGAGAGAGAGAGAGAGAGAGAGAGAGAGAATGGGAGTGGGGCTGTAAAATGAGTCTAAATGCTATCATGAGGTATGTTGGGCAGTTGGCCAGTCTTTGCCCATATCTTAGGGAGAGTAACGTTAACCATCACTGTGTCTCACTTCAATCTTATTTCTTATCACTTCTTCCTTCATGAAATAATTTGCCAAACATTCTCTCAATAGATATCCAATATTATGAATCAAAAGGGTTCATACAAAACTTCTGGTCAACAAGATAGTTATAGACAGAGAGGAGGAAACAACAGCAAAATAAATAAACAAGCAAATAATATGGAGAGAGGGGAGGGGGAGGGGGAAGGGGAGAGATAGAGGGAGAGAGAGAGAGAAAGCCATTTGGCCAAAGGTTGGTCTCAACCCCCAGGAAGGTAGATGATTCTCTGAGACAGACAGCTTTGTCCTCAGGGCTGGTGGTATAAGTCACTGTTAACTAGCTCCCCTAGTGATCATTGCAAAAGTGCCCCTGCTAAGCCTGCACTGCCCTCCTTGTTGAACATGTGTGAGTGTTTCTTTTTCTTAAAGCATGGTTCAGATTTGACCAGTCCCCACTTCCTTTCAAAGCTCTCCATGTAAAATATGAAGAGTTGAGGGCTTTGGATATGGAGTCCCACAGTATGTGAGCAAGAAGAACCTTGCTCCCCACCTTTCCCAGTGGTGAGTATAGCCCTGGGCTTCGGTGGTCTGAGTCTGGAGGCTTTCACTTGTCAAGGGATGTAGGAGTTTACTTACTTTAAAGACTATGAAGAGCAATCCTCACCGTGTCGTGCTCAGACTGGATGCTTCTCTAAGCCACTCCCTCCTGGTGTTTTGCCAGCACCTCTGGCTTCTGTTTCTCACCCATTTCCTTGGCTCCTACACTGATGCCAGCTCCTTTTTCTAAAGGGGAGTTTCTCCAGGGATTTCCCCCTTTTGAGTTCTGCATTCTTCTTAAGAGGACTGGTATACTATGTCTACAATAGTCTCTTTATTCGTCTCTTCATTTTGTCTCTAGCTTAGACTTTTCTTCCTATGGTATGTTCTTGTTATCGCCCAGGGACTGCCGCCTCACCCTGCTTACATGGAAGGCATAACCTTCTCAGGAAACTCAGAACTTTCTGGAACATCCACTGTCTTGCTGTGCACCCAGGAGCTCAGGCCAGAGTCCTTCCAGCCCTCCAGCCAGGCATCCATCCTGCTGGGTCACACCACATCCATTCCCACCAGGCTGGCCTCTTTCTGGCAGAGATGTTTCCCATAGCCTCTTAATTGGTCCTCCTGCTGCTGTTCCTGCCTGCCTTCACTCTATCACCCAGCTGGAGTGCTCTTTCCACAGTGAACATCAGCTCATGCCAGTCCCCTGCCTAAAACACTTCAATAAATTCTCTTTATTTTGAAGATAGAATCCTATCTCCTTCGTAGGGCTCTGTGGATGCTGCGATTTGCTGTCTGCCCTGCCTCAAGACCCAGACACTTACTCTCTCAGCTGCCAAGATGTGGACTGCTGCTACCTCAGAGTTGAAATCTCTTAGAAAAATAAGTCAGAATGGGTGGGAGCATTATATACAGAGTTCCACAGTCTGGAAGCAAGCAGCTTGACCTCTCTAGGAAGGTCACTGCTACATTCAAGGCTGCACCATCAGACAAAGACTTCAAGTAGCAGTGGTTCAGGGTGGAGGTGTGAGGACCTGCCTTCCATGTCTGTTTGCTGGTTTGTTTAACTTGGGACATCTTTGAACAGCTGTCCCAGTTCGAGCTCCCACTCGAGGAACAACAGAGACCCTTGTTGTCCCCTAACTGTAACTCATCCCCTCCCTCTGCTCTGCATTGCCTATGGTTGCTTTCTTCTCCCCTTTCCTTACATGTGTGGTTTCTGAGAAGTCTCCCCAGTAAAAACAGTGTGTATCTTCCAAGGTTCTCTAACACAACACTGGATGCTGTAGTATAGACCCATTGGTCATCTGCTGCCTTGTTTGTGACAACGTGCATAAAACATGAAAAGTGAAGAGAGGACGTGCTCTTTCACAAGGTCAGCAGATCCTGGGGGTGTCTCAGGGAACATTTAGAGCAGCAAATGAGTGCTGTGGACCCCACACAGCTGTTAGTGGTGGGAGCCACCATGAAGGTGGTCAGGGAGAGCAGAGGGGCTCACTCTTCCTGCTACTCTTTCTTCCTGCTACTCTTCCTGCCACTCTTCCTGCCACTCTTCCTGCCACTCTTCCTGCTACTCTTTCTTCCTGCTACTCTTCCTGTCACTCTTCCTGCTACTCTTTCTGTCACTCTTCCTGCCACTCTTCCTGCCACTCTTCCTGCCACTCTTCCTGCCACTCTTCCTGCTACTCTTCCTGCCACTCTTCCTGCTACTCTTCCTGCCACTCTTCCTGCTACTCTTCCTGCTACTCTTCCTGCTACTCTTCCTGCTACTCTTCCGGACATTCTTCCTGCTACTCTTCCTGCTACTCTTACTGCCTCTTCATTGCGGCAGCATTTACTGTAGAATCTATTCCCTCGTATCTTATAGTCTGCCAAGCCAAGAAACAGAAGAAAAAGCAAGTCAGAATGTACTTCAGCCCTCTACGCCACATGGCTCCTGCTGAATTTCACCCTTTTAAATGACTTGAAGTGAGAACAGAAAGGGCAGACTGCTGGTGGGACTCCTTATAGGATTTGGTGGTAACCTGATCCCATCAAGCAAAGGGTAATAGCAAAAGTTATTCTGAGCTGTGCTCTCTAGCTTCCTGCTTGCTATGCCTTATGTTATTTCTGAGCTTTTGACTGTGTTATGCTACCTGCGTGCATTATACTGACCTTCTCTGTGCATGCTTGTAGGATTATCTCAGGCATGACTGTCTTGAAACACATTATCTCTGAATTCCCCCCCCCCCTTGCAGGATCATGTATCAACCCTCTGTGATGACCACATCAGCAATCTTGTAATTTCCTATTTTCTCTTTCACCAGCCATTAGAACACTTACTAGAACGATTTTTGAGGCACAGAGGCCTACAGATATATGTGTTGTAGACACTAACCTTCTGATTTCCTTGTGTTCTGCTTATATTTATTTTCCTTTTCCTTAATTTCCTCATCCCAATTAGTCTGTTGCTGTTTTAATTCCCATCTTTTTTTTTTTTTTTTGGTTGGAAAAGAGAAACATTAGACAGCTGAGCATTTTAACAATCACAATGTATATAATTGACAGTCTGTGGTGGTTTATCTTCATTATCAATTTGATTAGATTGAGGGACGCTCAGGCAATTACTGAAAGCACATCTCTGTGTGTGCCTGTGTATGTGTGTGTGTGGTGGGGGTGGGGGGAGGGTGTTCCAGAGACAACTGAATCATGAGTGCTCTAACCTAATAAATAGTTTTATCCATCAATGAACTGAAAGTTTCAATAGACTCTCGGGAGGTGGTGAAATTGTGGAAAAAGGACCTGGTTGAAGCAAGAGGGCATGTGTCTTGTGTTGTGAGCCGTATCTTGTCTAATAGAAGAAATTAAGCCACTAGGGGTCTATCCTTAGAACACTCTTTTACCCTGGCCTCTTTCTGTGTGCCCTCTTCTCTGGGTTTCCTGTTGCCTTGAAGATGCTTCCCCATCATACATTCCAGACTCCCTGAGGTTCTGTCACAGTGTACAGGACCAAGTGACCACAGACTGAACAGAAACTGGGGCCCTCAATAAATCCTCCCTCCCTCAAGCTGTTTCTCTCAAATACTTAGGCACAGAAGTAAAATCTAACTAATAATAAGTATGTGTTCATGTCTGTGTATGTATGTGTTTAGCATCTCGTGGTAGAAGTAAAGTTTGTCACTCCACATCTTACAGTATGGTTTGCCCATTTCTGCATAAGAGTTATCTGTCCTGAAGTCAGTAGAACTAGGAGCATGGAAGACCAGTATGGAGCTACTTTTTTTTTTTTACCTTTCTTGACCCCTGGGCAGCTTCTTCATGAAGTGCTTCCATAGTTTGTAAAAAATATTGTCCCTGCTGGGCAGGGGACAGTCCCTGTGTTTTAATCAAGCACATGTTCTTCCTGTGTAAAGTTGATGTCCATGATGACAAAGATGAGTGATCATATTTGCAGAGAAAGTCCCCAAAGGTAATCCAGCACTCACCAGGAGCGGGGTTCCCCCAGCCCTGTCTTCAAATCCAGGGGCAGATAATAAGCTACAGTTATTGTTGTGAACATGGGCTAGATTTGGGGGCAAAAGAGATCATTTGTCAGGGCTAGCTCTTGGGGACACGTCTGGCTCAGAGTTTCTGCCAACTTGGAAAATAGAGTAATATTTTGAGAATTTAACCTGGAAGATGCCTAGTTAGACACTGTGTAAGGTTTGTGGGGCTTAACTTTATCTGATATTCTTGAATTCTGTTCCCACATTTTGATGCCCTAATAATTTATTAAACTAGTATTAGTTCAACTAGTATTAGTTCAGATGTGCCAGGCATTTGGCTTTGGAGTTTGTGAGTTTAATCTCAACCATTATGAATGCTAATCAACAAGATAGCTGCCATCAGTGTCTTCCTTCTGTGGATAAGGAGACTGAACCAAGGTTACCAAATAACAGAGCATCATGAACACCAGCCCCATTTCCCTTCCTTGAATTATAAGCCTTTGGGCTGATTCTGAACCTTACATATACCTGAACATGGGTCTTTGTTTTTTACAAGTTGTTTTCCAGTACTTGAAAGATTAAAGCTGCCACAAAGTCATCTTCCAGTTCATCCTAAAAAATATCTAATGACTTTGCATGTTCCTGTGTGGTAACAATCAGCTGACCTGGAATAGTGGCTTCTAGGTTTCCTGTGTGTCATTCATTAATGTAACCAGATTGGCTTGATTTTGACTCCCAACCAAAACGACCCCATCCTGTGGGTTTCAGGGGGAAAGAACACTATCTGCATGCGTCATGATTGACGTGGTGGTTAAGATGGCTTCTTGGGCAACACGACTCAATCCACGTCTTCAAATTGAGCAGACCTCCTTGGGCAGAAGAGTGGGTGCGAAACTTCACAGCCTATCTCTGGGATGTGAGGTTCAGAAAGGTCTAGATCTGCTTAGAAGCCAGCACAAAGGCTCCTCCACCCTCTCTAAATCCCGCCTCTGTTTGTACAAGAAGAGTTTTAGAATTCTTGTGTTGTTAGACTGGATGCCAGATTGACTGCCCTGAAGGTTACAGCAGTAATGCTGTTGCTGGGGGTGGGGATGTGGGGGGAATCAAATCATGCAGAGTCCTGCTACTGAGGAATTCAACTTAACAAGGATTATTTATGTCTCAGTGTGCCACAGTTCAGCATAGCATCGTCTTCCCCATCTATCAATAATGTATAAGTGTGTGTTAAATTGCCGCGCATGCTTTCAGTCTTGAGGAATGCAGAACAAATGACCATCTTCCAGAGTCTTAGAAGGTACAGATCATTACCTTTCCTGCATTAAACATGGAGTTTGGGGTACTCTGGGAGGGAGATCCCAGGGGAGGGGGGTGTTTTTTACCTCTTCTGGCGTCAATTGGCTTGTATGATAGAGGTGAGATGCACCCTGTTGGATGATGTTGAAGTCACTCTGTTTTCTTCATTATCTGCTGATAGGAGAACACCTGTCCCATCCTGAGTTGACTGCTTTGTATGGATTGTGCCCCAACTTCATCATTACTCTCTGCAATTGGTCTTATTGTCTATCATCTACAGACTTGGAAACTGAGGCTCTGATAGCTCACAGGCTGAAGGTCACAGGCTAGAACAAACCATAATTGGTATTCAAATAGTCTTCTTGGCTTCCAAAAGTTTCCATCCTCCACTT
Organism: Mus caroli; assembly: GCF_978045245.1. NCBI lineage: Eukaryota > Metazoa > Chordata > Mammalia > Rodentia > Muridae > Mus > Mus caroli. The sequence goes on from NW_028227272.1 coordinate 5,873,928, forward strand.
ATGTAAATTTGCCAGCAATTTAAATTAAACTATTTGGCCTCCCCAAGAGTACAATTTGGAAGAGATTCATCCATCCCATTTCCTAATTATCCAGTGAAAATCTATGCGTCTCGCAGACTGGAAGCATTTGTCATTGTATAAGGCTTAGCTGTTAAGAAATGTGGCTTGGGAACTCATTTTATGATCCACTCCCTGTGTATTGGATCTAGGAAGAGGCAGGGAAAAGACTACCTGGGAGCCCATCTCCCCAGTGTTACCTAAGTTAGAAAAAACACAAAGTACATCTGCCTAACTTACTAAATGCTTCAGTTTGCTCCATGCTAATTAACCTTTTATTCAGTGGATCTCAATTAGCAAGAGCCAACCTGTGGTTAATGAGAGGAAAATGTAGGGGTCTCTGAATGAAAGGCCTTCATTTCCATTTCATAAGAATCACTTGTTAAGTAGGAAAAGACCTTTCCTATTTTCAGTCAAAGAGAGAAGGGCAGCCCTGTTTGCATCTTTAAACTTTAATGGAAAGATGATGGGGCAGGGCTGTGGGGTGGACTGTTCTGAAATCTTTTCTTTGAGGCTTAGATGAAAACAGGTATTAAGCAGATTGGCTTTCCTTGCTTTTCACTTCTGTCTTCACTTAGAGCTGGCTTCCTGAGAGCCTGGAGCTTGATCCCAAAAGCCAGGGATGTTAAACAACCAAGGAGAAAGACAAACTAGAGGACTAAAGATCTCAAGGGCCTGTGAGTGGGTGGTGAGATGCAGAACTCCCCTTGGAATGTGCCTACATAAGATCTAGGGGAAAGGCCTCTTGTCTTCCTGTCTATGCCAAGAGCCCACTGGGTGTTTTAGACACTTATGTGGCCCTCCTACCGGGCAAGGAGCTGCTCATAGTTGGCAGACAAGGAGACTGAGACTAATAAGTGGAACTAGATTCAAATCATGGTCTTTACTGTGACATGGTTTCTAGGATCTCTCCACACACCTTCAGTGAGGGGTAGATCCTGTTCTGACCGAGTATTCTAGTTTGCTTCTTCATTTTTAAAGAGAAAGTGTTTATTTTGCCTCATGGTTCAACGGGCTCCAGTGCATCAGGCAAGAGCAGATTGGCCAGTGGCAGTAAAAGGGTGTGACTGAATATTCAGATTTCAGCCAACAAGGAAGATTTATTCACTTGTTTGTTTTTTTTTTTTTTTTTGACAAGTTCTCCCTATGTAGCCCAGGCTGGCCTCAAGCTTGCAATCTTTTTTTCTTCATCTACTAAGTGCTAAAATTAGAGGTGTAAGCCTCCACCTTCAGCTCACTATCCTATTTTCCTACAGAGGCCTTAGGGAAAAGGAAGAGGAGTCAAAGAACTCAGTGGAAGTCTGGAGTAGGAAAAGGAAGAAGATGGGGGAAGCAACATACCAAAGGATGGAGTCAACTGCTTTTATTATTATTTTTTTAATTTTTAAAAAATTTTTTACTTATATATACATTTCTAATGCTATCCTGAAAGTTCCCTATACCCTTCCCCCCCTGCCCTGCTCCCCTACCCACTCATTCCCACTTCTTGGCCCTGGTGATCCCCTGTACTGGGGCATATAGAGTTTGCAAGATCAAGGGGCCTCTCTTGCAAATGATGGCTGACTAGGCCATCTTCTGCTGCATATGCAGTTAGAGACAAAAGCTCCGGGGGTACTGGTTAGTTAATATTGCTGTTCCACCTATGTGGTTGCAGACCCCTTTAGCTCCTTGGGTACTTTCTCTAGCTTCTCCATTGGGGGCCCTGTGTTCCATCCAATAGCTGACTGTGAGCATCCACTTCTGTGTTTGCCAGGCACTGGCATAGCCTCACAAGAGACAGCTATATCAGGGTCCTTTCAGCAAAATCTTGCTGGCATATGCAATGTTGTCTGCATTTAGAAGCTGATTATGGAATGGATCCCCGGGTGTAGCAGTCTCTAGATTGTCCATCCTTTCCTCTCAGCTCCAAACTTTCTCTCTGTAACTCCTTCCATGGGAGTTTTGTTTCCAATTCTAAGAAGGGGCAAAGTGTCCACACTTTTGTCTTGAGTTTCATGTGTTTTGCAAATTGTATCTTGGGTATTCTACGTTTCTGGACTAATATCCACTTATCTGTGAGTACATATCAGGTGAGTTCTTTTGTGATTGGGTTACCTCACTCAAGATGATACCCTCCGGTCCATCCATTTGCCTAGGAATTTCATAAATTCATTGTTTTTAATAGCTGATTAGTACTCCATTGTGTAAATGTACCACATTTTCTGTATCCATTCCTCTGTTAAGGGACATCTGGGTTCTTTCCAGCTTCTGGCTATTATAAATAAAGCTGCTATGAACATAGTGGAGCATGTGTTCTTATTACCAGTTGGAACATCTTTGGGATATATGTCCAGAAGAGGTGTTGCTGGATCCTCCAGTAGTACTATTTCCATTTTTCTGAGGAAATGCCAGACTGACTTCCAGAGTGGTTGTACAAGCTTGCAATCCCACCAACAATGGAGGAGTGTTCCTCTTTCTCTACATCCTAGCCAGCATCTGCTGTCACCTGAATTTTTGATCTTAGCCATTCTGACTGGTATGAGGTGGAATCTCAGGGTTGTTTTGATTTGCATTTCCCTGATGATTAAGGATGTTGAACTTTTTTTCAGGTGCTTCTCAGCCATTCGGTATTCCTCAGGGGAGAATTCTTTGTTTAGCTCTGAGCCCCATTTTTAATGGGGTTATTTGATTTTCTGGAGTCCACCTTCTTGAGTTCTTTATATTTATTGGATATTAGTCCCCTATCTGATTTAGGATTGGTAAAGATCCTTTCCCAATCTGTTGGTGGCCTTTTTGTCTTATTGACAGTGTCTTTTGCCTTACAGAAGCCTTGCGATTTTATGAGGTACCATTTGTCAATTCTTGATCTTATGGCATAAGCCATTGCTGTTCTGTTTAGGAATTTTTCCCCTGTGCCCATATCTTCAAGGCTTTTCCCCACTTTCTCCTCTATAAATTCCAGTGTCTCTGGTTTTATGTGGAGTTCCTTGATCCACTTAGACTTGACCTTAGTACAAGGAGATAAGAATGGATCAATTCGTATTCTTCTACATGATAACCGCCAGTTGTGCCAGCACCATTTGTTGAAAATGCTGTCTTTTTTCCACTGGATGGTGTTAGCTCCCTTGTCAAAGATCAAGGGACCATAGGTGTGTGGGTTCATTTCTGGGTCTTCAATTCTATTCCATTGGTCTACCTGTCTATAGCTATACCAGTACCACATAGTTTTTATCACAGTTGCTCTGTAGTACAGTTTTAGGTCAGGCATGGTGATTCCACCAGAGGTTCTTTTATCCTTAATAAGAATTTTTGCTATCCTAGGTTTTTGTTATTCCAGATGAATTTGCAAATTTCCCTTTCTAATTCATTGAAGAATTGAGTTGGAATTTTGATGGGAATTGCATTGAATCTGTAGATTGCTTTTGGCAAGATAGTCATTTTTACTATATTGATCCTGCCAATCTATGAGCATGGGAGATCTTTCCATCTTCTGAGATCTTCTTTGATTTCTTTCTTCAGAGACTTGAAGTTCTTATCATACAGATCTTTCACTTTCTTAGTTAGAGTCACACCAAGGTATTTTATATTATTTGTGACTATTGAGAAGGGTGTTGTTTCCCTAATTTCTTTCTCAGCCTGTTTATCCTTTGTGTAGAGAAAGGCCATTGATTTGTTTTAGTTAATTTTATATCCAGCTACTGCACTGAAGCTGTTTATCAGGTTTAGGAGTTCTCTGGTGGAATTTTTTGAGTCACTTATATATACTATAATATCATCTGCAAAGAGTGATATTTTGACTTCTTCCTTTCCAATTTGTATCCCCTTGACCTCCTTTTGTTGTCGAATTGCTCTGGCTAGGACTTCAAGTACTATATTGAATAGGTAGGGAGAAAGTGGGCAGCCTTGTCTAGTCCGATTTTAGTGGGATTGCTTCCATTTACTTTGAAGTTGGCTACTGGATTGCTGTAGATTGCTTTTATCATGTTTAGGTATAGGCCTTGAATACCTGATCTTTGCAAGACTTTTATCATGAGGGGGTATTGGATTTTGTCAAATGCTTTCTCAGCATCTAACGAGATGATCATGTGGTTTTTGCCTTTGAGTTTGTTTATATAGTGGATTATGTTGATGGATTTCCAAATATTAAACCATCCCTGCATGCCTGGAATCAAGCCTACTTGGTCAGGATGGATGATTGTTTTGATATGTTCTTGGATTCGGTTAGCGAGAATTTTATTGAGTATTTTTGTATCGATATTCATAAGGGAAATTGGTCTGAAGTTCTCTATCTTTGTTGGGTCTTTATGTGGTTTAGGTATCAGAGTAATTGTGGCTTCATAGAATGAATTGGGTAGAGTAATTTCTGTTTCTATTTTGTGGAATATTTTGAGAAGAACTGGAATTAGATCTTCTTTGAAGTTCTGATAGAACTCTGCTCTAAACCCATCTGGTCCTGGACTTTTTTGGTTGGGAGACTACTAATGACTGCTTCTATTTCTTTAGGGGATATAGGACTGTTTAGGTCATTAATCTGATCCTGATTTAACTTTGGTAACTGGTATCTGTCTAGAAATTTGTCCATTTCATCCAGATTTTCCAGTTTTGTTGAGATACCTTTTGTAGAAGGATCTGATGGTGTTTTGGATTTCTTCAGAATATGTTGTTATGTCTCCCTTTTCATTTCTCATTTTGTTAATTAGGATGCTATCCCTGTGCCCTCTAGTGAGTCTAGCTAGGGGTTTATCTATCTTGTTGATTTTCTCAAAGAACCAGCTCCTCGTTTGGTCAATTCTTTAAATCATTCTTTTTGTTTCCACTTGGTTGATTTCGACCCGGAGTTTGATTATTTCCTGCCGTCTACTCCCTTTGGGTGAATTTGCTTCCTTTTGTTCTAGAACTTTTAGGTTTGTTGTCAAGCTGCTAATGTGTGCTCCCTCTAGTTTCTTTATGGAGGCACTCAGAACTATGAGTTTTCCTCTTAGGAATGCTTTCATTTTGTCCCATAAGTTTGGGTATGTTGTGGCTTCATTTTCATTAAACTCTAAAAAGTCTTTAATTTCTTTCTTTATTTCTTCCTTGACCAAGGTACCATTGAGTGCTGTTCAGCTTCAACATGAATGTTGGATTTCTATTATTTATGTTGTTATTGAAGATCAACCTTAGTGCATGGTGATCTGATAGGATGCATGGGACAATTTCAATATTTTTGTATCTGTTGAGGCCTGTTTTGTGACCAATTATGTGGTCAATTTTGGAGAAGGTACCATGGGGTGCTGAGAAGAAGGTATATCCTTTTGCTTTAGGATAAAATGTTCTGTAGATATCTGTTAAATCCATTTGTTTCATAACTTCTGTTAGTTTCACTGTGTCCCTGTTTAGTTTCTGTTTCCAGGATCTGTCCATTGATGAAAGTGGTGTGTTGAAGTCTCCCACTATTATTGTATGAGGTACAATGTGTGCTTTCAGCTTTACTAAAAGTTTCTTTAATGAATGTGGCTGCCCTTGCATTTGGAGCATAGATATTCAGAATTGAGAGTTCCTCTTGGAAGATTTTACCTTTGATGAGTATGAAGTGCCCCTCCTTGTCTTTTTGGATAACTTTGGTTTGGAAGTCAATTTTATTCGATATTAGAATGGCTACTTCAGCTTTTTTCTTCAGACCGTTTGCTTGGAAAATTGTTTTCCAGCCTTTCACTCTGAGGTAGCGTCTGTCTTTTTCCCTGAGATGGGTTTCCTGTAAGCAGCAAAATGTTGGGTCCTGTTTGTGTAGCCAGTCTGTTAGTCTATGTCTTATTATCAGGGAATTGAGTCTATTGATATTAAGAGATATTTAGGAAAAGTAATTGTTGCTTCCTATTATTTTTGTTTTTAGAGTTGGCATTCTGTTCTTGTGGCTGTCTTCTTTTAGGTTTGTTGAAGGATTACTTTTTTGCTTTTTCTAGGGCATAGTTTCCGTCCTTGTATTGTTTTTTTTTTTTTTCCTGTTATTATCCTGTTATTTCCTGGATTTGTGGAAAGATACTGTGTGAATTTGGTCTTGTCATGGAATACTTTTGTTTCTCCATCTATGGTAATTGAGAGTTTTGCTGGGTATAGTAGCCTGGGCTGGCATTTGTGTTCTCTTAGTGTCTGTATATCATCTGTCCAGCATCTTCTGGTTTTCATAGTCTCTGGTGAGAAGTTTGGAGTAATTCTGATAGGCCTGCCTTTATATGTTACTTGACCTTTTTCCCTTGCTGCTTTTGTCTTTATTTAGTGCATTTGTTGTTCTGATTATTATGTGTCGGGAGGAATTTCTTTTCTGGTCCAGTCTATCTGGGGTTCTGTAGGCTTCTTGTATGTTCATGGGCATCTCTTTCTTTAGGTATGGAAAGTTTTCTTCTATAATTTTGTTGAAGATATTTGCTGGCCCTTTAAGTTGAAAAATCTTCATTCTCATCTACTCCTATTATCTGTAGGTTTGGTCTTTTCATTGTGTCTTGGATGTCCTGGATGTTTTGAGTTCCATGTTCCCTATGGAATCTTCTGCACCTGAGATTCTCTATTCTACTTCTTGTATTCTGTTGCTGATGCTTGTATCTATGGTTCCTGATTTCTTTCCTAGAGTTTCTATCTCCAGAGTTGTCTCCCTTTGGGTTTTCTTTATTGCTTCTACTTCCATTTTTAGATCCTGGATGGTTTTTTTCAATTCTATCACCTGTTTGGTAGTGTTTTCCTGTAACTCTCTAAGGTATTTTTGTGTTTCCTCTTTAAAGGCTTCTAGCTGTTTACCTCTGTTTTCCTGTATTTCCTTCTTAAAGTCCTCCATCATCATCTTAAGAAGTGACTTTAGATCCATGTCTTGCTTTTCTGGTGTGATGGTGTATCCAGGACTTGCTATGGTGGGAGAGTTTGGTTCTGATGATGCCAAGTAACCTTGGTTTCTTTTGTTTCTGTTCTTATGCTTGCCTCCTGCCATCTGATTATCTCAAGTATTTGCTGTCCTCAATATATCTGATCAGAGCCTGTCCTTCCTATAATCCCAGTTGATTCAGGACTCCTCAGAGTCCAGCTTTCTCTGTGATCCTTTGTTTGTGGGCTCCTGTTAACCTGAGATTCTGGGTGTGTCAGAGTTCTTGGCAGTCAAGTTCCTCTGAGACCCTGAAATACTGGTGTGACCAAGCTCCTTTTATCCTGGGATCCTGTTGTCAAAGATCCTGGGTTTGTTACAGTGCCTGGAAGAGGTGTCTCCTTTGAGGAACACGGAGCTGTCTGGTCAGTGGTCCTAAGATCTCAAGGAGAGTCCTCTAGGGACCTTGGCTGTGTCTGCCGACTCCGAGCACAAGGTGACCGACCTGAAGGGACTTGTGCCCCTGGTCAGGCCAGTTTTCTGCTTCCTTAATGCTGTCTCAGGTCCCGAATGATTGGATTGGATTGGATTGGATTGGATTGGATTGGATTGGATTGGATTGGATTGAATTGGATTGGAACAGAAGCTGTGTTCCACTCACCAGAGGTCCTAAGATCTCATGGAGAGACCTCTAGGGACTGTGGGGGTGTCTGCCGACTGTGCGCACCGTCAACTGCTTTTATAATGAAGTATCAGCTTCTGCACTTCCCAGTGGGTTGCTTATGCCAAGGAGTTCTTTAAAACAGTTTTTTCTTATTACATTTGTTTATTTATGTGTGTATGTGTGTGTACACACACACATTCATGTGGAGGTCAGAAGACAACATGCAGGAATCAGTTCTCTTTTTCAACCACATGGGTCCCAGGGATCAAACTCAGGTTGTCAAGCTTACTGGCAAGCACCTGAAGAGGTCAGCTCAGGACCTTTGGAAAATTCCATGTAGGCACCCCTCGCCTCTGGAAGGGAGAGGCTCTTTACATTCCTTAGAAAGACCAAATGGGAGATCAACCATTGCCCACCCACAGATAAGGGAAGCACTTGCTCATTCCCTAAGGGCCAATCAGTTTAAAAGTCACACTGTTCTGCCAACCACATTGTGCCTAGTTGTTGATGCTGTATTCCACTCCTGAAAACTGTATAAAAACTCACCGAACAGGCTGCCCAGGGTTTCTGCCTCTCGTTCAGGTGCAGGATGACCTCAACATGCTGGAACAATAAATTCTTCTTGCTTTTGTATTGATCCCCAGCTCCAAATTGTTCACTCAGGGGATGCCTAGCTAAAGCTCATCAGAGTCTTACCCTTACCTGCTGAGCCACCTGGCTAGCTTAACTGCTAAGTAGTCTTAATTTATTTCCTCATTTTACCCATGTGAGGGAAAAACCTGGACCTTGGGTGTGAGGTCTCCCCAGCTGTGTTCTAGGTACTGTCACTTCAAGAAACAGAACACCTATCTGTCTCCATTCACAAGCTACTTTACTATACTAATTCTAAATATTGATGAGCTGGTGAGTGCGTGAAGCAAACAGACTCTCCTGTCCTGTAACTGTGGGAATGAAATGAGCCTCTTGGCAGAGTCCATGCCTTGTAGACTGATCATATACCTGTGATGGGAACATTCTATCACTGTCCACTCCAGAAAGACTAACATATGTGTAAGGAGAGTCTTATATAGAACTAGTCACCATGGAGAAGCTCAGCCTAACACGGGTTGTAAAACTAAGGAAATGGCAAGTTGTTTGCGTTTACAGCAAGCACAAGGATCTGAGTTTGAGTCCCGAGCATAAACAGAAGCAGAGCATGGTGGGAGCATGGTGGTAAATATTTATAAACCCAATACAGGGCAGGTGGAGAAAGGTAGATTCCCCCAGTTTCACTGGCTGGCCAGCCTATTCTACTTGGTGAGTTTCAAGCCTCTGAGACTCTTTGTCTGGAAAACAAACTCACAAACAGGACTGTCAAGGTGCCTGAATAGGTAGCTAAAGGCACTTACAACCAAGCTTGATTACCTGAGTTCAATATCTAGGACCTATATAGCAGAAGAAAATTGAATTCTAAAAGTTGTCCTTTGTCCTGTACACAGGGTCACTCATGTACACACATACTCACACACACATGCACACATAAACAAAAACCAACCAACCAACTAAACAAACAAACCAACCTCAGACTCCCAAACGGTGGATAGGTGCTTGAAGAATGACAAGCCAGGCTATGTCTATCAACAGGAGAATGTGTAAATAACCCACAGAATAACCTCTCAGTGGAACAGTTCTTAACCATAAAGAGACATAAAATGCCAACACTTGTGAAACATGAATGAGCTTCAAAATCATGTGCACTGGGAAAGGATCCTTACATTAAAAAAAATATATGCATAATTTTCCCCCTCTGTTTCAAGAATGGATAATTTGTGCATACAAATGTAGGTGAAGGTGTTGTTCTCCTAATTGGTTTTTGATTGTGTCAATGAAGACAGTGAAAGCTAATTGAAGAGAAAAAGTGGAATTTCTTGGTATGAAGAGGGGGGTTGTTTCACCTGGACACCATCTAAGGCCTGGGGAGCAACTAGAACTGGTGGTAGTCTCCCCCTGGAGGAATTCTGATAAAGGCTAGCTGATGAGTTTAGGACAATAGATTCTGAGCCCAGCAGTTGTGTTATCTGACTGGTTTTAAAGTGTTAGCACTATCTGGTGTTTTCCATCTGCAGCAACTCAGGTGGGCAGGAGAAAAGGCATAGCCAGGGCAGACATTGGTGGAGCTAGCCTTGGGTTGTTTGGCCAGCAGAGAGGGAGCTCAGTTCCAGTGTTCATAGGAAAAGCATCAGAGCTGGTGGTTTGGAGAAACTGAGTGAAATGGGCAGCTTGGCGAAGCTAGCCTTGAGGGCTGGAGGCTGACCTCCGAGCATAGTGTGGGGCGCAGCACCAGGCAAGGAACAAGCATGATTTTTAGAAATGAAACACTACATACAAATTCAGAGTGGTATCTGGCATAAGGATTAACATGTGGGAGTATCAGGGAGGCAATGATATTTTAAGTCTTGTCAGGTGTTTGAGTTACAAAGCTAAATGCCTTGCTGGTGCTGCCATAGCAAAAGCCCACAGACTATGTGGCTCGGGCAACTGAGATCTATCTCCTGGCTATTCTGGAGACTGGGGTCAGTGATCAAGGTGTGGCCAGGCTTGGCTCCTGCAGGCTGTGAGGGGAGGCTGTGGGCAAAGCTTCTTTCCTTAGCGTGTGAATGTCCATCTGCTCTCTGTCTTCCTCTGTCTGTGAATGTATGTGACTTACTTAATCCATTCTCTGGGAAGCACAACACTCGTGTTGGATTAGAGCCCATTCTAATTTTGGGTTGATATGTTCTTTGTGGCATGAGTTTTGGAGTCTAGCTGTGGTGTCACATCCTCTGTTTCCTCCATCTCAGAGTGTCCGGACACCACTGCACATCAGGCTGGAAGGATGAAGCAGAGTCCAGAATGGGTGGAGTTCTGCAGGATCCTATTCTGGCTAGGAGTGAGTGCCAGGGGCAAGAGGGTAAGGGTGGGGACAAGGCCTTCTCTGAGGATTTAATGTTACAGCTCTTTCTGGCGAAGGTGAACCAGGAGTATATATGGGCCCTGGAGAGTAGGAAGGAGTTTTCAGGGTAAACAAAAATCATTGGCTAGAGTTTTAAAGTTCTATCAATGCCTCATTTGCATGAAGAGGAATTCCAGGAATCTCAGGTGCTTACTGGACAGGTTCTTATGGGAAGAAAGGAAGCTGAACTCACTAAGGCTATGTGATATTCCACATGCAGAGGGTATATGGGGTTTTGGCTCTCCAAACAAGGTCAGAGAAGGAAAAACCCTCCTGGTAGAGGAAGTCCCCCATTTTGTGCCTAGTCCAGCAGGCTATCTGGGCAATGGTAAATTTCAACCTTAATGATCAGGGTCCAGTAGTTCTTCACCTCTCTAAAGATATATCTTTCTATCACACTCTGCCATGTGCTAGGATATAATGATTTCAATGTGTGTGTGTGTGTGTGTGTGTGTGTGTGTGTGTGTGTGTGTGTACCTTGGAGCTCTGGGCCTGTGAATGTATGACTAGAGATCAGGAGAGGTTATTAGTTAGCCTTTTTCCATTGAGACAGGGTCTTTCAGCTAATCTGGATATTGCTGTTTTGACTAGGCTGGCTGACCAAAAAGCCCCAAGGTGCTCTTGTCTCTACCCACCTCCACTACAGTGCTGGGGTTACTGGAGTACAAGTGCCCAAGATTTCTCATGACTGGTAGAGATTTGAACCTCAGGCCCTTGGGTTTGTACAGCAAGCACTCTCACCCACTGAGCCTTGTCCTCAGCTCCAACATATAAATATTGGAGGGGGTGTCACAATTCAATCCAGCAAATATATTCTTATGGCTTGTGTAAATGGCATGTAAAACCTTTCATCACAAGGAAAACAAAGCTATAAAAAGATATTGAGCTGAAATTAATGTTACTTATGCAGAAGTACTTAGAAATGCATTATGCTTTGTAATTTGCTTTGAAATAATATAGAAAATCACGGAGATCTACAGACACAGAGGTATGTAATAGAAAAAAATGTACTATTGAAATGGTAGACTTCATGTGGTAAGGATGGGGATGTAGTTTAGGCAGCAGAGTACATACCTAGCATGCATGAAACTCCTGAATGTAATCTCTATTACTACACAGACTGCGTATGGTGACTCATGCATATAATCCCAGCACTTGGGAGGCAGACAGAGACATCATGAAGTCTAAGGTCATGAAAGCTGAAATGATGACTCAGAGGTAAGAGCATTCAATGCTCCAGCAGGCCCTTGGCTTGGTTCCCAGCACCTAGAAGAGAGTTAACATTTCCTCACTCCAGTTCCAGGGGATCTGATGCCTTCTTCAGAATCCCAAGGGCACCAGGCATGTATGTGGGAAACTAATGTACACGCAAGGAAAACACTCATAAAGTAAAGAGAAAGAAATAAAAATCCTTTAAAAAAGGCAGAAGGTCAAGGTCGTGTTCATTTATCTGGTGAGTTTGTGCTCAGCCTGGGAGACATGAGTTTAATCTCAAAAACCAAAGTAGCTCAGCATCCATGCACACAAGCAAACCAATGAAATCAGTGCTGCCGTGAAGTTCCTTCAGTTATGTTGTTCTAGAACTTTTTATAGTAAGAAAGTTAGAGCACAATAGTGGGCCACCCACTGCATACCAGCTGTGTCGTGGCACAGTAGGAGTTGATGGATGGACAGGCATATGAATAGCCTTGCCCTGCTGAAGCCTGCATTGTGACCCATTGGCTAGACATAGACACTATGGGTGCCAGCATCATATCCAACGGACACACTCATTTGTGAATTAATCAGACTGACTTGGTGCCTGCTACACATTTCATAGTTAGCTGCTCAATAAACATGGATCCATTGGCTTTATGTCTCCCCCCAGATGATGAATTCCACAGCAGCTTTTAGTGGTGCAAAGATAAATCATTCCTGGTCCAAATGGTAAGCCACAGAAATAACAGCAATTTATACATACCCTTCAGGAGTCCCTTGTGAGAACTCCTCCACTATTTATGAGGTGTGGTGACGAATGTTAAAAGCAGGGTGGGGGTGGGAGCTTTATATTATTACCTACCTCACACCACCAAAGAACTCTACATGGAAATGTTTATTGGGAATACAGTTTGTTAGGAAGCCATCAAGACAAGACATTTATCATGGACAGGAAGCAGACGATCCCCACAAAGCTGCAGTGACATTTTTAATACTGGCTTGAACATTTCTCAATCGGAACAAACACTCTTTTTCAATCTTTTCAAATCACTTCCCAGTTTATGGTGCAAATCATTGCGACGACTCCAGTAGAATAATAGAAATAACTCTTCTGTTGGGGTTTACACTGGGGAAGATGGGAAACATGGTATCTTAGTTATTTTCTGCTTCTGTGTTGAAATCTCCTGACAAAAGCACCTTAAGGACAGAAGGGTTCATTGTGGCCCCCAGTTCATGCTGGGGAAGTCAAGGCGCTTGAAGCAACCGTCAAACTGTGTCTGCATTAGGAGAGGGAAAGCCACTTACTCTTGTGTTCACTGTCTCCTTTCTGTGCAGTCAGGACCCAAGTCCAGGAAATGGTGGTGTCCTCCTTCAGAGTGGCTCTTCCCACCTCAGTTAACCTAGAGGAGAGACTCCCTCACAGATGTGTCCAGAATCTTGCCTGATTTAAATAGTTTCCCACAGCCACACTGTTGCTTCCTGGGTTATTCCTCATCCTGCCACATTGATATTTTGTCACACCCAGACTGATATTTTGTTGTTGTTGTTGTTTTATTTTGCATCATATGAACTTTTGCATAATGCCATAGCCCATAGAGTGTCACTGCCTTAAGTCGATGGACTGAGGAAAATCATTTCTTTAAATTATGATTTCTATGGAAAATAAAGATGAAAATCTCACCGCCCTAATGAAACTCATCAGCCATCAAGAAACAGAACAGGAAGGTGAAAGGGGAGTGATTTGGAACAGGACAAGGGTAATGGGGTGGGGGGCAGGAAGGCTAAGGCTAAAGTACGCTATACAAATGCATTAGGTGCCATAATTAATCTCATCACACAGAACTAATACATGCAGATACAAATAAACACCTTGCCTATTCACAGTGTCCTAAGAATGGGACATAAGTGGCAGATATTTCTTTTTCTGTTTGTTGTTTACTTTTTTGCACCTGACCTCCGTGGAGTCAGGTTGTCTTCAAACATGTGGTCTTTTTGCTTTATCATTCTCAGTACTGGAAGGTTTAGTATGTGCCACTACACCAAGCTGGGTAATAGTTTGTTTGATTTTTTAGAGATTTACTGTACACGTTTGTGTGTGTGAATGATGGGCATGTGAGCACAGATGCTTGAAGAAGCTAAAAAAGATCATTGGATGCCCTGGAGCTGAAGTTACAGATGGGTATGAGCTGCCTGGGAACCAAACTCAGGTCCCCTACAAGATCAGCACACAGTTTTACACATCCTCAGACTGCAGTCTCGGCTTTAGTACTTAGTCTACTTCATAATGTTCAAAAGTGGCCCAAGTGAGGATGGTGATAAAGAAGAAGCAGAAGAAGCAGCAACAGAAGAGGAGGAAGAAGAGGAAGGGGAAGGGAAGTGGGAGGGGAGAGAGAGGGGAGAAAGGAAGAAGAGGAAGAAGAAGAGGAAGAGAAAGAAGAAACAGGGGTGGTGGTAGTCTTCATCGTGGTGTTAACAGGTATATATATATATATATATATATATACACACACACATACAGGTATATATATATAATATATATATACACACACACAGGTATATATATACATATATATATACAGCATACATACAGGTGTATATATATATATATATATATATATATATATATATATATATATATGAGAATTGTTGTCCAAAGAAAACAAGAAGGTAAATATTTTGTCTCTAGAAGAATTATATGTCATGAAATCAACAAGATACTTGGACACAGGCACTATTTATAGTTAAGTTTTGGCTCAATAGATACAGCAGAAGACATTCTGATGACCAGGGTTCAAATGCTTTTCATGTAAACAATTGTCTGCCCAGCTTATCCTTAGCATGTCTTCACCAGTTAGTGATGTCTGCCATGCTGTCGGTTAAAGAAGCCCAGACAGAGATCCAACACTTCACACCTATGAATTCTCCCAGGATTCCTTGTTGCTTGAGGAGTTGTTCTCATTAACTTGGACAGAGAACCCTGCCTATTCTCTTTCACTGCATTCCTTCTGCACATAGCTATCAGTGTTCAGTGGAGGTTTGTTAAAGCAAGTTAAAAATGTCCTTAGGATTCTGATTACTTAGTATTTTCAACATTGTCTTCTGATGAGAACAAGGGAAAACTTTCGCCCCTCCGATGCAGTCTCTTCAAAGTGTATGAGGGAAAGCTAGCCTGCCCCTGAGTCACCTGGAGCTTTGCTCTGTAGACAGCCAAGAAGGCCTGGGAAAATTGTCCCAGCTTTAACTCAATGACTTGGTCTGGGATTCACCTTTGGAAGCTTATTTATTTCTCCAAAAGCTGTCTCTGTCCTAGGTCAAGTCAGCAGGGAAATCGTTTGCTCAGCTCTCACAGGGGATAGCATTATCCCCTTCCTCTGTTTCTTCCTGCCACACCCCCAGCCCCCATCACTGTATTAGTTAGTATGACAAGAAGAGGAAATGTTTATGGTGCTTATTCTGAGAATTGCAACATGATTATCACTGTGACAAGACCCTACTGAAGAGCTCTTCCCTTTAACAGTAGAAATAGGCTCTGTTTCTTCCCAGTTTTACAAAAGGTCCAGGCTTAGGCAATAGTACTCCGATATACATTTAAAGGGTCTGTCTACATCACTGTTCTGAAAATTCTAGCTCCTTTGCATTCCTTGGTGTTGTGGATTGATTGTGAAATGTCTTCCAGAGGCTCACATTTAAACTCTGGGCTCTAGCATGTGGTGTTGTTTGGGTTCCCATAGGAGGTGGAGCCTCAGCATAAGAAGTGGGGCCCTAGGGGCAGGCCCTTGAGGTTTTACAGAAGAGCTCTTCTTCCTGATTCAGGATATGTTGCAGTCAGCAGCCTCATGTCCACCACGATGCCTTCTTAAACCAAGAGCCAGAATAAACCTTCTTTTTATAAAGTTGTTTCTGTCAATTGCTGTGTCACAGCAATGAGACAAGGAAGTTATAGAGATGGCCTCACAGATCCAACCTGTCAGCTCTGACAGCATGTAAAACCGTAAAACCCTTCCCTACCTTTCAGCTCTGTCAGGCAGTAACACCTTCCCCCCACCACTTTCCCTTCTTTGGTGGCTTCCTGAGGGATCTGTCCTGACAGAAAGATTCACTCGCTGAACTATTTTGTTCCCATATTCCCAGAAGTCACTGCCCTTCATTACCCACTGCCTGTTGACTTTAAGATCATGGCATCCTACATCTCCCTGGGTTTCTATAGTTGTTTCAAATGCCAAGGTCTTTAGGTCCATCTTAGCCAGAAGTTAACCCAGGCCAACAATGTGTGAGTCTTTCTGGTCCATAAATTCCAACACATAAAGCGTTAATTAGATGTATGCTGGCTTAAGTTTTGTTTAAATAATGGACTTCATAGGCTCTTACACACACACACACACACACACACACACACACACACACACACGACAATAGGAGCAGTCTCTGTCCTGCCCTGAGCTGCTCACAACCCCTCTGTGAAGCCAGATTCTGTCTGTGATAAAAGCTTTTTAGAGCCCTGAGCCATCTGGCTTAAGGCAGCATCTCTTCCCTTCTGCCTTCCTCATCCTCATCTATAGAATGAAGGAGGGATGCAAAAGCAGGGTCACAGGACATTGAAAGTTGTGAGTTTGAACCCTTGTTCTGCTGGTAGCCATGTGACTTCATGCAACTCACTTAGCCTCTCTGGATCTGTAGAAAATGGAAAGAAAATGCCTTTCTGGAGAGTGGTTGAGGATTCCAAAGGAGGACTATCATTCGCTTACGATACACCTAGAATATAGTAGATGTTCAATGAACAGTTCTTATTTCTATGGTAATTGGAAAGTGGAAGGGCCCTCCTACTACCAACACTGAGTGTGTGTGTATACTCAGAGAGTGGGTAGGGAGCCTCCAGGCTTCCTGGCCTCATTAGTAGCTTCTTGCAAAGCTTGCCTCAGCAATAAAAAAAAACAGCTCTGGAGGTGGAGAGGGACTTAGGTCTCTCCAGAGTCCAGGCACAGCCCAGCAGGTAATGCCCTCCAGCTAGGTAAGCATGCTGCTTTGCCACGGAAGCTTATAACCAGATCAGCAAAGCTTGGACACTTTAATAAGCTCTGCCAGATCAGATGGCCCAGCTCCTGAGTCAGCTGTCCCAGATGCCAGCGGCCTGGCTGGATCTTCCCTCTAACTCTGAGGGTGTGAGCCCTTCCACCCACACAGCATCGGTTTCCATGTGCAAGGTTTCAAGTGCGTGCGCTCCCACCCACAGCTGCTGAACTGGGTCCTTCAACAAGCACTTTGGAGCTAATTCTCTCATGTTCACTCTGGATAAATCAAATTATGTCATTTCCTCTCATTAACACCCTCTAATACCTTAATAAGCCATCCATTAGCCCTGGAATAAAACCCCAATCCATGCTCTGTTTCAAAAGTGTTACTTGATCTGCCCTTTGCCTTAAGTTATACCCCCTGAGAGTTCTGTCGTTTTGAATACAAAACTCCTTCTGCCCCAGGGACTTTGTACTTGTCTGTCCCTAATTCCTGGCACAATCTTACTTCTGTATGTTTCCTTAGTCTCATCCTTCAGGTCTTGTTTAGTGTGAATTAACTTCATATTTTTATTGTATTTATCCTCTCTCTTTCTCTCCCTTTCTCTCTCTCTCTCCCTCTCTCATGTGTGTGTGTCTGTCTGTCTGTCTGAATTTTCACTTTCCACCATATAAGTCTTAGAAAGTCTGTTTATCCACTGAGCCCTTTTGCTGGTCATGTGTTAAGAGAGCTTCCTTGGGCTTTGAATCCCCTAAAGCAACAGAGGCTGTGTTATGAGAACCATTCTTGCTTCCATCTCATAGGTGACATGTTGGAGATTGGTTCTAGTGATTTGATTCAATCGGGAATCTGCACGTCCAAACACTGAAGGTCTTTGTCCCCAACTAGTTTTTGATCAATCAACAAAGATGCCAGCAGCCAATGGTTGGGTAAAGGGAGGTGGGGTGGGACCCTTAGAGTTGCACAGGCCAGGGCATAGGAGAGAGGAAGAGATGCAGAATTGCCACAACTCAGGGGAGAAAGATGGATCAGATTTAGAGCTGCAGAGGTGAGATCATCTGAAATGTAGGAGTAAGGGAAAATGGCCCCTGGACAGGCTGCCTGGAAGTGTCTTGGGCAACAAAGACCAATGGGCCTCACAAAAGGTAACAGGCAGCAAAGTTAAAGTAGATTTAGAAGGTGTTGAGTCAGGAGTACCAGAGAGAAAAGCATGCTAGCCACGGGAGGCTGAGAACTGCCAAGTCTTTGAGTATCCAAAGCATTTTAAAAATAAGCTAATGTGTGTGTGTGTGTGTGTGTGTGTGTGTGTGTGTGTGTCTTCATTCACAAGTCCAAAGAGTTCCTGGGTGGGTGGTTGGAAGTGTGTGTCCTGCCGGGAGCACAAACTCACCACTACAGTGACAAATATAGGTTGAAAACTGATGCAAATGAACACCTCATAGCTGGGAAGAGGAGGGTTTCCACAGGTGAGCTGAGATCAAGTGACATACATTTCCATAGGAGGCTACAGGTTTGCCAGGGATTTTAGGGTCAAACTCATGTCATTTAAAAAAAATTCTCTAATTCTTTTCAGTAGTTAGAATTGGTGTTCTTTTTGAAAAAAAGAAAAAGCAAGTCATTATAATTTTCTGAGTTAGTGTGTTGACTACTTTTCTTGCTGTGACCAAATACCCAAAGAAAAACTAAGAGAAGGCTGCATTCAGGTTTACAGTTTGAGAGTCAAGGTGGGGAAGGCATGTGATGGGACTGTGAGGTGTCTGGTCACAAGACCTTGTAAGAAGGAAGCAGAGGGAGTTGGCTAAGTTCCTCAGCCATCTCTCTTTAAGCAAGTCTGGACTTCACCCCTCAGAATGTGCTGCCCAATTCAGGATGGGTCTTCCTACCTCGGTGAACTCCCTTAAAGACATACCCAGAGCTGTGTGTGTCCTAAGTGATTCTTGATGCTGCTGACAATCAACAAACAACACTATCCACAGCAGTCAGAAGGGTCACGTGGGTTTCACTGGGATGTTCTCATGCGAATGCATTTTCATGGTTTGTCCTAGTCTGCCCCACCCCACCCCGCCTTTCCAAAAGTCCATGCACTTTTAATTTCTCCCATTGTGGCCATACTCAGAAAGTATTCAGTGTGTAAGCAAACTTCCACAATGTAAGTCTTTTCCTGCAGGCCAGCACCTCTATCATTTGTCTTATTATAGACAGAATTACAAACAGCTTATGCTGTAAAAAGACAAAATTGCCAGCAGGAGCCATGTCTCCTTTCTAAAGCAGCATGTACAATAAAATAGGTAGCACTTCTCCACCTCAAGCTGATCCAGGCATTTCCCCACCTTGGGTCAATTCAGTGTAGTGGGAAAAACAGGACTGAGAGCCAGGCACAGGTAGCATCTCACTGTCTGCCAGCGTCTCACAGCAGGCAGCACTCCTGTTCTCATAGACTCACCTATATCGGGACATTTCTTCCTGTCTCTCCTTTCATCCCAAGTCACAACTCATGATGTGCCTCAGGTTTTCTGAAGAAGCTCTCAGAACCTCTGGGTTCTCCAGTGGGAGGACAGAGAGTACGTTGGGTTGATTGGGAAGCAGTCAAATTTAAAGCTCAGAACATATTTACCATACTGATGACCAATTTCAGTATTACCAGGTTAATACTGATGACCAGCTTTAGGGATCTGATGCTACCCAAGGAGACAAATCTGTGCTCATAGCTGCGAAGCACTTACTGGATCAAGGCCATTGAGGTGGGAAGATCCACTTAAATGTGGCTGGGGTCCTTGGCTGTATAAACAGGAGAAATGAGGAGCTCAGCATTCAATCCCTTGGTACTAGGGGGCCAGGGTGGGAGTGGGGCTGGAATGGGGCTGGAGTGGGGGAACTTACCAATGTTAGGATGGAGGGATCTAGTGATCTAATGGCTGGAAAATGAGCCTGTGTAGCATGTGGACTTGCCTGGATGGGGTCCCTACCTGTGGGCTTATCCCATGCCATGGTGGGACAGTGAACCTGCAAATTTGTGAATCTGAGTCACAGAGCCATTGGTAAGTTTCATATGATGTGACAGGAGGGCATGCCTTCGTGGGCCCATGCTGAGGTATCCCCCTCTGAGGTGTCAACCATATGATGGGTCTAGTATAAAAGGAAATTTATTTGGGACTTGGGAAGGGTTTCTGGGGAAGGGAGTAGATGCTGAGAAAGAAAGGGAACAGAGAAGAATAGAAAGAGGGATGAGAGAGAAAGAAGGGAAGAAGCTGGCCAGGAAAACATGGGGAGAGAGATAGGGCTGGGGGGACAAACAGTCCTTTATAATAGGACTCATATAGTTTCATATAAAAATCAGGTAAGATGGTTGTCCACAGATGGTTCAAAGAACAGGGAACACTGTACTGTGATACATTAACAACAGATGAATCTCAAGGACTTTCAAGGTTTGAAAAGAGTCAGTACTGTGTGACTCACCTTTATAAGAAATTCTAGAATAGATAGAACTTGCCAATGGGAATAGATTATCAATGACTGCGTTGGGTGGAGAGTTGGGGGACTCATTTCAAAGGAGCCCAGAGTTCCACAGTGCTGGCACAGCCTATGTCTTAATGAGGGTGGTTACTATACAGAGATTAAAAAACAAAATTCCCTTCAACTCAGAAAAATAGACGAGAAAGCACAGTTGTACCTCTGAATAAGCACTGAGCTAGATTACAGTGAGGAGCAAAGATGAGGGGATACCCAGCTCCTTTACAGCCCATCAGGTACATCACATGCATTCTCAAGACAAACACTTGCCAGTTATTGAGGGGGGCGGTGCTGCATTTGCCTCAAGTGGTTCATCCCAGGTTCTGGGTTCCCTTGGTAATTGGGATGGCAATCTGCATTTGCTAATTGGCTCCAACAAAGGAGAAACAAACGTCTCACATGTTCACGACAGGAGGCAGTTTTGTTTCTCAGAGCTAGGTGTCAGCTGTGACTTGGATTCAGATTCTCACCCTCCCTCAGGTAGTGGGAGGTAAAGTTCTGGCTTCCTCCTTGGTGACTATGTTTCAAACAGATGGCTCTCAGGTCTCAGGGGCATCCTTGGGTCCTCACAGGGCCAACAGCATCCTTGGGTTCTCATGTGGGCTTAATTAGGGGTTTTGTCTATTTGTTTGTTTTGTATATATACATACATTTTGAAGAGATAGGAAGAACTCTGTGACCTGGGAATTTCATGTCTGGGAATTTAACCAACTGTGTGAAAAGCATTTGGAAAAAAATACCTGAATATATACATATTGTTTTGGTCACAATTCTCTAAATAATAATAATGTAGATAGCATTCTAACAGCTTGACCAATTAGAAAAATAGCACTAGCAAATTTTTTCCTAGGGCCTATGGTCTCCCTAGCGAAGGTTTTCACCAGAATAACATTACCAGGCATGAAATTCCCTACTGTGGAGCGAACTTCACATCCAATCAGAGATCAGTTAGTTACCCATGATGATCATGCCACGGTTGCACTAGTGGACACAACAGTGTCTAGCAAGTTGATACTGTAGCACACAGGATCTAGTGCTGGGTAAGACCACGGATGTCTTCACTCTCTCAGCCTGTATTGCACCTTCTGACACTTCAGAATCTAACAAGCAGGGAGGAAGTCCTGTGATCAGTTTGAGATTGGTTTATCTATGTCCTGCAGCCAAATGAATGAGTGGTGGTCTCAACACCACTGTCTTACCATGTAGTTATGGTGGGTAGACAAAGGCAACAAGTAGATAATCTTCAGGCCCGCCCACTGCTTACTGGGAATCTGTTGGCAGTTGATAGTTCCTGGGGAGGGAGAATCATTCTCTCGTTTGGAGGATGTAGCCAGTAACTGGATTCCCATGCTCCAGTGGATGGCTCCATCCCTTGGGCATTTTGGCAGTGGTAACTGGCCTTAATAGGCTATAAGGATGAAGGAAAGGAAAAAGGATATGTTGGAAAGGATATGTAGGGAATTGAAAGGGAAAGATAGAAGGTGGACATCATATTTCATTGTATGAAATTCTCAAGAATAAAGATAAAGTGATGTAGAACACTTATTACATAGCAGTTACATTGTATTAGGTGTTGCAAATGATCCTGTAATGATTTAAAATGTAAGGGAGGATAAGCATAGGATAATGAAATATTACATAATTTCATAGACAGAGATGTCTTTGCAGAATTTGTTATTTGGGGCAGGTGAGGAGATCTTGGAACCAATTCCCCATTGATACCAAGGAACACCTATAGAGGTTTTCTAAAGAAGATGGTCTGTGAAAACAGATGGAGCAGAAGCCTCCTCCCTGACCCTTGCACAGGGAGAAGGAAGCTTCTTATTTTTCTGTCAGAGACCATCCCGTGAGAAAGTGATCCCTTCACAAATCTCTTTAACAAATCAAATGGCCTTGTGCTAAGAGCTGGTTGCCACCCCCTTCCTCCTTATTCCCTTCCTAACACCTAAGGCTGTAAAGTTGAATAATAGTTCCCTCTTCCCTATCTCTTCCTGAGTTCCCATGACATCCAAGGACATGAGCTATGCCTGAGCCCAGCCTGACACCCAAGGCTGTCAAAGAGGATCTATGTTCCAGAGATAAGATACAGAGTGCCCACCATTTGGCACCTGACTTTGGCCCCCATGTCAGCAGATGTCCACTCCTTTGTTCTTTGTATAATTCTCCCTCGACCCCTCCCATATTCCCCGCGATGTATGCTTTAAAAGGAAGGCACCTCAGCATAATAAACGAGACCTTGATAGGTACATTCTACTTGGTCTCCACCTCTCTTTCTTTTCCTCCCATTTCCTTCCAGGTTCTCGGTCCCCCTCGCACCCACGAATAACTGAATCCCGCGGGATGAGATATTTTTCATTTATATTTGCTTTCATAGAAGTATGTGTATCTGTCCAAGTTTTTCCATGTGTCTCTTCACATATGAAACTTATGCCTAAAATAGTGAACTGAAGCCTGTCACCATCATCTGGAATACTTCTTGCTCTTTCAAACACACTTCAGAGAGGTTCTGTGCTTTCCTTGAAACATTCGCAGATTTCTCTGAGTTATTTTTGCTGTCATAACAGCATAAGAAAAATTATAGCTGGGTTATACCCAGGTTAATACAACTCATATTAAAGAAATCCTCTTAAATTTTGGTGATAAGGGAGCCTGATTCTTCCCAGAAACAGAAAAAAACACAATTCAAAGGGAATTTAGTAAAGAATATTAAAGTAATTTAATACCTGCCATCCTGCTAGGAGTATTTTAAGCTGAGATTTTCTTCCTCTTCCCTCCTACCACCTCCTATCCAAAATAGTAATTGAGCATCTATCCTGTCCTCGATTTTTCTAGGCACCGAGAACCTGAAGAGAAACACAGACACAGTCCCTGCCCTCATGGAGGTTCCCATCTGTCAAGGCAGCCGGCAGGAGGTGATTACACTGGTACCTGCTTGTTTATTATTGAGGACTTCCTATGAAGCAGTCTCCCACAGCCTTGAGTGTGGAAAGGCTGATCCACATCTACCAATGCTATTTTTGGGAAGCCGTGGAAACTTGGGGACTGAGGTTCCAATGGAGAAAGAAGGTCACTTGGAGCCACTGGGGAGACTTAGTCACTACCTAAAACACCCAGGCATCACCAGCCAATTTTGAGTTGTGGGACAAGTTCTCCTCTTCTCTTGGTTTTTAGATAATTATGTTCATGATGATGCAGCCATTCAGGTAACTGTGACATGCTCATGTTACCTTTCTCATGCAAATATTGCTGCTCTTGAGGACACACTTATAACCTGTTAAGGTGAACTCAGCAAGAGGGTGATCACTTGACTCAGAGGCATTGTCTCATGGGACAGAGATGTGGATTATAAAGACTGCAGAAACATAACCTCTGTAGTGACCTGACATGTTTCATACCTCTTTTCATTTGTCATACAAGTTAATCTGGATGTGTCATTTAAACATAGCAGCTTTGCTCACTCATAGGGTCAGCAGGGGGTGGGGTGGTGGGGTGGTGGGGTGTGACATTGAGGACCTGCTTTTTCTCTAGCCTTGGAGAGGGGCTTGACTGAGCTTCTGTCTACCTTCAAGTAGCTCATCTTTATTATTTCACGATTGGAATTGGTAAAAAATGTTTACTGTTTCAGAAGTCTTTAAACTTTGGAGGAGTGGTGTGTGTGTGTGTGTGTGGTGTGTGTGTGAAGGCCAGAGGATAATACTAGGTATCTTCTTCAGTTGCTTTTGTGTTAGTTTCATTTCTATTGCTGTGATAAAACATTTTGACAAAAACAGCTTCAGGAAGAAAGGGTTTATTTGGCTTTTGATTCCAGGTAATGTTCATCATTACAGAAATGTGGAGTCAGAGCCGGGCGTGGTGGCGCACGCCTTTAATCCCAGCACTCGGGAGGCAGAGGCAGGCGGATTTCTGAGTTCAAGGCCAGCCTGGTCTACAAAGTGAGTTCCAGGACAGCCAGGGCTAAACAGAGAACCCTGTCTCGAAAAACCAAAAAAAAAAAAAGAAATGTGGAGTCAGGAGCTTAGTAGCTTGTCTCACCCACAGTTAAGAACCATGAAAAAACAAATGCATGGATGCCTCCTGCCCAGCCCATTTTTTTTCAGGACCTAAACTCAAGAAATGGTACCACGGGGCTGGTGAGATGGCTCAGTGGGTAAGAGCACCCGACTGCTCTTCCGAAGGTCCAGAGTTCAAATCCCAGCAACCACATGGTGGCTCACAACCATCCGTAACGAGATCTGGCGCCCTCTTCTGGAGTGTCTGAAGACAGCTACAGTGTACTTACATATAATAAATAAATCTTAAAAAAAAAAAGAAATGGTACCACTAACTTCTGAACTTTGTTTTTACATATCAGTCAATGAAAACTACACCATCTGCCCACAGCCATATCCACAGGTTGACCAGACCTAGCTACTCCATCACTGATTTTAGACTGGGTGACACTGACAATTAAAACTAACCCTCACAGCAGGGAGCTCTGGGGAGGAAGTTTTTCTTAGTCATCACTCATGCCCAGACTGAGCTTCTCCATGATTGCATTTTCTTTGAGATACTCATACTTCTGGTAAGTAGACTTTTTCTCTGTTCTGTAAGAAATCCTAATATCCTAGATATCATAGAATTTTTGGTCTGTAGTCAGCACCCAGCTAGGCAAAGAGACATTTGTTTCTATCTCCTCAGGTAAATTCATGCAGTGGTAGGTAGGTTTGGCTAGTTCTCCTCATATCTTCTTTCCTATCCTCTCCATCTCTGATGGTTCTCCTGATTTATTAATGTCTTCTGTCTTCTCTTCAGTACCTTTCTTCTTCTAACCCTAAATGGTTAGATTATACCCAGCATGCTTTGGAGTAAGTGGAAAAATCTGTTCTCACTCAGGTGCTGTAAGGGGTGGGAGAGGAGTTCCCAGGCAAGTCTGGAAGAATCTCTGAAGAAACATTTTCTTCTGGTCCCCTTCAATGATGGTTTGTCATAACTCCTGGTGAGTTGTTGTCCTCTGCCCACCTTCCACAACCTTACTCAATCACATCTTTGCTTTTATTTTGGAGATGGAGTACCACTGTGTACCTCAGGTGGGCCTTGAACTTGTGATTTTCCTGTCTCAGTTTCCTGAGTACTGGGCTTTCAAGTGTGCACCACCCCTTTCTGGACCAGCCATGCTTAATAAAGGTTGGGTTCCAGTAGTGGGAAGAGAGCTGTTTACTTCAAAAGGAGTAAGGGAGCAAGAAATCCATGCTATGCCACTTTAGAAAATATGAAAAAATTCAAAGTAGAAAAAAAAAACCTTAAATATAACACAAAAATCATCCACAACCTGTCACATGAACAAGCCCATGTAAAAAAAGATATGGCAAGCAAGTGAGTTTTCTGGAGATTGTCCACCAGTTTTTATGGCTACCATGGGTGTGCTCTGTGAGGCAGTGCCCAGAGACTTTGTTCCAGAATTGCTTTTCACTGCTGATGTGCCTTTCCTGCCTCTATAGCATAGCCTGATGATTCCTGGGCATCTGTCTACATTATTGGGCAAATTTCCTGCAGACTAATATGAAAATGTGCTTTTATATAATAATGCTGCTTAGATGTATTAATGACTTTATAGAATTCTTTATTTGATTCAAATAATTTTAGGAAGAAAGTTAAAAGAAATGGTGTTAGTTGTTTTGCTAGAAAGATATAATAAAGTTAGAGTCAAGAACAGAAGTATCCTCTCCCCATAAGATAGTAAGTAAAAGGTGTACAATGAGGAATACAATGAGCTTTCATAAATTGAACTAAGAAGAGAAATAGGCTTGGGACAGATTTGTAATCAAGAAAAAGCATTCATTGTGAGTCAGGTCCAAGGATGAGCTCACAGGTGTACACTATGATAAAGCGAGGCCATGTGAAACTGCTGCTGTGAACTTATAAGGAGCTTAGAGAATGGAACACTGCTTTGAACTTATTAACATCCTTCTGTAACTCCCTTTTGTGTAACATTTTATCTATGAGGTATTTTTATGAAGAACTTTTGTCTAAGAAGGTATAAAAGGGCTGAGAGATAAAATAAGTGTAGCTGTTTGGGCTCTGTTCTATCCACTAAATGTGTATATATATATATATATATATATATATATATATATATATATATATATGTGTGTGTGTGTGTGTGTGTGTGTGTGTGTGTGTGTGTGTGTCTGTCTGTCTGTCTGTCTGTAATATAAAGAGTTGGATGGCCTGTTAAGGGTTTGATACAGTTGTCAAGTTGATGCTCCCATTTTGGTATCTACAGACAGTATTTTACTTGCGTATATATTGTGATAATAGTTTACCTGAAAGGGGGTGGAAATGAAAAGGACAGGAGTGGTGGGAAGTGGCAAGAGAAGAATGAAACCAAGACAAGATTCTGATCATGGTTCCAAGTTAAATATTCAACACTGTGTTTATACTGCAAGCCTACAGACCCATCCTTTGTTTCAGCTGGATTCTGTTGCAAAGCAAGCTCAGCAAGCAGTCTATTCTTCTGAATTCCTGTAGGAAGTTGCATGTGCAATCGAGGCAGATGACTCCACCTAGGTGGTTAAACCCATTGTGGCAAGCACTCAAGGTCTGTTCAGCCTGCTCAAGGCTGGGGAAGGGCACAATTCACCCCCAACCCCTTTTTTTAAAAGATGAGCAGTACCAGTTCCTGGTGGGGGCACAAGATTTACTTGTTTTCCATGATCCTGTCTAGGGTAAAGAGTGGCCAGGCGACAACCGTGTCTGTCTTAGGTCAGTGTCTATATTGCTTCTTTCCCATCATGGAGGCCAAACATAGCATTGATGTATGTCTCTGTCTTAGGTGGATAGGAGCCCAAGAACACTCTAACCTGCCTCTGACTACCAGCCTCCTATAGCACACTCTTTCCCATTCAGATCAAAGCCATGAAGGACATATGAATATGCACTTAATGCATTTTTTCACAACAATGATTACATGCCATCATGAATAGCTGAACTTGCTAAATGCGATCCTGTATGAAGGCATCCAATCTGTTTAAGTTATAAGGTCCAAAAGTTGAAAGCAACAAAATTATAATTAATGGTCCAAGCAGTGTAGAAATTAAAGTTGTAAGCCATGGGGAAGTGGAGAACCAGGATTCAAACTATCCCTGATTCTGTTCTTTTTCTCTTTTCCTTTTGACTAGTCCTTCTTGAACTTTAGCCATAGAATCCTTTACTACTCCTGAATGATTGATGTAAAAGCAACATTCTTCATGAAGGGCTGTATATAGTCCTCCCTGTTGAAGGAATAAAAGACCAAGTCCTCTCTTGTTTTGAAGGACTACCTTAGACAAGGAGGTTAGAGATTCTTGCAAATGGGAAATAGAGGTTTCTATCCTTTCTGTATCTGTATTCTATTGCTTTTCTAAGGAACTGATAATTTTTTTCTTTGCAAAACCAGAGCAGAAGTGCCAGTAGCTGATCCTCTTACACTCAGAGAGTTTCTTGGCATCCAAATTTTATAACTTTAAAGTGGTATGTGGGGATACAATCCCCCCCCTTTGGGGTGGGGGTTTGAGACAGGGTTTCTCTGTATAGCCCTGGCTGTCCTGGAACTCACTTTGTAGACCAGGCTGGCCTCGAACTCAGAAATCCACCTGCCTCTGCCTCCTGAGTGCTGGGATTAAAGGTGTGCACCACCACGCCCAGCTAATTTCCCCTTTTTTGTTTTGTATGAAGATATTGTTTTAAAGTTCCATGGGTCTGTTCCTCAATACCTTGTCCTTTAGGATAATAAGGAAATATGGGTAACATCCATTTGCCACATTGATTAGCTACAAGCCTTTGAGGATTGTGATGGTTTGTATATTCTTGGACCAGTGAGGTGTGGCCTTGTTGGAATAGGTGTGACCTGGTTGGAATAGGTGTGTCACTGTGGATGTGGGCATAAGATCCTCACCCTAGTTGCCTGGAAGTCAGTCTTCCACTAGCAGCCTTTAGATGAAGATGTAGAACTCTCTGCTCTGCCTGCGCCATGCCTGCCTGGATACTGCCATGCTCCTACCTTAATGATAATGGACTGAACCTCTGAACCTGTAAGCCAGCCCCAATTAAATGTTGTTTTTTATAAGACTTGCCTTGGTCATGGTTTCTGTCCACAGCAGTAAAACCCTAACTAAAACAAGGATTAACATCATTATGTGGTACATGAAGAAATTGAGGACACTGAGAACAAGTCTTTACAATTTGACATGCATATTTTTCTAGAAATACCAAATTGTTGTCTCAAACTATTACTATTTTGATGATGTAAAGAATGAGATTGTTTGGCTAATGGTTCCTGTAAGACATATAATCTGCTCAGTATACAAATCTGCTGTGGCATTGCCAGGGGTCCAGGCAATCCAGTATGAGCTCACATATGTCCTACAAAGTAAGGAACAGTACATGTTTCTTAAATTAAGCTGTATTTGTATAAATAACTGTAAAATTTGAGAATTAGTAGTATCTAAAAAATGAACAATTTCAAGCAGTTATAAACTATGAGCTATATATTTGCTATCAGTATCAAGTAAAAGCTTGATTTTTCAACATTTTAGAAACAGTGACTATAGCATGTAATTCAGTTATTTGTGAAGCGGAGGGTGGGGATACTTGAGAAAATAAATGTGATCTAATAACAAATGTTCCTTTCCCATTAGATGAGCTGTTTATAAATATAGTAAATACATTCTTTATTAGCTGCATGGGTAAATTTACAGGAAATTCAAAAGTATGTATAGAGGCATATTCTAACAACTTGTCTTTTGGATAATGGTTATCAAATTTGCCTAAAATTGCCATGCAATAGGCCAAATATCAGTATTCTGCAATATCAAATTTAATTGCTGTTTGGAATAAGGAATCCTTCCTCAGGTCTTTTCACAAAATATTTTCTTGATTCTGTCGTACAATTCTGTATTAACACAGCAACAGCTTCATAATAGGGTGTTTAAACTTTACCTGGAGATGAAGAAAGATGAATCCACATAGCCAAAAAAGCTGCTGTGAAATAGCCAACACTTGATCATAGTCTATAGAAGGTATCTGCTGTTGGCTAATAGCTTCCTCTACTTTCTGCAAAACTATTCATCCCTCAACAGTTGATTGTCCAAGGGAGTTAGGATTTGCATGCCTCTTGAGAATATAAAGCAGAGGTTTAAGTTTTCCTATGGTAAGCTTAAGATGAGGTCTTAGCCAATTAACATCTCCTAAAAAATTTTTGAAAATAATTTGAAGTAAATTATCTTTTCTTTCCTGAATTTCTGTGCCACAATTTTGTTTAGAATATAACTGAAACCCCAAATATTGAAAAATATATTGCCTTTGAATCTTTTCTGGAGCAACAACTACTCCAAAATTTTAAAACTTGTAGTATAAGAGCAAAGGCTTATAGTAAAACTCCTTCAGAGGGATCAGCTAATAAGATATCCATATATGAATATACACTGAAGGATTCAAAGTCCTAACCTCTTGCACTTGAAGGAAGATGGAATATTGTAACTTGTTTAAGATCCCACAGCCCTGATCTGGGACTGAGAACAAAGCAGAACAGCCCCCAGGCATGCCAGGGCAGGGCTGTTGTTAAGGCATTCCTAAGAACATCTTGGCCGTAAAGATGAAACTGTATTCAAGGACAAATGGGACTATATTATCTAAGCTAACACCATCTGGCCGGAATCTCCCCTCAATCTGTAGACAGGCAGGGTCATCTTATCTAGTCCACGCCATTTGGCCGGAACCTCCCCTCTGTCTATTGCCCCTTGGCTCCAGGTAAAAGTCATACATCAACTGGTTGCTATGTGAACAAAGATAAGCCCCAAGCCCACCGGAACAAAGCTCTGATGCCCCTTTTGCTGATATGTAATCTTTCTGTTAATGAATCAACCCCATGCCTTTGTCAAAATTCTTTGTATTCCTAACCCTTTGCTTCTTTAAAAACCCCTAACTCCTGAGCCTTGTTGTCGATTCCCCTGCCTCCTGTGTGAGGTACGTATCGACCCAGAGCTCTGCTAATAAAGCCTCGTGCGTCTTGCAACAAGAGAGATTCTTGTGTTCGTGGGTGCTTCCCGTCCCTGGACTAGAGTGGGGTCCCTAAATTTGGGGTCCTACACACTGAAGCAGAAACACGTTTTTGATGTAATGTACCACCATTAGCCATTCTTCGAGGCAAAGCCTTTTAATGACATCACTTCATGGGTTTTCAAAATTACAAGCAGACACACTAAATGTAAATCTATTATACCTATTTTTTGGAACAGCAGCTGGAGTAGGTAATCCAGGTTGTAATGCACCAATTAGTTTCATAAACCTTTCATACATCTTAAGTTTTAACTTTGTTTTGGATTAATGGAATAACCAATCCCTTGGAGGTGAGTGAGTACATCAGGTCCAGAGTCTATTAATCCTTCAAATCTTTTTTCTTCAATCAGTAATTTAAGGTTAGGTCTCTTATTAGTAATAATATATTGAACCCAGTACACATCAGAGGAACCAAAACCACCTTGTTCTCTCTTACTTTTGACAAATTTGGAGGATAGTGAATACAAGGGAATGAAAATAAGTTGAGCAATTCTTTTATTAGCAGGCACAACTATAATGCCATGGGGGAAAGCAGCCATAATTCTAATTTCTCCTGCATAATCATTATCTATTACTCCTTGATAGATTGGTAATCCTTTATCAGCTCATGCCCGTTGCAAATCTCTATAACATAAAAGCAAGTCCTGAGGATTTTTTCCTGCTTTCCTTTTTTAACACTACCCCAGCCAGTGCTGAAGCTAAAGCAGGTTTTTTGTTTTTTGGGTTTTTTGTTTGTTTGTTTGTTTGTTTTCCAGTCTGCTATTATACTACTTTAAGTACATGCAAAATGATAAGGCCAATTCTATGTCAGAGATCAACCAAGGCAATAAACAAAATCTGGTAAACACCTTTAGGGGCTAGTCAGGATGACCATGACAAAAGAAAAGCTACACAAGCCTTCATTGAGCTTGTTGTGAACTTTGCATTAACTCAAATGTAAATGTTCTTAATTTGGTCCTATTTCCTGAGGCCTAGCCCAATGATTACCCTTCCTGCACTGAGGACAAATTCCAGGGGAGTGATTCTGCTGCCTGTCTATGCCTCTATTTTTTGGACAGTCTTTCCTAAAATGACCTATGCCCTCAAGCTTAAGGCATTCCTTATCATCTCCGTGCTGTGAAAAGCATTGCTTGTACTGTAGTCCCCTGCAAGGCGGCAGCCATAGCCAGACCCTGATTGTATGAGGATCCAATTTCTGCACAAAGACAAATATATCAAGATAAGTCTGTCTTGGCTTTTGTATGGCTGGATGACAACACATTAGGCTGCATTAGCATTCTCATAAGCAAATTGTGTAACAAAAAGAATTCCTGCCTGAGGGTCTCCGAAAATTCTACCAGCTATTTTTAGCAGTTCTTTGGGACACAGTTAGATAAACTCCTCCCACTGAGATGGCCTTTCCAATCTTGGGGGAGTTACTTGCTTCTACCACTACATCCAATAAAGCTTATGTAAAAGGGGCAGCAGGCCAATACTGTGCTACAGCTGTTTTTAACTTTTATTACTCTTGTAATCATCTCCATTTGCTTGATTTTTTTCTTAATTACAAATATGAGTGAGTTAAAAATCTTGAGCCTGTAATCAAACTGTAAACTGCAGCCAATGGGACACTGGCAGTTTAACTATAATTTTAAAGTTTCCCTTGCAACACCAGAGCACAACCATAGCTTTGGAAAGCAAAACTCAACCTCCAACAAACACTCCAGTCTCTCCACAAACACCGAGTGCATCGCCCCCACACCACAAAGCTTCCTGCACACAAATGCATGACAGTGCAGCCTCCAATACCTCAAAGAGACACTGCCCTAAATCCTAGTCTGGTCTGATTTCTAGGATAAGAGTTACATCAAATATTATCCCAATTTAGTAGTATCTTTAGAGGCCTGTTTTCCTGGGTTGGCTAATGCCACCTTTTGTTGTTTAGAATGATTCCAACCCTAGCTTTAAGCTAACTTTCTGTTACCAATGTTACAAACTTTTAGTCATACCAAATAACTTATAAGCCAACACTCTATAACCAAGACATGCAGAACATATTTATACTTTTAAAATAAGTCAGAGACAAAAATGAAGTGACTATACACATCTTATATATTTACACTGGACAAAATTCTTACTTTTCTAGCTATAATTTCAAGAGAAGAGCACCTTGTTCCCTTCTGAACCCAATAATCACAGCCAGAGGTTTTTATAGGAGAAACAACTATCAGCTCCCTTACCATAGAACTTGAGAAGCTTCTGGCCCCTTTAAGAGAAGCTTTTACACATTATCAGCTCCAGGTAGGGCTTCTTCAGCTATACTAGATTCCTAACTACAAGTGCAGGGCCCCAAAGGCCAATTGGGGCTGCCTTTTAAACACGTTACACCAAATCAAAGGGTGGACAGCCAGCAGATAAAGTTTTAACCATTTTTTCTTTTGAACATGAAACACAGAACAACTACCATTCAAAAAAAGAAACAAAAACAGACATAAATTGACAGACATGACAGATTGGTGCACCAAGGACAGATGACAGAGAGGGAAGAGAATGTAATGTCCCAAAGGGACCCAGATATTCTACCTAAGACACCCAGAACTAGAACTAAGAATATCTCCAGTAGGAGCCAGAGAGTCTCTAGGAGAGCTCTGAAATAGCTTTTATCCATTTTCCTTCTCTTTTGCTAAAGCGTCCCAGACCTGGGACAACTGCTTTTCTGAAACCTAGTCTCTCTCTCTCTCTCCCTCCCTCTCTCTCTCTCTCTCTCTCTCTCTCTCTTACTCAAGTCATTTGTTTATTTACCATTCCTACTTCTGGGAACCATGCACAGCATAAATCTTCTTGAGCTAAGAATTTTTCTGACATCTGTTTTTTAAACCCTGATCCCTTCACCTGATGCAACTCTTGGTTGCAGACAAATGCCTGTTTAGAATTCATTGTGCTGTCACTCCTAGGTAATGTTGGTGTTGGGTCAACACCTCTTCAACCTGTCCTGTAACCCCTTATTGTACCCCCTGCAACAATAGCCTCCAAAAAAATAAAATTTATAACTAGCACCTGTAGCCATCCAGCAGCCATGGATGAACTGGATTGACCTGAAAGGGGTGGGGTGGAGTGGAGTGGTGGAAATGAAGTTGGGGGGGGGGGTAGAAGTGGCAAGAGAAGAATGAAGCCAAGACAAGATTCTGATCAAGGTCCCAAGTTTAATATTCAACACTGTGCTTATATAGGGCAAGCCCATAGACCCATCCTTTGTTTCAGCTGGATTCTGTTGCAAAGCAAGCTCAGCAGGCAGTCTAATCTTCTAAGTTCCAGGAGGAAGTTGCATGTGCAACCAAGGTAGATGACTCCACCTAGGTGGTTAAGCCCATTGTGGCAAGCACTCAAGGTCTGCTCAGCCTGCTCAAGGCTGAGGAAGGGCACACTAATTTGTTCCAATTCCCAAGAGAATGGAAACTAGATGAGGGGAAGTTGGTACTGGGAATGGGATGAGGGATGCTTAGACCTAATGAAATAATTTTAAAGTAACCTGACATACCAGTTTGAGCTAAGATAACCTCCAGTAGAAGAAACTAATAAAAAGAAACTAATAGAGGTGTGTATGTGTTCATGTGTGTGTTTGGTGTGTGTGTGTGCGTTACATGTAT
Organism: Mus caroli; assembly: GCF_978045245.1. Lineage (NCBI taxonomy): Eukaryota > Metazoa > Chordata > Mammalia > Rodentia > Muridae > Mus > Mus caroli. The sequence continues at coordinate 5,907,845 of NW_028227272.1, forward strand.
GTACTGTTCTACATGTAAATTTATACATGTGCATGCCAGGGGCTAGAGACCTATGTTGAATGTCTTTTCTAAGTTGTTCTTCATACTAATTAATTTTTTCCTTTATTTATATTTTATGTTTATGTGTGTTTTGCCTGAAGGTGTTCATCACATGTGTGTAGTGCCTGCAGAAGTCAGAAGAGAGCAACTGATTCCCTGGGACTGGAGTTACAGACATGAGTTGTAAGCTGCCATGTGGATGCTCTGAATCAGACCCCAGTCCTCTGAAAGACACCAGTGCTCTTACCTGCTGACTCTTCTCTCCAGCCTTCACATTATTTCTAAGGCAGGTGTCTCAGTGGAACAGGATCTCTCCTTGGATAGACTAACTGTCCAGCAATCTCCCTGTCTCAGCCTCCGAGCACTGGTAACACAAGTGTACAACTGTGGTGGCTTTTCAATATGGGTCCTGGGGATCAAAGTCTGGCCCTTGGTTTGTTGACTGAGACATTGCCATAGCCTGTGGCTTCTTGTAAAGTACATTTTATTCTGGATTAAATGCTTGTCTAAAATTGGCTTTTTATTAGTTTCTTCCACTGCAGGTTATCTTAGCTCAAACTGGTATGTCAGGTTACTTTAAAATCACTTCATTTCTCTGCTCAGATAGGTATTAAATTTTATTTTTATTGACAAATAGTATTTTGTGTATATTAATGGGTTACAATGTGATCCTTCAACACATGTACTGGGTATATCGTAGGATGAGGCACACTTCTGTGTGGTGTGAGCAGTAGGATCCATACGTCTACCAGTTCTGAAGTATAAAATACTTGTTATTACCTACAACAAGTTACCCTGCTGTGTGACAGATCACAAGAGCTGATTTTTCCTGTCTCACTCATGACCAATATCCTCATCTTGCCTACCACCATCATTATACTAAAAAAAGGGATACTTTTATTGATTTTTTTCTGATATCACATTCATATAGTACATTCTGATTATTGTCCCTCATACTCTCTTTTCTGCTCCCCTCCCCCGTATTACCACCCCCAAAGTCCCTTTTCCACATTTTGGCCTTTTCAAATTTTTTTTGTTTTGTGACCCAGTTAGCCAGGGTCTTCTGTTTGGCTACCAGTTTGGAGATGCCTACTGGAGCCTGGTGGCTTTTCTGTGGGATAGACAATGAATCCATAAGTAGTTAACAGTTCAGCAGGGAGGAATTGAAACCAATGAGTGGGCTTTTTCTGATTCATGACGGACTACTGATATGTTCAATCCCATACACACCCATTGCAGGCAGCTGTATCTGCTGTGGGACTGTGGCTGTGTGGGCCATGCTCCATCCAGAGGGCAGTCGTGCCGCATTCAGAAGGCAGCGTTTCACAGCCCTCCTCTCTATCTTCAAGCTCTTGCATTCTTTTCGTCCCTTCTTCTGCAATGCTCCCTGAGCCTCAGCAGAATGGTATGGACATCAGTTTTGGGAGTTCTCATTTCCGGACTCTGTAGAACCTACTTTAAGTAGTATAATGTCTTTTGGATTTATCCACATTTTCTCACATAACAGATTCTCATTCTTTTTAAATGCTGAATCACATTCCAGTGTGTATTTATCATATTAAAACATGCCTATCGGTTGATAAGTACTGAGGGTGGTTGCAGAATCCTCACTTTGGTGAATAGTGTGGGAGTGAACATGGGAACACACCTTTGACACACAGATCCCACTGCCTTTTGGGTATATGCCCTGAAGTCCCTTCCTCCAACGCCCCTTTCTCCTCTCTTTCTCCTTCTGGTGCTTCTGCCATTCTTTCCTTCCTCTTTGGCTCCCACAGTGGGCCAGGCACTGGGCCCAGCTCTTTATGTTGGTATTTATGTAGTTCCTGCAGGAGTACTAGTGCTCATCAGCACCCCAGTTCTATGCCGGCGAGCCAAAGCTTCTGAGGTCACATAACTCGTAGATTGCTGTGTTCTTGGCAGAGGTCATACAGAGCCAGACTTCACTTTTCCGTCTCAAGCCTGTGATAGTCCATCAAGCCTGCTAAACAGCAGCTTGCTAGTCAGCTTGCACTGGGGTCACTACTTGAGGCTACTCTCCTTTCTTGATCTGGAGTCAGAGTGACATTACAGGGAGCAGGTGGTGTGTCTGGTGGAAGGGATCTGCTCTTAGTACATTTTTGTCTGTGTAAGAGATACGGGAGAGAAACTTTTCAATGAAAACTGACTTCTTGCTTGTGTTTTCAGAGGTTTCAGTTGTTCTGATGGGATGATGTTCTGATTGGACGACGGAGTGGAGCAGCTCCCATCATGGCAGTCAGGGAGCAGAAGCAGAAGATCTGAACTTGTGACCCTCAGTGGCCCTCCATCCTCATTCAAGGTGCTTCTGCTGAGATTAACTGTCCCTGGAAAGACCCTCATACACACTACAGGTCTGCTTTAGTTACCACCCAAGTCCTTCTTAATGTCACCAAGTTAGCAGTCAGGATTAGCCAACTAATGTCTCTATTCTCCATACCAAAACTTCATTAATATTCATGAGGTATGTCTTCTGGGATACCTCAAGTCCATGAACCATGCCCTTCTAAGCCGCTTATTGTTTAAATATCTAAAGCTTCCTGCTCAGTGAAGTGCACTGCAGCATCTGAGAGGTTTTAAACTCCTTTGCAAACAGCAGCAGAAGACTAAAGAAAGGTAAAGATCTGCAGTTAGTGAGATCTTGGAATGTGACTCAGACAGCCACACCTCAGGTCTTCCTTCTTGGCATTGGTGAGCACATCTCCAACCTTTCTATTTAGGACGAGAGAAGTTAGTGGTGGATGAAATGATTTTACAAATGCTTTTTTCCCCCTCCTAGATTTCTCTTTTCCTTTTGTTGTAAGAAATGAATGGAGCTAATGGGACTGAGTAGATTCCCCTAGTGCGTGATAAAATGTAGTTGAAGTGAGGTGAACATAGGTTTAGATTCAGGATCTTAGTAGTGTGATGCTAGAAAAGACTCAGTTTCTCTACATCTAAAATAGGACAGTGGTACACTTGGGGCATAGCTTCATTGGTAGAGTGCCTGGCTAACCCACATGAAGCCCTTTGTTTAACCCCCAGCACTGCATAAGCCTGTATGCTGTCTGCAATCCTAACACCTGAGAAATGGAAACAGGAGGGTCAGAAGTTCAAGGTCACCCTGAGATACAGGAGACTGCTTCAATCATAAAGAATGTATATCTTAAATGATTGCCTACAGACAGACTTTGACACAATGCATTCAATTTACATAACACTAATTATTGCCATCCTTGTCATTTCTTCATGAGATGTAGCTCTTTGTTTCTTTATGATTCTTTTAACTGAGCATCCATGAAGCCCAGTGTTTTCTCACTGGATGATGGATATTCCTTGGAGAGATAGCTTCTGTCTTTCTAGAGGTGCTAAAACGGAATTTCCCTTTCTTTTCTCCAAGTTTCTGGTTAGCACATTCTTAGGTAACATAAGGTGATTTAAAACATTTAGATTAACATAGTGTTGTGAGATGATGATGCTATATCATAGATGAAAAATCAAGATATAATGAAAACAACGAGGTTACAATTTCAATAGGGTGATGTGGGCATACTGCTCAGAGCAGCTGGGCAAGTACTGACATAAGGGAACTGAAGAAATTGCCACATAGAAACATTTGCTGCAAGTGTGTTCTGGGTTGGGGGAAGACAAGCACATAGGTAAGTTTGGTAGGGGTGCTGGGTTCCAGAAGTACTCAGGCCAGAACGTTGGGGTAGGTTAGCAATGCATGATGATATCAGAGGGCATTTGGGGCATAAGGTAAAGACTTGAGCCACAGTGAGGAGAAGGAACTTGTGCAGGGCCCTGGGAAGGGCAGGGTATAAAGGGACTCTTCTTTTTTCTTTTTAAGAGTATGTTAGCTGCTGAATGGAGGGTAGATAGAGAGTTGTCTTTGATAAAATCAAAGTTGATAAGTGGTGTATACTGCAGTGTGGTAGAGCTGCTGGTGGTAAAATGTAATTAAGTACATGTGTTTATTGGAGGCAGAGACAGAGAGAGACAGAGAGAGAGGCAGAGATTGGAGGGATGGAGGGCTGCTGCTGCTACTAGTGATAGAATTTGCAGGTATGTGTGTGTATGTGTGTGTGTACACGTGTGCTCATGATATAGCCACAGAAATGTTTCTAGACTCAGATTCATGTCACAGGTGAAGGTAGAAAAGGCACAGCCAGGGCTAGGGTCAGTGTGGGCTGGGGTAATTTTATACTTGTGAGCCCAGACAAATGGGGAGACTTGTCATCCTCTCCAATAGGCAATGTGAACCCAGCCCTAGAGAAGTGGCTGCTCCCTGTTTCTTTTCAACTTGAGGACAATTAGAGCTAAACACCTTGGAGGAAGTTATCCAGTCTCCAAGTTTGCTAATTCCATTTCTAAAATAGCTCTAAAGTCTTCACTTGCTCATGGCAGGGATAATTAAAACTAATGAAGTGAATTTAGGGGCACACATCAGAGACTGAGCCTGGAGAATCTGCCGGTGATTACAGACATGCTGCAGATTCTTTGAAGGTAATTGTCAAGCGACCCATCTTCATTTGTATTCATGGAGACTGGGGGCCATTTTCAGGGTAAACATTTCAGAGGTGCCATCACATGGCACATTGCAGATCTGAGAATTCTACATTACACTTTAAGAGTACTAGGGCTCTGCCCACTGGTTACAAATAACTAACATTCATATTATGTGAATAATGAGTTAAAGAGATTAGAATGCAGAGAGAGGAAGGGTGAAAGTCAGAGAAACTCCTCATTTGTATGTTGTCAAGATATAAATATTTACTGAGCACTTGTATACTAGACACCAGGCTTCATTCAAGGTTTGGAAGATAGATAAACAAAACAGGCTAGGTCTATCTTCTTAGGGCTCTCTAGCCTAGCTGAGAGAAACTCAAACATGAAAAAATATAACTTGGTGGTTATATAAACAGTGCAAGTATAAAAATAAGAGACAGGTCAGAGGGAACCTGTTGCTAAATCCTCTCAAAGCTTGAATGCTTTAAATGACAAGAAGGAGACATCAGGGTTTCTAGTGCTGTGAAGAGACACCGTGACCATAGCAACTCCTATAAAGAGAAACATTTAATTGGGGCTGACTTACAGTTCAGAGGGTTAGTCCATTATTGTCATGGTGGGGAGCATGGCAGCATGCAAGCAGACATCATACTGGAGAAGTAGCCATAAGTCCTACATGTAGATCTACAGGCAGCAGGAAGATAGAGTAACACTGGGCCTGGCTTGAGCTTCTGACACCTCAAAGCCCACCCCTAGTGAAACACTTCCTCCAACAAGATCACACCTCCTAATTCTGATGCTCACTATGGGCGAATGGGGGCCATTTTCATTTAAACCATCACAAAAGCAGATATCTGAAAACCAAAAGGAGTCAGAGGATAAAGAATTGATGGGGCTGAAGGTTCACATGGCTGGGGCAGAGTGAATGTGCCTGAGTACACAGGTCAAAGTTAAGGGTGGAATAAAAAAGTTACAGATTGTGTTATAAGTATGAAAGGAGGATGAGTGGAAAGGTGACTCAGAGGGTAAATGCACTTGATGCTCTTTTACAGGACCCAAGTTTGGTTCATGGCACCATGCCAATCAGCTCACAATCCTCTGTAACTCCAGCTCCATGGGATCCAATACCTCATCTGGTCTCTGTGGACACCCATGCACATGTGGCATACATTCATGCATGCACAAATTCATACACATAAAAAATAAAAATACTAAAAAAAAAAAAGCCATTAGAAGCCTCCTGCTTAGGGAACACACCATCTGAGTTGTTCTTAGATGTTTTTTGGCACTGAGGTAAGGATAGCCCATTGGGGAATGAGACTAAACCAGGAGGAACCTGGAGGAAGCTCCAGCACTGACCAGTGGCTGGACCACCATGTTGAATGATAAGAGGGAAAACACAAAGAGAATCTGTCACTGGCTTCAAGGTGAAGCTTGATGAGGAGAAAAAGGAATGTGGATAGCCTGACTGGGCACAGGAGGTAGTAGACAAGGGGTTGTTAAGTGAGTTCTTCAAGCTTTGGACTTGAGTGGCCAAGTGGTGGCTATGCTAAGCAATGGGTTAGAGAGCCAGTGTGAGAGAAAAGACTGGGTGTGGTTAGGATTCCTGTGATGACTGAGGCTGTCTTAGCATGAGTTACTGATGTGAGGAGGAAAGGTGATAAAGAGAAGACACATCCCTGTGTGGATGAAGAGATTGAAAGATGCTGGGAGGAAATTGGACCTCTTCTTGTCTTCACACAGTAGGACACAGGACAGACACTCAAGTGGTGTCCTTAAAAGCTACTGAACTCTAGTCCAAAGCCTGGCTGGCTGCTTCATCCTACAGAGCTGCCTTCGTTATCTTAGGCTTGCTACTTACTTGGTGCAGAATCTTAGGCAACAGAACCCACCCCAGCTTTAGTTTTTCCCATATTGAAAAGGATATTAGACGAAGTCTTGCCACGTGGTGCCATTGAGATAACAGCTAGCCTTATGGAGTACCCACCCACTATATATGTGATTACATCTCTAGTGTAGCTCCAGAGAAGAATGACTATTATGGCTCCATTCTATGGATAAACAAATAGAGGACTAGAGAACCATTGTATTGCAGTTTACTCTGAGCTGAAATATTCCATCCTGGAAGAAGCCTGAGAAACTCCGGAAGTAAACAAACTTGACATGCCCAGAAAGTTGAAACTTCTGTGATTCCCAAGATCTGGCCCCATGGTTAGGGACACGGGAACAGCTTCTAAGGGAGGAGACTGACTTGCTGAGCAGTCTGCAAGTTGTGCAGAGAGTTGCAGGGTGTCAGCTTTTGAGAACTGTTGCCCTTGATGGGGTGAGCTTTTGTTGCTATGGCTGCCTTTGAGTCATTTGCACTCCCGTAAGGAGCCACAATAGGCCAAATCTGGTCACCGAGTCCCTGTCCCTGTTGGGAGCCACAGTAGGCCTAGCTGGGTCACCAGGTCGAACTTCCCTGTCACTGTTGCTTTGTTCTGTCATTATCTCCTATCAGCCTCGAGGAGACATTTGTTTAAAGTGTTCCCAGAAATAGTGCACAGAAGTTATGAGATACATGCAGAGCTCCACCTCTGGGGCCAGGCAAGAAGAAATAACTTGTCCAGATTCATTTTCCTCGTGAGCCACACAGGTCACACTTAGACTCCAGAAACGGAAAGCTGGCTGCTTCTCACCACAGGTCACCTTTTCCTGCTCTCAAGACCCATGTACAATACCAGATTTTGATGTCACTTCCATGTCAGCTCTGCTTTCTCAAGGCAAGAACAGTGATTTAGCCTGCGCTGTGCTGTGCTGCTCATGCCCCCCAGCAGATGTGCAGGGGATGTTACCCAAGGGAGAACAACAGCAAGGCAGCTGGATGGGATTCCTTTGTCTGTGTGCAGTCTTCCCGAGGAGCACTTGCTCTACGCTTGGTAGAAGACATCTTTCCCCAAATTCGACAAGCCCTATGAGTGCACAGAGGGGAGACAGACATGGGAGTTCACATTTCAGCATCTTCTAGCTCTGCGCTTCCCTCTCAGCAAAGAAAATGTCTCATGAAAATGGGAATTAAAGCAATAAGTTGTATTTGGCACCAGCCAAGTGCCCACACAGGAGCTAAACATAGAAAAAGGGAGGAGAAGACCACGAGACAGAACAGGAAACTTTCCCTAATTCATTCTCTTGCCAGCATGCGAGACAGCGAGCGTGTCATGGGCAGGACAATTAAATTGAAATATGGCCCAGCTAAGCAGAAGAGCTGTTTCAGCACGAAGGCCAGAGAAAACAATGACAACCCTTTGAGGGAGGTTGTGGAACAGGGTCCTCAAGGCAAGGTCTAATTATCTTAGCAGTGTCCATTTCAGAGCCGAGAACTAGCCTAAAAAATAAGTACCAGGTCTCCAGGCTCTCGCAAGATGAGTATTTAATAATGAGAGGAACAGACAGGAGTAATCCATGTGTGCCCTGAGACCAAGCATCATTTCACAAAATGAAGGGATGTGTCTGACTGTACCTCTAATTGTGGAAAGAAAATGCCCATGAGGACTGAGCTCATGGAAAGAGGTCTCAGGGTAGGTGGATGGTGACACTGTGGCTGTCTCCTTTCCCCACATCGCCTGAGAGCTCTCCACTACTTCAGTAAGGGAGATGATCTTAGGCAGAAAGGACCAGTTTGAGTGGTGAATAACTTTTGGTTTTGGAGATGAGTGACTGTAGATTCAGTGGTGAGGTGGCATGAAGTTTAGGAGCTATAGCCACGTCTTACAATGAAAAGACTAGCCATCCTGAGGGCTGTTTGAGGAAGCTCAGTCACTGTTCATTCTCCATGTTTTGAAATTGTATTCCATTGCTACAAACTCCCAAGGCAGTATCACCCTTTTCCCCACCTCTCTAAGCTCCAGCAGGAGTTGGCTGTGGGAGGGCAGGGGGGAATAGGGACGATCTTACATAACGCCTTGGTGGCCCTGAGTCATTTGGGTATTAGTTATTGTTTCCTGTCGCGGTGATAAAATACCACGGCAAAAGCAATTTAAGGGGGAAAGGGCTTATTCTGACTCATAGTTTGTGATTGTAGTCCACTGGGACAAGAAGTCAAGGCAGCTGGAGTTTGTGACTTTGCATCCACATCCAGGAAACAGAAGGAGGCAAGTGCTGGTGGTCTTCATCTGGATTTCCCCTTTATACTCAGCCCAGGACCCTGCCCATGTCATGGTGCCATGGTTAAGGTGAATCTTCGTATCTCCCTCAACTTCATCTAGATAATCCCTATAGCCATGACCAGAGGCTTGCCTTTAGGTGATTCTAGAGTCTGTCAAGTTGACAATCGATTCACCATCACAAAGGTGAACTGTAAATGTCTCCGTTTGGCTTTCTTCCCATATTCCCTTTGCTCCATTTTTGAGACTTGTTTTCACGTAGTCCAGGGTGGCCTTCAGTTCGCTATGTAGCATAGGATGGCCTAGGACTTCTGGTCTTCCTGCTTCCATGTTCCAGGTAATTGGAATTGTGAGCATGCGCCACCACATCTGTTTTTTTGTGGTGTTAGTGATCAAACCCAGCTTCGCACAAATTAGACAAACATTCTACCAACCAAGTTGTCTCCCTTGCCCCATCCCTTGATACTCTAGAACAGGAGTGTATCCTAGGATATTATTACAACTTGGCTCAAATTTCATTCAGTACAAAAACTTTTAATGATAATTTTCAGTTTTTTAAAAACATATTAAAAAATGGGGTGTCACTCCTTTCTTGTTAGCACACATTCCTTGTGTGAGATCAGAAATTTCATTGTGACATTTTCTAACCTGCATGCAATGGTTATGATCAACTCTCCAACCTGCATGCATTGGTTATGATCAATTCTTCTTGCTTATTACCTTTGCTTTCCATTCCCTAACAGTCCCTTTACTTTTTTCCTTTTTAGATTTTGCTTATGAGAGGAAATATGCAGTCTTTCTAATTCCAGGTGATTGTGTAACGATCTTCACTTTTATCCTGCAACTGGCATAATTAGTTCTTTGTCATTGAAGAATAAATAATCCAAGTGTGGGTGTGTGAATATGCATGCATGCATGTGTATGTACACACGTGAGTGTATGCATGTATGATGTTTTCTTTATCCATTCTGTAGATGAACATCTAGTGCAATCCCATTTCTGGGCCATTGGGCTATCACAGTACAGCAATAAGCGTGTATGCAGATATGCATGCTGGCTTTTATTCCTTTGTATATGGGTGAGGAGTTATAGAGTTGAATGGCAGATCTATTTCACCTTCTGAGGACCCATCATACTGGTTTCCATAGTGGCTGTACTAGTTTATATCCCACTGATGGGTGTATGTGCCCCTTTCTCCCTGAGTCCATATCAGTATTTATTATTTTTTTCCAGACAGGGATCTTTTCAGGATCTTTCCAACTGAGGTAGATGTTCTAATTATTCTTGATTACTTTTAAGGCAGGAATCCTTTACCAGAATTGATTGAGGTTCCCAAACTTGGGGGACATGTGCAGATATCTGGGGACATTTTATGTTGTCATGACTCAAGGAGGATTGTTACCAGAATCATGAGGAAGTATGTGTGGGTGGTCCTGCATAGCAAAGACTCATCCAGCCCTGAGTTTCGATAATGCCAAAGTTTAGAGATGGAGAACTCATCATGTGCCTCAATATAGCACCACAGACAATCTGTTTTCAGTTTGTCCTAGGTAGTGTATATAAAAAGGGCCGGCACAGAAGAGGTGGGAAGATGGCTTTGGTACAAACTTAGGTGGAGAAAGTGGAGGCTGTTTCATTATGCATATTGGCAATGAGAGTGGGGACTTACTATGGAGGCCATTGGGAGATCAGACCATGATTGCCTTAAGTTACTTCCCATGGCAATATCTGAACATCATTGACTCTTTGGATCCAGAAGCCAGTATCTCCAGCACCAGTGCAGTGAATGTTAGGATGAAATAAGCAGATGTGGAAAGGCACAGCATCCTTGAGAATGAGTTCTGAGAGACGTAAGTCACAGATACATCGCCTCAAAGCAGAGCCAGGGGTGGGCAATGCAAATGAGTGTATGGTCATTTGGTTTGATAGGTGTTGAGTGTGCCTGGTGTTCACACTCTCAGATGCCATCTTTAGGTAATTATAAAATCTTACCATTATCAGGATGAGATCTCTCTTTAACTGTTGGCTGGGAGGGACTCTCCAGCAAGTCAGAAGAAAGAGACAATGCTGCCTTAGTGTGATAGTGACAACCATGAGCTCAGAGAGAAACCAGGATGAATGAGAAAATGATGTGCCTTGGAAAAGACCGTGTTACAAATTAGCTTTGGTTGTAGATCAATGGCCCATTTGCTCCATTGGGTGTGTAGCTCATTCCAATGTTTTGAACATTATATATGTGTGTGAACCAAAAGATAAAAATAAAAGTTAAAAAGGCAATGATAAATATTTTTATGCACCCCAATAAACTGTTCTGCTTAACTTTGGCTGCCATTATCCATTTTGAATCAGAGATGAGCAGCCACACTGGTGATATATGCTATACTTAGTAAGACCCTGCTTATAGAAGTCCCAGGCAGAGGGGGAAACAAGACAAACTATATGAGGGTCAGAGAGAGAGGGGGGATTGGAGGAGAGTAGGCCTTCAAGGGATTCCCTGAGCACACCCTGCTTACACTTTTAGAAAGGCTTTTCCCCTCCCATTGCTCCTGTGGTGCAGTCAGCATTGATGCCACACTGTTTTCTGTTTCTAGCAACTGCAGCCACCTTTGCATACCAGGTGAGACAGGAGACTCTGTGATTTGGACTTGAGCTTGCATACAGCTCTCTTTGACCCTTTTTGGTTTGTTCCTGTCAAAGGCATATAGAGCTTGTCTGCCACAGCTGCTACCAAACAGGACACTCTGAAAGCAGTAGTGTGAACTCCTGTTCTCCATGTGAACTTGAGTTTTCATATGATTATGCATATCGTTTTAGTGTTTCCAGGAGCTATAAAGGTAGAATTCCAGAAAATGACTTTCTAAAGATCCTGTGGTCCAATCCAGGCCTCTTGAATGAAGAGTAGAGAGGGTGTTTTACTTAGTTTTATGTCATTTGACACAAGCTAAAGTCATCTGAGAGGAGAAGACTCAATTGAGAAAATGCCTCCACAAGGCCCGCTGTAGTTAAACTTATAGGGCATTTTCTTAATTAGTGATTCATGGGGAATGGCCCAGCCCACGGTGGTCCTGGGTTTTATAAGAAGCAGTCTGAGCAAAGCATGGGAGCAAGCCAGTAAGCAGCATCCCTTCATGGCCTCTGGGTCAGCTCCTGCCTCCAGGTTCCTGCCTTGTTTGAGTTCCTGTCCTGATTTCCTTTGATCATAAATAGCAGTGTGGGAGTGTAAGCTGAATTAACCCTTTTCTTCCTGAATTGCTTTGGCCATGGTGTTCTATCACAGCAATAGTAACCCTAACTAGGACAGAGGGCAAGAGATTCGACCAAGGTCCTGTTTTCCATGCTCGTGAGAAGAGATATAACTACTGCCTACATCTCTGACTTTTTTATTTTTGCTACCTGACCAGGTTGGAAACTTTTAAGTCAAACAATGTACAAGAGCTGAACTTAGTTCAGAACCAGTAGAAAGGCATGCTTTTATTTTCTTTTAAATATTTGGCTCACTTGATTAAAGAACATGAATGTATGGGAGACCCTGGTATGGTCATCAGTATGTACTTCCACACTCAGGTTGAGTCCCTAACTCCACGACCTTAGGACGTGGTGTTTGGAGATAAGATTTTTGCAGAAATGTGTAAGTTCTGCTTAAGGCCATCAGAGTAGGCCATAATCCAGTGTAGCTCATATCTTCATGAAAAGAGGAGATTTTTGACTCCTCTTTTTATGCAGTTCATGCATTGCGGGTGTGTACACATGGAGGAGATTGCCAAGGAAGTGATGAAGTGGCCAGCCATCTGTAAGCCACAGAGAATTGTTTCAGAATGAACCCAACCCTGCCAACCTCTCAATCTTGGATGTCCAGCCTCACAAACCCTGAGAAAACCAATCCTTGTTGATTAAGCCACCCAGTCTCTGGTATTTTGTTATGATGGCCCCAAAATACCTAGGGCAGGCTCCTTCACTTCTTATAGTAGTAATGACAACAGCTAATATCTATTTCCAGATAAATTTCTCAATTAGCCCCTATAAGACTCTATGATGTAGATACAATTCTTGGCTTCATTCTGCACATGAATGGGCTGAAGCTAACGAATTAGGATAGAGCTGAATTTGCTAGTGTTCTGAAGCCATGCCCTTAATTATAATGGGATTCTAGAGTTCTGACTGGCTCTGGGTGCCCTGCAGAGCTCAGAATAGACATTTGGTGCCACAAATTTCTTCCTGTCCTATAAGAAGTAGAGGGGAGAAGAAAAGGAAGTCAGAGTGTATGGAGCTAGTGACATGGATAAACTGTTTCTTGTAGTGTCTGGACTTACAGGTCCTAGTTTACTGTTTCTTCCCCACTTGCCCACCCCTGAGGCAGCCCGTGTTGTCTTCTTCCTGGAACAGCAGTGGCTTTCTTAGGCAGTGATTTCCCCACAGTTTAGAAGGCATTATGGATCAGAATGGACAGAAAGCTGTAGCTGCCTATAAAGTTGAGAAACTCACTAGGGGAAACAATGGCATCTTAGGGATGCTCTTTAGGGAGGAGCCAGCTGGAGGGAGACCTGCATCTTCCCTGTGTTCCCAACCTTTCTACCTCCCCACTGCTGTATACCCTCCCATGCACCTTCCCTGTATGCCAAACCTGTCTGTCTGTTTAACCCTATAACTCAACCATAACATTGCCATATGCCCCCTATCTTTCAGGAAACGGAGGGAATCCAGATTGCATGCTGCTCCATAGTGACTTTCTGTTGTACAGAAGGAGAGGAGAGCGGTAGAAGATAACCAGATTCAGTGCTGAGATGTGGGCCCTTTCTCTCATCCCTGCCAACTTCCTCCTCTTGAACCTTGAATTTCTACCAACATTTTTAGCTTCTACTCTGTACCAGGTAGGAGGCTGTTGCCTGGCCCGGCAGTGAACCCAGAGATGTGGCTGCTCTCATACTCTTGGGCCTTTTGGTCTGGGGACATCTTTAGTTTGCAGATCCTTCAAATCCTAAGCCATTTTCTTTCCTCAAATGAGAGCCAGGGAATAGGCAGCAGGCTGGTTTATTAGATGTTTTCCTTCATCTCTGACTCTGACAGCCATCCTTCACATCTGATAGGGAGTCTTCACAATGGTGATGAATTTATTCATTTTGACTGTTTGTGAAGCTCTCTAATTAATTCTTTATAGATTTCCATCAGCGACTAAATTTGTGTTTTGAGTTAAAATTGGGCATTCAGAGGAACTGCCTTGGGATACTCTGTTCTCTCGGAGCCCCTCCTCCACACTGGCAGCTGCTGACCTCCTGTTCACTAAGCAACTGAGCAGCACCGTTTGCCTCATAGTGACCAGCAGGTGGTTACCATGGAATGAGACAGCAGCAAAGCACTGTCCCTGTCGTCATGGAGCCCCTGGGCCATCTCCTAAGCAACCTGGCAGGAGATCCCCAAACAAATCTATGCTCTCTGCTCCACTGAGGTTAGTTTTAAATGTATTTTTGTGGGTTGCTTGACATCAACAGCTTTGTGTAGCTAAACAAATTTAGGGAAGGAGCTACAGTGTAGCTCTGTTCAGAGAGACAAGAAAAAAAAAAAGAAAGAAAAGGAAAAAAAAGCAGAGGGAGGATGAAGGGGAGGGCAGGGCATGATACAACATATAAGAAATGAGTCTAAGAAACATACAGAGAGATGGAAAGAACTGTGTGGAAAGGGGGAGAACAGATACACACACACACACACACACATGGAAAAAAACAGAGGCAAAGAAACACAGAGAAGACTGCTGCGAAGAAAACAGTGTCTCACAGAAGACTAAAATATCTGGGGAGATAGCAACAGTGGCTGTGTTACTTGGAGTGTCAGCCATTTCTCCCCTTACTTCCTGTTCTTGTTCTCAATGTGGGAATATTAAAAGAGGTTGCATTCCTTGAGTGGGAGTCACAGATCTTGGAGACACATATCTGTGTCTTCCCTCCATGTGCCTCTAAAATCTGTGTTTTTCCATAGCACATGCTTTCCCCCCTGGGGTGGGGAGGGCAGCTTCACATTTTAGTGTGAGATAGGCAAAGGAAGGGGAGGTGGAAAAGACAGTTAAGGCCGTCGGAATCCTTTTCCCTCCACATAAGACACTGGAGTTGTACGTGTTTGGGGGGGCTTTTCTGGTGACTTATAACTGGAAAATTGAATGGAGAGTGATGTGTGCCTGGGAGCCCAGAAAGGCTTTTACATATGACCACTCACTTGGCCTGAGAGTTGGTCCATGTAGTTGGGAGCACCATCCTTGTTAGTGGACAAGAGAAATGGGGTATAGAGAGGGGAATTGCCCTGAGTTTACTTGACTGGTAGGAGATGAGAAGGAGGTAGAATTGATCAGGTTGCATCCAGAGCCCTTCTTCTTAGGCTCCCACTGAAGTTTACAAATGGGATCACACTTAGTATACACAGACCCTGGCACAAAAGCTGCGTCTTCAGTCTCCAAGTACTGGGGTTACAGAGATACTGGGCAGCATGGCTGTCCGTCGTGGGAGTAGGTCACATACTCACAGTTTCAGCAAAGGACTGAGTTAAAGTAGATGAGACAAATGACCACCAGGCTCAAGCAAGCATTGCTGGTTCTGTTAGACCTAGTGGGGAAACCCCCACCCCATTCCCGATTCGGGAATTTGGGGGATTCCCAAACCCCCAAAAAATCACGAAGGACCATCTCTTGCTGTAATTACATGAGGACGTTTAATTACGGAGCTCCGGTCCGACATGCATCTCACACAGGAGATAACGGATGCTGGCCACGAGGCTCGAAAGCTAGGAGTTTTTATGGAGTAAGGGCTTAGGGGTGTGGAATTCAGCATAGTGACACACTATTGGCTTATTTAAACATTATCAGAAGGATTACAGAGCAACAGGACTTTGTTCCTGTGGGCTGGGGGCTTATCTTTGTTCACATAGCAACCAGTTGATTTATGACTTTTACCCGACGCCAAGGGGCAATAGACAGAGGGGAGGTTCCGGCCAAATGGTGGGGACTCAGACAAGATAGCCTTGCCTGCATCCTTGAATTCTTTTCATCTTCACAGTTAAGATGTTCTTAGGAATGCCTTAACAACAGCCCTGCCCTGGCAGGCCTGGGGGCTGTTCTGCTTTGTTCTCAGTCCCAGGCCTGGGCAGTGGGCTCTTAAACAACTCACAAGTTACAATATTTTACCTTCCTTCAGTTCTGCCTCAGTTTCGCCCAGCAGTTTCTACTTCAGTCTGGCTGTATCAAGCCCTTGATGCTAGCCATAAAAGCATGGTATGGGTCCCTACATTCAATTTCACATTGTTTGGAGCCAGAATCAATTAAAAGACTCTTTCATAGATTACATTAATAGGGGTTTGGCAACAACAAGAATATTGGTGACATCATGAATGGCAGCACCCGAGGAAGAAAGGTGACATTGAAAGGTTGGACTCCTGAGTCAGGTGCTCTTGACTTTGACCTTCGCAATTCTGCCACTTGTTAGCTGCATAATCACAGGCAAATGACAAATCTTCCCTCAGGTGTCATTTTATCTCAGTCCTCACTGCTGAGCACACACAGGCAATGATGAAAGTCACAGAAAGACTGTCCTGAAGGTAAGGAATGTTGCTTGTGGGTGGAGCTGTCAGGAAGGCCTTCCTGCAGGAGGTGACATCTGAGCTGTGGTAACTGTCTTCATGGCTGAGGACAGTAGTAACTTACACCTCTTCAACACTCCTCCCCTCCCCCAACACACACACAAGCATGCAC
The DNA here is from genome assembly GCF_978045245.1 of Mus caroli. NCBI lineage: Eukaryota > Metazoa > Chordata > Mammalia > Rodentia > Muridae > Mus > Mus caroli. The sequence continues at coordinate 5,924,258 of NW_028227272.1, forward strand.
ATGCGTTGCGAGTATGTGTGTGTGCACACACGAGTGAGCGCGCACACACACATACAGACAGACAGACACACACACACACAAACACCCTGCCACACATTTACATTTTTATCAGCATATATTCATTATATTTAGTCCTGGATTTCATAAGGGCATTCTTTCTTTTTTTTTTTTAGTGAAGGTATTTTTTTTTTTTTTTTTTTAGTATTGAATACAGTTTATTTAGGGCATGGGGAAGGAAGTTGGGGGTGAGAGAGAGAGAGAGAAGAGGAATAGAGGCTAACCATGAGTACATGGAGAGAGATGGGGAGCAGAATGGGGAGAGAAGGCTCAGAGAGGGAAGAGAAGAGAGCAAGAGAACAGTGAGCCACAGTGAGGTTTTAAAGATTAGGGCAGTCTCTGAGGGTCATTGAGTTCAGCAACAGCCTTCCTTCTCTCCATCTCTGTACAACACCCTGGCGCTGTCCAACAAAGGCTCTGCAGAGCAGGGGGATAAGGTGGGTGAGACCCTCCTACTCTCCATCTTTCTAGTGTCTGAGTCCATTTTAATTGTTAAAACTCTATAAAGGTATGTCAGAGAGCCATTTTATTCCCACTCTGGCGACATAAGGGCATTCTTTTTTTTTTTTTTTTTTTTTTGGTTTTTCGAGGCAGGGTTTCTCTGTGTAGCCTTGGCTGTCCTGGAACTCATTCTGTAGACCAGGCTGGCCTCGAACTCAGAAATCCGCCTGCCTCTGCCTCCCGAGTGCTGGGACTAAAGGCGTGCGCCACCACGCCCGGCATAAGGGCATTCTTATAAGGATACATTGTACGTATTCCCTCCTATTGCATTTATGCATATATGACATTATGCACCTACATAAAGTCAAGCATCCACAAAGGAGATGAAAATGTGTGATATTTGTTTTTCTGCCACCTTTCAAATGGTAATTTTGGCCCATCATGATGCTAAAGACTTCTCAGGTTCTCCCTTTCTTAGAGGCACCTTGCATTGTTTATCTTCTTTTCTACAGGGATAGCCTGAAGCCATCTCCAAGGTCAAGGCAACACCTTCACGGTCACAGAGACAGCAAAGAGCTGAGTCATCTCATATCTCCCTGACTGCATTCAGAAAAGACACACACGTGTTACTTTTCCATCTAGGCTTCTCTAGGTGTGAAGTTGACTTGTAGCTTACTGTCTACTTTGTTATGATTTAAAAGGCCATCTGTCTCCATCGCTGATACATCTGCTGTTGGCATTCCAGTTTTGCTAACTTGTTTGTGTCACGTGGGGTTGCAGAGGTCTCTCAGCATCTCTGCCCAGTAGTTCATGGTGTATGCACTTGTACTAGTGCACCTATGGACCCCAAAGCTAGCCTTTGGTACATTGGTAACTTCCACTATTCTGAGAGTTCAGGTGTCTGAATTATGAGAAGTGCATACATGCCTATTGAAGCTTCATTTAATTGACAACACACAGCTCCTCCTACACTGAGGAAAGTTTTCCCAGCCTAGCAACAAAAAGGCTTCACAGAAGGAGTCGCTCTGCATTCATTATTAAGATGTTTTCTGATGCTGCTTTTCAATAACAAAGGACAACTTGAGTCAGCCTGAGCAAGAAACAATTTGTTGGAAGGATGCAAGGACATCTAAGAGACCCTAGGGAATGAGCCAGTTCTAAGCAAATGAAATCAAATTTAAAAATGGGCTGCTCCAGGGACCCAAATAGAAGGAGTTTATGATTTATTCATTTTGAGTTCTGCAATGGAATCCCTACAGCTGGGCTTGGCAGGCTTTTCCTCTAGAAGGAAGCATTTTTTCCTGTACCCCAGTCACGTGCTACAGTCTACCTTACACCTGTTCAAAAGACCACAAGCCAGCCAGGTCCAATTCAAAGTTTGTATTTTTAAACATGACTCATAGTTTGGAAAATGTATAGTCTGTTGTGAGAGTGTATTGGTACATCATTTCTCCAAATAAATAAATAAATAGGAAATCCAACCTTAATTTTTAGGACCTAAGAAATTATTTGATATAAATACTTTAATGATGGTACTTGGGTTTTAGAATGTCAGTGGTATTAACATCTGATTTACAAAATAACTCTAATAGCTGGTTCTCCCCCTTCTCCTTTTCCTTTCTTCATTTTGTTCACTCTTCCCATGATGCCCTGTGTAGAGATGACACATACGGACTCTGTGCACACTGGGCAATTGTTTTACTGCTTCCCATAATGCCCTGTGTAGGGATGATACCTAGTTCCCATGATGCCCTGTGTAGAGATGATAAGGGACTCTGTTCACACTGGGCAATTGTTTTACTGCTGATATGCATGGCTCCTGCAGTTCACTTAACTATTTCCTTATTTTATAAGCTTAAAAATGTTATGGGATACCTAAAACTTAGCTTTATTTTCTATAATTCTATAAAATAAAACAATAATTAAACAAACAAAAGATGTATAGTGAGAACTGAGTGAATCCACAGTGTCTAGTCCATGGGAAGCACATTGGACCTCTTAGCTGTTTTCCACATTGCTCTGCCCTGCCCATCTGTAGATCACTGTTTTCTGGGTTCTTGACATCCTGCACAATGAACTGACCTTGGCAGCCTTCCTGATTTTTAACTTTTGGACTTGGACTGAATTTTATCATGTTCTTTCCCTGTTGTACAGCATGATAATAGAAGATCATGGGTTTCTTAGCCTTGGTGTGTGGGTCTGCTACCATAATACATATCGTATTAGGTATCTTTTTATCTTATTGTTTCTTCCCTCTGGATCACCCCATCTATACAGAGGAAGAGGACATATTTTTCTGGATTAGTTTGCTGATGGCCAAGGGATTCATGAGCTTGGCTTTCCCACATGAACTTTGTAGATAGCAACTCTTTGATTTCCCCACATTTTATTCATCATTTTCCCTAAGGCCACTCATAGTTTTATGTAAGCCAGCAGGGGAGACCATTTGGGCATTGTAATATGATGTGCTTATCTACAATATTCATTCCCGAGAACTTCACAATTGAGTTGCAAAAACATCACCCAAAATCTCATAATAACTTAAATATATTTATGAGTTTGTGCTAGGATGTATCCACAGCCACTTCTGACTACAAATGGCCATGTGTTGGACATACCTACTAGAAATTATGACTTTGTACACTTCCTGAATCCAAATATGCTGCCCCCACATTTTCTGTACTCCAGCATATAGAGCTATGACGTATCTTCTGCTAAAGTCCTCTGAAAGGATTTTTCAGGAATTAATGGTTATAAACCACAAAAGGTGGGTCTAAGTTGATAAGCTACTATAGTTTGTGGGTGAAGACTTCTTTCAGCCCCCAGTGTTTAATACTAGCTGCTTTTTTCTTGCTGACAAGTCTTCACAATGGGTCACTAGAATGTGAAAGCACTTGGATGAATTGGTTCATAGAACCACCAAGGTTCCATCCTGGGATTCTGGAGACAGCTGTGGTATGCTAAGTGATGATTTCAAGTTAGACTTCCTTAGACTTCAGAGCTACTCCCCAAACAAGCACAGCATGGGCTATTCCCAGCAATTACATCTTTCCTACATCACCCATGCACCTCGTCTAGTGCATGCTGTTTTTCTGGGGTCAGGAAGACATCCAGCATTTGAAGATGATCTATATATTAGTTAATGTTCTGTTGCTGTAATAAAATACCATGACAAAGAGCAACTTAAGGAAGAGAGTGTTTATTTTAGCTTATGATTCTAGAGGGATGGAGTTAATAATGGTGAGAAAGGCATTAAGACAGGAGAAGAAAGCAGAGAGAACAGGGAGTGGGTGAAGCTAAACCCTTGAATCCTACCCCGAGCTAGGCACTTCCTCCAGCAAAGTTCCACCTCCATAACCTCAAACAGCATACCACCATGCCACCAGGAACCAAGTGTTCAGATTCCTGCACCTGTAGGGGACATTTCTCATTCAAACCACCATTGTCCATGAATTACTTTTCCTGCTATGGCCAAATGCTTGACAGGTTGCGCCTTAAGGCAGCAAGGGTTTATTGTGGCTCACAGTTAGAGAAGGTGCAGTCGCTTACTGTGGGAATGCTGGGAGAAGGGCAGCTCCACGGTGGCAGGAGGTGCAGAGCCTTGTTCACACCTCTGCTTTAGAGGCTGATTGAACAGAAGTATCGTCCCCAGTGACCCACTTCTTCTAGCCAATTCCCATCTCTCAAAAGCTCTACACCCTCCCAGGTCCATCAGCTGGGGGATCAACTGTTCACACAGGTGAGACTGTGGGGGACAAGCTCAAACCACAACAGATACAACACAATAGAGCAGAAACAATACAGCACAACGAAACAGTGCAACAAAACTTTTTTCACAGACCTAAAAGCAGCCAAAGTCTTATTAGGTTCGCAAAATACTCCAGGCAGAAAGGATACTTAATGCAACTGGTATTACAACCACCGTAAGGCGACAGAAAAAGCGTGAATAAAGATGTAAAGGACTCTAATGTGTAACTAGAAAATTCGGTGGTTTTCTAATCCCCAGGGGAGAATATTTGTCAAATGTTTCCAGCTGGGCTAGGAAGCTTCACTTTTATTTTATTTCTTTTTGTCTAATTACAGGAGTCCCATGAGATTAACATCGCCATCTCCACCTTACAGACAAGGAAAATGACGCACAGGAGATTTAAATAATTTCTCAGTGACATTTAGCTAACGCATGGCTAAGCACAACTTGGACCCACCGTTGTCTATCTGACTCCAAAATCTGATTTCTTTCCCATCATCCTAGCTGCTTCTCTGTAATTTATACGTTAGTCAGTCCTAGGGGCTTTAGCTTTTGCCAATGAAGACCTAGTAGCAGAATCTATAGGTAAGAGAATTATGGATCTTCTGTATACAGAGAATGTTTTGAAGTGAATTAATGTCTAGGGAAGATTTAGAAACAATGATTTGCAGCCAATTTGCAAAGCTAAGAATGTCTGTTGGCCTTACAGGAGTTGTCTGTCTTGTTGTCAAATCCAAGTTGGTTTTTTTTTTTAGAAGTATTCTTCTTAGAAAAGCCTTTCATTTCCAGAATGCAAGCTGAAAGAAAAATAAATAAGTTACCGAGAATGTATTTTTACCCAACATTTAGACATGGCTAAACAGCTGTACACGCTCATTTGGGTGTCTGACAGAATGCTGGGGTACACTCGGGTGCCAGAGAGGTTGTCTCACTAGGAAAAGGTGAAATCACTCATCTTTATTTTTTCTGGCTGGTAACCTGGGCTGCATAGAAACGAGGAAGGGGTCCACTGCTCACCCAGGCGCGTCACAGTCATGAGGTCATTTTGAAAGGGCTGCATGTCCTACAAAGTGCAGTGAGGTAGATCTGATGCTGCCTTTGCTGGCCTGCAGATACATGGCCAGTTGATGCATATCCTGCAGTGTGTCTCTGGAGGGGAAATCTGAAAAACATGCACTAGCCAGATACAGCATTCTGCTGCTAGTATTTATTCTTGTTCATTAGATACCATGAGCCTGAAGAGAGAGGGAATTCCCACGCCATCTTCTCCTAAAAAATACAACATGTGGTTCTTAGTGAGGTGAGACAGTAATATCAGTGGCGAGTAATTTTAATTTTCTAGTCTCTGTATCTAAGGTTTACTGTGTTGAATTATGTAAGCAGAGCAGAGGGATCCAAACTGAACGTGGCTTTGTGTGTAGCTATCAAACCCTAGGGAGGATGTGATGGATTGTCAACTTGAGATGCTTTAAAATCTGCTGGAAGATTGGTGAAGTCTACACTGGGATATCTGTGAGGGAATTCCAGGGAGGATTAGCTGAGGAGGGCAGACCCACCGTGAATGGGAGGCACTTAGCCCTAGGCTGGAGACTGGGCAGAATAAAAGGGAAAATGATGCAAACAGCTCAATGCCAGCCATTTTCTTTGCTTCTTGACTGCAGTGATGTGAACAGCTCAGCTCCATCACACCTCCCCAGTGATGGCTGACACTACAAGCGCAGTAGTTCCTCCCTGTAAGTAGTTCACAGGAATTTTGGCTGTTTCCATGAACAAGTGATTAATACAAATGGGAAGTGGCTCGGTCCATTCCTTTTCTGGTCTCACTCCCATGTCTGGAACTTTGAGATTTACTGGGGTTTGCTTATAAAATAGCATTATGTGGTTCTAGAATGGCCTGCAGCCACCATCACCATATGACACAAAGAAACCTATTTGTACCAGCTTTAAGGAAACAACTATGGCCCTGGAGAGATGGCTCAGTGGACAAGACTGCTCCCTACACAAGCATGAAGTCCTGAGTTTGAATTTCTAACACTTATATAAAAAAGCTGGACATGGTCAAATAAAAGCTTGAGTGGTATGGGTGGTGGAGACAGGACAGGCCTGGTGCACTGCCAGCCTAGTTTCAGGCTCAGGGAGGGACACTGTCTCAAGAGACTAAGACAGAAAGTGCTAGAGCTGGATACCCAGCATCCTCTGCTGGTGCCTTTGTGAGCACACACACACACACATGTATGTGCACATACAACACACACACACACACACACACACACACACACCTTTAACTGTTGTTAAATAGTAAAGACACTTGTCAGCCATTAAACAGTTGGTAGCTTCTTTCCAGTTAGCCATAGTGAGAAATATTCTTGTTTTTTGTTTGTTTGTTTGTTTTTTTAACATGGGAATTTGAAAATGATACAAATTAAAGTTTTTAAATCTCCTCTGGAGAGATGGCTAACTGGCACATCCCACTGCAGAATCATCATTCACTGTCCATACCATGGCTTTAAGATGGCTCAGTGGCAAAAGAACTCGGCTCCGTGCCTCACAACCTGAGTGCAGTCTCTGGGACCTGCATGGTGGGGACTCAGAACAGACTTCTCCAAGTTGTCTTTTGACTTACAGGTGTGCAACATGGCATATTTGTACCCTCACAAGCATAGATAGGTGGACAGACACATAAACATTTTTTAAAAATGTAATAAAAAAGGATGTGATCTCCCCAGTAAGAATCAAGTAAGTGAGACATTTGGCTTTGGGACAACTAAATAATAATATAACCTTGGGAAAAATATTTAACCCCTCTGAATCTCACAATGGGTCTTGAGGAATTCCCACAGAACAACTAACTCTTAAATAATGGCTGCCATGTTGAGAGGAAATCAGAGATCATACTCAAAGACATCAAGGACAGAGCAACAGTTGATTAGTAATGTCTGTCATGAACTTGGGGAAGGCTGTTTTGGTACTACAAGAAAGGGGAACAGCATGGACTGTAACAGCCAGCACCAAGCAAGTCTTTATAACATGGCAGATGCTCTTTGCAGTGATCTCTTCTATAATAATAACTTGGCTCATTTCACTAGCCTGGTTAGGCAATGTTTCTCAGTTGGGGTGATGTTCCAAACCAAAGCTACTTGGTGAAGTCTGGAGACTCTTTTGGTTGTCAAGACTGAGGTACATGTGGATAGGTAGTGTTGGCACTGCCGATCTGGTGAAACATCCTACAGTGCAAAGGACAGATCTCTCCATGCACAATCACCAAATTATCCAGCTGAATGTGTTGACAGTGCCGAGGTTGAAAAGCCTTCAAGAACAATTACTATCAGCCTGTGATATTGGTGGCTGTGAGGAACAGAGAAGCCCGGGCAATTTTCTTAGGTCATTAGGAAGCAGTCGACTGGGATTGGAGTCGGACTTAAAGCTCACCCTTCCCTTCTTCATATTTAGCAAGAAGGTGGCAAGGAGCAGGGTGGGGGTTGGGGTAGCAGGAGCTTGGAGCAGCTGTGCAGTTGCAGTCACAGGGTGGGGGTGGGGGTGGGGCTGGGGCTGGGGTAGGGGGTGGGGTTTGCTCTCTTTTTTCCTTTTGCAAGTGCTGTAAATGCCCCCTTCCCCAGGCTGCCTCCTCCAGATCCCTGCTGTGAAAGTTCAGCTCTCTCACATTTCCTCTGCTCCCAGAGTCTTCCTTCCAGCTGCTCCCTGACTGCTGCGGTTGCCCAGTGATGGCAGGTGATGGCTCCTGAGTGTGATTTGCTCTGACACAGCACTGCTGCCAGTGTTGCCTGGGAAAGTGAAGCTGGGAGGTGCCACGGCTTCTCGAGTACAAAATACCAGCTTTGCACCTCTCCCCAGGGAGAGCGTCGCTGGGGATGGCTCTGGAGAGTCTGTAAAATAAGCAGTGCCCAAGAGGAGCTCTTTGTGGCATTAGTTGTCAAGTACAGAGTGGGTGACTCACCTGGAGCCTTGGGGAGCAGAGAGCAATAGTTTTAACTGGTGTGTGTGTGTGTGTGTGTGTGTGGTGGGGCTGCATCTGAGCTGTTAGTCTTGGGTCTGTCTCATGCTTCTAAGTGATCGAGGCTACTGTTTTGAATATGAACAGAGGAAGAAGAATGGTGAAAATTCAGATTGAGAGATACACCTCTCTGAACTACACTCTTGCGAACATACTACAGAAGTGGTGAGCATTGCAACTTGTTACATATAGGCACGGACATAGATACTGCTAAGATCTAAGAGGGCAAAGTACATTCTTATTTATGAATCCAACTATTATGTTGACACAGATTCAGGGATGAAAGCCAGGTTCATCAGAGAAGAATGCCTGCTTGATTAGTCATGGCTGTTATGGATACGGGCATGTGCAAGACAAGTATGTACATCTGGTGTTCATGGTCAGACTTGGTAGCTTTGGAAGTACATCTTAGAAACTCCATCGCTGCTCTTGTTGAGTATTTAAGCCACTGTAAAGCCAAGAGAGGAATATGGAGGTCAGAAGTCACTAAAGAAGAAAAGTTCATTTTCTTTAAATTGTGATGCCTAATGGCCCAATGGTCTGTGCTAGAGTTTCGGTTCATTTGCTGAGACAGTAGGGATTGGGACCAAGTGATTAGTGAGAATTCTCTCCCTCACTTGACATGTTTCTGGTAGACCAGGTAGCCTCTGGTGAGGAAGGAATTAGTGAGGCCTGGAAGAGAGAGTCCGCTGAGAGGCCGATCCAGACCCAACTGAGCACGGGAAGAGGGTTGGAATGAGCTGGGAAATTAAAGCCCCCTCTGGTTGGTGGTCATGGCATTGATGTCACCTGCATCCTCAGGCGTTGGTCATTAGGAATGAGCTTCTCATGCCTCCTCTGGGGAACCACAGGCTGCAGACTCAGGCCTAGCCAACCAGAGCATCACATGTCTGCTCACAGTGATAGGTTAACGAGGTGGTCACGTGATCAAAGTGAAGTGGAAAATTAAATGCTGGAATTTTTTCTGAAATTCTTGAGAAAACAGTTTTTTCCATTAGCCACGTTGAACCCGCATGGCAGCAGCTCAGAGTTGCTGAGGCCATGTTTGCCAACCTAGGGAAGATCTGACAATGAGGCCACAGTGAAGTAAAGTGGGAATGAAGGGCGGCAGGAAGTGGTTCTCAGGAGCACCATTCAACAGCAGCCATGTCTGCAAACAATGACATGGGGATTTGTGTGCACGTTTCCCTCACCCAATTTATGATGAGTTGTTTTTCACTGAAGGTGAAGCAATAAAAACCAACGGGAAAATGAAAGAAAAAGAAGATGGAATCATTCTACTATGTTAACCATGAGAATAACTCCACTCACTAGAGTTTCCATGGCTACCATGACTCACATTAAATGGCTTAGACCAGGAGTTGGCCCTGATGCTAACTGCGGTGGAGACTGTTTACCCACCACAGAAATCAAGAGTTAAAAGTTACTGTAGACGTCCTGGGGAGGTGCTAATGCCCACGTGGTGACCCCTGTACTCATGTACCTATACCTAGCACTGAAAGATATAGTTTACACATCTATGAATGTCTCAAAACATTAAAAATTAATGTGTAGTTGACGTGGTGGTTCACATTTGTAGTGACTATAGTTGAGAGACTGAGGTAGGAGGATTGCTACAAGTTTGAGTCCAGCCTGGGCTACCTAGTAAGACTGGATCTCCAAACTAAAACAACATATACACAGATTCAGACAGACAGACAGGTGCAAGCTCATGTGTATACACACACACACACACATACACACACACACACACACACACACAATGTCTCATGCCCAAGGGACAACTAAATACATTACCAAGCTTGGACTGATACCCAGCTTTGCCTGATTCTGATAGCTGTAGTTTTGATTGCACACTAACTGCTTGGTCTCTCAGTAAACACACTAAAGTAAAAGGAGGAGAAAAGAGAGCAGAGGTTATTATGAGTCAGGTCCAGTAGAGTGTACTCTATCCTTCCTGCAAAATAAGACCCAGGGTGCAGCATCTTCGAGAAGAAAGGAAAAGAAAATCTGTAGGCAGGAAGTACAAAAGCTGATGCATGGGGCTCTTTATGTAACTTATATTAAAGTAATTGATCAAATGCATATTATCAGCTACTGGAATACATGGTGAAAATGGCTGTCTATAGTCCACCATTTAATCTTAGGCCCCTAAGGAGAACTCTGAGGAAATCCAGGAAAGATATCATTGCATTTTTGTTATACAAGCCGTTCCTGGAGAAACTGAGGGGAGGGCAAGCAGGTAATCACATTTCAAACATGTCTTGATGTTGTTAGAAACAGTTCACAGTGTGCCAGAGCAGTTGATAGTCTCCCAGGCTCCAGGCTAGAGTCACACACCGCTCTCCACTCAGGCAAAAGCCTGTCTCAGAACCTGTCTTTAGATAGTTCCTGATGGTGAGCATGCCACTCATTACTGAGCCCTATGTCCTGGCCTTGAAGACAAGCTGGCTTTTCTTCTGAGAGCCTCACGAAGCATAAAGCACTTAAACAGTGCGAGAGGTCGTGTTCTCCGCTTTAGAATGATCCACTTTTTAAAATGTCTAGCAGTTAGGAAACGGCTGGTTAAATGAATGTCTTCCTCATTTCTATCCCTGCATCTCTGCAGTTTAAACAGGCATGGCTGCTGCTGCTGCTGAAGAGATGGCTGGGAGTGTGGATGACAATGGTGATGAGAGAGGCTATAGTGAAAATGTACCCAAATCCCGGGCGGCCATTTCCCTTACTTTCTTCAGTGAACTGGCTTTATTCCTCCGAGTTCCAGCCTCCTGATTTCTACTCTCCTGTCAGGCGTATTTCTTAGTTCTTGGTGCCACTGCTAAGCTGATGCACCACTATTGTGTAATTTTTAAAAACCTGCTCTGTTATTCTTTGAATGATGTCCAACTCTCTTTTCATTTTTTTTTGGGAAAAACTTCCAAAAGTTCCATCCTGTATATGAGGTACTATTACATAAAGATATTTTTCTATAAGTATATAAAAATCCACCTTGATGACCTCCTCCCAATAAACCAATCCCCTCCACCTCCTCGTCCCTGTTTGCTCTCTTTGTCCCCACAGACAGCTTCATGTCTACTTTCGTGTCATATGTACACACATGATTTTATGAATCTATATCAAATCTAGGAAGCCCAAAGGACAACAAACACATAGTAGTAGTTTTTCTGACTTAATTTTCTTAATGTAAATACCACCAGTTTATCCATATTCCTGCAAATGACATAGCTTTGTCCTTTATGGCTGAATAAAAGTCTACTGTGTCTGTACACCAGAGTGTCTTTATCCATTCCTTTGTAGCTGGACACCTAAGTTGGATCCATAGTATAAGCCTTGAGAATCATGCTGTGATAAACATTGATGTTCAAATATCTCCATGATACGTTGACTTGTAGACTTTTGGTAAATGCCCAGGATTGTTGTAACTGGCACAGTCAGATGATTAATTTACTTCTTTGTTTAATCTTTTTCTTGAGAAACCTCATATCTATTTTTACAGTGACAGAACTGTGTTCACATACCCACCAGTCATGCCTAAGCATCCCCCTTTTGTGAGAGTGACCACACATTTCATTTGCTTACTTACATTCCAGGGGCTTATCCAAGAGACTGGCCCCTGGAAATCCTCCATAGATGCTTACCAGTTTCTCTGTGGAATAGGCCTACACAATCATGCAAATCCTATGCTTGGGGAAACTGAGGCATGCACAGAGTATAACAACGGACCCCTACTTGCATCCAGTCCTGTTCCACGGAAGCTTTATCCCAGACCATTATGTTATAATAATGTCTTCTATCTAGTAAGTTTACTTTTTGGTTGTCAGGGAATCTGGTGGCTGACTAGTACTGGATTTCATCCAATAGGCCTACAAGGTTAATGCTCCTTTTTCAGAATTGAATGGTCATCAGTTTGTATAGTTCACCATTTTGGATGAAGTGAGCTTTGTTGGGAACATGGCAGTTGTGTTTTCCTAGTATTCCTAGGTGAGTCCATTCATCCAGGGTAAGCTGACCTCCCTAGTCCCCTCATCCTACTTGTCTCCAAGGCTGTACCTCTGTCTTTGCTTCAACTGCATCTTTCTCCTGATGGCCTCGCAGGAGGATGTGTTTACCTTCTATGAATACCAGTTTTCTCTCATGTCTGTGCTTATAATATTCAGAGCATTTAACACACAGCCCTCTAATCTGCCATTTTATCTTGCCAGGCTTTTTGGTGTCATTCAAATAAATTGTGATCTACTTGAGGCCAATGGAGTCTAAACAAATGTTTGACACAAAGTGACTATATACTTGATAGGTGAAAAATGAATTGGTAGGGCTAGGGATGAGGCTCAGGTAGTAGAGTGACTGTCTAAAATGCATGAAGCTGTGGTCGCATCCCCAGTACTGCATAAACTACATATAGTGGTGCATATCTGTAATCAAAACACTCATGAGGTAGAGACAGGAGGATCAGAAATTCAAGGTCATTGCCAGTTATATGCCAAAGCTTGAGGCCAGCCTCAGCTGCATGAGATTCTGTCTCAAAACCCAATTCTTTACTACTACTACTACTACTAAAAAAATTAAAATGAAAACTAAAATTAAAACTACCAACTTAGTTGGTAGTTTAATGGATTTATGAAATAGAGGGATAGTTTTTTTTTTTTTTTGGTTTTTTGAGACAGGGTTTCTCTGTATAGCTCTGACTGTCCTGGTAGAGGGATAGTTTTATGTATTATTTCTGATGTGCAAAACCCCTTTCAGAAGCCAGGGAATATTCCTAGGGCTATTGGGTTTCATTTGAATGGCTCCATCTATTCATTCATTCAAGCATGAGCATCAGCGTTAAAACCGTCCTCTGCTTTTGGAAAGACTATTTGAGATGATGATATTTCAAAAATATCAATCTTGGGGACATAATCAAGTCCAGTTGTTCTTATGCTGGCTACCACTGGAATCATCTTAAAACAAGAACTCCTCACCTAACCGATTGGTATAGCACTCACTATGAGCCTGCTGTGTGCCACGGATAGAGGAATTCACTAAGTATGCCACAGACTGACAAAGAGAGTTCTCATTGCACAATCCCAGGGGTGCATGTTTTGATCTCTGACCATCCTCTCTCCTCCTGCAGTTACTATATATCATCCTATATACACATCCTGGATGCTACAATTAACTTCCCTTGCAAAGCTTTAAAACAAAACACTACTATGAAACACCATATTTTCTGAATTTTTCTAATTGGTCCTCTCTCATCTCCATATGGTAAACAGCATGAAAGACAATTTTTTAAAAAATTGACTTTTTCAATTGCAGTCTGGCATGAATGTTTTGATGCTATTGTTTGGATATAAAAATAAAAGTTGAGTATAGAAATATATTATTGATTCTTGTCTGTTCTTCAGGCTCATACACTATTGATTAAAGCCCTAACCTTTGCTTCTTCATCCCAAGAGAGCAAATTTGTAGAGCTTCCAAGAACCAAAACTCTGGCATGAAGATTTTGATAGCTGGTGAGCCTGGCTGGTGCGATGCATATTCTTATTGGTGATTTGAGTGGTCTTGACTGGAAGACATCAGATTGAGTGCAGCAACGCTTTGGATGCTCACAAAACCTTACCAGTCCACGGATGCTGCATGTATTTCTGCATTGCAGGACTGGGGTGGTCGTGGGACCTGTAAGTGAATTCATTGTGAGGACCAGCAACTGCACTCTGACTAGCAGAGGCACAGTGCCTTGGATATGTGAAAGAGAATGGCTAGAGCTATTGATCCCAGAGGTGATCCTTATTTCTCCTTGCAGCTATATGGTCATCTTATTTTCCACTAGAAACGCAGTTTCCCTGAGCAGCCATGCTTTTCCTAAGGCTTTCAGATTCAAATAACTCCTTCTTTTTTTTTTTTTTTTTTGCAATTGCACCTGTTTTGCAGGTTCCCAGTACCTCACATTTACTTGTGAGTTGGAGATTCTGAGCCACAACTTTCCTCCATGGGAAATGATGTTGGAGAACAACATTGCAATATTAAGTCTCCTCTGTCTACCTGTGAGCTCTGGTGTGCTGACAGAAACACTTAGCATCTATGAACTTCAAGCTTCCTCTTTCTCTTGGACCAATTTTCATGGTCTGATGAATTTGGAAGTAGTAGATAGTGATGGAAGCAAGATGAATACCTATCCACTCTCAACAGTGAATCTGGATAAGAGAAAAGAGGCTTAACTTGGCTAGGTTTTTAAAAAATCAACTTGATACAAGTTAGAGTCATCTGGGAAAAGATGTCTCAACTATTGCTATCAGATTACCTGTAGGCAAGTCTGTGAAGCATTTTCTTGAATAAAGATTGGTGTGGGAGAGCTCAGCCTACTGTGGGTAGTGCCGATACTGAGCTTGGCATCCTCGGTGGTATAAGAAAGCAAGATGAGCTAGCCACAAAGAGCAAGCCATTAGCAGTGTTTCTCCACAGTCTCTGTTTCAGTTCCTGCCTCCAGGTTTCTGCCTTGAGTTCTTGTCCACCTTTTTTCAGTGATGGTGTGTGAACTTCCTTCCCTAAGTAGCTTTTGGTCAGGGTGTTTTATGCAGTAATAGAAACCATAACTAAGATAGACAGACAGGCCTCCAACTAAGGAGTCAACACATAGTGGACCAGATAGAGATAACAAAGAATGAGCTTGCATATCAAGGCTGGGCAAGGACTTGGTTGATGCTGTTGATAGGTAAGGGCACCATATAAAGCAACACACCCATCACAAAGAAGCATGCACAGAGAGTCATTCTAGAGATGTAATCAAGCCTAGTAAATATAACTCAGGCTGAGAAGGACATTGAGTACAGCCACTGCAGTAGCACATTAGAATGGTTGTACATGGGGAATATGCCATGCACTGGTCTATACTTATTTTGACTTTCTGCTCCTACTCAATTCTTAGTAAAGTTGGGATGAAGTGAACTTGTCATGAGTGGGTGATATGGGTGAACTTGTATATGTACAATGTGTTTGTGTGTGTGCATGCAAGTGTGCACAGGTACACTTGCCTATGCATGTATACTTAGAGTCCAGAAATCAACATTTGGTGTCTGTGTCTATTGCTCTTCATCTCATTTTGTGGAATAGGATCTCCCACTGAAACTGGAGCTCACCATGTTGGCTAGCTTGGCTGGCCAGTGAACCCCTTGGCATACCTGTCTCTATCTCCTCTTCTCTGGAATTATAGATATGACACACAAGATTCTATGCCTTGTTTCTCTGTAGATTTGGGAGAATCTGAACTCAGAGCCTCATACTTAAGCAGTAAGCTCTTTCCCCACAGAGCCAAATCCCTCATCTCGTGTATAGTTTTAGGGGGTAAAGCAAGTGCATATCAAGAGATTTAAAGTATGAGCCTATGACCCTACTCACAGGGCCATAGATGGGTGTGTGTGTGGTTTTATATAGACGAATAGCTATCACAGGATTAACTGCAGTAGCAAAAAGTTGAGCTTATGTAATGTCTGGCCATAAGGCAATGGAAATAGTATTCATTATTATAGGACAGTTCTTATACTAAATGGTATAATTTATAAAAATATAAAGTGGCATGAGGAAACACTCATAAGCTGTGCTATTTCTGGGGGGAAGGGCTTACTGTTGTTTAGCTAATTGACTGTTTCAAAGTGCCTTCTTTTTTTTTTTTTTTAAGATTTACTTGTTTATTTTATACTGTATACGAGTACACAGTAGTTGTCTTGTCTTCAGACGCACTAGAAGAAGGCTTCAGATGACATTGCAGATGGTTGTGAGCCACCATGTGGTTGCTGGGAATTGAACTCAGGACCTCTGGAAGAGCAGTCAGTGCTCTTAACCGCTAAGCCATCTCTCCAGCCCATCAAAGTGCCTTCTTAATATCTTCATTTATAGCACAAATTCATGCTGCTCTTAACTGTTGTAAGAGAAGTTTCTCATGGCTCGCAGTTAATGAAGAGACTCAAACTGTTTGGAGTGCCAAGTACAGATAACTTTGCTTGCTCAGCTGTGCATACATCATCTCTATCAACCTCCCTTATCCAAGGACCAGAAAACACCATAGAAGAGAGGGCAGAATGAATGTAATAGCTGGAGGGTGGGGAGAAGAGCTGAGAAATGCTCTCTACTGGACATGACAAATCAGTTGAACACACAGACTTGCAACAGCTGTAGTTACCTTCACAAGACCTGTGCAAGATCAAGCTAATCAGAATTCCAGCGTGGATCAGGGAAGAACCCTAAAAGCTCAAGACTCTATCCATAGCAGAAGTGCAATTGTGGGGCAAGTGAAACCATGTCACCAGAGAAGAACTGGGAAGGTTGAGTGAATTCAGAAAACCCAGTAAATTTGCATATCTGAGAATCTTAGTCATTTCATCCACTCCCGAGTCAGTTCCTGTACATGACTATGACACCCCACATGAGGATCATGACCGCTAGTCACGTAGCACAGAGCATGTGCTTCTCCACGTTAATGAGGTACTTAGATGGGTCAGCTGCTAGTGTTTAGCCAATAAGCTTCCTGTCATGGTCATTCCTCTCTGCAAAAGGTTTGGTCCACCCAGAGGAAGTTGTATGCATCATTTTCACCATGGATAGACAGTTTAAACAAAGATTGCCTTTCTCATCAAGAATGAGTATGGAGGGAAGCCTTCATCATACAGGGCCATACCATCTAAGTCTCCTGCAGAAGGCTGAGGGAGTGGGGAATCACTTTCCTTTAGACACATGGTTACTTGTAGGATGCCCATGGTCCAGTGGGTAACCCACATCCATGCAAAGCAGACAACATTGCTTGGACTCAAGTTTCTGATTATACACACACACACACACACACACACACACACACACACACATATATATATATAGAGAGAGAGAGTGTGAGAGAGAGAGAGAGAAAGGGAACATAAAGTTGGGAGGAAGGCATGGGGTCCACAATGGGAAGTTGGAAGCAGGTAGTGGTGGATATATATTATCAACATACATTGCATAAATGTATTTTCTCCTTTTCAAAGGAGAAATAAAAATATTATGTCAAAATATATATCATGTATTTTTTTTATCTCTAAAACCAAGCAACCACAATGCAAAGTGAGTACACACAAGACAAAGTACTTTTTATATCACAGCATCTAGAATTTAATAGGTGATTTTCAGTGTGGGACATGGGAACTGTTGACTCTGAAAATAAGTCTCACCCAGGGCCAGATTTCAGTGTGTCCGTATAAATGTGTATGTGTGAAAATGGAAGGAAGTCATGAGATACATTTTTGTGTTTGGCAAAATATCTATAATGAATCTTTTACCATAAAACTGCATGTTTTCCAGTGGTGTTGCTTCTCTAATTAGAAAGCTCTCTGTGACAACCCTTTCAAGGCTTATTTATGACTATTCATGAGTCTTAGGAGGATGTGCTCTGTCTAGAATACAGTACTCTCCTTAGGATTAGCTTGCTGCCTAGTTTGGCTGACTCCACAGGTTCTGGGATCAGTGAGAGACCATGTCTCTAAACATAAGACAATAATAATTCTGTTAGACTGTTTTTTTATTGGGGAATTGAAACAACTGATGTGGAGAGTTATCAGTGGGCAGTGCTTGTTGATTCTGTTATTTTGTTACTGTGGTGCTCCACCCCAAATTTTCTTGTCTGATATTATTGATTCCTTTTGTTTTCTTCTTCTAATAGAAGTTTTTCTTTCTAGTGCCTTTTGTAGGGATGGATTTGAAGATGAATATGGCTTGAATTTATTTTTGTCAAATAATGCCTTTCATTCTTCATTCACAGTAAAGAAAGTTTTACTGGGTATAGTAGCCTGGGTTGGCATCCATGGTCTCTAGCGTTTGTAGAACAAATGTCTAGAAACGTCTTGCTTTTAGAATCTTCTCTGAAAAGTCAAGTTAGTCTAGTAAGTCTAGTAAGTCTAGTTAGTCTAGTTAGTCGAGTTAGTCTAGTAAGTCTGCATTTATAAGTTACTTTGTCTTTTCCCCTTGCAGCTTTTATTATTGACTTTTTTGTTCTGTACATTTCATATTTTTATTATTATGTGCCAAGGGGAATTGTTTCTGATCCAATCTATTTGCTGTTCTGTAAGCTTCTTTTACCTTGATAGGCATTTCCTTCTTTAGGTTGGGAAAATTTTCCTCTATGATTTTGTTGAAAATACTTTCTGTGTCTTTGACCTGAATTTCTTCTTCTATTTCTTTTATTCTTAGATTTGGTCTTTTCATGGTGTCCAAGATTTCCTGGACATTTTGTAATCGTGTTTTTTTTTTTCTTCTTGGACTGATAGATAGAGATATCCATTTCCTCTATCTTGTCTTTATCGCCTAAGAGTTCCTTCTCTATGTCTTCTCTCTTGATTCTCTTGGTGAGGCTTCTCTGCAGTTTCTGTATGAGTTCGTACATTCTTTTATTCCAGTTTTCTCTCAATTTAAGTTGTCTTTATTGATTCTGTTTCCACTTTCATGTTTTCAATTGTTTCATTCATCTCATTCTACTGTGTGTTTTCATAGATTTCATAAATAGATTTATTCATATTCTCTTTAAGGACCTCTATCATACTCATGAAGACTATTTTGAAACTCTTGTCTCGTGCTTTATCTATGTTGAAATACTCAGGGTCTACTATAGTGAGATTGCTGGGCTCTAGTAGAAACACATTATCTTGGCTGTTATTTATGGCTGCGTATAATTTTAAAATATCCATGCTATCACCTTCCCAGGGTCACACTCAGCTCTGAGAATACACTGCTGCTGGTCTCACTCCCTGCATAGCTCCACCAATGGCCAGCTGGTTCCCTGACTGGGAACAGTCATCACTCTCAACCCCCCTCAGCTAGCTCCAAAAACCGCCCTGGATGCCCCCTTTTCCTTCTGCCTACTTTATCACTATGGATGGAAAACACCCATCAGTTTTAATGTTTTGAAACTAGCCAGATAACACAATTGTTGGGCATAGGATTTATTGCCCTAAACTCATCAGCTATCCTATACAGAAGTCTTCCAGTGGCAGAGGCCTCCACTGGTTCTTGTTGCCCCCAGGTCTTACATGGCATTCATGCTTCTCCATCAAAGCCTGTCCAAAAGCCCCTCTCTATCTGCACCTCCTCCTCTTTCTCCAGGGACCTGGAAATCCCACCCTTTTCCCCTTGCCCAGCAATTGGCTTCCACCATCATTACTGACACAATCAAGAACCAATTAGGGAAACAACACGTCCCCCTATAATTTATTGTGTTTTTATGCTGGTATCTAGGCATCTGGGTCTGGGATGGTTATAATTCTAGATGCTGATGTCTGATCTTGCCTTTGTTGAGTGGGTACTCCTTGGTTTTCATTGCCCAGTCTTGTTCTTCGGAGAATGCGGTGGCTATGGGCTGTTTGATAGTGAATATTTCAGAGATCTTGCCAGGTGTGTCTCTGTAGGTCCTGGGTAGAATGTATTTCTAGGTATTGGAAGCTGACACTTAGAAGTGGAGATGGGCTAGAACTGCAGGTAGAGATGAGGCAGTCTATAGGAGGGAGGAAAGCAGGCTGTGCCAGCCGGGACTGCATAGTCCCCTGAGAGTGGGGCCAGAGGTGAAGCAGATGTTCTACTATGAGCTGGGGTGAGGCTAAGGGATTTGATTTGGAGGAGAGAAGAGTGAAGATCACCTAAGTGCCTTCCTGGCTAGAATTAGCATTTGTTGACTAGATGTAGCCATTTTGACTGGGGTGCCACAGTAGCTCTAATTATTTACACTTCCCTGTTGACTAAGGGAATTCAATACTCTAAAAAATATTATTGTTCATTTGCTTTTCATTTTTAGAGAACTGTAAGTTCCATTCATTAGCACATGTTTTGCTTTTATTGGATATTTGACTCGCATCTTAAATTTGGAGGTCCACCTTTTTAGTTGACTTACAGGTTACTTACATTTCCCCAGTCTAATTTAAGAAAGGCTACATCATTTAGCCTCTCTAAATTCCAGCTGCCCCCAACCCTTCTCTTTGGGGAAACCATGCTTAATAAACCCTCCTCACATTTATCTTGCAGTAACTCCAAATCCTCTCAACCTTTCCTCATTTCTCTTACTTCTTTTTGTTTTGCTGTCTGTTGTTGCATAGCTGTGTGCTTTGTAAGCATCTTGGGAGCTAAAAATTTGTCTTTTTCATTTTGTCTGAATCCCTCAACACCTACTACTTTGATAGGCAAAAATTGATTTCCTGTATGGGAATAAAACTGTAGGGCAATTGGAGAAAACAGTGGCTAGGGTAAATCTCAGCCCATCTTGATAACCCCTCATAAGTCCTCTCTTCCTTCCTGAGCTCATGTTCTGAAAGTGGTCCCTGGTTGGTGCTTCTGTAGGCTGGTTGATTCAGCATGTGCAGGTGCATTCTAACATGGCGAAGAGAAGAAGCCTTTAAAAGCGAGTCAGACCTCCATAGCAAACTAACTGGTGACACCAGCACATTATGGAACTTCACTGAGCCCCAGCATTTATTTTTTTTTTTTAAAGATAAAAACATGACTACTCAGAAGAAATGGATGGGGCATGATACTTCAACATGTGATTCTAGGTCAAGATCCAGTTGAGATCAGTTTCCAGCCATACACGGTCTGAGCTATCACAGAATGACGATCAACTTTTCTGTGCCTTAAAGTTATGAGGCTGGGTGATGAAAAATGTAAATGTAGCTGAGGATGACCTTGAACTCCAGATTCTTCTTTTTCTACTGCTCACGTGCTGGGATTTCAGGCATGTGCTATCACATATGATTTATGCAGTGTTAGGAATCAAACTCGGGTCTTTGTGACTGCTAGGCAAGAACATTACCATCGGAGCCACATCACAACCCCAGGTGGATAATCTATTTTTTTCTTTAGATATTTTCTTTATTTACATTTCAAATGTTATCCTCTTTCCTAGTTTCCTCTCTAAAAATCTCCTATTCCCTCCCCCTTCCCCCTGCTCTCCAACCCACCCACTCCTGCTTCCTGGCCCTGGCATTCCCCTATACTGGAGCATAGAATCTTTGCAAGACCAAGGGCCTCTCCTCCCATTGATGGTCCTGTCAGCAAAATCTTGTTGTTCCTCCTATAGGGCTGCAGACCCCTTCAGCTCCTTAGGTACTTTCTCTAGTTCCTTCATTGGGGATCCTGTGCTCCGTCCAATAGATGACTGTGAGCATCTACTTCTGTATTTGCCAGGCACTGGCAGAGCCTCACAGGAGACAGCTATATCAGGGTCCTGTCAGCAAAATCTTGTTGGCATCTGCAATAGGTTTGGTAGTTGTTTATGGGATGGATACCCAGGTAGGGCAGTCTCTGGATGATCCTTCCTTTAGTCTCAACTCCGAACTTTGTCTCTGTAACTCCTTCCATAGGTATTTTGTTCCCCTTTCTAAGAAGGATTGAAGTATCCACACTTTGGTCTTCCTTCTTCTTGAGTTTCATGTGTTTTACAAATCGTATCTTGGGTATTCTGAATTTCTGGGCTAATATCCACTTATCAGTGAGTGCATAACGTATGTGTTCTTTTGTGATTGGGTTACCTCACTAAGGATGATATCCTCTAGATCCATCCATTTGCCTAAGAATTTCATAAATTCATTGTTTTTAATAGCTGAGTAGCACTCCATTGTGTAAATGTACCACATTTTCTGTATCCATTTCTCTGTTGAGGGACATTTGGGTTCTTTCCAGCTTCTGGCTATTATAAATAAGGTTGCTATTAACATAGTGGAGCATGTGTCCTTATTACCAGTTGGAGCATCTTCTGGGTATATGCCCAGGAGAGGTATTGCTGGATCTTCTGGTAGTACTATGTCCAATTTTCTGAGTAATAGCCAATCTGATTTCCAGAGTGGTTGTACCAGTTTGCAGTCCATGTGGATAATCTTACTTTTAATAGACATATAAGTGAATGAATACAATTGAGAAACACATGTGTGTACATATAGTATGTATATGTATGTGTGCATGTTACGCTAACACATATAAAGGCCAAAGGTCAACCTCACAAACCATCTAATTTGTTCCTAAGGTAGTTCCTTCCTGGGATATGGGGTGCACTGATTAGGTAGGCTGGCTAGTTCATAGCAAGCACCAAGGATCTGCCAGACTCTACTTCCCTAGCACTGTGATTACAGGCATGTGCTACTCTGTTTATTTCACATGTTTTTTTGGGGGAGGGCTGGGGGGATATCAAACACAGATCTTCATGAATGTAGAGATAGCTCCTCACCAACTTAGCTATCACCGAAGTTCTGTTTAGTTGTATTCATGGAACACAATATAGTAAGTGATCCTGGGGATCACTTGTGCAACCACAGAAAAGTACATTTACTTTAGTTAGCAAATAATAATTACATACAATTGACTAATAATATATAATATAAATAATACAATATATTATACTCATTAGACAGTGTATACTATACATTGTATATTATTCATAATATGCAGTGTTATATATAATATATAGTATTGATTAATAGTAATAATAGACTGTGTGGTGGTGTGTGCATGTGCAAGGGTATGCACATGTATGTGGAAGTCAGATATCAACTTCAAGGAGCCATCCACCTTGTTTTCTGAGACAGAGTCTTTCACTGTTTATGTATCCATCAGTCATAACTATTACATTACACAATTATGGTGATAACATTTAAGATTTATCTTCTAAAGCAAGTTTGGAATAAGCAATATAGTATTACCAACTATTGCCAACACACTGGGCTACAGCTCCTTAGCATGTAGTTCTCCTGTTTCATTGAAATGCTAAACACTTAGAAGAGAAGAACAGTAGTTATCAGACGTTAGGAGGATGGGTTTGGGGTATAAGGAATATATGATTTATTTTACACTATCATGGTTTAGGAATATTTGTTAGTAGGAGTGATTGACTGATACATTTTCTGTGTTTCTTTTCTCTCATCTAAAAACCTCATGATACTCACTATATGAGGTTTCAATGAGAGTTGGTTTACTGTGTGTACTGTTCTAAACATGTGTTCAATGAAAACGTTATTGTCAACTGAAATCACATGCAGTGTGGAGTAACATGGTAGGCACAGCTACCCTGTGTGTCCCTTTTAGAGTGTGCTCACTGAAGAGCTGAGCAGAAGTTCATGTTCAACTCAAGCCTAATCTTTTTTGGATATCCTTTGGGCTATTAAAGATCACTATATGTTTTCTACTGAAGTATAGATGTACTTGATCTGAAAATGTCCCTCATCTTCTGACAGGATCCTTGAAACAAGTTGGGAAAGAGACTCTGGTGAGATAAACACACACTCAGCTCCACCATATTCTTTCCTTACTAGCTACTGAGTAATCTGTGTGTAGTCACCTTGGACATCTAGGCAATGGGCTCAAGTCAAGTAGAGGACACAAGAAAGTCTCCTGACAAGGGCTGATTTGTGTTGGTAGAACATTTACCATGAATAAGAAAGGTTATTCTGGTGTGTGTATGTGTGTGTGTGTGTGTGTGCATTATTGTTTGTGTGCCTGTGTGTATGTGGAGACTACACACTGACATTTAATTGTCTTCCTCAATCACTCACCACCTTTTTTTGGACATAAGGTCTCTCTCTGAACCTGGATCTCGCTAATTTGGTTTGGTTGCCTAGCCCTGTAAACCACCCCTACCGCAGTGCTGGGATTACAGATGGATGTCACATACCTGCCTTTTTGTATGGATACTGTAGGTCCATTCCCAGGTTCTCACATGTGTTCAGCAAGCATTAAATCCACTGAGACTCAGAAAGAGTCTTTTGAAACAGAAGGCAAATCCAGATGCCTGTCTTAAACCCAAAGAGGGCTGACAGGTTGGAAGCACAGCTCTGTCTGGATAGGTCCAGCTTAGGCAGAGGGAGGAATGGCCATTGGAGAAACCTAGCAGGTGCAAAACGACTTCTCTGCTGGCCCATGAGGGAAGATTTACAATGCCTTCTGTTTATTTGGTGGTTGTAAAAACTCTGTTTCTGTGATTTAGAGTTATTGTTTTCAATTTGCCAAGAGCATCTTTTCTCCAGTGAAGTGTGATGAAGCTCATCCCAACCCCGCATCAAATACACACTGTCCCTAGAGGGCAGCATGAAGAAGGGTCACAGAACCTTGTCCTGCTGCATGAAAGATACTCTCTCATCAAATTCATCCAGTAGCCTGATTCCAGGAGTCTGGAGGTTAACAGGATTGTCTTTGAAGTTGGCTGCTTATGCCCTCACTTTTTTGATGACCTTGAACCAATTATTTAATAGCTCTAATCCTTAATCTCTATCTTTAGAGAATGAGGAAGTAGCAGTCCCAAGCAATTAGGATGCTGTAAGGATTCAGTGCAATAATATCTGAAGAACGTCTTGCATAGTACTTGGCAAACAATTAATGCTCAATAAATGACACCTAATGCTGCTGTTATTACATTAAGCAATTGCTGCATTTCTAATGGTACTCAAACTGTGCATGAGGGCTAGGAAAAAAATCTAAAGGGTCATGGAGATAGCTCAGTAGATAAAGTTCCTATTTTATAAATATGAATTTCTGAGTTCATATCCATAATAGCCACATAGGCCTTGACTTGGTAGTTGGTATCTATAACTCCAGTACTAGGAAAGATGGAGACACTATTCCTGAAGGAGGTCATTAGCCAGAAAAAAATAAACTCCAGGTTCAGGAAGAGACCATATCTCAAGCATAAGGTGAAGAGCCATCAAGGTAGAAGCTGTGTTAGCTCCGACCTCCACATGCAAACATATATACATCCACATGCATGTATATGCACACTGAAAATAAAGTACACAGTGAGAGAGAGAGAGAGAGAGAGAGAGAGAGAGAGAGAGAGAGAGAGAGAGAGAGAGAGAGAGGAGAGAGAGAGAGAAAGAGATTGCTTCAGGCTTCACAGATACAAAGGTCTCCATTGAAATTATTCAACTCTGCTACTGCAGACAAAAGGCAGCCAAGGATGACCAACAATTGTCCAAGTAAACTGTTATTTGCAAAAGCTGTCTGCTTGCTAGATTTATCCCATGGGTGGCCATTTGTTATCCATGTCCTAGAAACCTTCACTGTTAAGAATGTATTTGTTTATATTTGAGGAGAAATACTATGGTATGGAGCCTCAGGGAAGTAGGTTCTGTGTTCCAAAGATGCAGGCCAGTGTTTCTGTAGTTCTTCACATATTTTCCTTATGTGTCTCAGCTTCATCAATCATATGCTCAGTGAATACAAGAGAAGATTGCATTTGTGTCCCAGTCAGTGAGAGCAATGCTCTGTGCATATGATGAGTGAGTATGCCATGCAGCCATTCTTGTTGCAGTGGAAGTTAGGTGGTGTTTCTTGTCTGCTACCCTGCCTTAAATCTGAGAAAGTACCATGCTACCAGCCGCTGCCCAGAGAATATTTGATCTGAAGATGAAAAACACAGACACACAGTTGTTCAATTTCAACTTGCCTTTTTGACACAATTGCTGGGTGATACTTATTTCCTGCCTGGAGGGCAAGCCCTTATCAATACTCTTAGCTCCACACCTCTCCACCTGCCCTCAACTTTAGTTGCTCAGTTACATCTAGTCCCAGCTAAATACCCAACCACTCTTCTGTAGAGGATCTCACATGAGTGATTGGTTTCTCTCTCTCTGAAGCATGGCAAACTCTCCTTCCTCTCTCCTGCATCTGTCTCTCACCTCTGGGACATGGAAGTCCAATTTATTCCTTCTGTCCAGCAATTGGTCCATGGCTTCTTTACTGATAGATCAAGAACCAATTTGGGAACTGGACCTTAGCATCATATCTATTCCTACAAGGTGGTAACTTTTGTCATCTGCACCATCTGTGGGGAGATGGGCAGAGAAAATGGTGTGGAGAATGTGTGAAGTTAGTAACATCACTGTGCTCCCCCATGAGTGATGGGAGCTAATTTCAGAAGATCACAGCATTGTGTTCATTATCAAGGCTGCTTGAACAAGGACTATAGGTGACTGAATAAAGGCTGAGATGTTTGATGCAGAAAGTTCATTACAGACAAATTTGAGTTTTACAGTGTATATCAATTACTGATTAAAATCCCTCTCTCCTCCTGCCTCATTCATGGTTAGTGAACTCTCTCATATGGAAATTGTTGGCATCATGATAGCCCACTTGTGTTTCACTTTCCTGCAACCCCTGGATGTGGGTTTGGCCACATGAGTTAGCCAAGGTGGCAGACCTAGTGAAAGCAGAAATCCTAGGCATATCTGGGAGAGATGTGCACACCTCGTATCTGTTGCCCTTTGTGCCAGGACTCTCTCCATCAACATGGATTGAGTGATGTTTTAAAAATCTTGGCTGGAGATTGAATATTCTAGATCCACTGTTAAATTCCAGGGATTCTAAACCACATGAGATGTACAGCATGATGTTTGAAAGTGGAAGCAAAGTTTGAATAAAGAATGGAAAGAGGATTTTAATTAACCATGGAGAAAGGAAGAAAAACAGACAGAGGGGAGGCTTTGCAGAGGACAGGAACACCTGAGTTGCCTTGTCACAGAAAGTAGAGGATAATGGGACAGATGGAACTGGGGAGAGTGCCGGGTAGTGGGCCCTCTTGGAGAGGGATCAGTACTATTCAGAGTTTAGAGGTAAAGGGGGCTTGATCACGAAGAACTGGTAAATGAAGGTTTCTAGAAAGTCAGTGGTCTGCTATGCAAGTTTTGGGCTTAACCACAGGGCAGCAGAAGCACTGGGGAACACTCATGTCTGCGAATTTACTTGAGTGCACAGTGATTTTAATTATAGCAGCTGCCACTTCTCAGGCACTTGCTGTGGGGCACTAGGCTGTGCCTATGCTTCTCTCCCAGACACTCTAATAGATAGGTATTATTCTTCTTCCTTCACTGATGAGGAATCAAGCTCAGAAGTAAAGGAGCTTGTCCACAGTCACAGAATATCTGCTAGAGTGGCAGGTCCACTCATGATGCTTAATTCTAGGTTCTTCTTTCTTAATCACTGAGGTCCCAGCATCTCTACAAAGAAAGCTAGGGAAGGGTCTGAATTCACCAAGAAGTCTCAACAAATACAGTTGAGTGCACACGCCTGTGTCTGTCATCTTGGATTTCACAAGATTCATTGAGCTTATCAGTGAGGAGTGAATAGAATGGGAGCCATGTCCTTAGGAATCTTGATTGACAGAGAAACAATGCTTAACACCAATGATTTTTATTGGATCATTAAGACAGGTTGCTTGAGGCAGTGACTTCTGAGCATGCTGGAGTAAGGCAGTAGAGAAAGAGCTAAAAAATGGAGTTATCTGGAAAATTGATTGTCACAAGAGCATGAGGAATCAAATTTAATCCCTAGAACCTACATTTTAAAAAGCTGGCACCATGGTGGACACTTGTAATCTCAACCCTGGGGAGGTAGATCCTTTGATCTCATTGGCCAGTCATTCTTGTGAATCAGACAGTTACAGGTAAAAATGAGAGACCCAGTCACACTTCTGCCCCAAGTAAATAAATGGCAAAAATCCAAGGTGGATGGCTCCTGAGTGATGACACCCAAAGTTAGCCTGTGACCTACACACATGGATACATATGTGCATATGATTTTTGTCCTTGTTTGCTTTCTATTCCTGCAATAAAATAATGATCAAAAGCAACTTAGGGGAGAAAAGTGTTTCAGCTTACAGCTTATAGTCCATCAATGAGGGAAACCAGGCAGGAAATAAGTCAGGATGCTGGAGGCAGGAACTGAAGCAGAGATCATTTGAGAACTCTACTTACTGACTTGTGGCCATGCCCACATTCAGCAACTTTTCTATGAACTAGGACCACCAGTCCAGTGGTGACAAATGCACAGTGCACCAAGTCCTCCCACATCAATTGTTAAGACAATGTCTCCCCTTCCTCAAACATGCTCACTGGCTGATCTGGTGAAGGCAGTTCCTCAGTTAAGGTTTGCTCTTCTCGGGTGACTACAGTTTGTGTCAAGCTGACAAAGACTAACCACTGCAGCCCTGTTTACACAAATGTACTTGTACACACACAGCCGTGTAAACACAAAATGAGAAACAGAGCTCCTAGTGACCTGGAGTAATAATGTTTGAGCGTGAGTCTTTTGTGCCTTCTCTCCTCCCTGCTCCTTTCTCTTTACACATCTCTAGTGACTCTGCAGTGTCCATGAAGGTGACATTGGCACTCTCTGTAGATGCATCCTTCCCAGGACACTGCACTTGACCACACAATCTGCCTGCTTCCTTTGGTGTGAGCAATGCCTTGGAGCTAATGTAATTCCTCAGGCTCTCTGCTGAATTGTAGGAGCTGCCAATCTCTGCCCTGGCCTCTGGATGAGTTCTTTGAAGATACCCATCGCCTGAAGCCAATGTCAAACTAGCAGTGTAGCATTCAGCATGATGTCCAGACTTTCTGGACTCATCTGCAGCTCCCCCAGCCATTTTCAGTGAAAAATATTCACCAGAAAAAGAAAAAGGGCAGAGGCTGCAACTCTAGCACAGTGTACAAATATAACAGGTTGGTTCAACCGAGGATCTCTGGGCATGAGAGCAATAGGTCTTCATTTTGCCATTCAAGTTGACTGTTCTTGAGGAGCAAATATTTTTTGCCCAGAAGGGAGCAAATAACCCACTTCTGCATATTTTCTGTTCAGGACTCTAGTGGATGAGAGTAGCTTCACTTTGTTTATTTGTTTGTTTCTTTCTTTTTGATTCTTTTTTTAATTAGATATTTTCTTTATTTATATTTCAAATGCTATCCCGAAAGTTCCCTATACCCTCTCCCCATCCTGCTCCCCTACCCACCCACTCCCACTTCTTGGCCCTGGCCCCTGTACTGGGGCATATAAAGTTTGCAATACCAAGGGGCTTCTCTTCCCAATAATGGCCGACTAGGTCATCTTCTGCTACATATGCAGCTAGAGACACGAGCTCTGGGGGTACTGGTTAGTTCATATTGTTCCACCTATAGGGTTGCAGACCCCTTCAGCTCCTTGGGTGCTTTCTCTAGCTAGCTCCTCCATTGGGGGTCCTGTGTTCCATCCTATAGATGACTGTGAGCATCTACTTCTGTATTTGCCAGGCACTGGCATAGCCTCATACGAGACAGCGATATCAGGGTCCCTTCAGCAAAATCTTGCTGGCATATGCAATAGTGTCTGGGTTTGGTGGCTGATTATGCGATGGATCTCTGGGTGGGGTAGTCTCTGGATAGTCCATCCTTTCATCTTAGCTCCAAACTTTGTCTCTGTAACTCCTTCCATGGGTATTTTGTTCCCTAGACTAAGGAGGAATGAAGTATCTACCCATTGGTCTTCCCTCTTCTTGATTTTCTTGTGTTTTGCAAATTGTATCTTCGGTATTCTACGTTTCTGGGCTAATATCCACTTATCAGTGAGTGCATATCTAATGACTTCTTTTGTGATTGGAGTACCTCACTAAGGATGATATCCTCCAGATACATCCATTTGCCCAAGAATTCCATAAATTCATTGTTTTAAATACCTGAGTAGTATTCCATTGTGTAAATGTACCACATTTTCTGTATCCATTCCTCTGTTGAGGGGCATCTGGGTTCTTTTTAGCTTCTAGCTATTATAAATAAGGCTGCTATGAACATAATGGAATATGTGTTCTTATTATCAGTTGGAACATCTTCTGGGTATATGCCCAGGAGAGGTATTGCTGGATCCTCCAGTAGTACTATGTCCAATTTTCTGAGGAACCGCCAGACTGATTTCCAGAGTGGTTGTACAAGCTTGCAATCCCACCAGCCATGGAGGAGTGTTCCTCTTTCTCCATTTCCTCGCCAGCATCTGCTGTCACCTGAATTTTTGATCTTAGCCATTCTGACTGATATGAGGTGGAATCTCAAGGTTGTTTTGAGTTGCATTTCCCTGATGATAAAGGATGTTGAACATTTTTTTCAGGTGCTTCTCAGACATTTGGTATTCCTTAGTTGAGAATTGTTTGTTTAGCTCTGTACACCATTTTTAATGGGGTTATTTGAATTTTTGGAGTCCAGCTTCTTGAGCTCTTTGTATATATTGGATATTAGTCCCCTATCAGATTTAGGATTGGTAAAAATCCTTTCCCAATCTGTTGGTGGCCTTTTTGTCTTATTGACAGTGTCTTTTGCCTTACAGAAGCTTTGCAATTTTAAATCCATTTGTTTCATAACTTCTGTTAGTGTTCATGTGTCTCTGTTTAGTTTCTGTTTCTAGGATCTGTCCATTGGTGAAAGTGGGGTGTTGAAGTCTCCCACTATTATTGTGTGAGGTGCAATGTGTGCTTTGAGCTTTACTAAAGTTTTTAAAATGAATGTGGCTGCCCTTGTATTTGGAGCATAGATATTCAGAATTGAAAGTTCATCTTGGTAGATTTTACCTTTGATGAGTATGAAGTGCCCCTCCTTGTCTTTTTTGATAACTTTGGGTTGGAAGTCGATTTTATTCCATATCAGAATGGCTACTCCAGCTTTTTTCTTCGGACCATTTGCTTGGAAATTTTTTTCCCAGCCTTTCACTCTGAGGTAGTGTCTGTCTTTTTCCCTGAGGTGAGTTTCCTGTAAGCAGCAAAATGTTGGATCCTGTTTGTGTAGCCAGTCTATTAGTCTATGTCTTTTTATTAGGGAATTGAGTCCATTGATATTAAGAGAAATTAAAGAAAGTAATTGTTGCTTCCTGTTATTTTCATTGTTAAAGTTGGGATTCTGTTCTTGTGGCTGTCTTCTTTTAGGTTTGTTAAAGGATTACTTTCTTGCTTTTTCTAGGGTGTAGTTTCCGTCCTTGTGTTGGTGTTTTCCATTTATTATCCTTTGAAGGGCTGGATTCATGTAAAGATATTGTGTGAATTTGGTTTTATCATGGAATACTTTGGTTTCTCCATCTATGGTAGTTGAGAGTTTTGCTGGGTATAGTAGCCTGGGCTGGCATTTGTGTTCACTTAGGGTCTGCATAACATCTGTCCAGGATCTTCTGGTTTTCATAGTCTCTGGTGAGAAGTCTGGTGTAATTCTAATAGGTCTGCCTTTATATGTTACTTGACCTTTTTCCCTTACTGCTTTTAATATTCTATCTTTATTTAGTGCATTTATTGTTCTGATTATTATGTGTCTGGAGAAATTTCTTTTCTGGTCCAGTCTATTTGGAGTTCTTTAGGCTTCTTGTATGTTCATTGGCATCTCTTTCTTTAGGTTTGGCATGTTTTCTTCTATAATTTTATTGAAGATATTTGCTGGCCCTTTAAGTTGAAAATCTTCATTCTCATCTACTCCTATTATCCGTAGGTTTGGTCTTCTCATTGTGTCCTGGTTTTCCTGGATGTTTTGAGTTAGGATCTTTTTGCATTTTGCATTTTCTTTGATTGTTGTGCCCATGTTCTCTGTGGAACCTTCTGCACCTGAGATTCTCTCTTCCATCTCTTGTATTCTGTTGCTGATGCTCACATCTATGTTTCCTGATTTCTTTCCCAGGGTTTCTATCTCCAGGTTCCCTCACTTTGGGTTTTCTTTGTTGTTTCTACTTCTACCAAGACTCTTTTTAGGTCTTGGACGGTTTTGTTCAATTCCATCACCTGTTTGGTAGTGTTTTCCTATAGCTCTTTAAGGGATTTTTATGTTTCCTCTTTAAGGGCTTCTACCTCTTTAGTACTGTTCTCCTGTATTTCGTTAAGTGAGTTATTAATGCCCTTTTTGATGTCCTCTACCAGCATCATGAGATATGATTTTAAATCTGAGTCTTGCTTTTCGGGGGTGTTGGGGTATCCAGGACTGGCTGAGGTGGGAGTGTTGGGTTCTGATGATGGTGAGTGGTCTTGGTTTCTGTTAGTAAGATTCTTATGTTTCCCTTTTGCCATCTGATAATCTCTGGAGTTAGTTATTATTTATACTTGTCTCTGGTTTTAGCTTGTTCCTCTTGTGATTCTGTTAGCCTCTGTCCGAAGTCCTGGGAGTCCAGCTCTCTCCTGAGTCTCAGTGGTCAGAGTACTCTCTGCAGGCAAGCTCTCCTCTTGCAGGGAAGGTGCACAGAGGTCTGGCATTCAGACCTCCCTCCTGGCCTAAGATGAAGGCCCAAAACAGGGCCTGTTCCAGAAATGTGTTGGCTCTGCAGTCTGAACGCTCACCTTCACAGACTTGTCTCTGAGGGATGCGGGACAAAAGATGGCTCTCTCACCTGCTCTGGCAGTCAAAGCCCTTCCGGGCAGACCCCTCTCCTCTGGTGAGGAAGGTGACCAGAGGTGTGGAGCCCGAAATGGGGTCTGTCCCAGAAGCTGTGTTGCTTCTGCCTGTCCCAGAAGCTGTGTCACTTCTGCAGTCTGTACTCTCACCGGTGCAGATTGGTCTCTGAGGTACCTGGCACCGAAGATGGCTTCCTCACCTGCTCAGGCAGTCAGAGCCCTCATGGGCGGGCACCTCTCTTCTTGTGGGGAAGGTACCTGGATGTCTGGAGCCTGAAACAGGGTCTGTCCCAGAAGCTGTGTCGCTTCTGCAGTCTGCTCACTCACCCTTCCCAGTCCTCGAGCTGACCTGCGCATGCAGACTGGTCTCTGAGGGAACCGGGACCCAAGATGGCTCCCTCACCTTCTCTTTCAATCCTAGAATATTTCTAGGATAGACATCTGGGAAACCAATCAACATCTAAGCTGCTACCTGAGTATTCCCCAGTTGCAACTTTTGGTTTTGGAACCTGGAAGCATCTTTACTACTTTCTGAAACAGGCATGCAAGCCAGATGACCTGATGTGACTGACCTTAAGATTTCCATCTGTAGTTAGGCTTGATTTCTGCCGACACAAGGGAACATTACTGAGAGAACTCACATCTGTAGCTGTGGAAGGATGCTTAGTTTACATTCTAATGTGGGGGCCTGCTGGAGGCCCTTTCTCTTCTAGTTCCTGTCTGAAGTTAACAATGTAACTATGACACCATTTCCCAGTGCAAGGAGCTCATTCTGGTGACAGATAAATCAGTGCAGTCAGGGACATTTTAAGCATATTTGCTGACATAGGTTTGCATGCAATTTGTCTAGCATTGTGTGTTTGTATCAGTATGCTCACATGCACCTGTTCACAGACAGGTACAGGCATGTCTAATATGTGTACTCCTACATGAGCCCGTCTTGGGTATGCATAGTTTGCATGTATATTTTCCAACTTCTGTCATAGAGAGGGTTTTCTGGTCTTTTCACAAAGGCTTTATAGCATTAATACTCCTCATCAGTGTGGCCATTGTCAAAGGTTGTCCTGATGAAGGCTTGGCCCAATAGTTGTTACACAGTCCCTCCTCCTCTAGAACTTCACGAAGGCAGGCATGTTGGCCCCTGGAGAAGCCCCTTAGAGAACCCCGTGTGCCCCATCTGTAGACCCCTCTTTCTAGTTTTCTCAAAGTTGCTGATGATCATATTTGCCCTGCGGTCTTCTTTTCAGATGCTCTCATACACTTCCTTTTGGATTTGATGCCCTTCCACTGGATCCAAAGGTCATGTCTTTTGAGGAACCAGCCCTGAGCTATATGTTTTATTATACGTTGAGAGTGAGGGCTGGGTTTTAAAGCTCCCAAAGGCATCCAAGGACATTTGACTAAGACCTATTAGGTCACTGTGGATGTGTTACTCTTCGTTTTTGTGATTAAAAAGCCTCACAGAACAATGTTGGGGGAAGGATTTGTGGACTTATGGTTTCAATCCACAGTCAGGTAGCTTTGTGTTTCTGGACCTACTGTGAGGTCACAAGGAGAGGAAGTGGCAAAGGAAGCTGTTTAATTTATGGCAGCCAAGAAGGACAGACAGACAGACAGACAGACACACACTCACACACAAACAGAGAGACAGAGATAGAGAGAGAAACAGAGACAGAATACACACACAGAGATATTTGTCTTCTCTTTCTTTCCCTATTATTCCACCTGATCCACCAGGCTATGGGATGTTGCTTTCCACATTCAGATGGGTCTTTCCTTTAGTTAATACTCTCTGGAAACCAGCTCATAAACATACCTGAGCTATGTTTCACCAATCTCCCAGATACCTCGCAGTCAATCAACTTGACAATCTATATCACCATCACAGCAGTGACACAGTTGGGGGCAGAGAAAGCAATCAGGGGAACATTTCCTTGCTGAGAAACACCAACAGACAGAAGGCTATGTTCTCATCTCAGCTTTGTCTGGGCCCGCAGTACAGCCTGAGGCTGATCATAGCCCTCTGTGTCTTCCAGGACTTGGGTCAGGCCAATTAAACCCCAGACACTAACTATACTGGCTAAGAGGAGAGACACTGTACCTCCCTGCAGGGCCAGCTTCATAGGTGATGCCTTCCTTCTCTGGAGGTTGGAAACCAATGGCAAGGCAGACTCTGTAGATCTTTTTAGACACTGAGACTATTATTCTGAGAGTGAAAATATTGACAGAGTACAGATGGGATCTTCTCAAGAAAAAGAAATGAAAACGCTACATCTTGAAAGAAATTGAAAAAAAGCTGTTTGAAGAAATGCATCAGTCTAGGAGGCAAGAGTGTAGGGTTGGGTATCCGACCTGTAATGTGAAAACCAGCTGGCTGGGCTCCAGGATGAAGGACACTCTGCCAGCCTCTCCAAGTCAATTCATCTCCCCAGGTCCAAGATCGGGGAGATGCTGCACTTCTTCTGAGCCTGTGCTCAGCCACTATAAATCAGAAGCTCTGCAGTTTAATAAGGAGCCATATTTCCTGCATCTTGTGCTTTGTACTGAAGTAGAATTTTGCACTGGTTGGTTTGCAAACTGGTTCATGTGAGTGGGATTGTCCCCGCCTGTCATTAATGGTGGTAACAGTGATGAGGACAGGAAGGTTTGCTGTGTGTTTGCCATAAGCCAGAGGCTATGCCTTCTGCAGTGGATTATCCAATTTCCTCGTGACAATCCTTTTTTTTTAATTTTTTATCTTTCTTTTCTTTTTATTAGATATTTTCTTTATTTACATTTTCAATGTTATCCCCTTTCCTAGTTTTCTCTCTGAAAATCCCCTATCTCCTCCCCTCATTGCTCCCCAACCCACCCACTCCTGCTTCCTGGCCCTGGCATAATCATCATCCTCCCTTCAAAAACAAAAGCCTAGGCTCAGAGAGGTAAAAGAACTTTCCAGAAGTGACACATACCCTGCCAGGCTTTAAGACCCTACCTGAAACCAGGAAAAGATGCTCCTGTGTGAGCTCCTGTTGTGTGTCTGTTTGTGCATACAGTCATGTATGTGTGCAGAGGCCAGAGGTTGAGGCTGGGTGTCTTCTTTCATTATGTTTCACCTTATTGTTTGTCATAAGGTCTCTCATCAAACCTGATTCATTTAAACTAGAAGGTCCCAAAGACCCTGCTGTCCTCACCTCTGCAGTGCTGTGATTATAGCCAGCCTCAGCCTCAGTCTCACCTTTTGTGTGGGTTCAGTCATTAAGCTCAGACCTCCTTGTACCTTACTGATTGAGCTATCTCCACGGTCCGAGGTGCACCCCTGTTGAACTGGAACAAGACACCCTTTGTGTGGAAACACATTTCCCAGTGCACAGGTTGTAAGTGGTTGGCA
The DNA here is from genome assembly GCF_978045245.1 of Mus caroli. Lineage (NCBI taxonomy): Eukaryota > Metazoa > Chordata > Mammalia > Rodentia > Muridae > Mus > Mus caroli. The sequence continues at coordinate 5,960,010 of NW_028227272.1, forward strand.
TCTTTATATAAAGAAATATAGAGGTTGATCACCCCCAAGTCAGTTTCCACTTGGTTGGTACTAGGCAATCTGGGTTTCAGCCCCTACTTGTCTCATCTGAGTGTGCATATGCACGACCACGCTGCTCTGTCTCTAAGTGGTGAAATTAGGATTTGATCCTAAGCTGTCTGCCTGAGAAGCAGATATTTGCATTCACATGAATTTAAATTCTTGTCATTATGTAAAGATAATACACAATTTCTTCTCATAAAATAGAGGTTTCCAAATATGCATAGAGAACTCTCAGATCTATGGTCACTAGTACAGAGCACCTGGCAGTGTGCAGCTGGAGAGACTACTGGAGACTAAATTCTATTTTCTCAAGTAGATACTGTTCTTAGTTGAATAGATATGAAAAGGATCCTGAGGCTGGATGACAAGTTATGGGGATCTGTGAGAGTTCTGCAAAGGCGGCTTAGGGTGGTCTGAGCCCAACCTAGCAGGCACTACCCATGTGCTCAAGGTTCTAGTTGAATACATCTGCTATTTCTTCACGGATGCTAAAAGGGGGTCAGGAAAGGTTGCTCAGGTATGCAACCATGAGGACACAAGCACCATGCTGGCTCCTTTACAGCCCAACCCCTACACAGAGTCATCATTAAGTAATTAGCAGCACCGTTAGTGGTTTGGTCGTTCTCAGCTTTGGAACGTAAACTTCATAAAGGCAGAAGGCAATTTCTTGCTAATTAATGAGTTTCTATTATCCAGCCCAATGCCCTCCACATAGCAGGTGCCCAATAAACACAGATACAGGAATCTAATATTAAAAATAAAGTCTTCATGTGGTTTCTCAATGATAATGAGTCTAATAAAGACTAAGTGATTCTGGATCTTGCTTCATTTATCCACAGAACTACTGGATCTTATTTACACCATATGATTGATAGGCAAGGCTTTCGGCAAGCCATGAGACTGTGGAAATGACAGAGCATACGTCATCTTTGTCTTCAAAACTTGAGCTCCTGGGTCTGGGGAGAAGCCTCAGTGCTTGTCATGCAGAGTAGAGGACCCCAGTTAGATCCCCAGAACTCTTGTTTAGAGAAAGTCAGAAGTGGTAGCCTTTAATCCTGTGCTGGTTAGCCAGTCTAGCCAAATCCATCAGCTCCAGGTTTAGCAAGAGATCCTGTCTCAGAAAATAAGGTGGCAAGAGATTGAGGAAGGCACCCAATGTCAACCCCTGGCTTTGTGTGTGCTTTTATACACAAAATGCATATGCAACCACACACAAATTAGATTCAGTGTCTAGGATGCCACATCCCGGTGCTGGTCAACTGAGACCTATGTGAATGTTGTCCAGGGTGGGTCTATTGGTTGCTGCTCAGTGAGGAGTTCTCACTCACCATCCAGTTGTAGTCCTTTAGAAGCTAGCTGGAACTTCCCTCTGTCATCTCTGAACTTTCTCTGGACACCTATTTGTTAGGGCAGTTCACCAACTGCACAGTCTCCTTCCAGGGAGCCTGAAGTAGAAACACACTCAAGGTGACTAATTAGGTGCGGGTCTAGTCTCCTCTCAGCTCAGAGCTGCAAGACCTTGGGGGAAGTTACAAAAATCAGCTAAGCTCTATCTTCACTAGCAAGGAGTTGGTCCCCACCCCCAGGCTCTGTGATGCTTAATGCTTAATTAAGATGATGTGTGTGGTGGCAATGTTTGGCTAAGCCTGTGGAGCCCATTCTATGGAGAGGAGGCTGCCTGTTCTTCTGTTCTCCTATGAAAATGCTTGTGCATTTGGGGGCCTCAAGGAGCACCTGGGGCACACTGATGCCTCCAAGGCAAGTAAGGAGGTAAGGGGGCGTAATTCTCACAAAGCATCTGGGATTTCTGGTCAAGTTAGTGCTTTGATCAGGTTTCAGGAAACAGACAAGCTCAGTGTGTGTGTGTGTGTGTGTGTGTGTGTGTGTGTGTGTGTGTGTGTGTCTGTCATTTCCCGTCCCTTCCCTCGAGACTGCTTTTTCCTTAAAGTTGAAGAATCCATTTGCCCTTGAATATATTAAAAAAAGTGTCTCCCTCTCTTCCCATTCAATCTGTCCTTCTGTCCCTTGCCATTATCTCTGAGCTATTCCTTATTCTCTCTCTCTCTCTCTCTCTCTCTCTCTCTCTCTCTCTCTCTCTCTCTCTCTCTCTCTCTTTTTCTCTCATGTTTATTCTGGTTTTGAGGAATCTAGATGGCATAATTCAATACTCCTTATAAAAGACATTTAAAACCAAAGGCAGAATCTCAATGAATCTTATGAAAATAATCTAAATGAATGTAAAAATTTCACCTTTGTTTTGCAAGAAGAGAAAAAAAAATGCAGCTAGGAACACAGGAAAAGAATTGGAGAGTGAAAGTTTTCCAGATTCCAGGGCAGAAGTGACTCCCTGGCACCTTCTTGGCATGTTTGACAATACTGAATGTACAATGGAGCCTCATAGCCTTAGGCTTTACCATCACCCTAGTCTCAGGCTAGACCATCACCCCTGCCTCCCTTTCCAACCTCACCCCTTGAGTACTTCAATCTTTCCTTCATTCCCCTCCCTTGTTCATGATCTGTAGCTGTCCTTAGTTGCTGGCAACTATATGCAAAACTTGGTATCTTTTCCCTCTTTCTTCCTGTTTCCCTCCCTCCTCTCCTCCCTCCTTCCCTTCATTCTCTACCACCACCACCATGCGCACTCCCTCCCTCCCTTCTTCCTTCCATAACTGTTGATTTTTACTGTGGCCACTGTGGTCTCCTCCCTCACACCCCTCCCTCTCATTGGGTTTCTACAAAGTTTCCTTCTCCACAGGTCTCTGCTCTTCTTTTCTCCCCTCACCACCTATCTGCTTTTTCACAGTCACTACCGGGGATGTGAGTGCAGCCACATCTCTTTCACACTTCTCTGCTTTAAAGCTTTCAGAAAACTCAGAGCCTGGTACCTGGTACCTCATTCCTTATGAGTCTATGTCCCTCTTAGCCCTGCTGGGATCCTTAAACATTCCTGGGTGCTTTTCCCCCACGCAAGCCTTTGACAGATACTGGCGTTATCTTCTAAGTATGATTTGTCTTGGGTCTCCAACTTCACTATCATTTTCACTTTGAAACTGACCTTCCCACCTGATTGCTGATACATTCCATCTGAGGCTTTTCTACCTTATCCAACTGTAGCATTACTTGCTGTTATAACACTTGCCAGCTTACTGAATGGTTTGCTTATGTGCTACAAGATTGTCCCCACTGTGCCCAGCAAGTGAAGGTCTGCATATGGCTTTCTAATATGTAGGAAACACAACAATGTATAGCACATAAACATCCCAGTGGGGAAAAGAAAGTAAAACAATCTCTACCTTTATTCAACATTTCCCTCCAGCATGAATTTTGACTGAGCAGTGAAAAGGAAAAAAAATTGTAAAAGACACAATTGAAGTTGGAGGGTCATTGAAGGTATAGTATTTCTTTAGTCTTCAGAAAGAAAGCAAGAATCTGGTCAGCTTTTTCTAAGAGTATAGCTCCCAATGAGCTAAGCACACACCAGCAGAAGGCTATGCAGTCAAGAATATTTGGGTAGCACAAAGTGGTCTTAATGGGGACAAGAAGGACACAGAGTCTGTTGAAAGGGATGCTGCAATGGATCTGTGTACAGTGGAGGGAAGGAGGATGAATATACCAAAACATGAATGAAATTCTCAAGAATTAATAAAAGTATATGTGCTGCTTGGGTTTGTGTCAATTTGCCATAAACCTAGACTTATCGAGAAAAGGTGGATCATAATTGAGAAAATGCTTGTATAAGATTGGCCTACAGGCAAGTCTGTGATTAATGAGTGATGCAGTACAGAAGGATCCAGGTTACTGGGGATGCTGCTGCTGGCAAATAGTCCCAGGTTCTGTAACAAAGCAGCAAGCCATGGGGAAGAATAGGTCACAAAGCAGTACTCCTTCATGAACTCTGCTTCAGTTCCTGCTTCCGGGTTCCTACCTTGAGTTCCTGTCCTGACTTCTCTTTATGATGGACTACAGCTATAAGCTGAGATAAATCCTTTCTTCCTCGAGTTGCTATTGGCGATGGTGTTTTACCATAGCAGAAGAAACCCTAACTATGACAATGTATTTTTTAAATTATGGAATAAAAATTTTCAAATCAATAAAAATATGACTGATTAGATTCAGGGATTAGGAGACTAGAAATGGATCACTCATTAACTCAATATGTGTGTATGACTGATTGCTTACTGTGTGCCAGGCCCTGTGTTAGCAATTGGCATCTTAGAGGCTGGGTCAGATGTGTCTTCTGCCCTTATGGAAAGAAACAATTGTAACTGTTATGTTAATTGTACGTGTGCCATGATCAGTGCCTGCAGGAACACAATGGAAGATACAATGTATTATGTGTAATAGCTGAAGTCTGCAATGATGGAGTAGCCCTGGTGAAGGACAACAGCTCACATCATGCAAGCAGGAGCTGGGAGAATGTGGTGCTCCTGGGTTTCTTCCTTTCCCTTCATTCCACACAGGCCCCCAGCTTCCTCCATGTTGCCTTCTTGATTGTCTCTGTGTGCTCTTGAAAACACACCCAGAAGTGTCTTACACATTCCCTGTTTCTCAATTCAATCAAGTTAACAGTTAAGATGATCAACCCAAAATGCCGAGTTTACATCAAGAACAGTGGTATTGAGGAGAAGTCCATGGGTCTGAGGACAGAAGCTTTTGGAGCCTCATAGCCTTAGGCTTTACCATCACCCTAGTCTCAGGCTAGACCATCACCCCTGCCTCCCTTTCCAACCTCACCCCTTGAGTACTTCAATCTTTCCTTCATTCCCCTCCCTTGTTCATGATCTGTAGCTGTCCTTAGTTGCTGGCAACTATATGCAAAACTTGGTATCTTTTCCCTCTTTCTTCCTGTTTCCCTCCCTCCTCTCCTCCCTCCTTCCCTTCATTCTCTACCACCACCACCATGCGCACTCCCTCCCTCCCTTCTTCCTTCCATAACTGTTGATTTTTACTGTGGCCACTGTGGTCTCCTCCCTCACACCCCTCCCTCTCATTGGGTTTCTACAAAGTTTCCTTCTCCACAGGTCTCTGCTCTTCTTTTCTCCCCTCACCACCTATCTGCTTTTTCACAGTCACTACCGGGGATGTGAGTGCAGCCACATCTCTTTCACACTTCTCTGCTTTAAAGCTTTCAGAAAACTCAGAGCCTGGTACCTGGTACCTCATTCCTTATGAGTCTATGTCCCTCTTAGCCCTGCTGGGATCCTTAAACATTCCTGGGTGCTTTTCCCCCACGCAAGCCTTTGACAGATACTGGCGTTATCTTCTAAGTATGATTTGTCTTGGGTCTCCAACTTCACTATCATTTTCACTTTGAAACTGACCTTCCCACCTGATTGCTGATACATTCCATCTGTATCTGTAAGGAGTTGGAAAGTTTTCCCAAAAACATTGTATTTAGGTTGAACTCTGAAGAATGAGAAAAAGTGAATTATGGGGGGAGGCAGGCAGGACTTCATGGACAGAGCCAACAGCAGTAAGTAATATGTGGAGGGCTGTGATGGATGGAAGAAAGGGAAGGTCAGAGTGGCTGGAGGGGCAGGGTCCAGAGGAAGACTGAGCTGGTAGACAGCATCTGAATTGTTCCACATCTTTGCAGACATACAAGGAATTTGGTCTCTATTGTAGGTCTCCCCAAGGCCAGCTCTCTAGGTTTCTACTGCATTGGATAACAATGATACGAAGACTCTCGTGGCTGTGATGGAGAAAGAGCAGGGATCAGCAGTTGGAATATGAACACATTAAGAGTTGTTAAGAGGATTTTGAGATTTTGTAGCTACCTAGATGGAAGAAGTTAGAGACTTGAGCTTGTGTGCTGGAATAGTGATGGTTTTAAAATTTTAGCTCCCCATTCTCTCATGGTGTGACCCTGATCTTTCTGCATTCTGGTTCCTGATGGATAAGATGAATAACAGTGTGGGCCTGGGTACCAGAGGTTTTCCATGGAGATCTCTGGCCAGGCCTAGTGTGAGGGTTCTGGTGAAGGGAAGTGAGTGCGGGCAGGGAGGCAAAGTCTCCGCAGTGCCTTCCAGGTCACTTGGTAACTCGGAGCCACTCTGCACTGAGTCAGGTCTAGCTGGGCCGGCAAGAAGCTGACTTTCCAGTGAGGAGTGCGTCAGAACCTCATAGCTGGGCCGACAAGAAGCTGACTTTCCAGTGAGGAGTGCGTCAGAACCTCATAGCTGGGCCGGCAAGAAGCTGACTTTCCAGTGAGGAGTGCGCCAGAACCTCATAGCTGGGCCGGCAAGAAGCTGACTTTCCAGTGAGGAGTGCGCCAGAACCTCATAGCTGGGCCGGCAAGAAGCTGACTTTCCAGTGAGGAGTGCGTCAGAACCTCAGGTGGCGCTTCTTCCGGAGAGCAGACCTCTTCCCACGTGGTACAGCTCTGGAACAAAAGACTCAGGTGACGGAGAAGCTCTCGCACACCTTTAATTCCTGGATAGGATTTATGTACAGTTTTGGGGGATTGACAACCATTATCCTGATGAGAAATGGGCCTCTGCCCTCCCTCTGTTGCGATGGCTGTCCCCGAAACTATTCTTAAAAGGGCCCATAGTGGGAGCCCCCTCGATATTTACTGATGGGGGAAAGAAGGAGGCTGCAGCTGTAATATAATACTTCCCTAAGGATGAACCTCCTTTGCTGGATAGGATTTATGTACAGTTTTGGGGGTGATTCAGGGTTCGATGGCAGGTACCTCTCATTGGCTTGGACTGAGAGCTTGGGGGAAACCTGATTTGCATGTGGGAAGGCTTGGTGCTGTTCCTAAGTGACTGACAGCCACACACCTCTCCTGTGGGGGGTGGGGGCAGTAACTTCCACAGGAGCCAGGGGCCCAGAGACATGATTAAACACCTTCTGTCCCATGTAGGTGGAAATCATCACCCATTGGAGGTCCAGGTTTCCAGACCTTTGCTCGACTGGAGACCAGGCTGTCTGTGCACAGCCCACTGCCCCACAAATCCCTCTTTTTCTTTTTATAAGGGAGAGGTGTCACCAGAATAACTGTCTCCTATGTTGGGAACAGTTTGATACTGAACCAAGACCTGATTAGTAGTGAGTGATTTTTGCAATGCTACTCATCTGCTGCTTTAGAAACTGAATGAGACAGGTGCCAAGAGAAGCAAGGCTCCAATGGCTAGTATGGGGCCAAGGAGAGGAAGAACCCAGGCTACCAAGAGGCTGAGGCAGTTTGGTCAGCGAGTGCATGTCCCTCGGATATAGGACCTGGCATGAGACGGTGAGATCGGACATGCTGGATGTAGATGAGGGAGTCTCTTTCCTGTAGGAGTGTGGAAAACTGTATGAGTAGAGGGGAAAGTGGGTTGCAGTCTAGTTTGATGAACGATTTTGACAACCAGGGGAGCAAATTGACAGCATATACACTGTCTGAAAGAGGTTAAGAGGGCCCTTGACTTCTTTTAGAGATAGATGGCATATAATTCTTTATATTGGGGGGAGTGACTGGGTAGCTCTTTGCATCGGAGGATAGGAGGTCCATCCTTAGGGAAGTATTATATTACAGCTGCAATCTCCTTCTTTCCCCCATCAGTAAATATCGAGGGGGCTCCCACTATGGGCCCTTTTAAGAATAGTTTCGGGGGCAGCCATCACAACAGAGGGAGGGCAGAGGCCCATTTCTCATCAGGATAATAGTTGTCAATTTGTCCTAGGAATCCTATTAAGCTGATAGAGAAGCAGGAGTGATTTTTGATTAGCCACTGAATGTCAGAGAGGGAGAAGGGGGTGACAAGAATATCAGGTTCTTTCTCTAGGGTTTCAGGGCTTTACCCCTGTCATTTTTAATCATGCTAGCAAGCACATCTATCTCATTTAAAATTTAGGGTGTACCACCCATTAGGGTGTGGAGCCATTCCAGCACCCCCTGAGGTTGGTAAAGGGCTCCCACAAGTGTAGGGGAGGAGTTGAAGATGAGGAGCTGCATAGGTTTTGTCGGGTTATACCTAGCAAGAGTCTTATCTTTTAGGGCTGCATTAACAGAATTTAGAGCTTGGACTGCCTCCAGAGACAGTGTTCTCGGGGAAGAGGGACTTTTGTCTCCTTTCAGGAGGTTAAAGAGGGGTTGAAGGGTGTTTGTAGGAAGGGACAGCCAGGGCTGAAGCCAACTGAGGTTGCCCAGAAAGCTTGGATGGAGGCGAGAGTTAATTTTTGAGGGAAGGGAAAGGTGGGTTTCAGTTTTTAGTTTTGTATTGGACTCCTGAGTAGCATGGGAGGTGGGGTTAGTTTTTGCAAGAGAGTCTCGAATATTACAAAGTTATTGGGTGGTAGATGGTTGCGGGTAAGGGACTATGGAGTTAGGCGGGACTTCATCTATAGTTTTGAAGGTATTTTGCTTTTATGGCTTGGAGAAGGGGAAGGAGAGATGCCTCTCTCTGGTTGGATGGGGGGAGGTGAAGGTGGTAGCTCCCTTTTTAAAATGGAACCTTGCCTTTGAGTGGGAGTGGGAGTGGGAGGGGCCGGAGGAGCAGATGGTTTAGTTTTTCCTCTGAGGCATAAGGAGACAGGGGTGGGCAGATGGATTTTATTTCTCTTATTAATTGGGTAAGGGCTGTGAGATCTGAAATGGAGTGGTTTTTAGGACCTTGATACTTGGGTTCATCTGACTGAAGAGGTTCAGGAGCTGTGTTGTTATCAGTCTGTTATATTTTAGATGGCCCTATGCACTGCCTAATTGCAGCTAAGATTGGCAAAACAATCACAGGAAGGTGTTTTTCCTTCTCGGGTATCTTTGGTTTTGATGAGAGAAGCTACTCTGATCCATGAGTCCGGGCTACAAATATTATCATTGGCCATGCATGGTGCTATCAGAAGGACTTACTCCCAAAACAAAGAGGCTGGTGTTTTGGCTATCTTTATTCCTCTGGGTTTTAGTAGGGCATGTATTTCTCTGGCCTGGGGTGATTTTTTTTTTTTTTTATGTGATAGTAAGTTGCTCATGATAGAAAAGAGGAGAAGTGTTTGTCCAATGAGAATGTTTCCTTGGCCTATTTGGCTTCGGGGGATTCCACCGAGGTCCAAATGCTAAGCCTTCCTGCAGATTTAAGAACTGGCAGCCGTCCTATGGCTTTTAAGTGGTTGCTGCGTTATCAGGTTTTCTTTTTGTTTTAAGAAGTTAGATAGAGAGTCTTTGCCAACGCCCATTTCGGGCTGTTGGGATTTAGACAGAGGCCAGAGGGGACCTTCAGCCAATACCAGAGAGTAGCTCTGGTCAGAAGGCTTCAATTGCCCCCTTTAGTCGTCTAAATCCAAGCGATGGCACTGACTGAAAGCACAGTAGGAAAGACAGATTGTTTCCAGAGATGTGGGAGGGCTTACCTCCCTGCAGTATCTGTTAGGTGCATTTGTGTCTGTTTGAGCCTTACATGGGGCTTCACATGTGGGCCTGGGTACCAGAAGTCTGGTGCGAGGGTTCTGGTGAAGGGAAGTGAGTGTGGGCAGAGGGGCTGTGCCTTCCAGATCACTTGGTAACTCCAAGAAGCCAACTATCCAGTGAGGAGTGAGGCGGGACCTCAGGTGGCTCTTCAGGAGAGAGGATCTCTTCCCAAGTGTTACAGCTCTTGGAACAAAAGACTCAGATGATGGAGTAGTTCTCGCACACCTTTAATTCCTGGATAGGATTTGTATAGTTTTGGGGGTGATTCAGGGTTCGACAGCAGGTACCTCTCATTGGTTTGGACTGAGAGCTTGGGGGAAACCTTATTTGCATGTGGGAAGGCTTGGTGCTGCTCCTATGTGACTGATAGCCACACACTTTGCCAGGAGCCAGGGGCCGAGAGACATGATCAAACATCTTCTGTCTCATGTAGTTGGAAATCATCATCCATCGGGGGTCCCGGGTTCCAGACCTTTGCTCGACTGGAGACCAGGCTGTCTGTGTACAGCCCACTGCCCTAATCGGGTGGTTGTTGTCAGCAAGATTAAATGCAGTAACTCTGGAAACATGCCTGCTACATGTTAGATGTACTCCATTGATACACGAGTCCTCTTTGCTTGCTTTCTTCCTGAAAGGAAAGGTATGCTCATGCCAGAAACATGGTACTACAAAGGACACCCTGTGATACCAGCTGCCAGACTTCACAGAGGTGCCAAGACTTCCAGTAACAGGGAGCACTCCAAGCCTCTAGAAGCTGCAGGCCCCTCTTACATCCTTGACAGGAGACATCCAGGACCTCCTGAACATCCACCATAAACACATCTCCTATGGGGTCCATTAATTATGTACTCCCTCACCTCCATGAATATTTCAGGGTTCATATGCATAAATAAAACATACATTAATTAGAAGTTTGCAATTGGATTTCTTTCCTGACCTGTCATTACCATCAGTGTCTGTTGTCCACAGACATAAATCATTCAACATCCTCCTTCCTGAACCCGGTGTTCTCCTCTGTTAGGTCAGAACAATCGGTTCAAAGAGCCTTGGTGTGTAGTCGCCAAACAATAACACTGACCAAATCCTTTTGTTTCTCTTTTGTGGAAGAAATTAAAATTATTCATGAGGTACTGCTCAGCTGAACACTTGGCTCCTTTCCCTCCACTGCGGGGACAGATTTCCTGGCCAGAGCTTGCTTCTGACGAATTGAACATTGGTTAAAAGTGAGCATCTTCTCCAAGCGGTGACATTAATACACTTAATGTTCAGAAAGCCTTGGCATATTCTGCTGGGAGGCTGCCAAACAACTTACATTAGGCGGATTCTCTCACCTTCAATAGGGTTATTAGGTGGTCCAAGTTTACTGTGTGTCTATTCACTTGGACCAGGTGCAAACAGATGTGTGCCATTTGTGTCTTCAAAGCATGAGTTGGTGTGTGCCTTCAATGGGTCCTTGATATTCTCCTCAACAAGTCACCCAGAGAACTGGGACCCTGTTCTGGCTTGTTCTTACAAGCTGAGGCCTGATGCTCAGAGTCTTTCTCTCTTTAGTTGTGGGCTTGGAGGCTGACTCATGGATTACTCTCAAAGCACTCTCTGGCTTAAGGGTCACTAACTGAAACTTCCATAATCAAGCAAGATGGACAGGCAAAGTGGATTGATGGGGAATGGGAGATGCCGTAGAGTAATGAAATCAGAGCAGTTGGGACACATGGAATATTGATGATGAATTTGAACATAGATCTGTGTGGCTCTCAGGTTTTAACAAGACCCATTGTGGAAGGGGCAAACCCTGAAAAAAAGCAAGAGCTCTCAGGCGTATTTCAAAGTATGTGTGCATGTTTTGCTGTTGAGTTCATCCTGAATTTTTCTAGTTCTGCTTTTCTTGCTCCTCAATAGTATTCTGATCTAGAAATTCAAACAAAGGCAAATCTACTGCCTGCCTTAGTTTCTTCCCATGGCATATCAGGCGGAGACACAGATTCCTTCTTCCTCTGTGCACAGATCTCAGCTTCAGGAATCTCTACAACTAGTGAATGCTTGGTTGGCCCAACAGATAATTTGCAGCTTTTGGTGTCTGTGGTCTGTGCTGCCATGGAAGCCATGTTGGTGTCTGAGGTATGTGCTGTCATTTGGGACCAGGTGGTTATCTGTGATCTGAGTTGCCAATGGAATTCTTGTAAGAGTTCAGGAGCCATGCTGTTATCTTAAACAATGAGAACTACATGACTAGAGCTGCTGCCAGTTGCTATAGGCAAGGAAGGTACTATTTGAGTGGTATTGATGACTGCAGACTCATAATTGAGAATGAGAGATACTAAAGACTTCTGAGACAGCCCCTTCCCCTCAAAGGAAGCAATCCAGACAGCAAGCTATTGAAGATATTCCTTAAAAGCTGTGATATGGATGCTGAAGTGTAGCCCTTCACAGTTGATGGCTCTTGGCAGGGGTCTGGGTGGGAGTGGAAAAGCGCTCAGTTTTCCTTAAGAGCCTGGACACTGAGAGTTTGACCACGGTCCAGTGTGTATATGGGCAACACAAATTGGACTTGGTGTTTTGTTTTTGTTTTTGTTTGGTTGTCATTGTATTCTGTTTTGGGGATAGCTTCAGGGTTGTAGGGTGGACCTGAGAGAAGTAGGAAACACCTGTGATAGGAGCGCATTAAGCAGAATTCCCAAATAATTAATAAAAATATTATGCTAGGAACAAAAGAAGTCAGCAGTAGAGTCACTATACTCATGAACTGAAGGTAAGTGTCTTAGAGTTTTACTGTTGTGAGCAGACACCATGACCAAGGCAGTTCCTATGAGGACAATATTTAATTGGGACTGGCTTACAGGTTCAGAGGTTCAGTCTATTATTATCAATGTAGGAAGCATGGCAGTGTCCAGGCAGGCATGGTACAGGAGGAGCTGAGAGTTTAACTTCATGTCCAGAAGGCAAACAGGAGAAGACTGGCTTCCAGGCAGCTAGGGCAAGGGTGTTAAAGACCATGACCACAGTGACACACCTACTCCAACAAGGCCACACCTACACCAACAAGCTCACACATCTAAAAAGTGCCACTCCCCGGAGGACCAAGCATATTAAAACCATCACAGTGAGTCTTTATAACAATCCTTTAGCCATCAGATGGACAAGCAATGGTAGTATATGAGTATGGGGTACAGTCTGATGAGGAAATACACGCATTAAATTGTAATGATCAAATTATCAGCATCTCTCCTTTTCTAGCATTGCTATTTGTTCTCTCTTTAGGTTCCTTGTAAAAATGAGTTGTCATAACCAGTTACTCTGTTATGACGTCTTCTTCTCTAGTGCCATTCTGTTGCTGTGATAAGACATCCTGGCCAAAAGCAACTGAAGAATGAAAGGGTCCACTAGGCTTACAGTTCCAGGCTGCAGTGTATTACTGAGAGCAAATCTGGGCAGGAGTTCAATTATTACATCTACAGTCAAAAGCAGAGACAGGGACTACATGCATAACCCTCACTTGCTGCTTCTGCCCAGCTAGTTTCCTTCACTTCTATACAGCACAGCCCCTGAGACGGTATCGCACACATTCAGTGTGGGTTGTCCACTTCCATTAACAGGCAAGGTAACCACCCATAAACGTGTCCACAAGCTAAATGGGTCTGGACAGCTCTGCTCCTGAGACCCCTTTTCCGATTCTAGGCTGCAGGTAGTTAATGTTTAAAGCCAACTGGCATGCCACCTGCTTAAATGAACTTCAGCATCCAGCATGCAGCTTCCTGTCCTTCTCGTCTCTCTTTCTTCAGAGCGCCTGCCAGTCTGCTCTCTCCTTCCAGGAAAGCCATTGTTTGCCTTCACCCATGAGTGAAATCATGTAGTGTGTGCCCTGCTGCAAGGCAGTCTCTGGGCATTTGATCTGCCCTTGGCCCTTTGATAGAAAGTGACCTGTGTCTGAGTCTCTTATTAGTCCACCAATCACCCGAGTCTGTTTGCTACAAAGTTCTATATGCTTCTGGTTCCTGACATGTTATTATTGCTTGACATCATTTTGCCACTCGGCAAAGATATGTTTAAGAGCTTTTCTATAATAGGTGGTTTTATAAACTGCTAGAAGATAGGGAAATGGGTGCCATCCTTTAAGGGGGAAAAAAAAGGTATTTAAATCAAGAATGTTAAAGGAAGTTCCAAGCACTTTTACTCTGGGTCTTGATTCCTGTGTCTATCAAGAGGGATCTGGGTTGTCCTGTTATCCAGAACCTTCTCTGTGCAAGGCTGTGAGTCTGCATAAATGCCTCGTGTGTACCCTGGACACTCCCATCAAGCAGATATAAATACCAAGGCCACTTAAACAGGAGGAAATTGTAATTCAGAGAGGTTGAGTCACTTGTCCAAGACCTTCAGCTGCTGGACCAGAAAAGACTGAGGTTTCAGACCAATGCATTTTTCCCTAGATAAATTAGCCATGTAGCTGGCCACACTCCATGACAATGCTATTTTGGAAGCCCCATTTAATAAGTTAAAATGAACTCTATGGGCAGCTGAGTAATTATTCGACTTGAACCCAATTAAAAATTGAGTGCATTCTGCCCAAGTTGAGGACTCCTTTTGATTAATACCGGACAAATGGATTTCTCTTTTTAGCCAGAACTCTGAGGCCCAGATGGCGGGGCTGGCTTTCTACAGATCACCCACTATGAGGTTTGTATGGTGGACCCACAGGTATCTACTTGTCTGTGTCCCTATGAGGACAAGGGGAAGGACTACATTTCATTTTCATAGTTCTGGGGATTAGAATCTGTGGCCTCATATAGGCTACGCATATGACATTCCAGTGAACTGACTTTCCGGCCCTGGTTTTCTATTTTGTATTTTTGGGCAGTGCCTTAGTTTGCTGTGCTAAAACACCAGACAAAAGTAACGTGGGGAAGACAGGTTTATTATTTGGTTTACAGGTCACTGTACCTCATTAAGGGGAAGCAAGGCAGGAACTCAAGACAGGAACCTGGAAGTAAGAACTGAAGCAGAGGCCATGGAGGAGCCCTACTTACCTGCTTGTTTTTGTGAGCTTTCTCAGCTCGCTTTCTGACGTTACCCAGCACTACTGCCCCGGTGATGGAGCCATTTCCAGTGGGCTGGGCCCTCCCACGTCAAGCACTAATCAAGAAAATACCCTACTGACTTTATACAGGAAACTTAAAGATGACATTCTCTGAATCAACGTTCCTCTATCCAGATGACTCTAGCCTATGCCAAGCTGAGAAAAAGATAACCAGGACAGACAGGTTTTCAATCTCAAACTCATTCCAATCGCTGATCATGAACTTAACCTGTAGCCTAGACAGGCTTTGAACCCACAATCTTCCTCCCTTATCCTCTAGAGTAGGTGGGGTTGTAGGCAGTCAGCAGCAAATCTGGCTAGGAATAGACAAATGTCTGCTCCAGAGGCACGGGGTTGACTTAGCTGCAACCAAGTAGTTTGATTAGAACTGCTTCTTCTGGGAACCTCAATATAGCTACTTAGAAGGACTTACATTTTAGAATCTCTATCCCTGCACCTGCAAACTAGCTGTGACCTTGGCTGGAAGGCTGGGCATGTTACACTACCATCTCAGCATGGTTTCTTTTATCTGCTAGTGATAAATGGTCAGGGACTTGGAGTTGCAGGGAATAGAAACTATGCCCGGAGTTTTCACAGAGGGGTGGATAAACAGCATTCACTTACAGTATCTCTCAGCCCAGCTGCTCAGAATCCTCCCAAGCATAGACACTGTCCCAGACCTGGATGACTCCAGAGCATTGCCCTGGACATGGTTGTACTGTTCCCTCAGTGGTCCCCCGTGCTCAGGGATGTTGGAAGAAGCTGCCACCATCTTCTACTTTTAGAATGAATTCACTCCATATTTCAGTGCTCACAGCTCCAATTCTATTCCAAGCAGGCACATCTGGGCGCTTGGCATCCACTGTCTGAAGTAGAAGGCTCTGCATCCAAAGGTGGGGAAGATGTTGTAAGTGTCAGAAGATGTTTGTAGAAATGGACACATCCCACCCTGCAGGGAAGCTAAGATTCAGGCAGTTCTGGAGGGCACTGGCTCCTTAGGGAAACATTGCTCAGAAGCTCTGAAGCTGACAAGATGCTTTAAGGTCCCTCCTTGCCCCAAAGTTATATGGGCAGCCAGGACTGGCAAGAACAGACATTGCTACCTGTCAAGTAGCCTCCAAGTTCTGCAGAGAGCTCTAGGCTTCCAGCTTCTATGAGCTGTCACTCATGCTGGAAAGGGCATGTGGTGACACAACATTCTTAGTTACCTATGCTCTGGTAAGCACTGCTCACCTGTACTTCTGTGAGCAGCCCCAGTAAACTCACTGGTCAGTGTTGGTTTTGGCAGTATCGTTACTTAGTTCTGTCATCAATTCCCTAGCTGTGATGGGGAGATGTTTGTTCAGGTCTTCCCAGGAAACATGTCATATAACAAGGATGGGCACAAATAGAACACACATGGGAATGGTAGTCACCAGCTGCTTGCCTTCACTCTTCATCCACCCTTTGAGTATTTCCTGAGCACATATTATTTGCTTAGCAGGAATGGTGCTAAGTCAAGGCAGCTGCAGACAAGAGTGGACTGTGACCATGTATAGTTGTACAGTACTATTGGTAAGGTGGTATTGTTATTATTATTAATAATAATAATTACTATTATTATTGAGACAGTCTTATTCTGTATCCTGGTTGACTTACAATTCACTAGGTAATCAAGTCTGGCCTTAAGGTAGTGGAAATCCTCCTGCCTCAGCTTCACAAGTGCAGGGATTAGAAGGATTAGAACACCACACACAACTGGATTTTCTTTTCATTTTTAACTTGAGGACAAGGTTGAGTACACGTAGCACAAAACACATAATGCCATTTCTAGTACCTGGGCCAGTACTGCCATGCAAAAATATACAATGGGTATGTGTAACAGGAGTGAATTCTCTCTCCCCAGCTCAAATGTTCAAACTTGTATTTTAGGAGGAGGGAATCTCTTGATTTTCTTTTAGATGTGGATACATTTTGAAGTCAAAACACAGAAACCTGACAATTTTCACCAAACCCATGATGCTGCTTTCTATAGCTCAATCAAGGGCTTGACAGCTGCCTAGCAGGTGACAAATGGAATTAAGGGCTCCTGTGGCATTGATGCACAGCTTGAAAAGGCCCGTTGCTTGCAGTTCTGGATTGTCTGTCACCCAGTTCATGCCCTGTGCTGAGTTAACAGACATAATTAAAGATGTGTTTCACTCTCAGAGTGATAGACCAAGCTGGCTTTGGGCTGAGAGAGCCGCTAGCCCAGACTCCGAATGGTTTTCCTTCTGGCTTTTTCTGAGTTCAGCGTCTTCGAGAATCATTGAGAGGAGGGTGGAGACAAGGCACAGAACCTGACTCTGGGATTGGGCATGTTTTTCCCAGGGGAAAGACACATACCAAGGGGAAAGAGGCATGAGGAATGGAGGGTGGATCTGATTACTTCCAGAGAAGGCAGGGTCTGGGGATAGACAATAGACAATTGGGACCCAAATTCTGATGATGGTCCCCCACATCCATCATGTACCCAAACTTGTAAAACTCATTTCCACAATTGTCACAGAAACGATCGTAAGGGGCTGAGACGGTGGCCCAATCCAGACCATGTCAATATCCTAACAGTGCCTGTCATTTGCATTTGTCTTTTTACTAGGAAACCTCGTTCTAAGAGTTTTTGCTGGGCCTCCACCACTTCTAACCTCTGACACCGACTCTGTCTTAGGGGTGACTTTCTGAGTCCTCACAGTTCAGGAAACATGCACACAGATACAAACGCTCACACAGGTACATGCACTCACACAAAAAGACATGTCTCTTTAGGAGAACTGTGGTCTGTTGGGACAGACAGAAAACAAGCCAATGGCCACCAGAAAAAGAACAAGTCAGATTCTGACTACAAAACACAGGACTCAGCCTGTGGTGCAAAGGAAGGATCCCTGGGGACTGAGCTGAGCTGGGAAAGGCAAGAATTAGTCCTCTGCAGGTAAGGGGGCTGCAGCAAGCACTGTGGTTGGGTCCTTTATGTCCATTTCATCTGCGACTTAAAAATATGTTGCTATTGTTAGTATGTTTTATTGCTTTTTATTAAGGGGTTATATCATTTGCATAATGGGATTTAGAATTACGATATTTACCAATAAGCTTTTTTTTTGAGAAAGGGGGAGGGGGAGAGGGAGAATGTTGTTTCACACAGGAATGGCTTCCCACCTCTCCTATTGCCTCTCATTGCCTGTTGAAGTTGACTGAGTAATAGGCTACAAAGAGTTCATACTGGAACACATGGAATTTGTAAGTATGACTTTATTTGGGAGAAAAAAGAGAAAAAGATCTTTGCAGTCATTAAGAATCTTGAACGGAAGAATCCTGAGTTATTCAGTAAAGCTTTTAATACAGTCACAAATGTCAAGGAGGTCAAGAGGCAATGGGACATTGAACTACCGAGATGTAGCAGGTGAGAGGCTCCAACAGCCCTCAGAGCAGGGAGGGGTGGGAAGAAAGTCCCCTGCAGCCTTGTCAGGAGCATGCCCTCGTCAGTGGGAGAGGTTTCTGAGCTTCCAGCCTCCTAAGCTGTAAAGCCACATTCCGTTTTAGTCATTTTGTTCACAGTAATTTATTACAGTAGGTACAGAGGCTGATATCTCCATGTCTATGGTCTAGCCTTTTCGCCCCCATACTGCACAGCTGCAGAGCCATTTGATCAGTGCATCTGAGATGAGAAGTCCGGTGCTTGTCCTTTTAAGAGTGTGTGAACACCTCTTTTGTCACAGAGCTGTTGTGAAGAGGTTGGTTTGAAAACGGAGTTGTATTTTCTGGAAGGAAGGAGAGTCTCAAGGTTCCAGTGTCATATCCAGGCAGCACTGGCTTTGGAACTGGAAGAATGTCCCCAGGAGAAAGCTGAGGCTGTTTGTGTGATCCAACAATGTGGCCCTAACCTAGGGTGGAAGAAACCTGTTGACCAGAACAGCTCATCACAAAGGAGGCATCTCCAGCAAATATGGGGTATTTGGTACCCACAGGTGGAATGCTGCACTAAGGAGCTGTGGACTTCCAGGCCACCGTACCTTAGTACTTTTACATAAGTTCATGGTAGAAATTCCAAGTCCTGGGTACAGGATCAAAGAGCTGGGAGGCCATGAAAGGACTTGCAACCAGGTTTATAGCTGTTGCTCTCAAAATTGGCAGGGACTGGGGAGGGCCATCCAGGTGGGCTGGACTAAAAGGTCTGTGGCTTTTTGTACCTTACTCTCTCCTTCAACTCTCAGCCTCTGTTGGCTTTTATATCCTCTCCTGTTCCCAGAAGTTCAGAATCCAACTTTCACTGAAGAGCATAGGACTATTTAAAGAGCCAGGCACATAAAATATTTCATACTACAAAGGTCCAGTTTCTCTCTTTTCTCCTTCCTTCCTTCCTTCCTTCCTTCCTTCCTTCCTTCCTTCCTTCCTTCCTTCCTTCCTTCCTTCCTTCCTTCCTTCTTCCCCCTCTCTTTCTTTCTTTCTTTCTTTCTTTCTTTCTTTCTTTCTTTCTTTCTTTCTTTCTTTCTTTCTTTCTTTCTTCCTTCCTTCCTTCCTTCCTTCCTTCCTTCTTCCCCCTCTCTCTTTCTTTCTTTCTTTCTTTCTTTCTTTCTTTCTTTCTTTCTTTCTTTCTTTCTTTCTTTCTTTCTTTCTTTCTTTCTTTCTGCAAAAGCAAGAGGTTTATTTTCTGGTGTGTTGGGTTGACCTTCAATTAGTCCCTCAAGGCAAGTCACTAAGAAGGTGACCTCAAATGGCTATTACAAGCAGTTTTTATACTTTTGGGGGGGCACAGGTTACATCAGCAAGGTTACAGTTCAAACTTTTTGGCCAAGCATATTGACCTTTAGATCTATTGGCTAGCAAGCACGACATGGATTTGAATTCTACCTGTGACTTTCCAGAGGGTCAGGTAGCTATAAGTCAGTACATTCTGAGAATATTTTACTCAAAAATGTTCTTGTGGGCAGAGAATGGAACTTGACCTAGCCTTGACTCCAGGCAGGAGGGGGAAGCTGTAAGGAGGGTATGCGACTGGAAAACCCCTTAGGATCCCTCAGTCCCCCCTTTTTCTTGTACAAGCTCCAACCCTGGAGCTATGCTCAGGGGTCTTGGGTAACTAACTCATATTCTTCAGGTCCTGTCCTCAGGGTCTCATATTGCTGGCCCAGACCATCAGCTACACTGCTCCTACTCTCTCTTTTATGACAGCTATAATCTTGTTCAATATGCAGGGTTCAGAGGTCAACCATAGCAGGAAAACAATTAGGAGTACTAACAAGGTGGATATGAGGGTGGTTAACCAAGAGGAGGAATTAAACCAGGACTCAAACCAGCCCTGACTCTGTTCTCTCTCTGTCTTCAGCTTGGCTAGCCCTTCTCTCACCTTGGCCATGGAATCTTTAACTATCCCAAGAATGGTCTATATAAAAGCAACACTCCTCAGCTGAGGCAGCACATAGCCCTCCTTGCTGGAGGAAAAGTTAAGTCTAATCCCCTCCTATTCTGTGGTACTCCTTCTGATAATGAAGTCAATGATTCTTGAAGGTGACTGATGCAAGTTTCTACTCTTTCTATATCTAAATCAATGGCTGCCCTCAGACTGTCATAAGTCCCTTGTAAGTCCAAAGCAGAGGTCCCAGTGGTTGCCCTGAACACCCCCAACCCCAACAGAAGGGATATAGTGAATGCTGTAACAAGTTTGGTGGACAGGCACATAGGATGGGGGGAAGGAATCAGAATCCAAAGGTACTGCCAGGCAGTCATGATCAAGGTCAAGTGATCTTGTACCATCCAGTGGGGATGCCCAGGGAGTGGGGTGTCTGCAGGTTTCACATGGGAATCGTGTACCCAGGCTGTAATACCATCCACCTTGAGGGCTGTAGGAGTGGCTAGCAGCACCAGGAAGAGTCCCTTCCACCAGGGTTCCAGCAACTGTGCCAGATGCCTCCTTATGTAGACCCAGTTACCTGTCTGGAAGCGATGAGGGGTCTCAGGCATCCACGGAGCATTTAAGGCAGATAGTTTGGCCAAATCTCATGTTGTATTGACTGAAGGGCTTGAAGCCTCAAGAATAGGTTCCTTCAGTAAGTTGGAATACTTCCAGGGAGGGCCAAGTGGACACCAAGGGAGTTAGGGTTCCAAACAGGATCTCAAAAGTGGTCAGGTTAAAATGGTAAGGGATGTTCTGGGCTCGGAACAGGGCCTAGGAAAGGAGCACCACCCAGTCAGCGCCAGTCTCTAAGGTCAATTTAGTTAAGGTCTCTCTTAGGGTTCTGTTCATTCTCTCTACCTGCCCTGAGCTCTGGGAACCGTACACACAATGGAACTTCCAATTAGTCCCCAATATCTCTGCCAATCCCTGATTTACCTTAGAAACAAAAGCAGGACCTTTGTCCAGTCCAATTACCTTGGGCAGTCTGAACCTCAGGAAAATTTTCTCTAATATCTTCTTGGCTACCATAGTAGCTGTTTCCTGCCTGGTGGGGAAAACCTTAACCCATACAGAGAAAGTATCCACAAACACTAGAAGATATTTGTAACCATATATTCCTGGCTTAACTTCTGTAAACTCAACCTCCCAATAAACCCAGGCTGCTCTCCCCTACATCTCTCACCCTGTTTGCTCTTGGCTGCATCCACTAAGCATTTAGTTGCTGGCACACCTTACACTGTTCTAAACAAGGTCCATTACATATACCTTAGACCCCTTGGCTGCTTGGATGAGCTTCTTATCCCTTAAATGGGTCCATCTATGCATGTGGGCAAGTTAAGTCCTCAGCTTGTTTTTCTGAGCAGTATAGTTTTCCTTCTTGTGTGCACCACTGCTCAAAAGTCCAATTTCTTATGTCCTCATCTTATACTTCAGCTGGTGTCTGTTCCCTAGAGCCCGATTCGAATGCTGGTATTTCTGGTGTTTCTGTAGGTGAACTCTTGCCAACTCAGGTAACGTGTTTTAATGTAAGTCTATATGTGTAATTGGGTTCATTCCCTAGTCCTTGATCTAAAGTAGGGTATGGGGTTTAGTTGCAGCTCTCCGTCTAGGCTGCCACTGAGATGAGTGAGGTAAGGGACCACACTGGGGACCCATGTCATGATAATTAATTCCTGTTGCAGCTATAATGAAGAACAAGCCACATTGCTGTCCCAGCCATGTTACATTCAGAGTTTCCTGTGAGGCTTTGATCTTCAGCGAGTTACAGAATCTTTACAGCACATGTAATCTTCCAGAGATTTCATAGGATAGTCTGTGTGGCTTGCTCTGGGAAAAAGAAAAGATCTTATGCTTCGATTGCTTCTCACAGCCTCAGAGTTATACGTGGTTCCTTAAATTATGAGCCATTGAAGATAATCTTACGTTAATGCGATTTTGTAAATCTTGGGTCTGCTTCGGCAGCTCCGCACATGTTTCATGGGAAAGAAATATCAGTGGCTACTGTGCTGGGTTTTGGATTCCATTTTATGCATCTGTGTATAAGAATACTCTGTAAGCTATAAACATCTCTGAAAGGTGGGTACTCTTATCTGCCTGTTAAAAGAGATGCAAGTGGGGTCCAGGGAAGTTAAGAGACCTTTCCTAAACTATTCGGCTATTAGTAGCTGGGTTTGGGCTCCGACTGCCTGGCTCAAGAGTTTGTCCTCTGTCTACCACTCAGTGCACTCTGAGGCTGTTTGGTTAAATTATAAAGCAGCTAACATTAGTTCAGCTCTTGTTTGAGTGATTCTCAAATCACTCAGTTAATCCTCACAATTATCTGGAAACTTTTTTAAAAATTCAGATTTTCTCGTTAGGAGGTGAACAGTAAGGACTGGAGTATGCATTTTAGAAATGGTTCAGCCTGGCTCTTGGGGGAGGGGTAGCAGCAGGCAACTCAGTAAGGAAAGTAGGTTGTTTTTCTGTTTTCAAGACCAATAATCACAGTATCTGCCAGTCTATCATCTGTCTGTCTGTGTATCTATGTATTTGTCTATGTATGTATGGTTTTGCATGTAGGTATATATGTATGTATGTATGCATGCATGCATGTATGTATGTATCTACCTGTCTGTCTACCTATCTACTTATCAATTGACTATCATCTATCCATTTTTATTTCTTTATCTTCCATCTGTCTATTTATCTATTTACTGTCACTTATCATTCTATTAATCTATGTATCATCCATCTATCTACTTTCACTTATCACCCTATCTATCATCCATTTCTCCATTCACTTGTTTATAGTAATCTATACTCTATCTATCTATCTATCTATCTATCTATCTATCTATCTATCTATCTATCTATCTATCTACCTACCTACATATCTATCTATCTATCTATCTATCTATCTATCTATCTATCTATCTATCTATCCATCCATCTATCTACCTACGTATCTATCTATCTATCTATCTATCTATCTATCTATCTATCTATCTACCTATCTATCATCTATCTCTCCATTCACCCAACCTCCCTAAAGATACAGCATAGAAAGATAACATATAGATAGGTTGGTATATAAGCATACATTTTCAAACTCTGAACTCAGAACTAAGTAACTATTCCCAGTGCTACTTATACTCTGGCCTTGCATCTCCACCTCTCTGCAATAGTGTTTCAGCTGTGATGCTCTTCTCTCTGCCTCAAGGACCTTTCACTTGTCAGATGTCATCCTAGACCGTGTAGGTTGGCTATTGTCAGAGTGCAGTATCTTCAGGTTTCAGCTTCCAGCATGTTTGTATATATTATTTTCCAGTTACCTGCGCTCTCATCTCCTTGATTTTGAGATTCGCTATGTAGCTAAGGCTGGACCTGGTGATCTTCCTGATCCAGTCTCCTGAACCTCACAATTATAGTCATGCACCTCCTGGCCTGCTCTACCATCCAGAGATAGAAATCTTTCTGCAGGGACTGAGATGATGTTCTAGGATTTCTGGGCTATCTGTGGTCTCTGTTGCACACATTCTGCATATTTGCAATTTTTCCAAATGCAAAAGTTCATCAATATTTTCCTGATGTGCTGATCCTTAACTTAGACTCTTTCAGCATCTGCTCATAGGTTCCTCCACACCACTTTCCTGGATGACCTGTTGCAGTTTTACCCAACTTCTTTATTTGGGTGCACAGAAGGCAGGTGTTTTCTCTGGCTTACTTCGGGGCCTATAGCAGATGCTTAGCAAATGAAAAATTAATAAAGAACTGCACAAAAGGAAGCTCACATGCTTTGAGCTGAATACTGCCAGCAAGCTTTAGTTCAGACAACTGGAAGTGACCAGAACCTTTGTGATAGCTCTTATGAGCCTGGCCATCCACACCCATGGACATTTCTCAGCTCTTCAACCCCCACAAATCTGTCAAGGTCTATGAGCACAGGTAGAAATAGAAGGTGGGCATAGGCACCTGCTCAGTTTTGTGTATCAACCTCAGATTGCAAGATGCCAGTGACCAATATAGTCAAGCAACTTCAACTTGAATTTAGTAGGCAACAAATTGAATTGACTCTGATTTTCCAGCTCGTCACTGCACAAGAAGGTATCATGCATCAGACATTCACCCTAGCACAAGAGTTGGTAAACATGTGTGCTAGTCTGGCCACAGCTTGACTCTCTGTGATAATTCTCTGACGATTGTGATGATGCTGTTGGTGGTGATAATGATGGGGATGATGTCAGTGAAGTTTTCTCTCTGAAACTGAACAAAGCTCTATTATTTCTTTGCCACAGATCATTTGCAGGAGTTTTAGAAGTTCCAAATAATACAGAAAAGAACAAAAAGCTAACAAAACCCCCCTCAGCTCATTCAAAGTCATAAGAGCCCTTAAGTAGCTAGTTAACCACTTTCAGTGGCTTAAAGAGCATCTGCAAAATCGTTTTAGTTCTAAAGAAGCACACACACTCAAGCAAGTCACTCAAATAGGGTTCGATGCTATGAGCAGTTCTGCAATTTGCCTTTTGTTGAGGAGGTGGTGACACTGATGGACAAGTGAAGCCAATCAGAATAGAGAAGCATGCTCTGTGTTACAGTACCAGCTCAGGGATCCAGGGTTAAGTAGAAAGGCAGACACCAGGGGTCTGTCTACTTGAGAAGTAACTGAATCATCGCTCCTAGAAGTACTGGACCAGAGTTTTCTCACCCAAACATCCAACAAATGAGCTTGTAACTGTCCTCTTGCATGGCCAGTCTAGCTCCAACACTATTTATGCACAGTGCAAGCGCTAATCATTTTCTTATCAGGGAAATCGGATTCCAGACTTGCTCTATGCCATCAGCACCTGGCATTGGAGATAAACCCATGGAAGCTCTTCCTGCCCACCTGACTCAGGCACAGATTCCCACTCTGCACTGTTTCCAAGGTTAGATGGAAACAGCCAAGAAAAGACAAGGGAAGAATCTGCACTTAGGCGAGGCTTCATTGTGTGTGTGTGTGTGTGTGTGTGTGTGTGTGTGTGTGTGTTACAGAAGTCCTCTCATTAGCTCGTTTCTGCAAACACAGTCTGGAAGCTTCTGTTAATTGCCCTTCAGGACAGAGATCTTCTTACCAACATAGGAAGATCGTGTGGTATGAAAACCAGCATAAAGAACAGTTATTATCACTTATCAGGCACTGGACATTTGGAGAACATCTTGTACCTCATACTCTACAAGATAGGAGCTTCTAGTATATTCTTCCAGTTCAGTGTAGGAGTGCAAATATTAAAGATGCATGCCACCACATCCAGACTTTTTTACATGGATTCCAGGGATTAGACTCAAGTTATAAGGCCTGTGTGGTAAGCACCTTTGAGCTGTCTTGCTGCTCCATATTTTTTAACTCTTGCAAAAAGGAGTCTTTGATAAGAGGGAACCTCGTATTTGCACTGTCTGATTTTTCTATCTTTTGAATATATATATATATATTCATTCAGTAAATATTTGTTAGGCATTTATTCCTTACCAAACACTGAACTAAAGCAACACTAAAAACAAAGCCTCTCCATCCTGTACAGAGCTCATTTTGACAAGGTAGATGGTGAGTAGTACAGCAAAGCAGAGGAGGGAAAGGGACCCAGAGAGTTCATACAAGATGCTCAGGGATGGGCTCTACCATCTGGTGATGGAGCTGGAGAGAGAAGGTGCAGAGAGGACCGTGAAGATGATGCTGGAGAGGAACTGGGCTTGGGCAGCTGCCTCACTCGATGTGCTGTTGGAGACTTGGGGTTTTCCCTGGATGAGAACACCAGTACTGTGAACAGAGTTCTCCTTAGCAACGTTCTGGTGTGTGTGTGTGTGTGTGTGTGTGTGTTGGGAGGAGGCAAAGATGGAAGCAGATTGACCAGTAGGGAGGCCATCATTACATTTTAAAGGCAAGGAGTTTGGGGGCCACTGTACTCATTTCTTTTTGTTGTGGCTGCTGTGACAAAACAACCTAAGGAAAGAAGGAGTCCACCACAGTGTTAATTCACAAGGCGTCGAGGCAGAAAACACAGAGATGAGTGTTAGTGATCAGCTGAATTTCTCATTTTCATTCAGTTGGAGAGAACAGACATGAAATGCAACCACCCATGGTCAAGGTGAGTTTTCCCTCCTCAAGCTGATCTAGATAATCCCTTGCAGGTACGTCTGGGAGCTTGTCTCCCAAGTGACTGTCGGTCTTGTCCAGTTGACAATTAATGTTAATTATTAAAGCCACAGCTCGGTGCAGAGAGCAGCGACTGGGTTCTCATTCTGCATAGTAAGCAGATTGAGTAGAGAATTACAGAGACAAGAATGACAAAGTTCTTAATCTTCCGTTGTTCTTCAATATTGATAAGCCAGCTTGGTAGCCTGGGTCCTATGCCACATGTCCTGTGTCCCATCTCTTCCTAGACAGAGTGAACAGTGCTGCCTCAAATCTGTGCTTGCCAGCTGTGTTCCTCTGGCAAGTAAGTAGACGTCTCTGATCCATGTCTTTTTAAATTTATTTTTATTTTGTTCTAAATGACGACATGTCTATGCGAATGTAGCTTTGCATGTCTGAGCGCAATGCTTGTGAAGCCAGAGGAGGGTGTAAGATCCTCTGGAATTGGAACTACAGATGGTTGTGAGTTGCCTGACGTGGGTACTGGCAACTAAACTCTGGTCCTCTCCAAGAACAGAATATGCTGCTAAGCACTGAGCCATCGTCCCAGCTTTGACCCACAGCTTCACCTGTAATGTAAATTCCATCAGTACTATCAAAAAGTACTGTGGGGGTAGAGAGGAACTGGAGGGGAGGGAATGGGACTGGATTTGATTAAAGCACCTTATATGTTGAAATAAAATTCTCAAACAACGGCAGAAAAAGAAAGAAAGAAAGAAAGAAAGAAAGAAAGAAAGAAAGGAAGGAAGGAAGGAAGGAAGGAAGGAAGGAAGGAAGGAAGGAAGGAAGGAAGGAAAAGACCTTTTATGGGGATGGATGGGTTTGTTCACACGATTCAGGCCACCTTCCTTGGAGCCTTGCATGTAGGCTAGGTGTTTGGACCTAAGTCCTATTTAGAGTCATATGGGCTTAAATTGACGAATGAATAAGATGGTTTATCCACATTAAAGAACATCAGAAAATTATGAAATTTAATCCAGGGACCACTGACCTCACCTTGAGGCCACAGAAGCTCTGAGACTGTGTTCATCTGTTACTGTGGAGATACAGCAGAGACCAATCAATTGGGAGGAAGCCAAGGTCAAGATCACTCAACCACTTGGTCAAGACATTTAGATTTCCACCCCCCCTACCCAGTTTACTTGCTTTCGAGGTCGGGGAAGGGGCAAATGAAAGGGCATGGAGGCACTGAGCAGTGAACACCCCCACTCATCCTGGGCTTCACCTTCATTCTTGCCTCGCAGCTCTCCGGGGCTGTAGGAAACTGCATGGTGTCTTCCTACACAGACACAGCACATTCTGGGGCTAGGGAGTTTCTGTCATTGGAGGTTGCTTACTGTAATGCTTACCTTTTGGCCTTTCCCAAGCTGGTGTCTGTTCAGATAGACAGCTGCCTTGTTATTGTGAGCAGCGTTAACACATACCACAGCTTGGTTTTTCTTGGGTGGGGAAGCAAGGGGTGGGGGGAGGATTAGGATGAGAAGGACTAGAGTTCTCTGTTGCTATGTCCTATCTCCTCTATGATATAACTGTTTTCTCAAGTCTGTGCTGTTTCTTCCCCATCATTTTCCATTGAACCTATTCCACAGGGGAATAGGTTCATCAAAAATGTACAAGATCACTATGATTGTCTTGAAACACTTTCCTCCATCAAGGGTCCAGATTCATCCTCTGTCCTTTACAATTGGCTTTGTATTCTTCCTTAAGCCATGGGACCTTTGCACGTACAGCTCTCTCTTCTAGTGGGAGGCACTTAAGGAAATGAAGCATTCAGGAGCAATGTGCAGTCAATACAAGACAGATACACCCAACCAAGCCCTGCTCCCCACTTGTGTGACCTTGGGAGTTCATAGTCATTCCTGGTTTTTATTTAAATTTGTCTACTTTCAACACTCCCAAAAGCCTGCATCCTCACCAGCTGAACATGAATCACCCCCATACTGAGTGCACAATAAGGTGTCATGTTCTGTGCTTAGTATCAGCAGCAGCACCACTGGAGCCTCAAAAAAGCCCAACTAATTATAAGCCTGTGTTCTGCGCTGTTATTATTTGAATGTAACAAAGGCACCTGCCACGTTAATTATGCCCTTCTAATAAACATCTACAGGCAGCCAATCAAGAATAAGCCGGTGGGGGGAGGGGCTGCATGTTGAAAAGGCAGGTCTTGGCATCACATTGTCAATTCCCTGGGTTCTGTGATGTGTTCATTCATATGCAGCTCCTATGGCCTCCACCCAGACCATCAGGGACGATTCACTGGCTAAACTGCACAAGAGGTAAGAAATCCAGAACAATCCTTACAGAGGGAGAATCTGGGAGGCCCTTCCTGCTTCCTTACAGAGGGAGAATCTGGAAGGACCTCCTGCCTTGTGTGTTCAAAGTGACAACTTTACACTGAGGATGGGGGTGTGTGGAAGAGAAAGACTAAAGGAAGGTGCACACCATGACCATATCTTCTAGGCACCAACTTTTTCTTTTCTGTTACTATATAGAGGCATAACAAAGAGTCAAGGGCATACCTCTGTTACAGATTTTCTTGTTAAAACATTTTTTACTATGGTAAATATGCATCATGGCATACATTGATTATATTTTGCAATTATTTATTGTGCTATTACAGAATATATGTGATCTAATCTGCTGTTTTAACCATCTCTAAATGTGAAGTTCAAGGGCATTAATTACAACCACAGTGTTACAAAACTATCATGTCTGATTTTCCAAACATTTTTGTCATCCCAAATAGACAAACTGTAACTCTTACAGCTTGGTTGGATGTTCACATATGCATAGAGCCCAAATCCAGAGCAAAATTAAGCATTTTTTGATTTCCAACACATCACCTTGAATGTCTTCTCAGAGATATCCCTGTGCTAGTCAGATTTCTCTAAAACAAAACAAAACAAAACAAAACAAGAAAAGCAAACAAAACCAAAACCAAAACCAAAACCAAAACCAAAACCAAAACCAAAACCAAAACCAAAACCAAAACCAAAACCAAAACCAAAAAAGAGCCAATAGGATGGGGGAGGGGAGAGAGAAAGTTAAAAGGAGGTTTGTTAGATTGTGTCAGGTTGGCTTACCCCAGGAGGTTGAAGGTCTCAACAGTCCCTATCCAGTGCTGAAGGCCTGGAAGATGTCTGGAGAGCTGCTGGTCTTCTGTCCACACTGGAAGAATGCTCAAGACGTTATGCTAAAATAATTTTTAAATCCGTTTTCCCTCTCCAGTCTTGGCTTCCAGAATGATGACACTGAGATTAATTATTTATTATTAAATGAGTTAGCCATTTGGCTCATTCCCAGAATAGCTGGTAACTTATTTAACCCATTCGAACTATTCTATGTCTACCATTTGGTTACCTACTTCCTCAGTTCCCTCCCGCTTCTTCCCTTGAATCTCTTCTGATTCTCCCTCAGCCTCTCTCTGAGTTCATCTACCATCTGGTTTACATCTGTCTCCTCTGTGTTCTCTTGAATTTCACTATTTCCCAGAATCCTTTTTCTTCCTGCCAGTGTGCCGGCTCCTATTTCCTACTTCAACTCATTGGCTGTCAGCTTTTTTATTGACAGGTTGTGCTTATGAGAGATTCTCTCTACAAAGTTGGTTCTAGTATTTGCCAAGGACGGGAGCTGTAACAGGATAGATAAACTTGGCAACAGGAGTGAGGTGAACAATTGAAAAGCTATGTCTCCATCATTTTGGGGTGGGTCTTCCTAGTTCAAATAATCTGACAAAGAAAATCCCTCACGGGTGTGCCCAGAGCTTGAGTGTTAGTTGATTCCTGATGCAGTCACATGGGCAGTCACTATAAACTCTCTGGAGTTATAATCACTATAGTGTGATTTTAAAAAATTAGATTCCTTTTTAAAGCACTTCTTTGAATCAGTGCTAGCTATGCCTCTAAAAAAGAAAGAGTAGGCCTGATTGTTTGAGAGGCAGGTGTGCACACATGTATGCACATGTGGAAGAACATGTAGGCTCATGCCTCTCAATTATTTGTATGTTCACATGTGTGCACATGGAGATCAGAGGACAGATTCAGGTATCCTTATTTTATTTTATTTTATTTTATTTTATTTTATTTTATTTTATTTTATTTTTTGGCAGATTTCTCACAATCCTGGAATGCACCAAGAAGGCTTGGCTGGCTAACCAGTGAGCCCCAGGGACACATCAGTTTCTAACTTCAAGCCGCCACTGTGCTTGCCTTTCTACAAACGTGGGTTCTTGGGCATTGAACTCAGGTCTTCATGCTGACTCACCCCATCAGTCTGCATAGTTTCTTCTTAAATAGCTTAGATTAAATGATTTGCTGAGATCCTGAGATTAGTCATCTGTGTAACTTCAGATTTTATTGGTGATAGCCTATCAAAACGAGTAATTGAAGTGGAAACGTCTTGTATTTTGGGGAAGTCAGTTATGTCAGATGATGTTTTGCTGCGGAACATAGGTGAAAGGATGCTTTGCTAAAGCCAACATGTGAATAGACATGTGATGAAGAAATGTAAATTTGACGCCACAGACAGTGGTTGCTGAAGCATTGGTTTGCTTTGCTTTGCCTTGCCTCACTTCTCTCATGATATACATGCAGTAGTTCACCTTACATTGCGTTGCTGAGCTCCACTTGTGGTGACGCCTTACAGAGAAACTTGCCAAAGAACTTCTTGTGAGGTTCCTGCTGCTTCTTTCTTCTTCCAAGGCCTCGGGCTGGTCGGTGAGCTTTGCAGTTTCTTCTGCATTGAACTGCCCTTGCTGGTCAGTGTGGGGTGACTGACAGGTGGACTGGACTGCAGCTGCTGATTTGTGTTTGGTGTTTGCTACTGGACTGAGCTGCTGACATCCTGACCATGAAGATTGGACTCATCCTCAAAGAACTATTTCTAAACAGGTCTACTCCCCCCATATCCTAATAACTCCTCTTTCCACTATGTCTGGTGGGTGGTGAGCTAGAGGAGAGGCTAAACCCTTATTAAAGTAGGTTCCAAAAACCTACGCCTACAAGCAATAGTAGTCCTTATTAGTGCAACAATTGGTATTTAGATAAGTTACATGACCACCATCCACCCCAAGAAGTTGCAGAGCTTCCAAGTGGCAGAGATAGGAACAAAGATTTAAGAGGCTCTTAAAGAGTCTGGATTGCTTCTGTAATGTGTTCAGCATCCACAGTGCTGCAAGATGGATGTGTTTAGGCCCATTTCATACATGAAGAAACACAAACACTTGTTGAAATCTTCATGACTAGTGGACCAGGCCAGCGCTCCAATGCAGGATTCCCACTCTACGATGGCTACTACTTCATACTTCATTAGAAGTAGTATTTGAAATCTATATCAAGGGCTGGTGAGATGGCTTGGTGTGTAAAGGTAATCACCTCTAGCCTGACAACCTCAGTTTAATTTCTGGGACCCATGTGATGGAAAGAGAAAACTGATGCCCTCTAGTTGTCTTCAGAACTCCACATGTGCCTGGTTCCTTGCATATTAAATAAATAAATAATGTAAATATCTGTGCCCCTCTGTGATATGATAAGAGCTGGCTTTGTGCCAACCTTGAAGGGACCGTCCATCCACCAGAAAGTTCTGCCTTGCACAGAGATGGAATGGTCTCTTTGCAACTTTACCCAGTTACTTCCAGTACTTAGCATTTAATTACCTCTTGTCTTCTATTACTCTCTAATTGTCTCTTACAACTCCTCCCTTCTTCCTGGCTTCCTTGCCAACATCTCCAGGGCAGAGATCAAGTCTTATAGGCTCAACGCCTCCTGGAGCAGTAAAGTAAGAGCTTATTAGATAAATACTTGTTGGTTGAAAGTTATTACAAGAATTTCTCCTCAGGGTGTCATCCAAGGTATGTGGGAAACTGTGTAGAAAAGTCACCAATTTAAATGCGATTTGGATACTTTTAAATAGACAGAATAGTCAATACTCAGAAACTTTATTCCTCAATGATACAGCTGTCCTAATTGCTATCATTGCCTGTGTGCATATGTGTATGCATGTGTGTGAGTGTCTGAGTCTGTGTATGAGTGTATGTATGCAAGTGTGTGTGTATCTGTATGTGAGTGCCTGTGTGTGTGTCTGAGTCTGTGTCTGAGTATGACCGTGTGTGTGTGTGTGTGTGTGTGTGTGTGTGTGTGTGTATGTGTGTGGTGCATACACATCAGCCTGTAATATCCACTCATGCAAACATGCAGAGGCTCATGCAGACATCATATTTAAAATGGACACATTTAAATTACAAACCCTTGTCTGATTGTCCTGAGACAGGGTCTTTCACTAAACTGGAAGCTCAAAGTTTTGGTTAGGCTGGCTGGCCAGTGAGATACTGGGATATGCCTGTCTCTGCCTTTAAATTACTGGGCTTAAAGGCACAGCTTGCATAGTCATCTTCCCAGCCCAAAGATGTCAACTCTGCAAGTCTTTCTTCTTCAGAACTGTGTGGAGGCCAAACCGGAAATGAGGGCATAAAGTGAATAATAGAGTCAAGGCTGCATGAAGGAAGGCCAGGGTGAGCTTGCATGCCTGAAATTTTATTGGCTTCAAAGGGAACTGTTCCCAAAGCCTGTTTCTGCTCTCAGATAAAACCACTCACCCATATTTCCCTTACTGTACTGCCTTCTGTTATGCTTTCCCAACTAGAATTTAGGCAGAGTCCATTTCATAGCCAGCAACTGAACCCTACTCAAGGCAGTACAAAGAGTGGAAACTTGAATCTATTGCACTGTGTGTGCACAGTCTGGGTACTCCAGACACCTTGATCTGGAGACTGGTATGGGGTAATGAGATGTGTATAATGTCCGGAGAGATGATGAGATTGTTTCTTTTCCCCTCCTCTGCTCACAGCCCCAGCTGAGAGAACCCCAATGGCTCAAAGGATGAAGCTAACTTCTCAATCCCTTTAGGTTAGAAGAAACATGCAGACAGCTAGGTCTGAAATGAGCTCCATACAAATGAGGGAATCCTAGAGAGAAAGAGAGAAAAGTCTGAAGGCCATCAGTCCAGCAAGGGCAGATACAATTTATGGTGCCCATGGCCAGTTAACCCTGTGTTATGAATCTGCCTCTTTTGAGCCTGGAACTCTTGATGGCAGCATGTTGGGTGATTCCTCATGGAACTGGAACGGAATCCTTAAAGGAGGAACAAGAGGAAACTTTCAAGCTGCTTTTCTTCTCACCTGTTTATTGAGCAGCAATAACATGAAGATCAAAGGAGACACCCACCGCTTGCCATAGGACTTGATGCTACCATGGGCAGACTTCAAAGAAATGACCATGGCAGAGACTGGCCAAGACTGCTTGATGTGTTCTCAGCTTTGAGTATGAGGCACAATAGGAATGGGGGAACAACCTTACAGTCTGCTCACAGAATCCCTTTCTATATCTTCACAGCAACTTCTGATGTCAGAGGATACCATGTGACCCTATTCTATATGAAGGGAGTCAAGAAGCCAAAGGCACCATACACACTATCCCGAATACCCACGTGCTTTCACATAGAACCCATGTTCTGTGAAGTCACATCTTGTTTGAATGAAGGGAAACAATTTCTTAGGAGAAAGAAATTGTTCAGACACCAAAGATGGAACTTGGAGTCTAAGTTACTTGCTATCTCATGAGGGACTGTCATACAAAGCCTGAGGCTGAGTCTGGACTCATTGTCCAAGTTCATATTTCCTATTCAATGCTCGTCCTCAGGACCCCTAGGTGTTTCCTTCTACACTGAAGCCTACCCCCACCATAGAGCCATGTAATTGGCTACTGAATAGTGACTCTTGCAAGCAGGCCCATAGCTCCTGGCAGCAGAAGGCCCAGAGGCAGGATAAGACAGCTGGTGCTCTCTTCAACAAAGCCTTGATGTCCTGCCCCACAAATGCCAACCTCCTTTTTCCAGAAGGTATTTCTGTCCCCTCAATCACTCATCATAACCCTGTTCCAGGTGCTGGGTGGTGCTTGGCTGAGTGTGGGTGGCAGCCGGGATCTGGCCTACTTTGCTCATGTAATAGCCAGAGACTGTTCTGCTAGTGAGAGCTAGCTGTCCCCAGAAACAGAAGGATTATCGTATGGTCCCAACTGTTAAAAATGCTAGAGTAATTTCAGTGCCTGCAGTCAAGGAGACCCAGCAGATTATTTCTTAAACGTATTAAATAAATGAACCAACAAATCCAATCAGGTGAAAGATCTTTTAGGCTCTCAAAGGGCTAACAAGTGGTTTAACTGGAGCGCCACCTCCAAGGTAGGTGCCTTCTCTCTCCTCCTGAACAGTAAAACAACACTTTCTATGTTTATAGTGTTCCATATACCTTACCTGAGTTTACTGTAATGCTCAACCATTTGATGGCGTTCCTTCAAACTACATATATGTTGCTCACTTCATGGTAAAGCTGAGGCTCAGGAAGAAGGACAGCCTGGACTCCATTTTGAGGAAAATGGGGAAGGATTTGTTGATGGCTCGTGATGTGAGAGAAAAAGGCAGGCCAAAAATGAGGCCAGTAGTTTTTGTCTAATCAGCTTGGCAAAGTTGCTAGTGACTAAGATAGCAGGACAGTTGGCCAATGCAGGTCCTGAGCTGAGTGCAGTTAAGTGTTTAACTCCGTACCTTTGCAGTCAGAGGGAAGATGCTGAGAGGCAATTAAATAGGAAAAGAGGATGCTAGAGAGAAGAGTAGGAACTATGGCCATAGTGATGGAATCAAAGGCCCAGGGGCTGGAAATCACTGAAGAAACTGGATCTAGAGAAGAGAATGAGTTAGAGACCATCTAGGGCACAGAGACAGGAAGACAAGAAGCAGCTGAGAAGCTGCAGGAGGGTACATCAGGGTGGTATTTCAAGAGGGAGAGACAGAGTAGAGCCAGTGCTCCAGCTGACCCACGGCAGGTTAAGCAGAGAATTGATCATCTGCTTTAGCCCACAGGATGTTATGGCTGACCTTGACAAAGACACCTTCATGAGGTGCTGGGGAAGACAGCTGGTAAGGATGGGAACACAAGTGGAGAGGATTATTTTTACATGTGGACAGGAAAGGAGAGCAAAGTTCGGGACTGTAGCAGGACAGAGCACGTGTGACTGTTCTGAGTGAATATTATAGCTTGATTGTATCCTGAAGGAAATTATGTCTGACACAAGGACAGAACAACAACAACAACAGCCGCAGTGATTGCAGGCCTGTGTACCTGGGTTGGCTGGAGCGTGGGAAGCACACAGGACAGAGCATCCAGGCTTAGAGCGCTCCCTGCGTTTGCTGAGTGGACTCTTCCCAGATGACATGCTCTTGATTTCCTTCCTCAGACTTCCTCGAGAAGGCTGCTGCCTGGAAGAACAAAGCCCAGGAAGCAACGCTTGCTATTTCTGCTTTGATAACCATGAATTAGAGAGAAGAGAGAAACAAGAGGTGACGGGGACTTTGTCGGAGCTGCCGAATTTAGGTGTGTGAGTGCTGAGCACACTTGCAACATCACCTTGCTGGGAGGTTTTCAAGGTTAGGAGGCTTTCTGTAAGGGACAGAACCACAGAAACATACTTGGGGATGTCATCTAAGACATTTATCTTAAGGAAGCTGAGCTGGCATCTTTTTAGCCCTCCCCCCCCCCCCCCCATAGCAAATATCAACAGAGTCTGAAAGAGGAGAAATTAAAATTAGATAATAAAAAGAACAAGAGATGCTCTGAAGAGGGTGAGGCAATGCTGAGGTGGGGGTGTATATGTCCCAAGGGAGAATAGGGTAAGTTAGAGGTAGCCTTCTCAAAGAGAAAGCAAGCAATTCTTTATTTTAGCATTTAGCCATACTTTCCATTTTTGGTGACTCCCAAGTCACATCTCAAAAGGTTGCTAAGAAACCGGCCCCCCACCTGCCTTTTCCTTTTGATAGCAGAACTGTATGAGGTGGCCCCAGAGACTCCTTGGATGGAACTTTGATCTGATAAAATAAAACAATAAGCTGTTGGGGTTGTATAAAGGGCTAGGCTCACTTC
This sequence comes from Mus caroli, assembly GCF_978045245.1. Taxonomy (NCBI): domain Eukaryota; kingdom Metazoa; phylum Chordata; class Mammalia; order Rodentia; family Muridae; genus Mus; species Mus caroli. The sequence continues at coordinate 5,996,045 of NW_028227272.1, forward strand.
CCTTCCCTATAACTGAATTTCTGAAAATTGTGGGCTCTTGTCTGGGAAGAACCTCATGCAGTTGTTAACTGTGGTGGCATTCTTGCTGCCCTGCTGGGAGATGCTTCAGCAGGATTCCAGAGTGGGGGTGGGGGCATCTGGTCCATTTCTTGTATTTCCAAGATTTCCTCTGCCCTTCTCATACCAAGGATGCTCGAGGCAGGTCCAGTGTTAAGTGTTTGGAAGCTGATAGGTGAGTGTTGGGAAGCAGAGAGGGCAGGATAGGGCAACCAGGTAGGTCTGAAAGAGGCAAAACCTCAGAGAGCTGTGGACTCTACGCAGGAGAACTTGAGAAGTCTGTTTCTGACACAGGAAACAGCATCAGCAGTGCAAGGAACACCGAGCCCCGAGTTGTTGGAACTGGTTGAACTATATTCTGAGTTCATCTTAAAATTAATTTTAAGGTCGGGCGTGGTGGCGCATGCCTTTAATCCCAGCACTTGGGAGGCAGAGGCAGGCAGATTTCTGAGTTCGAGGCCAGCCTGGTCTACAAAGTGAGTTCCAGGACAGCCAGAGCTATACAGAAAAACCCTGTCTTGAAAAACAACAAAACAAAACAAAAAATTTAAGGTAGTGTGCAAAGTAATGAGTTTCATTATGTCATTTTCATATGTATGTATGTATGTTTATATATAATATGTACATTTGTGTATAATACATAATGTGTAATATATATGTATATATGCATATATATTTTTATACTAATGATGTGCTTTGTTCATATGCTCCACATCTACTGACCCCATTGTTTCCCTTCCTGCTTATCACCTCCATCCTCCATCAGTACCCTTACTGAGTTCATCTGTCTGTCTACATCTATCTTCATATGTATTGTTTATTCTAGATTGTACATATAAAAAGAAATATATTCTCTTTTTTCCTCTTCTCCATTACCCTTTCTTGTTCTCCCATACTCTTTTCTCTTAGACTAGGCTGTAGTTCAGTGCCACACCCAGCAATTGTTTCTACAGGGTTTTTAATAGAGGGGCAATAGGACTGTATACATTTGAAACACAAAGCAGAAAAACCTTGAAAACCCGTCATTTTCTCCTGCTGTGGATCCATGAATGGAAGTCTGAAGTGAATGGTAGCATTTCTTGCATTGTGAGGACAAGTGTGAAAAGTTGTGAAGAGGTTTCTGTAACTTGGCTGTGTGCCAATTAAGTGTCTGGCACATAATTGTGAAACACCTGTTCTTTGTGGTTTGAAGTCAAGAGCTGATGTTTTCTGGACACACAGTTCTGACTCTGACTCAGGCCACTCACTTGAATACCTAAGAGGATCAAAGAATAACTCCAGGAACTCTAAGGGAGGTGGCCTCTGATGACATCTGCTTACCTAGTTCAAGCAGAACAGAGATGAGCCTGGAAAACAAAGGGCACAGCAGGAGAAAGACCTTCAGTTCCTAACTGTGTCTCAGTGGGTTTTCCCACACTTCTGGGGCAGGGGTGAGAGGTGGGGGTGGGGAATGGACTGAGTAAAGTGCTAATGGGTCATTAACACCTCTCTCCATAAATCTCTACACCAGCAAAGCAAGCCTTAGTTAAGCCCAGACTCTCAGGCTCAGTATCTCTCCTACATACACACACACACACACACACACACACACACACACACACACACACACACCAGAACTCAATACGATGAAACAACAACTATTCATTTACTTACATTTGTTTAGAGCTACAGTTCACACTAGTAATTTTTATTTCTATTTTTATTTTGCAGCTATCTTGTACTGCTAGAAAGAGAACTGCTTTTTTTTTTTTCCTTTTTCTGGGTGACACTAATGCTGATTTCAGTGTCCTGCCAACTCATTAAAGCCGTTATTTTGTTTTTTGTTTTGTCTTTTGTTAAGTGAGTAATATTAAGATAATAGTAAGTGCTGAATGCAGGAAGTGGCACTTGGGTATGTGACAACTATGAGCCCAAGAACACAAGGTGAGGAGTGAAGCTGAGCCCTGATGTCATCATGCCACATGATCAAAGCTGCCTGCCATTGGCCACATACTAATACATGTGCCCATTTCTCTGCAGTACTGGCAAGAGGCCACGCTAAGTGAACAGATCAGAGATTCCCTGAGACTAAGGCCCTGAGCCAGGCAGAACTTCTTGACCGGTGATGAAAGTATATTGATGGTCATATGAAGCAATGAATCTACTAGAATGATTCAGTAATCAACTTAAAATACCTTCATGGTGCAAATTATATTTGAATAAAAGTTTTGAAATCTTTGTTGTCTTTTTTTGTTGTTGTTGTTGTTTTGTTTCTTGTTGCTGTTTTTTTTTTTTTCTGTTTGTTTTTTTGTTTTTTGCAAGACAGGGTTTCTTTGTGTATCCCTAGCTGTCCTGAAAAATCACTCTCTAAACCGGTTGACCTTGAACTCACAGAGATCATCTACCTGCCTTTGCCTCCCAAGTGCTTGAATTAAAGGCCTACACTACCACAGCCCAGCCAGTTTTCAAATCTTGAGAGTCCTCACAACAAAGTAAAATCTTGAGAGTAAAATCTTCCGAATTTGATCATCTAAAAGTTTGGAAACACTGGTCATTGTGATGTTTGTTTGAACTCTTGGTCCTCAGCGGCTGGTCCTCTGTGAACCCTTTAGGAGGTGGTACCTTGCTTGAAGGAGTGGCTCCCTGGGTAGAGGCCTCCAGGGTTTGCAGATCACCTTGGCTTCCTGTACGTACTCTGTACCCTGACTACAGTTGTAGTCGGCCACCTCATGCTCCTGCACCATGCTTGCCCTGCCGTGATCAGAAACAGATCTTCCTTTACGCATTGATAACATATGGACACCTGTGACCCTTAGAGCTGCCAGGGGCTGCTTTGAATGAAAGCCTATAAAGACGTTCAAACAATATTGCTTCAAGACCCTAGTCGTATGTTTGCATTTGTTCCATGAACAGCTCGTCTAGTGGTATGGATGCCAATAGAAATAAAGCCATTCCCAGCCCAGACTAAGGGCAAATCTACTCAGCACCATCCAACAACAGAGCTGCGGGTGGGGACATCAATGTCTGAGAATCATGGTTTAGTCATGAAGGTGAGCATGACTTACTTATGTTACAGGCAAGTATGTCATTTCTGAGGGCACAGGATAGAACAAGATGCACCAGCGTGTGATCATTGGCTATAATAGGTTGGTATCTGTCTCTTGTCCTGTTTTGGACTTTCTTACAAAGAGCATCATGGAGCTTTAACCATCTTTATAGATGGATGCGTGTCTGCTTAGCAGTTTAGGAGACAACTCCACTGGAGGATTCCACCCAGCTAAAAATGTCCTGCTGGTGTTGCCGAGGGCAGACAACCCCACCGCAGAGTGTCCTTTGGGTTTCTAAGTTTGTGCAGATTGAAATAATTAATGCTTGTGACTTCCTTGATGAGGAAGCAAATGGAGACCCTGAGATGAAGACAGCTGGGCAAATGAAGGGGCAGGACAGCCTTCCCCATGGAAATCCCATCTGCCTGAGGCCAGCCTCTCCAGAGATGGGGGCATGAGATGGGAAAGGCTCTAGGGATCTCAGTTGTGAATCTCACTGTCTCATCCTCTGAGGCTAGGGCTAATCTCCACTTCTTGTTGTCACTCAGTGCAGTTTCTCTGATGCATTTCTCTGCTTCTGCCTCAGATCCCCGCAGTAGAAACATCTCCCCGCAAAGTCACAGTAACCCAAAAAAGCCAACAGGACACAGCCACACTCCTGTTGCGGCATCTCTTTTTATTTCACGAAGAGTAAAGCCCAGTTTGGTTGTTGTTCACAGTATTTCTTTACCTTTGGACCCTGCAATTTTGTCCTGTTTCCTTTGCTGTGTTTAGCCTTTTCATATGTGTAAGGAGTTTTTATTTATTCTTAAAGATGGGTGTCTGGCAGCGAGAACTAAAATATGCCTTGATTAAAAACAAAAGAATTAAAACTCAAAAAACCACAAACAAACATATAACAACAACAACAAAAAGCAAACCAATCTGGAAGTGAAGCCCATGCTGTCCACATGTGTGTTTCCAGTCTCAGCTCATGCTGTCCAGCATCCTGAATGTATATCCTGCTCTTTGGGATATGTGAAGAGAGAATGAAAAATGCTATTCCAAGGATGACCTTGAATTGCTGATTCTCCTGCATTCATTTCCCATGTGCTGGGGCTACATATGTGCACCACACACTACACTGTACATATTGTACAGTGCTGGGGACTGAAGTCAGGGCTTTGTACTCTATCAACTGAGCCATATTCCTAGCCCCTTCATTAATACGTCTTTATAAAGTCACTGTTAATATTATAGCATGTTAAATTTATTCATTTAATAAAATATTTTTAACATTAATGTATCAATGTTAGTATATTAATTGAAGCTTCACTGAAGCTTTTGAAATATATATATACAGAAAAGATCAGTTTACCAAAAGAAATCAGGTATAGAAAAGTAAAAACCTGGTGATCCTATCACATAGAATCTGAAATGTTGGCCTCCTGCAAGTTGAGTGAAATTATGAACTGTCTGTCTCAAAAAGCTGTAGCACTGAATAGTTTCACTATGAAGAGCTGAGAGGCTGTAAGCAATATGTGTTCAATCTGATTTAGGCATTTGTTCAATATGTAGAGGTCTCAAAACCTCACATGATTTCAATATGTAGAGGTCTCAAAACCTCCCCCACTCGGGCCTGATGGCACAAGCCTATAAGTCCAGATATGGGGGAAGCTGATGCAGAGGCATGGCAAATTCAAGGCCTGTCTGGGCTATAGTGAGTTCAAGGCCAATCTGAGCTATTTAGTGCAATCCTATCTCAAAATAGAAAACAAGGATGGGAGGTTTAAGAGAAGAGACCTGGACTGAGTTGGGGGGGGGGGCGGGGGCAGTGAAGGGTGAGTTTGAGAAAAAATAAAATATACTCATACATTAAGGAAAAGTTCCTAAGGAAAATAGAACACTTGGTAGATCTGTATAATAGCTCAGTGGTAGAGCACTTGCCTAGCATATACTGATTCCTAAGTTTAACTGCAGAGAGAGAGAGAGAGAGAGAGAGAGAGAGAGAGAGAGAGAGAGAGAGAGAGAGAGAGAGAAAGAACTGTTAGTGACAAACCATATTTCTGTTTGGCTGTCCTGACTTTACCTCTCCAGCCCTGTATCTTAAGAGCCACCTTGGCCCCTTTGCTGTCAGTGAGGAAGACAGTCATTATGGTCACTGCTGCCCACTGACACTGGAGAGCTCGACACCTATTTAGCACAGCCCTGACTTCCTGCTCTGCTGCCTCTACTGAAAGGCAAGCAATCAGCCGGGAGGCCTTCTTTGTCCACACCTACCAAAGGAGTGCCAATCTTTGCCTGGGTTTATTTCTGTGCATCAGGCTGCCCACCACAGCCTGCACCCATGCCTGGCTGTTTGTAGACTTTCAGACATGCTGTTTGATCTTAAATATACCTGCCCAGGAAACTTCTGGTCTCCATTCAAGAGCAAGCTTCAATGGTCCTGCCTTGTAAAGCAACCTCAGATTCTCTCTTGGGTAAGTGGCTGCCTGTTCTGGAAGCCTTATCAGAAACGTGTGGATGTTTCTCCCACTCCATTTCATTGTGACCTTTCTTCTTAGCATCAGAGTCTTCTCTAGACCATGAACTTCATTACTTCATTAAAGGGGCCACACAGGTCATCTATCTGTGTAGCACCACAGTGTTAGGCCATTGATGTGCATTCGGGAAGGTTGGAGAATGGGCCTATGATAGCATGAGTAGAGGTCGGTGAATACATGTGCTGTGCCCACATGATGATTGAACAAGACAGTGAAATGGTTGCTGAAAAGGTGAATCATGAGTGTGAACGAAGGGCGGAACGAAGTGAGCAGCAGCCAGGCTACCCTTGGTACCCCTGGATGGCTCAGCCTAATGAAGGCAGATACCTACCACCTTCCCCAAGGATGGGAGGACTTTGGCTCCAGACTGTGTGGTTTTTTCGTTTTCTTGAACAGAGTTTTATTTTTTTATATTTTTATTATTATTAGGTATTTATTTCATTTACATTTCCAATGCTATCCCAAAAGTCCCCCACACCCTCCCACACCCACCCCTCCACCCACCCACTCCCACCTCTTGGCCCTGGCATTCCTCTTTACTGAGGCATATAAGGTCTGCACGACCAATGGGCCTCTCTTTCTGCTGATGGCCGACCAGGCCATCTTCTGATCCATATGCAGCTAGAGACATGAGCTCTGGGAGAGTGGGGGGGGGGGTACTGGTTACTTCATATTGTTGTTTCACCTATAGGGTTGCAGATCCCCCCAGCTCCCTGGGTACTTCCTCCAGTTCCTCCATTGGGGGCCCTGTGATCCATCCAATAGCTGACTGTGAGCATCCACTTCTGTGTTTGCTAGGCCCGGGCATAGTTTCACAAGAGACAGCTATATCAGGGTCCTTTCAGCAAAATCTTGCTATGCAATGGTATCAGCGTTTGTAAGCTGATTATGGGATGGATCCCTGGGTATGGCAGTCTCTAGATGGTCCATCCTTTGGTCTCAGCTCCAAACTCTGTCTCTGTAGCTCCTTCCATGGGTGCTTTGCTCCCAATTCCAAGAAGGGGCAAAGTATCCACACCTTGGTCTTCCTTCTTCTTGAGTTTCATGTGTTTTGCAGATTGTATCTTGTATCTTGGGTATTCTAAGTTTCTGGGCTAATATCCACTTATCAGTGAGTACATATCATGTGAGTTCTTTTGTGATTGAGTTACCTCACTCAGGATGATGACCTCCAGGTCCATCTATTTGCCTAGGAACTTATAGAGGAGAAAGTGGGGAAAAGCCTCGAAGATATGGGCACAGGGGAAAAATACCAGAATAGAACAGCAATGGTTTGTGCTGTAAGATCGAGAATCGACAAATAGGACCTCATAAAATTGCAAAGCTTCTGTAAGGCAAAAGACACCGTCAATAAGACAAAAAGGCCACCAACAGACTGTGTGGTTAGAGATAAGCAGGAACACAGATGATGCAAAAATGACAAAGGTCTTAGAAACAGCTGTAGGAGTTCCCAAAATGAAGATAAATGCATTATTATGGGGAGAGGGGGCATATGGCATCTTTTTTTTTTGATTTTTAATATTTTTATTACATATTTTCCTCAATTACATTTCCAATGCTATCCCAAAAGTCCCCCATAGCGCCCCCCACTTCCCTACCCACCCATTCCCATTCTTTTGGCCCTGGCATTCCCCTATATTGGGGCATATAAAGTTTGCAAGTCCAATGGGCCTCTCTTTCCATTGATGGCCGACTAGGCCATCTTTCGATACATATGCAGCTAGAGACAAGAGCTCCGGGGTTCTGGTTAGTACATCATGTTGTTCCAACAATAGGGTTGCAGATCCCTTTAGCTCCTTGGGTACTTTCTCTAGCTTCTCCATTGGGAGCCCTGTGATACATCCAATAGCTGACTGTGAACATCCACTCCTGTGTTTGCTAGGCCCCGGCATCGTCTCACAAGAGACAGCTATATTTGGGTCCTTTCAGCAAAATCTTGCTAGTGTATGCAATGGTGTCAGCGTTTAGAAGCTGATTATGGGACGGATCCCTGGATACAGCAGTCTCTAAATGGTCCATCCTTTCATCACAGCTACGAACTTTGTCTCTGTAACTCCTTCCCTGGGTGTTTTGTTCCCAATTCTAAGAAGGTGCACAGTGTCCCCACTTTGGTCTTCATTCTTCTTGAGTTTCATGCATTTATCAAATTGTATCTTATATCTTGGGTATCCTAAGTTTTGGGCTAATATCCACTTATCAATGAATACATATTGTGTGAGTTCTTTTGTGATTGTGTTACTTCACTCAAGATGATGCCCTCCAGGTCCATCCATTTGGCTAGGAATTTCATAAATTCATTCTTTTTAATAGCTGAGTAGTACTCCATTGTGTAAATGTACCATAATTTCTGTATCCATTCCTCTGTTGAGGGACATCTGGGTTCTTTCCAGCTTCTGGCTATTATAAATAGGGCTGCTATGAACATAGTGGAGCATGTGTCCTTTTTACCGGTTGGGACATCTTCTGGATATATGCCCAGGAGAGGTATTGCTGGATCCTCCGGTAGTACTATGTCCAATTTTCTGAGGAACCGCCAGACTGATTTCCAGAGTGGTTGTACAAGCTTGCAATCCCACCAACAATGGAGGAGTGTTCCTCTTTCTCCACATCCCCGCCAGCATCTGCTGTCACCTGAATTTTTGATCTTAGCCATTCTGACTGGTGTGAGGTGGAATCTCAGGGTTGTTTTGATTTGCATTTCCCTGATGATTAAGGATGTTGAACTTTTTTTCAGGTGTTTCTCTGCCATTCGGTATTCCTCAGGTGAGAATTCTTTGTTCAGTTCTGAGCCACATTTTTTAATGGGGTTATTTGACTTTCTGGAGTCCACCTTCTTGAGTTCTTTATATATATTGGATATTAGTCCCTTATCTGATTTAGGATAGGTGAAGATCCTTTCCCAATCTGTTGGTGGTTTTTTTGTCTTATTGATGGTGTCTTTAGCCTTGCAGAAGCTTTGTAGTTTCATGAGGTCCCACTTGTCAATTCTCGATCTTACAGCACAAGCCATTACTGTTCTATTCAGGAATTTTTCCCCTGTGCCCATATCTTCAAGGCTTTTCCCCACTTTCTCCTCTATAAGTTTCAGTGTCTCTGGTTTTATGTGAAGTTCCTTGATCCACTTAGACTTGACCTTAGTACAAGGAGATAGGAATGGATCGATTCGCATTCTTCTACATGTTAACAACCAGTTGTGCCAGCACCATTGGTTGAAAATGCTGTCTTTCTTCCACTGGATGTTTTTAGCTCCCTTGTCGAAGATCAAGTGACCGTAGGTGTGTGGGTTCATTTCTGGGTCTTCAATTCTATTCCATTGGTCTATTTGTCTGTCACTATACCAGTACCATGCAGTTTTTATCACAATTGCTCTGTAGTAGAGCTTTAGGTCTGGCATGGTGATTCCACCAGAGGTTCTTTTATCCTTGAGAAGAGTTTTTGCTATCCTAGGTTTTTTGTTATTCCAGATGAATTTGCAGATTGCACTTTCTAATTCGTTGAAGAATTGATTTGGAATTTTGATGGGGATTGCATTGAATCTGTAGATTGCTTTTGGCAAGATAGCCATTTTTACAATGTTGATCCTGCCAATCCATGAGCATGGGAGATCTTTCCATCTTCTGAGATCTTCTATAATTTCTTTCTTCAGAGACTTGAAGTTTTTATTATACAGATCTTTCACTTCCTTAGTTAGAGTCACGCCAAGATATTTATTATTATTTTTGACTATTGAGAAGGGTGTTGTTTCCCTAATTTCTTTCTCAGCCTGTTTATTCTTTGTGTAGAGAAAGGCCATTCATTTGTTTGAGTTAATTTTATATCCAGCTACTTCACCGAAGCTGTTTATCAGGCTTAGGAGTTCTCTGGTGGAATTTTTAGGGTCACTTATATATACTATCATATCATCTGCAAAAAGTGATATTTTGACTTCATCTTTTCCAATTTGTATCCCTTTGATCTCCTTTTGTTGTCGAATTGCTCTGGCTAGGACTTCAAGTACAATGTTGAATAGGTATGGAGAAAGTGGACAGCCTTGTCTAGTCCCTGATTTTAGAGGGATTGCTTCAAGCTTCTCACCATTTACTTTGATGTTGGCTACTGGTTTGCTGTAGATTGCTTTTATCATGTTTAGGTATGGGCCTTGAATTCCTGATCTTTCCAAGACTTTTATCATGAATGGGTGTTGGATCTTGTCAAATGCTTTTTCCGCATCTAACGAGATGACCATGTGGTTTTTGTCTTTGAGTTTGTTTATATACTGGATTACGTTGATGGATTTCCATATATTGAACCATCCCTGCATCCCTGGGATGAAACCTAGTTGGTCAGGATGGATGATTGTTTTGATGTGTTCTTGGATTCGGTTAGCAAGAACTTTATTGAGGATTTTTGCATCAATATTCATAAGGGATATTGGTCTGAAGTTTTCTATCTTTGTTGGGTCTTTTTGTGGTTTAGGTATCAGAGTAATTGTGGCTTCATAGAATGAGTTGGGTAGAGTACCTTCTGTTTCTATTTTGTGGAATAGTTTGTGAAGAACTGGGATGAGATCTTCTTTGAAGGTCTGATAGAACTCTGCACTAAACCCATCTGGTCCTGGGCTTTTTTTAGTTGGGAGACTATTAATGACTGCTTCTATTTCTTTGGGGGATATAGGGCTGTTTAGATCATTAACCTGATCTTGATTCAACTTTGGTACCTGGTATCTGTCTAGGAACTTCTCCATTTCATCCAGGTTCTCCAGTTTTGTTGAGTATAGCCTTTGGTAGAAGGATCTGATGGTGTTTTGGATGTCTTCAGGATCTGTTGTTATGTCTCCTTTTTCATTTCTGATTTTGTTAATTAGGATGCTTTCCCTGTGCCCTCTAGTGAGTCTGGCTAAGGGTTTATCTATCTTGTTGATTTTCTCAAAGAACCAGCTCCTTGATTGGTTGATTCTTTGAATAGTTTTTCTTGTTTCCACTTGGTTGATTTCACCCCTGAGTTTGATTATTTCCTGCCGTCTACTCCTCTTGGGTGAATTTGCTTCCTTTTGTTCTAGTGCTTTTAGGTGTGTTGTCAAGCTGCTAATGTGTGCTCTCTCTAGTTTACTTTTGGAGGCACTCAGAGCTATGAGTTTTCCTCTTAGAAATGCTTTCATTGCGTCCCATAAGTTTGGGTATGTTGTGGCTTCATTTTCATTGAACTCTAAAAAGTCCTTAATTTCTTTCTTTATTCCTTCCTTGACCAAGGTATCATTGAGAAGAGTGTTGTTCAGTTTCCACGTGAAGGTTGGCTTTCTATTATTTATTTTGTTATTGAAGATCAGCCTTAGTCCATGGTGATATGATAGGATGCATGGGACAATTTCAATATTTTTGTATCTGTTGAGGCCTGTTTTGTGACCAATTATGTGGTCAATTTTGGAGAAGGTACCATGAGGTGCTGAGAAGAAGGTATATCCTTTTGTTTTAGGATAGAATGTTCTGTAGATATCTGCCAGATCCATTTGATTCACAATTTCTCTTAGTTTCTCAGTGTCCCTGTTTAGTTTCTGTTTCCATGATCTGTCCATTGGTCAAAGTGGTGTGTTGAAGTCTCCCACTATTATTGTATGAGGTGCAATGTGTGCTTTGAGATTTACTAAAGTTTCTTTAATGAATGTGGCTGCCTTTGTATTTGGAGCATAGATATTCAGGATTGATAGTTCCTCTTGGAGGATTTTACCTTTGATGAGTATGAAGTGTCCCCCCCCCCTGTCTTTTTTAATGACTTTGGGTTGGAAGTCAATCTTATCAGATATTAGAATGGCTACTCCAGCTTGTTTCTTCATGCCATTTGCTTGGAAAATTGTTTTCCAGCCTTTCATTCTGAGGTAGTGTCTATCCTTTTCTCTGAGATGAGTTTCCTGTAAGCAGCAAAATGTTGGGTCTTGTTTGTGTAGCCAGTTTGTTAGTCTATGTCTTTTTATCGGGGAGTTGAGTCCATTGATATTAAGAGATATTAAGGAAAAGTAATTGTTGTTTCCTGTTATTTTTGTTGTTAAAGTTGGCATTTTGTTCTTGTGGCTGTCTTCTTTTAGGTTTGTTGAGGGATTACCTTCTTGTTGTTTCTAGGGCGTGGTTCCTGTCCTTGTATTGGTTTTTTTCTGTTATTATCCTTTGAAGGGCTGGATTTGTGGAGAGATAATGTGTGAATTTGGTTTTGTCGTGGAATACTTTGGTTTCTCCATCTATGTTAATTGAGAGTTTGGCTGGGTATAGTAGCCTGGGCTGGAATTTGTGTTCTTTTAGTGTCTGTATAACATCCGTCCAGGATCTTCTGGCTCTCATAGTCTCTGGTGAAAAATCTGGTGTAATTCTGATAGGCTTGCCTTTATATGTTACTTGGCCTTTTTCTCTTACTGCTTTTAGTATTCTATCTTTATTTAGAGCATTTGTTGTTCTGATTATTATGTGTCGGGAGGTATTTCTTTTCTGGTCCAGTCTATTTGGAGTTCTGTAGGCTTCTTGTATGTTCATGGGCATCTCTTTCTTTAGATTTGGGAAGTTTTCTTCTATAATTTTGTTGAAGATGTTTGCTGGTCCTTTGAGTTGAAAATCTTCATTCTCATCCACTCCTATTATCCGTAGGTTTGGTCTTCTCATTGTGTCCTGTATTTCTTGGATGTTTTGAGTTAGGATCTTTTTGCATTTTACATTTTCCTTGATTGTTGTGCCGATGTTCTCTATGGAATCTTCTGCACCTGAGATTCTCTCTTCCATCTCTTGTATTCTGTTGCTGATGCTCGTATCTATGGTTCCAGATTTCTTTCCTAGGGTTTCTATCTCCAGTGTTGCCTCATTTTGGGTTTTCTTTATTGTGTCTACTTCCCTTTTTAGGTCTAGTATGGTTTTGTTCATTTCCATCATCTGTTTGGATGTGTTTTCCTGTAAGGACTTCTACCTGTTTAATTATGTTATCCTGTTTTTCTTTAAGGATTTGTAACTGTTTAGCAGTGTTCTCCTGCAATTCTTTAAGGGATTTTTGTGCTTCCTCTTTAGTGTCTTCTGCCTGTTTAGCAGTGTTCCTTTGTATTTCTTTAAGTGTGTTATTAAAGTCCTTCTTGAAGTCCTCTACCATCATCAGGAGATATGCTTTTAGATCCGTGTCTAGCTTTTCCGGTGTGTTGGGGTGCCCTGGACTGGGCGAAGTGGGGGTGCTGGGTTCTGATGATGGTGAGTGGTCTTGGTTTCTGTTAGTAAGATTATTATGTTTACCTTTCGCCATCTGGTAATCTCTGGGGTTAGTTGTTATTGTTGTCACTGTTTAAAGATTGGAGCAGAAGCTGTGTTCCACTCACCAGCAGTCTCTAAATCCTGCGGCGGGGGTCGTGGGTAGCTGACGGTACCCCGGTGCTGGTCCAGCCGGAAGAGGCCTGTGGTCCTACTCAGGCTGGTTTCTGCTTCCCTAACTAATGCAGTCTCAGGTCCCGCGCGCAATTGGATTGGAGCAGAAGCTGTGCTCCACTCACCAGAAGTCTTAAGATCCTGTGGCGGGTGTAGCTGGTGAGTGTCAGCCGACCCTGCGCCCCAGCTGCCCCGATGCTTTTATGACCGGAAGAGGGTTGTGGCCCTATGTAGGCCGGATTTCTCTCTCCCCAACCAGAGCAGTCTCAGGTCCCGCGTGATTGGAGTGGAGCAGAAGCTGTGTTCCACTCACCAGCAGTCCCAAAATCCTGCGGCGGGGGTCGTGGGTAGCTGGCGGGTGTCAGGCAATCCTGCCCTCCAGCTACCCCAGCGCTGATCCAGCCGGATGAGGCCTGTGGCCCTACTCAGGCCGGTTTCTGCTTCCCTAACTAATGCAGTCTCAGGTCCCACATATGGCATCTTAAGTAATGGAACAGTCTCAGGCCTTCTCCTGAGAAAGCATGTGGAACCAGAGGCTCTGAATGTAAAGTATCTGCCACAGGCTCATGTGTTTGAAAACTTGATGCTGTTTGGAAGATCATGGAGCCTTTCGGAGATGGGGACTAAATTGGAGAAGTAGGTTGCTGAGAAGTGGGTCTTGAGGTTTATAGGCTGGCCTTGCTTCTGGACCTTTTTCTGCTTCCTGTTCTACCCAAAAAAGAGAAAAATCCGCAAGAGGGACAGCATCTCCCTAAACCTCAGTCAAAAGAAATCTTTCCTGTGTCACATTGTTTAGCATCACAGAGACAGAAAGTTAATGTTAGAACTTCACAAGTGGATTTCTGTAGAGCTGACATTACTTGCTTCAAGAACAGGGCTATGGGTCAGCCAGTTCCTATAAATCTCTCATAGCTGGGAAACCCTGACCTCTTTAGTATATGCTCAGAACTCAACCCTGTGGATGACATAATCTTTCTAGACACTTCCTATTTTTCTGTATTTGTCATGATGTATTTGTCTTTCCCTCCAAAAAGCCCAACAGGGGAAAATAGGAGTGTGTGTGTGGACCACGATCTGAGCCTGTGTAAATAAACAGAGCACTGTGTTGGGACACCTTAATTAATGGTGGTGCCAAGCCCTTTGCCTTGCTTCTTGGATACTATATGCTGTGCAAATAACACACAGCTCAGTTATGGGCAGGGCTCACTAAATTCCAATCTAGAGGGGGCAGGCCGCATCAGAGAAAATCATTAATAGCTGAGGTGGAACCCCGTTAACATTCAATTTATCCTGAACCTGGCACTTAACGGAGGGTGTTTAATTTCATTAGTACAGCTTAGAGAGTTTTTCCTGTACAGAGTGTTTGTACAGGAGCAGGATGAATAACTGTCATGTCCTTAGGGATACTGAGTGGTAGCAACAGAGAGAAGCCTATGATTGGGTGATTGGGCTGTGGTTCAGGAAGTAGACATTTGTACACACTGTTGAAAAGCATGGAAGGGAACCTTATAAATACTTTGAAAAACTACTTGTACTACTCAACAGAACAAATGAAACCCGGATATGTATCACTTAGCCCAGGCGTGTGCAGATGTTTCCTGGAAATGTGCTAAGAAGATGCTCGCTGTCCAGAGCAAAAGAGAAGACTAGAAACAATTTGAATATTCGAGAATCGGGAGTGAGCTAATGTCTTAGTCAGGGTTTCTATTCCTGCACAAACATCATGACCAAGAAGCAGTTGGGGAGGAAAGGGTTTATTCAGCTTACATTTCCACACTGCTGTTCATCACCAAAGGAAGTCAGGACTGGAACTCAAACAGGTCAGGGAGCAGGAGCTGATGCAGAGGCCATGGAGGGATGTTCTTTACTGGCTTGCTTCCCCTGGCTTGCTCAGCCTGCGTTCTTATAGAACCAAGATTACCAGCCTAGAGATGGTTCCCCCCACAAGGGGCCTTTCCCCCTGATCACTAATTGAGGAAATGCCTTCCAGTTGGATCTCATGGAGGCGTTTCCTCAACTGAAGCTCTTTTTTCTGTGATAACTCCAGCTGTGTCAAGTTGACACAAAACTAGCCAGTACAACTAAATAATACTTTGTTCACATAGTGTAACACACTACAGCTTTGGGGAATAAGAAAACAGTGGAGTATGTGCCATATATGTGTGTATCCCCATATATGTCTGCATATATATATATGCATGTATATTTATGGAAAGAAACAGGCTGTTAAATGGTGCTTATGGTGTTCTTCTGGATAAAAAGAGAACATGCAGATGTTTCATAGGTCTGCCAAAGGCTAGATACACACACACACACACACACACACACACGTGTGTGTGTGTGTGTGTGTGCGCGTGCACTTGCAAGAATGGTTACTTCTAAATAGAATCCAGAGATGGTTTTAATATGGTCACTTCCTTTGCATACACTTTACTGCTCAAACTCCTACCAGGAACATATATGTTAACTTTTAAGCTAAAATTGTGTTTTGTAAGAACACAAGAAATTCATTTATAAATGATCAACAGTTTATTAAGTTCTGCTGTTCTCTTGAGTACTTACCAAACACATCTACATGTCACTAGAGGGCTTTCCCTGTAAAACGTGCCCCATTACTTGACCCTTGAGCTACACTATTCTTTACAGTGCTCCCCAGCCACAACAATGCAGCAGGATTAGCATCTCCTCACATCAGCTACAGGAAAGAGATGAAAGGCTGACATTCTTTGAGCCTCTTCTGCTTGCCAGCTGCAAAACTCTACACATTCTCTGGTCCAGCCTCATCTAACCTCCTCTCCCAGCTACTCAGCTCATGGTCCTGAAACCAGAGCTTGTATCTGCAGAGCTGAGAACATGATTTGATGAATGAGTACAGGAAGGAAGGAAGGAAGCACACAGATGCTCCTGTCAAGAGAGCAAAAGTATGACCAGGGGAGAGCATGCTCTGAGCAGAGTCCGAGAGCCACAGTACCCATGGTGAGCTGCTGAGCATGGGTCTGAGATGCAGCTTCTCTGATGCTGGCACCGGCAAAGAGTGCAGGTGAGTGATAAGTACCCGGATCTCATCCAGGCTGTGAACCAGGAAACAGCAGACAATGAGTCCCCAGGAGAGATGCTAGGTGTTTAAAATAGTACGTAGGTTTAGAATATGTCTGCTGGATACACTAGTCCCTGTCGTTATCCTGATATCTCCCAGATCCTGAGGGGCTTGTCTGCACACTAAAGCACTCTCTGACGTGAGGAAAAATCTCTCTTTTATCAGGTCTTTACTGGACACTTTAATTAAGAATCTTATTGAACAAATTTCAACAGTTTCTCTCTTTAAGGAATATGCTATACTTTACAGGTCTGAGTGCTCATTCTGTGTGGATTATTCCTTCCTTCCTCCTCCTGCCTCTCTTTCCCTCTCTCCCTTTCTCCTTCTTCATCCACAGCCCACCACCATCCTTTGATGCCCAGGCTAGCCTTGGGCTTACTGTGTAGCTAAGAATGACCTTGGACACTGCAGCTTGGAAGCGTTTAGCCTTTTGGACAAAGTTGTGTGAATTCTTAAGCACGGAACCTGTTCTGGTTCTGGCTCTGCCCAGATTTTGGACCCCACGTAAAATATTGCTTCAGCCTTAGATTCAGTTTTCCTGTCTGTAAGTGAGAGCGGTGGGACCATCCAGAATCTTCCAGCTCTAACATTTCAGAGCTTCCAGTGTGGGAAAAGTGTTGGTGACAATATAAACCAAATTGTCTCTAAATCCATAGATCAAATCGCTTATCTCCCATGTGGCTGTACTCTTTCTTTGACAGTATCATGTGTCACAGACTGGCCTTACACTCACTGTGTAGCCAAGAACGCGCAAGGCTGTACTTGGATCCAGAGCTTGTAAAGGCGGTATTACAATTACAGAAGATCACAATTCTGGTACTATGAAACAGTAAATTTCTGTTGTTTCATCTCACAGTAGAGTATTTTGCTCTGGTATCCCCAATGGCTTCCTCATATACTGAGCATCATATGATATGACAGATCCTGTATTAGAAGATGCCCCTAAAGGTGGGCTGGAGAGGACTCAAGGGAACACATTCTGGGTCTATATCAAGGTGAGTTGTCCTGGTGAACCATAGAGGATGTCACTATAGAGAATGAAAGAAGTGGATAAGACGGTCATCAGTGACCATGACTTTAACATTCTCTTAAAGGTTTAGGTCAGGGAGTCCTAGAGAAGCACAGAACAGAGAATTTGTAAGAGCTGGGATGGCTACTATCTACTACCACACACACACACACACACACACACACACACACACACACACACACACCATACCACACACATATATACACACACATCACACATATGCCACACATAGACACACACACACCTAGAATATGGCAAGGAACAGATAGATGTTCAGACAGCTTTTGAGGGCTGACTGGGCAAAGTGCATGTCAGTCTATGCAGATTTCTGGGCACTTTTTAGGTAAGGAGCTATGTCAGATTCCAGTGAGGCTTTGACAAGAGGAACTCGGATTGTTCCCTTGTGAGGCTGTGTGAACCTCATATGTGGAATTTGTTAGTAGAAAGTTTGGATAGAGATCGGGTTTGTGTTAGATTGCCTACGGTTGTAACCGATAGCTAAGAGGAGCAGTTTAAAGAAGGAAAGATTTACTTCCGCTTTTCCTTTCCTAGATGTCATCCTATGGAGCTCTGGCTCCATGGTCACAGGTCTGCTGGGAGCCAGAAGGACCTGGAGGAGGAAAGTTGCTCATTCGTGGTGGCTGAGAAGCAGAGAGGAGTGACAGAAGGGACTATAGGTAAGACACCCTTCAAAGCCACATACCAGTGGCCCACTACCTCCAGCTGCGCCCCACCTCCCACAGCCCTCCAGACAGTGCAGTTCTCTCAGTCCATTACCTCATTCATAGATCAGAGGCCCTGGGATCTAACAGGGTGAAACACCCTCATAGATGCTCCCTGAAGCATGCTCTACTTGTCTGCTCGACCCAATCAAATGAACAATCAAGACGAGCCACCCCACTTGTTGTATCAAGACTTAGTAGCTGTTAGATTTCAAGCATGACTTCCTGGAATTCTAATGCCTTTTCTTATTTTTTGGTTAAGGTGTATTGATTACACAGGTTGACGGAACCCAACATGCTACTGCAGCACAGGTGTTCAGCTCAAGTCAAGGCCATTAGCATGCCCTCGCCCCCTCACTGTGTCTTTCTTGGGGCCATCGAATGACTCTTTCTATAACCTTCTATGCCTCAGTTTCCCTACTGAGGAAAAGACCATAGCACTCCATGAGATACAGGGAGGATAGAGGAGAGGTGAGGAAAGGGTGCTTGGTATGGTGCCTGGCACACAGTGAGTCTCAGCCCACAGTGGCTGGCCTTTTTCTTTTAAGTTTCTCTTTAATCCCTGCAAACATTTAGAGCATGAGGCAGGGGAAGCAGAAGGAACAGTGTTCTCCTGCAGCCCCAGGATTCCCCCTCTGCAAGTCTCCCACTGGATCAAGGAGGCTGGGCAATCCCTCTTGCATAAAAATGGATAAAACAAGGTCTTTTTGAGATGGGTTCACTTACTGACAAACTCTTGGGAATCCATTAACTCCAGTATTACTGAACATCTGAATGCAATTTGCAAGCTATAATAACATCGTTCTCGTTAGCAAATGTTTGTGCTGCTCTGTAATTTTCTTTTCCGTATGAAAATAGACCTGTCATCCTAAGGTGGTCGGCCAGCTGCCTCTATAATATCGTTAATAAGCAGGAAGGATAGTTGGCCCTGTAGTCTGTTAGAGGAATGGGTGTTTCTGTCCCCAAGTAGGGTCTGGGGTCTCCTTCTGTCAGATGTAGCAAGAAGGAGATGGTGCAGGGCCCTAGAAGCAAAGGGTTAGGAAAGGCTGAAAAGTGGGTGAGTAGAGAATTGGTATCTCTAGAAGCCCCACTTTGTGCTGAGCAGTACCCTGGGCTCTTACACATTCAGTCACAGTGCATGGTACATGTTCAAGTTCCCCATAAGCATTTTCTAAATCTGGCTACCTGGCCTCACTGGACTTAGAATCTCAGTGGCTTTTGTTTTGACATTTTCATTTTTGGTGAATCTTTGGTCTAGGATTCTATGCACTTTGGGTAGAGAGAGGGTAAATCTTACAGCACAAGAGAAAAGTAAATGCTTCTCGGGGAGTGTTCTCTTACTTAATAGACATAATTCCTTCC
This sequence comes from Mus caroli, assembly GCF_978045245.1. Classification (NCBI taxonomy): domain Eukaryota; kingdom Metazoa; phylum Chordata; class Mammalia; order Rodentia; family Muridae; genus Mus; species Mus caroli. Next base: position 6,015,225 of record NW_028227272.1, read on the forward strand.
TTCAACATTGATCTCCACTCCACATAACTGGATAATTTATTCACTATTTTTTTTTTATCAAACCAGCTTCTTTTTTTGTCTATTTGATGTCCATGCTCAGCAAATATTTATTGTGTGCCTACTGAGTGAAATACAAGGGCTGAAATTCAAGGAGACATCCATTGAGTGTGCTGGTGTTTCAAAGAGCTGCTGTTCTGCCCCCATGCAGGTTATCAGTTACACAGATGACTAGAACAGAGTCTGCATATTGTGTGAGTCCGAACACGGGGCGTTAGTAGGGCCAAGGAGAGTGACTGACATGTTTTGAGGGGTGGAACTGAGATGTGATAAGAAGTACAGCAGGAATATACCCAAAGAAAAGCATGCACTAGGGTCAAAGAACCCTGGCATGTTCTTCATGGCTATAGCATAGTGTGAGAGGTAGTGTAGGTAATTAGGTAGTGTGTTGCACATCCCAGACATTACCTAGAGGGCAAAGAGCAGCATGTTTTTCAGAGAACGCTCTTGCTGGTATGTGAGACACAAGAAAGGGTAAGAGTGGCTCTCAAGTTTGCAGCAGCAGTTGCAGGAACATTGCTATTAGCCAGGTGTAAAGTGAATATGACTTGTGATAAACTATGGGCAGCGGATATTGGGACCAGTTTCCAAATTTGAAATATACTGACTGGAGTAAGAGTCCCATGTTGGGTGAGTAATTGAGCAATGAATACTACAGAAAACAACTAAGAAGCCAGATAAGCCACTCACCCAGAATCCCAGCTCAGTCCAGCTCTCTTGCTTCCCAGTGTTTTCTGATTACATTGCATCCCACATACTTTCCACACCTTGTCTCCTCCTGGGCTTTCATGTGAGTCTCTGAGCTTGCCATGGTGTGCACACATGCATCAGTTATCAGAACAATCCTTATTGATGGAGACCTAGGCTCACAGTCCTGTGTTTTTACCACTAGCAATTTTTATTTAAAGCTGTATTTAAGACTCTTTCTGGAGAATAATTCTCATAGAATGCCAGAGAGCTGCTTAAAGAGCCATTTGAAGTGTGAATTTGTTGGTTTTGTTTTTCCCTCTTCCTTCCATGTCAATTTTTTGACTCAGGATGACTTCTGGACACAATAGACTTGGAACATTATCTGCCACTAACAATTGATAGATCTGTGCAGACTTTTCAGCACAAGCAGCTGCTTCATCAGAAGGTGACCCAGAGCCTGGCACATTTTTTTTTCCTGCTGGCTTTCTTCTGCAGGAAACCTTCCTAGTTCATGTAGGGTGTGAGTACACATACCCTTTCTAGCCTTTGAAGTAGTAGACAATTGAGAACATAGCCTCTAACTTCAGGCAACATGGATCTGAACCAATCTATCAGATCCTCTTGGCTTGTCCGTTATCTCAGTTGTGAAGCAGTCACAATGGCAGGGTATACCAGTTGTACCAGGGACTAATGAGCTGGGCATATGCTGGACTCAGAGTACCTGTAATTTTTTTTTTTGATTTTTAATATTTTTATTACATATTTTCCTCAATTACATTTCCAATGCTATCCCAAAAGTCCCCCATAGCGCCCCCCAATTCCCTACCCACCCATTCCTATTCTTTTGGCTCTGGCATTCCCCTATATTGGGGCATATAAAGTTTGCAAGTCCAATGGGCCTCTCTTTCCATTGATGGCCGACTAGGCCATCTTTCGATACATATGCAGCTAGAGACAAGAGCTCCGGAGTTCTGGTTAGTACATCATGTTGTTCCAACAATAGGGTTGCAGATCCCTTTAGCTCCTTGGGTACTTTCTCTAGCTTCTCCATTGGGAGCCCTGTGATACATCCAATAGCTGACTGTGAACATCCACTCCTGTGTTTGCTAGGCCCCGGCATCATCTCACAAGAGACAGCTATATTTGGGTCCTTTCAGCAAAATCTTGCTAGTGTATGCAATGGTGTCAGCATTTAGAAGCTGATTATGGGACGGATCCCTGGATACAGCAGTCTCTAAATGGTCCATCCTTTCATCACAGCTATGAACTTTGTCTCTGTAACTCCTTCCCTGGGTGTTTTGTTCCCAATTCTAAGAAGGTGCACAGTGTCCACACTTTGGTCTTCATTCTTCTTGAGTTTCATGCATTTATCAAATTGTATCTAATATCTTGGGTATCCTAAGTTTTGGGCTAATATCCACTTATCAATGAATACATATTGTGTGAGTTCTTTTGTGATTGTGTTACTTCACTCAAGATGATGCCCTCCAGGTCCATCCATTTGGCTAGGAATTTCATAAATTCATTCTTTTTAATAGCTGAGTAGTACTCCATTGTGTAAATGTACCATAATTTCTGTATCCATTCCTCTGTTGAGGGACATCTGGGTTCTTTCCAGCTTCTGGCTATTATAAATAGGGCTGCTATGAACATAGTGGAGCATGTGTCCTTTTTACCGGTTGGGACATCTTCTGGATATATGCCCAGGAGAGGTATTGCTGGATCCTCCGGTAGTACTATGTCCAATTTTCTGAGGATCCGCCAGACTGATTTCCAGAGTGGTTGTACAAGCTTGCAATCCCACCAACAATGGAGGAGTGTTCCTCTTTCTCCACATCCTCGCCAGCATCTGCTGTCACCTGAATTTTTGATCTTAGCCATTCTGACTGGTGTGAGGTGGAATCTCAGGGTTGTTTTGATTTGCATTTCACTGATGATTAAGGATGTTGAACATTTTTTCAGGTGTTTCTCTGCCATTCGGTATTCCTCCGGTGAGAATTCTTTGTTCAGTTCTGAGCCCCATTTTTTAATGGGGTTATTTGACTTTCTGGAGTCCACCTTCTTGAGTTCTTTATATATATTGGATATTAGTCCCTTATCTGATTTAGGATAGGTGAAGATCCTTTCCCAATCTGTTGGTGGTTTTTTTGTCTTATTGATGGTGTCTTTAGCCTTGCAGAAGCTTTTTAGTTTCATGAGGTCCCACTTGTCAATTCTCGATCTTACAGCACAAGCCATTACTGTTCTATTCAGGAATTTTTCCCCTGTGCCCATATCTTCAAGGCTTTTCCCCACTTTCTCCTCTATAAGTTTCAGTGTCTCTGGTTTTATGTGAAGATCCTTGATCCACTTAGACTTGACCTTAGTACAAGGAGATAGGAATGGATCGATTCGCATTCTTCTACATGTTAACAACCAGTTGTGTCAGCACCATTGGTTGAAAATGCTGTCTTTCTTCCACTGGATGTTTTTAGCTCCCTTGTCGAAGATCAAGTGACCATAGGTGTGTGGGTTCATTTCTGGGTCTTCAATTCTATTCCATTGGTCTATTTGTCTGTCACTCTACCAGTACCATGCAGTTTTTATCACAATTGCTCTGTAGTAGAGCTTTAGGTCCGGCATGGTGATTCCACCAGAGGTTCTTTTATCCTTGAGAAGAGTTTTTGCTATCCTAGGTTTTTTGTTATTCCAGATGAATTTGCAGATTGCACTTTCTAATTCGTTGAAGAATTGATTTGGAATTTTGATGGGGATTGCATTGAATCTGTAGATTGCTTTTGGCAAGATAGCCATTTTTACAATGTTGATCCTGCCAATCCATGAGCATGGGAGATCTTTCCATCTTCTGAGATCTTCTATAATTTCTTTCTTCAGAGACTTGAAGTTTTTATTATACAGATCTTTCACTTCCTTAGTTAGAGTCACGCCAAGTTATTTTATATTATTTGTGACTATTGAAAAGGGTGTTGTTTCCCTAATTTCTTTCTCAGCCTGTTTATTCTTTGTGTAGAGAAAGGCCATTGATTTGTTTGAGTTAATTTTATATCCAGCTACTTCACCGAAGCTGTTTATCAGGCTTAGGAGTTCTCTGGTGGAATTTTTAGGGTCACTTATATATACTATCATATCATCTGCAAAGAGTGATATTTTGACTTCATCTTTTCCAATTTGTATCCCTTTGATCTCCTTTTGTTGTCGAATTGCTCTGGCTAGAACTTCAAGTACAATGTTGAATAGGTATGGAGAAAGTAGACAGCCTTGTCTAGTCCCTGATTTTAGAGGGATTGCTTCAAGCTTCTGGCCATTTACTTTGATGTTGGCTACTGGTTTGTTGTAGATTGCTTTTATCATGTTTAGGTATGGGCCTTGAATTCCTGCTCTTTCCAAGACTTTTATCATGAATGGGTGTTGGATCTTGTCAAATGCTTTTTCCGCATCTAACGAGATGACCATGTGGTTTTTGTCTTTGAGTTTGTTTATATACTGGATTACGTTGATGGATTTCCGTATATTGAACCATCCCTGCATCCCTGGGATGAAACCTACTTGGTCAGGATGGATGATTGTTTTGATGTGTTCTTGGATTCGGTTAGCAAGAACTTTATTGAGGATTTTCGCATCAATATTCATAAGGGATATTGGTCTGAAGTTTTCTATCTTTGTTGGGTCTTTTTGTGGTTTAGGTATCAGAGTAATTGTGGCTTCATAGAATGAGTTGGGTAGAGTACCTTCTGTTTCTATTTTGTGGAATAGTTTGTGAAGAACTGGGATTAGATCTTCTTTGAAGGTCTGATAGAACTCTGCACTAAACCCATCTGGTCCTGGGCTTTTTTTAGTTGGGAGACTATTGATGACTGCTTCTATTTCTTTGGGGGATATAGGGCTGTTTAGATCATTAACCTGATCTTGATTCAACTTTGGTACCTGGTATCTGTCTAGGAACTTCTCCATTTCATCCAGGTTCTCCAGTTTTGTTTAGTATAGCCTTTGGTAGAAGGATCTGATGGTGTTTTGGATGTCTTCAGGATCTGTTGTTATGTCTCCTTTTTCATTTCTGATTTTGTTAATTAGGATGCTTTCCCTGTGCCCTCTAGTGAGTCTGGCTAAGGGTTTATCTATCTTGTTGATTTTCTCAAAGAACCAGCTCCTTGATTGGTTGATTCTTTGAATAGTTTTTCTTGTTTCCACTTGGTTGATTTCACCCCTGAGTTTGATTATTTCCTGCCGTCTACTCCTCTTGGGTGAATTTGCTTCCTTTTGTTCTAGTGCTTTTAGGTGTGTTGTCAAGCTGCTAATGTGTGCTCTCTCTAGTTTCCTTTTGGAGGCACTCAGAGCTATGAGTTTTCCTCTTAGAAATGCTTTCATTGCGTCCCATAAGTTTGGGTATGTTGTTGCTTCATTTTCATTGAACTCTAAAAAGTCCTTAATTTCTTTCTTTATTCCTTCCTTGACCAAGGTATCATTGAGAAGAGTGTTGTTCAGTTTCCACGTGAAGGTTGGCTTTCTATTATTTATTTTGTTATTGAAGATCAGCCTTAGTCCATGGTGATCTGATAGGATGCATGGGACAATTTCAATATTTTTGTATCTGTTGAGGCCTGTTTTGTGACCAATTATGTGGTCAATTTTGGAGAAGGTACCATGAGGTGCTGAGAAGAAGATATATCCTTTTGTTTTAGGATAGAATGTTCTGTAGATATCTGCCAGATCCATTTGATTCATAATTTCTCTTAGTTTCTCTGTGTCCCTGTTTAGTTTCTGTTTCCATGATCTGTCCTTGGTGAAAGTGGTGTGTTGAAGTCTCCCACTATTATTGTATGAGGTGCAATGTGTGCTTTGAGATTTACTAAAGTTTCTTTAATGAATGTGGCTGCCTTTGTATTTGGAGCATAGATATTCAGGATTGATAGTTCCTCTTGGAGGATTTTACCTTTGATGAGTATGAAGTGTCCCTCCCTGTCTTTTTTAATGACTTTGGGTTGGAAGTCAATCTTATCAGATATTAGAATGGCTACTCCAGCTTGTTTCTTCATGCCATTTGCTTGGAAAATTGTTTTCCAGCCTTTCATTCTGAGGTAGTGTCTATCCTTTTCTCTGAGATGAGTTTCCTGTAAGCAGCAAAATGTTGGGTCTTGTTTGTGTAGCCAGTTTGTTAGTCTATGTCTTTTTATCGGGGAGTTGAGTCCATTGATATTAAGAGATATTAAGGAAAAGTAATTGTTGTTTCCTGTTATTTTTGTTGTTAAAGTTGGCATTTTGTTCTTGTGGCTGTCTTCTTTTAGGTTTGTTGAGGGATTACCTTCTTGTTGTTTCTAGGGCGTGGTTCCTGTCCTTGTATTGGTTTTTTTCTGTTATTATCCTTTGAAGGGCTGGATTCGTGGAGAGATAATGTGTGAATTTGGTTTTGTCGTGGAATACTTTGGTTTCTCCATCTATGTTAATTGAGAGTTTGGCTGGGTATAGTAGCCTGGGCTGGAATTTGTGTTCTTTTAGTGTCTGTATAACATCCGTCCAGGATCTTCTGGCTTTCATAGTCTCTGGTGAAAAATCTGGTGTAATTCTGATAGGCTTGCCTTTATATGTTACTTGGCCTTTTTCTCTTACTGCTTTTAGTATTCTATCTTTATTTAGAGCATTTGTTGTTCTGATTATTATGTGTCGGGAGGTATTTCTTTTCTGGTCCAGTCTATTTGGAGTTCTGTAGGCTTCTTGTATGTTCATGGGCATCTCTTTCTTTAGATTTGGGAAGTTTTCTTCTATAATTTTGTTGAAGATGTTTGCTGGTCCTTTGAGTTGAAAATCTTCATTCTCATCCACTCCTATTATCCGTAGGTTTGGTCTTCTCATTGTGTCCTGTATTTCTTGGATGTTTTGAGTTAGGATCTTTTTGCATTTTACATTTTCCTTGATTGTTGTGCCGATGTTCTCTATGGAATCTTCTGCACCTGAGATTCTCTCTTCCATCTCTTGTATTCTGTTGCTGATGCTGGTATCTATGGTTCCAGATTTCTTTCCTAGGGTTTCTATCTCCAGTGTTGCCTCATTTTGGGTTTTCTTTATTGTGTCTACTTCCCTTTTTAGGTCTAGTATGGTTTTGTTCATTTCCATCATCTGTTTGGATGTGTTTTTCTGTAAGGACTTCTACCTGTTTGATTATGTTATCCTGTTTTTCTTTAAGGATTTGTAACTCTTTAGCAGTGTTCTCCTGCAATTCTTTAAGGGATTTTTGTGCTTCCTCTTTAGTGTCTTCTGCCTGTTTAGCAGTGTTCTCCTGTATTTGTTTAAGTGTGTTATTAAAGTCCTTCTTGAAGTCCTCTACCATCATCAGGAGATATGCTTTTAGATCCGTGTCTAGCTTTTCCGGTGTGTTGGGGTGCCCTGGACTGTGCGAAGTGGGGGTGCTGGGTTCTGATGATGGTGAGTGGTCTTGGTTTCTGTTAGTAAGATTATTACGTTAACCTTTCGCCATCTGGTAATCTCTGGGGTTAGTTGTTATTGTTGTCACTGTTTAAAGATTGGAGCAGAAGCTGTGTTCCACTCACCAGCAGTCTCTAAATCCTGCGGCGGGGGTCGTGGGTAGCTGACGGTACCCAGGTGCTGTTCCAGCCGGAAGAGGCCTGTGGTCCTACTCAGGCCGGTTTTCTGCTTCCCTAACTAATGCAGTCTCTGGTCCTGAGTGCAATTGGATTGGAGCAGAAGCTGTGTTCCACTCACCAGAAGTCTTAAGATCCTGTGGCGGGTGTTGTGGGTAGCTGGCGAGTGTCAGCCGACCCTGCGCCCCAGCTGCCCCAGTGCTTTTCTGACCGGAAGAGGCTTGTGGCCCTATGTAGGCCGGATTTCTCTCTCCCCAACCAGAGCAGTCTCAGGTCCCGCGTGATTGGACTGGAGCAGAAGCTGTGTTCCACTCACTAGCAGTCCCAAAATCCTGCGGTGGGGGTCGTGGGTAGCTGGCGGGTGCCAGGCAACCCTGCGCTCCAGCTACCCCGGCGCTGATCCGGCCGGATGAGGCCTGTGGCCCTACTCAGGCCGGTTTCTGCATCCCTAACTAATGCAGTCTCAGGTCCCGCGCGCAATTGGATTGGAGCAGAAGCTGTGCTCCACTCACCAGAAGTCTTAAGATCCTGTGGCAGGTGTTGTGGGTAGCTGGCGAGTGTCAGCCGTCCCTGCGCCCCATCTGCCCCGGTGCTTTTCTCGTACCTGTAATTCTTAACAGCAGAGTTAGAATTCTGTTATATTTATGGCCACAGATCTGCAGATCATGGATCATCCAAGTCCAATTTCCCATGGATGTCTCTGGGGCCTCAGATGAGTTTTGTGAGCCTCAGTTTCTTCCCAGGAAATACGTAGATGATAATACAACTGTATTAAAGGGATGTTGTGCTTCAGCAAATGAGTTAACACATGCCAAGTGTCCACAGCAGTGCCTCACATGAGGAGAGTGCCAAGGTCCCTTGCAGCAAGGCACCTGTGTTTCCTCTGCCAGTGTAGATGTTCGCCACCTCTATTTGTTACTCTTTGCTGACCCTTCAGTATGTCAGGGAAGTCATAAGATCCCTTACACCTGCAATATTCAGAACTTCTGGGACAATGAGTGGAGGGGACAGCTACACTTCACCTTGCTTGACAGACTGGGAAGGTGAAGTTCAGGGTGGTCACCTGACATAGATGAGGTGGTGGATGCAGAGGAGAGTGTTCTGTATGACTGCACACTCCATGCACGTCCATAGAACTATGCAACGTGCTCCTTGGTAGTTCATGACCACTGATGGAGGAGGTTGGAGACCTGCCAGAAAAATGGTGTCCTTGAAGGCATGATGAAAAATGATCATTTTTCACAGTCTGAAGAGCTTCTTATTAAATTACCAGCTTCCTTTGCTCAAGACTGGCCCAGGGAACATTGGCTTTAGTAAGGGACTCTTTCTGATGAAGGATCAATTTTAGTCTGGAATCTGTTCTTTTGAATCAGTTCCAACAGTCTGATATACTGTCATGAACCTCTTAATAAACGAGCTATTTTACTCAAATTCCAATAAACATTGGGGTGAAGAGGACATTCTGAAATGGACCTCACATCCATATCATGCCAGAGTGGGCTTTTTAGGATGGCTTCCATGAAGACAAGCATCAACAGTAAACAGCACAGCCAGGCAGATGTGAAGAATGAGAAGAAAGGGATAGGAGAAGGGACAGTGTGACCTTGCTTAAGCTAATTTCATAGTTCTTTTTCATGATTTGCTACAGGAAAATTCCAGATGAAGCTGCCAGTAAGTGAATAGTGTGGGAAGAGTTGCCCAGCATGAGATCTGGTAGAAGAAGCATTTTTCAGTTATTAGGCTGATGACAGACCCTTGTTTGCCTGCATCTATCTCAGCATTGGCTCTTTTCTTAGCATCTTGGGGTTAAGCAGTTGAATGAATGAAGACACTGGTCAGTAGATGCCATGTGCAGAGTACAGCTTCGTAGTCAGGTAGTATGGGGCAGGTGGTTGAGTACCAGATCTGCCATTTATTATATCTGTGGCATTGGGTGAGAGCCTTGCTTTGATGATATTTTTTCTTTTATACCTGATGGATATTAACCCCACCTCATCTGGGTTGATAGGAATGTTTAAAAAAAGTGTGTAAATAGTGTGTGTGTCCAACATGCAAGATGTACCATACAGTAGGTACCTAATAAATAGCAACAGATATACTGAGGTTCTAGTCTAAAATGAAGGCTAGTTCTTTCAGGATCGACAAATTGTATAACATAGGGGTCTCTTAGCATATGGACATTATGGAGTATTTGGAAAAGGTGGAAAGTCTATCTTTCTTGCTTACCCATCCTACCATGAACCTCTAGCTATTTTTCACCATCTGTCAGGCTGAGATATAGTACTAAAATGTTGGTAATGGATTTTCTTCAAATGCAGTGCTGAAGTGACCCATTCAGGGACAGTGAATATACTATCCATTTTACAGGGACCTGCTCACATACTGAAAGTATGGTCCACAGACCATATACACTTGAAACAAGGTCAGCATCTCAGCTTCATTACTCTATTCTCAGCACAAACACCACTAAGACCCTGGGGCATCTATTTGAACTTTCAATGGGTGCTATTGCAACAAATATGGAGAATTGGGAGAGACCCCCACCATACTAAATTTCAAAAACTGTTTATTCATGAGTTTTCCCAAGGAAAGATTCTGAGCAAGAGTGGCTCAGGGCACACTGCATCTGATCATCTATTGAGATAGATGTGGTGGTGAATGCCTATAATCTCAAAACTTGAGAGTCTGAGGCAGGGGGTATCAAGCCGGCACAAAAACTGGCCCTATCAACAATCAGTTATGGATGGAGGAGAGCTTTCAAGGGTTCCACTGCCCCCAGCTGAACTATTAGCTACTGATAGCCCTTGGAACAGGGAGTCATCACGTTGAGGTTTGTACCCACTGCTGAGCCTAGTTAGTGGTAGTGGAGAGTTCTAAGCCCATGGTCACACAGATGACCCTGACTAAACCCAGTAGATCATGGAACAATAGAGGGATGAATAGGAAAGAGGGTTTGTAGGGACTCCAGGATTTGGTACACTGTCCTAGACCTAAAGGATGCCTTCTGCCTGGTGCTGACTTCCCCACCCCCAGAGACAGGACTACCTTGCATTTGAATGGAAGGACCCAGAACAAGGGGTTACAGCCCAGCTCACCTGTATTAGACTACCCCAAGGCTTCAAAAACTCGCCTACTCTCTTCAACAAGGCCCTACATTGAGACCTCACTGTTTATCGCAAGACCAACTCAGAGGTAACTCTTTTACAATATGTAGATGATCTTCTGACTACAGCTGAGACCCAAGAAGACTGCCAAGAAGGGACCAAGCACCTCTTATCGGAGCTGGGGCAATTGGGGTATAAGGCTTCAGCCAAAAGAGCCCAGATCTGTCAGAAGAAAGTGAGCTACCTGGGCTACTTGCTGAAAGATGGCCACCACTGGCTTTCGAATGCCTGGAAAGAGACTATTCTCCATATCCCCCACCGGAAAGCCCTAAGCAAGTACAAGAGTTTCTGGGCATCACCAGGTTCTGTTGGCTGTGGATCCCAAGGTTCACTGAGCTTGCCCCTCTTTATTCCTTGACCAAAAAATGGGCAGCCCTTCCACTGAGAATATGAAGATCAGCAGACTTTTGATGCTATCAAACAGGCCCTGCTTATAGCCCCTGCCTCAGAACTGCTGGATGCTGGTAAGCCTTTTCATCTATATGTGGCTGAGAATGAGGGGATGGTTAAGGGGGCACTGGCCCAAGAACTGGGCCCCCAGAAGCACCCGGTCATCTATCTGTCAAAAAAATTAGACCCCGATGAGGCCGAATGACCAGTCTGCCTGTGGATAGTGGCAGCAGTAACCATCCTGGTCAAAGATGCAGACAAGTTAACTTTGGTCCAGAACCTGACTGCGACCATTCCCTATGCCTTGGAGAGCATAGTTTGCCATCTCCCTGACAGGTGGCTAACAGATGCCCACATGACCCATTACCAGACTCTCTTGCTGAATTCAGACTGGTCACCTTCACACCACCAGTAACCCTCAACCTGGCTACCCTGCTGCCTGATCCCGACCTTGACCCACCTATGCACGACTGCCTACCAGCAGATCCTAGCAGAAGACCAGGGGTGGTGAAAGCACCTCTCAGACTAACCGCTTCCTGACACAAAGGCGACATGGTTCACTGACTGCAGCAGCTACTTGGTAGAGGGAAAATGAAAGGCAGGAGCCACTGTCATAGATGGACACCAGGTGGTATGGACAGAAACATTGCCCTCACGAATGTCGGCCCAGAAGGCAGAACTGATTGCGCTGACCAAGACTTTTGACCTCGGGGCAGGCAAGAAGATCAACATCTATACTGACAGCAGGTACACTTTTGCCACTGCACATGTACACAGGGCAATTTACCAACAAAGGGGACTCCTGTCATCAAATGGGAAAGAAATAAAAAACAAGGCTAAGATCAGAGCCCTCCTAAGTGCTCTTCTCTGACCAGAAAAAGTGAGTATTATTCATTGCCCTGGCCACCAGTAGGGGGAAAGCTTCATAGCCAGGGGAAATAACCTCTCTGACAAGGCAGCAAAAGAAATAGCCCTTAAAGACAACATCCAAGTCTTAGTTCAGTGGGGAAAAACAAGGAAACAAACTGAGGATTGGGCTAAAGGCTGGCTCCACCTCAACTATACTCAAGAGGAGGAGGCCCAGATCTCCAGCTAGCCCACCAACTATTATCTCAAGAGATAAGGACAATGGAAACTCAGGAAGGGAAGACCATTCTCCCTTGGGGCCAGGCCCAAGGTTTGCTTTACCAGATGCATCGATGGACTCACGTGGGCAGTAAAAAAATGTTAGAAGCTATTAAAGGATCTAGAATGGTTGTCATGAACTTAAGATATCTGGCAGAAAAAGTAGTAGAATAATATGGGGTCTGTCTGCAGGTAAATGCCTGTTGCACCAAGGTAGGAATAGGGAAGAGAACTAGAGGAAGTAGGCCAGGAGTCTTTTGGGAAGTAGATTTTATGGAGATCAAGCCTGGAAATTATGGTAAATATTTGCTAGTCTTTATAGATACATTTCAGGGTGGGTTGAAGCTTTCCTCACCAAGTAGGAGACTTGGCCAAAAAAATCTTAGAAGAAATCTTCCCAAGGTTTGGAGTGCCTAAGATAATTGGATCAGATAATGGACCTACCTTTGTGTCCCAGGTAAGCCAGGGGTTAGCAAAAATCTTGGGGACAGATTGGAAACTTCACTATGTATACCATTCCCTAAGTTCAGGCCAGGTAGAAAGAATGAATAGGACCCTAAAAGAAACCTTGAAAAAATTGGCCTTGGAGACTGGTGGGGGCTGTGTGGTGCGTCTCCCCTTGGCCCTGTTCAGAGCCTGGAACACCCTGTACCATTTTAATCTGAACCCCTCTGAAGTCCTCTATGGGGGTCTGGACGCCCCTAGTGGCTGCCAGGTCAGACTTAGAGATCTCTCACCAAGGGTATCAAGACATTATCAAGAGATCGATGGCCCTCCAGACAGTCCAGAGAGAAACATGGTCCAAACTATCTGCTCTTTATGCCCCAGGGACTATCGAGGTATCTCACCAATTCCAGGTCAGTGATGCTGTTTATGTTCCCTGGCATTGAACCCAGTCCCTGGAGCCCCACTGGAAGGGCCTCTACCTGGTGTTGTTGATGACCCAGACTGCTTCTCATGTAAAACCAGCTACTGGCCCACCCGCTACAGATCTTCCCTCCTGGAGCCAGGCAAGGACTAACAACCCCTTGAAGCTTAAGCTCACCTGGCAAGTAACAGAGAATGGGAAGCATCTTGACTTTAGTGGGGATTCTGGCTCTGGCTTTATTCCAGAGGCTGGATGCTAAAACAAGTCCCCACCGACCAGCCAGACTATTCTACTCTATTTTGCCCCTGAAAGCTGTATTAAAAACTCACCAAATATGCTGCCTGGGGTTGCCTTTTCTTTGGTTGTTTGACAGCCCCAGTGCACTAATAAACTCCTCCCCAGCAACAATAAACTCCTCTTGATTTTGCATCAATCTCTGGCTTTGTGTGGTATACTGGGGGTGGGTTGGGAGTGGGTGTGGGTGGGTGTCTCTGGTAGCTAAGGCTCATCTGGTAGCTAAGGGAAGGTTGACATGTATGAAAATATCAAAGAACAAATGTAATTAGAAAAAAAATCAAAGAAAAAATAAAAGCTATTCAGTTATAAGGTAATGAATGTTTAGAAACCATTATTCTAAGACACTAAGTTTGGGATGGGAGGATAGGAAAAAAAAAGTCAGAACATAAAGTTACCTAGATAGCTCTTTTCTCTATGCACCAATATATTTGTATAGCCACGTCTAAATTAAACTTGTCAGGATCATGCATATAAGTTCCTCTTAAACAGTTTTAAAAAGTAGCTTCTCATTCCAATAGGACCACAAAGCTTTCTTTTGTGTCTTTGGAGAAAAATGCATTGCAGAGGCATCTTGGAATTCTTTGGCATCTCTGATACTGAGATTGGTCATTCTATCTTGTTGACCCTGTCCTCCAAGGGGCTTCATATAATTTGTGGTCTTTCAGCAAGCTTCACATTCTGCAGTCCCTGGCAGGGGGCCTGATGAATTAAGCTGACCCAGTGGCTTTTGTTTATTCTCTGTTTTTCTCCATCTCTGCTTTCTCCTCAGCCTTTGTCTTACAGGCTTATTTGAGTAATCCTGTGAGCTTCCTTCCTGTGGCATGGCTGTGATTTCCTGGGGCCCTTGACTCAGCCCCTACAGATTCTTTCAGTTCAACCCCTTCCTTGATGTGTGACACCAGCTAAGTTTTATAAACAGTTAGCTAATTAATTGATTAATTAATTAATTATAGTCTCTCCACATCTTGGCTTTCACCTCATGTCAGTGCATACATAAAAGCATACATAGGATTTGATGAGATGGTGAATATATGAAGAATTTAGCATGGCTATAGAGTAGATATTGGTAAATGATAGTTTCTGTTCTCCTACACCCAGTTAGTCTGGGATCACCCTGTGCATGTTCTGGTTCCCAGCTAACTAACTGGCTGAAAGAGTAGGAAAAGAACTATCATACCAGCAGCGTTAGAATTCGGGCCTTGCCCTGCCACATTGGGTTATACACTGTTAGGACAGAACTCAGGCCTCAGATATGCTATGTAGGCATTCTATCAACTGAGACACACTCCAGCCATTTTCTTACCTCCTACCACCAGGATATAATGAATAAATAACTACAGAATCTGAGTGCACCCAAGTGTGTGTGTGTGTGTGTGTGTGTGTGTGTGTGTGTGTGTATGTGTGCACACAGGTGTATGTGAATCCTAACTCCAGGCTTTGAACAGATTTCTGTCCAGCAGATGTGACCACACAGTGAAGCAGAGATTATACAATGCTTTTCATTTGTGCCACATCAAACTCGCATATCCCCCATGGGGTACTTATTAGTCCTCTTTTTGTATTTTAATTTTATTTGTTTCCTTTGAAAATTTTATGCATGTATCTTTGATCCAATAAACCCCTCACTTCCCTTTCTAAGTCTCACTGAAATCACTCATTATGTCTCCCTCTAAACTTCATATGTTCTTTTCATTATTCATTTATTTTTAACCTTATTGAATCAAATGAATGCTGCTATATGAGAATGGCTGTGGGACAATCCATGGGGACACGGCAATCTACCAATGGCCATAACCCAAACTGAATCTCCTTCTCCTAGCAGCCATCAGTTGCTTATTGCTCCTCATCTGGGGGTGTGGCCTCTGGAGCTCTCTCACCTCTGCACTGAAACTTTTAATTGGTTTGGTCTTATGCAGGTCACCATTGCCTCTTGAGTTTATGTGTGCAAAATAATCATGCAATGTCCAGAGAAGCCTTTTATTGCAGTGGCTAGTAGTAATGCTGATAAACAATTTTATTTCAAGAATAAATAGACCCAAATATCACATGGCTCCTGAGTTGTCAGTCAGGTTTGAACCTGTGCATTTCACCCAGATCCCAAGTACTGCCAGCCTCTTCTAACAGTTTCTGCCCTTCTGAGAATGTGCAACACCTTCAAAGGTCATTGGCATCATCCAAAAAGTATGTTTTAATCTGAACAATATTTTGATATATGTATCTATTACATCTTCTCTGTCCATCACCTGTTAACGGACTTTAGGTCATTTCTACATGCTGGCTCTTCAGAACAACACTAGAATGAGTGTAGTGAGCAGCTAATTCTTCAAGATCCTGATTCGGGTGTTTCCAGATGTGTACCCAGAAGGGGAATGGCTGGATCACAGGGTAGTTTTATTTTAAACTTCTTGGGAAACCTTCACATTGTTTTTGAAGCAGCTGCATCATTTATATTCTGAGCAGGGTCCCTGTTCCAGCTTCTCGCCCTTTCCAATGCATGTTCTCCTTTGTTTTGATAATAGCCTTCCTAACAGCTGGGTGGGGGGATATAACCCAGATACTATCTAATATCGTCCCGCACATAGGAGCAGAGAGCAGACGCGTGCTTCTCAGGGACTAGAGCAGGGGGAAATGAACACGTACTATTCAGTGCCCTAAAGCTCCAGCTGTGTAGTAAAGTGAATGAGACCTGCCAGCCAGCTGGGCAGTACTCACCTGTAGTTAGAATTACTGCCATTAAGAGGACAGAGTTCAGAATCCCCGTCACACAAAGGGAAACGTGGAAAGCTTTTAAAATGTGTGCTTGTGAATGTGCATGCGTGTGCAGTGTGTGTGTTCCTGTGTGTATGAGTGTGTGGAAGCCACCAGTTGATGTTTGGTGCTTTCTTCCATCACTCTCCAGTGAATTTTTGAGACAAGGTCTCTCAACAGGGAGCTCACTGGCTAGCTGGTCATTGAGTTTTAGGGACCCTCATGTCTCTGCACCTCCAGTGTTGGCATTATAGGTGTATGGTACCTTCTACAGAAATGTACTTGTGTATTGAGGGTCTGAACATAGGTGCTTATGCCATTCTCTCAGCCCCACAAGGAAACTTCTAGAGATGAGAGGTGTGTCAGTACCTTGTTGTGGCAATCACATCTAAGTTTCAACTTGTACATTTTAAATATCACACATTGGTTTTGGCATGCCAATTGCACCCCAGTGAAACTGCCTTTAAAATCTGCTTTATATAATAGTCTTTTTATTCAAACCTCTGTCTTGAGAAAGAGGGAACAATGTTTCAAGATGAAACAAGAGCTGCCTGTGCCAGTGGAGAGTTAGGCAGAGACATGAGAGTAGAAACAATGCCTCAGAGTATCATCTACAACCAACTTCCAAAGCAATGCACCTTCTGTTGGCCACTGCCATCTTCTAGAATGTTCCTACAGAGCACACTGAACACCCTTCTTTCTGTGATTCACCCTCTCTATACACTCCCATAGTGCAGATCTCAGCTTTATAGACTCCTCTTTGTTAGACTGACTCACTTTATAAAACTTTCCCACTGCATCAAATCTCTACATTACTGGGGCTCTGCACAGAAATGGCTCGTTCTCCAAGCCACCATTCAACAGGTCATTGCTACCTTTGTTCACGCACAACAAACTACTGAAGGCAGTACAGGCTCTATCACAAATGGATCCAACTGTCCATTAGACAGACCTAAGAGGAAGTTTACGTTTTTCCCATTTGACAGTCTAAAGAAAGCCCAGTTCATGAGAGGAGGTTCTCATTTCTACTGTCATTGAGGAGAGATCTAAGCCGATGTGAGCTCTCTTGCCTTCCACATGGTATTTCAAAGTCATAGCTCAACAGTATAGCTCAGTTGGATGAAGGGGAAGACAGTGGTGAAATATGCATAAAAATGACATGTAAGGGTCTAGAAATGATGCATATCACTCCATCTGGCTTACATTACTCATGTCAGACCTTAGTCTCATGGCAACACTACTCATGTATAAGAGAGGCTTGAGACAAACTGTATTCAGAAAGAAGAGGAAATAAGATTAATGGACCCATCTCAGCCTTTGCCATAGGGAAGTGGATTCCTTCTCTTCTGCAGCCCGCCTTCCTTCCCTAGCCTCTGAAGTTCTCTCTGAAAGCAGCCTCCACCTCTACTCCAGGATCCCCAGTAAGCAGTCAGAATCCTGGAAGGATCCTCAGCTTCCTGGAAGGATCAGCTATCCTTGATGAATTTTTTGGAGCAATGTCCAGAAACCAAAATCAAGATTACGGTTTGGGGGTATTGATGGTGGAGAAACATCTCAAAGACGTCAGGGCTCACCCATACACCCCAGCTGTAATTACTGGGGGGAGTGATTGAGTAATCCAGTTTCTGACCTATCATGATCTGTGTAAGGTTTGTGAGTTATGGCTTCTTACATCTCTGGATTTGAACTGTTGGAGTAATTATCAGGCTAGGTTTATGGATTAACACCCATTTCTTGGAAGCAGTGAGAACCCAGAAAGGTGGTCCTTGCTGTACCTGTTAGGATATGTTGAGGATCTGTAAGGCTGTGTTCAGGCCAGAGCTGGGCAGGTAATAGATAATAACTAATGGTAATTTACTTTTAGCAACAACACGAGCACCTATCAGACTCTGGTGGAAATAGAACTGAGGGGATGGAGAGATGGCTCAGTGGCTAAGAGCACTGACTGCTCCTGAGTTTTATTCCCAACACCCTCATGAAAGCCCACAACTGTCTGTAACTCCATTTCTAGGGGACCTGATACCCTTACACACACATGCAGGCAAAAGACCAGTGCCCATAAAATAAAAAGTAAATGCATTATTTAAAAAAGAAACCAGAAATGAAACTTCTTGGTCTCTGCCCTCTGTATTACTTGTCTCTAATGCCTAGCCTTTGACAGCGTGATGTAGTGGGACAATGTTATTCCTTCCTGTATTTAAAAATGAAGTTTGTCTGAGGCCAGGGAGATGACTCAGTTAGATTGACGTGAGTTCAGTGCCCAGAACTCTATAAAAAAAATCTGGGTGTGGTGGTGCAAGTTTGTAATCCCAGTGTTAGGGAACAGGGATAGGAAAACCACTGGCTAGCCAGCCCAGCCTACTTACCAGTTCCAGACCAGGGAGAGAAGTCTCAAGATAAACATGGATAGCACCTCAGGAATGACCTGAGGAATGACACCTGAAGCTGTCCTTTTGCCTCTGCACATACACACACACATGTATATGCACGCACACATGCATGTACCTGCACACACATGAAGATACATATAAAAAGAAGTTGTTATGGCATAGCTTTGTGAGAAGAACATACATATTTGTACTTATGTCCTGGATTCTTTTCTCCTACCTCATGCCTGGATCACACAAAAGCACTTCTACAATGATGGGGGTAGGGGTGCAATGTGGATCAGCTGAAAAATAAAGCCAGGAACACTGGGTAGCTATTGTGCAGCACCCTGGGCAGTGCACATACTACTGTTAGCTAGGGCTCCACTTCTTCATGGACCAGGCCTCTTCTTTTAATTCAGAGAGGCACATACTGGCATAGAACACCCTACTAGGCAATGAAGCCCTGTGGCACATGGGCAAGTA
Organism: Mus caroli; assembly: GCF_978045245.1. Lineage (NCBI taxonomy): Eukaryota > Metazoa > Chordata > Mammalia > Rodentia > Muridae > Mus > Mus caroli. The sequence continues at coordinate 6,034,009 of NW_028227272.1, forward strand.
TAAAATTCAGATAATGGCATGAAAGAGATAAGAAATCTGCTTAAAGCAGAGTGCTGTGTCAAATAAACATAAAGCTTAAAGAGAAACAGAATTAGAAATGAGAGGAGAGAAAATTAAATGCCCTGTAGCCATACGGTCTGTCATGAGATCTGCTGTAGCCATACTGTGTGGCGTATGTGGAAGTTAACCTTATGAAGGAAAAAGTGGGATGGAGAGCGAAGCACCACAGACTCCTGCGACTCCTCAAAGAGCCCTCATCGACCGTACAGGGCATTAGATCTAAGATAGCTCCCGAGGCCAGAGTGGTGGCTGCTTTCCCAGTCTTCATGGAAGTCTAACAGGAGCTGGTGCACTGTCTGTCTTTCTGAGTTATCCCATCAGGCCGGGCTTTCATTGGGGCATGGTGACAGTGTAGTGAGATACGATTGGCCAAGGATCTAGGGACTTGGGATTGACTGAATATAAGTTTATGCATGTTATAATAAACTCAGATTTGCACCCTGATGCTGCTCTCCAGAGTCTAATTCCTGGGACTCGTCATGTGACTCCATCACCTCTTGTTCCCCATCCTCACTCTTGCTCCTACGGTACTGTCCATCATGAGATCTGTTGTAGCAGTACTGTCTGCCGTTGGGAGCTAAATATTTGTGCATTTGTGTGACAAGGGTTTCTTTATTCCTTCTTCTGCCCAAAGTAATCAATGTAGGATGCCTTGTGATGACAAGTGTCCTCCCCAATGAGCCAGTCCACTGATTGGTAAATGTAAAATAATCCACCTCTTTGAAGACCTCTCAGATCTTCAAAACAGTCAAATGATGAGGAAAGGCCACTGGAGCACATGTCATAGAAAGCCTGTCACCTCACATTCTTTGTTCTATGGTGCAGGCATTAGAAAGTTAAAAAGCTGTTATTCAGTGTTGCCAGAGATTTTTCCATCTCAGCCTGAGACTCACACATCTGATGGCCACAGCATGGGGGGACATCTCAGGGTCTGTAAAACCTAACAAATGTTCTACATTTGTGTTCTCTGAAGCTGCTCTGAAGCCATGGGATGTGTTCTGGCTCCTGTAACATCCAGGAGCAAGGGCTCCAGCTCTGGGCGCCAGGGATGACCCATCATTTATGGAAAACATCTCACCAGGGTGCTCAGAATAGGAAGCAGCCTGGGGCTCACAGCGATCTTGTGCTGCTGCAAACCTCTGTGCAGATCCTGAACTAATTGCTGTACTGAGAGTAATTTGTCTTAGCCGCTCTCACAAGTCCTGCTTGATGGTCTAGTTGTCCAGCCTGTATCTCTGGGCTCTCAGTGGCAGAAGCCTGGGAACAGAGTCCTGTATCTTTGAGCAGAGTGTATGGGATTAGACTGCTGGATTCCAATCTTAGTTCCAGCTGTGTGATTTTAGGCAAACTTCCTGACCTCTCTGAACCTCACCCTTCTCAACTCCGAACCCCACCCTTCTCACTTGCTAAGTAGAGATGAAAGGAGTGCTTTCTATTTTGTTTGAGAAGAAGAGATGGCAATTCTTTTGTGTCTAGATTTCTTTTTTGCATGTTCACAAATGCAAATAGAGGCCAGGGTGACTGTTAGATGTCAGTTCTCAGGAGCTGCCCACCTTTCTTATTTGTTTGGTTTTGAGACAAGAGCTCTTATTGACCTGGCTGGAACTCACTGGCTAGGATAGGTCGGCTGGTAGTGAGTCCCAGGGATCCAATTATCTCTGCACCCCCAGACCTGGGTATGCAAGTATACCCCACCATGCTTAGCTTTTTCTGTGCTGCTGAGGACTGAGCTCAGGAGCACCTCCCAGTCTTTATATATTAACTATATATCTGACTTACGTATCTAACTTATGGTGAATATAAAATAGTCCTAAATGTTAGCTTCTCCCACCACCATTCTCATGGACCAACTGCACTTTTGACACTGGCACAAAGTTCCTGACAGAAACAACTTAAAGGAGAAAGGTTTAAATCTTGCTTTTGTTTTCTTTGCTGTGGCAATGAGGGATGGTGGAGCAGATCTGTTTAGTTCATGAGAGACAGGAAGCAGAAAACAGCAAAAAGAAAGAACCAGGGTAAGATACAGCTACAGTCTTACTGACCTCCTTCCTCCAGCAAGACCTCACTTTCCACAGAGCCAGGACCTTGCAGCAGTCTGTTCAAAATCTAAATCTTTCTGTGGATTAAATCATTGATAAGACCATGTGTCAGCCAAGCACAGGAGACAACTGAGCTTGGGAACCTCATTTTGTTTTGTGTTTTGCACACCTCTCTCTCCTCTTGTAATCATGCTCTTGGCAGCCTAGTTCCTTGACCTGAGTTACTACACCTACACACACACACACACACACACACCCCTCTCCAAACAATGTACCTAACAACATCAGAACTCTTTTACCCTCAACTGTATCTATCAGGCTACATGTGTTCCTGTCTTTGAGCATTTCCCCATTTCTTGGTAATGATTAAACTTTTATATGACAATTTCTATACATGTACATTGACAACATATCTGGGTATGAAAATTGCAGGGGTAATCTAGACTGAACTGGTTTTGGATGCTCATGTGTAAGGTAAAACTGTGTTCTTTGGGAACCTTTTAGGGAGAATGTTCTCATATAGTCCTCAGAAATGCCCTTTAGAAATACTCAGAGGTACGTGCTACTAATGAGGCAGTGGCGGCAATGGTGGGAATAAAGGAGTTCCTTGCAGGCCCATGTCAAGGTGCCTTCTGAGAAATCATACCATGTGGCAGACCTGGTATAAGGTATTATGGGAGACTGGGAGTAGGAACTTGGAATAGGGGTAGAGGTGGGTAGAGGGGCATAGAAGGACAGAAAGAGAGAAAGAGAGGCTGGTCAGGAACACATAGAAACACACAGAGAGAAAAAGATTGAAAAGGGAGAGAGAGGGAGAGAGAGGGAGAGAGAGAGAGAGAGGGAAAGGAGGAAGAGGAGGAGAAGAAGGAGAAGAGGAGGAGGAGGAGGAGGAAGAAGAAGAGGAATAATAATAATAATAATAATAATAAGAAGAAGAAGAAGAAGAAGAAGAAGAAGAAGAAAGAAGAAGGGAGTCCTCTTATATGTGACAGGCCACCCGCACCTGGTGGAGGTACAGGTAGTAATGGCTGCAGGTGATAATGCAAGATGTTGCTAGGTTACTAAGTCACTGTTGGGAGGAAGAGCCTAACAGACTTCAAGTAATATCCTGAATGTTTCTCAGTCCCGCAGAGCTGATGTGATGGGCCACCACATAATTTATCTGAGTAATTAGCTTTTCTCTAACCCAAGCCAGGAGTCTGGAGATACCAATCAATCATCTTTACTGAGAAGTCCTGGAAGTTTCTTGTGGCCAAGTTTCCAGTTCACTCACACTGCGATATGGAATAGTTGTTCCTAGACATCAATCCCATGATACACAAGAACTGAGAAACATTCAGCAAGCATGCAGGAGAATCAATCTCTGGGGTGCACAAGCTCCTTGTTCTTGATTCATCTTCTCATCTTCTTGTATCCTGCTGTCATCTTTAATGCATATCTTGAAAGACACATTAACAGCAATGGCTGTGTTTCCCACAGTGAAGACTCAAATTTCCACAGGGTTTTCTTGAAGACAGGATTTCTATGTGCTGCTTATGAACTGTGTGACCTTTGACAAGTTGTAAAACCTCTCTGTGGCCACATGAGAAGAGCTAGGCCTGCTAATCACAGTATTAGGGAATACCCAATGAGACTAAGAACTTTAATTCCTCCTTTTGTGCTGATGAAGACCATCCTAGGCAAGACACTTGTAGACAAGACACTTGTTCTGCAACTATGTGGTCTGAATTTGGGTGCCTAGAACACATAAAAGGCTGGATCTGTTGTACATGTACCTGAAATCTCAGAACTTCTTGGATTAGATTGGAGGCAGACACAAAACAATTACAGAAGCTCAAAGGCTAGATCACCCTGTATACAAAAAGGGGGATGACAAGAGAGAGCCTGTCTCGAACAATGAGGAAGATGAGGACCAATGCTTGAGCTTGCCCTCTGACTTTCACCTACACTCTGAGATACACACATGTGGACACTCACATTTACAAACAAACCTACTTTACATGCAAACATAAAAGCACTTTTCATTCCAGGCTAGAGACATAGCTCAGTGCTAAACACTTGCCTAGGATGGTCTTCATCAGCACAAAAAAGAGGAATTAAAGTTCTTAGTCTCATTGGACATTCCCTAATACTGTGATTAGCAGGCCTAGCTCTTCTCATGTGGCCGCCAAGGAAGTAGACCACAGAGAGGTTTCACAACTTGTCAAAGGTCACACAGTTCATAAGCATCACATCTGAGAGATTCCCTAGGGGTTTCCTCCCTTAAAGTCACTGTGTTTTTCACAGTGTCCTGCAGGCATCAGGGACGTAAAATGGGTTTTGCAGAACAGAATAAGAGCCTTTCTTCTTAGAAATGGAGGTGTGGCTGTCAGGGCCTGGCTTTCAGTAGAATGCCATTTTCAGTGTCTCCTTATGACCCCATTTAAAGTCTCTCTCTTACAACTCTCTACTCTCTCAAAGGCCAGAGAAGCAGTTCACAGGCAGCATTATTCTGTGTGACGCTTTCTTCAATGTGGAGGTCAGAATCCTTGATCCCCAGGAAGTGACCTCATAAAACATCTCACCTCTCAACTCAGCAGATAACAACTGTGCTTTCTTCCTTACCCACAGCTCTGCCTCTTCCCTGTGAGCCTGAGGCCACCCACCTCTGACTTGGATCCTTTGGGGGACCTGCTCAGAGCTTCCTGCTTTTTTGCCATAGTGGGTGAGGAGGCCCGGAGAAGAAAGGGAGGCAGCAGAGCCATGAGCACTTGAGCCCCAGTGTGGCTTCTTACTGGCTGCACAATCTTGGGGGAGTCTCTTGGGTTCTCTCTGGGCTTTCTCTGTAATTCAGTGGGCAGATATTTTAATTCATTTGCATACATTTATTGAGGTCTATCAGGTTTGAGGTACCCTGCTGAACAGAGACGCTTTGGCGAATACAATCTTTTTTTTTTTAATATTTTGATTACATATTTTCCTCAATTACATTTCCAATGCTATCCCAAAAGTCCCCCATAGCGCCCCCCACTTCCCTACCCACCCGTTCCCATTCTTTTGGCCCTGGCATTCCCCTATATTGGGGCATATAAAGTTTGCAAGTCTAATGGGCCTCTCCTTCCATTGATGGCCGACTAGGTCATCTTTCGATACATATGCAGCTAGAGACAAGAGCTCCGGGGTTCTGGTTAGTACATCATGTTGTTCCAACAATAGGGTTGCAGATCCCTTTAGCTCCTTGGGTACTTTCTCTAGCTTCTCCATTGGGAGCCCTGTGATACATCCAAGAGCTGACTGTGAACATCCACTCCTGTGTTTGCTAGGCCCCAGCATCGTCTCACAAGAGACAGCTATATTTGGGTCCTTTCAGCAAAATCTTGCTAGTGTATGCAATGGTGTCAGCGTTTAGAAGCTGATTATGGGATGGATCCCTGGATACGGCAGTCTCTAAATGGTCCATCCTTTCATCACAGCTATGAACTTTGTCTCTGTAACTCCTTCCCTGGGTGTTTTGTTCCCAATTCTAAGAAGGTGCACAGTGTCCACACTTTGGTCTTCATTCTTCTTGAGTTTCATGCGTTTAGCAAATTGTATCTTATATCTTGGGTATCCTAAGTTTTGGGCTAATATCCACTTATCAGTGAATACATATTGTGTGAGTTCTTTTGTGATTGTGTTACTTCACTCAAGATGATGCCCTCCAGGTCCATCCATTTGGCTAGGAATTTCATAAATTCATTCTTTTTAATAGCTGAGTAGTACTCCATTGTGTAAAGGTACCATAATTTCTGTATCCATTCCTCTGTTGAGGGACATCTGGGTTCTTTCCAGCTTCTGGCTATTATAAATAGGGCTGCTAGGAACATAGTGGAGCATGTGTCCTTCTTACCGGTTGGGCCATCTTCTGGATATATGCCCAGGAGAGGTATTGCTGGATCCTCCGGTAGTACTATGTCCAATTTTCTGAGGAACCGCCAGACTGATTTCCAGAGTGGTTGTACAAGCTTGCAATCCCACCAACAATGGAGGAGTGTTCTTCTTTCTCCACATCCTCGCCAGCATCTGCTGTCACCTGAATTTTTGATCTTAGCCATTCTGACTGGTGTGAGGTGGAATCTCAGGGTTGTTTTGATTTGCATTTCCCTGATGATTAAGGATGTTGAACATTTTTTCAGGTGCTTCTCTGCCATTCGGTATTCCTCAGGTGAGAATTCTTTGTTCAGTTCTGAGCCCCATTTTTTAATGGGGTTATTTGACTTTCTGGAGTCCACCTTCTTGAGTTCTTTATATATATTGGATATTAGTCCCTTATCTGATTTAGGATAGGTGAATATCCTTTCCCAATCTGTTGGTGGTTTTTTTGTCTTATTGATGGTGTCTTTAGCCTTGCAGAAGCTTTGTAGTTTCATGAGGTCCCACTTGTCAATTCTCGATCTTACAGCACAAGCCATTACTGTTCTATTCAGGAATTTTTCCCCTGTGCCCATATCTTCAAGGCTTTTCCCCACTTTCTCCTCTATAAGTTTCAGTGTCTCTGGTTTTATGTGAAGTTCCTTGATCCACTTAGACTTGACCTTAGTACAAGGAGATAGGAATGGATCGATTCGCATTCTTCTACATGTTAACAACCAGTTGTGCCAGCACCATTTGTTGAAAATGCTGTCTTTCTTCCACTGGATGTTTTTAGCTCCCTTGTCGAAGATCAAGTGACCGTAGGTGTGTGGGTTCATTTCTGGGTCTTCAATTCTATTCCATTGGTCTATTTGTCTGTCACTATACCAGTACCATGCAGTTTTTATCACAATTGCTCTATAGTAGAGCTTTAGGTCCGGCATGGTGATTCCACCAGAGGTTCTTTTATCCTTGAGAAGAGTTTTTGCTATCCTAGGTTTTTTGTTACTCCAGATGAATTTGCAGATTGCACTTTCTAATTCGTTGCAGAATTGATTTGGAATTTTGATGGGGATTGCATTGAATCTGTAGATTGCTTTTGGCAAGATAGCCATTTTTACAATGTTGATCCTGCCAATCCATGAGCATGGGAGATCTTTCCATCTTCTGAGATCTTCTATAATTTCTTTCTTCAGAGACTTGAAGTTTTTATTATACAGATCTTTCACTTCCTTAGTTAGAGTCACGCCAAGATATTTAATATTACTTGTGACTATTGAGAAGGGTGTTGTTTCCCTAATTTCTTTCTCAGCCTGTTTATTCTTTGTGTAGAGAAAGGCCATTCATTTGTTTGAGTTAATTTTATATCCAGCTACTTCACCGAAGCTGTTTATCAGGCTTAGGAGTTCTCTGGTGGAATTTTTAGGGTCACTTATATATACTATCATATCATCTGCAAAGAGTGATATTTTGACTTCATCTTTTCCAATTTGTATCCCTTTGATCTCCTTTTGTTGTCGAATTGCTCTGGCTAGGACTTCAAGTACAATGTTGAATAGGTATGGAGAAAGTGGACAGCCTTGTCTAGTCCCTGATTTTAGAGGGATTGCTTCAAGCTTCTCACCATTTACTTTGATGTTGGCTACTGGTTTGCTGTAGATTGCTTTTATCATGTTTAGGTATGGGCCTTGAATTCCTGATCTTTCCAAGACTTTTATCATGAATGGGTGTTGGATCTTGTCAAATGCTTTTTCCGCATCTAACGAGATGACCATGTGGTTTTTGTCTTTGAGTTTGTTTATATACTGGATTACGTTGATGGATTTCCGTATATTGAACCATCCCTGCATCCCTGGGATGAAACCTACTTGGTCAGGATGGATGATTGTTTTGATGTGTTCTTGGATTCGGTTAGCAAGAACTTTATTGAGGATTTTTGCATCAATATTCATAAGGGATATTGGTCTGAAGTTTTCTATCTTTGTTGGGTCTTTTTGTGGTTTAGGTATCAGAGTAATTGTGGCTTCATAGAATGAGTTGGGTAGAGTATCTTCTGTTTCTATTTTGTGGAATAGTTTGTGAAGAACTGGGATTAGATCTTCTTTGAAGGTCTGATAGAACTCTGCACTAAACCCATCTGGTCCTGGGCTTTTTTTAGTTGGGAGACTATTAATGACTGCTTCTATTTCTTTGGAGGATATAGGGCTGTTTAGATCATTAACCTGATCTTGATTCAACTTTGGTACCTGGTATCTGTCTAGGAACTTCTCCATTTCATCCAGGTTCTCCAGTTTTGTTGAGTATAGCCTTTGGTAGAAGGATCTGATGGTGTTTTGGATGTCTTCAGGATCTGTTGTTATGTCTCCTTTTTCATTTCTGATTTTGTTAATTAGGATGCTTTCCCTGTGCCCTCTAGTGAGTCTGGCTAAGGGTTTATCTATCTTGTTGATTTTCTCAAAGAACCAGCTCCTTGATTGGTTGATTCTTTGAATAGTTCTTGTTTCCACTTGGTTGATTTCGCACCTGAGTTTGATTATTTCCTGCCGTCTACTCCTCTTGGGTGAATTTGCTTCCTTTTGTTCTAGTGCTTTTAGGTATGTTGTCAAGCTGCTAATGTGTGCTCTCTCTAGTTTCCTTTTGGAGGCACTAAGAGCTATGAGTTTTCCTCTTAGAAATGCTTTCATTGCGTCCCATAAGTTTGGGTATGTTGTGGCTTCATTTTCATTGAACTCTAAAAAGTCCTTAATTTCTTTCTTTATTCCTTCCTTGACCAAGGTATCATTGAGAAGATTGTTGTTCAGTTTCCACGTGAAGGTTGGCTTTCTATTATTTATTTTGTTATTGAAGATCAGCCTTAGTCCATGGTTATCTGATAGGATTCATGGGACAATTTCAATATTTTTGTATCTGTTGAGGCGTGTTTTGTGATCAATTATGTGGTCAATTTTGGAGAAGGTACCATGAGGTGCTGAGAAGAAGGTATATCCTTTTGTTTTAGGATAGAATGTTCTGTAGATATCTGCCAGATCCATTTGATTCACAATTTCTCTTTGTTTCTCAGTGTCCGTGTTTAGTTTCTGTTTCCATGATCTGTCCATTGGTGAAAGTGGTGTGTTGAAGTCTCCCACTATTATTGTATGAGGTGCAATGTGTGCTTTGAGATTTACTAAAGTTTCTTTAATGAATGTGACTGCCTTTGTATTTGGAGCATAGATATTCAGGATTGATAGTTCCTCTTGGCGGATTTTACCTTTGATGAGTATGAAGTGTCCCTCCCTGTCTTTTTTAATGACTTTGGGTTGGAAGTCAATCTTATCAGATATTAGAATGGCTACTCCAGCTTGTTTCTTCATACCATTTGCTTGGAAAATTGTTTTCCAGCCTTTCATTCTGAGGTAGTGTCTATCTTTTTCTCTGAGATGAGTTTCCTGTAAGCAGCAAAATGTTGGGTCTTGTTTGTGTAGCCAGTTTGTTAGTCTATGTCTTTTTATCGGGGAGTTGAGTCCATTGATATTAAGAGATATTAAGGAAAAGTAATTGTTGTTTCCTGTTATTTTTGTTGTTAAAGTTGGCATTCTGTTCTTGTGGCTGTCTTCTTTTAGGTTTGTTGAGGGATTACCTTCTTGTTGTTTCTAGGGTGTGGTTCCTGTCCTTGTATTGGTTTTTTTCTGTTATTATCCTTTGAAGGGCTGGATTCGTGGAGAGATAATGTGTGAATTTGGTTTTGTAGTGGAATACTTTGGTTTCTCCATCTATGTTAATTGAGAGTTTGGCTGGGTATAGTAGCCTGGGCTGGAATTTGTGTTCTTTTAGTGTCTGTATAACATCCGTCCAGGATCTTCTGGCTTTCATAGTCTCTGGTGAAAAATCTGGTGTAATTCTGATAGGCTTGCCTTTATATGCTACTTGGCCTTTTTCTCTTACTGCTTTTAGTATTCTATCTTTATTTAGAGCATTTGTTGTTCTGATTATTATGTGTCGGGAGGTATTTCTTTTCTGGTCCAGTCTATTTGGAGTTCTGTAAGCTTCTTGTATGTTCATGGGCATCTCTTTCTTTAGATTTGGGAAGTTTTCTTCTATAATTTTGTTGAAGATATTTGCTGGTCCTTTGAGTTGAAAATCTTCATTCTCATCCACTCCTATTATCCGTAGGTTTGGTCTTCTCATTGTGTCCTGTATTTCTTGGATGTTTTGAGTTAGGATCTTTTTGCATTTTACATTTTCCTTGATTGTTGTGCCGATGTTCTCTATGGAATCTTCTGCACCTGAGATTCTCTCTTCCATCTCTTGTATTCTGTTGCTGATGCTGGTATCTATGGTTCCAGATTTCTTTCATAGGGTTTCTATCTCCAGTGTTGCCTCATTTTGGGTTTTCTTTATTGTGTCTACTTCCCTTTTTAGGTCTAGTATGGTTTTGTTCATTTCCATCATCTGTTTGGATGTGTTTTCCTGTTTTTCATTAAGGACTTCTACCTGTTTGATTAGGTTATCCTTTTTTTCTTTAAGGATTTGTAACTCTTTAGCAGTGTTCTCCTGCAATTCTTTAAGGGATTTTTGTGCTTCCTCTTTAATGTCTTCTACCTGTTTACCAGTGTTCCTTTGTATTTCTTTAAGTGTGTTATTAAAGTCCTTCTTGAAGTCCTCTACCATCATCAGGAGATATGCTTTTAGATCCGTGTCTAGCTTTTCCGGTGTGTTGGGGTGCCCTGGACTGGGCGAAGTGGGAGTGCTGGGTTCTGATGATGGTGAGTGGTCTTGGTTTCTGTTAGTAAGATTATTACGTTTACCTTTCGCCATCTGGTAATCTCTGGGGTTAGTTGTTGTCGTTGTCACTGTTTAAAGATTGGAGCAGAAGCTGTGTTCCACTCACCAGCAGTCTCAAAATCCTGTGGCAGTGGTCGTGGGTAGCTGGCAGTACCCCAGTGCTGGTCCAGCCAGAAGAGGCCTGTGGTCCTACTCAGGCCGGTTTTCTGCTTCCCTAACTAATGCAGTCTCAGGTCCTGCGCGCAATTGGATTGGAGAAGAAGCTGTGTTCCACTCTCCAGAAGTCTTAAGATCCTGTCCGGGTGTTGTGGGTAGCTGGCGAGTGTCAGCTGACCCTGCGCCCCAGCTGCCCTGGTGCTTTTCTGACCAGAAGAGGCTTGTGGCCCTATGTAGGCCGGATTTCTCTCTCCCCAACCAGAGCAGTCTCAGGTCCCGCGTGATTGGACTGGAGCAGAAGCTGTGTTCCACTCACCAGCAGTCTCAAAATCCTGTGGCGGGGGTCGTGGGTAGCTGGCGGGTGTCAGCCGACCCTTCGCTCTAGCTACCCTGGTGCTGATCCGGCCGGATGAGGCCTGTGGCCCTACTCTGGCCGGTTTCTGCTTCCCTAACTAATGCAGTCTCAGGTCCCGCGCGCAATTGGATTGGAGCAGAAGCTGTGTTCCACTCACCAGAAGTCTTAAGATCCTGTGGCGGGTGTTGTGGGTAGCTGGCGAGTGTCAGCTGACCCTGCGCCCTAGCTACCCCGGTGCTTTTCTGACCGGAAGAGGCTTGTGGCCCTATGTAGGCCGAATTTCTCCCTCCCCAACCAAAGCAGTCTCAGGTCCCGCTTGATTGGACTGGAGCAGAAGCTGTGTTCCACTCACCAGCAGTCTCAAAATCCTGTGGCAGGGGTCGTGGGTAGCTGGCGGGTGTCAGCCGACCCTGTGCTCTAGCTACCCTGGTGCTGATCTGGCCGGATGAGGCCTATGGCCCTACTCAGGCCGGTTTCTGCTTCGCGAATACAATCTTAGCTATGCCCCCAAAGAGCCTCCTTGATCTGACAGTGGCAAACAAGCGGGTAGAAGAGACCTTGTGTTGTGAAATATGTAACAGGGAGAGTTTGCTGTGCTTGGGCAGGTAATTAAGATGCTAGGGATGCATAAGGTTGAGCTAAAGATGTATAAGAGTTGTGAGGTGACGTAAGGAAGTGCTTGCCTTGGTCTGCAGCTTCCCCTCTTCAGTGTCAGCACCAGCACGGGTCTGCTTGATGTTAATTTACCAGGATCATAAATTACAAGTTTGGTGGCCATGTCCATCCACCTTGGTATATGTAGGAGCTTGGTTTCAAGACATACCCCATGTCCCAAGCATGAAAGCCTGCAGATACATATGTGTCTTATATGGCATGATGTACTATTTGCATGGAATGCACACACGTCCCCTGTATACTGTGAATTGTATTGAGACGACTCAACTCCTGATATAAAGCAAATGCTATGGACGTTCTGGATACTCGCCACTGTTTGGGAAGTAATGAGAAAATCAGTGTTTAAGACAGGTGTGAGCTCTTTGTCCTGATATGGGGTGTGAAATCCCAGTGTAAGGTGTGTGCTCCCTACATGGTACCCACAATGGCAGCAAGATGATGAGAAAGAGAATCCAGTCATGCTGGAGGTATGAGTGGTGCCTTTTAGAGAGTGTCCCATGAGGCAGCATCCTGAGAAGAAGTCACATTCTCCCACTTCATCATCCTTCTTATGCAGTGCTACAGAGATCATTCTCACAGTGCAGCAGGCTGGCAGGAAGCTGTTCAGGAGGGCTTCCTCTTTATCTGCTTGCCACACAGCTGTCCCCAGAAACAATTTACCTATCAAGGTCCCTCTATATTCAATGTGGGCTCATTCAACAAAGACCTCCTCTGAGGAATGCCACCTGTACTACCTATAGAGAAACATTGTTCTCTCTCCCCAGCCTGTTGTTTTGGCTCACAAATGAAGCATAAGTGGGAGAAGGCAGAGAAACGTCTGTCTGTGTGCTGAGTGTCTGTTGTCTTGACTGGGTCCCAGGAGCACTTTCGAAGCTTCTCATTCACTGACACAAATGGGCTCTAACAGACTCTCTGTTGTGATTATTTCCAGAGTCTCCTCAATGACAAAAAAGTCCTCTCAACTCCCCATGCCCTTTGCCTTGGCTTCAAGGAGGTATAGAGACCAGCTCAGCTTGAGAACAGGTGAACAGCATACACAATCCCTGTGCCACAGGATGGGCCATGAATGTCAGCTTTCTAACATGTGCAGAGCCCATCAGGAAAAGAAGCTAAGGTAGAAGGTTTGGAGTCAACACTGCAGTCCCTGGAATCCATTCGATGCTACCTCCCCATCCACTCTCTGTGAGTCATGCACTGGGATCTATAGACTTCCCTTCACCTCTCTGAGACTCAGTTTCCTTCTCTGGAAAGTAGAAAGTATTGCTGTTCATGGTATTGTAGCAAATCTTCCATAGGGGCAATCTCATTTGTTACCAAGTCGGTGCCGTGGTAGGCACTTTAGTCCCAACTTCTACATGGAGGCATCAAATGATAGTCACATAGTCCCATTGTGGCTTACAGAATTCCAGTTGGCTCTGGCCAACAGCTGCCTGGTAACAGCTAGTATAGTGGCCTGCCAGTTGCAGGCCAGGTGTCTAAGAGGGACTGCTAGGCTACTCCATCTCTCTCTCTCTCTCTCTCTCTCTCTCTCTCTCTCTCTCTCTCTCTCTCTCTCTCTCTCCTTTCCTCCATTTCTCCCTCTCCCTCCATCTTCTTTCTCTGTTCCCACCTGTTCCTGGCCAACCTCTTCCTCTCGCTTTTTTCTCTTTCTTTACTTCTCTGTCTTCCTTGTCTCTGCCTCTACCCTTTTCTAGGCCCTGCTCTCTTCCCCTGAAATAAATCTTTATTCTAGGTTTGTTGTCCATGGTGTGATTCCTCAGGGGAACATCTTGGCAGGACCTGCTGAGGTGACCCCTTCTGCCAGAATTGTACCACATTATAAAACACAACACCCAGTCTACAGCATTTGAATCCAAGATTGAGAAACTCAAGACCTATTATTGCAGTACTTTCAGGGGTCCCCTTTGGGTTCAATAATAAGGACACTGAGATATCTGCATTGTGTAAGGCTGTTAGCCTGTTTGCTGGGCAGTCCCTCAGCCACCCATCTTGTTCCACCTGGCCTCCCTGGCCTGGTACTGTTCTGATCCTGTCCTAGCATCCTTCTGCCCCAGCCCAAGCAGCCAGCTCATTATAAGGAAAGGCTGCATTCCTTTCTGAAACAAAAAAGCTATTAGCATCCTAGGAGAACCTCCACAGTTCATTCATTCCGAGCCAATCAACATCAGGACTACACCCAGTTCATATCTTAGTGTTGCCTTTTGGCCAGATTGAGAGCAATGTGACGTTCTGTGACTTCCCCAAATCAACTTGCTTTTTAACATGGAATCTCAGAGAATCCTTTTTTGGACAGGTGAGGAAGTAACAAACACTTACATATCCCATCAGCCCCCGGTGCTGCCAGTACAGCAGTCAACAACTGAGAACACAGGGCACAGCCAAATAATCATTTAATAATTTGATATTCGGTCATCCTAACAAAGACCCAATAGTCCCCACCTCTGTTCACTTTAGTCATAAATGCTGACTCCTGTCAATTTCCAAAGTAGACACTGCAATGTTGTCTCAAGGTATCAACTAATATAAGCCACACGTACCTCAATATTTAGACTCTGATCCCATACCAAAGTCAATAAAGAGTTCACAGATTTTGTTATTAAGTGACATATCTAGACAATTTAGTTTATTCTTCTATAATGATGAGGGTAAAACTAATCGCTGCATGAGATAAACTCAGAGACTTCTATAGCTTGACACAATCAAATACAATTTCTAACTCACTAAAAAGATGCACCAACATATCACCATGGTAGAGGAAGGGATGGCTACAGGGTCAGCATCCCTCAGTACCTATCTGGCATACTCTGTCCCCAACCCTGAACTTCCAGGGGCTGGGCTGCTATTCTCCCAGAGTTCTCTCTCTCTCTCTCTCTCTCTCTCTCTCTCTCTCTCTCTCTCTCTCTCTCTGGGTACATGCTCCCATATCTCTTTCTCTGCCTCCTTCCCCATGGTGACTTCTATGACCTTGGTTCTTGAGGCCAATGAACTTGCCCACCTGAGATCAGCTTCCCAATATACCTGCACTTAATGGAATCGAATATGGCTTGAATTGGCTCACTTCACTGATGTGCACATAAATTATCATTTGCCTTCATTTTTGTTTATGGGTGAAGTTTCATTGCATATGCATGCACTACTTTCTTTATCCATTCCTCTGTTGGTGCATACCTAGATTGGTTCTGTACTTAGAGCTCAGTGTGTCTCGGAGTGAGTCAGTGCAGGGTGCCTCTTTTCCCTGCCCACCTCTTAGTTCATCTCTAAGAACTCTGGGGCAGCGGTAGCCAGAGTAAGAAACTGAGTTTGGGAATGGACAGAGGTAAGAGAGTCTGCCAGAAACTAAGATTAGGAATGCTTGGTTACTCATTTTGGGAATTGGAGGATTGTTTCCTTCATCATCTGTTTGGAAGAGGGGACTGTCCCTCTGCTCAGCCCATGCCATCAGTGACTGGCCACAGTGTACTAGTGTGTGCACCTCATTCAGAAGAACCTATCTGAAGCCAAGTGTCCTTCAGGATTTAGAGGAACTATGAGATCAAAAGAGGAGTTTAATTCTGTTTCCCAAGTCTGGCCTTCTTTTCCTTCTCTCGGAGGTTTGAACAAGGAAACCCCTAGAAACCCTTTTGGGTAACCTAGTCTCAGTGAACACAGAAACATGACAGCTGGGCTTCCATTGTCAGTAGACTGATAGTACCTTTGTCCTTTTGATTTCTTAGAATTTTTTCTTATTTCCGAATGATTCATATTAAAAGAAAGGGAAAATAAGAAAATGTCATACAGATACTATTGTAACCTCTACAGGATGATAAATTTTTTACAAACTTTCCAGAAAGCTGCTTGCAATCTCTTTCCCTAGATTAAGAAATACTCTTCTACATATTGATGCAGTAAGGCCACTTCAGGAATTTATCCTACGGAAATAGTTGCAGGGAAAACAAATTAGGCATATGTAAGGATGCTCAAGCACTATTTGTTATAATGAGACTCTGGCAGTAATCTACACAGTCAATAGGAAAATAAAAAGGTAATTACAGAATATCCACATGACAATATTACTCAGCTATTTAAAATGATGCTTTGGATTCTTTTTACAAGGTAGGCAAGGCTTGCTGAGCTCTGCAACTTTTGAGCTGTGTAAAAGAGACACATGCTATAAGATGACAAAGGCATTCAGGCAATAATGACACAGGAAGGAATTGCTCTTGGTTTTTATTTTATCTCTTTATTTATCCCTTGTCATTAAAGCTTTTTTCAATATGCATATATTGTTTTTCTAATTTACAAAAGATCAAATTAGAATCAGACCTATTTGGAAGTATCTTTGCGTGCCTAGATTACATCTGCCAGGCTTCAACAGAGAACATTTTGTGGGGTAGATAGTGATGACCTCAGCATCTCACTGGTCAAAGTGCAGAGAATAAGAATCTGCATTGTTCAATCACTAAGGAGGCACCCATCTCATCTCCTTTCTCCAAGGCCCAGAGCCTGTTGCAGAAGAGAGGCATGAGAAGACTGTAAGAGATGAGGTTATTACAGGACCAAGGCATTCATGAACGCACAACAGCTGTGATTGTCTGTATCAGATTAAGCTTGTCAGCACCCCAGAATGTTTGAGGAAGGAGCTCATGAGCCCCCACTCCTATCATGGAGCTACTGGCAGTTGATGGCTTCTGGGGGGGAGGGAGACAGTTTCTTTATGGGTATGGCTCATACTTGGTTGACAGTTCTTCAGCACATGCACCATACTGGTTTATATTGGGTAGCACAAATTTGAATTAATGGGCTATAAAAAAAAAGGGACAGAGTTGAGGGTGTAGATCTAGAAGCTAGGGCTAGGAGGTATCAATATGATCAATTCATCATGTGTATATTTGGAATTCTCAAACATTAATACTACCTTTAAAAATACATATTCAACTTGAAAAGACAAATTCTATTTCTTTTGTTGAAGTGCTGTCCATGGGACAGAGTAGGTGACTGTTCTACTAGATAGTAGGCATTGCTCAAGGAGCCTGCATGGGTCTAAACTATGCCCTCTTTATATATATGTTATAGTAGTGTGTCTTGATGTTTTCTGGGAGTCCTAATAGTGGGAGCAGGGCCTGTTTATGATGTTTTTACCTGCTTTTGTGACCATGTTTTTGTCTGCTTTGGGGACCATTGTTCTCCTTCCCATTTGCCTCATGCAGCCTTAATATGAGGGGTGGTGCCTAATCTTACTGAAACCTGATATACCACTTTGGTTGATATGCCTGGGAGTTGTGTCCTTTATCTGAAGGGATATGGAGGGGGAATGGAGGGAAGGGAGGTGGCAGAAGGAGTGGAGGAGGTAGAAACATAGGGAGGAAGGATATAATGGTTTGAATAGGAATGGCCCTATATATAGACTCATTTGTGTGAATGCTTGGCCCAGCGCCATGAGTGGGGTAGTGATTGCTGTGATAGACCTGACCATGCTTTTGTTTGGAGTGATGTGAATTTTGGTACTGTGGATTAGGAAAGCCATGGGATGCTTTAAGTGGGACTTAATGAGACTTCTAAGTAGAAATACAGAAGACAGTGATGCTGAAGGTGATTGAACTATGGACGACTCACTCAAGTTGTTTCAGAGGAGAGGAATCCTAGTACGTTGCCTAGAGACTGGTTTTGTGATATTTTGATAAAGAATGTAGCTGCTTTTTGCACTTGTCCAAAAAGTCCATCTTAGGCTTTAATAAAGCATTTTGAAATCATTCCATTGGTAGAGGAAATTTCAAAATAGCCTAGTATTGACTCTGTTGTGTAGTTTTTAATGTTTAGTCTTATGAAGATTTATAATGAAAAGGAGCAAGCTGAACAAGTAAAAATAAGTAAGATACAAATTGAAGAGAAAAGGGATAGCAAAGTGGAACAGAGCTAAGTCCTGTGTTCAAGGAGACAAAGAGATTAGGAAATGGAATAAAGGGAGTGATGATCTCAGGGAAAGACCCCTCCCAGCTAAGCTTCCATCTTATGAAAAGGGATTAAAGAAGAGCTTGGGTCCAGGCATGGTGCTGTACACCATTAATCCCAGCACTTAGGAGACAGAGGCAAGCAGATCTGAGTTCAAGGCCCAAAGAGCCTACAGAGAAAGGTCTACAGAGCAAATTCCAGAACAGTCAAGCTTAGATGGTGTCAGAAACCATCAAAAACTGAAATCTGGTGAAGATTTAATTGAACAACGGGGTCATGTTCCAGCTCCAGTGAGCAGCAGAACTTGGCAATTTCAGCCACGTGGAAGAAAGAGGTTATGGAATCTTTCTCTGCAACTGAAGAAAGCTGCTGAGTTGAAGCATGTGCCAGGGGTGTCCCTGTGAGGAGGCCCAGACAGGCCATTGTGTGAAGCTGTGAAGGTGAAGCCTGGATTGACTTGATGACCCCAAAATATTGGATATGCCAGATCTGTGGGATAGCTGTTGAGGAAAGCTGATAACAGGGAGTAGAACCAGCCCAAGGGAAAGAAGTGTGTTGCAATCAATAAAGCTGAAAGGAGTAGGAGATCCAAAGAGCGTTTTGACAGCAGAAATGGAGATGCAGGGTCTAGCATTTGATTAGTTACCTTTCAGTCTTGTTTCCCCAGAATTTCCCACTATGCTCCTTTTGGAATGGCCATGTATAGCCTGTGCCACTGTATATTGGAAGTATATGATCTGCCTTTTTATTTTTATTTTACAGAAGATTACAGATAAGAGATTATATACAGCTCAGAAAAGACTTTGAACTTTAGACTATAACAGGGTTGAGACTGTTATAGAATATGAGTACTTTTGAAGTTGGAGTGAATATATTTCTGCATTGTGGTATGGCTACAAGCTATGAGGGCCAGGGATTGGAATGTGGTAGTTTGATTAGAAATGATCTCCATAAACTTAATGTGAATGAATGCATGGCCATAGGGATTGGCACTATTAGGAGGTGTGGCCTTATTGGAGTAGTTGTGGCCTTGTTGGAAGAAGTGTTTCATTGGCAGGCTTGGAGGTTTTATAAGTTCAAGTCTGGCTAGTGTGTCACAGTCTCTCCTTGTTGCCTGGGGATAGATCAAGATGTAGAACCCTCAGCTCCTTCTCCAGCAACATGTCTGCCTGCATACCTCCATGTTTCCCATCATGAGGATAATCGATTAAACCTCTGAAACTGTAAGTCAGCCTCAATGAAATGTTTTCTTTTGTAAGAGTTGCCATGGTCATGGTGTCTCTTCACAGCAATAAAACTCTAACTAAGGCAGAGGGAAACTGCATTTGGAGTGAAATATTTGAGAGAATAAATTAATTATAAATAAAAAATATTTTTGAAAAAGTAAAATAACTTGAGATACAATCCTATTTACAATGGTTGGGAGAAAAACCTCAATAATTCATGAATAAACTTAATGAAAAAGGTTAATATTCTTGTTTTTTATGGGGACGAGGGGGACAAGATCTCTTTATATAGTCCTGGCTGGCATAGAACTCATTATATAGATAAGACTGACTTTTAACTCACAAAGATCCACCTGTTTTGTCTCATGAATGCTGGCATTAAAGTTATGTACCGTCACACATGGTCTGAGGCGAGCAATTTTATAATGAACACTATGAAAGATGAATTTTAAAAATTAAAGAGGGCACAGTATCAAATGCATATGGATTGGAAGCATCAGTGTTTAAATGCCCTTACTGCCCAAAGCAATCCACACATTTAATACAATTCCTGTTAAAATACCAATGGCATCCCTCGAAGAACTAGAAGAAAGAGCCGAATTTCATAGGGAATCACAGAATCTCTGGATAGCTAAAACTATCGTTAGCAGAATGAAAAACAGAACAAAACAAAACAAAACAAAAAAAGAGAGACAAGACATTATGTGACCTGACTTGAAAGTGGACAACAAATCTGACATCAGGACAGTACAAGAGTACAGCTAGATCTCCAGCTGTCACCTTCAGTTGCACTTGAGAAACTACCCAATGTCAGCTGACAAGTATCATCAACAGCACAGCAGAACCTAAGCTCCAGGAGTTTCTAGAGGGGCACACAAATAACTACATTCAGAGAACATTTAATAAGATGATGATGCTCTTTTAGATGTACTATGAACCAGGGATTACACAAAACACTTTAATTATCCCTTGTAGTCCTTGTATATGTTCTGTGAGTTAGGTGTTACTATTCCCATTTAAGAAACAAAGACCAATTTAACACACCTATGGGACATGGCTGATCTCTGCTGC
This sequence comes from Mus caroli, assembly GCF_978045245.1. Classification (NCBI taxonomy): domain Eukaryota; kingdom Metazoa; phylum Chordata; class Mammalia; order Rodentia; family Muridae; genus Mus; species Mus caroli. Next base: position 6,054,153 of record NW_028227272.1, read on the forward strand.
ACCTCATCTACAAATTCAAGGTTTCTAGAACCAAATTTTATACCCTTAACCACTTCAGCAGCCTGCACTGTGGATACAGTATGGTGGTCATGATGGCTAGTTTTAATTGTTAACTTGACACAACCTAAAATCACTTGGGAAGAGAGTTTTTCACCAAAGGCTTGTCTAGACCTCAATGACCTGGGAGCATGCCTGTGGGTTATATTGATTCTGCTCATTATATGTGTGGGTGATCCTGGGCACCATGGACAGATCCATGCCCTGGGCATTGGATCCTGAACTGTACAACCATGAGACACTATTAGCAGTGACAAGCACACATGCATTGCTTTCCTTCTGCTCTTAACTGTAGATGCGATACAATTAGCTGCCTTGAGTTCCAGTCACCCTAACTTCCTCACAATAATGAACTGTAGCCCAGAAGTGTGAGCCAGGTAAACAGTGATGGACCACAGGTGAGTGGGACGTGAGAAAGCTGTTAAAAATGTTCCAAACATCTCAAGTGAGTCTTGAAGGTGAACCAGGTTAGATAAGCAAGCATTGAAATTACATATGGCACAATAGAGCAAAATAGAGCAGCCCATGTTTGGGCAGTGGCCAGATCTTGGAGAAGACTATAGCATGAGGAATGCTGTGCGGGTGCAGGGAATACACAGAGAGGGGTTGCTAAGCTTATTGTCCTCTCCTGTGGGATTTAGGTCTTGTGCTGTAGATGGTGGGGGCAGGGAGTGGAAATCACTCGTTTCATGGTTTTGATGGATCCTATTACTTGGAAAGAAGACACAGAAGTGTCATTGTTTACAGGTAATACAATTATCAAACCGTAGATAGCTACCTGGAAAAGGCTCAGAAATAATGAGAAAGGCAGTAAACAAGTTACAGGAGAAAATAAATACACACAAAAATCAATAGTCCTCTAATACATTAGCAACAAGCAGATTGTACAGTGGAAAACAAGCCTATTCCCTCACAGCAAGAAACATACTTTTAAAAAATCCTTAAGGAATCAACTTAAGTCAATGAAGAAAATGACAAATCTTTTACTGAAGAACACTGTGAAATCTCCTGATTCAATGTAGAAATATATCATGTTCCAAAAGGACCAGACACCCTGTTATAAATAGGTTTTCCCTTAATTAATATACTGGCTTAATGCAATTACAATATAAATCTCAGCAGAGAATTTTGTGGGAAATTTGACAGAGTGATTTTTTAAATGCCCTTGGCAAATAAATGAATGAAAAGAGCCAAGGGATGAAAATGTAAAGACGTCAGCAAAGTGAGGTTGTAATGTGTGAAGTGTCCAATCTGAAAGTTTGACATAGAACAAGCCAGAAAATTTCAGTAAGGATGCAGTGGGACTCATGAAGTCTCCCAACCCTTTCTAAGAGTTATTGGCAGTTGATGGCTTGATGCAGGAAGGAGTGTGTTCATTTTCTTTAGGGATGTGATCTAGACTGAGCATGTTACCAGAGACAGCCCTTGCACATGTAGGTAGAATTAAGTGGGTTTAAGGAATACGTGACAAGGAGAGGGAAATGTGGTAGCAGGACACTGGAGAGTAATTGTAGGGGTGGATGGCAAGTGGACATGATCAAAACGCATTCTGTGCCTATGAAATTTTCAGACAATAAAAGGCAGGTCAGTAAAGCAGAATATAGAGGTCCATAGCACATGGACACACTACACACACAGAGTAAGACAAATACATTATGAAAGTGCGGAGCGTGGTACATTTCAAATCATTCTGGAGCCCAGGAATTATTCAGAACAGTGATTTGGCAGCTGGTTAGCTATTTGGGGAGAAATAGAGGAGGGCCTACCTTAAGAGACATGCCAAGCAAAATCCCCAGGGGATAAATTCACCTTCCTCTCTTGGTTCACAATTGGCTTCCCCATCCCTGTGGAGTTGAGGCAGCCCTGTCTTGCTCCATATAGCTCAGCATTCACTGCAGTGGCCAAAAATTCTCCATTAATCTTGACAAGTAAACCACGAACACCCAAGAGACTGCCACTTCACTGTGTCCATATGCTTATCCTCTGAAATATAGCAATGCATATGTTCTGTTGTGTGGATTGGCAAATGACCCTTCATTCACTTTCTGAGGCTGGGAGTCTTTAAAGTCCCCAACGCAGTAATCACACTCCAGGAACAGACTTCAGCAGCTACCCGGTAAATCAGGAACGCGTTCTCATTCACAAATGGCTTTGTTTCCCTCCTACTTATTTTGACCTTACTGCTGATGGTCTCTTCCTAGCTATGGATCATTTATGTCTCATGCATAACTTAATTAGATCATAAATAGGAGAGGCACTGAGGAAAGAAAAAAAATTCCAGTATTGAAGAACAATTGCTTATGTTTTATTCCAACATATGTTAAGTTCATATTCCATAATACCATGTTCCAAATATCAATAGGTAGTCTACATTTGGTCAGCTTTCCACATATTATTCCAGAGTTCTCTGTCTCTCTCTATTTCTCTCTGTCTCATTTTTGTTTTCCAGACATGATAAACCATTAGTATTCTTGAGTCATTTCTATGTTACTGTCTTTCCTCATTGAGAAACACACACACACACACAAACACACACACACAGAAAGTTCTTTATGCATTGATAATCTTCACTTGAAATGGCCTGTTCTGGAAATTGCTGTGATGGGTCTGAAGAAGTTTTCCTCCTTCAAATGGGGAAATGTCATTAATCAAAGCTTATTGTACATGCAGAATACTTGATCACAGACAACATGAATGAGACCTGTGCTCACTTTATTTACTTCTGTCAGTAGACACCTTAGATCATTTAGTAATAGCCCATTCACTCTCTGCTTCAAGTGAAACGAGATCTTTGTTGTTTGACACTGCAGAGGGTCCCATGGCTCCCTGACTATTGGAACATACCCTCCCAGGAGAATAAGTGCTTGAAATTCTGTACTGAATTCACCATAATACCTAGGGTCATTGTCAGAATTGCCTCTGTGCATCCAAGGCTACTTCAAGTTAACCTCTACATCTCTGATGAACTCTTGGGGCAGGCCATGGAGACTAAGACACACCCTGGACATCTTTTCACCAACAACCATCATCAGTACTGGCTTAGTTACTATCAGTTACACACCTACAACCCTATTCGAAGTAGTTCCACTTCCAGCTACAGTTTAATTTTACCAGGCTTATTTCCATTGAGATTAACTGTTTTCCCCTCATACCCATTGCTTTAAAATGTTCATTATAAGGAAAATTTTTTGAACTAGTAAAATTTAAATTCACCTTTCCTGCCTATAAATCTAATAAACACTTCACTAAAGCTAGAGTTACAGTTGGTTGTGAACAGCCTGATGTGAATGGAAGAAAACAAACTCAGGCCTTCTGAAAGAGCAGCAAGGGCTCCAAATCACTGAGCAATCTCTTTAGCCATGTTTAACTTCACATTTTCAAATTAGATCTACAAAAATATTATTTCTAAATGGCAGTTACATGGAAAGCATTTCTGAGATGATAGCCAGCATGCCAGTATATGCCATCAGTTTTCTGTGCATTATATTTTTCTCTAAGTTCATCTACTTTGTTGGGCCTACCTGTTTTCTCCTTCCTTTCTTCCTACCTTACTTTCCTCTCCTGTTGCTTTTTCTCTTCCTCTGCACTTTTCCCCCTTCTTCCTATGAAGTAAGAGGAAGGACGAGGAAAGGACGAGGAAGACATGCAGGTGGTGAGAGGCAGCAGCAGTCTCCTGAGATCACAGTACAGATGGGAGACAGGACTGGCAGGATGCTGGCCACAGCCATAGTTGTCACAGTTGGTACAGCTTGGACCTGGTTTGTGGGCTGGACAGCAGGCTGCTGCTGTGTCAGTTTTCTGCCACTGTGGTTGCTCTGTGTGGCTTCTTAGAAGAAGGCATTCATATGGGAAGTGCTGAGCTAGCTGAGACAGCCTGTCTTCATCTCATTCACAAAGGATTCAAAAGTTTAATATTTTTAATTTTGTTATTTTCCTATCTTTGAAATTACTATAACACAAAAGTTCAGGATTTATTTTACCTATAGTGTTACATATCCAGTGAAAGAGCATTGAAAATAATTTTATAGGAAGACCATAGCTATATAAAAAAAGCATATAAAATTATAGAAAAATAAAATGAGCTGGAAGGGCTCTAATACTGATGTTGCTTTAGGGGTGCAGATCTATCTTTACTGGATGAAAGATCTGTCTGAGAGATCTCAGGTAAAAAGCTGCCCTTTAATGTAGTGCTTAGATGTACAGGCACTTGATCCTAGCACAAAAAAATCCAGGAACAATAAAATGTCCCTGTAATCTTAGCACCGGGAAGATGGAAGTGGGAGGACCTCTGGACTTGCTGGTTAACCAGTATACCTATATCTGCAAACTCCAGGTTTAGTGAGAGAGCTTGTTTCTGACAATAAGGAAGAGATTTGTCGAGGAAGAAACCTGAAGTCAGTCTCTGGCTTCCACAGGCATGTACATGCACACATTCACACATGGCCACACACACCACTTCTCAAGGTACTATAAAATATTCCAATATTATTTAAGAATCAAATAAAATAAATATGTTTATTAATATTCTATTTTGGTTGATTCATAAAAACCAACTAGTATTAGTTACTTAAAGGCCTTTGCTAATCTTTCTTTTAACTCATATCAAAGTTTGTCAAGAATATTTATTCCTCCAACAGTTGGAGCCCAGCAGGATGCTACCATGTACAGTTTTAGCCACTGTCACTTTTACTTTCTGCTAATCATGCTACCAAATCTAATGTTTTCCTCCAGTTAATTTTTTTCTCTTTTCAGATTTCAGTGTCATCCAAAAGCTGTGTTTCCTCAATGTTCCTGCTATAACAAACTTCACTGTGTGTGTAGCTTTAACAGCCGTCTGCTTCCGTTTGTGTTATTATCTTCATGAGTTAGATGCATGATGACTAACTAGAAGACAAACAGTGTTTTGCCATCTCTTGCATTGAAAAATTCATTTGCATACTAGATCTGTAGATACAGGGTGCACCCAAGTGTTGGAATGGCACAAGATATGCAAGGCTTTTTCCTATATCTAACTTCTGATCTGAGATGTAGCATAGAGGACCAAAATACCATGGAAATGTCCAATCTCCAAGACCCCTGTTTTGTGATTTCCTTTGGGGAGATGTGGACAAATGTCTGTTTACCCCAGGGAATTCACTAATGATGGACCCAAGAAAGAATCCCATTGAAGTCCTTAGTGACCCAGTGTGTCTAGTGGATGATGGGTGACTCAAAGGCAGCTGCGTTGCCAAGAATATCATCCACTGGGGATGATGACTCCTAGAAGCTGCATCTGTGGAGTTCCCTGAACCACCTGAATGTGGCTCAGCTGCTCGGAAACTTTCCCTCCCTAGCAACTTTTACTGTTTGTATTCTCTGGGAGGGACCTTGTGAATCTTGTAACTTCCAGGAGCTTCCTGAGACTTGAGAATCTGGTTTATTTATGGATCTTGTTGGCTTTTCTTCTTTAGTTTTAATTGGCCTCCTTCCAGTGACTGGTTCAACTTAGAGTAAAGAGCTACACAACACCTCTTTATCCCAGAGAATCCAGATACCTATGATGGTTCCATATATACAGAATATTGCTTCAAGGACTTGAAAATGAAGGTAGTGGAAGGAACTTGGTGCTTTGAGTCTAAAAGCCTGGGTTTCAGATCCCAACTCTTACAAACCACATTTTAGCATCTGAGAATCAGAGAAATCTTGGTCCTTTCAAAGTTCACCTTAGAGATGGTCACCTCTAGGCTAGATCGTGATTGTTGTGATAGAATTCTGAATTCTGCAGAATTTCAAGGACCAAGGGGTATTCAAGTTTCAATTCTTAATGTGATACAATATTCAGACAAAAGGCTATTTAGGGAAGAAAGGAGTTATTTTTGGTTATAATTCTATCATTGTAGTGAAGTCACAACAGAAGAAGCACAAAGCAACTAGTCACATCACATCCATAGACAACAACAGGGAGAAATAAATACAATGCACACTTAGCTCTCAGCCATCTTTCTTCACTCTTGGGCCATCTAAGGTCAAAACCTGGGAATGAAGCCACCCACTTTCAGGCTGAATTTTCCCACCTCAGTTAAGGCAATCTCCCACAGACATGCCCCAGGCCAACATGATCCAGGCAATCTCTCATTGAAAGTCTCCTTGCAGTGATTCTAGACTGTGCCAAGTGCACAATTAGATCCAACCATCATGAGGAAGATGGTACATTGATCATATCCTTCTTGGAGATACACAGTACAGCCAACATTGAAAAGTCCTTCTGTGATGGTCAAAATGAGGTCAACTGACATTTTACAGCCTTGTTGCTACCAGCCACAGGAAGCTGCCAAGCACTTGAAAGGTGACTAGTGAGTAGGGAATTGAGCAATTCTTAGATTCATTTATCTGAAAACAAGTACTGAGTGCTGACTGCTTGGTTGATTGATTGAATTATTCATTCATTCATTCATTCATTCACCCTGCCTCAGATCTGAGCACTGGATAAAACCCAGCAAAACTATCAAAGTTAGCTTCCACATCATTAAACCCCCAGTCTACTTCACTTTTAACAAAGTGATGCCCTAAATAGGTGTATCACCATGTACTAATTCCTATGACTGGTCAGAATATTGCAGTAAACCTTAGTGGATTAATTATTCTCATGGTTCCTGTGGTTTGGGAATTTGAGGCAATTTTGCTATACAAGATAGGTTGGGTTTGTCATGAAGCTGCAGTCAGATGGTGAGTGACATGGAGACCATTCACTTATGCCCAGTAACTTATGCTGATGAGTGGAAGTTCTCCACAACTAGGGCTCCTTGGCTATCACTTTCTGTCACTAGAACAGTGGTTCTCAACCTGTAGGTTTCAACCCATTTGGGGGTTTCACACCAGATATCCTGCATATCAGATATTTATATTACTATTCACAACAGTAACAAAATTACAGTTATTAAGCAGCAATGAAATAATTTTATGAGTGTGGGGTCAGTGCAACATGAAGAACTGTATTAAAGGGCCACAGCACTAGGAAGGTTGAAAACAACCAATCTAGAGGCTTTTCCACATTCAGGAAAAATGGGATCCTTAGTTGTCATAGACCTTCAAAGACAGAGAGGGAGGGATGGAAAAAAGGAAATAAGTGTGTGTGTGTGTGTGTGTGTGTGTGTGTGTGTGTGTGTGTGTGCATGTAAAAAGTGATTAACATAGAAAATTACTTGTGAGTTATTAATTTTGGCTCACAATTTTAGAGCTTTTATCCTACTATGGTCCCTTTGGTCCATTGCATTCTGACCTATGATGAGGCCAAACATCATGATGGGGTTAGTTGATCACTTCATGTTGGCCAAGAGTAGGGAGAAAGGAAAAGACTGGGGAACACATATAACCTCCACAAGCAGCCTCACCAAGTGATCTATTTCTTCCAGGAAGGTCCCTCCTGAACTCCTCAGAATAAGTCAACAGCTGGGGATCAAGCATTCAACACAGGAGCCTGTCAGGAAATTGCATATTTGAGTGATTTCCCATACCTGTTGGGAAACATTTTGTATTTGCTAAATTAGCTTTGCAAATTTCACAAAAGTGAAATATAGACTGTATTGCTTGAAGGGCACATGCTGCTATTCCATCATAAGAACATGTAGCTGATTATGGTGGCATGTATCTGTCATCCTAGCACTATGGAGTGAGTCTGGGTGACATAATCATTACTTGTCTTAAGAAATAAAATTAACTAACCGACAAAGAAAAATGTGGGGTTGGACATATATGTCCATTGGTGTGCCCCTTTGTAGAGAGTATAGTCTGCTACAGCTCTTATATACATCCTTGGCTACCCTAAAAGATGTGTGTATTCTGCAATTTCATACTCTCCTCACATAGCATGCATCTTACCTCCAGTAGCCCTGTGTGCTTCCCCCAAACCTTTCTAAGATGCTGTAGGATACTGGAAGATAGAGAAACACTTCTCAGAGCAATATGCATTGATAAAATCAAGGCAGTGGTCAGCTGAGCCACATATTCTCTGAGAAAAGCAGTCCCTGAAGTTTCCAGAAAATTTTATGGGAACCATGGTCTTCTTTCACTTAGAGACAAGTCAACACTTTATCTTTAAGTCAGTTGATATGGTTATGGTTGACACACAAATAGCTGGACATGTTTAAATGTTCATGGTTTTGACTCACTATATTTGAAGATCCATAGACACTCATGAAACATCATCATAATCAATTAAACATGTCTACTGCCTCCAAAAGCTTCTTCCTGTATGTTCCCTCTTTCATGAGGCTTTGCTCCTTTTCCTTATGTGATGAGAACACTTAATAGAAGCTGGAGAAATGACTCAGCCATTAAGAGTGCTTCCTGTTATGTTGCCAGCACCCACATGGCAACTAACAACCATGTGTAATTCCAGTCTGATGCCCTCTTCTGGCCTCTGTGGGCATTGCATGCACATGCTTCACAGACATACATGCAGGCAAAACATTCGTACAAACAAAACCAAAAGAAGAACACCAAAGATAAGATCCATTCTTTTAGAAACTGTCTGATTTTACAGCAAAGCCTTAGCAATCATTTGTCTGTTCTATTGCTGGGTTCTATTACTGCAAAGAGACACCATGACCAAGGCCACTCTTATCAAGAACATTTAATTGGGGCTGGTTTACAAGTTCAGGGGTTCAGTTTAGTATTATCATGGTGGGATCCATGGCAGTGTCCAGGCAGGCATGGCACTGGAGGAGCTGAGAGTTCTACATCAATGGCAAACAGAAGACTGTCTTCCAGACAGTTAGGAGGAAGATTTCAAAGTCCACCTCTACAGTGAAACACTTCCAGCAAGGCCACACCTCCTAGTAATGACACTCCCTGGACCAAGCATATTCAATCCACCATAGCCCATATACATATGCATAATGATCATGTATAATGTTTTATATTGGATATTTGATCTTCTTTATTTTTCCCATTCCATTATTTCTAATTCATGTATTGTTTAAAATAAACAAACAAACCCTTTGTTCCCTAGACCAAATCTCCCAGTTTTGTCCCCGGGCTGCAACAGAACATCAGCTGTAGCTTTCCTTCCCTGGTGCCCATATCTCCTGTGGATCCCAAAGACCTTCCCTCCTCAATTCCCTCCCTCTTCTCTTTACTGTTTCTAAGGCTCCAACTCCAGCAGGCACCCCTGCTAAAACAGAGGCCACACATGCCAGAAAAACAGGAAAGCTACCTACAGACCTCCTCTCTGTTCCCCAAGATCTAACCCTTTAGTCTCATATTCAAAACTGCAGCAAAAACCCTGTGGCAGTATTCCCTGCCCCCTGCTCCATCTCCTTCTAACCTTCCTCTCCCACACCTCTGACTTGTTTCTTTGTCTCAGACCTTAACTGTAGCAGGCACCATTTGCTAACCTAAGGGCAGCTCCTCTCAGGGCAACAAGTAGGCTGAAGGTGGACCCATAGCTCTCCTACTGTTTGAAGATGAACTCCTCTAGTCTTACTCTCAGCTCTGTAGCAGGAAACCCACTTTGATCTTCCTTTCCTCTCTGATCCCATCCACAATGGATCACAAACACCTCTCTTCCAACAATCCTTCCCTTAATGCATCCCAATATCCCAGCATCACAGGGAACATCAGCAGGCATTGCCTGTGAACACAGCAGCCAAACAGACCAGAAAAAGAGCAACACATAGCTATCACACACTGTAAAAATCCATAGAACAGAAGTCAAAGAACAAAACGCATACCCAAAAAGACAAACCCAGAAACCAGCATAGACTTATAACCATCCCACATGCAGATATCTAGATGCCAGCATCAAAACACAAGAAATATGAGCAATATGTCTCGACTAGAGCCCAGCTATCTTAACACAGCAGGCTCTGAATATATAGTAGAAGCACAAGAGCAAATGCCTTAAAACAAATTTTATGACTATGAGAGAGGTCTTTAAAGAGGAAATGAATAAATCTCTTAAGGTCAAGTAAGCCAATTAAAAAAAAACAGGTGAAGAAAACTCTTTAAGACTTGAAAATGGAAATAGAATCAATAAAGAAAACACAAACTGAGGAAATTCTGGAGGTGGAAAAATCTAGGTAAGAGAATTGGAACTACAGACACAAGCATCACCAACAGATGAAAGAGAGACTCTCAGGCTTAGAAGATATGATAGGAGAAACTGAAAATGTTAAATCTAAGCCAGGCAGTGGTGGCACACGACTTTAATCCCAGCACTTGGGAGACAGAGGCAGATGGATTTCTGAGTTTGAGGCCAGCCTGGTCTACAAAGTGAGTTCCAGGACAACCAGGGCTACACAGAGAAACCCTGTCTCGAAAAACCAAAAAAAAAAAAAAAAGTTAAATCTAAAAACACAAGACAGAAAATCTGGGACACTATGACAAAATCAAACCTAAGAATAATAGGAGTAGAAGGAGAAGAATCCCAGCTCAAAGGCCCAGAAAATATTATTAACAAAATGATAGAAGAAAAATTTCCTAACCTAAAGGGCATGTCTGTAAAGGTACAAGAATCTGGAAAGCTGTTTCAAGCAGAACATAGGCTGCCAGCTTGTAACCCATGATTTAACTTTGAGTTGTTTGTTTTTACTGTTCCCAGACACCCCTTCCCTCAGAGCCTCTCTTCAGGCTAAGGCTGGTACTTGGCAGGCAGAACACCAAATAGACTGACCAGAAAAGAAAGTCTTCTCACCACATAATAACCAAAACACTAAATAGACAGGTCAAAGTAAGAATATTAAAAGTTTCAAGGAAAAAAGGTCAAGTAACATATAAAGGCAGACATTAAAATTTCTCTTGACTTCTCAACAGTTACTCTAAAAGCCAGAAGGGTCTGGACAGATGTCCTGCAGACTCAAAAGGACCACATATGCCAAACCAGACTAATATACCCAGCAAAACTTTTCAATCACCATGGATGAAGAAAACAAGATATTCCACAATAAAATAATATTTAAACATCAATCTATCAACAAATTTATCTATTTACAATCTACCCCTACAGAAGATAGTCCAAGGAAGACTCCAATCCAAGGATGTTAACTACACCTATGAAAATACAGGAAATCAATAATTCCACATCAGCAAAATGAAATGAAGGGAAAGGTGAACACACACACACACACACACAACCACCACTACTAACAATAAAATAACAGGAATTAGCAATCACTGGTCATTGACATCTCTCAATATCAATGGATTCAAATTCCCCAATAAAAAGACAAGACTAAGAAAATGGCTATGAAAAAGAATTCATCAGTTTGCTGCATACAAGAAACATACCTCATCATCAAGGATAGACATTACCTCAGACAAAAGTCAGAAAAAAAATCTTTCAAGTAAATGAACTTAAGAAGTAAACTTCTGTAGCCATTCTAATATCTAACAAAATAGACTTCAAACCAAAACTAATAAGAAGAGATAGGGAAAGACACTGCATGCTCATCAAAGGAAAAACATCAACCAAGATGATTTTTCAATTCTTAACTTCTATGCTACAAACACAAGGATAACCAAGTTTATAAAAGAAACACTACAGCTTAAATCACATACTGACCCTCACACACTGATAGTGGGAGACTTCAAAACTCTCACCAATGGACAGGTCATATAGACAAGGAATAAACAGAAATACTGGACTTAAAAGATGTAAATCAAATGGGCCTAATATATTTAAAGAACATTTCAGTCAAACATAAAAGAATATACCTTCTACTCAGCACCTTATGAACTTTCTCCAAAACTGATCACATAGTCAGGCATAAAGCAAGCCTACAGATACAAGAAAATTGAAACAACTCCTTGCATCTCATCAGACCACGATGAATTTAAGGTTGGTATTATCTACAACAGAAACAACAGAAAGCATAGAAACTGAACAACTTTACTGAATGAAAAATGGACTAAGACAGAAATAAAGAAATTAAAAGACTTTCTAGAATTCAATAAAGTTGAATATATAGTATACCTAAATTTATAGGACACAATGAAAGCAGTGCTGAGAGGAAAGTACATAGCACTAAGTGCTTATATTTACAAAAAAATTGGAGATATCTCATACTATCAACTTAACAGCACACATGAAAAAAAAAAAAGCAAACCCACCCAAGAGTAGTAAATAGCAGAATAGAAATAATTAAACTGATAGGTGAAGTAAATAAAATAGAAACAAAGAAATAAAATACAAATAATGAAACAAAGAATTGATTTTTTGAGAAAATCAACAAGATAGATAAACCATGATCCAAACTAAAGTAAAGTATAGAGAGAAAGTATTGAAATTATCAAAATCAGAAAGAAAAATGGGATATGGTGACACTAAAGAAATCCAGAGAATCATAAAGACGTACTTTAAAAGCCTGTACTTCACAAAATTGAAAAATCTAAAAAAATGAAGGAAAATTTTCTCACTAGGTACCACTTATCAAGGTTAAATCAAAATCAGACAATTTAGACATATAACCCCCTAGTGAAATAGAAGCAGGTATAATAATTCTACCTCTGCCCCTTCTCCACCAAAACATCCCAGGGCCAGATGATTTTAGCACAGAATTCTACCTGATAACCAAAGAAGGGTTGCTGCCAATACTTCTCAAATTATTCCACAGAATAGAAACAGAAGAAACATTGCCCAATGAGTTTTAAGGGATTGCAATCACCTTGATCAACATAGAGAATTACAGACCAATTTCTTTTATGAACATATATGAAAAAATAATAAAATACTTGAAAACTGAATTCAAGAACACATCAAGAACACCATGATCAAGTAGGTTTCATTCCAGAGATTCAGGGATAGTTTAATTTATAAAAAATCAATGTAATCCACCATATAAATAAACTGAAAGAAACAAAAAGACACATGACAAAATTCAATACCTCTTCATGATAAAGTCCTAGAGATATTACTAAGGACATACTTAAAGACAATAAAGGCAATTTATAGCAAGCTATAGCCAACATCAAACTAAATGGAAAGAAATTTAAAATAATTCCACTAAAATCAGGAACAAGAAAAGTCTCTCCACTCTATTTATTCAGTATAGTATTTGAATTTCTATATGAACAATAAGACAACTGAAGGATATCAAGGGGTAAAAATTGGAAAGGAAGAAGTCAAAGTATCATTATTTTCAGTTGATATGATAGTATGCATAAATGACTGCAAAAATTCCACCAGGAAATTCCTACAGATAATAAACATTTTCTACAAAATGAAAAGATACAAGATTAACTCAAAAATCAGTAGCCCTCTGTGGTGGTTTGAATAGGTATTATTTTTGTAGACTCGTGTGTTTGAATGCTTAGCCCATAGAGAGTGGAACTATTAGGAGGTGTTGTCTTGTTGGAGTAGGTGTGGTCTGTGAGAAGAAATGTGTCACTGTGGGAATAAGCTTTGAGTTCTCATATAATCAATCCATGTCTAGTGTGGCATTCTATTTCTGCTACCTGTAGAGTAAGATGTTGCACTCTCAGCTCCTTCTCCAGCACCATGTCTGTCTGTACTCTGTCATGTTTTCTGACATAACAAAGGACTAAATCTTTGAACTGTAAGACAGCCCCAATTAAATATTTAAATCAGTATAATAATTTCAGTGGTTATGGTGTCTCTTCACAGCAATAAAACCCTAAGACACCCTTCCATATACAAATGACAAGTGGACTTAGAAAAAGATCATAGAAACAGCACCCTTTACTGCAGCTACAAATAATATAAAGTATCTTGGGAAAACTCTGACCAAACAAGTAAAAAACTTATATGACAAAAATCTTTAAATCTTTGAAGAAATAAATTGAAAAATATATCAGAAAATGGAAAGACCTCCCATTGTTCATGGATTGGTAGGATTAACATAATGAAAATGATCATCTTACCAAAAGCAATTTAAAGATTCAATGCAACCCCATCAAAATTCCAGCACAATTCTTTACAGACCTTGAAAGGACAATACTCAACTTCAAATGGAAAAACAAAAAGCCCGGGATAGCTAAAACAATTCTGAACAGTAAATGAACATCTGGTGGTATCATCATTCCTGATTTCAAGCAATACTACAGAACTATAGTAATAAAAATACCATATGCTCTTGGCATAAAAACAGACATCTTGATCAATGGAATCAAATTAAAGCCCCAGGCATGAATGCACACATCTATGGACACCTCACTCTTGGTAAGGAAGCCATAAATACACACTGGAAAACAGACAACATCTTCAACAAAATATCCTGGTCAAACTGGATGTCAGCATGTAGAAGAATGCAAATATATCCATATCTGTCATTCTGTACAAAACTCAAGTCCAAGCAGATCAAGTCCAGCCCTCAACATAAAGTGAGATACACTGAACACAGTAGAAGAGGAAGTGTGAAATAGTCTTGAATGCACTGGTACAGGAGACAACTTCCTAGACAGAACACCAATAGCACAGGCACTAAGATCAACAACCAATAAATAGGACCTCAAGAAACTGAGATGCTTGTGTAAGGTAAAGGTCACTGTCTATAGGACAAGATGGCAGCCTACACAATGCGAAAAGATTTTCACTAACTCCATATTTGACAAAGGGCTAATATCCAAAATGTATAATGAACTCAAGAAGCTAGACATCAACAAACCAAATAATCCAATTAAAATGGGGTACAGATCTCAACAGAAGAATTGTAAACATATTTAATTCTGACCTGGGGTTTCTACCCTGCCCTCACCATTCATTTCCCAGATGAAAAACACATACAACTTTTATATTTACACTAATATTAAACAGCACAAGAGCTGGGCAGATACCCATCCTCTATGCTATTAGAATCTACTTTCCTATAGATAACCCTGACTTATTACTTACTATGTTTTATCTGGGTTTCTCTTAACACCAATTGTCCAACCATCAGTGCCACATTTTTATGAACTCACCTAACCCATGGTGACTTCTTCTTCTCCTTTACCCTCTTCTCCCAGCTCATGGTTCTCCTCCAATCCCCTAGGCCCAGGAACCCTAAAACCCATCTATGGTTCTTCCACCCAGCTATTGGCTTTTAGCATCTTTATTCACCAATCAGAAATAACTTGGGGGCAAAGTCCCCAAGCTTTACTTGGGTCTACACGATGACTCTTTTTTCTCTGAGCCACCCATATCTTGAGGAGACAATATTAACATTAAAATAAAAACAACACCAAGGTAACCGGCTACAGTGATTGAGAAACACTTAATGAAAGTTCAACATCCCTAGCCATCAGGGAAAAACAAATCAAAGCTTCTTTGAGGTCCATCTTATACCTGTCAAAATGACTAAGATCAAAACCACAAGTGACATCTCATGCTGCCCAGGAAGTAAGGAGTTCACCTCTGTTGCTGGTGAGAGTGCAACTTAGTGCTGCCGCTATGGCAAACAATATGGTGGTTCCTCAGATTCCGGCTTTGTTCAGTTGAGTGCCTATCTTTCCACTTCAGTTCTTTAACCCTCATTTTCATTTGTAAGATGGTGATTAAAAGAAACTCTCTACTTCTCTGGGTTGCTGGCAAATCAAATGAACATGTCATTGCAGAGCTCTGTCCAAGTACTTTGCCCATGGCTTGCAGCTATGATCACCCCTGCTGGAAGCTCTCCTGGCTTTAAACTGGCACAGCTTATAAATATGTAAGTGAAGGTCAGTAAGCCTAGCCCCAAGGACAAAGGAAAACTCTACCTCTTGGTTTCTAGACTAAGTATTTGGAGTTCAGAAAAACAAGAAGAGCGTGGCTGGTTTCTAAGAATGACTTCAAAATCAGAATTAAAAATGTAGGGCAGCCATGTCATCCCTTCCTTTTGCCCTGGTACCTGTTTGTTTGTTGAGAAATAAAACCCTTTCTATAAGATAAGGGCATGGAGAGTCAGTGTCTCAGTCTCTGCTCTGCTCACAGTTTTATAAGTACATCCTATTACACTAAGCAGTGGTTTTTCATAATGCCTGGGTGTGACCAGCTATAAGTCACTGGCTTATCAGATTGTGCCTTTCACATGAATTACATTTCATATTTTGCTGCAGGAACAAGATGCAGTATTTCTAGCATTTGTATACCATGAACAGATTATCTAACTAGGTATTTTAAAAGATCTTGTCACAATCTGAATTGAAATCAGTAGTAGTGAGAGTCTGAGGTGCTCCCTGTAAGCTCCAAGACCTTGTAGAGATGACACTATAGCCACATCTTAAGATGGAATGAACTGATGCAAACTTGTTCTGGAACTGTGAATGTCTAATTGGAAGCTGATTGGCCAATGTTCCAATTGCAGAAATTATACAGCTGACTTTGAAACTCCCGTTTGCTGTTGGAAGATGGGCAAAAAGAGCACTAGCCCAGTGACCATCCTTGAGGGTCTGCTGAGAAAACATGCAGTTAATTAATATCTATGAACAGCAATTCTCTCTCATTTTATTCTTCTCTCCCAACCTAAGCTTCTCATCTGAAAAAATGTGGGAGTTGAATTTCAGGTTTCTATGTCTTCTCACTAATGTTATTCTGGTGAACATCTGGGGTCCAGCACAGGGACTTGGAAGAGCCGTGTAGACAGGAGACCCAGACATACAGCAAGTGTCAGGCTGATAGGCATTGGCAAAACCAAAGGAATGCTTCATGCATATGAAGAGAATCAAAGGCACACTGAGATAGTGACTCTTCTCTTAGGAACCAATGAGTTCCTCCACCCAGGATTTCAGGATACAGAAATCAGGTCGCAGGGACTCCAGTTGGACTCTAAATTACAGTTTGAATCTAAGTCTGCACTTGGATCCCAGGCAGGCACTGAACACAGGCATTGTCTGTGGGAAGTCTACAGCCTTCATCTCCAAACATTAAAAATGGAGGCTTGCTAGTGTAGGTACAATAAAGGCAAAGATGTGTGGTTTTTATTGACATATTACCAAGGATTACGAGGTTGGACGTGTACAGAACGAGGAGGTTTTCTATGTATGTGCACAAGGCCTCATTCTAAGCATGTTCTATGCTAACTCATTCCTGAGATCACCTTATGATGTCAGAACTAGCTTTATCTGAGATACAGGAAATGAGGCAGCCCAAGGAGATAGAGCTAATAAAAAGCAGGGTGGGCATTTAACTGTTTTCGGCTCCAAAGACACTGCTCTTAATTGCTGCTTCTGTAAGGTACAGGAAAGCTTTATCTTCCTATTAGAGCCATGATCAAAATAAATTTTCCTGGTTATCCACAAATATTCAGTATTACCCAGAAAGATTGTTTCAGACCATGTATCCACTCTCTTCTGTACATTTAGGCTGTATAAATGATCAGATACTGGTCATTTTATCCAAGCAGGCCTATAGGATCAACAGAATTAACCAAACCCCCCTTGTCCCTGGCTGTAGTCTAAGCAGCAGGACACTGTTCATGAGACCCCGTTAATGGTAGTGATGGAGCAGGGTCATTGCTAGGGGAATCTAAGGTAAGGATTTGCACCCAGTGTGGGTCCAGTTTCTAAAGGAAGGTCATTACTACACAATATCTGAACCCCAATCTTACTCCGCAGTCTACCCCCAAATCTCTATTCATGCTAGAAAATCTAGGTGATAATCTTTCTTTTGGTAATGTGTTCTTTTATGTCATTTCTGAGAAAGATTTGACAGAATTACAGGGGAAAATATAACTTTATATTACATATTGTTTTATTTCCTTTAGCTGTGCAGGGGGTGGAACCTATACCCTGTGTGTACTAAAAAGGTGGTTGACTACTAACTACATCCTGAGCCCAGAGAATTAAATTTTAAAAGGAAAACTAAACTAAGCCCTTATGAAGCAGGCTCGAGATGTAGCTCTATTTATTTTGGCACCATGATGCGTCCTGCCCTGCAAGAAATGGCTCATGCATCTCATAATAATGTATGTGATTCATATGTAGCAGCAGACAGGCTGTCTAGGAGTGAGATCTGAGAAGGGAAGCAATGGGGGACAGCCTGAACCCCTTTCTTCACCCCAGACTCCAGCAGAGCACACTGACTCCCCTTGATGTAGCTGAAGACTTCATTTGAGTACTGTGGTCTTCTTCCATAAACTAGACTGAAAAGCAGTGATAGATGTCAGTTTGCATGGTGAATGCTCAAGCGGTGCTTCTTAAATTTTAATGTGTGTGCGAGTCACCTGGGGAGCTGTTAAAATGTGCATCCTCTCTCAGCAATCAGATTAGCTTCCCGTGGCTGCCATAACACATTACTGACACTTGGCAGCTTAAAACAACACAAACTTATTATTCCACAGTTCTGATGGCCAGAAGTCTAAGGTGTCAGTAGACTTGGTTGAGTTAATTAAGCCAATTTCATCTACAAAGACCTTTATTTCAAATAATGTCACTTTCTAGGTACTACGTGCATATATCTCATGGGTGGGACATGGTACAATTTTACCCAGAAGGCTAGTGATGAGATGAGGTTGGGATATGAGATACTGCGTTAATAATAGGCACTGAGCTTCACTGCTCAACAGAAGCAAGGCTGCAGGGGCATGAACTGATCATCTGCAGCGCCTCACAGTCTATTGTGATAGCCATTTTTGATTATTGGTATAATTGGATTTAAAAAATGCCTATGAATAACTATTCACTTTCTGACTGGATTGAAGGCCTGCTCCACAGAGAGAATTTCATACCAGATACTATAATATTGGCCAAAAGCTCATGGCATGGGGAGGCATAGGCCCTGGGGGTAGAGCCTGCTATTGTTATTTTGTTAAATGGTCAAATTGATTTTTAAAGATTCAAATTTAGCTGGGCAGTGGTGGTGCACGCCTTTAATCCCAGCACTTGGGAGGCAGAGGCAGGCGGATTTCTGAGTTCGAGGCCAGCCTGGTCTACAGAGTGAGTTCCAGGACAGCCAGGGCGATATAGAGAAACTCTGTCTCGAAAAACAAAAATAAACAAAAAACCAAAAAAAAAAGATTCATGCTTATACTCATCCACCTGGGTGGATCTTAGGCTTGGTCAGCGAAGCTTCTGGAGAAATACATAACCAGTTAAAGGGCAGAGAATGGGACTGCGTGCTCCAAGACAAACAGGTCATCTGTGTTAACCCTCCCTTCCTCACCAAAGCGCCAGGAACTTCAAGGAAGATGGGGTGGAAAGAACGTAAGAAGCAGAGATGGAGATGGGTACTGTGAGATTCTGTCTTCAGGATGGGACATACCCAGCACACCCATGAATACACAGCATCTGTGGTTCCAAGGTTGAGACAGCCAAATCCCAGCACAAATATGGTAGATGCGGACTTTCCAGGTTCTACCTCTTACAAAGGAGCTGCTGCAATGGACTGTTACTGCAGAGGGAGGCCCGCTCTTCTGAGGATGTGCCCACTGGTAGGTAGATTTCCCATGCTTCAGTGGCTGGACCCACATCCATGAACAAATGGAAACCCTTAGGTGGACTTAGTGGGCTCTTGTCATAGTTTTTTGTTAACATGACATAAACCTGGACATTCTAGTAAGACAAAAATCTCAATGAAAAATCTACAAGTCTGTGGGGCATTTTCTTGGTTGTTAAATGACATGCGAGGGCACAGCTCACTGACCTGAAGCCATTCCTGAGCAGGTTGATCTAGTTGTATAAGAAAAGTAGCCAAGAGATCCAGGGGAAATGAGCAGTAAGCAGCGTTCCTCCATCGTTTTGTCCAGGTTCCTACCTCCACTTCCTCTCATGATGCTGCAAGATGAAATTAACTATTTCCTACTGATTGTTTTGTGTCAGTGTTTTATCACAGCAAGAGAAAACAAACTAAAACAGTTACTAATAAAGGGACACAGTTAGAAAGGAGCCATATTGGTGGAATCTGGCCAGGAGGGAGGGGGGAGAATATCTCGAAGTGATCAGGGGGAATAGTTCAGTTGATGAAGAACCTGCTATGCAAACATGAGGGCCTGAGTTATTGTCTCCAGTATCCACCTAAATATGCTGGTTTTGTTGTGATTCACCTCCAACCCTGGTGCTGGTAGGGGAAAATTGTTGGGTAGGGACAGGCAGAGCCTTAGCACTTCTTGGCAGGCCAGCCTAGATAAACTGATGAGTTCCATGTTTAAGGAGAGACCCTGTTTCTAAAACTAAAGTTGATGATAGAGGAAGATTCTCTAAATCAGTTGCTGGCCTCACATACATGCATACACCCACACGAGCACATACCTATACAACACAGAGAGACAAGCCTCTCACAAACACACACACATACACAGAGGTTAGTGAAGCACACTTCTGGGTGTCTATAATGGCATTTCCTGAAACAATTGTATCATGATACCTCTGAAACTGAGAGCCAAAATAAACAATCCTTCCCTTTAAGTCGTCCTGACAGGCGATTCCTCACATTGATGCAAAAGTAACAAATGCAGTTAAGCACATGACTGATGCCTGCCCAAGACGACTTTAGACCGCAGACTTTAATCCAGATTTCTCCAACTCCAACAAAGTGTGTGCGCACGTATGGGTGTATGTAAAGATGTGTATGCCTGTGGATGTAGAGGTCAGAAAAAGGGCGTCAGGTGTCCTTTTCATCATTTGCTGCCAGTTCCCCTGGTATAAAATCTCTTCCTAAACCTGGAACCTGTGTTTCAGCTGGGCTTGGGATCAGTAATTCCATTGAGCCTCCTGTCTCTGCCCTGTTCAGAGTTAGTGCTACAGGTGTTTCAAAGGAATGCCAGGCAACTTGTTATGGGGTTTCCTGGATTCTCATGAGTGGAGCGTGGGCTCTTAATCACCAAACCATCTTTCTATCCCCATCTTAAACCTTCTGAGAATACACTGTGACTGCATGTGGGGACAGTTACCAGTTTCATGTACCAGACAAGCATATCCCAGGTCTCTGACTTCCTAACAAGACACTTGGCTACTGACTAGGGAGGTCACAACCAGATTATTCAAAGACTCTAATAGTTTCTGTGCCATTATTTATTATCGAAGCTTCCAGAAGTCTCTCCACCTACCAGTGTAATGTATAATAATACTACAGGTGCTTCTATTGAAAGGAATGGTTACAGATAGCAGAATGTCCTTGTATTTTAGCTTAGATTGGGGGTTATCAGAAGGAGTTTCCAGCTGGCTCTAAACTCTAGTTGGCTTGTTGGGTTCAAATGCCTCTTCCACCATGTATTAGCCACATAAACCTGGGCAAGTCCATCATGTATTAGCTGTATAACCCTGGGCAGACCCATCACATACTAGCCATATAACCCTGGGCAGACCCACCATGTATGAGATATATAACCCTGAGTAGTCCATTGCCTTTCTTATTTCAGTTTTCTCATCTGAAAGTATCTGGAAATTAACAGGACTTCTTTCTCAGAGCTGTTTTGAATATTTAAGAGCTAATATTTAGAAAGCACCTGGAATGTTTCCCAGTGCATAATAAACCCTCAATACTATAGCTGATGTTAATATTATACTTATATTATTATGTCCCTGTAGTCTATTCATGATTGTGATTTATTTCCACTGTCTTATCTGCGTATTTTTTAATAGAGAGTTTTGTCCAGGGACAATGATAACAGAATCCATTTCCATGTACCTTTTAATTTAATTTCATTTTTTATTTGTTGATTTAATTTATATCTCGCTCATTCTCAGGATATGAGACAGAGAGGAGATCTACATTCCTTGACACTGGCTACCTGGGGGCTTCTCTAGATTGTTTTCTGACCCGAGCCCTGTTTGTGTATGAAATGCCCAGCTGTGTCCTCTAGAGAGGCACTGTGCAGAGGAGATTATAATAGCTGCTTGTCCTTGGGTCGACGATGATAAATGCAAGGAATAAGGCTGCTGGTCCCTGAAGGCCACTGTGGATGACGATGCTGTGACAGACCTTCCTGGGAAATCTCTGTTTGTTCTAAGTGACAGTCAGGAATACGCCAGGCTACCATCAGAAGGTCCCAGGAGACATCCCTAGGTCCCAGCTCATCTTCTTCCATTCCCAGTGAAATTTATGTTCAAACAGAAGTTTCCTATCGTTTCGTGTATTTGGAAAAATAAAGCAACAATCTACCCACAAAAGTCTAAATATTAGAAAAATAAAGTTAATTTCTTCTTCCTGACACACTTCTCTCTCACTTTCATGCTTTTTTCCCCCTTTAATTTTTAAAAAAATTTTGGGATTATAACTACATTTCTCCTTTTCCTGTCCTCTCTTGAAACCATCCCATAAACCTGTCCCCAGTCTCACTCACATTGGTTTGTGCCTTTTATATTTGTATTTTATAACCCACTGAGTATAATTAGAAAGCTTTGGGTATACATGAGTATAAGGTTACTTACGAGTGGCTGCACCACCCGAGTAGCGATTCCTTCAGCAACCAACCACCAATGTCTCTCAGAAACATGAAGAGGAGGCTCTTGTTAAAGAACCCACATCCTATGTCATCAACCTGGGGAAGCGGAGCTGGTGCTGATGTGGAGGCCTTGCTCTCGTAGTGCTAGAAGGTGCTACTCAACCTTCCAGTGGAGCAAAGTTGTCAGCAGTCCTTCTCAGCTGTCAGCCCTGGAAGCCATAACTGGACTGGCAAGACATTTCCAATGGTACAATGGAAGCGTTTATATTTCAAGGTTGCCAATTGCTTTGTAATTAGACTCTAGGTTACTCAACAGGAGGAAACTCATTCCTAGTCTGGAAACCTAATCAAGAATCTGTGGCTGGATAGGTCAGACGCTAGGGGAAAGCCTACAGCTATTATTTTGGAATACAGTTTCTAACTGCCTTCTAATTTCTAATTCTTTTACTTGTAAGTAAGTACAGCTTTTACCCTTCATCAAAGAAACTTTTTTTTTCTTTAAGATGGAGGCTGTGACAAAAATCCACAACTGGTTGAAATGCCTAGAATAAGTAACTATGGAGTGACTAGCTACAGATGGGACACCTATAAGAAAATCCCAACACTCCAGGCTTAGGTAACATTGTAGAAGAGAAATAGAAAGATTGGAAGACATCGTGTCTTCTGGACATGATGGGGATGCTGCTCATGTTAACTCTCAACAATATGGATGCTACATCGTATGTATGACTTGTAAACATAGATGGAGGGAAATTTCACTAGGCCCTAGTACTGTTAAATGAAGAGTTACAGGCATTCAGTGGCTGCTGAGGGAGACAGAACCAGTTTTCTTCAGGGATGCATCCTCAATTCTAAGTGAAACTAATTGGCCTCATTGGGTCCAATTATTATATATTAATTCTATATTTATTAATTCTTGTTTTATTAGCAGTAGAATCCCTAAGGTAACAATTGATAAAATGTTGATTATAGAAGAAGTGAATTTGGGATGGAGTTGGGACATAGAAAGGATTGAAGAAGGAAGAAAGAGGCATGGAAATGATAGAAATACAGTGTTCTCATGTGTGAAATTCTCAAATAAATTAAGAAAGTGTCTACATGGTAATGTGTAATATAATACATTAATTAAAATATGTAATAGCTATTATAATATACAAACACTATGTAAACAGTCTGCTTTTCATATACATGAATTCTGCATCCTTGAATTCAATAAGCCACTAATAAATATAGTTAAAACCACTCCACATACAAGACAAATCCAGGTCATGCCAACATGGATGGAAGAGTTGCTCCTGGGGTCCTATCCTTAGCTGAGAAGCTGTTGACAGTTGAGGAATATTATAGAAGGAGAGGTCATGGTTTTGGTGTGTGTGGCCATTGGTAGGTTTAGATATCATACTCAGATAAGGCAGCATGGCTTGGATTCTGTGGGTTACCAAACCTGATCAAACCAAACCATCAAAAACAGAGGCAGACTTGAGATGAAAAGGTGAGGTTCAGTGATGACATGGTGAGGAGGAGATGGATAGGAACAAAATGCAGTGTATACATCAATAAAATCTATCTAATAATAAATAAAAATATCCTTTAGACAATTGCATGTATTCAGAGATTGATACGCTTTTATCTCTTCATTACTTCTTAAGCAATGTAGAGCAACAGCTATTTACATACCATTTACATTCTATTGAATATGAATGATGATCTCAAATATACAAGATGACATGTAAACACTATGCACAAATATTTTGCCATTTTTTGAAGGACTTGAACGTCTGAGGAGTTTAGCGCCTATAAGGAGCTCTGCCCTAGTTAGCATTAACTGTCAACTTGATACAACATAGAGTCACCTGAAGAGAAAGACTCTCAGTGAGTACTTGTCCTTCTCAGGTTGGTCTGTGGGTATTTCTGAGGGATTGCCATATTATCAATAAAGACACTGTAGGTGATGCCATTAGGGATGCAGGCTGTGTATAGAAGCTAGCTGAGCAGGGGCTATGAATGAAGCAGCAAGCTGGGCTTACCCAGGATTGCTAGCTTCAGGTTCCCTCCTTGGCTCTGCTCAATGAAGGATTTTGACCCGAAGCGTAATCCCAATAAATCCCTTCCTTCCCTAAGTGGCTTTGGGTCAGTGTTTTATCAAAACAACAGAAAGCAACTAAGAAATGGATCCTGGAATGAATTTCCTATGGACACCAATACAGAACTAAATGGTGTTTTGTAGTTAGTGTAATTATGATAATTTTATGCACTTGATTATGATTATTTATAATCATGCAGTTATTTTTCTAATGATATTTAAAATATAGTTGCATATAACTAAACATTTTCCAATGCAATGCCAATTTTACAGGGAAGAATGATAACACATCAGCTCTCCATAAAATTCAAAGCACACATATCCAAACTTACTTATGGATTCAAGAAATAATCAGAACAGGCCATTGAGTTTCATGGTCTGCTCGTAGACACGTCTCACAATGGATGATGGATGCTTTTATATATTTGTTGCGTATGAGAAATCAGTAGCTAACTGGTGAGAAAATTACCTGTCAGTTTCCAGAAAGCACGGATGTGATAAGCAAGCCACACTATTGTACGATTATAACAAACGGAATCTATCAGACAGATTTTGGCAATTGACGTCTCTTAGAGTTAGGAGATTTGATTCACAGGATTTTTTTTTTATTGGTTCAATAAAGTAGACAGGCCAGAGATTCTTTATTGGAGTTTTACGTTGCTTTGATTTCTCACAGAGACCACAGACCCAGTAATGGTTAGCCCATTTTTCCTGTTCTGTATAAGGGAAGACTGAAGCGTGGGAAGAACACTGGATGTTAGGCTTGATGTGCTGGGAACTGAACCCAGTCCTTTGTGTATGGTAGGCAAGTATTCTAACTCTGGGTACCACAGCAGATTGGGTGTTATGCTATGTCCTTCTAGTTTTGCTTTGCTCCCATTCCACTAAGCTTTATGATCCAGAGGTGGGACTCTGGATTTTCACCCTGGTTCCCCTATCATCTGAGTTTTCTGGTTAGACTTAGACAATGAGAGAGGCCAGCAGGAGACTGAAATACTGGGAAGAACAGTGATTGGTCCCTGATGGGCTGTGAATTCGAAGGGACAGTCCTCTTCTACTAAAGACTTATAATACCTTGCATCAAGTGCTATGTTTTGGTTCTCAAGTAACTCTTAAAGGCCCATGTTAAAGGCTTGATCTCCAGCCCATGGGAAAATGGTAGGCTCTTTAGGATGTCTTCAGAAGTCAAGACCAACAGGGGATATTGACAACCTGCATTCACCAGCCCTTCCCACCATCCTCTGCTTTCCAGTCACTGTGATGTGAGTAGGCCTCATCTACTACATGCTCCTGCCATGGTGCACAGTCACCACAGACCCAAAGCAACAAGGTGAAAGGACCAGAACTGAGTACTCTGAAACCATGAGCCAAAAGAAGTCTTTATTGCTGTGAGGTTGGTGGTCCCAAGTATTTTGTCACTGGGATGCAAAGCTACTTAGCACAGCTAGAGTAGAGTAGAGAAGGGTGGAGCCATGCAGGGAAAGGAATGTAGGTTAGAGTTCAGACAGTGAATTTAAGATACTTCCTAAACTACCCAGTAGGGGGCCCATCAGATATGACAATGAGAGTCTCCCTCCCAGAATCCAATGGACAGAACACTCAGCTAGAGATGAAAGGGAAGCCAAGGGGTTGATGTTGAGCTGCCAGGTGGTGCATCAAGGGTAAGAACCAAAGGGCTAAAACTGAGCCCTAGGGAAAGACAAAACTAGGAGCTAGAGATATGGGTTTGAAAGGCTGGGGACTCTGGAAAGGATGATAAAATTAAGACAACATTTGGGATTCTGAAAGTCTCAGCAGAGTATTAAAGGAGGAACAGAACGGGTCACAAAGATTAAGAATCAGAAAGTCTCACATGCATATTGTGGTGTAAGGAACACACAGTGTTTCGTTCACTGTGTTCAACACTTTGAAGTATGTCGTTCAATACCAGCAAGCACAGGAGTGACGTTGCATAGTATCTCCACTCTCTAGTGCCATCCACTGTTCTCTGTTCCTTGAAGGTGGATGTGATGCAAACAGCCGAATGAATGGCTTTTCTTATCACAGAGGAATCTGCAGAGACTCTCAATGCTATCTCCCTCACCCCACAACCAACCTTTTAGTCTCCATGGAACCACCTAGTCTGGATAGTTATGTAAATAGAATTGTATAGTATTTGTATATCCAATGTGTCTCTTAAGAAGACTGGATTGGGGAGTGAGCAGGTTTGGAAGTGACTGACAAGAAGAAAGAAAGACTTTTAGCAGTGGGGAGGTGCCTAGCCTTTTCGCCTTACCTGTGATCCCCTCAAGACAGAACCTTTGTTCCTTCCAGAGGTAAAACTGTTTGAGGATGTTCCATAATGGGCTCCCGTGGAGTGTTTTACTTATGTACTGGAATCTAGATTTCCTACAGTTTATGTAAGAGTTAGATACCTGAGATTCTCAAAGCCAAGAAACTGATACTAGCCCAGGAAAGAGGGATCAAATCTTCATTAATTCTGAGTATTAAGGAGTGATGTCTTTAGGGAGTGTGTTCCGTCGCTTTACTGGGGAAGAGGCATATTTAAAATCCCAACTAATTAACAGAAAACTAATATAAAACAATACAAAGACTTTTCATTATTAGAGCTACAGACAAAATTTCACAAATTGCTGTAGAGTCTTCACTGTCTTTGGTTTGTATGCATCTTCCAGTACTTTATGTTTAAAATGTTTATGCTCATGTCTTGAACATGCTAGTACTATATATAACAACAACATCTAAACTTACTGTCTTAGTTTCTTTTTCTTTCCCTCCTGCTATATAAAATACCTGGTAAAAGCAATTTAAAACAGAATGGGTTTATTTAGGCTCACAGTTCAAGGTACTGCTCCATTGACTTAAGCCATCAAGGCAGCAGGGGCTTGAAGCAGCTGTGCACATCACGTCTACAGTCAAAAAAGATAGAGATCAATGAGTGTATGCACGCTGCTTACTTGCCGCTCTGAGTTCCAGGCAGCCCAGGATCCCCTGTGCAGGGGCTTGTACAGCTGACAATTAAGACAGGTCTTTTAATGCCAGCAAATATAATGAAGATAAGCTCCCCACAGGCACACCCACAGACCCATTCCTCAGGTGATTCAAGATTCTGTCAAGGAAACATCACTCACCATCTCCTGCACCATCTAGCTATAACTGGAATTCTCAAAATGGATTCATGTCTGGATAAGAGCATATAAGAACTTCAGAACTAGCCTAGGAGAGCACACTGCTTACTC
Source organism: Mus caroli (assembly GCF_978045245.1). Lineage (NCBI taxonomy): Eukaryota > Metazoa > Chordata > Mammalia > Rodentia > Muridae > Mus > Mus caroli. Next base: position 6,081,803 of record NW_028227272.1, read on the forward strand.
GGGTGGAATTCCTTGGCTTCAAAGGGCAGTGTCAAGTTATTTGGAATGAGATTTGGCACAGCAGTGGAAGTAAAATAGCTTTTCTGGGGAAAGCATTCTGGAACAGTATAAATGGAAGAACCTCAGAGAAGTAGAGGCAGAAGATTAGCATGAGAAGGTACATGACCAGATGTGGGCAACTGGAGACCCGGAGACTGCTGTAGGGCTCCTATTGGACAGTTATAGCAGGCAACTGTGATAGGAAGTTTTAGAACGGATTTTTTTTTGGTTTGCATTTTCTATTGTTTAATTTGCTTGTTTGATATTTCTCTTTAAAGATGAGAGGGACTTAAATATGCTTTATACACGATACAAAGGACTGAGAAGGGGGAAGGGAAGGAGAGCAAGAAGGAAGGAGGTAGGGTTGGGTATAGGTGTGTGACAATCAGATTAGGAACATAAGGATGGGAGATGGCTAATACAGAAGGAAGCAGGGGTGTGCCTGTTAGGACTCAATCAAGAGAAAGGCTAATGATGTAGCATGAAGTTGTAGGGCAGAGTAGATGGACTATGGAGGTGGTAATGATACTACAGCAACCTGTAGACACAACTGAGGACCTGTGGAGCAGGACTGAGTCTTGTATCTGGCTTGTTGGTGAAAATTAATGAAGAGGAGAAATGAAGGTATGTGCAGGAGAAAGAATAGGTGTGAAGATGTCTGCTGTTTCCTGTCAGGCAAGTGGGCAAACATGCAATGATGTCTAGTGAGCTACTGGATGTCTGATGCTTTGCCTCTATTTATCAACCATCTGTAAGCTCACCCTTATGGGCATAGATGTAGGAGAAGCCTAGGCATGGTGGGAAGCCAGCAAAGCATGGATAGATAGCAGCCGGTTTTGGGGAAAATGTAAGGATTTTCCCACCTGTGAGGGGACACTGGAGGACACTGGAAGATATGCAGATTTAGCAGGAAGGATGATGATGGTGGTGGTGATAATGTTACTGATGATCTAAAGATAGCAGAGAAGCTTGAGATAGCCACAGCTGACCCACATGTGGTCTGCTCTGTACACTCTGTGGTCCCTGAACCAGTGTCCCTGACAGGCGCAACGAAACTACTGCAATAAAAAAAGTGCTGTTTTCAAATGGCATGTGATTTTTAAGAAAACCTAAAGCATTAATAAATCAGCTATGGAACTAATGAATGAATTAAGCAACATCACTTGCTACACTGTTAATACACACACACACACAAATGTTTTGTGTGCTTAGTGAAATACAATCTAGAAAGCCCGTAATGGAGTTAGTTCACATTTCCCTTGAGTTTAGACTAAGGTAGCAAAACCTTAACACAGGAAAGTGTGAACTAATCTCTCTTTATATTATACTCCAAGTTTAATTTGAGGTGGATCAAAGGTCTTAGCATAAAATTAGAAATACAAAATTTGAGGAGAAATTATAGTTGGGTATCCACACAATTTAGCTCTGAAGATTTTCTAGGTGAGACATAAGAAAAAAAGTGAAAGATGAATCATTCTTCATGAAAACTAAGTATTGTGTGTGTTCACACGCATGTGTATGTTCATGCATGATTTTGTGTGTTTGGGGGGGGGAGAGGAGGAGGGATAGGGAGATGAGGTGTTGACCAACTTTGACAATTGTGCCTCAAGCTGTCCACCATGTTTTTGAGACAGGTCTTGCCTCAGGCCTTCAGACTAGGCCAGACAGAATGGCAACAAGCTCCAGGGATCTGTTTTTCTCTGTTTCCCCAGCACTAGGATAAAATGTGCACAGTGCTATGGCTAGGTCTTGTGCTTGTTTGTTTTAACATGGTGTTAGGGTCCCACTCAAATCCTTATACTTACACTGCCAATTAAGTCCCTAAAACACAAGCATTTTATTTTTAAAAGGTTTTATTTTTAAAAATTAAGTTGTGTGTGTGTGTGTGTGTGTGTGTGTGTGAGAGACATGTTAGCACTTTGCCCACTGAGACCAGAAGGGGGCAGCAGATCCCCTGGTGCTGGTGTTATAAACAGTTATGCCCTGCACTGAATGCTCTCTCTACAGCTCAGTGAAACATTCTGTCATATCAAAATCACCATTATTAAAGTTAACCAAGAATCCAAAATACACACAAAAATGCAGAACATATGTGACCTTTATCAGAATGCATAGAGAATTTATAAAAGTCAGTAGTAGTCGTAACAATGATAATAATAGCAGTCCTGCGGGGCATGGTAGAACAGTTCCGTAATCCCACCACTTGAGTGGTAGAGGCAGGATGATCAGGAATTTAAAATAGCCTTGGCTGCATAGCAAGTTTGAGGCCAGAATGCACCATATAAAGACCTCACTAAGAAGATCAAAAAACCTCAGCAGCAGCAGCAGCAGCAGCAGCAGCAGCAGCAGCAGCAGCAGCAGCAGCAGCAGCCCATTTGTGCCTCGAGTGCACTTTTGCAAGAGAAGAAACATGACTTTTAAATAAACATAAAAAGGTGTGTTCAGTGTCATCAATCAGGAAAAAACTGAAACATTAAATTCATGACACGCATATAGCTCTTCTCTCACCCGAGTAGCTAAAACTCAAAGAGCACCATATCAAATGTCGGCAAGGACACAGAGGAACAGACCCTGCAGATATCACCAATATTGGGTGGTATAACCACAGAAGACAGACAATTGGCAGATCCTGTGTACTAGCCCTTTGCATCTGCTCACACCAAAGAGAGATGTACAAGAAGACTTGTAGGAGGTGCTGGGCTTTATAATTGCCTCCAACTAGAAACAACTAAGTCGTCATCAGTGGGAAGGTGAACAAGCAGTAATGTTTACACAGTGGCGCAACAACTCACAACAAATAGGGGTAAACTGTACGTGCAGCAATGAAGACAAATCATTTAGATATTGTGCTGAGGGAAAGAGTCAGGCACAGAGAAGAAATGGTATGATGTTATTACTTGGTGGAATGAAATAGGAAAACCTCGTCATTGGTGAGAGGCAGGGAGATGTTATCACTTGTGGGGAAGGTACAGGAGGTGTGTGTGAGGGGGATTTCTACCATGACAGACATTCTGCTCTCTATTGATGGGTTTTGGGTTATAACACTGTATGAATTTTCTAGACTCACAAAATACACCTGTAAGATTTAGACATGGCAGCTAAACTTAATCTGAAAAGAGATTTAACGTTTTTTTTTTTTTTGCACTCAAGTGAAGAGGTTGCTTTTCACAGTGCAACAGTCTGCCCATTATGAAACTGACTACTTTTGTATATCCTGGGTTTGAGCAAAACAAGCAACTATTCTGAAGACAGGGAGAGCCAGGTTTCATCCCTGCTAGGAAAGGAAGCAGTAATGCAGATAGGGACCAATGGTTGCTGTGCTGTAGGACTGGGATTCGTGATGCCAGGACAAATGGATGGGAAGTTTTTCTTTTTTCTTTTTTTTTTAATTTTTAATATTTTTATTACATATTTTCCTCAATTACATTTCCAATGCTATCCCAAAAGTCCCCCATAGCGCCCCCCACTTCCCTACCCACCCATTCCCATTCTTTTGGCCCTGGCATTCCCCTATATTGGGGCATATAAAGTTTGCAAGTCCAATGGGCCTCTCTTTCCACTGATGGCCGACTAGGCCATCTTTCGATACATATGCAGCTAGAGACAAGAGCTCCGGGGTTCTGGTTAGTACATCATGTTGTTCCAACAATAGGGTTGCAGATCCCTTTAGCTCCTTGGGTACTTTCTCTAGCTTCTCCATTGGGAGCCCTGTGATACATCCAATAGCTGACTGTGAACATCCACTCCTGTGTTTGCTAGGCCCCGGCATCGTCTCACAAGAGACAGCTATATTTGGGTCCTTTCAGCAAAATCTTGCTAGTGTATGCAATGGTGTCAGCGTTTAGAAGCTGATTATGGGATGGATCCCTGGATACGGCAGTCTCTAAATGGTCCATCCTTTCATCACAGCTACGAACTTTGTCTCTGTAACTCCTTCCCTGGGTGTTTTGTTCCCAATTCTAAGAAGGTGCACAGTGTCCACACTTTGGTCTTCATTCTTCTTGAGTTTCATGCGTTTAGCACATTGTATCTTATATCTTGGGTATCCTAAGTTTTGGGCTAATATCCACTTATCAATGAATACATATTGTGTGAGTTCTTTTGTGATTGTGTTACTTCACTCAAGATGATGCCCTCCAGGTCCATCCATTTGGCTAGGAATTTCATAAATTCATTCTTTTTAATAGCTGAGTAGTACTCCATTGTGTAAATGTACCATAATTTCTGTATCCATTCCTCTGTTGAGGGACATCTGGGTTCTTTCCAGCTTCTGGCTATTATAAATAGGGCTGCTATGAACACAGTGGAGCATGTGTCCTTTTTACCGGTTGGGCCATCTTCTGGATATATGCCCAGGAGAGGTATTGCTGGATCCTCCGGTAGTACTATGTCCAATTTTCTGAGGAACCGCCAGACTGATTTCCAGAGTGGTTGTACAAGCTTGCAATCCCACCAACAATGGAGGAGTGTTCCTCTTTCTCCACATCCTCGCCAGCATCTGCTGTCACCTGAATTTTTGATCTTAGCCATTCTGACTGGTGTGAGGTGGAATCTCAGGGTTGTTTTGATTTGCATTTCCCTGATGATTAAGGATGTTGAACATTTTTTCAGGTGCTTCTCTGCCATTCGGTATTCCTCAGGTGAGAATTCTTTGTTCAGTTCTGAGCCCCATTTTTTAATGGGGTTATTTGACTTTCTGGAGTCCACCTTCTTGAGTTCTTTATATATATTGGATATTAGTCCCTTATCTGATTTAGGATAGGTGAAGATCCTTTCCCAATCTGTTGGTGGTTTTTTTGTCTTATTGATGGTGTCTTTAGCCTTGCAGAAGCTTTGTAGTTTCATGAGGTCCCACTTGTCAATTCTCGATCTTACAGCACAAGCCATTACTGTTCTATTCAGGAATTTTTCCCCTGTACCCATATCTTCAAGGCTTTTCCCCACTTTCTCCTCTATAAGTTTCAGTGTCTCTGGTTTTATGTGAAGTTCCTTGATCCACTTAGACTTGACCTTAGTACAAGGAGATAGGAATGGATCGATTCGCATTCTTCTACATGTTAACAACCAGTTGTGCCAGCACCATTTGTTGAAAATGCTGTCTTTCTTCCACTGGATGTTTTTAGCTCCCTTGTCGAAGATCAAGTGACCGTAGGTGTGTGGGTTCATTTCTGGGTCTTCAATTCTATTCCATTGGTCTATTTGTCTGTCACTATACCAGTACCATGCAGTTTTTATCACAATTGCTCTGTAGTAGAGCTTTAGGTCAGGCATGGTGATTCCACCAGAGGTTTTTTTATCCTTGAGAAGAGTTTTTGCTATCCTAGGTTTTTTGTTATTCCAGATGAATTTGCAGATTGCACTTTCTAATTCGTTGAAGAATTGATTTGGAATTTTGATGGGGATTGCATTGAATCTGTAGATTGCTTTTGGCAAGATAGCCATTTTTACAATGTTGATCCTGCCAATCCATGAGCATGGGAGATCTTTCCATCTTCTGAGATCTTCTTTAATTTCTTTCTTCAGAGACTTGAAGTTCTTATCATAGAGATCTTTCACTTCCTTAGAGTCACGCCAAGATATTTAATATTATTTGTGACTATTGAGAAGGGTGTTGTTTCCCTAATTTCTTTCTCAGCCTGTTTATTCTTTGTGTAGAGAAAGGCCATTGATTTGTTTGAGTTAATTTTATATCCAGCTACTTCACCGAAGCTGTTTATCAGGCTTAGGAGTTCTCTGGTGGAATTTTTAGGGTCACTTATATATACTATCATATCATCTGCAAAGAGTGATATTTTGACTTCATCTTTTCCAATTTGTATCCCTTTGATCTCCTTTTGTCGTTGAATTGCTCTGGCTAGGACTTCAAGTACAATGTTGAATAGGTATGGAGAAAGTGGACAGCCTTGTCTAGTCCCTGATTTTAGAGGGATTGCTTCAAGCTTCTGACCATTTACTTTGATGTTGGCTTCTGGTTTGCTGTAGATTGCTTTTATCATGTTTAGGTATGGGCCTTGAATTCCTGATCTTTCCAAGACTTTTATCATGAATGGGTGTTGGATCTTGTCAAATGCTTTTTCCGCATCTAACGAGATGACCATGTGGTTTTTGTCTTTGAGTTTGTTTATATACTGGATTACGTTGATGGATTTCCGTATATTGAACCATCCCTGCATCCCTGGGATGAAACCTACTTGGTCAGGATGGATGATTGTTTTGATGTGTTCTTGGATTCAGTTAGCAAGAACTTTATTGAGGATTTTTGCATCAATATTCATAAGGGATATTGGTCTGAAGTTTTCTATCTTTGTTGGGTCTTTTTGTGGTTTAGGTATCAGAGTAATTGTGGCTTCATAGAATGAGTTGGGTAGAGTACCTTCTGTTTCTATTTTGTGGAATAGTTTGTGAAGAACTGGGATTAGATCTTCTTTGAAGGTCTGATAGAACTCTGCACTAAACCCATCTGGTCCTGGGCTTTTTTTAGTTGGGAGACTATTGATGACTGCTTCTATTTCTTTGGGGGATATAGGGCTGTTTAGATCATTAACCTGATCTTGATTCAACTTTGGTACCTGGTATCTGTCTAGGAACTTCTCCATTTCATCCAGGTTCTCCAGTTTTGTTGAGTATAGCCTTTGGTAGAAGGATCTGATGGTGTTTTGGATGTCTTCAGGATCTGTTGTTATGTCTCCTTTTTCATTTCTGATTTTGTTAATTAGGATGCTTTCCCTGTGCCCTCTAGTGAGTCTGGCTAAGGGTTTATCTATCTTGTTGATTTTCTCAAAGAACCAGCTCCTTGATTGGTTGATTCTTTGAATAGTTTTTCTTGTTTCCACTTGGTTGATTTCACCCCTGAGTTTGATTATTTCCTGCTGTCTACTCCTCTTGGGTGAATTTGCTTCCTTTTGTTCTAGTGCTTTTAGGTATGTTGTCAAGCTGCTAATGTGTGCTCTCTCTAGTTTCCTTTTGGAGGCACTCAGAGCTATGAGTTTTCCTCTTAGAAATGCTTTCATTGCGTCCCATAAGTTTGGGTATGTTGTGGCTTCATTTTCATTGAACTCTAAAATGTCCTTAATTTCTTTCTTTATTCCTTCCTTGACCAAGGTATCATTGAGAAGAGTGTTGTTCAGTTTCCACGTGAAGGTTGGCTTTCTATTATTTATTTTGTTATTGAAGATCAGCCTTAGTCCATGGTGATCTGATAGGATGCATGGGATAATTTCAATATTTTTGTATCTGTTGAGGCCTGTTTTGTGACCAATTATGTGGTCAATTTTGGAGAAGGTACCAGGAGGTGCTGAGAAGAATTTATATCCTTTTGTTTTAGGATAGAATGTTCTGTAGATATCTGCCAGATCCATTTGATTCATAATTTCTCTTAGTTTCTCTGTGTCCCTGTTTAGTTTCTGTTTCCATGATCTGTCCATTGGTGAAAATGGTGTGTTGAAGTCTCCCACTATTATTGTATGAGGTGCAATGTGTGCTTTGAGCTTTACTAAAGTTTCTTTAATGAATGTGGCTGCCTTTGTATTTGGAGCATAGATATTCAGGATTGATAGTTCCTCTTGGAGGATTTTACCTTTGATGAGTATGAAGTGTCCCTCCCTGTCTTTTTTAATGACTTTGGGTTGGAAGTCAATCTTATCAGATATTAGAATGGCTACTCCAGCTTGTTTCTTCATACCATTTGCTTGGAAAATTGTTTTCCAGCCTTTCATTCTGAGGTAGTGTCTATCTTTTTCTCTGAGATGAGTTTCCTGTAAGCAGCAAAATGTTGGGTCTTGTTTGTGTAGCCAGTTTGTTAGTCTATGTCTTTTTATCGGGGAGTTGAGTCCATTGATATTAAGAGATATTAAGGAAAAATAATTGTTGTTTCCTGTTATTTTTGTTGTTAAAGTTGGCATTCTGTTCTTGTGGCTGTCTTCTTTTAGGTTTGTTGAGGGATTACCTTCTTGTTGTTTCTAGGCCGTGGTTCCTGTCCTTGTATTGTTTTTTTTCCTGTTATTATCCTTTGAAGGGCTGGATTCGTGGAGAGATAATGTGTGAATTTGGTTTAGTCGTGGAATACTTTGGTTTCTCCATCTATGGTAATTGAGAGTTTGGCTGGGTATAGTAGCCTGGGCTGGAATTTGTGTTCTTTTAGTGTCTGTATAACATCCGTCCAGGATCTTCTGACTCTCATATTCTCTGGTGAAAAATCTGGTGTAATTCTGATAGGCTTGCCTTTATATGTTACTTGGCCTTTTTCTCTTACTGCTTTTAGTATTCTATCTTTATTTAGAGCATGTGTTGTTCTGATTATTATGTGTCAGGAGGTATTTCTTTTCTGGTCCAGTCTATTTGGAGTTCTGTAGGCTTCTTGTATGTTCATGGGCATCTCTTTCTTTAGATTTGGGAAGTTTTCTTCTATAATTTTGTTGAAGATGTTTGCTGGTCCTTTGAGTTGAAAATCTTCATTCTCATCCACTCCTATTATCCGTAGGTTTGGTCTTCTCATTGTGTCCTGTATTTCTTGGATGTTTTGAGTTAGGATCTTTTTGCATTTTACATTTTCCTTGATTGTTGTGCCGATGTTCTCTATGGAATCTTCTGCACCTGAGATTCTCTCTTCCATCTCTTGTATTCTGTTGCTGATGCTGGTATCTATGGTTCCAGATTTCTTTCCTAGGGTTTCTATCTCCAGTGTTGCCTCATTTTGGGTTTTCTTTATTGTGTCTACTTCCCTTTTTAGGTCTAGTATGGTTTTGTTCATTTCCATCATCTGTTTGGATGTGTTTTCCTGTTTTTCATTAAGGACTTCTACCTGTTTGATTAGGTTATCCTGTTTTTCTTTGAGGATTTGTAACTCTTTAGCAGTGTTCTCCTGCAATTCTTTAAGGGATTTTTGTGCTTCCTCTTTACTGTCTTCTACCTGTTTACCAGTGTTCCTTTGTATTTCTTTAAGTGTGTTATTAAAGTCCTTCTTGAAGTCCTCTACCATCATCAGGAGATATGCTTTTAGATCCGTGCCTAGCTTTTCCGGTGTGTTGGGGTGCCCTGGACTGGGCGAAGTGGGAGTGCTGGGTTCTGATGATGGTGAGTGGTCTTGGTTTCTGTTAGTAAGATTATTATGTTTACCTTTCGCCATCTGGTAATCTCTGGGGTTAGTTGTTGTCGTTGTCACTGTTTAAAGATTGGAGCAGAAGCTGTGTTCCACTCACCAGCAGTCTCAAAATCCTGTGGCGGGGGTCGTGGGTAGCTGGCAGTACCCTGGTGCTGGTCCAGCCGGAAGAGGCCTGTGGTCCTACTCAGGCCAGTTTTCTGCTTCCCTAACTAATGCAGTCTCAGGTCCTGCGCGCAATTGGATTGGAGCAGAAGCTGTGTTCCACTCTCCAGAAGTCTTAAGATCCTGTGGCGGGTGTTGTGGGTAGCTGGCGAGTGTCAGCCGACCCTGTGCCCTAGCTACCCAGGTGCTTTTCTGACCGGAAGAGGCTTGTGGCCCTATGTAGGCCGGATTTCTCTCTCCCCAACCAGAGCAGTCTCAGGTCCCGCGTGATTGGACTGGAGCAGAAGCTGTGTTCCACTCACCAGCAGTCTCAAAATCCTGTGGCGGGGGTCGTGGGTAGCTGGCGGGTGTCAGCTGACCCTGCGCTCTAGCTCCCCTGGTGCTGATCCGGCAGGATGAGGCCTGTGGCCCTCGGGAAGTTTTTCTTGTTTAAAAATCCTCATATGCACATGCATATGTGTATGTACTTGTATATGTGCATGTGCCTGTGCCTGTGCATGTGTATATGTACCTGCATATATGTCTATGCACCAGGCACATGCCTGATATCTGCAGAGCCCAGAAGAGTGTGTTGGATCCTGGAACTGGAGTGTCAGGTAGTTGTAAGCTACCACGTCTACCACATGTGTGCAGGGATCGCACATGTGCGAAGACAGACATGAGTTCTCTCTTTCTTTTTAAATTGAAAAAAAAAAGAGTCTTAATTGACTTTTTCCATACAATATATTCTGATAACAGTCTCTACTCTTTCAGTTTCTCCCAGATCCTTCTCACCTCTCCACTCCCTCAAATCCACACCCTCTTTTGTTCTCTCTCATTAGAAAGCAAACAAGCCTAAAAAATAATAACATAAACTAATATAAAATAAAAACAATCAAGACTAGGAAAAATCGAACAAACAGAAAAAAAAGAAAAAGCACAAGAAACACAGATGCAGAGACATACATATCTGCACACACAGTAATCCTAGAAACACAAAATCAGAAACCATAATGAATCCGTAAGATTATTTTTAAAGCTCAGACAAAGCATTATGCAAGCTTTTGTCAATTGGAGATAGCTTCTGGGTTAGGGAGGGGGCTTGTGTCCATTCCCTTCTCAGTGCTGGGACCCCATCAGGTTTAGACCTGTGTAGTCATAGAGTGCTGCCACAGCCTCTGTGAGTTCTTATGTGCATAAGTTCTGGTGTCTAGAAGACCATGTTTCCCTAATGTCCTTCATCCCCTTTTATGTTCTTTCTGCCTCTTTGCAGATTTCCGTGAGCCCCGGGATGAGGGATTTGATGGAGACATCCCATTTAGGATTGAGTCTCTCACTTTCTGCACATTGTCAGTTGTGGGTCTCTGTGTTTGTTCCCATAGACTTCAGGAGGACACTTCTCTGATGATGAGTGAACCAGGTACCGATCTATGAGTATAGCAGAATGTCACCGGGGGTCATTTTATTACTACATTTCCTTAGCAGAACAGCAATCTTTGGTTTTCCCCTAGGTCCATGGTCCAGCTAGTCTCATGTTCTTGGTCACCCAAGCAGTGTCAGCGATGGGTCCATCTCATAGAGTAAGCTTTAAACACAAGCAGAGAGTGCCCTTTTGTGTCATTATTGCACCAAAGTATGTCACAGGCAGGTCACTTTTGTAAATGGGAGGGTTTGTAGCTGCATTCGTGTTTACCTTTCTCGTCTAGCAGTGTTTCAAGGACCTTCTAGTACCATGAACACTAGTCGGTGGGGTTAAAAACTCTAATTAGGCACCAGCTCAACTTCTCCATGTTCCACAAGTTGTGTGAATGCTGTGTTTAGCAATAAGGCCTTACCAACTGATGGTATTTTTAAAAGATCTTGATTGATTTGTGTGTGTGTGCGCGCGCACGCACGCGCACATACACCCATGTGAGCTGGTGTGTGCACCTTTGCATACAGGAGGAGGCTTGAGCAGGGGGTTGAATGTACTCCTTGACTCTCTCGCTGACAATTTCTTTGAGGCACAATATCTCCCTGAAACTGAAGCCAGTCTCAGTTAGGCTGGGATCCAGGAAGCTCCGGAATTTTCTTGTCTGCATTCCTTTTAGGGCTGGGGTTGTGGGCATTTGTGGGGATGATTGGTTTGATCTTTTTGTTGCTGGGATCCAATCTTGTTCTCATAGTCATAGGATAAATGTGGCTACCAAACCATCTCTTCAGCTCTGTTTATTGCTGGTTTTTTTTTTAAATTTTAAGTGCTGTATATACACACATAACCCCATCCTTTGCCTTTTAAGGAGTAGAAATAATGGCAGAGCAACAGTTAATATGAAGAGTTTCAATAAATGTATCTAGACCTAGATCTAATTTCTGAATATCTGTTTTCTCTGAAATGAACTGAGATTTTTGTTTATAAAAGGCCAAATCCAGAGATGAGGATGCCTGCTAATTGGCTGGGCTTAGAAACAACCTCATCATTGCCGTAAAGAAGTATTCAGGAGCAGTGTGAAGATCTCAACAGGACTCGGGACCTACACAAAGGAGCTTGTACCTGCTCCATCTGCCGGGTACCACTGGAGCATGGGAATCAGCAATGAGAGTGTATTATTGCACAGCTATGGTAAGAAGAATCTGTGAGTTCCTGGTGACATGAGATATGGAGCAGCAAGCTGAGGAGGAAGAGGGAAATGCTCTTCCTCAGTGTAGAACATCAACTGATAAACTCATAAGGATGTATGGGGAGAGAGGCAGCCAAGGTGACTGAAGGTCCAGGCTGGCACATAAAGCCTGTGGACAAATTATTAATTTCAAAGGGAAAGTGGTTGGAGAGAGCTGGCCGGTGCTGCATTAGCCAGGAACTTTGGGAGAACAGACCATAGAATACCTGACATGCCCAAGATAGCACAGCCAGTAAAAGGAAGGAAAGGCTGAGAAGGAACATTATAGAATGAAAAGATAAGGAAGAGATGTCACAGTTAAATGTAATATATGACCTAGATTGGATGTTTGACTGGGATGGACTGCAGGTCTGTGAAAGATGTTGGGAAAACAAACATTTGCATACAGATTGGGTTTCTGGATTACTTATCAGTGTTAATTTTATTAAAGCTGATAGCCATTGATTATGGAGGAGATGACTTTCTGTCTTAAAATGTATACGCTGAAACTAAAGAACAAGGTATATGGTTATCTCCAACTTCTCAAATGTTGCAGCACTAGAAATGCATCCTCCTGAGCCATATTAGGTAAGACATTAACACGCAGAGTCTGCAGATTTTCTTGCATTTTGTTGCACACTTTTTACAAGTTTGGAATTGTATAAAAACTATGAGGGGCCTGGAGAAATGGCTCGGTGGCTAATAGTATGTACCATTCCCCTAGAAGATCTGAATTCATTGCCCAGCACACACATGGGGCAGCACATAGCTCTAGAGAATCTGATCCCTGTTTTTGCTCTCCGCAGACCCCTGCACACACGTTGAATTCTTCACTCACACCGATGCATACATGATGGAGAGGGAAAGTGAATGAATTTAACAAAACACAATAAATGTGTGTGTGAAATCCCTAAATAGTAAAAAGAAAATAGAAATATAACCTTGAGATCAATGTGTATGTGTGTGTGTGTGTGTGTGTGTGTGACAGAGAGAGAGGTGGGCAGGAGGAGGCAGAAAGAGAGACAGAGGCAGAGGCAGAAAGCAGAGGGGAGGAAAGAAAGAAGGGAGAGTGAAAACCCAGGCTATGGTTTTCACTGTGCGCTCTGCTTTCTAAGGGTTTGCTGTGTAAGGCCTTGGCTAAACAAGCCGAGAGTCCCTGGGTTGACAGACAAAGCTGACAGGCAGAAGGTGGTGATTACAAGTGTGTAAATCAAAGAGCTGGGTTAGACCATAAAATTGGAAGTTAAAAAACATTCATGTCTAGCTGTGGGAAATGGGATTTCTTTGAATATATTATTCTTCTGGTTCCCTTATAATTACAGGCATAACTAATGCAAGGTTACACACTTTGTTAGTAGGAGTCTTGTGGGGAAAGAAGAATTACACACCAGGAACCAAAGCAGGCATCTCTCTCTCTCTCTCTCTCTCTGTCTCTCTCTCTCTCTCTCTCTCTCTCGTGTGTGTGTGTGTGTGTGTGTGTGTGTGTGTGTGTGTGTGTGTGTGTGTGAGAGAGAGAGAGAGAGAGAGAGAGAGAGAGAGAGAGAGAGAGAGAGTTCTGTGCACACACAATGCCCCACAACCCATTGAATCACCTTATAACCATCCAGTTAAGGTGAGAAATGATACAAAAGAAATAAAAGATGTCAAAGAAATGTAGACTTTTGTTTGCTTTTCCCCTACTAATTAAGTTATTTATTCACTTTACATGCTGACTACAGCTCCCCTCTCCTAGTCCCCTCCTCTCACAGCCCCCTCCCCATCTCCCCTCCTCTCCTCATTGCAGTAGGAGGCACATCCTCTCCCACTGAGGGTGGACAAAGCAGCCCAGTTAGGGGAGCAGGATCCACAACCCTGCAACAGAGTCAGGCACAGCCCTGCTTCAGTTGTTGTTGTGGGTGGGTGGGTGGGGGGTCCAGTCTATGTATGCCTTTATTGTATTTAGTTATGGGCTTTATATCCTTGATATTTCCAAGACTTTTAACATGAAGTAGTGTTGAATTTTGTCAAAGGCCTTTTCAGCTTAATGAGATGAACTTGTTTTTGTTTTTCTTTCACTTTGTTTTTGTGGTGGATTATCTTGATGGATTTTCTTATATTGGACCAGCCCTGCATCCCTGTGGTGAAGCCTACTTAATCATGTTTGATGATTTTTTAAAATGTGTTCTCAGATTTGGTTTCTGTGAATTTTATTGAGTATTTTTACATCAATGTCCATAAGAAAAATTGGTCTGAAATGTTCTTTCTTTGTTGAGTCTTTGTATGCCTTAGGTATCAGGGTGACTGTGGCCTCATAGAATGAGTCCAGCAATCTCCCTTCTGTTTCCATTTTGTTGAATTGGAGTACTGGCATTAGCTTTTCTTTGAAGGTCTGGTAGAATTCTGTACTAAAACTATCTGGCTCTGGACTTTTTTTGTTAGGAGAATTTTAATAACTTCTTCTATTTCTTGGGGGATTATGGGAGTATTTCGATTGTTTACCTGATCTTGACTTAATTTTGTTAAGTGGAGTCTATCCAGAAAGTCATCCATTTCATTTAGATTTACAATTTTGTAGAGTACAGGTTTTCGAAGTAAGACGAGCTAATAATTCTTTGGATTTCCTTGATATCTGTTGTTATCTCTCCCTTTTCACTTCTGATTCTGTTAATTTGGATCTGTCTCTCTGATTTTTAGTTAGTTTGGCTAAGGGTATGTCTATCTTGTTGATTTTCTCAAAGAACCAGCTTTTGATTTCTTTGATTCTTTGCACTGTTCTCTTTCTATTTACAGATTTCAGCCCTGAGTTTGACTATTTCCTGCCATCTTCTCCTCCTCTTGGGTTTGTTTGCTTCTTTTTGTTGTAGAACTTTCAGATGTTCTGTTAAGTTGGTAGTACGGGAAATTTCCAATTTCTTTATCAGGGCACTTACTGCTATGAACTTTCTTCTTGCACTGTTTTTATTGTGTCTCATAAATTTGGGTATGTTGCACCTTCATTTTCATTGAATTCTAGAAACTGTTTAATTTATTTCTTTACTTCTTTTTTTGACCCAGTGATTTAGTAGAGAGTTGTTTAGTTTCCATGAGTTTGTAGACTTTCTGGTGTTTCTGTTGTTGTTGAAGTCCAGCTTTAATCCATGGTGATATGATAAGAATCAAGAGATTATTTCAATTACCTATACCTGTTGAGGTTTGCTTTGTGACCAAGTTTATTGTCAATTTTGGAAAAGGTGAGGTTCTGTGAGGTGCGGGGAAAAAAGTATATATTTTTTTGTATTTGGGTGAAATGTTCTATCTATCAATATCTGTTAGGTCCACTTAATTCATAACTCCTCTTAGTTTCGTTATTTCTCTGTTTACCTTTGATGAGTATGATGTGTCCTTCACCATTTTGATCACTTTGGGTTGAAAGTTTATTTTGTTAGATGTTAGAATATACACTCCAGCTTGTTTCTTGGGTCAATTTGCTTGGAAAGCCTTTTTTGAGCCTTTTACTCTGTGGTAGGAACTATCTTTGTTGCTGAGGTGTGTTTATTTTATGCAGGAGGATGATGAGCTCTGTTTGCACCCACTGTGTTAGCCTGTGTCTTTTCATTGTGGAATTGAACCCATTGATGTTGAGAGATAGTAGTGATAAGTGATTGTTAATTTCTTTTATTTTGATGTTGGTGGTGATAGTGTGTGTGTGTGTGTGTGTGTGTGTGTGTGTGTGTGTGTGTGTGTGTGTGCGAGAGAGAGAGAGAGAGAGAGAGAGAGAGAGAGAGAGAGAGAGAGAGAGAGACAGAGACAGAGACAGAGAGACGGAGAGGCAGAAATACAGAGAGAGATACAGAGAGAGATTCTCTTCTTTTGTTTTTGTTGGTGTGAAACTAATTACTTCTTGTATTTTCTTGGGTATAGTTACCCTCCTTACTTTGAGGTTTACCTTATAGTATCCTCTGTAGGGCTGTATTAGTGGAAAGGTATTGTTTACATTGGTTTTATTGTGGAGTATCTTGTTTTCTCAATGTATGGTGATTAAAAGCTTTGCTGGATGTAGTAGTCTGGGCTGACATCTGTGGTCTCTTAGGGTCTGCAAACATCTGCCCGGGCCCTTTTGGTCTTTAAAGTCTCTGCTGAGAAATCAGTTGTAATTCTGAAAGGTCTGCCTTTATATGTTACTTGGATATTTTTCTCCTTGAAGCTTTTAATATTATTTGTTTGTTCTATACATTTAGTGGTTTATGTGTCAGGAGAATTTTCTTTTCTGGTCCAGTCTGTTTAGTGGTCTGTAAGCTTCTTGTATGTTTATAAGTATCTCTTTCTTTAAGTTCAGGCAAATTTTCTTCTATGGTTTTGTTGAAGGTATTTTCTGGGCCTTTGAACTAGGAATCTTTTTCTTGTTCTATTCTTTAGGTTTGATCTCTTCATAGTGTTCCAAATTTTCTGAATGTTTTGTATTAGAAACAGTTTAGATTTAGCACTCACATTGACCAATTATCAATTTGTTCTATTGTATCTTCTACCCCTGAAATTCTCTCTTGCACCTCTTGTATTGTTAGTGATGCTTGCACCTGTAGTTCCTGTTCTGTCTTCCCTAGGCTTTCTATCTCCAGGATTCCCTCAGTTTCTGCTTTCTTTATTGCTTCTATTTCCACTTTCAAATCTTGAACAGTTTTATTTATTTCTTTCACTTGTTTGATTGTATTTTCCTGTATTTCTTTAAGGGATTTACTAGTTCATTCTTTAAAGGCCTCTATCATTAGATTTATAAGATTACCTTTAACATCATTTTCTTGTGCTTCAGTTATG
Source organism: Mus caroli (assembly GCF_978045245.1). Classification (NCBI taxonomy): domain Eukaryota; kingdom Metazoa; phylum Chordata; class Mammalia; order Rodentia; family Muridae; genus Mus; species Mus caroli. The sequence continues at coordinate 6,098,492 of NW_028227272.1, forward strand.
TTGGGACATTCAGGGATTGCTGTAGCAGGATAGCTGGGTTCTGGTAGTGTCATATTGCCCTGGCTTGTATTGTTTGTTTTCTTCACTGGCCTTTAGCTACCTGATATTGGCAGGCGTGATAGTCCCTGATGGCAGCAGGCCTCTAGATTTCATAAAGAGCAGATTTTTTCTGGTAGCAGCAGACTTACAGGAGTGGAGGCAGTGCTCTTGTTCCTGATGGCTGCAGGTCTCCAGGATTGCAGGTAGAGGTATGGACCTGAAGATGGAGTAGAGAGAGGACAGGGCAGTCTTCATGGCTGCTGTTTTTGGGGCATAGCAGACAGAAGGTTGAGGTGTGAAGATCTTACCTGGTTGTACTGGGTGGCAGCAGGCCTCCAGGAACTCAGGCAGAGCTGTGGCCTAGGGAATAGGGTGCAAAGGGGACAAGGCAGAGGTCACTGCTGCTGGGTTTCCCTACAAAGCATGGAATTTTATGATCATAAATGACAGTGGGAACAGAGAATACCTCTTGGGGGCACCAGGTAGAAATTACAACATGTAGATCTCATTGTAGCAGAGCAATGAGTCCTGAGAGCAATGGTAGCCCATGTGCAGAGGTTACTCAACAGCCTTGTGTTGGAATGCAGCATGGAGATTTTTTTCTCAAAAACCAAAGTGTGTCCTTGATAGAATCTTTCTTAAAACAGTGGTTCTCAACACGTGGGGTCATGATCCCTTTGGCAAAACTTCTATTCTGAAAACATTTACATTATAATTCATAACAGGAGAAAAATTACAGTTATGAAGTAGCAACAAAAGCAATTTTATGGTTGGGGGACACAACAGTGTGAGGAACTGTATTAAAGTATTGCAGTGTTAGAAAGGTTGAGAGCTACCGATTTAAAGAAAATGCACACAATAAATCTCATTTCTCTTAAGAGCTCCTGCAAACCTCAGCCTCAGAGGAGGTCCCTTCTGAATGTATGCCTTCCATTCATATACAGAGTAATTATTTTTGCACCTCTCAGTGTTATTTTTTAATTAATTAATTAATTAATCTCAAACACTGTCCCTCTGGTACCTCCAGACTCCATTGCCTCATCCCCTTCTCATCCTCTGAGTCGGTGGAACCCTCTGAGTATCCCCCAACTCTGGTGCAACAAGTCTCTGCCAGGGTAGCTTCACCCTCTCTCACTGAGACCAGACAAGGCAACCCTTGTTGGGGAATAGACACCACAGTCAGGCTACAGCTTTAGGGAGAGCCTCCCCTCCCGTTGTTTGAGAGCCCACATGGAGACTGAGCTGCATGTCTGCTACATATGTGCCATTCAAGCCCGTCTGTGATCTTTACTTGGTGGCTCAGTCTCTAAGAGCTTCCAGAACTTTATGTTAGTTGGAGTTTTCCTATTTTCTCTAGGGCTGGATATGAGGCTAGATATTGTTTAAATTTGGATTTGTCTTGAAATGTCTTTTTCTCCTCCATCTATGATGATTGAGAGTTTTATGGGTATAGTAGTCTAGGATGGCATCTGTGGCTTTTTTAGTTGAGAGGTGGCAGGATAATGGATTCAAGATTTCCATCTGTCCAGGCCCTTCTAGCATTAAGAGTCTCTGTTGAGAAGTTGGATATAGTTCTGGTAAGACTGCTTTTTTATGTTTCCTGGCCTTTTCCCCCTTGCTACTTTTAATATTCTTTCTTTGTTCTACAGATTTTGTTTTGATTATTATGTGGTAAGAGGATTTTCTTTTTTGATCCAGTCTAATTGGTGTTCTATTATCTTCTTTTATATTATAGGCATGTCTTTCTTTAGGTTGGAAAAGTTTTATTCTATGATTTTGTTGAGAATATTTTCTGGGTCTTGGAGCTGGGACTCTTCACCTTCTTCTATCCCTATTATTCTTAGGTTAGGTCTTTTCATGGCATCCCAGATTTCCTGGATGTTTTATATCAGGAATTGTTTTAGATTTAACATTTTCTTTGACTGATGTATCGGTTTCTTCTATTATATCTTCTACAATTGAGATTCTTTCTTCAATCTCTTATATTCTGCGGGTAATACTTTCATTTGTTGTTTCTGTTCTCTTCCCTAGGTTTTCCATCTCCAGGATTCCCTTGTTTGTGTTTTCCTTATTGCTTCTATTTCCACTTTCAGGTTTTCCATGGTTTTATTTTATTTCCTTCAAATTTTAAATTGTATTTTCCTGTGTTCTTTAAGGGATTTATTTGTTTCTCTTTAAAGACCTCTACCTGTGTGATTGTATTTTCCTGCATTTCTTTAAGGAATTTATGTATTTATTCTTTAAAGGACTCTATTTTTTTCTTTATAAGATTAGGGTTATGGTCATTTCTTGTCCTTTGGTTATGTTAGAATATCCAGGACTTGCTGTAGTAGGGTAGCTGTGCTCTGAAGGTCTCATGTTGCCCTGGCTTTTGTTGATTGTGATCTTTTGAGAAACTTGAGCCATCTGGGTGACTTTAGTCCCTGGATATTTCTATTGTGGTAGGTATTAAGGAGGAGGCCTAATATCAATGATTCTCATGTGGCAGGTTTTTGATGATTATCTTTGGGCTTCATAGTTCCAAATCAGCCGATCTGATGAAAGTGGGCTGAGAGGTGGCAGGATGATGGAGGTAGGAATGAATGTAGTTTAAAATATGCCTTTTTAAAATTAGCCCAGCCACTGTGGACATCAGTATGGGGCTTCCTCAAAATGTATCAAATACCCAGGAATAAAGAAGAAAATTTTAAATTAACTTTAAAAAAATGTAAAAATAGAACCCAGTTTCAGTACTCCTGATCAGCTATCCAAGGGCTATAAGTCAGTATGCTCCAGAGATATTTGGACATTCATTTTACCTTGGCACTATTCGCAGCAGCTGAGTTGGCAGATTAGGTGTCCCATCAACAAATGGATGTGTGGAGGAAACACAATCTATACACATAGACCAGAGGTAAAAAACACAGACACACACACACACACACACACACACACACAGGCACAGACACACAGACACACACAGACACACACAGACACACACAGACACACACAGACACACACAGACACACACAGACACACAGACAGAGAGAGAGAGAGAGACAGAGACAGAGACAGAGACAGAGAGAGACAGAGAGAGACAGAGAGACAGAGAGACAGAGAGACAGAGAGACAGAGAGACAGAGACAGAGACAAAGAGACAGAGAGAGAGAAAGAGAGAGACAGAGAGAGAATACAAATAAATGATAAATAAATATTAAAAAATTAATAGTCAAACACTGGGCTTTTGGAATAAAATCATCTAAAATATCATTTGACTTATGTAATAGCTAAATTTCTGACAAATTTTTTTATGAGAGTTTCTTAGGAAAATATATCCTCAAGGTCATTAATACAAATACAATCTTACTTATAAAGATATTTACTCATCTGTGTTCATTACTAAAATAACTAGGGAATAGGAACAGCTTAGATGCTCATCAAATAAAGAATGGATGAGGAGGATGTGGTACATATAGACGGTGAAATATTATTCAATTGCAGAGAAAAGTGAAGCAATTTACAAATAAATAGGCAGATACGGAAATAGTAGTTTTAAGTGAAGTGACCGAGACTGAGAAAGACAAATATAGCAAGTTCTTTCTTATAGGTCGATGCTGGATTTGAAGCTTTAGATGTGTGTGTTTAAACTGGAGGATCCATAGAAGTCAGAATTTCAATGTGGAGGAGAAAATGCAGGCAGTATGAAGGGGAAAGGGGAATAGCAGATCAGGAAGGTTAATTGACATAGAGGATTGGAAGGCAGGGTAGAGGAGGGAGTATGGGGTACTAACTAACCCTAAATATGGTTTTAAGACATACAGAATCCTATTGCTGTAGAAACTTCCTTAAAAGTATACATATACAAGTAAAAAGGAGTTTAAATGGAGTTACTGAACTCTGGGGTTGGGGTTATGCCTGTCTCAGACACCGCAGGCTACCACATAACATGTCCAGTGCCAGATATGATGACCTTTTATTGAGTTGTTGATTAGTGGGGTTCCAAGATACTCCAAATAACCACTGCCATTGAGCTTGGTTACCACACAGAGCTTAATGGTACCACCCTACTGATGACAATACCAAACTCTTATGTCCACTCTATGAAGACATGGAGAAATCAATCATGTGCTGTCCTAGAAGCTTCGTATTTAATGGCTAGCTTTTGTAGGTAGAAGGTTCTTTGTATGTTACCAATGGAGAAAAGTATTCAGTTACCCAGCTGTGAATTCTGGGAGCAACAACAATGACTGGCCTGGCAAGATTTATGCATTGGTACCAAAGTGGCACAAGAGTTATGGTAGTAACCAACCACTTTCTGATTGTATTCAAAGCCTGTTCCGTGAGATAGGACTTATCCCTGGGAATGCTAACAGGGCCAAAAACCCATGGCTGGCTGTGTCATCAGCCTTAGAGGAAGACTATTATTCTTCAAGGAAACATGATAACAAACTTCCCCTAAGTTCTTATCTTTATACCCATAGGTTAGTGCATCTTTCAACACTCATCAGAGAAGCTACTTTTTGTGGCAGATGGCACGGAGAGCCACAACTAACCTACATGCAAAGAACAAGAGACTGTAGAGTTCTTAGCTCTAAATAGTACCTCTATATTCCTTTCCTCTAGGTTCAGGGATCATCATGGAAAAGGAGGGTGGAAAGAATTCAAAGACACTGGTAGTGGAAGTCTTCAGCAAAACAGTATTTGCCAGACATGATAGGGCTATTCCACACACGAAATCACAACAGTTGTGACTATATGCACAAAACCTACATTATATTAAGGCAGCTAAAATCCTGGCACAGATAGGGAGTAACTCCCGAAATCCCACCACTAGATTAGGAGTTAGCTGTAATTTGTGGCTGCTTGGAGATGGAGAGTCAGTTTTCTTCAGTTATGTGGCCCCGAGAAGCTACCTATGCTATAAAGCAGTGGCTCTCAGCCTTCCTAATGTTGTGACTCTTTAGTATAGTTCATCATGTTGTGGTGACCCCACTCATAAAATTATTTTCATCAGTACTTCACAACTGTAACTTTGCTATTGTTAGGAATTGCAGTGAAACCTCTGATATACAGGAGCTCTGATATGTGACCCTGTGAACAAGTCCTTTGATTTCCAAAGGGATTGAGAACCACTGCACTAGCTGTCCGTACATCCTTGCACATACAGATAGCAGTGAGTAGATGATACAGGTAGGGGAAGTATCAGAGGGATGGAATGGAATCGGATTTGTTAAAAATTAAATACATATTTATAAAATTTGGAAAAATAAAAATTATTAAAAATAAAAATAAATCACATGAGGAAGTTTTTTTAAACATAATAATATTTTATTATGTAGCTAACATGCATAATTCTAATTTTGTTGAAATCTGGTTTTATTAAAACCTAAATAAAGAAAAGAATCTGAATTACAAGTTCCTTTAGAAGAGGTTCATCCAGAAAAAATTAATTATAAACTAAGAATTCGTTACAGGACACAGTCTGATGGTATCTCTGGGGAATGTGAAAGTGATTATATTTAGCTTTGGATGATACTGGTTGACTCTTATAAATGGTATTTGACAGGTGGAAAAGTCTGTTTTCTGGATTATAGTAGAAGAGAGGCTGCTCATGAAATGGGAATGAGTCCTACTTTATAGAGGTTACAAAATCCCTTGGCAACAAGACTCCCAGGCCTCTATGGCTCCGAGGGTTAAGCAGATTATTCTAGACTGTATAAAGTCACCCCAAAGATGATGATACTTTAACAGATCTTTATTATGAGCCAAGCAGACTCACATAGGCTTGCGACTTGTCATGGCTGGGTTCACAAATGGCTTTAATTGTTCTTTTATTACCATTATGATTATTATTGATATTGTGATATGTATATAAAGGTGTAGGCATGTATTGTATGTTCATGTGTGTGTAAATGTGTATTTGTAGAGGGGGACAGGGGTTATTGCTAGTCTTTCTTTAGGTGGCATGCACTGTTGGGAACTAGGCTGATCTAAGGCTTTCTCAGAGGTACTGATGAAGGAACAAAGAGACTCTAGTTCTGGGTCCTTGTCCAGGGGCAGACTTGGGAAGGTCCAGTCTGGGATAGGAACATGGCCTTGAAGGAGTTAAGGTTCCTGGGGACCTGACTATTCCCTCCCTTCCTCAGCCCTGTGCCATCCAAAGAAGACAAGTTATCAGTCTTCAGGCTGCTGTATGCGTGGTCTGTGAAACACTTGAGCTCATCCTAGGTTCCGTTTGTGCCACGTGGCTTGATTAAGCTTCCTCTTGACTCTGTACCATTGTATGATAACTTTCCATTTATTCTGTCCCATTTTCTCCCTGTATACTAAAGATACTGTACTTCTTAACAAACTTGCTTGTATGAGTCACCGGCTTGTATGAGACCTCCTGATCCTAAACTTTCCTATCCCTTTTCTTCTTATCCCCTGGCACACTGTCTTGGGAATCTATCACTGAAGACTGATACACTGGTCCAGGTTAACCTACCATGTTTGTTGTTTTGGAGATTGCATCTTGCACTAGCCTCAGACTCAATAATTGGACTAGACTAGTTACCCAGTGAGCCCCAAGGATCTGCCTGCATCTACCTTCCCAGAGCTGTGACTTATTTTTAGGACATGCCATCTGTGAGATAGGTCTCAGGAAAGTAGGAAGAGGTGCCTACTGCCAACGGCACCATCCCCCAGCTGGAATCCTGGTTTGTATAAGTAGAAAAACGGAGCTGGGGGGCATTCTGAATCCATTATTCTCTACTTCCTGATTGCATATGTGATATGACCAGCTGTTTCACCCAGTCATTTCCCCAATAGAATTTTTAGATTTTTTTTTTTTTTTTGGTTTTTTGTTTGTTTTTTGAGACAGTTTTTCTGTGCAGATCTGGCTGTCCCGAAATTCGCTCAATAGATCAGTCTGGTCTTGAACTCAGAGATCCCACTGAGTGCTGGGATTAGAAGGCATCTGCCTCCATGCCTGGCTTCAGAGCACAGTTTTAACCTGTCTGACAGCTATTACTTTCTGGTAGAGACAGGCACTTAACAAAAGGCCAGTAGTGCAGCATCTAAGACCACAGGAACTTGCTGAACACGAATAATTGAGAAGGCAGAGAAAAGAGTCAATGGCAGTCCCAGGCACGACTTTTGTTTCTAATTCTCACCTCCCCTAGAATACTAACACATACAATGTAATAGAGACAAGTGCTAATTGCAATTATTTCTAGAATTAATTTATCAATATTCAGCTTCAAACTGAAGATAACAGGGCACTGCACAACAACATCTTAATGTTAGCTCTTTGATAATGCATACATTTTCTTTTATTGAGCACATATCTCATGTTAGATACTGACAGAGGAATTGCATATTTTTCTCTTTAACAGCCCAATGACATTATTATATTACCAGTGAGATAACTGATGGGTGACAGGGAAAGGATATAGTTTACTTACAATCACACCCTCTTGGCAAAGCAAAGATTCCCACCTAATTCTGACTGCCAAATATGTGATCTTAACCTTGAATTAATCCACTTATATTTGCTTGTATTTATATATGGATATATCACTGCATGGGTGAATTGTTTCACTGATTGAGATGTTGGTGGCTGAGCTTAGGATTGTATACATGCCAGGCAAGTAAGGTATATCCAGAGCTGACTTGCCTTTGTGTAAATATATGCATTTTCTTATTTGAACCCTTATTTGACTGTGAATTACGTTATCCTATGTAAATTTTAGAGATAAGAAAACGGAGGCACAGGGAAGCATAGTAACCTACTCTATTTTGTTCGTGTCCCTTGAGACTTTATATTCAATTAATAGCCTATCATACATGTAGCACCAATTAATTTTCCTAATGACAGATGCTTCTCAAGTGCCTGCAACCTCTTCAAGAGGGAACGGCATGTTCATTGCAACTTCATTTACACCATTAATTTGGTAAACGTCCTCTAGCCTCCATCCAACATGTCAGATTCCAGCCTTAATAAAACTTAATGAGATCTGGCTATAAATATGTGAAGGTAACTGCTTGTGCAACACTGTAATATTCTTGAAAAATTTTTACCACATTTTTCATAGCTTCTAGAGAGGAATCCTCTTCAACTTTTAAGAGAAGGAGGAAAAATATGCTAACTTTATGCTCCCTCATGATTCCATGTTAGAAACAAAGGCATGAACTGATTTTACCTTCAAATTCTTTCTCTTTTTGATGCCAAATGCTGCTTGGCCCCATGCCCATAAATGTTGACAGCTTTCCTACTATGTACGAACTTCTATTGTACCTACTATGTGCAAAGTTTTATTGTGCTTTCACTATGAAATAGCACAGGAGAAATAGAAAGCATAACTATACACACATGCAATATGTTAGTAGTAAAAGTAAGTAAATAAATAAATAAATAGAATTAAATGAGATAACACATTGATTGTTTTCCTGTAATTCTTTAAGGGATTTTTGTGTTTCCTCTTTAAGGGCTTCTAGCTGTTTACCTGTGTTCTCCTGTATTTCTTTAAGGAGTTATTTATGTCCTCTTCAAGTTCTCTATCATCATGATGAGAAGTGACTTTAGATCCGAATCTTGCTTTTTCAGTATGATGGTGTATCTAGGATTTGTTATGGTGGGAGAATTGGGTTCTGATGATGCCAAATAACCTTGGCTTCTGTTGCTTATGTTCTTATGCTTGCCCCCTGCCATCTGATTATCTCTAGTGCTACCTGCCCTCGATATATCTGACTGGAGCCTGTCCTTCCTGAGATCCTGGGTGTGTCAGCTCCTGGGAGTCAAGCTGCCTCTGGGGTCCTGAGATTCTAGTATGACCAAGCTCCTGGGATCCTGGGTGTGTTAGAGCACCTGGGAGTGGTGCTTCTTCTGGGTATTGTGGGGATGGCTGTGGAGTTTGCTCCCAAGGTCTGCTCAGGACACCGGCCCAGACCAGAAGGAACCTGTGCCACTGGTCTGGTGGAGTTCCTGCGGGCCTGGGTCCTGCTGGTCCCAGTTACTCCCGATGTTGGGACAGACGTTGTGCAACACATTGATTGCTAGTAGTAAACACGTATGGTTATTAGTGGCGGCTTCACTCTTAGGATCATAAAGGGCCCTGTGATAGAGTCCTAGTATTTTGTTCTCTGTGTCTGTGATCTCTTTCCACATCTGATTTCTGGCAAGTTCTGGTTGGTGTTGTATTCTTATTTATGTCTTATACGACTGCCATGCAAAGTAGCACATTTTGTGTGGCGACAGATGCCTCTTCCCAGACATCCCCAGCTGTCATGTTGAATTATGCAGCTTCAACCTTGTTGGACCACAGTTCCCTGTAACACACTGTTACATCTCATACTGCGAATCACCCAGGCCTGTTAGACTGGATTTATGTCCAGCTACAGAGTTGTAATTTCTTGTGCCATATCTTGTTATACATAGTCTTACTGACTGACTAGGGCAGGGTATGGAGATTTTCACACTCAGAGCCCTGGATTCTGCTGCCATGTCACATAGCCTTATAGGCTGCCTGGCCTTTGTATCTCTGAGTATCTGTTCTTGTCCTCCCTATGCTGTTCCTACTAGGAAGTTCCTTCCTAATGCTCCTTGATTCAAGCCATTGGTCCTTGGAAATTTTTAAGATTTCCTGCAAAGCTCATGGGACTCAACTATCTGTATTGATGAAGAATTACTGTTTCCAATGGTCTTGTTTGTGTGCCTTACTATAACTCCTTGAATCCATTTTTTTTCTGTCTTGCATTTCTGTTTTATCCCTATGTAAAGTTTTAGTGCTTAGGGAACTTAGTGTGGTGGCTAATCTTGACTGTCAACTTGACTGCATCTGGAAGTAACTAAAGCATAGACAGCTGGGGGCACTCCAGTGAGGGGCTTTTGGGGGCTGGGTTACTTCAGGTAGAAGCCCCACCCTAAACCTGGATAATTTGAGGTCAGAGGCCTACTCTGAATCTGGGCTCCATCTTCTGGTGACGAAGCTCCATACATGGCGATTAAAGACAAAGCTCCATACATGGCGATTAAAGACAAAGCTCCATACATGGCGATTAAAGACAAAGCTCCATACATGGCGATTAAAGACAAAGCTCCATACATGGCGATTAAAGACAAAGCTCCATACATGGTGATTAAAGACAAAGCTCCATACATGGTGATTAAAGAAGGAAGCTTTTCCTTTTCCCTGCTTGCCCTCATTCTGGTCAGCAAGTTTCTATCCTGCTTCTGAGACATCTCCTCACCAGTGCTAGAATTCTTATATATATGTACGAATGCTTGCAGCCTCCGTTGTGGTAATATTGGGAAGTTAAGATATGTGGAGTATAAGGAACACATGCGGGTGGAGCCCTCAGTCGTAGCATTCTAACAGGGCTGAGGAGGTGAGTCCGTACCTTCTACAATGTGAGGACCCTGGAAAACCATGTTTAAGAGCAAGAAAGTTGGTATCAGACAGATAGCAAATATGTCAACGACTTAATCTTGGACTTGGCAGCTTTCTAGAGCTGTGAAAAACAAACTTCTGTTGTTTATAAACCACACAGTCTGTGGTGTTTTGTTATAGCAACCCAAACAGATGAAGACAACAATGGGGAGAAGACTGATGTCTCTGGGGTCAGATGATTATGCTTTGGGGTGGAGTCACAGTGCTTAAGGAGCAAAGGGCATTTTGAGAGGAGGCAATGGGTCTGTGGTGTATGCTCTTAGGAAGAACTATTGGACTCCTCAGCACCAAGAGATCCTCTCTGTGCTGGCTTGATGAGTCCTGTGAGTCTTCGAATAGAAACTTTTCTATTCTGTATGTCTGTCACAATCACCTAGACAGAGTCTGATGGCGGAGGCTTTTGTGTTACCTCACAGTTTGCATTTTGTGTGTGTGTTTACATGCACGCACATGCATGGCATGGAGAAGCTGGAAGATAAGATTGGGTATTGTTTCTTAAAATCCACCAATCTTGTTTTTTTTTTTTTTTTGAGACAGGAACCGGAAATGTCCTGATTGGGTTATGCTGCCTGGCCAGCAAGCTTCAGGACCTCCTGTCTCTGCCTTCACAGTGCTGGGATGCAAGTGTGGGTTCTGGGTATAAAGTTAGGTCCTCATGATTGCATGACAAGCACTTTACTGATCCATCTTCCCAGTCTTATAGCTTGTACTTCTAACCTGTTTCCTGGTGGTACTGCAACTCTACTTTGGGGCTTTCTCACTTCAGGGATTACCATTCATCTGATTGATTTCAACTGAGGGTCAGTTTAAGCTTCCCCGAGGACCTTTGGGAATGTTTGGAACAGTTTTAGATGACTACAACTGCTCTAGGTGATGATACCCACCTGTAGTGGGTAGGAAATAGACGTGGTTTTAAGCATCCTCCATCACACAGGATAGGCATTCCTAATAGAGATCCATGTAGACAAACATGAGACCAATAACAGTTGATCCAATAATGAAGACAGCTTAATAACCAACAGGTGGGTACTATATATATTGCAGACATACCTGACAATGGGATGATTGATATCCCGGACAGAATGGAGTGGGGTGATGCGGGGCTTCATGGCACTATTTAGAGTAGAACACAATTTAAAATGTATGCATTACTTAGGGTCGAATTTTCTATTTAATATTTTCAGGTCATGGTTGACCATAAGTAATAAAAACCATTGACGATTAAAATACAGGCAATGAGAGGAATACCCTCCTGGGGGTTAGAACACCCCAACATACAGATTTGGATGTGGGACACAGTTTATCCCACAACAGAAAATTCCCACTCACACTTTGGGTAGCAGGTCAGATGCTTCTACCTCCGAGAAGTTTCCCTGATTCTTTTTGATCATAGCAGCGGTCTGTGAACTGCTTTTCTTGATCGTAGTTATGGTCTGTGAATGACTTTCCTCATACACAGCACCTCCTTCAGTGTATTGTTCTAATGCTACCTGTTAGTGGTGCCTTCAAGTGGAAGGCTCTAGTGGGAGAGGCATACAGTTGTCTCCTTTAATCTTTTCCCTCCAGAGAGAATCACCCTCAACCCAAAATAGTTCTTCAGTACATGGTGGGTGAGTCACAAGTACCACCTCCCCAAGGTCTCAGATAGAAGAACTCAGATCATGCAATAACTTGCTCTATATAGAAAATCCGTTGATTCACTAAATTTACTTCTCTCTGAGTTTGATCTGAATAATAAATTCATAGCACACACACACACACACACACACACACACACACACACACACCTTTGCTTTCAGTTAGGTTAGATTTCTTCATGAATATGAACAGAACATTTTCCACAGGACGGCTTCTTGCTGGGGAGCTTTGTACAGTAACAGCATAGAGTTGCAAGCTGGGGGTACATATCCCCCACTTCCCAAAGATGAGTCACTTTGACATTCCCCTTTCCAGAAAAACAAAACAAAAACCTCACTGTGAACAGCAAGAAAAAGTGAGTTGAATGTTCAGGAAGGTGGTTGGTTGACTTTATTGCAGGAACACTAGCATACTTCTCTCCTTGTGCTGTTTGTCTCATTGCTTGTGACAAAACTGATCCAAAAGCAGTTGAGGAAGGGAGAGGATATTCTGGCTCACAGTTGTAGGGGATACAGCCCATCACAGAAGGGGTAAACATGAGGCACTGGGCCACCATCAGGAAGTAGAAAACTGACAGGAAGTGGGGTTAGGCTATGTGGTGCTTTGGGTGATAAGTGACCCACATAGATTCCCATCTATGTCACACAATGGTGGCACTGTTTGTGATGTGAAGGACTCTTAGCACTGGAAGAGCAGTCTATAATGGTTTGCAGCCCCTCCGCACTTCTTATTTTCCCTCTCAGCTTCCTGTGTGTGAATGGAAATGTGATCAGCTGACAGCAGGCCTTGCTCTCTAGGCCATTTTTAAAATTCTAACCCTCTGGAACCATAAATCAAACCATACTGTTATTTTCTGCAGTTCCTTTGGACATGGCAAAGCATACAGCAACAGAGGAGTAACTAGCACAGGCCTGCCCATCAGTGATGCGCTTCTTCCAGCTAGGCTTCATTCCAAGGAAATTACCTGAAAGAGCACCACAGCAGGTACCAAGGACTCAGACATAGGAGCCTACAGCAGTCATTTTACACGCAAACCACAATGCCCTCATTGGACTGAGTGCTTTGCAAATAAACACGGCTTGACCTATGTGGACTTGAAGTCTTCATTGCCCTACATCACTTCATCTGTGGGTCGTTGTTACCATGGCTCATTGTGGGACCCTAGGTTTCAGCTCTGCTTGCTATGAGAGTCTTCAGCATTCTTAGGACTGATCAACAGTACTTAAGAAGTTTATATATCCTGCAATAAGAATAACAGTTGATGAACCAATTTTGTATTGTTACCAGATAACCTCAGAAGTACACAGATCTGGAGTAAGCCTCAGAAATTTTTTGTTTTCTTTGAAAATGTTTGCGTTTATCTGCTTGGCTACCTGCTTAGAACTCTTAGATCAATTCAACACATCTATGAGCCTTCTACATTTGGCACCATGCCCAGTGTTGAAATAATAACACAAAGCTTGGAACATAGTAGGTGAATGCTACCACTTCCTCAGCTAAGGACCACAGACTGGGTGCTTTTAGCAAAGATGCTTGTTCTTGTACAGGTCTAGAAGCTGCAGGTCTGAGATCAAGTTGTTGGCAGGATTTGTACTGCATTCTCTCTCTCTCTCTCTCTCTCTCTCTCTCTCTCTCTCTCTCTCTCTCTCTCTCTCTCTCTCTCTGTGTGTGTGTGTGTGTGTGTGTATCATAGCATAGCATTTATCCTCTTATGGCTGTCTCCTTGTGTATGTGTGTTGTCTCATTTTAACATAATACCACTTTAAAGACTCTCTCTTCAAATACAGTTCTATTTGACACACTGGGGTTATAACAGTGACACATATTTGAGTAGGGTATAAAACTGAATTTGATGAGAAGCCCCAGTTTACCATCTTCCAAATTATGAGAGAGGATACACGTACCAGTGCAGGGAAAGCCATTAGGATGAAATTAGGATTTGATAAATAGAAATGTGTTAATACCACCTCCATTGCGGATCCGGTACTGGCTTCTGTTTCAGGAAGGTGGAGAAGGGAACACTAAGAGATGCCTTTCTCTTGCAATTTTATAGACTATAATATTATTCCTCAAAGTGCAATTCTTAATCTATCAGCATCACATGAGGCTTGTTGGAGACACAGAAACTCCGGCCCTAGGCCAGATTGTCCACAGCATCAGGAACTCAGGCTGTTAGTTGATGTGTCAGCACATTACAGTTAAGAAGCACTAATGTAGAGCAAATGTGGGTGACTGGATTGTCCCCCTTTACCATCTGCCTCTGCTTCCCAGACAGCATTTCTGGGACTAAGTAATTACCCTGCCACCTTTCCATGCTCCTCAGGTCTTTATGCATCCTTCCAGTGTGGGTTTCTCCATAAGGCAAGAGGAAGAAGCATTTTTTTTCTTTCAGAAAGACATGATTTGACTTTTAACCACTATGGTTTGCAACCTGTCAGTCAGGAGAGGGATAAAGAACATCTACCCCATCTTCATGTGTTTGATCGTTCTCTGTGCCCTTCAGAAGGCCAATAGGCCCAGCTCTGAGTTTTTGCAAAACCATCCTGATGGGTCGGTCATTAACACACATCAAGCAGACAGTGTGGGTGGAAAAGCATGCTCCGGAATGTCAAATGGATCCTCAACCTATCAGAAAAGGCACCGAGTCCATTCTGTTCTTAAAAGCCCCCACAAAAGTTCTACATATAATCCCAACCTACATTTTCAGTTCTTGGAGCTCACTGTCCCCAGAATCTGAGGATGCTAGCTCCAGACACACCAAGGACATCTCTTATGGGCCCAACGCTTTTAGCTGTGAACTTGGAATAGGGAAGAATTTTGGTTCTGGTTTAAAAAAAAAAAGAAAAAAGAAAAAAGAAAAAAGAAAAGTGTCTGCATTCATTTGCAGCATGGATCCCATCCCACTGCCCACCAGGGCTGTTGTGCCCTGACACAGCTAATTCTGCAAAGCCCATTAGCATCTCAGCCTGTTCCTGTCTGCTTCCCAGACTGCTGTCTGCAATCCCGACCTAACCTCAGTGACAGCAGCCACAGATGGAGCCGTTTAGGAGTCAGTAAAACCATTTCATGTTCCCAAGCTCGGGATTCTTATCAGTCAGGATGAACGGCTGAACAATTTTCTAGGCTGTCCGGTCTATTGCTCAGACACCTGGGAGTCCCACCTCTGTGTCCTTCGCAACGCGAACCCCATTTCTGGCAACGTGTAACACACTGAAATATCTGTCAGAAAAATACCAGCCAGGTCTGTACCTTGCATCTGCTGCATGGTGTTTGCTACATCCAATGAGCCTCTATATGTACAAAATAGCCCCTTACTCGGAGCCATGTCTACATGGTTCTTGTGTGCTGCTGGTGTTAGTGAGTGATGCCCCAAGCAAATCTCACTAATTTATATGTGAGATTATATATTAAATGATCTTTTCCCAAATGTGCATGTGTGTGCACAGGTATAGGCACACATATGACACAGTGCAAAAGACAACCTTGGGTATCAGTCCTTACTTTCCTCCTTGTTTGAGACAAGGTCTTTTTGTTGTTCATAGCTGCATAGCTAACTGACAGCTGTTCCTTCCCCAGTCTTCTGTCTCCCTCTTCCTATAGGAGCATTAGGATTACAGAGACGTGGTAACCAGCCCAGCTTTTTGTAGGTTCCGGGGTCCCAAACTCAGGTCTCCTGTCTATATGCAAGTGCTTTGCCCATTAAGCCATCTCTCTACATGGAAGGTTTTGACTGGATCTACCCCTGGTGAAGTATGTTCAAGTCTAATTTATTGTCCTCAGAATGGCAATGATGAGCCTGCTGCCAGCTTTCCTGGCTGCTTCTTGGGTTAATCCATTTCAGTTCTAGTTCATATTCTTAAATTAAAAATTTTATTTTTGAGATGATTAAAATTTATGTGCAGCTGTAAAAATTAATACAAAACTACCATATACCTCTTCCCAAGTGATATTCTCTTACAAAACCATCTGCAACATCACTGCCAGGATGTTGATACTGATGCAAGCAAGATGCAGAGCCTCCTCACCACCGCAAGGACAGATTCCTGTTGCCATTCCCACAATGGCCATGCCAAACTGCAGTTCCCTTTGATGCCAATTGGCTCCAGCCATCATTTCTACAGTCTTATAATGACAAGAGTGTTATGAATGGAGCCATGCAGTGTGGAGCCTTTTGAGATTGGGGTCTTTTCGGAGCACATCTCTAAAGGTTTGTTTCTACTTTTGCACTTAACATTTGCCCCTCTTGTAAGTGCGGAGGGGTCAATGCATAGATATTCTACAGTGTTTTAACCTTCTATCCACTGGAAGATGTCTGATTCTCCCCACCAGTGTGTGTGTGTGTGTGTGTGTGTGTGTGTGTGTGTGTGACCTCTATGCAATCATGGATACAAGCGGAAGATGCCAGGTGCCCTGCTCTATCATTATGTACTGTATTACCCTGACACAGGGTCTGCCACTGAGTCTGGAGCTAGACTAGCAGCCAGAAAGCTCCAGCTATCCTGCTATGTGCCCTCCACCATGATGGGGGTACAGCCATGCTTAGGGCCATGCTTGGCTTCATATATGGGTGCTGCAGATTTGAACTCAGGTCCCTAATCTCATGCAGCAAACACTCTTTCCCACTGAGCCACATTCCCGGTCCTGACTTGAGGGATATGGTGAATAAAGCTGCTGTGGAGTTTGTATAAGTTTTTGAGGAGACAAGTGCTACATAGTATTGATGTGGCAATTATGTGTTCAAGTTCTTAAGACATTTCCAGAGTGTTTTCCACAGTGACTATAGCATGTCACAATCACAGCAGCAAAGGGTGGGTGACAGTGTCTCTGTGTCCTTACCAGTATTTGTTGTTGCCATTATGTTTGTTTTAACCATTTTGATGACTGTGCAGTAATAGCTTGTTCATCTTAATTCTTATGCCCACAATGGCTGATGATTCAAAACATCATGGTGAGTTCATTTGTATCTGCATATCTTCTTTGAGAAGATTACTTCATCTTTTAATATCAAATTAAAATTTAAAAATTTTTATTATTGTTATAGGGAAATGCTTTAAACCTACCCCAGCAAGCTTTGTGGCACATAAAGGATCATGCATGGTAGAAAATACTGGCTCACATCTGAGAATTGTATCACAGCGTTTTAAAGAGCATCAAATCTGGTTGTATTTTTATGACACTTTTGGAATGTACAGTTGCCTACTTTTTCCTTCTTAGTGGCACACAATGCTGCATTTTACGGTCTACACCATCTTATTTTATCTGCTGCTAGTGTTCACTACTGGATAAATACTGTTTCCTTTTGACAACAATCTGAAAGCACAAATGACAGAAGCTGAAGTGGAAGAGAAAGAGGATGAAGAGCAGAGGTCTCTGATGCATGTCTGTCTCTGATGCAACAGGGAAGGCTGAGCAGCACAGGCGTGCAGAGCAGAATCACAAGGAGAGGAGAAGACAAGGAGAGATTCACGTTATCTACAGAAGAAGAAGTCAGTAGAGAATGTGGGGAACTTGAGGATACATAAATAGCAGAATGATTGCTGTTGAAGAGCATCGAACCAGGCATGAGAAGCAGTAAGGGGAAGGGACAGGGCAGCTGCTCTCGTCATCGTGTGTTCTGAGGAGTGAGAGGAAAAGGGACAGCTGGTGAGAAGAGGATTCACCATTCACTTGTGTTCTGGTTCTACTGGGCAGTTAGCTGGGCGTATAGTGCAGATAGGAATATTAGCAAGGGGCTGGAGAGATGGCTCAGCAATTAGGAGAACTTGATTTTACAAAAGACCGGAGTTCAGTTCATAGTATCCAAGTCAGACATTTTACACAACTGCCAGTAACTTCATATCTAAGGGATCCAACGCTCTCTTCTGGTCTCTACATGCATAAGCCTGCATGTCACCACCCCACAACACAATACACACATACACTCACAAATACATATACACACTCACACACATTTACACAAGAGAGAAGTAAATCTTATAATAATAATATCATCAACAACAACAACAATATATCAAACAAGTTTAAATAGCTGACTTATTAAACTGAGGGATATTGTAGTAGGCAGATCAAGACAGAAACAACAAATTGGAAGCAGGCTGAGGGAGCACCAGCATGTTGGCTTTCTCTTACACAATGTAGGAAAAAGACCTTATTTTGGCTCAGTTTCAGAGGTTCAGACCACAGCTGATTTTCCTGCTGTGTCTGGGCCAGGGACAGCACAGTAAGTCATGGTGTGGGTAGAAAATGGAGGAAACTTCTTATTTTATGGCACCTGAAAGACAAGAGAAACAAGAAGAGGACACATCTTGCAACATATGCCCAAGGCATGCCCCAGTGACCTAAAGCCCTCTACCAAGTAGCACCATGACTGGAGGACAGAGCCCATTAGACATGCATTCAAGTCCCAAGCTGCTGCAGCAGCGGCGATCAGAAAGAAAGTGAGATCAGAAAGTTCTAGTTTTCAGATGCAATCAGTATGAGGCCTGTGGTTTACTTCTTCTAACACCTATGAATAATATAAATATAAGGAGAAAGAAGAAAAGGAAAGCACCGTTGCAGTCTTACTACATGGTAGTGGGGACACACTTTCAAAACAGAGGAGACAATGAGGTTTGGATTTGGTACCCAACACTAATGACTGCTCTAAATTATTTTAATGGATCTGTGACTCCTGTTTCCTTATCCCTAAAATAGGAATTACATTATATTCTTCAGAACCATGGTATATTATGTAATCAATAAAATTCAAGGATGTAAGTTCTTCTTGGACAGTTGGGGTAAGACCAAGCATTATGACCCGGGTATAATTCCTTCCCACACTTGGGAGGTTGAGGCAGAAGGATGCTATAATTAAAAGACAAACGTGGCAAGATGGAGAGAAAGAGGAGTAAAGAAGGGGGGAAAGAACGAGAGGGATGAGAGAGATAAAGAGAGGAAGCCAGAGAAGTATACTGTGGTGATTTAAATAAATATGGCCTCCATAGATCCATAGTGAGAGGCACTACTAGGAGGTGTGGCCTTGTTGGAGTAGGTGTGGCTTTATCTGAGGATGTGTGTCACTATGGGGCAGGCTTTGAGGGCTCCTATGCTCAAGCTAAGCCCAGTGTGATTCCCAGTCTCCTTCTGCTGCCTGTGGATCAAGATGTACAACGCTCAGCCCTTATCCAGCACCATCTGCTTGCTGCTGCCATGATAATAATGGACTAAACCTCTGAAGCCATAAGTCAGCCCCAATTAAATGTTGTCCTTTCTAAGACGCGCCATGATCATGGTGTCTCTTTGCAGCAATGAAAACCCTAACTAGGATAGATAGGGAGATAGGAGACAGGGAGGAAGAGGGAAAAAGAGAGGGATGGAGTGACAAAGAGAGGGGAAAGAAGAGGAAGAGAAGGGGGGAGGAATGTGTGCGTGCACATTTGTGGGAGAGAGAGAGAGAGACAGAGACAGAGAGAGACAGAGAGAGACAGAACACAGAGAGAAAGAAAGAGAAGGGAGGATAAGTTAATAGGAAAAAAGAATAAACAAAGAGAAAGCTGGAAGACGTATTTCAGTTGCGTTATTTATTTATTTAATTTTGTGTGTTCATGTGTATGTTGTTTGTGTGTTTGGCACATCGAGGTTATAGGACAACTTGTGGGAATCAGTTCTCTCCTACTTGTGTAGACTACAGGGATCAAACTGAGGTGGCTAAGCTTAGAGATGAACACATTTACCCATGGAGCCATCAGGTCACCTACTTTCTTTTCACACACTAGTGAAGTATGCTTGGGCACACACCAGCGATCATTACTATCTGATGACATCATCACTATAGTTTGAAGTTTCTCAGTTTCATAAGCAACCCAGTCCTCTACCACAGAAAAGCCCTTTCTAGACCATGAGCATAGATGTGGCTTTCAGAAACATGTTCCACACTTCCTGAGAGAATGCACCCTCCCTCCCTTCCTTTCTGGACGATGAAGATTAGTAACTTATTGGCACAGGGAACCCATACAGCAAACTTTGAACCCAGCTAACTAGTGGGCATGTGCTTTCTTTCCTTTTTAAAAATTTATTCTTTAAAATTTTAAAATGTATTCATCGAAACTTTCATACATTCATGCAAATATATATATTTATGCAGCTGTTTCTTCTATTTTTGAGATTATAATATAGTTACATCATTCCCCATCTCCCTTTCCTCCCTCCACCCCCCATATACCTCTTAGCTCTTTTTCAAATTTATGGCTTCACAAGTCTATACAATGTATTGTGATCACAACCACTCCCAGTTATCCCCCAAGTACATCTCTAGTTGGTGTTGCCCTTACGTACACAGTTGCGAGGTCAGCCACTGTGGCGTGGGAAACCTATGAGTGGCCACTCGTAGAGGAAAGTGACTCCCTTCTCCCAGCAGCCATCAACTGCCAGTACTGCTCCAGACAGGGATGGGATCTTGGTAGCTCCTCCTCCTTCTCCATGCTAGGCTACTTAACTGGCTTGATCTTGCACAGGTGACCATGGCATCTGTGGGTTTGGTAATAGAACCGTCTGTCAGTCCTCCTTGACATCCAGCTCTTTCACTCTCTGTCTCCTGTTCTACCATGTTCCCCGAGCCGGGATGGGGGAGATGTCCCACCTGTGGCTGAGATGTCACAGTTTCTTATTCTCAGAACTTCAATCTGTTATGATTCTCTGCACCTACCATTACCTGGTGCAGAAAGGAGCTTTTCTGACCAAGTGATAAGGTGACACTGCTCTGTGGTATGTAGGCACAGATATTTTGAATATGGTCTAAGTGATACAGATCTATGGTATATTAGAAAGCACTTTGGCAGCATGACCACTTGGCACAATAACAGTAATCAGACTCTCCCTAGGGCTTATGGCCTTCCTAGACGTAGGCTTCTGACCAGTTTTGCAGCACCAGGCAGGAAACCTCTCATGGGAAGAAAGCCTCAGATCCATTCAAAAATCAGCTGATCACCCCTATCAGAGTCATAGTCATACGATCTCTCATCCGTTACTTATACTTAAGGAGCGCTATTTTTCTTATCCTCATCCTGGGGATAAGGATACAGTGGTTACTGGAAGATGCCCCAGTGCCATTAGGATTGAAAGGAAACAGAGTTCAAGTCCTGGCGTGGGCATCCCAGCTCTACATCTCGATGCTGTGTACCAGGCTCCACAGAGCAGGAATTAGTAGAAGTCACAAAGGAAAGAGCATGTTACCAGAGTTTGTTATCAGCCAGGCACTTACAGACGCTGCTTAATCTTTGAAGCCATCCCAAAGGACTGATGTCACTGTCAGTAATTATTTTCCTTTTATTGCTGAGAAAATGGAGCAGCAGAGAGATACAGAGGAAAGGAAACAGGTGGGGGGACGGGGGCGGGAGGAAACAATGAGTGGCTGAGGAGTCCGAGGAGAAAGTCTGTGGGTAGGAGGGAACCTAGAGGTAGGCAGGGGCAGCAGAGGATCTGAGTCTGTGGCCAGCTTTGCTGTGATTTCTCTGGCCTGAGCAAAAGTCCAGGAGCCAGCCTAGGCAGCAGAACCCCGAGCTGGCTGGGCTAAGCTGAAGTTTCGTGTCTTCCTCATCATGGGGAGCTGATCATGAAGCCAGTATGGGAACCAAGAGATGGAGAGTGAGCTCCGTCCATTTCAGAACCTAGATCCAGCAGGGCCTAGGTCCACTGCTGTTCCTTCTGTGACCTCTGAGGTCCCTGTTTGAGATAGGGTTTTCAGGATAATCACAAGGTGCCTGGAGATGGATACCCATAGCTCTTTACAACACAGACATTCAACCTTATTTATTTATTTATTTATTTATTTATTCATTCATTCATTCATTCATTCATCCATTTGTAAGTACATTGTAGCTATCCTCTAGAAGAGGGCATCAGATTTCGTTACGGATGGTTGTGAGCTACCATGTGGTTGCTGGGATTTGAACTCTGGACCTTCGGAAGAGCAGTCAGCGCTCTTAACCACTGAGCCATCTTGCCAGCCCCGACATTCAACTTTTTATTTTGTTAATATTATTATTCTTTACATTTTAATGTTTGGTGTGTGTGTTTCTTTGGTGCATACATATGTGGATGCATGAGCTTACACCTGTGTACACATTTGTGATGTGTGCATGGTGCATATATGTGAGTGTTTGGGTGTATGGACACACTGATGCAGGAGGACAGCAGATACCTTGCTCTGTTACTCTCCATCTATATCATTAAACAGTCTCCCACAGAGACATAAACTACCTGCTTAAGTTAGGCAGACTGCCCTGAAAGCTCCCTGAAAGAATACACGTGTCTCTCCTACACAGTGTTAGGATAACAGGCATGGGCATCATTTTTATGTGAGTGTTGGGGATTTGAACTTGGGTCCTTAAGTTTACACAAGTGCTCTTGCCCACTAAACCATCTCCTGAGCCCCTAATGACCAACATTTCTATGTATCCCATTGCATATCTGGGAAGCAAGTTACCCAGAGGGATTTCCTCAAGGCCACAATGCTAGAGAACACTGTGGCAGAGATCAGAGATCTAGAATAAAAATGATGCCCTCCCCACAGTGATGACAGAGCAAATGAATTCTTGTATACTTGTTCAGCAGACCCAGTTTTGCAAAATTCAGATAATAACTTCTGGTCAGGTCCCGTAATGAGAGCGTCAAAGGAAAGTAAAGGGTGCTTTCTGATTGTAATGCCCTTGGAATTCTTTTGAGGATAAAAGGATGAGAAAGAGTGGATGCATTCTAGCATTTATTATCTCATTCGGTGGACAGAATAAGCCTCACAGTCACCTAACATCACCGTGTGCATGAGAATCCCAAGTCCAAACTCAGCTATCCATCTCTATGTCCTAAACTTTACAATCTGCCTGCCTGCCAGCCTGTCTGTGTCTGTGTCTGTGTCTGTGTCTGTGTCTGTGTCTGTGTCTGTGTCTGTGTCTGTGTCTGTGTCTGTGTCTGTGTCTGTGTCTGTGTCTGTGTCTGTGTCTGTGTCTGTGTCTGTGTCTGTGTCTGTGTCTGTGTCTGTGTCTGTGTCTGTGCCTGTGCCTGTGCCTGTGCCTGTGCCTGTGCCTGTGCCTGTGCCTGTGCCTGTGCCTGTGTGTCTGTGTCTGTGTCTGTGTCTGTGTCTGTGTCTGTGTCTGTGTGTGTGTCTGTGTCTGTGTCTGTGTCTGTGTCTGTGTCTGTGTCTGTGTCTGTGTCTGTGTCTGTGTCTGTCTGTGTCTGTGTCTGTGTCTGTGTCTGTCTGTGTCTGTGTCTGTGTCTGTGTCTGTGTGTCTGTCTCTCTGCCCCTGTCTCTGTGTCTGTGTCTCTCTTTGTCCCTGTCTCTGTCTCTGTCTCTCTCCCTCTCTCTTTCTTGTGTGTGTGTGTGTGTTCGTGCGCGCATGTATATTTGCGTGTATGAGTATGGAAACAGGGTCTACTGTGCTTGCTGCGTAGGCCAGGCTAGCTGGCTTGAAAGCTACTGGCGATCCTCCTGTCTCCCACCTCACCACAGTAGTGCTAAGATTTCAGAAGTACCCTACCACCCACTGCTTCATGAGCGTTGACCGGGAACTGGACTAGGGTCCTCACATGGGCATGACAAGTACTTTACTGGCTATGCCACCCCCAGGATTATTCTACACATTTAATATCTACACTATAGGCTTCCCTGTCTACAACAAACTATGTGTATCTAGGGGCTGGGCGTCCTGTCCTCAAGGAGCCTGTGCCTGCCTGATTTGCACTGGAGGGAGTCAGTGTCCTTGAAATAAATCCAGCACTTTCATTCATCAGCCATAATCTTGGACAAGTGACTTGACTTTTCAGAACATCATTTCTCATTTTTAAATTTGGGGGAGCTATGGTGGATCTACAGAGATGTGTGAAAGTTGCTAATTAAATGTGTATACAGCATATGGCAGGATTTCAATGTCAACTCCAAGAGGCAAGTTATTCTAAGGTGCATCTTCCTGGGCAAACATCTCATTATTTCTAAGAACATTTATTTCTCTTGGTTCTGACACTTTGGACTCTCCAAGTGTCTCTTCTGGCCTCCATGGCAGAGCTCCTCCATCCCTACTGTAAGTTGGAATGAGTTACACGGGGCACAGTCATCTACTCTGAACACTGTTTAATATCCTCATGTTATCATCTGCCTTCAAAGATTTGGTTTGAATATGAAATACCCCCACAGACTCATGTTGGAACACTTGCTCCTTAGTTTATGGTGACATTCTGAAGGATGGGGGGCCCTGAGGACATGTGGCCTGGCTGGTGGAAGAAGGGCACTAGGGTTGGGCTTTTGAAGATTCACATCTTATGTGTCTCAGTCAGTTGTCATGTGA
Organism: Mus caroli; assembly: GCF_978045245.1. NCBI lineage: Eukaryota > Metazoa > Chordata > Mammalia > Rodentia > Muridae > Mus > Mus caroli. Next base: position 6,122,892 of record NW_028227272.1, read on the forward strand.
GCCATCAGTGTAACACACTTCTGCTGCCATGGGCAGAACAGCGCCACAATGCCTTCCCTTCCATGATAGCATAAGCTTCCCCATCCGCTTAATTAAATTTGTCGGTCGGGTACTTGGTCACCACAGCATGAAAGTTACTAATAATTTTGAAATATCTTCTATATTTGTGTATTTTCCTTGAATTCTCAGTCTCCTTTGACTACATTTTAAGCTCTATAAAAACTTAAACTCTGATCACCATTTGTCTTACACCTAGAACTTGCTGGGGTTGTAGCTAATACGTATTTACTGAGATCAGTGAACCGGTTAACTAATACACACAAGGTACAGCTCAGCTGCAAGACACAGGAGTGATCTAAGCAATAATGAAACTAGCAAGTCATACCATTTTTCAATGATAACAAAGCAAGCAATGTCAGTTTACACCAGTGACATCAGAATGAACTCTGTGTGGGAGATCATAAAGTCACCTACTGAGTTAGTCGTCTTTCCATCACTGTGACAAAACATGGAGAGAACTTTGAAGGTTCTAGAAGTACCTTCTGTGCTTGTGTATCTTTCCCTTGAATTCTCAGTAGTTTTCTAAGCTTATAAGAACATGTTATCTGGCTGACTTGTTCTTCATTTGATCTACATCTGAACTCAGGGCTGCCTGCTTGGACCTTGGCTTCAGAGCTTTAAACCCATGTTTAATGTCATGGGAAGCATGTGGTGAAAGTTGCTCACCTCAAGAGGGCAGGAAGAGAGAAGGGATGGGGAGAGAGAGAGAGAGAGAGAGAGAGAGAGAGAGAGAGAGAGAGAGAGAGAGAGAGATCGTTATTTAGAACAAAATATTTCTCTCAAGCCCTATTTGCTAATCTATGAAGGCATCAGTGAATTGATCCACCAACAAGGACAGACACCTCATAGCCCAATACCTTCTCGAAAATGCTCTGCATCTTGATTTCACACTAGAAAATTCAGCCTTTGAAACCCAAGATTTTGAGGGTACACTAAATTGCAAACCATAACACCCCTTTCAAAGAACTTGGGAAGACTATATTTGAATATATTTGAAAATTCCTGAGGCAGTTAGGGTCTTGAGGTGGTGTCAAGTATAATCAATACTGTTTCCTCTAATTCCCCATGTATTTTGTAAGAATATATAAGGCTTGTTGTACTGGGCTTGCAGTGTGGGATTAAAAGTGGTGTTTTGGGGGAAGAATTGTTTTATTCTGGGTTCTCTAAAGAAACTCTCTCTCTCTCTCTCTCTCTCTCTCTCTCTCTCTCTCTCTCTCTCTCTCTCTCCTATATATAGTGTTTATACACACATAGCTATGCACATATATACATTCTATTAATATATACATATATACATACACATATCTAATATTTATTGGATATATTTTACAGGGTGCTGTTAGTTATCCAACAATGGCTGTCTCACCCTGGAGAGGCTGAGAGATCTCAGCAGTCCCCATCTGGTATTGAAGACATGGAGGGTGTCTGGAGAGAGACTTCAGTGTAGCTTCTAACAGCAGTGAAGGAATGTTAAAGCATCAGGATAGACAGACTTTCCAGCAAGAGTAAGGACAAGCAAAAAGCAGTTTTCTTCCATGGTCTTTCATCTGGGCTGCTACCAGAAGGTGCCACCCACATTTAGGGTGAGTCTGCCTGCTTTAGCTAATCTGATCAAGAAAGGCACACACAGGTGAGCCCAGCAGATTGTGTTTTAGCTGATTCCAGATATAGTCAAGTTGACAACTAAGATTAGCCATCACTGGGGTATTTATAACCTACTTTGCACACATATATAACAGGGATTGAAGCAGAGCTTGAGAAAGGGTTTAGCCCTGTCTCCCTGTGTCTCTCTTTGTGTGAGGTACGGAAGACACAGATTAGCCATGGGTATAAAGAAGGACTCTAAGTAGGGAAAGCTGACATTCTCAAACTCAGCACTGGTGTGCTGTCCTGTCAGATTCCTCCAGTGTCTTGCTGCTACCTGTGATGTCTGTGGGTCTGATGTTACCCCAGCTCTTCTGAATAGGATACCTGTGTCTGTATCATCCCCTGATGACTTGCATATGGGCTGATGTCTGTGGAGCATGTCACACAAAAGGGCTCAGTGTCCTCTCTCATCTGAATCTTGCCCTTGGTCTCAGTTCCCTACAGACTACCAGGCAGGCAAGGGGATAGACCAGGAGGAGGGAGTGCTGAAGCCTCTTTGAGCTTGCTTCACTTGACCACTGACCATCAGTCTGGAGAGTCCCACAAACACCTGAGCAGCCTGGGACAGAGACAAAGTCCTTTGATGTGAGATTGGCTAAAAGACTGTGGTGCCCAGTGTGTGATGGCCTGTATCAAGTGTCAAGGTAAGATTTTGACATTACATTTATTCTTTGGTAAAGACTCATGGAACACATCCTATAGACCAATAGAGGGAGACATAGAGCGTGATGAAGGAGCTATTTCATCAGAGCCCAGATGGCAACAGTCTCCAGCCAAGCTCTGCCAGTTCCTAGCTGGGTAATGTTCCTTAGGTCACCAGGCTTCTTTAAGCTCCATCTCCTGTAAAATCAGGCCAATGACAGTTGCTGCTTTTTAGGGTGAGTCTATAATTGATCAAAACTTTGTATACCAATTTGGGTTATATAGTAATTAGTGAATATTAGGTGCATCTGCTGCCCCCTCCCATCCTGCCAGCTGCCTGGGCAGTGGTTCTCATTCTTGGCTGTCTCCATAACAAAGCTACTAGTGTGCTTTTCACATGTAGACTGTGGTTACATACAAGGCCTACTAAAACCTGATCTTTGGGGGTAAAAGCCAGACAGTGTGTGTGTGTGTGTGTGTGTGTGTGTGTGTATGTGTGTGTGTGTCCTACAGAGGCCAAAGGTATCAGATTCCCCTGGAGCTAGACTTACAGACACTATCCTGGGACCTCATGTCCTTTTGAAGAACAGCCCATACTTTCTCCGTGAGTCACTCCCCATCTCTCACTCTCCATCTTAATTTCTTAGATAGGGCCTCACTCATGGAACTCAGATCTTGCTGATTCAGCTAGACTGGCTGTCCTGTCACCTCTTGGATCTGCCTGTCTTTGCCTTTCTGGCACTGGGAATGCAGGTAGATACTGCCACACCCTGCATCAGCATTTCATAAATTGTTCTCCAGCAATTCCTAAATCTATCTAGGACACATCCCATGTCATGGAATCCTTCAGGGAAACCTGATGTCCTGATGGGAGAGTGCCATCTTCTGAAGTCCTCCATGTGAAGATGTCCTGGTAGCTACAGATTGTGCCATTGTGCACAGAGAGCCAACAGAAAGCAGCAGTAATGGCAGAGCTTTGGGTGCATCTAGTACAACAGGCACTCAAAGTGAGGAAACTCGACCCATACAAGTTTTCTTACTTTACAAGAAAGATCACCACTGTGTATGACTCATATGCTGGCACACAGTTGATTCTCACAGCCAGAAAGCAAGTAGGTCACCACAGCTCAGCCTGACACCAGCGACTGATGGCCTAAGGAGGTCCTGAGTGCCCATTAACCTCTCCATGTCTTGTCTTACTCCTTTGTGAGACGGTGGATAACTGATGGTTTTTACAGGGCCTGCCAGATGGTGAAAAGAAAAGCTGTTGTCACCCATCTCAAAGAAGTGTTAGAAGATTCAATTAAATGTAGAAGTGCAGACACAGCCCGCAGTCCAGTCGAATGTGTACGGTGAGCACAATTCAGGGCCGGGCCACTACGCTATCTATCACTTACATATTCATGGTTCCTGGGAGTCTTCTTGGTCAAATAGTTAATTTTGTGTGTACATATGTGAGTGTGTGTGTATGTCTGTGTGAACACTTAAACCTACTTGTGTGTGTATGCTCATGTGCACACTTATGTGTACTTATGCATACGTATTTGTACTTGTATGTGTATGTATGCGTGTGTGCGTGTGCACACTTAGGTGTACTTGTACATGTATGTGTGTGCCAGCAGTCAATAGCAAGTGTCTTCTTCAGTCACTCTCCACTTTATTTTTTGAAACAGCCTCTCTCAGTGAATCTGGAGCTAACCAATTAGGTTGGCCATCAAACTCCCCGGATCTTCCAGTGGCTTGCCCCCTACATACATCCCAGTGCTAGGCCTATGGTGAACATTGCAAGGCTTTTATGGAGATCAGATTCAGGTTCTCATGCTTGCTTCTTGTAAGCACTTTACCAACTCTGTCATCTTTCCAGTCTTGATCAAGTCCTTAGTTAGTTCAAAGATCACACCAAGAATGCCAGAGAAAACTGGCTACTTGTATCAGTGAATTCAGTTGCTTCCTTCCCAGTGATATGTTCAAGTTTTTATTTATTTATTTATATTTTATTTTAATTAGGTATTTTCTTCATTTACATTTCCAATGCTATCCCAAAAGTCCCTAAGTTTCTGGGCTAATATCCACATATCAGTGAGTACATATCATGTGAGTTCTTTTGTGATTGGGTTACCTCACTCAGGATGATGCCCTCCAGGTCCATCTATTTGCCTAGGAATTTCATAAATTCATTCTTTTTAATAGCCAAGTAATACTCCATTGTGTAAATGTACCACATTTTCTTTGTCCATTCCTCTGTTGAGGGGCATCTGGGTTCTTTCCAGCTTCTGGCTATTACAAATAAGGCTGCTATGAACATAGTTGAGCATGTGTCCTTCTTACCTGTTGGGACATCTTCTGGATATATGCCCAGGAAAGGTATTGCGGGATCCTCCGGTAGTATTATGTCCAGTTTTCTGAGGACCTGCCAGACTGATTTCCAGAGTGGTTGTACAAGCTTGCAATTCCAACAATGGAGGAGTGTTCCTCTTTCTCCACATCCTCGCCAGCATCTGCTGTCACTTGAATTTTTAAACTTAGCCATTCTGGCTGGTGTGAGGTGGAATCTCGGGGTTGTTTTGATTTGCATTTCCCTGATGATTAAGGATGATGAACATTTTTTCAGGTACTTCTCAGCCAGTCCGTATTCCTCAGGTGAGAATTCTTTTTTTAGCTCTGAGCCCCATTTTTTAATGGGGTTATTTGATGTTCTGGAGTCCACCTTCTTGAATTCTTTATATATATATTGGATATTAGTCCCCTATCTGATTTAGGTTAGGTAAAGATCCTTTCCCAATCTGTTGGTGGTCTTTTTGTCTTATTGACAGTGTCTTTTGCCTTACAGAAGCTTTGCAATTTTATGAGGTCCCATTTGTCGATTCTCAATCTTACAGCACAAGCCATTGCTGTTCTATTCAGGAATTTTTCCCCTGTACCCATATCTTCGAGGCTTTTCCCTATTTTCTCCTCTATAAGTTTCACTGTCTCTGGTTTTATGTGGAGTTCCTTGATCCACTTAGATTTGACCTTAGTACAAAGACATAGGAATGGATCAATTCACATTCTTCTACATGATAACTGCCAGTTGTGCCAGCACCATTTGTTGAAAATGCTGTCTTTTTTCCACTGGATGGTTTTAGCTCCCATGTCAAAGATCAAGTGACCATAGGTGTGGGTTCATTTCTGGGTCTTCAATTCTATTCCATTGGTCTACTTGTCTGTCACTATACCAGTACCATGCAGTTTTTATCACTATTGCTCTGTAGTACAGCTTTAGGTCAGGCATGGTGATTCCACCAGAGGTTCTTTTATTCTTAAGAAGAGTTTCTGCTACCCTAGGTTTTTTGTTGTTCCAGATGAATTTGCAGATTGCCCTTTCTAATTTGTTGAAGAATTGAGTTGGAATTTTGATGGGGATTGCATTGAATCTGTAGATTGCTTTTGGCAAGATGGCCATTTTTACTATATTGATCCTGCCAATCCATGAGCATGGGAGATCTTTCCATCTTCTGAGGTCTTCTTTAATTTCTTTCTTCAGGGACTTGAAGTTCTTATCATACAGATCTTTCACTTCCTTAGTTAGAGTCACGACAAGATATTTTATATTATTGGTGACTATTGAGAAGGGTGTTGCTTCCCTAGTTTCTCTCTTAGCCTGTTTATCCTTTGTGTAGAGAAAGGCCATTGACTTGTTTGAGTTAATTTTATATCCAGCTACTTCACCGAAGCTGTTTATCAGGCTTAGGAGTTCTCTGGGGGAATTTTTAGGGTCACTTATATATACTATCAGCAAAAAGTGATATTTTGACTTATTCCTTTCCAATTTGTATCCCCTTGATCTCCTTTTGTTGTCAAATTGCTCTGGCTAGGATTTCAAATACAATGTTGAATAGGTAGGGAGAAAGTGGGCAGCCTTGTCTAGTCCCTGATTTTAGTGAGATTTCTTCCAGCTTCTCATCATTTACTTTGATGTTGGCTACTGGTTTGCTGTAGATTGCTTTTATCATGTTTAGGTATGGGCCTTGAATTCCTGATCTTTCCAAGACTTTTATCATGAATGGGTGTTGGATTTTGTCAAATGCTTTCTCCACATCTAACGAGATGATCATGTGGTTTTTGTCTTTTAGCTTGTTTATATAATGGATTTCGATAATGGATTTCCATATATTAAATCATCCCTGCATCCCTGGAATGAAACCTATTTGGTAAGGATGGATGTTGTTTTGATGTGTTCTTAGATTCGGTTAGTGAGAATTTTATGGACTATTTTTGCATCGATATTCATAAGGGAAATTGGTCTGAAGTTCTCTATCTTTGTTGGGTCTTTCTGTGGTTTAGGTATCAGAGTAATTGTGTCTTCATAGAATGAATTGGGTGTAGGGTACCTTCTGCTTCTATTTTATGGAATAGTTTGTGAAGAACTGGAATTAGATCTTCTTTGAAGGTCGGATAGAAGTCTGCACTAAAGCCCTCTGGTCCTGGACTTTTTTTGGTTGGGAGACTATTAATGACTGCTTCTATTTCTTTAGGGGATATAGGACTATTTAGGTCATTAATCTTATCCTGATTTAACTTTGTTACCTGGTATCTGTCTAGAAATTTGTCCATTTCATCCAGATTTTCCAGTTTTGTTGAGTCTAGCCTTTTGTAGAAGGATCTGATGGTGTTTTGGATTTCTTCAGGATCTGTTGTTATGTCTCCCTTTTCATTTCTGATTTTGTTATATAGGATGCTGTCCCTGTGCCCTCTAGTGAGTCTGGCTAAGGGTTTATCTATCTTGTTGATTTTCTCAAAGAATCAGCTCCTCATTTGGTTGATCCTTTGAATAGTTCTTCTTGTTTCCACTTAGTTGATTTTGCCCCTGAGTTTGATTATTTCCTGCCGTCTACTCCTCTTGGGTGAATTTGCTTCCTTTTCTTCTAGAGCTTTTAGGTGTGTTGTCAAGCTGCTAGTGTGTGCTCTCTCTAGTTTCTTTTTGGAGGCACTCAGAGCTATGAGTTTCCTCTTAGAAATGCTTTCATTGTGTCCGATAAGTTTGGGTATGTTGTGGCTTCATTTTCATTAAACTCTAAAAAGTCTTTAATTTCTTTCTTTATTCCTTCCTTGACCAAGGTATCATTGAGAAGAGTGTTGTTCAGTTTCCACATAAATGTTGGCTTTCTATTATTTATGTTGTTATTGAAGATCAGCCTTAGTCCATGGTGATCTGATAGGATGCATGGGACAATTTCAATATTTTTGTATCTGTTGAGGCCTGTTTTGTGACCAATTATGTGGTCAATTTTGGAGAAGGTACCATGAGGTGCTGAGAAGAAGGTATATCCTTTCGTTTTAGGATAACATGTTCTGTAGATATCTGTTAAACCCATTTGTTTCATAACTTCTGTTAGTTTCACTGTGTCCCTGTTTAGTTTCTGTTTCCAGGATCTGTCCAATGATGAAAGTGGTGTGTTGAAGTCTCCCACTATTATTGTGTGAGGTGCAATGTGTGCTTTGAGCTTTACTAAAGTATCTTTAATGAATGTGGCTGCCCTTGCATTTGGAGCATAGATATTCAGAATTGATAGTTCCTCTTGGAAGATTTTACCTTTGATGAGTATGAAGTGCCCCTCCTTGTCTTTTTTGATAACTTTGGGTTGGAAGTGGATTTTATTAGATATTAGAATGGCTACTCCAGCTTGTTTCTTCAGACCATTTGCTTGGAAAATTTTTTTCCAGTCTTTCACTCTGAGGTTGTGTCTGTCTTTTTCCATGAGATGGGTTTCCTGTAAGCAGAAAAATGTTGGGTCCTGTTTGTGTAGCTAGTCTGTTAGTCTATGTCTTTTTATTTGGGAATTCAGTCCATTGATATTAAGAGACATTAAGGAAAAGTAATTGTTGCTTCCTATTATTTTTGTTTTTAGAGTTGGCATTCTGTTCTTGTGGCTGTCTTCTTTTAGGTTTGTTAAAGGATTACTTTCTTGCTTTTTCTAGGATGTGGTTTCCGTCCTTTATTGGATTTTTTCTGTTATTATCCTTTGAAGGGCTGGATTCATGGAAAGATATTGTGTGAATTTGGTTTTGTTGTGGAATACTTTGGTTTCTCCTTTTATGGTAATTGAAACTTTGACTGGGTATAGTAGCCTGGGCTGGTATTTGTGTTCTCTTAGTGTCTGCATAACATCTGTCCAGGATCTTCCGGCTTTCATAGTCTCTGGTGAAAAGTCTGGTGTAATTCTGATAGGCCTGCCTTTATATGGTACTTGACCTTTTTCCCTTACTGCTTTTAATATTCTATCTTTTATTTAGTGCATTTGTTGTTCTGATTATTTTGTGTTGGGAGGAATTTCTTTTCTGATCCAGTCTATTTGGAGTTCTGTAGGCTTCTTGTATGTTCATGGGCAATTCTTTCTTTAGATTTGGGAAGTTTTCTTCTATAATTTTGTTGAAGATATTTGCTGGCCCTTTAGGTTGAAAATCTTCATTCTCATCCACTCCTATTATCCGTAGGTTTGATCTTCTCATTGTGTCCTGGATTTCCTAGATGTTTTGAGTTAGGATCTTTTTACATTTTGTATTTTCTTTGATTGTTGTGCCGATGTTCTCTATGGAATCTTCTGCACCTGAGATTCTCTCTTCCATCTCTTGTATTCTGTTGCTGATGCTCGCTTCTATGGTTCCAGATTTCTTTCCTAGGATTTCTATCTCCAGCGTTGCCTCACTTTGGGTTTTCTTTATTGTGTCTACTTCCCTTTTTAGGTCTAATATGGCTTTGTTTATTTCCATCACCTGTTTGGATGTGTTTTCCTGTTTTTCTTTAAGGACTTCTACCTGTTTGGTTGTGATTTCCTGTTTTTCTTTAAGGACTTGTAACTCTTTAGCAGTGTTCTCCTGTATTTCTTTAAGTGAATTATTAAAGACCTTCTTGATGTCCTCTACCATCATCATGAGATATGCTTTTAAATACAGATCTAGCTTTTTGGGTGTGTTGGGGTGCCCAGGACTGCTTGAGGTGGGAGTGCTGAGTTCATGATGGTGAATGGTCTTGGATTCTGTTAGTAAGGTTCTTACGTTTGCCTTTTGCCATCTGGTAATCTCTGGAGTTAATTGTTATAGTTGTCTCTGGTTAGAGCTTGTTCCTCAGGTGATTCTGTTAGCCTCTATCAGCAGACCTGGAATACTAACTCTCTCCTGAGTTTCAGTGGTTTGAGTACTCTCTGCAGGCAAGTTCTCCTCTTGCAGGGAAGGTGGACAGACATCTTGTGTTTGGACCTGCCTCCTGGCAGAAGATGAAGGCCCAAAACTGGGCTTGTCCCAGAATCTGTGTAGCTTCTGTAGTACACACTCTCACCTGTGCAGAATAGACTCGGCGGGATCCAGGAACCAAGATGGCTCACCCAGGTGCCACGGCAAAGCCCTCCCGGGAAGTGTGGACACCTCTTCTCTGGCAGGGAAGGTGCCCAGATGTTCGGAGCCGGAAACACGGTCTGCCTCAGAAGCTCTGTGGCTTCTGCCTGTCCCAAAAGCAGTTAGTCTCTGCAGTCCACACTCTTATCTTAGCAGACCAGTCTCAGTGGAATCTGATATGTTCAAGTTCTGACCTGAGTTACTGTGGGTGGGAACATATTTGGAAGAAGAACCCTGTGCTGTCTTTATAAGAATTATGAACCCACCCACTCAGCTCTATATCATCATTACAAATGCTTTTCTTCCAAATATGTTCCCTCAGTATTGAAGAGGCAGGGTCAGGATGACTGGTGCTCAAGTTCAAGGCATAGCCCGGCTCACACAGTGAGTTCTAGACAGGGGATGGGGGCACCTGTGTGACAAGGGAGGCAGAAATTGGACCAATGCAGATACATGCCAGGGGATACTTAAGGTTTCCCCAGAGGGGTTCGGACCCTCCTGACACACTGAGCTTGGACTTGAGGCCCTGGGAACTGTGACACAACACATATCTGTTGTCTTCAACCATGATCCATGGCATTTTGTTTCTGTGGCTTAGGGAAACAAACTCCTGAACCTCCCTTTCAAGTGTGAAGGCCACACTTAGACCTCTAGCTGGAGACAAGGGGCAGCTAATCAGACAAATCGCTTTTTCTATGGGTGGAGCTGGAGTGGCCTGGCTTCCCACCAACCTCTATCTGAGATCCCTTCAAAGGGTTCATTGCTTTTATTTTCTCAAGGGAAAATGCACTTAACTTTGGTGGAACATTTTGGTTGGAACCTAAGTTAAACATGACATGAGAGTGGGAAGGGGTTATGTGGGAAAGGAGATGTGGAATAGGGGGAGGGGTAGTGTGGAATACTGGGGGTGCAGCATGGTCTGGGTAGATAGCAATCACAGGTGGAAACATTCTAGAGGCCTATCACTTTGCCCAAAGAATATACATTAATAATTACATTTAAAAATGATTTGGAGTACAAAGATCACTGCTGTAAATCATGTGGAGCAGACTAAAATGGCATGAAATAAATTGATTTAAGATTTTTAGAAGCTTCAAAACAACCAATAAATTTAAAACACGTGTCATAAATATTTGCTTTCTATAAGGCTTTAATAAGTCCATTGCAGAACTAAGAGTTAGAAGTCATAAATCTTGTCACATTGAAGATTAGTAATGTACAGACAATGATGCTATCCAGACAAGGGGATCAGAGACCAGGTAGAGGAGAGAGGGGGACAAGAGAGGGTATGTTGATCTAATCACAGCGCATAACAGGCATGTATGGAAATGTCACAGTGACATCCATGATTTCATACAGCCTGGTGGGACAGGAAGAAAACCAGTCTGACTTTAAAGACTCTCAGTGAAGATCTCAACCTGTGTTGTAACCTGGCCAGGTAGGTCTCACGTGACAGCAGAAGTTCCATGAACTTCTGCTCTTAGCCTCTTGCAATCAGAGCATTCTTGGCTTCAAGCCACACTTGCCCACTAGAACCAAACTGCTTCCAGTTCCCCCTAAATCCTGCCCCCTTTGATTGCAATCACATCTGCACCCAAGAATCATTCATAGTATACCTTCCTAGTGCCATCTAAGGTTTTGCTTCCTGTCCCCCTTAGTCGCTCTGGATTATTCCAGCAGCTGGAGTGCCATGGTCTGTCATTCAGCCAAATCATTTTCTTTGTGCCAAGAACTGATGTGTGTACCTGGAAGGAAAAGAACAGACCAAAGAAGATTCTTAGGGCTCAGGTGCAGCATCCTCCCATCCCATCATACAAAGAGTCTTTAAATAACAAAAGGAAAAGCTGGACTCCCTTTCAAGAGAGCTTTAATAAGGCAGGGGAGGGCAGGAGGTTGGGGTGGAGGGAGAAAAGCCAGAAGTGGTAAATGCTTGGAAGCTGGGAAGATGAAGAGTGAGGAAGGGTCATTCTCTGGGGTATAGATGGAAGGGAGTCATTCTGGAGAGGTGTAGAAACCCTTGTTAGAACACACAAAAACATGCTGTTCATTTTCTCTTCTGTGGGTTCAGATACTGCTGTGGCTGGAATGTGAAATGCCCCCCATAAGCTCATAGGTTTGAACATTCGGGGCCCAGCTGGTGGTGCTCTTTGGGAAGTGCAGACTCACTGAAGGAATTGGGTCACTGGGGGGCAGATCTTGAACCTTTAATAGGCAGAGCTTACTTCTGTCTATTCTCTGCTTCCTGAATACCCGGTGATCACCTGGCCCCTGTTGCCACATCTTCACCTTGCTGGACTGTATCCTTCCAGAACTGTGAACAATAACAAACCCTTTCTCCCTTAAGTTGCTTTTGCCTGTGTATTTTATTGCAGCAATAGGAAAATAGACAGAAATAAAATCCTTAGCACTTTGATCACAGGGAAATAGCTACAAACAACTGTTTTTTCATACTAAAGAAGATACTAATGGTTAGGAGTAAGATCTAGACGTGTGACTTTGAACAGCTTTCCTAACCTCTGTACAGATTGTTATTATCAATGGTCAGTTCTATAAAAGGTCAATGGCTCCTAGCTGATAGGGCAGGAATGAAGGATCAAATGAGAGAATGCATATAAAAAGCATCTCAAGCAATTGTCAAAAAGATAAATTTTATCTTCAGTCATTCCACACTAAATATTCCTTAATTATAGATCTTGTGTTTGGCAGCTTCACTTTCCTTACTCACTTTGTTTGGGATCAACATGGCGCATGTGTCACACACACACACACACACACACACACACACACACACACTCACACACACACACACACACACACACACACACAAACAAACAAACAGAGAGAGAGAGCCATGGACAGCCACTTCTGAGCCTCTCCATGCTTTGATTACTGACAGCTTCTTCCTGGAGCTGGGAACAGAAACAAAGAGCTTGTCCTCAAGCCACTTGCATTCCAGTGGTATGAGAATGAGTTCAGGCAGTGTTAAATAGCTTAAAAATCAACATTATGATTTTTATCTTATGTTAAATAAATGATATGAAATTAAGCAGCAATCACTGGGTATATATTAGGTATCTAGAACTACAGAGGCAGAGGAAGCTACAACTGCCTGAAGAAAATAAAAGTGCAGTTACAAGAAGGCTGTAATGAAAAGTAGCAATCTAGCACTCAGGAGGTAGAGACAGGAGGATCATGAATCCAAGGTCAGCCTAGGCTGCATCCAGGTAAACTTGTAAAAAAAGAGTGAAGGAGGGAGGGTGGAAGGAAGGGGAAGAGAAAAAGAGAGACAGAGTTAGTTAAGCAGACAGACAGCTTGTTTAAAGGGTTAAAATGATCACAGCATCGAAATAAATGTGGTCAAGCTGATTGGTCAGACACTGAGGGGACTTAGCCAGTAACTCTTACTTGCTCCTCATCATGGGTCATCCTCTACCTACAATGTGAGTCTGTCAGGAGGGATAGAAGCAGAAAGAGACAAGAGTGGGGAAAGGACGAGAGGGCACCGCCGCGATGGACCCAGGAAAACATTAGCTTGATTTTCTTTCCAAATGGTCAACGTTGGCCTTGAGTTTCTTTCCCACTCGTGAGAGGGCAATAACATTTGCCCAAACATACTTGAAACTAATTCTTCTTCATTTAATTAGGAAACTCCTCCACAAATGCTTTTATTGAAAAATGCAGTTTAATGTAATTGAAAAGGTAAAGGTGCAGAATTGTGAGACTAAAATTCAAAGTCAGATGTGAAGGAAAATGCTTTTTGCTTTTGGAAGACCCTCCGGGGTTCACCTCTGTCTTCCCTCCAAGAGAATCCATTTTGAAAATGATTCTCCTTCCACCCAGATGTAGGGACAAGGGGCTTCTAGCAAAACAGGACATGGGACCACCCTTCAGAAGGGATCACCCCTGCCTGCGATGAGCAGCTGAAACATCCTTCCTTCTCATCCTCTTTTTAACCATCAGCAACTACAAAATGCCGCAGCCTTATAAAAACAGTAAGTGATGCTTCTCGCAGACGAGAGAAGCATCAGCTAGTTTTCTCTTTTTGCAGTCTTCCCTGCTGTGTCCCTGGGGAGTGGGCATAAGTGCCAATCATCTAGCGTACAAAGAACACTCAGGGAATGGTTTCTTGTCACTTTAATGTTGACCTTGCTTAAAGAAAGTTTACCCTACTTACAGTTGACAGTGGGATTCAGTTTGTCCAGAGATAGAAATACAAAAGAGATGCTTGCAAACTCCATCTTTTTTCTAACCTCTGCCTACCTGCTTCCATTCACATAGCCATTCTAACTGAATCCACCTGTTATCAAATGACAAATGGGGACTTGGATGAGTGGAGTGAATCTCCTTCTTCTCTGAGATAATCATCTGGCATGCACTGGTGCCATAACAGATGTCTTGAAGTTCAATTGAAGCAATGACATTTGGAAAAGTACCTTAAGGCTCAAGGGGGATTTTTGTGTGTATCATTTCATTTGCTCATCACAAACATACTTTGAGGTCTCATTTCCCCCATGGTCCAGAACCAAGGTCCAGAGCAACTATAAGACCCATGCTAAATTTCAGAGAGATTCAGGGACAAACTTGAACCTAATTCTCATGACTAGAGTATCAGATCAAAGCCACCAACAGATCCTCCACACTATCCGGTAGTAGGGAGTGCTGGCATGTGTGTGCCACAGACCTGCCTTAAAAAGTCACTACTTAGAAAGGAGTGTGTGGGGCAAACTCCAGAGCTGGAGACAAAAACCACATGGCAATGTTAGGGATCAGAATTCTGTGATCCTGCGGTCGGGGAGGGTCCTGTGGAGTTGAGAATGGGAGCTCACCTGAGTGTTTCTGCTCTGTTCTTAGCTCAAGATCTAGATTTGCAACAGCTGTCACATTTCTTTGTCTAACTTGTTCTTTGATTAATCACACCTTTCATGATTCATATTGCTTAATTGCCTTCCAAATGGGTTATTTCTGGTGGTAACCTTATGCAGGTTGGTTTGTGGGTCTCAGAGCATATTAAAAACAGCTACAACTAAATCAGACATGATCTTCTGATAACACCCATCACAATGAAATCCATGTCTCTACTGTCTACTAGATAACCATGAGCCACATGTGACTATTAAATGTTTTAAATTTGGTCAATGCAACTCAGAATTAACACTTTAACTTTATCAAATTCAAATTAATTAAAAATTATGCATAAGCAGGCACCTGTATTTGTGGTCCATCCATTATTTGTTTTTGTTGCTGTGACAAAATACTTGGAAAAAGCTACTTCAGGTTGACCCCCACCATTTGTCTTGGGCAACTCACAGCTATCTGTAACTCCATTTCCAGGTCATATCTTCTACTGACCTCAGTGGGTACCTACAGTGGGTAAACACACACACACACACACACACACACACACACACACACACACACACACCTTTTAAAGAGATTTCTTTTAAGGGAAAATAGCTTCATTTGACTCACAGTTTGATAATATAGCCCATTGTAGTAGGAAAGTCATGGAGGCCAGAGCATGAAGCAGTTAGTCACATTGTATTCACAGTGAGGAAACAGCTAGAAATAAACATTGAGGCTCAGCCCACTTTCTCCTTTCTCCTAGTTTCTAGTCACAGAATGGTACCACTAACATTTATGATGAATCTTGCCATGGTAGCGGAGCCAATCTAAACTGTCTCTCACAAACATTTTCATAAGCCTGCTTTCAGGGTGACTCTGCATCCTGTAATGTGACAATATTAACCACCATGAGTGGCTGCCATGTTGGGCTGTTGTGTCTGAGCAATCAAAGGTTTAGGATTCGGCAGAATAGACTCTGGATCTTGCTTCTGTCACTCCCTGTGTGGCCCTGGATATGCTGTTGATTTTTCTCACTGATAAAGGGAGCTGCTGAGTTTCTATTCCTGCAGCTACCATGATGATTTAATAGGATATCTGGTGTTTACTGTCTACAATAATGCCAGACACATAAAATGGAACCAGTTCTGAGAGAGCCATCAACCCTGCACATCCAGCACTGTGGATGAAGGGCTAAAGAACATTTTGCAGATTGGAAACAGGGGAGCATTTATTTCCTCTTCTGGGCTTTCATGGGTAAAAGAAGAATCCCAAGAGCAACTTACCTGGGATTTACCCATCCAATGTTATGTTTATGATTAGGGAGGATGGCTTATGAGGATTCCCACCAACTTAGAATATATGTAAGAGTGTGCTGAGGGCAGAAACCTGCTCTATATATGAATGTATTTTAAGAACTTCATGAGGCTATTAGTTCTGTTCTCAACCTTTAAACAGGCGCTGTTTGTTAGTATAGTGTTTCCAGGTCTGAATCTGCATGCTTTTCCTCTGCCTAGATGTTAGTTTAGACCTATAACAATACTACTTTGTCTGCCTGTGGTGGTTTGAATAAGTATGGCCCCATAGACTCATGTGTTTGACTGCTTGGCCCATAGGGAGTGGTATTATTAGGGGGTGTGGCCTTGTTGGAGGAAGTATATCACTGTGGGGGAGGGTTTCAAGGTCTCCTATGTTCAAGCTACACTCAGTGAGGCACACAGTCTTCTGCTGCCTGTGGAACTCTTGGTTCCATCTCCAGCACCATGTCTGCCTGCATGCTGCCATGGCCATGCTTCTCACCATGATAATGCACTAACCCCTTGAAACTGTAATCCATCCCATATTAAGTGTTTTCCTTTGTAAGAGTTTTCACAGTCATGGTGCCTCTTTATAGCAACAAAATCCAAACTAAGATGCTGCCTTACCTATTTCCACTCCTTCTGACCCTTGGATTGTACTTGGAAGTCTTCATTCCTTCTCTATGGTTCTTGAACTTGTCCTTGCTGCAGCACTTTCGTGATGTTTATATGGTTGATTTGCTCTTTGAGATCATAGATTTGCATATCTAGGAGTTTTCATGGCCTAGTACAAAGCCTTGTATGTAAAAGAATTATAATTGTTTGAAAGAGATACTGTAATGACTATCACAACTGATGCTGGTGATCAGCATGATATTGGTATTGATGATGATGGTGGGAGTGGTGATAATGGTAGTGGTGATGAAGAAGATGGTGACAGTGGTGATTGGGTGATCAATGTAATGATGGTGGTGATGGAGATAATGCTAGTAGTGTTGATGACCATGATGATAGATGAGTAGGTAAATAGAGAGATGACAGATATATAGATGTATTGATAGATAGATAGATAGATAGATAGATAGATAGATAGATAGATAGTAGATAGATAGTCGATAGATAGTCGATAGATAGAGTATGGATGGATGGACAGATAGATGTATGGATATATAGATAGATAACAGATGGATTGATAAATGGATAGACAGATGAATGGATAGATAGATCGATGGAGGGATAGAGAGATGTATAAATAGATAGACAATATAGATAGATGATGTTGGTGGTGGTAGTGATGATGATAGTGGTAGTGGTGGAGGTAATGACATTATTGGTGAAAAGGAAGATGGTGGTGGTGGTGCTTATGATGGAAATGATGTTGATAATGCTATAAGGTGGTGGTGATGACACTGATCACTGGGATTAAACCAAACATTAGTCCAGTAGCCACCATACTCTAGATATTCTTCTAAGTTTTTATGGTATTTATTATATTATGTTTATTTAATCTTGCCCCACTTTACAGATGAAAAGAACTGAATGAACAAGATTAAGTAATTTTTTCAAGGTCAAGGGTAGTTTAGAGGTAAATTTTCTTACTATGTGGCCACACCTCTTGAGGGATAAAGTTTCTGCTCTCCCAGTACATTTCCCTTCACCCTTTTCCCCATGGCTACCACCACGAGAGCAAATGTTGCTTTGATTCTTGTTGACTTGGGAGCTAAGCCAATCCTAGGCACTTCAGCATAAATTGCTGAATCTCAGAAATAGGCTTGCATAGCTCCTGAGAACAGTAGCTTGTCCCCATGGCCTCCCCAATTCCCAGGCACTTATCATTTGGGCAGCTGCTATAGAATGATTTACAACCACTTGGTGTTTTCTAGCAGGAGGCTGAAAACTGCTGCATACTGTGGAATACCAAAGACAGAGCCTCATAGAATTGGCCACTTAGGACTTTCTGTGGACCTGCCTGCCTTCACCAGCACTACCTACTCTCTAATGAAGGTCTCAGCTGTCCCATGGCAATCCTACTCTGCCTTGGCTGTAAACAGCAGGGCGAGAAAGACATTGAGATCAGAGTTGATTGAGAGAAAATGTGCATTGATGGATTGTGCAGTGAAATCTCTCTATATCTCCACTGAGCTTCGAAGTTTTCCTTTTCTTCTTTTTATCTATCCATACATTGGACCATTTAACAAATATCTGTTATTCCGAGTTCCTGTACAAGAACATGTGCTTAAATGTCAGGGATGCTGGGTTAGAAAAATTCCTAGCCAGGACCACAAGGGATCTTGTAGCATAATTGGAGAAAGAGAGGGAGTATTTGCTATGAAATGTAACACATGTTGTAATAGACTAACTCTGTGGTCCCAGGGAGTTATTGAGGTGCAAGAGAACTGCCGAGAGGACTGAGGAAGATTCACGAATGAAGGGCAGGTGGGGTGGACTTGTAAGAGGCACAGGGTACAAAGGCAACAGCTGCCTCACATTCCTGCCACCAGCCCTCCCTGCCTCAGTGCACTGTACCCTCAGATGAGCCACAGTGAACACCTTTCCTAAGGGAAGACATTTCTTCTGTCAAGCATTTTGTCACAGCTGTGCTATTTGCTCCAAACCTCTAAGCTGATAGGAGACTGGAGTTCTTCTGAAA
The DNA here is from genome assembly GCF_978045245.1 of Mus caroli. Taxonomy (NCBI): domain Eukaryota; kingdom Metazoa; phylum Chordata; class Mammalia; order Rodentia; family Muridae; genus Mus; species Mus caroli. The sequence goes on from NW_028227272.1 coordinate 6,141,399, forward strand.
GATGATAGGACAGCTATCCCCACCTCCAGGGTCACAAGGAAGAGAAATAAAATGACACCTGTTGAATTGGGCAAACCATACCCTCCACCCTCTTCAACCTTCTCTGTGTTCCAAGGACTAAACCTCCAGGCCATGTCACCCCAAGGCTCCTTACTTTTTGGCTGCAGTTACATTGGTCCCTGAGCAGCACAGTAGGGGTTGGGCAGTGACCATTGCTCCCTTGCTTGTACTACTGAGTTTCTGGGTTGCGATTCTTCCACTAGAGCCAGGAGTCTGAGGGTCAGCTTCTCCCCAAGCTCCAACGAATTCTCTACACCCTTTCAGTAGGTGGCTAATAGCATCTCTCTTTTTGCTAGCCCTGAGGTTGCTTCATAGACCTTAACTTAACCCACTCATAAACTCTTCAATTACCTCTTTGGCACAAACTTGCCTTGGGCTACCTCTCAAATACAAATACATGTTTCTCCTGGTTATCTCTGATGAGTGTCAATAAAACTAGGGTTCAGAGAGGCCACATTTGCATAAGGCTACATTAAGAACTTCCGTTTGCTGAGGGTCCTGTGCACAGTGGTTGTTTCAGATACATTGGAGGCATTAGCAGCCATTATTCCTATTGTATGCATCTCACAGGAAACTGAGTCACACAGGGTCACTCTTCTTGTCTAAGTTTGCATAGCTAGTCAAAGGCAGACCCTGGGGTGGGCGAGTGAGTGAGTGAGCAGGTACCTGCCTATTTATATACATATAGAGACCAGAAGTCAACTTAATTTTTTAAGCCTTTAACATGAAGTTTTACTAGTTCTTTCAGATGATACATTCTCAGTAATAAAAAGATACACTAACTTTCTGATTATTTGCTTTAATGAAGAGAACTTTATTTGAAAATAAAATCCTATGGAAACTTTAATCTTCCATCAGATGAAACCTGGCTATCTTCTTTGCCGAGGATGACATGAGCAGGTGGGAGGAAAGTAATCATGCCCGGGGAGGGAAAACCTGATGGAGCAACAACAGTTCCACAGCATGGCTGCTCAGGCCCCCAGCCCTTGTCCTACACTAGTCCACCATGAACACGACCATCCCACTGAGCAGAGCAGCAGCACTGTTCTCTGTTCATCTTGTAATTTAGTAATCCACTTGACTCTGCCTTGTGTTGTCGATATACCCTGGGTATGAGGTCACCTACAGGACATGGTCAGCGTACACTTAATCAAAACTGACTCCCTTATCAAGAAACCACCAACTGCTGTAACTCCCCACTGAGGGATGGGGGCTGATGAACTCTTTCCCACTCCATGCTAGAACATCAACTGGCTTGATTTTGTGCACATCTTATGCAGGGAACCTCAACTGCTGTGAGCTCATGAGTGTAGCCATCCTGTCATGCCTAGTGGTCTTGTCATGTCCAATAGACACTGTTACAGTCCTTTCCAGCCTTTGGTTCTTATAATCTCTTGGCACCTCTTCTGAAATGGTCCCTGAGCCCCCAAGGAAGAGATATAATATGAATGTGCCTCTTTATGGTTTAGCATTTGTGTCACATCTCAGCATTTTGTCCACTTGTGAGTTTCTGCATTAACCACAATGCACTGCATAAAGAAACTTCTTTGATGAGGTCCAAGAGCTGCACTAGTCCAACCCCTGGGTCCACAGAGCACAGACACTCACTATGGTTTTTGTTTTTGCTGTTGTTGTTTTGACACCGTTTCTCATTGTCTTGGGGTTTACCAATCCAGCTAGGGTGGCTGACCTGTAAGCCTCATGAATATCCTTGTTTCTGTTTCCCCAGTTCCGGGAGAACAATCATGGACCACTGCACTGGATCAGATTCAAGTCCTCATGCTTACACACCAACATTATGCTGATTAATCCTCAACCCCTTGGTTTAATGCAGGTCTTTGAGATTTGCACCATTCTACAGTGTTGCCCTCTGTTTTTCTGCCCATGGATGCTATTCCACCATGTGACCCTCACACTCTTATTTAATCTGTCAAGATAGATCTGATTCTTGTTATAGTCACCCTATTTCCTGATAAACGCAATCACAAATCCCAAGTTCATCTCTCTGCACAAATGGAGATGACTAAGGCTGGGGTGGACACTGACCAATCACAGATTTATGAATTATTTCCAGATGCCCCAGAATCAAACCAGGCTACTGTCTCCACACCTCTCAGGATGCCCCCTGTTGACCTTCAATCCCTTTGAATTACCGAGTGGATTTGTCAGATAGCCAAAGATGTCAGATGCTCAGTGTTGGGGCTTACAGAATAGGTCCCCCATGTCCTTTGCTTAGTTTCTGGCAGAACTGGGTGACAATCTCAAGAAGTAGTCTCCGAGTCCCTGGGTCAATACTGCACTGTCATCAATTATAGTACAGGGTTGGACAGCTGGTCATTCATCATGCCTTCATCAGCCCACCAAGCCGTGTCTCAGGTGCAGTGTTCCTCCAGCCAGGGTGTGGGACTCCTGTTCAGAATTTAAAAGCTTGTTTTCTATTCTCCATTTTGAAATCTCTTCTTATTGGAATTATTGATATCTATTGGACTACCTGCATAAGGGTTTAATGTCAGAATAACAGGGCTTTACATTTAATCAGTTCCTTTAGTTTTATTTCAATTTCCTCTTTTTTGTGCTTCAGGCAAGATAAACACTACCAGAGACTATATCCCATATAAAGTTAGGTTGCCACGATCAAAGTCTTATAGCTTCATTTCTATTTGTAGATCTTGTTCCTAACAGTATATCAGATCACAAGCTCTAAGACTGGGAGAAGATGTACCAGATGATCTTCCTCAAAAGTTATTTATAGTTATTTCTGCATAGTGGGATTTGAGGTAAGTTCTATAGTTCTTCTTTGCAGTTTTCTGAATTAAGCATTTTATGACAGTCAAATATCACTTCTACAAATACAATTAAAATTCTGGGAGACAGAGAGAGAGAGAGATGGCTGGGAGAGGGAGGAAGGGAGGAATACAAGGAGAGAGAGAGAGAGAGAGAGAGAGAGAGAGAGAGAGAGAGAGAGAGAGAGAGAGAGAGAGAGAGAGAATCATAAAATCCAGGACCGAATAGAGAACTTTAATGATTTTTCAACCACAAGCCTATGAAGAAATGAAGACTGAGAACAGTGTATCTACCTGCAGATACACAGAAATTAAATTGTTAAAGTAAGAATAGAGTGTGATCTACTTTCTTCGATTCTTCATTCATTCACCCACCAAACCTTACCAAGCACATACTTGGAACTAAGAGGAGCCCTCTTCTGTTCCCCTATCATTGAGAGAGTTTCAACAGGCTTCTGTTGCCATCTGTAAAATTGTGACAGACTCGTCATGAGGCTGTATGAGCACAGAAGAGAGGGGAAGGGGGCATTGGTCAGGTGAGGAAGGAGGTAGAAGGAGGGTCATGAGCAAAGTCATAACTCGAGATCAATGGATGTGAGCAAGAGCCTGAGTCATTTGCTAGACACCAGTGGTCAGCACATGACTCCAAGAGGGACAAGAAGTAAGGATTACAACTGGACACTGTTCAGATAGTGAGAGACCTTGGAGGACTCAGCTCTAAAGAGGAATTGTTGAGTGCCTCTCCTCAAGGCTTAGCCAGCTATGCAGAAAAGGAGGTGGGGAATTTTAAGAGGCAGAGGTGGTAGATGACTCTAAGGAAGCTGCCATCCAGACCTGTCAGGGCTGATGCTCATATGAGCTCCCAGAGATTGTGACAGCATGCACAAGGTCAGCACAGATCCGAACCAGACAAAACCTGGGCACTGAGAAGAGGAAGTGGGAATAAAGTCCTCCTCCTAACCAAGCAGTTAGTACTTGCCGGAAGAGGAAATCGCTTTTCTCCAAGAGAGTAGCATTGGATATACCAGTCACACTCCAGGGCGGGCCTCACACTCAGGACTCTGTATTTTGTTGTTGTTGTTTGGTGATGGTGGTGCGGGGGCGGGGGGGTGGTGGTGGTGGGGGATGGAGTGCACATGCTCCTGTGTGTGTTTTATACTTAATTTTTGTTGTTGTTATGATTTGGTGCTTTTTTTTTTTTTGTCTTTTGGGGGTTTTGTTCTCTTGTTTTGTTGTTTTTAAGTTTTTTTTTTTTTTAGAAAAAGAGCATGAAGTTTGATAGGTAGAGAGGTAGGAGGAACTGGGAGGATTTGGAGGAAGAAAAAAATACAATCAAATATGATCAAATGTAATTTGAAAATTTAAGAAATACTTTTTAAAAATTAGACATTTTCTTTATTTACATTTCAAATGTTAGCCCCTTTCCTCATTTCCCTTCCAAAAATTCCCTATCCCACCCCTGTCCCCTTGCTCACTAACACACCTACTTCTGCTTTCCTCTCCTGGCATTCCCCTACACTGAGGCATCAAGCCTTCACGGGACCAAGGGCCTCTCCTCCCATTGATGTCGGACAAGGCTTTCCTCTGCTACATATGTGGCTAGAGCCATGGTTCCTTCCATGTGTACTCTTTGGTTGGTGGTTTAGTCACTGGGAGTTCTAGGGGTACTGGTTGGCAGCCTCATTTATAATATCCAAAAGCTGGAAACAATGGAGGAATGGATACAGAAAATGTGGTACATTTACACAATGGAGTACTACTCGGCTATTAAAAACAATGAATTCATGAAATTCTTAGGCAAATGGATGGAACTAGAAAATATCATCCTGAGTAAGGTCACCCAATAACAAAAGAACACACATAGTATTCACTCACTGATAAGTGGATTTTAGCCCAGAAGCTTAGAATACCTAAGATATAATTCACAGACCACATGAAGGTCAAGAAGAAGAAAGACCAAAGTGTGGATACTTTGATCCTTCTTAGAAGGGGGAACAAAATACCCATGGAAGGAGTTACAGAGACAAAGTGTGGAGAAGAGCCTAAAGGAAAGACTATCCAGAGACTGTCCCACCTGGGGATCCATCCCATAAACAACCACCAAACCCAGATACTATTGTGGATGCCAAGAAGAGCTTGCTGACAGGATATAACTGTCTCCTGAGAGGCTCTGCCAGAGCTTGACAAATCAGAGGTGGATGTTCCCAGCCAACCATTGGACTGAACACAGGGTCCCCAATGGAGGAACTAAAGAAAGGACCCAAGGAGCTGAAGGAGTTTGTAATCCCTTAGGAGGAACAACAATATGAAGAAATACTTTTTTAATGTAGTAAAAGGTAGTGGTGGGGATTGGTAAAGAGGGCAAGCTGGAGAGATGGACCTGGGCAAGCTGGACACAAATGTCCCTGGGACTTAGGTGAAGGCAGCAACCTTGTCTCTCGTATCCACCACAGTCTCCTAGCACTCGTGACAAACACCCTTACCTCTGGATCAGATGAATGACGTGGTCAAACTGTACTACTTCCATGAAGCCTTTTCTAGTTACGAACCCGCTCAATAAATGAATCGCTCCTCTTTCCTATTTCCAACTTTCCCCCACTGATGCAACTTTGGCTACTATCTTGTAGAAATGATCATTTTTAACATGGCAATTCATCTTTAGATTATGGGCTTTAGAATTGAATTCAGGGTATCATAGTCATCTGTGAATTATTTCAGGATGTCTGGCACACAGTAGATACTCAATGAAGATTTGATTCAAAGACATTTGTTAAGATCCCCTGATTTCAAATTTCTTTCCCTCTAGTGGTGCAAAGGTACTCATGATGGCTAGTTCCTGAAAGCAATTCAAAGGTCCAGCAGCCTGTGAACAGAAATGGTGATATGATGGCCATAGGATGCAAGATGGCCATAGGATGCAAGACTGCTACCATGATGGGGGAAACCAACACTTTGGGTGAATGTAAAACTTAAGAATCTGTGCTGGGTGAAAGAAACTAGACACAACAGAGAAGACGTTGCATGACTGTGTTTATATGAAAGTCCACAAAAAGCAAATGTCACTAGAAGTGACAGAACCAGGTGGGTAGATGGCCAAGGCTGAGCAGGAAGGGCTAGAAAGGAGGAGAAACTAGAAAGGAAGAGTGCAGGGATGATAAATTACATATGTTAATTACTGTAGAGGTTCCACAGGCTGACACATGGACAAAGTTCAGTGAATGATACATTTAAAGGTGTTTTAAGAAATTTGTCTCGTGTTCATTATATCCTGTAAGGACTATGATACCAGGGCCCAGACCAACAGAGTCCTGTGTGCAAGAATATTCTTTCTCTGTTATTTTGAAAATGATGATGTCTTTGCAAGGAAATGGAGCCAGGCTAGATGTCCATCAACAGAAGAATACATTTCCTTATCTGCTAAGAAGACGGAAACTATATAAAAAGTTTGAGAAAATAAATGGGACTGGAAAGCCTTCTGTTAAGTGAGATGTCCCAGTCTCAGAAAGACAGACAGCATAAGCACTTTCATATGTGGAACCTATCTGGGCATTTGTATGTATGCAAATGAGTGGTTACGAGAGTGAGGATGGACTACAGAATTAGGAGTCATGAGAAGAAAGCTAGAGGATTGGATGGAGGAGGCAGGGATTCATGACTTGAATATGCAAGGGGGTGGGGAAAAGAAGAAAATGAGGAGAGAAATAACAAAAGGCAATTTTGTTTGAAAATAGCATAATGGAGCTATTTTTTGTAAGCCAATAATGATGCTGATGATGTCTGATGGACTGCCTGAAGCTTTAGCTTTAAGAAGACTGTAGATGGAGTAGTAATGAAAGGACCAGGAGAGGAAGGGGTAATCTCCCGGTGAACTAGCATGGGCTAGGCATACATTCTGAATAAGTGTGTACTGTTATTAGCTCCATTTTTGTAGACATGGAAATTGGGGTCTTAAGAGTTTAACAACTGGCCTCCTTTTACAGTGAAGCTGCAGATTAGTCTCAGTCAGAGTAGACACCTATTCATTTACGCTATAGCACAAATTACATATCCTTTGGGCACTGTGAAATGCAGATATAGACAAATATAAAATATAAATGCTATAGTCCAAAATTGCATTTGTTATATTTCTTGATGCTGTGACCACATAAATCCGTGAGTAGAAAGGACTTTGTGGGGGTACGGGTTTGTTTAGGCTTGTAAGTGGGAGGATACAGCCCACCGTGGTGTAGAAGACATGGCAATGGAAAACTGAGGCAGCTGGTTATACTGTGTCTACTTAAACCAGGGTAGATGAGAGGTGGGGCCAAATTATAGATTCCCAAGACCAGTGACCTTCTCCTTCCAGGGGGATCTACCTCCTGAAGCTTTTATAACCGTCCAAAACAGCACCACCCACTGAGGAGAAAGTGTTCAGACACAGGAGCCTACAGGGACATTTGATACTTAAACCACAACAACCTGAGCAAAATATAGTGAGGAATCCCCCTGCAGTGTGCCGAGCAAAGGAGGCAGCAACACTAACAACCTGCAGCTGATAATGAACTACACTGATATGCAAGGTCTGTAGCATTAGGAGTAAATAAGAGACTTTTCTTTCTTTTTTTCTTTTCTTCCTTCCTTCCTTCCTTCCTTCCTTCCTTCCTTCCTTCCTTCCTTCCTTCCTTCCTTCCTTCCTTCCTTCTTTCTTTCTCTCTCTCTTTCTTTCTTGTGATGTCAATCTAGATTGTCAACTTGATTGGACCATAGGACATTGGGGAGATTACTTTAGATGCCTCTGAATGTGTCTGTGAGGAAGTTTCCAGAAATGCTAAACTGAGCCAAGAATATAACCCTGAATGTAGACAGTACCAAACCATATGCTGAGGGCCCACATGGGATTAATGAGTAAAAAGGAAAGCCAGGTACTGCAAGTGTGTGTGTGTGTGTGTGTGTCTGTCTGTCTGTCTGTCTGTCTCTGACTGTCCTTCCTGGCCATCAAGATGTGAGTTACTCATCTCTATTACACTTTTACTACCCTGATTGACCAAAACCATGAAAAAATTAAATATTTTCTCTTTTGAGTTGTTTCTGTGAGAGTTTGGTCACAAGGCTAAAACATAACTTGATGCATTAACATTTTTGCCTTCTCTTTCATTGTGCCATCAAGTCTGTCAGAAATCCAATTGATAGATTACCAAAATGACAGCTGGGTAATGAGTAGTGAGCTGCCTCCCCTTGTAATTCTCAAAGGCGAACAAGACAAATGAGATTAGAAATGATATCAATTGTTTTGAAAAGAACACAAACAGCCTCCTGCCTCTCAATACCCTTTGGGTTCACCACTTGCTGGAGAGTGAAGAACAGGGCAACCCATGTGGTCTGGCTAGTCCTGAGCCCAGAGGAGGTCATCACCATGGCTGAGCACGGGATCAATAGTCAAAGATGCAGAAACATACCCAAAGGCACTGGGTCACTAGGTCAAGACCAAGTCTTCCTAGCCTCATGCACTGGTGAAGGGCTCATCCGCCATTTTAAGGAGCACACAGCAGAGAAAAGCCATCCTGATTTCTGTCAGAGAGTACTCCAGTGCTGGGTGGTAGTTGCTGAGCTCTGAACTATAGCCCTGATGCACTTCCAGAAGCACAGAGCAGGTTTCTGGGTTCAAGCCTGCTTATGTCAGAGACAGCCCCTCTGTTCTCCACCTGCCTTGTCAGATTTGAAGATGAAGTGTGTTTGGGGTCACAGTGAAGACTTAGCCTGTGCTTGCACTGATTGCCACAATCACAGAAATCACTCAGCTCTACCACGCACTTCACATTTAGAAGTTCAGGATACATCTTAAAATAGTTGTGCAATGGTTTGCAAATTTAAAATTGCCCAAAATGGCTTATTTAGAAGTAAATATAGTCATTGAATGTGGTAATGAAACTCACTATTTAAAAAAACTCAGTTTAACTAAGCAATGTCTAGCTAGGCAGATGGCTCAGTGGCTAAGTACCTGCTTCTCAACTATAATAACCAATATTCAGGTCCTCAGAACCCACTGGAAAACCCAGATGGGTGTGGCATCTGTGTAGTCACACCACAAGGGACGTGGAGACAGATGAGCCCCAGAATAAGTTGGCTTGTCAAACAAGCTGAAATGTAGAGCTCTAAGTTTAGAAGAGGTGCTGCCCCAACATATAAGGTGGAGACTAACCAAAAAAGTGACATGATGTCAACCTTGAGCCCATACTCATACATGCACACATGTGTACATGCACCTGCACTCACCCATGTTCCCCCACACATGATAACACACATGCAAGCATGCATAAGCACACATTTTAAGAAGCTAATACTTTGTAATTGTGGAATCAGGTAACCAGAATTTTTTGTTGTAGACACAGTTGCAATGATGAGCTTGTAACCTGATGCCACTGAACTGAGCTGCTCTGGTCTTGGCTAGTCCTCCACATGTCCTTCTCCCAGGGCCTTTGTACATGATGCTCTTTACATTTCCTGTCTTCCCTTTCCTGCTTGTTTAATTATTCACTTGCTAATTTACAGCTTAGTATAATTGCTCCATGAAAGTCCCCTTTGTCTTTCCTGCTTAGGTCAAATTTTTCCAGTATCCTTTGTGTTTGTACCCCACACATGCTTGACTTCTATTTGTTTCTTGCAATGGACCTTGTGCTCCAGGGGTGGAAGACACTCCTCTTTTTAACTTGTCACATTATTTCAATAACCCAATATGGTTGTGCTCATAATAGGAACAGAATAAATATTCTTTTTAAGAACAAACAAATGCGTGAATGATTCCTGAATGCATGCGCTGGGCCTTGGTATTTGACATATCTGAGTCACTTTGATTAATTTATCTTAAATTTCACAATATAAGCTCCATGGAGACATATTCTTCTTTGCATTGCATTAATCTCTCACAACCCAGAACTGGTTATGTTTTCTATTATGTTATATCCATCTCAGAACCGACCACATCATCTCTTAGCTAACATCAATTGTCTGTAAGAGTAGGGCCCTGCAAGATTCTCCCAGTCATTCTGGCATGCCAACTGTTGTCATTGAGCTGGTCTTGTTTAGATTATTGTATTGTTGCAATTTAGTGGGTCCAGCAGTCATGAGTAATGGTCTAGGTTTATAGAGCCAGACATGGATTCCCTCTTACTGAGCAGGCCTTAAGTCCAGTTAGATGGATGCTGGTTACCCCCAGATGTTAAGTGCCATTACTCCACCATTGGATATATCTTGGCTAGCTGGTCATTGGAGTAGCTCATTGACTTCACAGGCAGTTAGGATTATTGCTTTTCTTCCTTAGCAATTTGTATGGCACCTTCAGATGCAGTAGGAGGTAGAGTCCTAAAGGACATGCTTCTAGATTGATTCCAACACAATTCCTTCAAGCTTCAAGTTCTGTGTCTGAAGTTTGACTTCAGCAATAGGGTCTAGACTTTAAATATGTAAGAGAAACTAAGGTCAACAATAAGAGCTTGTACTGTTTTATTTTGGGAGGCATTCCTTGGTTTCCCATGACCAGCAACTAGAAGGGAAATCTCCCTTACCTGGCACTGGGAATTTTCTGAGATAGTTTATGGTTCTTGGGAGAATCATTGTCATCTTAAGTGGTATGGTGTAATATCTATCATCTATCTGTCTATCTATCTATCTATCTATCTATCTATCTATCTATCTATCTATCTATAATGTATTTATATACTGATTATATATATATATGTATATATACATACACATGTACACACATATATTTTAAAAGAAATGTAAAATATTGTTTCCTTATGAGTTATTTTTTACTTTATTTTTTTAATTAGGTAATTTCCTCAATTACATTTCCAATGCTATCCAAAAAGTCCCCAATACACTCCCCCCCAGTCCCCCACCCACCCACCCCCACCCCTTGGCCCTGACATTCCCCTGTACTGGGGCATATAAAGTTGGCAAGTCCAATGGGCCTCTCTTTCCAGTGATGGCCTACTAGACCATCTTTTGATACAAATGCAGCTAGAGTCAAGAGCTCTGGGGAACTGGTTAGTTCATAATAATGATCCACCTATGGGGTTGCAGTTCCCTTTAGCTCCTTGGGTACTTTCTCTAGCTCCTCCATTGGGGGCCCTGTGATCCATCCAATAGCTGACTGTGAGCATCCACTTCTGTGTTTGCTAGGCCCCGGCATTGTCTCACAAGAGACAGCTATATCTGGGTCCTTTCAGCAAAATCTTGCTAGTGTATGCAATGGTGTCAGCGTTTGGAAGCTGATTATGGGATGGATCCCTGGATATGGCAGTCTTTAGATGGTCCATCCTTTCTTCACAGCTCCAAACTTTATTTCTGTAACTCTTTCCATGGGTGTTTTGTTCCCAATTCCAAGAAGGGGCACAGTGTCCACACTTTGGTCTTCGTTCTTCTTGAGTTTCATGCGTTTAACAAATTGTATCTTATGTCTTGGGTATCCTAAGTTTTTGGGCTAATATCCACTTATCAGTGAGTACATATTGTGTGAGTTCCTTTGTGAATATGTTACCTCACTCAGAATGATGCCCTCCAGATCCATCCATTTGCCTAGGAATTTCATAAATTCATTCCTTTTAATAGCTGAGTAGTACTCCATTGTGTAAATGTACCACATTTTCTGTATCCATTCCTCTGTTGAGGGGCATCTGGGTTCTTTCCAGCTTCTGGCTATTATAAATAAGGCTGCTATGAACATAGTGGAGCATGTGTCCTTCTTACCGGTTAGAGCATCTTCTGGATATATGCCCAGGAGAGGTATTGCTGGATCCTCTGGTAGTATTATGTCCAATTTTCTGAGGAAGCGCCAAACTGATTTCCAGAGTGGTTGTACCAGCTTGCAATCCCACCAACAATGAAGGAGTGTTCCTCTTTCTCCACATACTCACCAGCATCTGCTGTCACTTGAATTTTTGATCTTAGCCATTCTGACTGGTGTGAGGTAGAATCTCAGGGTTGTTTTGATTTGCATTTCCCTGATGATTAAGGATGTTGAACATTTTTTCAGGTGCTTCTCTGCCATTCGGTATTCCTCAGGTGAGAATTCTTTGTTCAGTTCTGAGCCCCATTTTTTAATGGGGTTATTTGATTTTCTGGAGTCCACCTTCTTGAGTTCCTTATATATATTGGATATTAGTCCCCTGTCTGATTTAGGATAGGTAAAGATCCTTTCCCAATCTGTTGGTGGTCTTTTTGTCTTATTGACGGTGTCTTTCGCCTTGCAGAAGCTTTGCAACTTTATGAGGTCCCATTTATTGATTCTCGATTTTACAGCGCAAGCCTTTGCTGTTCTATTCAGGAATTTTTCCCCTGTACCCATATCTTCGAGGCTTTTCCCTACTTTTTCCTCTATAAGTTTCAGTGTCTCTGGTTTTATGTGGAGTTCCTTAATCTACTTAGATTTGACCTTGGTACAAGGAGATAGGAATGGATCAATTCGCATTCTTCTACATGATAACCGCCAGTTGTGCCAGCACCATTTGTTGAAAGAAAATGCTGTCTTTTTTCCACTGGATGGTTTTTGCTCCCTTGTCAAAGATCAAGTGACCATAGGTATGTGGGTTGATCTCAGGGTCTTCAATTCTGTTCCATTGGTCTACTTGTCTGTCGTTATACCAGTACCATGCAGTTTTTATCACTATTGCTCTGTAGTACAGCTTTAGGTCAGGCATGGTGATTCCTCCAGAGGTTCTTTTATCCTTGAGAAAAGTTTTTGCTATCCTAGGTTTTTTGTTGTTCCAGATGAATTTGCAGATTGCCCTTTCCAATTCCTTGAAGAATTGAGTTGGAATTTTGATGGGGATTGCATTGAATCTGTAGATTGCTTTTGGCAAGATAGCCATTTTTACAATGTTGATCCTGCCAATCCATGAGCATGGGAGGTTTTTCCATCATCTGAGATCTTCTTTAATTTCTTTCTTCAGGGACTTGAAGTTCTTGTCATACAGATCTTTCACTTCCTTAGTTAGAGTCACGCCAAGGTATTTTATATTGTTTGTGACTATTGAGAAGGGTGTTGTTTCCCTAATTTCCTTCTCTGCTTGTTTATCCTTTGTGTACAGAAAGGCCATTGACTTGCTTGAGTTAATTTTATATCTAGCTACTTCACCAAAGCTATTTATCAGGCTTAGGAGTTCTCTGGTGGAATTTTTAGGGTCACTTATGTATACTATCATATCATCTGCAAAAAGCGATATTTTGACTTCTTCTTTTCCGATTTGTATCCCCTTGATCTCCTTTTGTTGTCTAAGTGCTCTGGCTAGGACTTCAAGTACAATGTTGAATAGGTAGGGAGAGAGTGGGCAGCCTTGTCTAGTCCCTGATTTTAGTGGGATTGCTTCCAGCTTCTCACCATTTACTTTGATGTTGGCTACTGGTTTGCTGTATATCGCTTTTATCATGGTTAGGTATGGGTCTTGAATTCCTGATCTTTCCAAGACTTTTATCATGAATGGGTGTTGGATTTTGTCAAATGCTTTTTCAGCATCTAACGAGATGATCATGTGGTTTTTGTCTTTGAGTTTGTTTATATAATGGGTTACATTGATGGATTTTCGTATATTGAACCATCCTTGCATCCCTGGGATGAATCCTACTTGGTCAGGATGGATGATTGTATTGATGTGTTCTTGAATTCGGTTAGCGAGAACTTTATTGAGGATTTTTGCATCAATATTCATAAGGGAAATTGGTCTGAAGTTCTCTATTTTTGTTGGGTCTTTATGTGGTTTAGGTATCAGAGTAATTGTGGCTTCATAGAATGAGTTGGGTAGAGTACCTTCTGATTCTATTTTGTGGAATAGTTTGTGAAGAACTGGGATTAGTTCTTTGAAGGTTTGATAGAACTCTGCACTAAACCCATCTGGTCCTGGGATTTTCTTGGTTGGGAGACTATTAATGACTGCTTCTCTTTTTTTAGGGGATATGGGACTGTTTAGATCATTAACCTGATCTTGATTTAACTTTGGTACCTGGTATCTGTCTAGAAACTTGTCCATTTCATCCAGGTTCTCCAGTTTTGTTGAATATAGCCTTTTGTAGAATGATCTGATGGTGTTTTGGATTTCTTCAGGGTCTGTTGTTATGTCTCCCTTTTCATTTCTGATTTTGTTAATTAGAGTACTTTCCCTATGCCCTCTAGTGAGTCTGGCTAAGGGTTTATCTATCTTGTTGATTTTCTCAAAGAACCAGCTCCTCGATTGGTTGATTCTTTGAATTGTTCTTCTTGTTTCCACTTGGTTGATTTCACCCCTGAGTTTGATTATTTCTTGCTGTCTACTCCTCTTGGGTGAATTTGCTTCCTTTCATTCTAGAGCTTTTAGGTGTGTTGTCAAGCTGCTAATGTGTGCTCTCTCTAGTTTCTTTTTGGAGGCACTTAGAGCTATGAGTTTTCCTCTTAGAAATGCTTTCAGTGTGTCCCATAGGTTTGGGTATGTTGTGACTTCATTTTCATTAAACTCCAGAAAGTCCTTAATTTCTTTCTTTATTCCTTCCTTGACCAAGGTATCATTGAGAAGAGTGTTGTTTAGTTTCCACGTGTGTGTTGGCTTTCTATTATTTATTTTGTTATTGAAGATCAGTCTTAGTCCATGGTGATCTGATAGGGTGCATGGGACAATTTCAATATTTTTGTATATATTGAGGCTTGTTTTGTGACCAATTATGTGGTCAGTTTTGGAGAAGGTACCATGAGGTGCTGAGAAGAAGGTATATCCTTTTGTTTTAGGATAAAATGTTCTGTAGATATCTGTCAGATCCATTTGTTTCATAACCTCTGTTAGTTTCACTGTGCCCCTGTTTAGTTTCTGTTTCCACGATCTGTCCATTGGTGAAAGTGGTGTGTTGAAGTCTCCCACTATTATTGTGTGAGGTGCAATGTGTGCTTTGAGCTTTACTAAAGTATCTTTAATGAATGAGACTGCCCTTGTATTTGGAGCATAGATATTCAGAATTGATAGTTCCTCTTGGAGGATTTTACCTTTGATGAGAATGAAGTGCCCTTCCTTGTCTTTTTTGATGACTTTGGGTTGGAAGTCAATCTTATCAGATATTATAATGGCTACTCCAGCTTGTTTCTTCCTACCATTTGCTTGGAAAGTTGTTTTCCAGCCTTTCATTCTGAAGGTAGTGTCTATCTTTTTCTCTGAGATAAGTTTCCTGTAAGCAGCAAAATGTTGGGTCCTGTTTCAGTAGCCAGCCTGTTTGCCTATGTCTTTTTATTGGGGAGTTGAGTCCATTGATATTAAGAGATATTAGGGAGAAGTAATTGTTGCTTCCTTTTATTTTTGTTGTTAGAGTTGGTGTTCTTTTCTTGTGGCTGTCTTCTTTTACGTTTGTTGAGGGATTACCTTCTTGCTTTTTCTATGACGTGGTTTCCGTCCTTGTATTGGTTTTTTTCTGTTATTATTCTTTGAAGTGCTGGATTCGTGGAAAGATAATGTGTGAATTTGGTTTTATCGTGGAATACTTTGGTTTCTCCATCTATGGTAATTGAGAGTTTGGCTGGGTATAGTAGCCTGGGCTGGAAATTTTGTTCTCTTAGTTTCTGTATAACATCTGTCCAGGCCCTTCTGGCTTTCATAGTCTCTGGTGAAAAATCCCGTGTAATTCTGATAGGCTTGCTTTTATATGTTACTTGACCTTTTTCCCTTACTGCTTTTAGTATTCTATCTTTATTTAGTGCATTTGTTGTTCTGATTATTATGTGTCGGAAGGAATTTCTTTTCTGGTCCAGTCTATTTGGAGTTCTGTAAGATTCTTGTATGTTCATGGGCATCTCTTTCTTTAGGTTTGGGAAGTTTTCTTCTATAATTTTGTTGAATATATTTGCTGGTCCTTTGAGTTGAAAATCTTCATTCTCATCTACTCCTATTATCCGTAGGTTTGGTCTTCTCATTTTGTCCTGGATTTCCTGGATATTTTGAGTTAGGATCTTTTTGGATTTTGTATTTTCTTTGATTGTCGTGCCGATGTTCTCTATGGAGTCTTCTGCACCTGAGATTCTCTCTTCCATCTCTTGTATTCTGTTGCTGATGCTCGTATCTATGGTTCCAGATTTCTTTCCTAGTGTTTCTATCTCCAGTGTTGCCTCAATTTGGGTTTTCTTCATTGTTTCTACTTCCCTTTTTAGGTCTTGGATGGTTTTATTCAATTCCATCACCTGTTTGGTCTGGTTTTCCTGCAATTCTTTAATGGATTTTTGTGCTTCCTCTTTAATGTCTTCTACCTGTTTAGCAGTGTTCTCCTGCAATTCTTTAAGGGATTTTTGTGCTTCCTCTTTAATGTCTTCTACCTGTTTACCAGTGTTCTCCTGCAATTCTTTAAGGGGTTTTTGTACTTCCTCTTTAATGTCTTCTACCTGTTTAGCAGTGTTCTCCTGCAATTCTTTAAGGGATTTTTGTGCTTCCTCTTTAATGTCTTCTACCTGTTTACCAGTGTTCTTTTGTATTTCTTTAAGTGTGTTATTAAAGTCCTTCTTGATGTCCTCTACCATCATCGTGAGATATGCTTTTAGAACCGGGTCTAGCTTTTCCAGTGTGTTGGGGTGCCCTGGACTGGGCGAAGTTGGAGTGCTGGGTTCTGATGATGGTGAGTGGTCTTGGTTTCTGTTAGTAAGATTCTTACGTTTACCTTTCACCATCTGGTAATCTCTGGGATTAGTTGTTATTGTTGTCACTGTTTAAAGATTGGAGCAGACTCTGTGTTCCACTAACCAGAAGTCTCAAAATCCTGTGGCGGGTGTCATGGGTAGCTGGCGGGTGTCAGCAGACCCTGTGCTCTAGCTACCCCGGTGCTGTTCAGACCGGAAGAGGCTTGTGGCCCTACTCAGGCCAGTTTTCTGCCTCCCCAACCAAAGCAGTCTCAGGTCCCGCGTGATTGGAATGGAGCAGAAGCTGTGTACCACTCACCAGAAGTCTCAAAATCCTGTGGCGGGTGTCGTGGGTAGCTGGCGGGTGTCAGCCGACCCTGCGCTCCAGCTACCCAGGTGCTGGCCAGACCCGAAGAGGCTTGTGGCCCCACTCAGGCCGGTCTTCTGCTTCCCTAACCTATACAGTCTCAGGTCCCGCGCGCAACTGGACTGGAGCAGAAGCCGTGTTCCACTCACCAGAAGTCCCAAGATCCTGTGGCAGGTATTGTGGGTAGCTGGCAAGTGTCAGCAGACCCTGCGCTCTAGCTACCCCGGTGCTGTTCAGACCGGAAGAGGCTTGTGGCCCTCCTCAGTCCTTATGAGTTTTTCAAATGTGTTTAGTGTTACTTAATTCTCTTTCCTCACTCTTCTCTGTTTTATTCTCCAACCCCCTTCTGAGTTAAAGTCCACACCTGCCTATCATATTTCCCACTTCCTATCATATTTCCACTTCCCATAATAGCTCCCACCTCCTAGCACCTATGTCTTACTATTCTCCTCTCTTTATCTCCTTTGCCTCCAACAATCCCATCTTCCTTTCCTGGTTTCTGAGATTAATATATGTTATGTATTCATATCTAAAGGTTTGGAGCTAGGATCCATGACTAAAGCAACCGTACTTCACTATAATGAAGCCTGTGTGTAACAAAACCTACAGCCAGAGCCAACCTAAGTGGAAAAATAACTGAAAGCAAGTTCATTAAGCTCAGGAATGAGATAGGAATGTCCGCTCCCCTACTGCTTTTCAATAGTGTGTTCAAAGCACTAACTAGAGCAATAAAGCAAGAGAAAGAAATTAAGAGGATAGAAATATGAAAAGAAGTTTAATTATCCCTATTTGCAGATGATATAACATAATAATAAAGATCCCAGATTACAGCAGAAGACTTTATAAATGATTATCATTTCCAGCAAACTGGTAGGATACAAAATTGGTTTGGATCAGTAGCCTTTCCATATAACAATAACAAAGATGTTGAGAAAGAGATCATGGAAACACTAACATTCACTATAGCCTTAAAATATTTAAGACTAAACCTAATCAAGGAAGTGAGAGACATCACCAATGAAAACTTTTAATCTCTGAAGAAAGAGATTAAGAGAGATGGAAGATCTCTCTAGGCTCATGAATTGATATAATAGATATTGTGAAAATGCCATCTTAACAAAAGGTATTTGCAGGCTCAATACAATTCCAATAAAAGTATTGATAACGTTTTTCACAGAAACATAAAAAATTTGAGATTCATGTAGACTCATAAAAGACTAAAAGCAGTGGAGAAAAATAACAAATATGGAGGGATTATCCTAGTAGATTTGAAGCTATGACATGGGACTGGAACACAAACTGACATGTAGACCAACAGAACAAAACAGAAGACCCAAACATGAGCCTCCATAATTACTTCCATCTGATATTTGACAACAGCGTCAGAAAGCACATGCTGGCCAAAGGACAGCAAGTCTCCTCAACAAATAGTGCTTGGAGAACTGGGTGCCCACATGTAGAAGGATGAAATTAGATATATTTATGACCCTGCACAGGAATCAATTCCAAATGGATCAAAGATCCCTGATGTGAAGCTTGAAAGAGAGAGAAGAAAACACAGGCAGTACCCAAAAGATCCAGACAGTGTAGGAAAGAACTTCCAGAGCAGGACTCGAGTCACGCAGGATTTAAGGTCAACAACAGACAAATGGGGCCTCATAAACTAAAATGTTCAGTTCAGCAAAGGAAACAATTGGTTGAGCAAAGAGGAGGCCCATAGAGTAGGAGAGAATCTTTGTCAGCAATGCAACTGACAGGTGATTAATATTTAGAATATGCAAAGAACAAAAGAAGAACAGGGAGCAAGGAAACAAATGACCTAGTTTTTAAAAAAATTGTGCAACTGAGCTGAAATAAAAATGGCTAAGATTTTCTTTACATATGTTCCACATCCTTACCAATTAGTAAAATGAAAACTGAAACAATTTTGAGGTCCCACTCTACTCCAGTTAGAATGGCTGAGGCCAAGAAAGCAACTGATAATAAGTACTTCTTAGGATGTGGGGAAAAGAGGAGCCTCTCTCGCTGCTGATGGATTGCAAACTGGTCCATGACTCTGGAAATTAGTTGGAGAATTCTCATTTGAAAACTAAAAGTAGACCTACCATATGACCTGGCTCTATGACTCCTGGACATCCACCCAAAGGACTGAACTACAGATATGCGCTCGGACATGTTCATTGCTTTTCTACTCACAATGTTTAGGAAATGGAAACATCCTAAATATCTGTAAACTGATGGATGGATGATGAAAATTAAGTGTATATACACATTACAATTCTGTTCAGCTCTAAAGAAAAGTGAAATCATCACGTTTGCAGGGAAATGGATATATCTTAAATATTTATCTTATTTTTAGGATTATAATATAATCACAATGTTTCTCTTTTTCCTTTCCTCTTTTCAAACCCTCTCACATATGGTATATGACATATGACATGTAATAATTAACATTTTTTTTTTTTTGGTTTTTCAAGACAGGGTTTCTCTGTATAGCCCTGGCTGTCCTGGAACTCACTCTGTAGACCAGGCTGGCCTCAAACTCAGAAATCTGCCTGCCTCTGCCTCCCAAGTGCTGGGATTAAAGGCGTACACCACCATGCCTGGCTATAATTTACATTTAATGTTTAATATATCCTGTAACATGAATGACATATACACATGCATATGTATATGTATGTGTGTGTATACACACACACACACACACACACACAACACCTATTAAGTCTGCATGATGTGTGTTTTCAGGGCTGATAATTTGGCATTGAGTAACCAATCATCATGCTCTTTCCTGGAGATTTTCTCCTCATCCCAACTTCTTAATTGCTTGTAGTACTTTGTGTAATATTGAGACATCATGGGCTTTCCCCTGTCAATTTTGTCATGTCTATTGGTCTCATCACTGTTCATCCACGTTTGGGCAGTCATGTTGATGAGACTTTACGAGTGTAACTTCTAATATTACTCAGAGACAAAATCTCATAGCAAACTCTTTGATCTTCTGTCTTTTATAATATTTCTGCCTCTTCTTCCAAAATGTTCCCAAACCTTAAGTGCAGGAATATTCTATAGATGCATCCACTGAGACTGGATGACTGGCCTCTGCATTTTGAGTGATTGTAGTTTTCTGTAATGGTCTCTGTCTGTTGCAAAGAGAAGTTTCTTTGAGAAAAGGCCCTCTTTTGGTTGTTGGTCCAGACTGTTCAAGAGACTCTCCAAGCATATAGCCTATAGCTATTGCCCTTGTTTGACCTCCAGAAGTGAAGGGTAAATCCATATTGATTAGGACACCATGCACTTCAGACAAAGGTCCCAGAGGCCCATGAGTTGGAACTAACATGAACGTTCCCTACTTAAGGGTTGGATTTCATTGTACCAGAAACCATATAAGTTTCTAAAAGATGGAAGCAACCAACAGTTCCACCCAGCTGTGACACTGAAAACCACAATGACCAGCATGGTAGATAACCCTAAGGATGCAGTAGTGGCTCACATACCTTAGCAGTAGCCAATGGCTCTATAACTGGGCTTAAATCTCACTCAACAAAAGGGAAATCATGCCTCGTGCCAGGAACTTAGCTAACCACTCAGTGCTAACAACGTTAAGGATCATGGAGAAATCTACAACTGCTACTTTGCTAAGTGTGCATAATACCCAGCAACAATCTAAGCATTTGTCCTTACAACCAACCATAAATGTGGTGCTCATCCCTCATCAAGGAAACCTCTCTTTGCAATTAAAAAAATATTGTGAGTGTGGTAAACCAGACCCAGAAGAAAGAACAGCATGTGGAACCTCTGGTGGAACCTCTGCTCCACAAATTTGAGCATGATGAGTGGAGGCATTCTATTCTGATCTCTTGTACCACATTGAACTGTAAATTCATAGCAAAGCTCGGCATGCTTCCAGAGTTTAAGCTTAGTCCATCCACCTGGCTATCAGACATGGCCACTTGGCTTCCCACAGACAATTTAACTCGAAGTCTCAAAGCTGGAATCTTGCTAAAACCTCACAGTGCTCCCTCATTGCACAGATGGATCAATGGCTACATGCCTCTCTGGTTGCCAGGTATCACCCTCACTGCCTGGAAGGTTACTGATAAGAGGGCATTATCTTCCCCTGCACTGTATCATCACAGGGGTGGAGGCACCAGGTGCCAGGCAGCATGGAGTATGAAAGAATGTTAGCTGAGGATCAGCTGGTCTGAGTTCAGATGCTAACTGATGCAGCACTAAGCAAAAGGAATAAATGAGGAAGGGATTGTGAAGCAGTCTACTTGACACTCAGACCTTTCACATAATGGTTTCATTCAACAGATAAAAGAAAATCTGTGCAGCAAGCTTCACATGTCATTTTAACAACTAGAAAATGTAGATTCAGGGTGGAGAAAGAGCTTAACCAAGGTCACCCTATGACTAAGTAGCTGGGTAGAGATTAGAACCTAGATCAACAAACCTCAAAGTGCAGCTCTGTCCTCTATTCTATCCCAGCTATGTGACCTTGAGCAAAATGCTTAATTTTTTTGATCCTTCACATCCACATAAGTAACCAAGAGGATTCCCATGCCAGTTTCCAGGGATTGCCATGAAAAGCCACTTATAATTTGCATTAAGGTGGTGTATAAATGCTGGTTATGACTGAGCGCAATCTCCATACACAGGTAGGGCAGAAGTTGCAGATGCTTTCATTGGTATGTTTAAGGCAGAGGAGAGCTCTTACTGTTCAAAAGAGAGTCTTCACGTCTGGAGAAGCAGAGGTATGATTCAGGTGCATGGGGCGGGAAGAGGTTTCAGAAACAAGGGCAACACAACTTGAACTTTCTCAATCCAGCCTATTTTTATTTTTACCAAAATATAGTCTCAGATTAGATTGCTTGTGCTTTGGCTGAGATATGAACAGTCATAGGCCAGATGTTCAGAGCAAGAGCAAAGCAGTTAAATGCTGTGTTACACCCTGGCTCTCTGCCAGCAGCCCAGCTCGAAGCTCTCTGGGCTTTTCCCATGAGAGCACCGCATTCATGCGTTTCCCTGGAGCGTCCCTAATTTCTGCACACACCCTGTCTTTCCTTGGCCAGGGGTTTGTTTCCCTAAGAACAGGTTGTTCAACTGTGTATTGCCACCTGTGGAGATGAAGTGGTTACCATAACCACTAGGTAAACAGTAGTGCAATCCTGCGTCATACTGAATGGTGGTGATTTTGTTCCAAAGTCAGCAACCCCATGATGCTTCTGTGCCTTTGTCTACTGATATGTAATGTAATGTAATGTAATGTCATGTCATTACAATGTGTAAACATCCCTCACAACAGGATTTGAGAGCTCCAAAATTAGCCTGTGGTTGCCGCAGAAGGAAGGAAGGAAGTTGACTGATAAATGATGAAGGAATGAAGAAAAGCTGAAGTTGTCCTTAACAATGCTGCATGTGCATAGAGACAGATACACAATGCATAGAAGTAGCAGGAGGCTCATGTGTGGTATGGGGTATGAAGGTCATGGGGATGGCTCAGTCTGTGAAGTGCTTGCCACACAAGCCTGAGGACCTGAGTTCAATTCCCTAAGCCCAGGTAAAAAAGTCAAGCGTATTAATATGGGCTTCTAAACCTAAGGCTGAGAAGCAGAGACAGGCAGATCCTTGGGGTTTCCTAGCCAGTTGGTGTAGCTGAATTAGCTAGTCCCAGGTCTCAGTTTTCTGTTCCTGAGGAACTTACACACACACACACACACACACACACACACACACACACACACACACACTTCTCATAGAGTATTTATGGATCAGGCAATTGCTTAGTATTAGACCATTTGCCACGTTTAAAACCCACAAGTCTTAGAGGTCCTCTTATGATTCCCTGTTTTACAGATGAGGAGACTGTGGTTAGCTTATCCAAAAATCTCACAGAGAAGGAAGAGCACCAGAAAGTTGGATTTGCAGAATCTGTCTCAACTCTTCATAACAGATTCACTCAGGAGATTTAAATACAGTATCGACTTAATGGAAATTAAGGCACTGAACATTGTCCAAGGAGAGAGGATCTTCAGCTGGGATCATCACGTTTGCAAAGGTCCAGAGGTGCCAAAGGACTTGCACCTGTAAGTGTTCACTGAATGAAGAACAGAGCACAGCACGGAGGAAACAGGAAGCTAGAGAAACAAGGGAGAAATGTCATCAGAATGTGGGTTCTTGCCTGGCTACAAAGGGGTGCCACAAATGCCTAGACAGGAATTTGCAGGAGAAAAATGGGGCTCCTTTGGCATTCGGGAAGGGAGAGGCATGAACAGCTTCTGGTGGAAGACCTTGTCAGACAGAATGGGATCCAGAGGTCCAGAGGGAGGCTGGAAGGGAAAGAAAAATTGAAGGAGGCCATGCTAAGAGGTGACAGGGAGGGGGAAAGTCACCATCTCCTTCTGTCTCCTGCCCTTGGAGGAAGGTAATCTTCTTAGTGATCCCCCAGAAAATGGTTCTGCCAGCCTTACTCCAGCATCTTGGCTGTAACATGCTGGTTTGTACTCTACAGTTGCTTAGGAGTTGGATTATAAAACTTCAGAGAAATGAGACTTGGCCAACCACACCAACAGTGACATAAGCAATTATTCTCTTCTAAGGTTAAAATATCTAATGACAGAATTCACTTTAGAGACACCTGCAGAGGATACGGAACTTCATGGTTGAAGGGGGATTGATGGGACGCTCGAACTTAGCCTGCTATAGGCAAACTACTCATCATCCAGAGGCATTGAGCATAGTCACTGGAAAGGTGCACTCCTGTTTTGTCTTCTAGCTATAAGGAAAGTCTGGACACAACTCATCATAGAACTTCATTTTCTCAACGTTGACTGGTCATAAGGGTGGACTATGAAGGCAACTACAATAAATTAAGAGTTCTGTGAAAACTGACACTATAGATCTGGGCAGAGAAGAATTAGCATTCTTGATATATAGAGAAATTAGCCAAAAATGAAGAGATATAAGAAAAATCAGGACTGAAGATAGTAAGTGGTAGACTTCGGAGTACACAGATGAAGCTTAGCATGAAGTCACTCAGACTTGGGTGCAGCAAGACCCTTCCCAACTTTCAAAGAGAAGCATTGGCACTGAGTCCATTGACTCACTCTTGACTCAAGCACAGGGGCTATAGAAATAGCATATGGTGATGGTCAGATTACCCTAGGGTTGGGGGGTAGGTTTTGGGGAGACCATAATGTCAGAATCTCAGGGGCTTCAGATATGGGTAAGAGGCTCTCCAAGCAAAACCAATGTCCTGTTCCAGAAGAAAGAAATAGTTTCCAGGCAGGAAGCAAATAATAGAAGTCTCTACGACCTTTTCTAACACAAATGTCAAAATTTCATCAATCTTTTAACACCCGTTAGCCTGCATACTGGGCTATTTAGAGAACAATTCCATAAGGTGAGAGAGAAAGAGAGCAAGCTCTGGGGATAAGAGGTGACATGGCAAGTGGCCCTCTTCATTTTAATGTTTCCAACCTCATGTCCTTGTCAGTCTGTCCCACCAGAAGCCGCCAGCTCAGCTGAAACATGAAGTTTGCTTCCAGAAGCCCGAGGCCTCTGCTTCTAACTTCTTATGGCTGTCCTCACCTTAGCCTGCTTGAACTCAGACTGCCAGAGTCTCCGGTAATTAGAGGCTATACACATGTGCTGATTAGTACTCTCCATGTGCCCAGAAGATGCAGCCGCTACAGACCAAAGCCCAGGGTTCACGTGTCCAGGGTTCTCTGAATTCCTGCCTCTAAACACTTTCTTTATTTTCAAATAATAAAATGAAGAAAAGGAGCAGAGAGATGATGTGGCATTGGGTTAAAGCTTTGCTTCTTTTGTTTGCTAGATGTGGACTAGAAACAGGGCTCTGGCACTATGAACGTGATGTCCATAGTAAATTAGGTAATCTCTTAGCTTCTCAGTTTTGCTACCCATGAAATAATAATCATTATCTTACTTCCCAGCATATGGTGTATTAGAGCATTCCTGTATGCATCACATACAAAGGAGATCAAACAAGGAAGCCTGGGCACTGGTTCTATGCTTCATCCATCCCATTACCTCCTGGGCTTGGAATGTTGACACTTCACACAAGTAGCACTGGCAAAGCCCTCTTATTCAGCTTCCTCCTCTCTATTTTTTTCCTCAAATTATTTTGTATTCACTACCTGGGGCTGGTAGCCAGGAGGCTTAAAGCCATGGAAGTTTGTATCCACTGCCCATATAGCATTGAAGACCACAGATGTAAGATGAAGCTATCCTCTGTGAAGGTTAAGTAAGGCAGGCACATTTAGGGCCAGACACTTCTTTTATGGGGAGAAAACTGACCATCCTTTAAGACATCTTCTACATTTTTTTTCCTTTTCTTTTGTTTAATTTAAAACTCTGGAGAAAATTAAGAAACAAGTCAAGGGAACCAAATTCCTCTGACTCATTCTCTTTCCTGAGGAAATGTGACTTCTTATTACTGCAAATGGACCATGCTCAGAAGCACTTATCCACACCGTCTCTTGGAACTTATACTTCATGACCTTGAACTAAATCTGCTCAAAAGCGTGTCTGACATCTTTGTATGCTTTATGACCTTCAACTGAGCATGCTCAGAACGTAAGAGCCCCTACATGTGCTTTCCGGTATAAATACACACAGGATTCTAGAGTAATATCCCCATATTTTTGTATTCAGAGGCAGCAGTTTATTGTGACTATTCCTACTCATATACAGACTGTGTGGGACTAAAAATACAATTTCCTCATGCCCCATGGGTAATATTTCACTCCTCTGTCTTCTAACTGTGTTTGTTGGCTTTGTACTAAGCAAAAGAACCTGTGATTAGTTACAGAGGCTTCCAAGAAGAATCCACCCATTTCTCTTCCCTAATTCCTGGTCACTGGAGAACCTTGGTTCTTCATTGGGAGATGCACCACTCCAGTCACAGCCATTGTCTTCTCAGTCCTTGTGCTCAGTCAAGTCCTGAGCCTCCTGAGCCTGTCCCACCCTCTTCTGTATGCCTACCTCCCTTCCTTGTAGACATTACTCATGTAAGGAAACTGACCTTCAGGTTTAGATCTGCCCAATAACCCAAGATGATCTCATTTCCAGATCATTTGCAGCTCATTACAGCTACAAACCCCCTTTTCCTGTTAAGGTCACATTCACAGGATCCTTGGTCTAACAAGTGGACAAGTCCCATTTTGTTAAGTTTATTTTTGAGATGATAATATAACTGTAACATTTTTCCCTTCCTTTTCCTCCCTTCAAATCTTCCCATGTACTTCTCCTTGTTCTCTTTCAAATTCATGCTCTCTTTTTTCATTAATTGCTGTTACATGCATATAACACACATATATTCCTAAATACAGACTGCTCAATCTGTGTAATGTTACTTGTATATATTTCTAGGCATGACCACTTGGTATTAGGTAATCCTAAGGGTTAAGTAGTGGCATACATGCTTTGGGAGTAACCAACAGTGCTCTCTCTCTCTCTCTCTCTCTCTCTCTCTCTCTCTCTCTCTCTCTCTCTCTCTCTCTCTCTCTCGGCTTAAAATCTACTTAACAAATGCAAGAGCATGAATGGTACTGGAAACCTAGCTAACTACTTAGAGCTACTGAAGTCAGGGGTATTCAAGGAGACACTACATCTACAACTTTATGAAATTAGCATAATTCCTAATAAAAAAAATCTATAAACATTTCTCTTGATACCCACAGATAATGGTGGTTTTCACCCATCATAAAGGAAACTTCTCTTCTCAATAGATGTAAACCACTATAGAAAACAAAAAATCAATTAAAATGCAGTTGTGCGGCCTAGTTGCAATGGATACAGCTACAAAGCACTCCACTAAGGAGTGAAATTTACTAAGGCTCAGTGAAATTTCAGGAGGAGAAAAGGTTGTAAGAACAGGAGTATCGGGGAGTTTTGTGTGATTTTTTTTTAAAATATGTCTTGCTATATACTCCAAATTTTTCTCCTCTGCCTCAATGTCAGTCTTCCCTACAAGTACCTGTATTCCTAGCCACACATACTCCATTGCTGAGAGATTCTGAAAGGCTTCTTATTTTCTGCCCAAAAGAAGTCCAACCACATTATCAGAGACATTTGCAGAACAGGTCTCACTCAGCTTCTGTCCTGCACACACCTCTTAGTGGAGGTTCTAAACCTCCTCTTCCCATCCTTTCCTTCTTCTTCTTGGACCACCCTTCCTTCTGGTTTCGTTCCTTTTCTCTGTCTTTGCCATCTGTGTCTATAGGGGAAGTTGCCAGTAACCTCAAGGGCTAATTACAATATGGGCTGTTACCCCACAGCTTCTGTAGGTAGACATACAGGCACAGCCCAGTTGCATCTTCCACTCAGATTCTCACAAGGATGCAGTCAAGGTGTAGGACACACAGCCTTGCTGGGGAGGAGTCAATATACAGGCTCTGTGGGTGGTGGTGATTTTTATTTTCTTCTGATTGTGGTACTGGAGGCTTCAACTTGCTCCCAGCCTTCACCGGAAACCACCTGGAGTTTCTAGAAGTTTTCACAGTGTTCTGTCACACCAAATTCCCAACACATGTCTTCATCAAGTCAACAAATAGGAATTCTCATCCCAGTCCTTGTCTGCATTAAAAACAAAACAAAACAAACAAATAAACAGAAAACAACCAACCAATGAAACAACAACAACAACAAACAAACAATCTCCCCACAAAACTAGAGTACAAAATAATGGGTTTCATTATGATATTTCTCACATAGTTATAGCCTGTATTTTGCTCATATCCATGCTTAACCCTCCCTTCACTTTGAATTTCCAGGGATTTTACCTGGTTGAGTCAGCTCCACCTATGATAGGTGAATTATTTAAGTAACTCAAGTTAAAACAGATATTTATGTGCTTAATTACATCTGTAAAGTCTTCATCTTTACTCTAGCCTATTACTAGAGCTAGGGTAAATATACTAATATTGTCAGTCTAAATTGCCAGGGATGTAAACACCACAAAGTTGGTTAGAGTCCATCTGTCAAGTATGTTGGCCTGTACTTCAAAGTAGAGGTTCCCCAAAGTAGATACCTCTCTCATGGAGCCATTGCTTCTGTCCAGCATTGTCTCTTTGTAGTTCCCAGGGGCCTTTGTTTATATCCCCATAAACACTGAGTTGTTTGAATGACATCAAATAAATAAGAATGAAGATTGAGGGACCATCCTGAAGTCACACTGCCTGGACCCATCCCAGTCCTGATATCTACAGACCCTTCATCCTGATCAACTCAAGGCTCTATGAGAAATCTTTTTGTGATGTTATTTTGATGAGCGCTGTTTTTAAACAGTTAACAATGTTTGGTTAAGAGAGATGCTCAGTTCATGGTTATCTTGTAAGAGTTTGTATAGGTTAGATTATGTTGCAATAACAAATGGTCCCAACCCAGCAGCGGAGCGATTATAACCACCAACAATTATTTTTCCATAGACTGCATGTTGGTGTGCAACAGAAGTTAGTAGGGAAACTGTGCTTTGAGCCTCAGGCTGAGAAGGTAAACACTGCACTGAATGCTGCAGGTGGCAGGGCTACAGAAGAAACTCCATAGTGTCTTCTGGTCAAATAAATGGCCCTGCTCTGACATAAATCCAGATACTTACACTCACAACTAGTTGACCAATATGAAGTCTATAACCTTAAGCTGCAAGGAGACAAAGACCTCCTTGTGTTCAAAACCACATGGCTGCGTTCCTAATGCTGTTTCTCCTAGCGCAATCCTTATTTTACCTCACAGAAGATTATGTCTCACCAATCTGTTCTAGTTTCATTTCTGGAACAGTGAGACAAAATACTCTGACAAAAGCAACTTATGGGAGAAAGAGTTCATTTAATTAATAGTTTAGGGCTACAGGCTATTGCTACAGGGATACTAGGGTGGAAGGAGCTTGAAGCACATGGTCACATCATATCCACAGTCAAGAGCAGAGAGCAATGGATTCAGTTATTCCACTTTTACACAGTTCAGGACCACCCACCCTCAACCAGGAAACGGTGCTGTCCATTGTGGGCAGGCCTTCCTACATCTATTAACTTAATTAAGGAAATCTTTCAAGACTTGCCTGTTGGGTGCAGGCAATTCCTCATTGAATATCTCTTCCGAGGTGATTCAAGGTACTGTCAATTGAAACTAACCATCACATTATTTTTGTATCAAGAATAGCACAGATCACAGATCGTAGTTACCGTTAACCACAAAAGATTTAAAATTAGGCAATTCCAGTGTAAACCAAGGACACAATTCTCAAAATGAAATGGAAGAGACAAGAATTCACTACCTTTAAATATTTTCTTTCCCTCATGGCCAACTACTACAACTCTTACCTATTTGCATGCATGATGCGTAGAGTCTAAGTGCATTTGTAAAAGTCTCAGGATGAGGGAACTGCTAATTGTGCTTCTCCCATTGTTGCAATGAAGCAGCTTTGGCTGACTCTCATTCCTGAATCTGGACAAGATCTAATGTGAATCCTATCTCCAAGGAACTCTTCTGGAAATCTTCTAGAGGATGGGGCAGAGGACTGATGGGTGTTGAAAGAAGAAATGATTGCTGGGCGTGGTGGCACACACCTTTAATCACAGCACTCGGGAGGCAGAGGCAGGTGGATTTCTGAGTTTGAGACCAGCCTGGTCTACAAAGTGAGTTCCAGGCCACCCAGGGCTACACAGAGAAACCATGTCTCGAAAAACAAAAACAAAACAAACAAACAAACAACAACAACAACAACAAAAAAAAAACAAAGAAAGAAGAAATGATGATCTCTACTGAAATGTGGTATGATTGTTTGGACACATTTCATATGCATGTCCCAAGGTTCATTTGTTGGAGGCTGGTCCTCAATGCAGTCACGTGGTAAGGAAGGGCCTTGGGGAAGTGATCATGGACATATAAGGTAATCATGACCTAATCCTGATGGCTGTATAAGAAGAGACGAGACATGCTCTGCATGACATTGGGGCACTGCCAGCAAGAAAGACACGATGCAGCCTGAGGCTCCTGTTGTCCAGAACTGTGACCTAAATAAAACTCTTTTCCTAATACAGTTACCCAAGCTCAAATATTTCACTAGAGTTACAAAAACTGGACTAACAGACATGCTTTCTGGGTATTGGATGAACAGATTTGTGAGACTTAGTCCTCAGAGCAACCCCAGGAGTCTGGAGACCAGATTGCCATCATACAACTGGCATGGTTCAAAAAAAAAAAAAAAAAAAAAAGAAGAAGACTATTGTAAGCTCTCAGGTACTGCTCCAGTGCAATGGCTGCCTACCTGCTACCATGCTCCCTGCCATGATGGTCATGGACTTTAACTGACCCCCTGAAACACGAAGCCTCAATACTCTTTCTTCTGTAAGTTGCTTGGTCACAGTGTCTTATCACAGTAATAGGAAAGCAACTGAAATGTGAACTATGTCTTGCGAATTCCCCAAGGACTGAGTCTCATGAGTGACCTACTACTGTTCTCCACTCTCCTTTTCTCACCCTGTCAAACAGCAATAGTAGAAGCAAGCACAGAACAGACTCCCTGCCAAAAAACATTAAGGTACATCAAGGAAATTATTTTTAAGTGGATTCATAAGCCAATGTTCAAAAAGTGATATTTTTAGAGCTAACCAATAGCACCAATTAGAGTTGGAAAGGGGAGAGAGAAAGTTCAGTACAACACACATTCTTTGACTCATTTTTTTTTTTAGATGCATATTCCATACACTGAGAAGGCAAGTCTAACGTTGGATGTTAGTGTGCCATCAAGGCTGGGCTCCAGCCATGTGGAGTCTCAATCCAAAACTCAGAAATTACAGAAAGCCTGTGTTTGGCAGAGCCCTTCTCGTCTTCAGCAGCCCACGGTTCTGTGTGTGCACAATTGTTTGGGGACTTGGCAGTGAGGAGCAATGGAAATAATTCCTTGGGAATGAAGAAAATCAGCAAAATATGAGGGAAAAAAGATTTAAAAAGAGAACAACGAGAACTGGAGAAAGGCAGTCTTGGATGATCCAATTTTTTGTGAGTGTGCTTGTGCAGCTTTGGTGGCTGATAGTAAATGAGATTCTAATGATGTTTTTAAAGGACAGTTCTTGTTTAATGGGGCTCACAAAATTCCTGCTGCTGCTTGGGCTGTGTGCTGGGAGAAAGATGGCTTGATGCTGGGGCTGTGGGGTGGTTTCTACTCTTCCTAGGATTGATTCCAACTCTTGAAGTTGTCAGTCCAGGTCAGGGGAGACAGCAATATGTGGTGATGAGGCTGTGTTCATGCATGTCTCTCTGAGGGCCTACTATGTGCCAAGCATCATTTGTTTCAATGAATTTCCACTGTACTGGTAGGAAAGGTGTTCTAAAGAGACCCTCCTATGGAAATATTGAGATCATGAACTTCAAAAAATTGGGATTTCCCCAGGAATCTCATTCTAGGAAAAAATAAAGCTAAGCTGGAGAATGGAGGTGGGTACACTTATTTATCAGTAATAGATATCAATAATAATAAATAATATTATTTATCAATAATAGACTTATCAATAATAGTTGTAACAACTTTCCAGATTACCTTGAAGGGAGACTGGAGTCTAAAAACGAGAGGCCATTGATGGGTGGAATCATGCCTTAACTAGGACTACTTAACTATACATATCTCTTGACACTATTTAATGTTAAAGTTCATGTGACAACTTCAGGGATGGAATTGGGGAAAGTTGCTGGATCTGTTTTTTTTTTTTTTTTCTCAAAGTAGCCACCCCCAAAATAAATATTATGGTTTTTTTTTTTAACTCTTATCTGTTTAATTGGTCTATTGAGGACAGGTGATGAAGCCTAGATTTGAGAGCTGCCAACTATAAGCCTACTATTTCAGGGCATCCGAGGCCTTTAACAAAATGATCCAAGAGCCTGTGCTCTGTGGGCCCAGAGAGAGGGTCTCATCCATTTGTGGAGGAGGGAAAGGAAGATGTCCTGGAGAATGGAACATCTGAACTGAGTCTGGAAGAATGCGCAAGGGTAATCTATAAAGAGTGCTTGGTGGCTAATGGAAGCTAACAACAGGACACTGGACAAAGTCACCTTGCCCAAAATACCTTCAGTTACTGTATTTAGGAGGATAGTTTCAGAAGCAAATGATGAGATTTGACAATGACAGCCCCTACTAAATGCTGAGTGTACGCTGGCAGTTTTACTCTAGTAAGTATGCCTCTCTGCCTTGGGGACATTGCTAATGTCTAGAGATAGTTTGGGTTGCCAAGACTGTCATGAAGATAAGGGTGCAGAAGGCACTGAGGTGGGGGAAGATCAATGGTGTTTCTTAAACATGCCAGGAAGCCTCTTCCCCAGTCCATGTTGTTAGGGTTGGGACACTGGGCTTTGTGCCTACTTGTGTAGTCTACAAATGTTAACCTGTCTGTTCTCACTATGCCCTTGTAGGCTGTGGTTGTATCTCCACATCTTCAGCAAGTTCTCCTTGCTGAAGGAGGCTATGTGAATGCCAGCTACCTGCCTGAGGTCACAGAGGCTGACTGTGGAGTTGAACTCAGGTAGCTCTGCTCCGGGGCCATGATAATGGTGAAGACAGGAGTAGGACATGTTTGATGGCTACCATGGTTACATGGTAAATGTCTTTGGATGCCCAGATTTGGGGCTTTTTTGCCTTATCCCTCTTCCTCCATGCCTGTGGATTGTTCTGTGAATTTCCCATCTCTCATTTCCTAAGGTGCTTTTTTCTTATGAACCAATGCCATAAGCAGATGGAATCCCTTCCTATGAAGGGGAAAACAGAAAATACAGAAAAGCTGTCCAAGAGCATTGTCATATAGTTCTCTACACACCCATGTCAGGCACACTCCTGCCTACTAATAACTACAACTACAAGAAGAGTTGTCCTGGTTTGAGGAGAAAGGACCCTAGCACACAATTAATTAATGGAAGCCTCTATCTTGAAAATCTTATTCTTAGTGCGTAGGGAAGATGTGGGGAAACTCACTGGCAGAGTATAAATAACAGAGCCACTTTCAAGATCAGTGTGGCCATTTCTCATGTAGTAGACATGGTATCTTCTGATTCAGCCATTTTCTTTCATGGTATAGATCCAAGAGAATCAGAAAAGTACGCCTTTAAGCCTGTGTCCATGAATGCTCTAAGCATCACTGTTGAGAACAACCAAACCTGAAACAACCAAACTTCAAGAAGCTTTTAAATGGATAAGCAATTTTGCTTTACTCACACAGTGGAATTATCATTCAGCCACCAAGAGAATGTAGCCCTTTGTGTGTGGCACAGAGGATCATGTACTATACAACTCAATTTCAGGAATATTTCAGATGATGCCATTGATTACAGCAATTCAGATTAGCAATCACTGAATGAAGTTCACTTGGTGTTGGAGGGCAGATGGGGTAGTCGCTATTGGGGATAGGGTTTCTTTGAGGAATGAGTTTTGTAGTTCATTTACCTGATGCTGTGAAAAACATCCAACAGACGTAACTTCAAGAAGGAAAGATCTGTTCTGTCTCACAGTTTGAGGGTATGATCCATCATGGTTGAAGAGTCATAAAGACAGGACCACTCACCTTTAAAGTGAGCTTTCCCATGTTGGTTAAACCAATATAGAAGATGGCCACAGAGATGCCAGAGGCATGAGTCTATGGAGTTAAATCAGTGTCAACCAGCACAGTGAGGGAAATCCAAATTTAGATTGTAGTGGTGGTCAGATGATTCTGTGAAAATATGAATCATGACTGTGGTCATTTGAATATCCTCGGCCCCTGAGCAGTGGCACTTAGTGGAGAAAGTGTGTCACTGTGTAGGTGGGCTTTGAGGGATCCCAGTGTTCAAGCTTCACACAGTACCAAAGGGCATCTCCTCTTCCTGGGAATCTCTTCCTGGGCATCTCTTCCTGGGCATCTCTTCCTGGGAATCTCTTCCTGGGCATCTCTTCCTGGGCATCTCTTCCTGGGAATCTCTTCCTGGGCATCTCTTCCTGGGAATCTCTTCCTGGGCATCTCTTCCTGGGAATCTCCTCTTCCTGGCTGCCTGCAGAAGATAGTCTTCTGGATGCCTTGTGATCAAGATGTAGAACTGTTGCGTAAATCTCTCCAATTCAAATATGCCCCGGCAATGAAAACACGACACAGTTAATATGAATACACTCTGTGCGCCTAGATTGAGCAGATCTACCGCTACACTACCATCTTCCACCTCTATGAGACCCCTTAGAACTTGAGATTTCTCCAGGCCATGTGCTTCTGCTGTGCTTTTCTTTTTCCTCCTCCTCTCTTGTGACCTCTCCCTCTTTCAATTTTCTCTTTACTCCCTCCCCTTTCAACTCCACCTTCCCTTTTATCTGCCCAATCATCAGCTCTCCTTTATTTTACAAATTAAGGTGGGAAGCAGGTTTTACAGGCAATCACCTGAGTGCTGACTCATTCCTGGTTCACAACCACTCACAGGAGAATGGAATTAACATCAAATATAATTAGCCCCAGAGCTATCCACAACACAGAACTCTCAGCTCCTTCTCTAGCACCATGTCTGCCTGGATGCTGCCATGCTTCAGGCCATGATGATAATGAACTGGACCTCTGAAACTGTAAGCCAGCCCCAACTAAATGTTGCCCTTTATAAAAGTTGCCTTGGTCACATGATGTCTCTTCACAGCAGTAAAATCCTAACTAAGATAATCACTGAACACCAATAATTAATGAGTTATATGCTATCTAATTTCTCACCTAACAAGGGTCTG
This sequence comes from Mus caroli, assembly GCF_978045245.1. NCBI lineage: Eukaryota > Metazoa > Chordata > Mammalia > Rodentia > Muridae > Mus > Mus caroli. The sequence continues at coordinate 6,175,946 of NW_028227272.1, forward strand.
ACAAGTGTTAGATTCCCCTGATGTGTGTGATCTAGGACCCTGCCATTTCACTTACCACATATCACAACCTCACTCCACGTGAAAATCAGTCTCCTCTCTCTCAGTATGAGCCCCAGTTCAGGTAACAATGGATGTAGCCATGGAGCAGCTGCAGAGCTTTAGAGAAAGCCAGCTGGGCAGAAGGGGCCCTCCCTCTGACAGCACCTCAACTGTGATTAAGGCTGCATAGATTTGTAACAGGGCTCCAGAGCCTGGCCGGTCATTCATGCAGAACAGAAACTTCGCAGTTCTGGGAAGCTAACTAATTAATTGTTGCATCAATAAAACCAAGCTTTGACCCTCTCATGATGAATTACATCATTACAGAGAACTTATCAGTGGTGTTAGAGAAAGAAAATAAAGGAAATGTGAAGAGAATTTTATCTGGCAACAGTCAGCATTTCCCAGGGCCCAGAGGTCAGTCAAGGATGAGCACTTACTCAGAGTGGAGTGGATGCATCTTGCTAGCAAGGTTGCCACCCCTTGCCCGTTAATATGCAGTTTTAAAGCAGAAAAGTAGACTTTCCAGTCTAGAAACAATACAAAATGATAGTGGAAAATTCTGACTCTGGAATTAAATGTGATGGTACAGGCACTGGGAGGCAGATACAGGAGGACCAGGGGTTTGAGGTCATTCTAACCTAAAAAGTAAGTTGGAGGTCTGCCTGGGAGAACAGAGACCCTCTCTTAAAGCCCAAAATCAGGCTCTGGAGCCAGTGGAGCTTGGGCTCAAAGAGTCGGTGACTTTCTTTAAAAGACATGGATGTTCTCCAACCTGCCCTCAGTTTCTGTTATCTGCCACAGCAGGAAGAGCATTTTAATGCTGCTAGATAGACTAAGTTATGTTGGGGGATTAAAAGTCTTGCCCAGGCAGTGCCGTGTTTGCTTTGCACACAGTCAAGCTCTAGAATCCGTGTTCTAAAACACTGGGCAAGGGGCGCACACTGTGATCCCAGTGCTGGGGAGGTGGAGTCAGGAAATCCCGGGGATTGCTGGTCAATCAGGGTAGCTTACTTGACAAACTCCTGGCCAGCGAGAGAACCTGTCTCAAACAAAAAGACAGACACCACTTGAGGAGTGACATTGAGGATGAGCTCTTACCTCCATATTCATGCCCACGCATGGAGATGCACCCCCACACATGCACAAGAAACAATACCATACGGCAAAGGAGGCATGGTGGTTGGAATAAGAAATGTGCTCCACAGGCTCGTGTAGTGAACACTTGGTCCCTAGTTGCTTGGACTGTTTGAGGAACTGTGGGAACTTTAGGAGGTGGAGCCTTGCTGCTGGAGGAAGTACATCACTGGGGACAATCTCTGAGATTTTGTAGCCTAGTTCTGCTTCCTGTTTCCTCTCTCCACTTCCTGTTTATGGACAAAGTATGACCAGCTAGCTTCCTGTTCCCGTCTCTATGCCATACCATCTCTATGGTGATGGGCTCTATGAATCTGGAGGAAATGTAACTAACACAGGAGGTCACATGGGGGTGCTTGCTAAGGAGCATTCACTAAGTGTGTGCTAGTAGCCATGTAACATTGTCCTATTGTTAAGATATTTCAGGGGGTGGGATGCCTTTCAGTCACAGAACACTTGCTTTGCAAACACAGAACCTGGCTGTTCAATCCCCAGTACCATGAGAAAACAAAATAATACAACTGGGAGTGTTCACAGCAGCGTCGTACCACCCTCTCCCAGTATGTGTGACATTGTATGTTTTCTAAATGCTAATATCTAAATTAACATGCATCGAGATAGACTTTTTGGTGCTGAGTTTTATGAATGGACACACTTGCCGATCTGTGTCTCCACCACAGCAATCAATATCAGCAATTGATATACAAAATGATATTATCACTTGTCCCCAAATTCACTCCTGCTATCTTTCTCCAGTCTCAGAAGTTGAGTGTTTAGTATTTTCACAAGGTGATATGATGTTGTCGTCTACAAAGTTCATGTTCAAACACTGCACTTGACTTACAAAAGTATCACCCACTCAATACGAGCTCTTACTGCTTCAGGCAAGTTTTGGGGTTTTGTGTTGGGCCAGATTTGCAGCTACGTGTGCAGCCCCCAGGCCACAGGTGTTGGGCCTGACCTTTGCTCTCTGTCCCTTGTCAGAGGCACATACTTCTGTCTGCCAGTGCCATGGCTTCAACTTCAGAGAACACAGAATAAAGGAGTGATAGTGTGTGCTGTTCTGCAGATAGCTTGGTGAATTGAAAGGTTGGTTTTCATTGCTGAGTCATATCCTGGTATGCATATAGCATAGTGTGCCTGCTCACTCAGTGAAGGACATGGAGGTCTTTGGTGTGAGGAAATATGAATGAGGCTGCTGTAAACATGTATGTACCTGTTTCATGTAAACTAATTTTTTTCTTGCTAAAGTGAGGCTCACAAATAAAAACTCCCTGTCTAACTATATACTATCTATATGCAAACTTATGTTGAAGTTTGTCAAAAATTGGCAAATTGGGCTAATGATAGCTCAGTTAATCCTATGCAGCCTTGTAATCACAAGAACTTGAGTTTGATCCCCAGAAATACATACACACATACACACACACACAGAGAGAGAGAGAGAGACAGAGAGACAGAGACAGAGACAGAGACAGAGACAGAGTCAAACAGAGAGAGAGAGAGACAGACAGAGACTTGAAGACAGAGAGACAGGAAGAGAGAGAGAGAAACAGGTGTACACATGTGACCCCAGCTCTAGTGAGGCAGGCAAAAGTGGACACTGGGACTCAATGCCCAGCTAGCCTAACAAACTCAGAGTCCCAGGCCAGTGGGACACCCTGTCTCAAAAATCAACAAAACAAGTGAACAACTCCGGAGGAGTGACATCTGAGGTTGTCTTCTGATCTGTATGCATGGGCACACTCTTGCGTGTACCTGCACACACTCAGTGGCTGGATCACTCTTGTTTGTTCTCACAGTGTGTGGAAGCACTTACACAGGTTATCTTAGGCTTGCTGTGCCAGAGTGTGTGACCGAAACCTTAAGGAGGAAAGGTTTATCTGTGCTCATGGTCTCAGAGTGTCAGTCGTCATAGCAGGGAAGACCCAACAGAGCATGCAGCAGCAGGAGGGCAGGGTATAGTCCACTCACACAGATGGAGAGAAGGCTATAATTTTCTGATGGCCTGCCCCTACAGTGTGTCGTCCTATAGCTAAACTCTGCCCAGTGCCTGCCACCGGCTGGGGAGCAAGAGTTCAAATCAAGACGCTGTAGGGACATTGCAGATCCCAACTCTAACTGTTCCCATAGCTCCCCTGTAGGCACGCAGCATAAGTTACCCGGCTTCCTCGGAGGCTGACTGGGTTGAGTATCTTTGGGCTACTTCCTTTCCACAAGCCCTGTGTAGAAAACACGCATTAAAGATTTTAAACTTTTTGATTTATTTTATTTTTGAGATTATAATTTAATTACATTTCTCCCTTCTCCTCCAAGCCTTTCTATGTACCCTTCTTATTTGCTTTCAAATTCATGGTCTCTTTTTAACTAATCATATATGCACATATATAATCTTCTTGGCTCTTATAATGCTGTACGCACGTTTTCCAGAGTGACCATTTGGCACTAGATAGCTCTCCATTGTACTCTTCCTGGGGGAGGCCTTCTCTCCTGTTCCCATCTTTCCCCAGTTGCCCACAGTTCTTTGTGTAGGGTTGAGGCCTCGTGGGCTTTGCTCTGTACAGTTTGGCATGTCCATTCTTGATCTCCTAGCTCAGCCCATACTTTGGCAGACATGTTGGGGACAATTTATGTGTGTAGCTTCTGAGGTTACTAGGAGGCATAATCTCACAGAGAACTCCAGATCCTTACAATTTTTCCACTCCCTCCTCAGTAATGTTCCCTGAGCCTTAGGTTCAGGAGAATTATGTAGATGTATCCATCAGGATGAGGTGATACATCTCTGTGTTCTGATTGGCTTTGGTTGTCTGTGTGATCTCTGTCTGTTGCGAAAAAGAAGTTTATTTGACGAAGGATGAAAACTGCACTTACCCGTGGGTAGAAGGACAGATGTTTGTACATTGTTGTTAGGGATTATGCTGTGTTAGCAAGGTAGCGCTTGTACATTCTCCTCCAAGAGCCATTGTCAGAATGAGAGGTTGGGGAACATTGGAGAGAGGGAGAACATTCTACAAGTTTCCAACGAAGGAAGGCAATCCACAGTCCTACCCAGCTATCATGTCTCTAAACCACACTAATGACCAGCACAGCACTGTAGTCTTCAGAGTGTAGTAGTGGCACACACAGTTTGGTGGTAACCAACAGCTCTTAGGGCCCATTCAGTAAGAGGGAGATCATGCTTGGGACTAGAAGCCTAGCTATATGCTCAGTGCTACCATTGACGGTATCTTTCCTCATCTGGCAATTTAGTGTTTGATTCCTGACAGTTGAGTCAGAGCATTTGAGGGATGCATCCTGGTTGGGAGTCTTCCCGTTTGGTACATGCTAGGCTGGCAGACACTCTCAGCTGTGCTGTAATTGTCTTTTCATTTTCCTTGTACCATCTTCCACCGAGAAACTGCTTTAAATTTTGATAAAGTCTAACTTGTCAATTTATCTTTTATGGAGTATACTTTTAGTGTCAAGTCTAATAATGCTTTGACTCACTCCATGTCACAAACTCCTGTTTGCAAGGGTCCTCTAAAAAGTGACAGTTCTGTCTTTTACATCTAGATCCACGTTTGGGTTGTTTTCTTATGAAGCTTGGGGTGTAGCTTAAAAACATGTTTTTTTTTTTGCATATGGATACCCAATTATTTTGATGGCATTCATTGAAGAGAATATCTTTTCCCCATGAATGAGCATGTGCACTTCTGTTTTGAATCTCTTCCCCTGACCTAAGGCAATCGCTCCCATTGTCAGCTCACTGCTTACTGGGTAAGTAATCACTGATCACTGTGCTGATGCACTAAGCCTCAGGAACCGACCTCCAATCTTTGTTTCTAATTACTTTGCCTCTTCTGATTCACTTGATTTTTTTCACATGTTTTTGAATTTGGATTGAGAGGCCATTTCCCCTTAAGAGTTTGAATTGAAGCTATGAATTCACAATATCACATCACAAAAATGAATGGTTGCAACCAGAGGAAAGATAATAAATGTTGATGAGAATGTTGAGAAAGGGGATTTTGGTTAGAATGTAAATTAATATAAAAAAATTTAAGCTGAGGGTACCACATGGTCTAGCCATCATACTGCCAGGTACCTTACATATCTGGTGGAAGTTGTCAGTATCTTACATCTGTGTCAACATTCTCATGTGTATGACAACTTCATTATTCCAGGATGTAGCATCAACACAGGTGTTCACTGATAGATGGGTAGATAATGAAAATGGGGTATGTGCATTCAATGGAGTATCATTAGGTTGTGAAAAGGAGTGAAAACCTGGAGGTCACACTATTAAGTGAAATGAGCCAAGCACAAAAAGATGAACATTTTATAATTCCACATTTATGTGAAACCTAAAATGAGCAAGCACATAAATGTCTAGAGAAAACACCGTGGTGTCCAGAGGTTTGGTAGGATGAAGCAGAGAGGAGAATGGCAAGACATTGTTTAATAGGTATAAAATATTGTATTGCTGTGGATATTAAATTTCTTTGACTCTATGTGACAAATTACAAAGAAATGTCACACTAAGTGCACATGATCACTGGGGTCTGCTGTTCCTAGGCTTTGTTGAGACAACACAACACAGCCTTGAGTCTGTGGAAGAAGACAGCCACTCCCAGAATGGCACCAGGGAACTAGGGGGACAAAGAAGGTTTGGCTCCCAATGACACAGTCCTCAGAAATTTGCTTCCTCCACCCAGGGCCCTCTTCTCAGGTGTTCAAGTGTGGGCAAATTGTTTGTAGAGTTATTTATCTGGTTCCTTTATTAGTCCTTCACCATCTCCAGGGTCTGTGGTGCTGTGCACTGATTCACCCCAAACATTGCTTAGCTGTGTCTTCACAGTGCTGCCCAGGCTTGCTGGAGGTTTATCAAAGAGCCAGTGTCTTCAGTTTCATCGATCTTCCACATTGACTTTCAGTTGTCAAGTTCATTGATCGCTACTCTTCTCCTAATTGTTCCATTGGTCAATAAAACATAACAACACTATTCTGTTTACTTAGAGGTGTTCTTTTTTCTTTATTTATTCACTTTACATCTCTATCACTGCCCCCTTCCAGTGTCCCCTCCCACAGTCCTCCCCAAATGCCCCCTTCTCCTCTGAGAAGGTGGTCCCCCACGTATCCACTTGAAATCTTTGCAGGGCTAAGCACATCTTCTTCCACTGAGGCCAGACAAGGTAGTCCAGCTAGAAGAGTTGTTCCTTATTTTTCTTCTTTGCTTGGGGGATGATTAGAATGGTGACAGTCCTCCCCTCTCCCGTCTCTCTCTTCCTCAAGACAGGCTTTTTCTATGTATGCATCCTAATCCATCCTCAAGCTTGGAATCTTCCTGCCTCAGCATCCTGAGTACTGAGATTGCAAGCATGGGCTATGCCTGGGTCTTTCCTTCCCTTTAGTGAATTGTTGCATACACCCTATGGTGTGCAGCATTCTATTTCCACCCATGCAGGATGATAGCCTCTATCTCATCTCCATTCGGTTCCAGATGTGTATAAGGCTTTCTTCTTGGAGCTTGTTCTGTTCTTTCCCACTTTTGATTCCTAGTCATTCATGCTCAGGTGGCATACCTGTACTGTTTCCAATGTGTTGAGTTTGTTAAAGTTAATTTTGATTAAAGATATAGTCCCTTTCTGGTGAAAACTGCACACGTGTTTGAGAAGCACATTATTCGGTTTTAGAATGAGCTTTCTATAATATCAATTCTCTTTTTGAAAGGCATTGTTCAAGTTGTATGTTCTGTTGGAAGAGCTAAGTTGAAGGATACAACTACAAACCTGTTTTCCATTTCAGTTTTCTCAGCTTGTGCTTTATACACGTGGAAGCTCTGTTTTTAGGTTGTACTTATTTAACATGTTAACTTGTCACAGCCACGAAGGAACCTGTAGACAAGTCTGTGCCCACAGATTTAAGATTGGTGAGAGAGCGCAAGCCACTGTGGGTAATGCCACCACCTCTGGCAGGTGGTCTTGGGATGATGATAATAAGGCAAACTTAGCAAGCCAAGAAGGCAGCCAGTAAACATTGTCCCTGTGGCCTCTGCTTCTTGAGTTATTTGTAAATATTGAATGTTAGTCTTCTATTGGATTTAGAATTGGTAAAGATCCTTTCCCAATCTCTTGGTGGCTTTTTTGTCTTATCAACAGCATCCTTTGCCTTACAAAGCTTTGCAATTTTATGAGGTCCAATTTGTCAATTTTTGATCTTACAGCAAAAGCCATTGGTATTCTGTTCAGGAATTTTTCCCCTGTGCCCATATCTTCGAGCCTCTTCCCCACTTTCTCCTCTATAAGTTTCAGTGTCTCGAGTTTTATGTGGAGGTCCTTGATCCACTTGGACTTGAGCTTTGTACAAGGAGATAAGAATGGATCATTCACATTCTTCTACATGCTAACCACCAATTGAACCAGCACCATTTGTTGAAAATGCTGTCTTTTTTCCACTGGATGGTTTTAGCTCCCTTATCAAAGATCAAGTGACCATAGGTGTGTGGGTTCGTTTCTGGGTCTTCAATTCTATTCCATTGATATACCTGTCTGTCACTGTACCAGTACCATGTAGGGTTTTTTGTTTGTTTGTTTTTTGTTTTTATCACAATTGCTCTGTAATACAGCTTGAGGTCAGGCATGGTGATTCCACCAGAGGTTCTTTATTGTTGAGAATAGTTTTTGCTATCCTGGGTTTTTTATTATTCCAGATGAATTTGCAAGTTGCCCTTTCTAACTCAATGAAGAATTGAGTTGGAATTTTGATGGGGATCGCATTGAATCTGTAGATTGCTTTCAGCAAGATAACCATTTTTACTATATTAACTCTGCCAATCCATGAGCATGGGGAGATCTTTCCATCTTCTGAGATCTTCCAACTCTTTCTTCAGAGACTTGAAGTTCTTATCATACATATCTTTCACTTCCTTAGTTAGAGTCACACCAAGGTATTTTATATTATTTGTGACTACTGTGAAGGGTGTCATTTCCCTAATTTCTTTCTCAGCCTGGTCCTTTAAACTAGAAATCTTCCTTCTCATCTATTCCTATTATCCTTAGGTTTGGTCTTCTCATTGTGTCCTGGATTTCCTGGATGTTTGGTGTTAGGATCTTTTTGCATTTTCTTTGACTGTTGTGTCAATGTTTTCTATGGCATCTTCTGCACCTGAGATTCTCTCTTCTATTCTATTGGTGATGCTTTATGATTTTAAATCCGAATCTTGCTTTTCTGTTTTTTTGGGTTAACCAGGACTTGCTGTGGTGGGAGTACTGGGTTCTGATGATGCCAAGGAGTCTTCATTTCTGTTGGTAAGATTGTTGTGTTTGCCTTTCACCATCTGGTAATCTCTGGTGTTACATGCTCTTGCTGTCTCTGGCTGGAGCTTCCTCCTGTGAGTCTGTAAGCCTGTGTCAGCACTCCTTCCAGGCAAGCTCTTCCCTGGCAGGGAAGATGCACAGAGGGCAGTAGAACAGCTCCACCTCCTGGGTGTAGATGTAGGCCTGTAGGACCCTGTCCCAACTGCTCTGCTGCTTCTGAGGCCTGTGTGCTCCTGAGTGGTCCCTCCTTAGACAGTCACTGGAGAGAGAAAACCCTATTTACTCTTGCTAGCAATTCTGACTAGAGTAAGAGAGACTCTCAGTGTAGTCCTGATTCATATGCCTCTGATGAATGAAAATGTTTTCATCTCATTTGAAAATTATTTTTCAGCTAACTACCCCTTTATTGATTAGAATTATTAAAAATTTATGCATATCTGTGTGTGGTTTGTTCACATGAGTGCAGGTACCCATAACAACCAGAAGAGGGTGCCATACACCCTAGAGCTGGAGTTACAGGTGGCTGTGGGTGCCTGACCAGGGAGCTGGGACCTGAACTCAAGCCCTCTGAAAGAACAGTCAGTGCTCTCAGGCAGGAGGGTCTCTCCAGCACTACTCAGTTGTTTGCTGTTTAAGAGTTTGAGTTCTTACACATGTGCCATCTCCTGGCTCTACATACTGCTCTGTTTTTCATTTTCTATTTACTTCTTCTGCTTCTCAGCACACTCTTTGTTTCCCCTTGTCTGCCTTTTTTTTCTGAGTTTTTGTTTTGTTTTATTTTCTTCTCCCATTTTAATTCCTAAGGTGTGGTTTTCACTATATCTTCTCATATATGTATGTACATAAATTTCTTGCATAAACCAACATAGCATTTCCATAGAGCCAACATGGATACTCCTGTCTAAGCTATCACTATATTACATTTAGTATCTATTCCGATGCCAACTATAGAAGTACTTATAATGTTTAGGGAATGATGACAGAAAAGTAATTACTGTGAGTATGTAAGCCCCTTTCTGTTGCTATCTAAAACACTGTGCCCAAAAGTAGCTTATAAGCAGCAAGGTTTATTTTAACGTGCAAATCCAGGCCACAGCCAGTCATTGAGGGTATCTAAGTCAACACTTGAGCTAGCCCTGCTTATAATGGCACTACCTCTGAGAAAGGAGCTCACGTTCATGGCCAAAGAACTACAGCAGATACCATGGAGGAGGATGCTTGATGGTGCTTGCTCATAGGCTCAGGCTTAGCTATCATTCTTCGGTTGTTTTTGAAAGGATCTCACTATGTAGCCTTGGTTAGCCTAGAACTTGTTATGTAGACCATGCTGGCCTTGAACTAATAGACTCCACCTTCCTCTGCCTCCCTAGTTCTGAGATCAAATGTGTGTACCATCCACATCCAGCCCAGCTAGCTATCTTATACAGCTCAGGGCCTCTGGCCTGAGATGCAATCACCCTACAGCGATCAGGATCCTTTTGTATCTGTCAAGAATCAAGACAACCACCTACAACCTTTCCACAGACCAATCAGAATCAGGCAAATCTTCAATTGAGCTTCTTCTTCTTCTTCTTCTTCTTCTTCTTCTTCTTCTTCTTCTTCTTCTTCTTCTTCTTCTTCTTCTTCTTCTTCTTCCTTCTCCTTCTTCTTCCTTCTCCTTCTCCTCCTCCTCCCCTCTCCCTGCCCCCTCCCCTCCTCCTCCTCCTCTTCTTCTTCTGTCTTCTTCTACTCCTCTTTCCCTCCCCCTCCCCCTCTCCTCCTCCTCTTCTTCTGTCTTCTTCTTCTTCTTCTTCTTCCTCCTCCTCCTCTTCCTCTTCCTCCTCCTCCTCCTCCTCCTCCTCCTCCTCCTTCTTCTTCTTCTTCTTCTTCTTCTTCTTCTTCTTCTTCTTCTTCTTCTTCTTCTTCTTCTTCTTCTTTTCTTCTTCTTCTTTCATATGACCCTGGACTTGTGAAGTTGATATTTAACTTAATTAGGACGACATGCTATTACAGTTTTATAATTGATACAGTTAATACAATTTTCCCCTCATACTTTCCATCTAAGATTGATTGACTTTGTGGAAGAGAGACCTGTATACGTGGAAGCATTTTTGAGGCTTATGTGAGTTAAATTCCCTGCGAGCACACAATTGGTAATCAGCCTAAGAGCAGTTTGAACCCTGCACACCAGCGCCAAGTCCCACTCTCTTTTCTGGGCCATGTGCTGATTTTATGTAACCATTTTACAAGCATACAGCCTGTGGCTTCCTTCTTCAGACACCAGAGATTGATGCCAGTCCTTACATGCTAGAATTGGATCATCAAGTCCAAATACAGTTTTGTTCAATAAAGCAATAACAACCCAAGAGGATTTATAGCTTTCTAAGCCCTCGTTCCTCTGTGGTGACTTGTGAAGTAAATGGCTACCTTCTCTGCTCTGCAGCATGTCTTTTGAAGATACAGCAGCATTAGAAGGCTGATTCTTTGCTTCAGTTTGGCAGATCATTACTACAGCAGATGCAAGGCTACTTGTTCTAATGGCAGGCAATAAACTTATGGATCACAAGCATTTTATATACATTTATTATTTTTATCATATGTCTGTCTGTGTGCCTGTGTGTGCGCACATGCATTTACATGCATGTGTATTTGTGGTGTAAGTACACATGTGTTATGGAACATATATAGAGGTCAGAGGACAATCTGTGGGAGTCAGTCTTTTCCTTCCAGTGTGTGGGTTCCAGGGATTGCATTTAGGTTGTAAGGCTCAGCTGAGCTGCTTGCCAGAGGCTGAAAGTATCTTTAGCCTCTAAGCCATCTTTCTAGATCACAGAGCATTCTTATATTTTCCCGAATGAGGGTCATGTAGCTGGCTGGTGAGATCCAGAGCCTCTAATTATAATTTAATTTAATTTAATTTAATTTAATTTTAATTTTAATCCATGCAAGAAGTGTGTCTAGTTGCTAGGACCCCCCATCTCAGCTCACATAAGCGTAGCTAAAACGAGTGGGTTTAATTTAAACTTACATTAAAAAGACTTGAAAACCAAAAAGTGGGACTCATGGCTCCAGCTGTATATGCAACAGAGGATGCCCTCATCGGTC